>NC_091530.1:7443863-9843863 GCF_041682495.2 Bombus fervidus | reverse complement strand
GTTACATTACTAAATCTAATCTATATAAAACGCCAGAGTAAAAGGTTCCACTGTAGGAACAGAAATTACCAATGAGTTATTAAACATAAATTGCGGAGATTTATAAAAGGAAAGATTGTAAAAATTGTATGAAATTCGTAAAAAGGTAAAATGTAGTAACAAATCTGACATAATAGTAGTAAAAAAATAAAAATCACATTGAAACACCGGTCATTCAGTTTTAAAGAGAAATAAATAAAATAAAATGTGTGAAACATAATACATATTAAACACAATAAAATACACAATGATCCATTTATATAATATACGTTTTAGTTGTTTAAATAGCGTAATTTAATACATCATATCACATATAATATCAAAAATAACAATTAACGTATCAATATCCAATTAAAGGAAATCTAGCAATACACAAATATTCATACATATATACTGTTAATAATTTACTAATTCAATATTACCATCGGCACAAATAAAACCAATTACGTACAATAATTAAGATAATTTAACTACCATCTCCAGGCTTAACGAACGGACAAATCATTCTTTTTCACGTGTTCTAATCGTTTTTCGCTTGTCCAATATTCTTGTACGGAACATTTTGCCCGTCGTTGAATTCGCCATTTCGAATCTCATCGCGTTAAATTACGAATGAGAAAGCCCTTCCAACTCCATTTGGTCGGCAACGTTGCATATTGCACACAACAGCATATTACATGCCGAGCATTACAGCGAAGGTGTCTCGTAGTTGAAAAGAATTCGTTCTGAACCCCCGTTGCTTATGAAACCCCCCGCAGTCGGGGGAGATTTCCCTCATTTCCGTTTCTTCTGCTTCGTAATTCTGTCTTGAATTAAAGTTGACCTGTGAATTCGACTCTTCCGTTTCTCTTAAACCTGTCCCTTGCAATTACTTCCGGGCATTTTCAATGCTACGCGTAATCCTTGTTATAGAATTAATAGAATGATCACTTAGCCAATTTTTTTCATCGATAAAAATTAAATTTTCCAATATCTTCGATGGCATTTATTTTAATTTCAACATCATAATTTCATGTTAGATCATTTTAATTCGTTATAGTTTGTTTATCACCTAAATATAGATTTTAATACAATCCGTTTCTGTATCTCCATCTTCTTAAATCTATTCATCAAAAGATATTTGAACTTGCTGCTCTTTACGTTCGTGCAATTAAGTATACGATTGACCTGGATCGTCGTATGTACAGCAATTTGCTTTAAGTATTAAATAAATTTATTTGCTGGAAGCTTGTTAATCCTCCTTAACAAAATTATATCTTGCGTCTGTGATATAGGTTTTGTGTTTCTTGTGTATGTTTTTTATTAAATAACCTCATTGTCTAAAAACATGCGTTAACACCCTATAACAAAGTTACATATTTGGCAACTAGATTTACAAAATTCTTAAATAATCATAGCAATCATGCAATCATATTAGAGAATTACGTATTTTTTATCTAATTGAATCATAAATCATTTCTCATTCGTCGAGAAATATACAATACAATCATGACGTTATATAAAGTAATGAAATAAGAATGTCACACATGTGGAATAGATAACGTACGATCGATCCGACTAATCGCGTAACAGACTCGACTGCTTGCAACTTGACAGTCTGTCACGGAAACGTCTGCAGACCGACGCGACGTGGCAGCGGCGCGTTTCCGCCTAGCGAGCTATAAGCGTGGCCATCCGCGCGGAAACGCACGCGAAACACGGGATACGTTCGTTGGGTATCGTATGTGCGCCACGATGAGTATTTCATACGAGAAACGCGGTGTAAGACGACGAGGACAACGAGTCACCCATGCACAAATACAGATGCTCCCAGCCAGTTTCCTCTACATCGAACGAGAGGGCTGAAATTTTACTTGCTTCTATTATCGTCGCGTGTTTGTAGCGAAATGACGAATCGATTAACGTTAACTCATTCATTTATAGTAAGTGAAATTTTATGATAAATTAATTTATGAGAAACTTGATGGGAAAGTTTCAAGTGTCAAGATTTAAAATTGAAGGTATTTAAGTTGATGATGTCACGGGCCTCTTTATCTCGTGTTTGTTCAATAAATGATACAGTTAGCATAAGAAAGAAAAACTAAGTGAATACAAATTCACCATACACGCAGTATGTGATAAATCTTCTTCAGCTGTAACATTGTTCTGAATGGAATCACTTCGGTTCGATCAAATGAAAAATACAGGCGCACACAAATACCTACTTTTCGATAACTTATGCATCCTCGAAGTACCATTTTGCAGAGTCTATATTTGGAGAGACCTTTCAAAAATAAAATCCCTCTTTCCTATTGATTCATTCGTGACATCTCTAGGTGAAAACATCGATGCTAAAATCGGTTCTCGACTACCATTAACAAAAACAGAACGTCCAAAAAGTCTTATTTCTAGACTTTGCACGTTTATATCTTGAACCGCCGAATTACTTACGAGTTTCCGCCACGCTAACCACGCAAAACTAATAGGGTCAGGATCGAAAAAGTTCCTCTTTATCTTGCAACTAGTTTATCAAGTATAAAAACAGAGTCAGAGCCAGAGACAAAATGAATAGAAGATTTTCATCGATTTTAAGGTCTTCAATAACATTTTTCATTTTTTGAATAATACATGTAAAGCGGTTTTCAATGAGCTATAATATGAAGTAATATAAAGATTTGAATAAAAAGAGAAAAGCAACTAATCGTATAGTATAAGAGAAGATCGTATTAATCGAAAAATCTAAATTTCTCTGTTTAATTATTTCAATGATCCGCCATCAACAGCCATTATCGTCATAATCAATGATCTTCATCGAAAGTCTACGCCAATCTCTACGCGTCACGAAGGCCTGAGAATGGCAACGCGGTACCTCGAGTGTCCTCGAGCGGCTTGCAAGGCCCTCAAACCGGAAGAAGAACGCTGATGCAACTGCTATTTATCTCGAACCAGACCTCGAGCATTATCATTTCAAATTGGTAAGCCTGGTCGATCCTGTGCGAGGCAGTTTCGAGCCGTGAAGAAAACTCGAGAAAATAATCTCAACATCCTTCCGTCAGGATGATAAACTCCTCGTCGAAAGTGTGAGTGGTCTTTTGTTTCATGGTATTTCATTCTCTTCTTACAGTTGCGTGTTTCGTATCATCGAATAGAAGAAAGAAAAGGTACGTCTTTTAAAGACGAACTTTATAATGCAATTAAGTTCGTTATTGCTCTAATTAATTTTCAACTTTTATTCTTACATATTTGTATTAACGACATGGGTAAGTAACACGTTAATGAGTAAATCATCTTGTTAGAGTATGCTAAATAATCTCGTAAGAAATTTGAATACAACATTGTCATCCAAGATGAAATATATTCCTGCACTATGTATTCTTTAAGTTCGCTGCTAATATTTAACGTGTAAAAAGTAGATTATGAATGATTAGGTATAATTAAAATGATACGGTGATATTTCACAAATTAAAACAAATAATAACTTAAAACGCGAATCGTCTCAGAAGTTACAGAACAAGCTAAATACAAACCATCCTCCCACATGCTTCGATATTCCAGCTATTTCTCCGTGGAAGTTTCGCAGGAAATTCCACTTCTGTATTCATTCGCGAACTTTTGACCCATCAGCCTGGTTCGAACTTGGAAAGAACCTTCAGACGTCTTTGCGTAGAAGCAATTAACGTGGTCGAAGGGATATAGTTGTTTCGAAACGGGTGAATAATTCAGAAGGAGGGCGGAAAAAAGGGGCGGAATCGCGCACGAACAGGGCGTAGGACGCCTCTGACGACGCCGAGCACCGCGACGCGCCGTCAATCACGTTGATTGACGCTTCGAGCCGACGGCGAATAACAATTTGCTCGAAATAACTGACAACCGTACTCGTCGGGCCACGGCCGATAATGAATCAGGACAAACACTCTGCCAACTATCGCTTTCATCCTCTTTTTCACCTTCGCTAACGATCTTTTACCTTGTCATACTCCAATAGTTTTACAGCACCGATTATGAATGTTTTCTTTGTCTTCCCTGTTGCTTTGTTTGCTACATCGAAGATTAATTTGTCTTTACGTATTGGAGAAAGGATTGACAGTGACGAAGATATTTTAATTGTTTGGTGAAGCGATTGATTCTAGGTGAAGAGGTAACGACATTCAATTTGACGAAAATAATATTTTTAGTAGGTATTTAACATAAAATCGTTTAAGACAAAGTATTAAAAGGTACAAAATCTTATAAAGTCTTATCACGTCCCTTTCTATTTTCCTATTATCAGTTCCTCTACAAAATACCAGCCGAGAATGTAGTTAATTAAATCGACTATACAAAGAACAAAGACATCGAGCAAAGTACTAATAATCCCGATGCGACACATATATTCGAAATATTTAGGCTAGTCACTTCAAACCCGTCTCGAGTCTGGTTTTATCGAGGTTCTCGCGTAATTATGTGCTGGTTGCTGTCAATAACGACGATAACAATCGACGAGGTTCAATCGAGATAGCACGTTTATGCGATAATGTGAACGATTAGACGCAGGCTGAAGCTGCGCTGTTCCGAAGCTACCTAGATCCAGATTGAAAATTACGAGACTTCTCCAAGTTATTATCTCGATCTTACGACTCATTTGTGTCGTGCTTGAGAATCAGAGCCGTTCAAAATTTTCATATCGAAATTTTTGCGTATTCTTGCTGGTTCTCTCTGGAAAGAAAGAATTTTCAGCGATAATCGATCTCAAAAAGAAGACACAG
Source organism: Bombus fervidus (assembly GCF_041682495.2). NCBI lineage: Eukaryota > Metazoa > Arthropoda > Insecta > Hymenoptera > Apidae > Bombus > Bombus fervidus. The sequence goes on along the minus strand of NC_091530.1, from coordinate 9,839,100 downwards.
ATATTTTTATCATTGGCCAAAATGGTTTGGACAGATCGAAAAAGAAGGTCTTTTGCAATTGTACTATCCCACATATTTTGGCGAACTTTCCATTTACACATAGTACAATGACTCTGCTGAGCTAACTACTTAGATTAACATCACCAAATAGATAAATAAATAACAACTAATTAAGAAATAATTATTACCAAACCCTAACCTGGGAATGGTTGCAGAAGCAACATTCAGAACAAAGAGAAGGAAGAATATTGTAACGAACGAAATTCTCGAATGCACCCCTCGTTCACGTAGATTACGTGGGAACAAAATCGCGAGACAAAGCTATTACGCTGCAGACGGCGCATCGTTCGGTTGTTTGTTTGATTGCGTTTCAATGTATAACGCTGACACGCGTTTCCTTTCACCGAAAAGGACGACGGAGGCGAATGAGGGACTTCAGCCACGTTTCCGTACTCCGGTTTTAACTTCCAAGTAGCCAGAAGCAGGGCTCGAGTTTAACGTAACAATAGTAGTTTCAACTTCACTTCTATTATACTTGCTCTTTTACATAATGGAGACATAAGACAGTTTCACATAATTGTGGTTATTTTGACATTGTTATAGAGTAAATTAATTAGTCTAATTAGTCCCAAACGTCTACACGTTAATCAATTAGATTCAAAAATATCATTGGTTTGTTTTTTTTTTTTTTTTTTTTTAAATAGGAACATGAAGTATCTTTATGCTTTGATATTGTTATATAACGATTAAGTTCAAATAAGATAATTAAACTTTGCGTTATGTCTAAGCGAATTACGTCTACGCCTGCACAAAATGTCGTCGTAAAGATTTCTGTTGCTGATTGCTGTTTTCTGAGACAAAGTGCAACATTCTAAATCGAGAACGTAATCGTCGAAGTTATTTCGTTGAGCGTTAAAATAATTGGAGAATTTCCAGAGGTCACTTGAAAGTAACGAAAGATCATTAAAGTCGAAGATCACTTAAAGACCACAAGAGTTCATCGATATCGTATTACTGGGATTGAAAATCAATTCTAGGTCATAAATTGTGAAATTAAACTTGAAAAAATTAAATGAAAGTCATAGATCATAAAAATCTCGTCACTGCTATAATCACTTGAATTATAATCGATGTAGCGTCGTTGATACTAAAAATATTTTAAAGAAGATACTTTAAATAAAAATAAACACCGAAAGAACTTCTATTTGCAAAATCATCCGACACTTTCTGGGTATAGTACAACGTAATTACGCAACAATTTTCAAAGAAATTATGTGGCGCAAAAAGAATTTTTAAGCCAGTTGTATAACATTTTTTATGACAATTATCGTCGCTATGATTAAAATGTGCGTGGAAAGTCAGTCACAGTTAATCTCCGCTAGATTAACGTCTGATTCCGCGTAATGTATTAACGGGACAGGCGCAAGCAAGTGAAATGGAAGAACGTAATCACATTAACGGGGAAGTTAGTGTCGGTTTAGGTGGCATGAAAAGTGGTAGAAGATTACAGATAGCGCTCTCTAAGTATCCGTATGCTGTACACCGCTGAGGGACCTTTACTTTTTTAAATGCAAATACTACATCCTAAATATTAATGTGCTTAGCGTAACGCTTTTGAAACGACCGTGTCCTCACCATGGAAAATCGCCAGCATTTTTTATACGACAGCTCTCTTTAAATTACTAAAATTCGCTGGAAACTGCATTTTGCTGTGCGACTCGCTGATGGTTATAGTCATTTTATGTATCTTATCATATTCATGATTTAATTCCATTTAAACTTGTGTAACGACGATAATTCCGACAATAATATGAAATTGAGAAGTCTAGAACCGTCTAGACGTAAAATAACAAAATCTTCTTTCTACAGATAAAATTGCACTCCGATCGAAAACGTTTGGCTTACTTATTGAAATAGAAAACGCATCCTGTGAAATAAATTTTCTATCATAAATTCCTTCCCAATTTCGTCGAAATTCTTTAGAAATCGATTTATAAGAAAAAAACTTGATACTTTAAATCAAAGTAGTTGATTCGATGTAAGTACAAAGGAATAAAAGAGGAAAATATGGAACAAAGAAAAGAGAAACGGTATTAATTTCTTCGAGGAAAATTCACGAATAAACAATTATGTTCGATTCGAAAAGCTCGTGAACGATTAAAGTCCTGTTGAATCTTTGAGGGGTTCGGGCGAAAGAGGAAATGGGTGTACGCTCGGCTCGATGCCGGGGAATAGAGAAAAATTTACTTCCTCATTTCGACCGAATACACGATACAGTTTTAGAGCTCCCTATAAATATTTGCTCGCTACGAAATATTTGAAAACGCCGTAATGGCCGCAATATTTCGGTAAATTTCGCCGGCAAATATTCGCAGTTCGGTTGGCAACCGGGTCGATCAACCGGGATTAATAAAAGTAAATCTGAAGATTACCGTGCACCACAGTCTCACCCTATGCCTAGATTGATTTCTGTCGCGATTACTTGTTCATCCATCTCTTTTCGTTTCACCTCCTCGAGGCTCACACGATAAATGAACGGGCACTTTTAACTGCCGGATACGCGCTACATTTGAAAAGAATAAATCGCCCAGGTTTGGAAAGAATAAATTACCTTATTGGATATTACGGATTAATCGAGAAACTTTTAAGATAAATAATTTCATAAAATAAAATGAACCGAATGGTAGAAGTTTCAGTTTTAATGTTTTTAATGATAGAATTATAATTTTATAATGATTCGTAAAGAACTGAAACTTGAAATAAAAGATACACCCAGTGTATACATATAGATGTTTATCATAAACCTGTAGGTTATTTTTTTAGGAAGTTAATCAATTATATAATAAAATAAAATAAGATTGTATTATGGAAATAAACTGTGTCTGCTTGTCAGAATGGATATGTTTTGCAAAATGTATAAAAGCTAACTTGCTGGTAAACCGATATTTTTGAAAAGAACGAGCCAACGAGCTTTTGAATGAAATAAATTACATCGTTCAGTACAGTATATAATAATTAGATAATAAATTGAAAATAGGATTATATTCTAGAGATAAAATATGTCTGTTTGTCAAAATGAATATCTTTCACAAATATTTCAGAGTAGTAATCAAAATGGAATAAAATGTCAGATGTATAAATATTCCACAGATGTTATACGTTTATATGTACATATACATGTATCTCCAAAAAATTTATATATGTACATTAAATATCATATATTTGATGTTTATATACTTAAAATATAATATTTTTACACGTAAAGCAAAGAAAAAGAATAAACGAAATAAAGTAGTATAAGACACTACCTGATCAGCCGCTTCAGATAACTACAAACACATCGATTTGATTCATCTTGCGACACTACGACACACTTTTCGCTTCATTTATATCCTGTACGAAATATTACCAACACATTAGCCAATATACCAACAACATAATTTCTTTCGCTTCTAATGTTGCGAACGTGCTAATCCTACGATTATTTCAAGCAACCGTACGATCCTCAAGTGACATCGCGATTTTGTCCATCCGCTTGTAGCAGAGTCGTTTAACTTTAAAGCCTGCATGTAAACGAATATAACTTAATTCCAAACAATAAACGGAACCGTTTCTTCATGAAAACGATAGCAATAAAAGCTAGGGTTGAGAAACAGAGGGAGCGAACCGGTGAATTGCAACGGTGAACACTCGAACGAGCAAATGAAATTAAACGGGTCGAGGCGAGTACATATTTCATTAGACGCGTAATCTTGTTTATTGCAAGGTACACTGGTAAGTAATTGAATGTAAACAGTGCAATTTTCCGGCGTTCGTTTGCTCGATTTCCCTAGAAAACCGATCGATCCATGCTAAACGAATCTTTCGCGCGTCAGAGTTCCGCGAAAGGGGAAGAAGAACGAGAGAAACGAGCACAAACTAGAAAAAAAAATGAAAGAATTATCAGGCAAACGGAGAGAATAGCTGTGTACAAGCGGGCAGAAAAGCAGCTGGGAAAACGAACTCATAAAACGCCACGCATTTTCATTCATTCATTCCCCCGTTCTAAAGCGAATCGACATCGACTATTTCCCCTCTTGACAAAGATACAAGGCTAAAAGGGAGAAGAAGAAAAGAGAGGGAAAAAAGGCACAAAACAGGCGAGGAAAAAAGGCAGGAACAACGCGTTTTGATTCACTTTCACGGCCTCGTACTCTTTCACCTTGCAGGATTTTTTTCTATTTTTATTTTTCTTTTTTTTTATGGTCGACACGAAAATCCACCGTCCATCCATGCATATCGTTTTTTATTTCCCCCGACGAAAGCTCTGTTAATGCGCGCGTTAACACCCCACGATCCGCGGTGGCTTTTTTTACAATCCCTTTTTTCTTCGTCCATTGCTAGCTCGCCTTTCTCTCTCGCTTTCTCACATTTTCTTTTCTGTATCTCTTCTCTCTCACTCTCTCTCTGTCTGTCTCTCTCTCTTTGTCTGTCTGTCTGTCTGTCTGACTCTCTCTCTCTCTCTCTCTCTGTTTTTCTGTCTAGCTCCTCTTCTTTTCCTCACTGTTGTGTATCCGGCCGTTTCTCTCTGTCTCTCGCTCTGCGTAGATTACGAGGGCTGGCACGCCGTAAAATCTGCCGACACGTGTAAAAACGACACGCGTTAGCCCGCGGGGTTGTTCCCTGTTTTATTTTCCTTGCAACTATTTGCTGTAAACCGGCAACTCCGAAAAATCTCTTTGGGAACGGGCACACGGCTGCTTTAACGTCCACTCGACGACTTAACGTCCGTAATCTAGCTTCACTTAACTCTACCGTGACGTTCCGTAACCAGTCCTACCCCATCTACTTTAGGCTCGTTCCTGCGAGGATTAAGAATCCTCTCTCGTTCTTCGTCTTTTTCGCAGGATGAGACTCCGATGGTTTATGGATTTCCGCTTTCTGCGCCCGTTGGGGATAAATCGGGATACAGTCGATTACCAATTTCTTTTTCTTTTCCGGTTTTCGTGTTTGGTCGGACAATTAGAATATTTAACTTTACGTCGAAGTTAATAGAGTTGATCATTCGAAAATTGGGGATAAAATCGAATCCTGAAGCGATTAAGATCATTCGTAATAAATCCCTGCGATGAAAATCGATTGGTATCACCTTAGGATTTATATTCAATCAAATTATACATTAACGTTAAACAATATTTTTCGAAAGATTAGAAACTAATTTATCGTAAGGAAGAATAATAGTATCAGTAAAATAAAAATGTTATACACGACAAAGTTGGAAATTTGAAAGATATAAATGATAGAATCAGTAAAATAATATACTTACAAAAAAAAGGACAATTATTACAACACGGCAATTTAATTTGGAAATAAAAGTTATGTCTAAAACCAACCATGATACAGTTAAAGCTAGGTTTTTCTCCTTAACAAGTTGACAATTAATTTAGAGTAACAAAGTAAAACACTATCGGTATTCATATTGGAAATTAAAATTCTTCCTTTCTTTTCGAAAGTTTGCTAAGTCGTCGCTACATAAATGGTACAAAGTTCGAATGTCCTCGAGCGTCAACAGCTCAAGGATTAACCGTATTCCACTCGTTTAAAACCAGATTAAACGAGCTTCCTTTCTTTTTTCTCCGACTTTATTAACTAATTTAGAGCGAAGCGCGGAGGCAGGAAGAAAAAAAAGAATAGTTGGCAAAAAGTTTCGGTCAGGTGGTGGTTAGCTGCAAACTTGTCTGGCGCTTTACGACACTTCCGAGTTCGCGTTCCTTCGTCATACGGGACAAAAACGGCTCCTGTACGACCTCCTTCGAGGAAATCCACGTGAACAATCCTATCAACCTACAATGTACGCGTCAACGAAGCCAACTCCTTTTGGGGGATAAAAACAACTTCTACAATTGCTACATTCAGACAGTTCAATTCAACAGCACAGTTTTCTGACTGTTTCAAACCAAATCAAGACTGGTCATAAAATGTTTACATAAAGATTTTCTCGATAAATCGCGATGCATGAAACTAACAAAATAGAGCAGCTATTTAGCTGTTTTTCAAAAACTTTTGCAGGACAATTTATCAGTGAGTAGTAGATACGTAAATTGATCATATTTACAGCGATGATACAAAAGTTTCTGGTCAGATACATGTTCCGCTAAAAGCGATATTTTATACAAAGAATGTATACTATTATTATATAATAAGTATACGACAGTGTTCGTTTCAGTGTATTATTTTTTTATTAAATAAAGTGGTGTTAGATATCCCTTTTAGATTGTGGCGTGAAAAATCTATTTGGTCGAAAATGTTTGTACATTGTATACTATTTTCTTCGACTATTATTTTGATTCTCTTTCAATTTCTTTCGTGTATTATTTACGTTGCTTTTATATATTATCGTCTTCGGATGTTTATGCATATTCATATTTTTATGAATATACTATCATCTACTATCTTCATGTACCATCTATTGTAAAGGGTAATTTGATTTGGATATTTTATATATCTTTATGAACTGTGCATTTGCATCTTTGAAGTTCTGTCAATTGCATAAACATCCGTGGTATAATAATATGAATATGATTTCTCGTCTTATTCATAATTTACTGGACACTTGATAACAAGATTTAACTTTTAAAAAAAATACCTATCCAAATAAGTTCCTAATAGGATTGTAGAAATATTGTATAATCTAGTTCTGTTCTTTGTAATACAGACAGTTCATAACTGTCAATTTTAATTGGTATGTAAAACATTAATTTATCACTGTCCTAAATCTGCTAACGATCTCTGTAAGGACTTATGAATAGCAGTGTACATATCATATAATATTACCATACAATACTCTGTAATATTATGTATACGATATTATACTACATCGATTGTGCATTATATATGTAATGGCCAAACGCCATTCATTTGATACTATTATTAGTATGAATTCTCTGCACTCCCGAAAATATTTTTCATACACGATCATACACCAACTTTAAAATATTTTTATGGTAGAATTTGTTGAAACCAAGTTTTCGTATGTAACTGTGTAAAACCATTTTTCTCCAATTTTTATCGGTTAAAATAATATCAGAAACAATATTCACATTATTAACGTCTACAGCATCAATGGAGCGTAAAGAACTGAGAATAATAATCATTATTTATATGAAATGTTTTTGAAACCATGGTACAATCGAAGAAAGCTTCGTTCCTCGTCTAACAGCGGGACACGTACGTGTTCGTATATATTTTTCAAAAAAATCATGTTCGGATATTCGTTAAATACACGTGCACTTAATTAGCCATAATCTGCTTGGTTAACCTATCTAGGTAGCTATCCCAGTAATCGTAAACCAGTGTCAGAATCAGAGTTTGGTTTACAGTTTAAATTAACACGAAAAGCTTCAACGTTGTAATGTTTTACCGATAAAAAGTTTTAGAAAATTTGGATGTCACGAAAGAATTCATGCTCGATAAATTGAACAAGCCTAAAGAAATGTTACACTTTATTCTGAGAATAATGAAAATTGTCTTCAACTAACAAATAAGACAGAAATAATCGAGCTAGTGAAGAATTTCATCACATCGTCATTTTTACTAACTCAAACATCTGTGTGAACATCGACCGAACACGACATTATTTTTAAAATACATCATCTTTTCGATGCAACTAAAATACACGTGTCTTTAATAAATATTCCAATTAATCTTCGTTGAAAACAGATCTTTACACGAAAACGCTTCATACTAAGTTTCCAATACACTCTTACACGAATCATCGCCCTTTTCTACTATATCACCAGATTTCAATAACACTCAGCGTTACCAATCCCTTTCGTTGAAAGTCAGAGAAGCTCTTGCTACAAAGAAACGAGACAAAAGCTCACCGTTGACGATGACGATGACGCCCAACAGGCAGAGCAGTAAGTGTCGCAGGCACATCTTCTTCCGTCGAGTAGAGATTACCGAAAAAAAGGGGGACACGCAAAAAAGGGATCCTCACTTGCTTCTGTCGGACATTGTTTTTCAATCTAGTTGATGGAAAAAGCCTCGTCTCCCTCTTTCTCGAACTGTCTCTGGCGATCAGCCGACCAGGGACAGACGGATGTTCATCGCGATCCTGACACTTGTTATCATCTTGCACGAGAACTCCGTGGGAGTTCTAGATATTCACGCCGTTACTATCCAAATGGAAAATATCAGCAATCAACTCGGATTGATTTCAACTTGATGATCGAGAGGAGAGTCAAAACGAACAATTACAGTTAATTAGAAAAAAGACTTTAAACAGTCATCGAATAGAACGAAGCTCCGACAGGAATTCGGACTTCTCTAGATGAAATCTCTCTCCTTTTCTGTCTCCTCCGTATGTTTCTAGCAACTGAAATCCCCTTTTCTGATTTTCCCTCTGTTGGGACAACGACTCCTAGACGGCTCTTTGTCTCTCAACACAGATATATAATATCTCTCTTCCTGCGGATCTTCGATCTGCTTGTTTGTTCTTGATGACGTCAGCTAACCACAAACTGTCCCGCGATCCTTTGCAAGCTTGCCGCAAGGAGCGAGGGATGAGACCGAATAGTCTCTCGAGACACACTGCTCCCGACTCAGGGACCTCTTAACGTAATTGCTTTTACCGTGTGTCGAATTTCTACGGATCTTAACAGACAAAGCAACCAGTCTGGTTACGACTGTTTCTTCCTTTGCGCACCATCCGAAACGAAATCCTTTTGTATCACTAAGGAACCAGACCTTGTTCAACTTTCTTACACGAAACGTGACTCGACTCTTGCACTAAACTTTCATATATCGCAGTTCGATCTGTTAGCAATTTCCAGCGTGTTACATGTATCGAAGGTATTCGAATGATAAATAGTGATATTTCTAAACTCGACGTACGCACTCGTGGGAGCGACGGAGTCGAGAAGTGGCGCGTCAAAGACCGAAAGCCATGAAACACGAACAAGAACGCCACGATAAACTTCCGGCCACGGCGAACTCGCGGCGCTTACTGAGTCTCTCGAGGCGCTCTTCGAGGGTGACGAGCACGTTTCTCACCCCCACCATCGGCAACAAGGCCGCCACACGACAGGCCGCGCGGCGATCGGTCGCGCAAACGCACTACCAGCCCACGGTGGTTACGCGTGACTCGCCGTTCGACTCGCGAGCGTCGAGGCGCTTTTCAAGGAGCGAACTGACTGTGAGCAGCGGCTAAGACGGCCGTCTGGTGGGGTGCAACAGAGAGAAAGTCGCGCACGTAAAGCGCAGACACACGTATGCACGCGCGCACGTAACAAGATCGCGTAACGTGAGCGTGTCAACGTGAGCGTGTCAGCGTGAGCGCGCGGGAATCCAACTTGCGGCACAAGTTATGACCTCAAAGGGATCGTTAATGAGCACCCGCCAAATTAGTATAATGGCCACTCGTCTCATCCTACGCTTTTCAGAAACATCACCGGTCTCTTTTGACTTCTTCTTGTGTTTCTTGGAATTGGGATACTGTCGGTGGTAATATCGTTCGGTTATTTTCTCGCAGATTTTCGAAAAATGATTCTATTATTCCGAAGATGCGAGATTCTTTCCTCTTTGGAAAGCTGAAGGGTTGTTAGAAGTAAAAGAAATTTGGTTTCGTTAAAACTAAAGATACTAGAGTTTTAAGTATATATTTTTGTTTTCTCTTAGACTATGGAGAATTGTCTGATATTAATTTAATATCTGTTCAATCAATATCGATAATTTTAATACCAATAATCAATTTAATATTAATTTAATTAATTTAAGTAGATTATAATCATTTGGTATTCGCGAAATTTTATTTCTTTATCGCTGGAAATGTCAAAGCTTTAAGTATATGTTTTTATGATTTTGATTAAAAACAACCGTTGAAATGAGTGACAACTTCCATCTGTGCATTCGACATTAATATTAACGGTAAGATTGATATGCGATACTTGTGGCACGATACGAAGCACAAAGAGACTCTGTAAACTGAAATCTGCATGAAAATTTGCACAGTGTTCCCTTGACGCACTCGTACGCTTTCGATTTATGCATCATTCGTCGATGAAATTAAAACCATGTTACATCGAATACTAAAAGGGAAAGGAGACGTATCTAAAGAAAATTCCAAGAGCAATATAGACCTACAATTTCTAATGTACTTAAAAGTTTTTCCTCGTAATAACTTTAGGATTTCATCTTTAGAATGTTATAATTCTACTATTGGTTGGTCACAACGATACAAGAGACAATACAACACACTCGAACATCATTAACACCGTATCCCGTTGGTTTTCAATACGTTATATCGAACACGAGAATACTCGACACCTCGGCAAATTTTTACGAGAAAATTCCACTGGCATCGATACTCATCGGCGATCGTTAATTAATCTCTATAACACGATCGCGTATATCGGAAGTAATACAAGCTACCGGTGCACTAACGAGCTACGCGTCATACACGATCGATGTAATTATTAATTAGTTTCTCCGTATCAAAGCAGTGCCGTGAACTCTGCTGTCTCTACAGAGATGTAAATAATTATTCAATAGCGGTGACACTGTAATCTGTAATAAACAACGCGTTGATCTATAGCTCGTTTAACACAAGACAACTTTAAATATCGATCGATGCATCCGTATCGAAGGGAAGCAGACTATATCATTTCGTATTCAGCTCTGACTCTTTTATACAGATCTTTGAATTATAAACATCTTTCTCAAGAGAAATTTTGTAAGCATCATTTATTGTTTCAGGAGAATCTTTAACAATTAATATTGTTTAAACAGAATGTGTAAAAATTAAAAACATTAAAATATCTTTTCTTTTTTACGAAATGATTCGCGTTAAAAGATTACAGAACCCTTTATACACTAGATAAATAACAATTTAAATCGCGATACTTTACACCTGGAGACTTCGATTAGTTCAGCTTGTTCGCGGTCAATCAAGGAAAAAGGACTCGTTCAAGAGAATTGAAGAAACGTTCATGGAATAGGCTAACGCGGTGAATTCTTAGTCGATCCTTTCAAGAGATGAGCAGATTTTTGCTCGGTGATTTAGCAAATTTCAATAATAACCGAGCAGAAACAGGCGGAAATGAATTCGTCGAGTGATAAAAAAGAAATTTTTGGCTGCCAGGTCGTGCTTTGATCGGCGGTTCTTCAAAGCACCGTCAAGCCCCCTGTCTCATTTCGATTCTGTTTTACTTTACCCGCATATCGATATTCTCACCGTCGCACTTTTTTTTTGTCCACCCGTCTTTCGCTTTATTCGCGTCTTTTGTCGACCAATTTTCGGCTTCGGGTAGAACGGCTTTCGTGAAGGTAGAAAGGAGAAAAAAAGAGAATAGCCGTCCCTCATTAACCGCTGCTGGTACCTCTATGGGGAGGAGCTTAATGCCTAAAAGAGAATAAAATTTCCCTGTCCAAGCTGAAACGAATTTCACTGCACACAATAAATCTATTCCGTGGACGATCCGATTGAAAATTTTACCTTTTAAATGTTACTACCGTTAAATCTCCTATCATTGGTACATTCTTTCCTTTTTCTTTCATTTGGGAGATAATAACGATCCTTTGTTTCGTTTGCTGATTATATGAAAAAGACATCGTAAAAGATTCGTACAATTTTAAGATGAGAAAATGGCTAATGAACCGAATTATCCGACTACACACAAACTAATACAACTTTATTCCTATTATAATACATGTGCAAGTTATTGGGGTACTTTTCCTTATTTCCTCTTCAAGATTTCGTGGTGATAACGATCTTTAAAACTTTGTCTTACTTAGAAAAGATTTCTATAATTTTATAGAAAAGCCCTGATAAATACTACTTCGCTTCTATTATAATCTAGGCCCTATTGGCATATTATTTTCCACTTTTTATTTTAAACAATTCAAAGTAACAATCCTTTATATTTTTATTATATTAAAAATGTGCCGTAAAAGATTCGTACAATTCTGTGAAGAAATACCGAATGATCGCACAGCTGGCCATGTGCCAAGTAATACTACTTGATTCCTATTGTAAAATACATCTTATTGGAATATGTTATTTTTATTCTGAGTTATATTAGAAAGTTTCTATACATGATTTGTATAATTTTACGATTAAGCAGTGACGAATGAATTGATTGGTCACCCGTCTGACCATATAACACAAAATACTACTTGCTTCGTATTTTACTCTGTACTTCTTCGTTGAAAATACATCGCAAGTCTAGATTAGATACTTCTCCAAATAATATACAGTGAAATGAATTAATCGTTCCGTAAGAAATATTTAAAATCGAATAAAATATGTATCGTGTCAGTATTGGCTGATATTTGCAAAACCTGGACGAGAAACGTATTTTCACATTCATAAAGTGCACGTATTTATCGCGTGACGTTCATTTGCATGCATATTGACGGAATAAATTACAAAATTACAGTACAAAACCGATCCCCCGTCCGTCACAAATGATATTCCCCCAACCAAAATAAAATCCACTAAAAACCCGTCTGCGAAACGGAATCATCTATTAAAATCTACCGATGAAAGTACTTAATTTTAACTCATCGTGATTTTATTCGGCCGATACATCTTTAATCGCACGAATTTTATTTAAACGATCGCATGATTGACGAGTAAAAAGAACATTAGTGGCAACACGTATGATGTAATAACTTGCCGAATAAACCAAGAACCGTCCGTTTAATGGTTGTAATAAAGAAGAAAACGCGGCCGTGAATTATTGAATCCCGCGTGGAATTCGCCCCGGGGGGTGAAAAAGGTTGTTCGAAAGCGCGGCCGTTAATAATGAACGCGGCGCGTTGCCGGTGTTTCGAGTCTCGCGGACGAAATTAATGTTTTAACGGGGCCGAACGTCGCCGTTGTCCGCGACTTTCGTGCCAACGAGTGCGTTTTTCGACAGGGACCACCGACATAATTAAAAAATATACACGTACGTGTCGGATAACCGAACCGACCGATAAATATGCAAATGGCCGACGTGAAACCGAAATTCCAACGATATGGAGATTCGAACGAAGTTGAGGACGAAACAAAAATTGCAAGATAAAGAAAGTTCAGAAGAAAATACATTGAAAAGTAAAAATAAAAGGTATTGTATACAAGAAGAAAATGAACGAAACGTGGGAGAGTTTGTGGGCAACCATGAGGAAATTTTAAAACGCGATTGTTAAAAATTACAAAGGAACACGGTTTTTCCTGTGAAAGAGCCGAAGTCAAATTTTTAAATTAAGCTTAATGATTAATTAACGTGTTCCAAATGAATATCGTGCTGTTGGAATGATTTCCACGCAACGTGAATTCGTTCGAATAATTTCCGCGTGTACCCGCTTGCTCGGTTATTTGATTCGTTACTTTGTTCCTTAATGCGTTAATCGATATATCAATTGGGGTATTCGATTTGTTATTCGATTTGTTATTCGATTTTGATCGGCTCCAATTTTCTGCGTCAATCCTTTCGCTATTAACGGGACCTACGTATACACGTACGTATGGTTTACGCAAGCTACTAATGAACAAAGTGTCGATTGTCCAATATAAATCGCATAACCTGCTGATATCTCAACTAGAAGTAGATTCTATAATCTGACAATCGGAAAATATTTTTCTAAAGAATTAATCAGAGTAATCCTAATTAAAAAGTAAAAATATTTCAACTATGACGAAAGAATTAAATCGACGCCAAGTCACTGATTCAGAAAGAATCAACACGCCAAATATCCGATTTGTAAAATCGTCAAGAAAAAAATAAATTACTTCTACCTTGACCGAAGAAAAGGAAAATTCAATAAAACACAAGAATCAAACACCACGATCTATTAATTTATTATTCGTTTTTTATCTCGTTATCCAATCGATCGAGCCCCCCTTTGGCCGCCTAATTTATTATTTAATTTTAATTATTCGTCGATTCAGCCCGGTTTAAGCAAACATCGCGCGCGTTCTCCATCGACATTATTCCGGCCCTCTCCCCCAGATGCGAAACTCCTGCTCGCGCGAATTACAACGCTGGACTATACCGGGATAAACTGACCACCGCGTATAGCTGTCCAAGTTTATCCAGCCGCGGCGTATACCGTTCGCCAACGATTATTGTGACAATTTCATTTCGCATTATCCAGTCGAACGGCCAATGACTCTATCGGCGAAAACTACCTCGTTCACCCTCCATCCCCTTTCCTCCAACCCCCAACCCCCAACCCCCTTCGAAACCGTGTTGCGTTGCGTTCAGTTCCCCGACGAAGCAGCTACTGGCCGGCCCCGGCTACAGCGTTCGCTAAATTTCCCTTCGGGACATGTTTCGCGCATATCGAAATCCCATTTAATCGAAATTTCGAATGAGCCGCGTTCCCCTGTCCCTCGTCTCCCCATACCCTCACCGATTACAGACACCCCTTCGCGCACACTCCCGAGCCGCGTCCTTGCATTTGCAAGAAGCGAGAATAAAAGAAAAAAAGGAGAAAAGCGGGTGGGAAGTGAATTGGGAATTTATTCGAAGAGAAAGCGGGGAATGGCGAGTCTGTCTGGATTGTACGCAGCAGCCGGATTTGGCGGTTTTAGTGGTGAATGTAAGGATATTGGGTTGTGACTGATCTTTAGTGAGATTTAAATACTACAGAACAAGTATTTTTCATGATGAATTAATGATAATGGAATAAAATAATTTGAAGGTATGAGGATTCTTATTCAGAAGAATTGTCGATAGTCTTGAAACTCTTTTCTCTTGATTTTGACTATTTTCTTTCTTTCTTTCTTTCTTTCTTTCGTTACTCTTCGCAACAAGTTCAAGATTACTTCCATTCTTTCAACTACGTATATACCTTTCATACTTTAATTGATACCCTTTTTCTGTTATCCATAAAAAAGTATTGAGGAACTTATTTCTGAAAATGCGTCTCTTAAAAGATATTTTAACTGTTTGGTATTTAAAAAACAAGAGAAACTTAAACACAAGGGTACTGTCTCGTATCTTACCAGTTTTGCCCCAGTTCTATGGAACATCCTGTATTTTCGCATATAATTCGCCTGTACTTTGCACCTTTAAATTTTCCACAAATACATAAACATTCATAATATAGTAATTAACAAATAACAATTTTCTATTCCAAACCCATTTCTTAAAAAATATCTACTTTTTCTGATTCTATCACTTTTATAATAAAACCAACGGCATAGTATGGAAAATTAGTGCAACAAACAACAGATGTAGACATACAGCTACCGTCGATACATGTTTATATACGTTTAATTCGATATTTCGATCAACGGTTAATTGACATTCCGCGAGCAAACCGATCGTTGCTGCGCGATCATTAAAATACAGACCGAGCGTGGCTATCCAACAAAGAAATTAGATTCCGCTTGACGCACGCGGATGAATTTGTAGCACCGCTTCTCGTGCAATTAACAATACACCGTTTAAAGGCGAACGTCAAGCTAAGGTATCAGTCAGACTGGCAGGTTTCTACGGTCTGACCGTGTCAGCTTTCGAAATTCTAACTGAGAGAACTAATTGGAGCCAGAAATATCGGATTGAATAAGTGAGCTCGAATAAAACCGTTCGTCGAAACAAAATAATTACCTGGTGGATACGTTTATTTCGCGTGTTCCTTTTATTATTTCGTGAAAATTTTCCGGTCTCGATCCTTCGACCCCGGTGATCTAGTAAATAAAATGCACCACCATGAAAAATAAGGGCAGAATGAAAAATTATTTATAGTAATAACTGCTTATGAATGTCACTGTTTGAAATGTTGTGCTAATATTGTAATATTAGCACATAATACTATGCGTTACGATTTTGTGTTATTATTGCATAATTATGCAGTAAATATGTAGCAGTATTGAAAAAATGTTATGTATGAAAATATTTTGAGGAATTAATAAAAATGATCAACCTTTTAGCCTTTGCATTTTAGCGTCAAGTCATAACTATGACACGCTATCCACTTCTTGTGCCATACAGTGATGAAAATCAGAATCATCGTTTGCTACTAAGGAGTTAACATATTGTACAAAGTTATTTTATGTATGAAATTATCTCTTTGTTTTACAAAATTACTTCATCTTGAAAATGATATAAACTGTTTCCTTTTGTATCACTGTGTATATAGAGATTCAAACAAAATGAAACGAATGAGAAATTCCTTGAAATTTAATGGCACGTCAAGAAGTTAAATATATTACAAACCATCTTGAAAGAGTAATTAAATGCGTTACAAATGTTTGACGTAACAGCTTTCAGACCGCTAAATATTTTCGTAGCTTTTATCATTTCAACGAAGAAGCACAAACATCTAACTTCTCATCTTTCAACCTCCAATTTCGCGTTATCTACGGTATTCAAAATAAGTATCTAACATATACAGAGTGTTCTTCGTACACAAGTGAATATCAGTTACCATAAATCATCCTCTAACTTCCCTGGTAAAATACCTTCTATGCACTTGCAACTACACGCTTGCAATTACAAACAGATCTTTCCTTACGAGCATAAACATAAAATTGTGGGACGCATATTAGAAACGATTCTTGTCAAAGTTTCCCAACTCTAACACAATTATGCTTTCTAGCAATCAAAATGAAGAAAAATTCACATAGTGGAATGGGTGTGACGAGAAATGATCCATGTCCTGACTTATCATTGAGTGAAACTTAAACAAAAATTGAAATAAAAATTAAATAACAAGGAAAGAATTTTCAAAAACAAGCTTTAACCCTGTTTAACATATTTATAATTCAATCAAGCACTGTTTTTCTAATATACGAGTATACGATTGATAGACTGAAAATCATGGTAGTAATAATATCAAGACTTTGAAAACTTGAGTCTAGTCTAGTATTCCAATTTTTAAAAGCATCGAGCCTTTAGTTGGATAACAAATAAATGTATCTGTCATCCTGTGTTGTGATTGACGTTTTAAGGACCTGAACAAATATCACCAATGTTTTAAAACAATAAATTCAAAACACCATTTTATAAGAGTTAACAACGAATTGACTTATATCGCTATATATTCTCAAGCCTCCAATTGTCATGAACAGTCAGATAATAACAACCTAAAACCTTTTCAGAACAAAAATCCGGATATCCGTAGTCACATGGACGATCAGTGATTCGATAGAAAATGAGGAAGAAAAATACAGCATCCACGTTCAACGTGTATAGATACACATATACATCTACGTATACGGACTATTCGTCGATCGTTGGAAAAAGTTGATTGCCTATCAGCGGCGGGCCGCGATAACAGGTGGACTGTTATGAGAATAAATTCACGAAGCGTGGAAATCGTCGATCGGCCGATTTTTCAACGCTCGTTACGCGGCAAGATTTCACGAATAAGCAAACTGCTCCGTGTACGATTGTTCCCTTCGATGATCGATTCGGCCCCGATTATATCCTCGGTAGAAAAAAGGTGGAAAAAAGAAAGTGCAAACATCCCCGGCCAACACCAACCCTTTTCCCTGGAACAGTTTCCCCGATCGACTGGTCCATTTTTTTCATCTTTCAGCCAAGAATTTTTCAATATTCGCTACACTTCCCTCGGGATGTTCCCGCGTATCGATATTCCATTTCGTCGGGCGGAATCGAGCGACCATGGCGACGCTGCACAGATCACCGAGCCTAGCGAACAAGAGGGTTGAGGGGGTTGAAAGGGCGGAAGGAAAAAAAGAAAGAAAATAAAGAAGCGGGCCCGAGAACGCGTTGAAAGATGTGACGAGACCGTCGTTTACCTTTATCGTCGCCCTTACCAGCCGAGTCGCGTCGTTATATGAACTGCCACGGTCGCACCCTTAACGCCTCGCACCCACCCCGTGGGAATTTATTCGGCCACCGAAATGACGGTACTTACGGGACTCCGTCGATTGAAACGGGGCCTTGCGCGTTCCAAAGGTATTAAACGTGGATAATCTCCTCTCCGTGACTTTCGGATATTGTCTTTACTTCGTTCGTACCCATCGGCTTTTTATGCTACAGTGTTGCGTATGTTCAGCATTACGAAAAATAGGATTTTTATTTATTTACAGAAATTCTTTGTAACTTTGGGATGTTGAAATTCTCCATACTATTAGATCATTGATGTAGATATTAATTTCAACAGAGATAAGTTGTAAAAATGTTTTTACAAAAGAAAATCGTAAAAGATCACAATTATACGAATGAAATGTAGCATTGATTCTTAATTCTGAAACTAAAAGCATTTCCTACTTTTTACATTTTATTCCCTACTTCTAGTTATATTCGTTCGATAAAATAATAGTGTTTTAAGCGCAAAAGTAAGTCTGCTTTTACCATTTTCGACGTTACTGGCCAAGTGGTGTGGGCGTAGGTTTTTCAGGTTTCGTTTATTGATACCAGCGCGGAAGGGACAATTCGAATGAATAATTCGAATATTTGTTGCTTGCCGAGGGATTCGTATTCAAATGCACGCCTGTCCCGGTGAATTTTTTGACGGGGAGAAGTCGTAAAATTTCCGTCATTCTGCTCAATAGATAGTCGACGTTCCGCAGGGAGTGAGGGAAATTTTTAAAATTTAAAGCTCACAGAAATGAATAAAAGAGAGAACAAATTATTATTAAAACTCTCATAAGCATTGTAAGTATTTTATGATAATTATCGATAAGTTTAAAATGGAAATATAGATATTCTGAGACTTTATGCGTCTCTGATATTTTAATATTTTATCTGCACAATTGCTCGTACTGTTTTGAATTTTGTAAATATCTGTTTCTTGCAAAGAGATTAATAAAATTATACTTCATTGGTACAGAATCAAATTTATTGATCTCTGTGGAAAATTCAAAGGTAACAGACATATAGTACATTGATTAGTGCAAATGTTGTCCAATAAATATTAATTTTATGAAATTACCTAACTGCAGCGTAATTTTTTCACTGAGAAATTTGTTACGTATAGAAAAAAGGAAAGATGCAAATAAATTTATAAAGTATAAATTCTATAAAAAGGAAATCTACAAGATAACGACACGAATACTTTTAATTCACATTATTTTATACAGTACTGTCTACAAGATTTTCATACTATTTTGCAAGAGAAATGTTAATTTGAGACATTACAACGTTAAAATCGTTATTTGTATGCTGTATGCAAATCATTCAGAATGAATATAAAACATTCATAAATAATTAACATAGGAAGAAACCAATCAAGTTAATCAAATTTAAAATTGAATCAATTTAACGATGGCCTTGCTAATTATCACATACGATATTTACGAATATGTGACAAATATTTGTTTCATTCGAGCTTGTAATTCACGTATAATCTTCCGTCTATGTGTGCTTCGGGAAGTTAATTGAATTTTAGTCACATTCATTCTGCGGTAAATAACAATGTGCGATCGCAAGTATGGCTAAACTTTCCGTAAGAAAAACGAAGGAAAAACTAGCTATTATGACAGACAATGAAGTATATTTACATCTACATTACTCGAAAGAGAAACAAAGATAAAATTAATATTTATAATAATATATTTGTAGCAAATATGGAGTAAAAATATACCTATATAAAATAATTTTATACGCAACTATTTATTATATAAAAATAACGAGTAGGTACTAATACAAAAATGATAGGTAAAACCCAAATTATATAAATAATATATGCATAATGTATAGAAAAAACTCCAGTAACATCGCTAAAAAGCAGAACGTAGCCAAAGCAGACTATACAAAAAATATATCGTTGTACGAGGTGAGAAAAATTTTACGAATGATCGTATAGTAGAATAAAGAAGGAAACGCATAATGTATATATTGAAAACTGAACACCACGAAAACAGAGGCACCGTGACGGAAGTTGGTGGCTTGTTCGTATAATCGAGGACAATGGAATCAGCGGTGGTATCGAAGGAAAGGGAGGCAGAAAATTCGTGGTAGGCGAACAAGTGGCTGAAACTTGCCGCGAAAAGGCCAGGCATATCCGGCAACGCGTTTTATCGACGCGTAGACCGGCGAAATCCCGAGGGAACGTCCTCGTGCGCAGCTAAAAAGGCCCGGATGAAGGTGGATGAAGAGAGCGGGGGAGAGGATGGCGAAGGATTTTTCTTCGCGGCACGCAAAGCGTGCAAATTAGAGTGGCGGAACGGTAAAGGGAAGTTCTCCGCGGCCTTTCTAAATTCGGAGGCTCGCGCCAGCTGAAATATTAAATTATCGCGCGGCGAACTTTCAATTTAATTAATGCCAATGGAAGTCCGGTGACCCAAAACTTCACCACTTCGCCACTGCAGCCAGGAGATTCCTTTTTTATTCCTCCTCCTCCTCCTCCTTCTTCTTCTTCTCCTTTCTCTTTCTCCGTCGTCGGTTTATACCTTGGTCTCGGTATGTATTCACACTTCTATGAGAGGATAAATAGAAGCGAGGAAAAGCACGAGCGGAAATTCTGATGATTTCTATGGATGGTTGCAATTGAGAGCTTGGGGTGGGGGAGGTGGAGAGGCGGTGAGTTTGAGAAGATAAATTCTTGTTATGAATAAAATATATAGAAGGTGCTTTGAGTAAGCGAGACAAGCTGTATTTTTTAAATGGATAGGCGTGAGAAGATAAACTGACGTATATACTTTAAAATTAATTTTATACATTTCTATGCACCATGGATGCACCTTAACTACAATTTGTATAAAATACAAGTAACCCAGTTACTACTCCGGATATCTGTACTCAAGTTCCTTGCTTTTTCCTTCCGCTTTTACATGACAATCGATGTCCACCCTATTATTTGCCTGGCGATTGTTTCAGTAACCTTCAAATTTCAACAGCTCCCAAAAATTATTCGAAGCAACGTGACAGTGTGAAAACATTCACCAGTGGCAATCGAAAAATCGACGAGTTTCGGTATCAACAGCGTCCGTTTCGCAAAACAGCCGCGAAGAGAACGCCAATGGAAAATGTGGAAAAAGAGAGAAATTCGAATGAGAGGAGGGAAAGGATGGGAGGAAGCTTGCAAACTGGCTTGCGGTAGTGATTCAATTTAAAATGGACCGTAGAAGAGACGCGCGTATAGATACGCAGATGTCTCGTGCGTATGAACACGAGCTTGCAGATGGCACACGCCTCGTTTCCACCCGTATTATATTACTTTCTATTGGCTCTCGTCACCCCGACGCGAACAGCAGGAACGCGAGAACGCACAGAGAAGCACACGGGGTGGTTGAAACGCGAGGGAAAGAAGCAAGAGAAAAAAAAGGCTGGCAACCTTGCACTGTGAATCCGCACTCATAAAAGCTCCATTTTACACGTTTCGATGGCACCAGGGAATAACGTCCGTTACGCGATATTTTTTCCATCCTTTTTCCTTTGCATTTCTACTCTCGCGTCTCTTTTCTCCCTTTTCCACCTGTGTGCGCCCTTTTTTTTTTTTGTTTCGTTTTTGCGACCAGCGACACACGGGATATGAAATTAAGGGAAGGCAAGAGGAGGAAAGAGACACGGATGAGTTTCACAACGACGCTGTTTGCGTTGAATTGTTTCGAACGTTCGGTTCTCGGATTCAGACGTATCCTTCGCCAAATATCGAGCTGATAGAATTTTGAGAAATTTAATCATCGTGTAAGAGATTTAAAAATGACGACTGGAAGTGAAGGTTTAAGAAAGTTCGCAGTTTCGTGAAGATTATTAGAGGAATGGAATATAGAAAT
Organism: Bombus fervidus; assembly: GCF_041682495.2. Classification (NCBI taxonomy): domain Eukaryota; kingdom Metazoa; phylum Arthropoda; class Insecta; order Hymenoptera; family Apidae; genus Bombus; species Bombus fervidus. The sequence goes on along the minus strand of NC_091530.1, from coordinate 9,817,442 downwards.
TTGTTTTGCCCATTAAGTACTGTATTATACTTTAAATGCTACTCTACAGTAACTGCCGCAAATATTTGTACTATTACCACTAAAAATTTGTATGTCTATGTTGCATATGTTATATAAAATATTTTTCCCCTATCTCTACCTTTTTGTATCGCCAATTACAGATATTTAGGAAACAACCATGATTGACATTCATGATTGATCATTGAGGATGTACATTAAGGACGTGCAACGAAATTTACACGTAACGTGAAAACTCTTCAAAGATCAACCTTGTTGCGAAGACACGTAAAAAGTACTTTGTAGAATCTAGAATGTCGCCTCAAAAAGTAAAATAGAAAAGGTCAGGCAATAAATTCCCTAAAGTTTTAAAAAATAATAATATGTACTCTAGCGGCTTACAGTAAAGACCCGACAAACAAAAATCCCTCGATCTCCATTCTGCCGTTGTTTTCTTCGCGCTAGTTACACAATGCGAAATACAGTTTCGATCGGATTAACTAGAAATCACGACGCGCCACCTCGATGGTATAGCGGTGCGCAAAAAGAAGAACCATAAAAAAAGGGCGGAAAATAGAGAGGAAGATGGAAAAGCAAAAAAGAAAGGGGAGATAAAGGATTCAGCGCAGTTTCCACATTTTTCCTGATCATTTTCCACACACGCGCTACCGCGAAACGCATATATGTAGACATCGCAAAACGCTACGTGAATGTGCTATTCAATAAATTCTCGGCGGCGAATAGTCCGTTACGCTCGCTAGGAGGCGAACAACGCTAAACACGCCTACAAAAAGGCACTATGAAACCACAGGCAGAGAAACGTGACCACGATGCACTCTTGCACTCGCAAGAGCCTACGGGATATTCAATCGCACTGTCAATCGGGTTTACACCCTTTTCTCGCCTGATAAACTATCCGTGCTTTTCAACCAGAAACGCAGAACGAAATGCCGTTAATACCAACCCCGAAAGAGTTTTCCAACCGTTCTCCAGATAACCTCGGATTTTCTACCATCGACGACGAATAGGAAATAATTATGAACCGAGTGGTTCCACTGTTTTCCAGTTGAAATTGTTTCCATCGTGAGAGATTTTCATCATTTTTGCTCGGTTTTTCCGATTGTTCGAGATTTTCGGCTCGTTCTTAGGGTATATAGCGAGTGTACAGATATTTTTCCAAAGTATTTATGGTGGTGTGATATTATTGCTGTTAGGGGTGTATGCATTGGGTTAAAATACTTATATCAGAAACCTTTTTTTCTATACAGATTTTCGTTGATAAGTTAAACATGTAAATTACTTTTCTTTTTCTATTAAAGACAAAATGGAACGATTCATTGTAAGAAGAATTTAGATGTTTTCAAGATTTTAAGTTACTGCGTTTTATAATTTTAACGTATCGCAAATTAGATGACTCAAATACTCGGTACTATATCTAGAATAATATCGAGGTATCGTGAAACACGCTTCGAACGAAAGAGACTCGTTAACGGCTATCCACCTTTCGTCGAGTTGCGACAACGGTGTTGCCGATCGATCGCGATCGGTACGTACACTCATCCCAAACAGTAGCTCGAATGGGCTATTCGTCGTTCACATTTACCACTGATGGTTTTGCACGCAATTTGGAGTCACGCCAGGACGTGGTTTCCCACGACCATCGTGGGAGGATACCGGGAGTATGGGAAGCGGGTTGGAGGTCGAGATTGTGAGATGGAACAGAAGATAGGCAGGCCGATCGGTTGGTGGATGAGGATGCGGCGTATTCAAGCGGATTGCCAAGTGGCCGGTGCCACATACCGGAGAGTCCGGCGGTTTGCCATTAAATTGGAACCGAACTTTCCCCAAGTTCATGCTTTATTTAGAGAGGACCTGCTGGTCAGACTTCCTGATTCGACGGCCAAGAAAACACCGGCCATTCTCCAAGATTTGTCCTCTTCTCTTATGAGAATTCTTCGAGGCGTTCGAGTATTTATGCTTGGTTAAGTAGAAACCTTTCTAAAGGTTTTTTGTGAAACGTTTGTTTAGTATGGATACTGAAGTATGTGGAAATATTTTCGGAAGAAATGCTTGATTTTTTGAAATGACATAACTTAATCTTCCAATTGAGTCGTTTTATGAGATTATCTTTTACAATTACCGAGTTAAAAGTTTCTGAAGACAATCGTTAAACATATATCCTTTTTTGAAATTAATTTTTGTCGAATAGATCCACCTTCTTCCGTATAATCACACAAATTTTTATTATCCGTCAATTTTTGTATGATTAACAATTTATTTTAATGAAAAATTCTGAAATTGTGCTGCTAATGTCCATTAGAATACTCAATTAATAACGTAACGTAACGGAAGAAACGTAGAAGCAATTTAATTCAAATTCTAGGAGATTCAGAAAAGACGTTCGTTTCACCAAAGAATTCACTTAGAGGAATATATCAGACGGATCTAAGCGTCTCAAAATTACAGGAAATCGCGTTTCGAAGGTTTCCAGTGCGCTCGATTTCACTGTCGTTGCCCTCAATGACGTTAACCCGACGCATTCGCCTGACACTTGAACGTTTCGGTCGAACTACGACCACCTTGAGCCGACCAATCTGACGACTCTACTCTGAGAAGTCTAACTCCTGAGAAACCTTCGATTCCGCCATACGACCAACCAGCCAATCTAACACCTCCATCAGCCAATACAGCGGTCCAAACTGGCCAACCGCTGTGACATCTCTTCTAACTATTTATCTATTCCGCCAATTCCGCTTGCCCCAGCGAGATACAGACCTGGTTGTTCGACCACGTGCCAGACCATACACCGTCCTATTCCGCTTCTCCGAACAAGATCCTATAATTCTTGCGAAAGTGATACTATTTCATTGTGTCTGATGGAGAATAGTAGTATTTTACTTCGTATGTGGGGAATATTTATAATTTTGTTTAGAATCTTTCCTTTCTTTGCTCTACCATCCATATCCCTGACTTTTGTTTCGTTTCATCATGAATGATGTATTCTACTTATTTCATTTCTTTAATGGTTTATGTATCGAATAATACAATTTTTGCAACTCAATATGAGTACATACATATTCGTTATATTGATTTAGATTCAATCTAAAGTAAGCCACATATTGCAATAATGTAATCCAAACGATCTTCACTGTCGTTTAGAAATAATTTATTTCCATGTCTCATATATTTTTTTTTCTTTATATAAATATATCAGTTATACATTTACACAATTGAAGCTTTCAATCATATTACGCCATACAGAAAAAGTTTCGCTAAGAACAATATAATTTAAGCACACCACGTCATACGAGTCATCCTGTACATCAAAATACAAGCCAGAACCATAACAAATAGATAAATGAATAAATAAAATAACGCTTATCATAACAAAAATTCTCTCGATTCGCTGAATCAGGCAACGTCCGATCCAAAAAGATTCAGAAGGATAGAATTCCAAAGAGTACGGAATAAAAAGAAGGATAGCAAGGAGTAAAGGCGTTACAAACAAGCCAACAAGTGAACACCGACGATACCAGTTTTTCTTGATCGTTAGTCAATACCAATATCGGCGGGACGATTAAATTACCGAGGAAGTCAGGGCTGGTCGCGCTCGATCCGGTAATTGTTGCGGTCTTCGTAGATGGCTTCGGCCGGCAATATTCGTCGGCGCCCGATACATCGACACCAGATGTAATTAGATCGACGACGCTTCTAGATTTCAATTTCGTCGGGAGGCACGCCGAATTACCGGGTACACGACGCTTCCTATCGTTCCGTGGCATAATGTATCGTCGTGTTAATCGAAAGCTCCCGCCGGACTCGATCAATTAACGAAATCGTTCTGCTTGCTCCAACGATCCCTCTTTTTCGACAACGCGCCGAAATACGTCGGCCATATAACTCTTAATTCCAACTAATGTTAACCGTTTTCTCGTTGTTTCACCGTCGAACGTACTACTGTTTTCGAACGTTTAAGAAACATAACTTTTTCAATCTTTCTTGTCTCGTTTTTCTCTACGTGGTTTATCTCGTGGAGAAATATGAAAAAATGATTTGTAAATCAGTGAATTATTTTCGTTGCTTAAAAAAATGAATATCTGTTAGATAAAGATGAAGGTTGCTAAAGAAAGAAATAATTTTATGCAACATTTATCACGCCGTTCTTTACATACTATGTAGTCAATACAATAATAGTTTTACGGAATTAATGATTAATCTGTTAGGCGTGATATACGTGTGTAAATAAAGTACGTTTACAACATTGCTTTGTATTTTTAAAGAGTTTCAAAAAATAAATAAAGGTCTAAAAAGAATTGAAAAATATTGAATAATACGTCAACTAACTTCCATAAAGCGTTGAATAATGTTGCGAATGTGAAGTATGGAATAAAGGTAAAATAACGTAATCTATAATTTTCCAATAATTGCAAAGAAATAACGAAATTTTGTGGAATAATTGTAGTAACGAAGAATGACACTTGCTAGACCTTGTAACGAGAGAACAATGGCATAATAATATACAATATCACGAGTAAAAAGTACGATCACGTTATCGACTATTAGCCGCATCGAAAACGTTACATCAGACATCAATTAAATATTGAACAGCGTTGTTACACACAGACTAATCCTTTTTACTGTGCCGTTAAATTTGATTCATTCGTCGTCTCGTAAAATTTAACTTTCGATTAAACCGTCGCGTTGCCCGCTTAATGCGATTGACGCTTTTGGGATTTAAAGAACAATAAATTTAACGAGGGATCAGAAAAAACTGCCTCTCGTGTACGTCGACGTTTGTTCTCCTGTCTTTCTCCTTCTCTTCTTTTTTTTTTTTTTTTCTATATTCTTTTTTAGTCCTCTTAATGAATTTATCTGTCGACCATGTAGCCTCCGTATATATTCAACCGTTTTGTTTAACCGAACTTCAATCTTCGTTAACGCCAAATGTATACGTAAATGCCATTATTCTTGAAAGTTTGAACAAAAAGACTTTGTTTTATTCTACATAATTTATGTAATTTTTTGTAACAACGGACGAATTTTTGTATACTTCTATACTTGTATACTTTCATAAGATTTATTATCAAATGTTAATCCTAAGCTGATGTCTGTGAGAACATAGATGACTATAATAACATGTTATTAATTGTAAGTTAAGTTTGGATTAGGCTGCATAATTTCGAAATACGTACTTTTAACTTCTGTAGAATGTTTAAACATTTGATATAATTCTTTTAAACTTTAATGATATTTTCATCGTGATAATTTTATTATAGCGTTATCGATATTTTAATAACGCATGAAATCCATCTTAGAAATAATATAGAAACATCGTTCTATCATTTCCCATGCTCCTATACACCAAATCCTATTTTTATTGCTAAATTTAACCAGAAAAAAGGGAATATTTTCGGATATGATACTACATTTTATTCCATATATCGGCAAACATAAACTATCACCGATCACGAGTTACATATTGATTTCCTCTAACGCCCATGAAACTTTCAAGCACATTCGTCTTTCCAGAGGAACCAGACAACGACGAGCGGGATTCGCCTGGAAAACCAAGCCTGGTCAGCCTGGCCCTTTCGTAAGGACATCCGGACGTTTGTCAAATGTTTTCTTGCGACGACTTGTCGGAATCGGGTCGGACAAATTGGCTGGACCGACAAAAACCTTCGTCGAGCTTTCGACGTTCCTCTATGTCCATCTCCACGCTGTTACCAGAGACGCTACGTTCTCCTTCTAGGTCTGTTTTTGTTCCTGAACTTCCGTGGCTTCTCACGCAAGATTTCTCTATTACTCCTAATGAAACGCTGCGAATCACGAATCACGCTCAGCACTAAACAAGCGATAGAGTTTAGATTCTAGAAAATTTCAGTGGCAGGATAAGACGACGTTGCTTTGTTACTTATTACTGGTTGGGAAAGTGAAATGAGTAACTGTGTTAGATAGTCAGACTATAAAGTATTCTATCGGGATAAATGATATAAGTTTATTTAAAGTAATTTTGAGTAGTACTTGATTCGATATTTAAAGAAATTGTCAGGCAAAGTACGATATTATTAGATACACATTACAGTAGGATACTTGGTCAAGTGGTATGAATCAGTGTGTTGTCAAACGAACAAAAATATTTTCAGGTAAGGAGTAACTGAATTAGATAGGCAGATTATAAAGTATTCTATCGGGATAAATGATATAAGTTTATTTAAAGTAATTTTGAGTAGTACTTGATTCGATATTTAACACATTCGTCGCCCAGCGTGATTCGGCTAAGTTTTCTGCGGGGACCAAATCCGACCGCCGGTACGCAGAACGTAAATAGAGCGACAAGCAGGAATTCGTCGTTTATCGGCTTCGATTCATTGTTTATCGCCTTCGATTCATTATAAAGAAAAGATTATTTATTTCTGAAATAGAGAAAGCGATAAGCTATCCAGCTAGAGTATTCCGAGGGATCTCATGGCAAATATCTCAGATCTTTCATTTAGTCGAGAAGCATACTTGTGAGACATACATCAGTGATTTTTTCATCCTCAAAATGTTCGGTAAACAGTGTGAAAATATATTTGAAAGTGAGGAGAGTAGTCATAACGGAGTCTAACTATTTTTCGAAGTGTCCAAAATCACCCCAAATGTGTTTGGAATGTTTTAACGAATACCATACGACATAGGATAATGTAATATATTGTCCAGAATATAAATTAATAAAAAGTATGGTATAATGTGTTTTTAATATTTTTATGTTGTATATCCTATATATAATATCGTATATTTAATTAATTAACTCGAACAAGAAGAGCGTCACCATCATTTGGACGGGGCCCCCACGGAAGTATACCCGGCGCATAGATATGTGCGACGTGACGACGAACGTGTTAAAGAAGTTGTCAGGCAAAATACGATATTATTAGATACACATTACAGTAGGATACTTGGTCAAGTGGTATGAATCAATGTGTTGTCAAACGAGCAAAAATATTTTCAAGTAAGTGATTTAAATTTGTCTACGATAATTGTAAGTAGTATTTGGTCCAATATTTAAAGGCATTAAGGGTTAAGAGACGATATTCTACAGAACTTAATAGGTCGAGTGAAGTGAACCAGTAGTAGACTAAATGATTAATTTATTATAATGCGCAATGGAAAGAGAAAATTAATAACGTTTAAAATAAAACTGTACTCACAACACAGGAATGATAAGGCTACGTTCTAAGTACTTTAATCACAAGTGGGCTTTTATACATACTTCATTTGACCGGCTATTTGAAGAGAATGTTAATTTATTAAACGTACTTTGCACGTATATGCTTCCTACCTGACCTTGTATATATATATAGAACTTATTATTATTGGCAAGGCAAATGTTTTAATTATGAGCGTTGAGACAAAGCAGTAACTCTCATGCAGGAACCTATTTGCATAATTATATACTTTTAATGTTTCATTTCGCCCCTTGGTTTCCCACCCTATGTAGGTATTACCAACAACCTTCAACAACCAAAGTCTATAATCATCCCCTCTTCGAGATCCAAAGACTTGGAAACATCCAAACTACAATGTTGTAACAAACGACCTGACTAATTGAAAAACCTACGTTCTAGAGTCTATTGAGTAAATTAAATTAGATTGTAGAATCATTGATACAGAGAAAGAACCGAAGAGAAAAAGTTTCATTATCATAAATTAAACTGCAAAAATTCTTAAAACAAAGCACAATATAAGAAAATGCTAATAGAAGGAGACTTTAATAAACTGTCTAACAAAATAACATGCATTGCAGCCATCTTAAAAGCGACACAGTTGCGCGGAAACTCGAGAAGCAGTCGTCGAAATTTCAATAGGTGACCATCGAGTCGGAGGGCATCCTGACGTCCGTGTCACGGTGCACGTGCACCGCCTGCGAATGTGGACAAGGCTTAATAACAGTGGAAGCTCGCGGTCTAACATTCCAACGTGACCACCAGCACACGCGGTTAGCACACCTGAGGGATTTTGAATTATAATCAGAAACGACGATAGAAGGTGCACCTAGCGTTTCCAAAGAGAAACGGAGGCAGATGAACCGTGGGTACCTCACAGGTGAAACGAACACATTCAAGCAAGTAGTATCGGTCAGTGAGTGGTACGACTAAAGTGAAAGAAGTACAGTAGGTTGAAGATATAAACATTATTTTTAAACACTTTTCCTTGCAGCGTATGAAATATCTAGATTTATGAAAGATTTCTTTTGAATACTAATTACGCATCTCCAATATCAGCCAATGTTACTAATTCCTCTCTCTCTCTCTCTCTCTCTCGCTTCGTTATAATAAGCTCTATCACCAAAAAAATTCGGATTACACGTTATGACAAGATTATTACATAGTGGCATAGATGAATACGTAGTCGGACAACTATTATCACAAACTTGCCTTGCAATCTGACATATTAAGCTCATTAAACCAACTGAGACTAACGTTTTAAACGAGAACAAGCAGAGAAACCCGATAGCTTCACTGTTATCCTTCGCGTATCTCCCTTCACGATCTTGTTCGCGGAATGGCCTAGTAGTAGTGCAACCCTATCCGTTGACTTGGACAGGTAATATAAGTATAAAATTCGAGAACACGTGAAATTTCAATAGGAACTCGCGATCATTTGGATGGAAAGGATAGGACGAAACGATGGCGGTCGCTCGAGCATGGTAGGGGCTTAATAACGGTGGGAGCTCATGGCCTAACATTCCAACGTGACCGCCGGTATACGCGGTTAGCACACCTGAGGGATTTTGAGTTATGGACGGAAACGACGGTACGAGACCCAACCGATGGCGAAGGTGAAATGGAAAGGTGGCGGTGCCACGCCAGGGTTAACAGGATGAGACGAGGGTGGCGAAAGAGACGGCTAATGTGCTAACTCGTAACGTGCGTCTCGTTCGCGAGGTCGCATTAATTATTTCATATCCGAAACTCAATTTTCCACACGTACCTCGTGTAGCGCCCTCGCTTCCCTCCGTCTTTCCACTTGCAATTACCAGCCTATTCAAACTGCCTTTCACGACACGAGTCATGAGTCGTGCAACGATCTCTGAAGGCATCTCGACGAACGTGCGTATAACAATAGGGTGGACAAATAGGAATAATTTGTGCAAAGGAGCGATACATGCAGTAAAGATATTTGTTACTTAGAGGAATTTCATCGTTTGTACTAGGTGCTTTAGGTTGGGAATTTTTATGTATTTATTCCTGATACAAGGAATTCAAGTGGATGAAAATAATAGTTATTGATTTTCGTAAAATAGATGAAGATAAAAAATGATTTGTTGGCAACTAATGAATGATTTTGTTTTTTACAATCCTTCATCTTTTTCTGTTAAGTTCTCCTTTTCGATTTTATATATCTATATATACAAGGTTTGATAAAACTCCGATGGTAACAACTTCTGTTATTTAAAACTCGATCCTCGGAAAAATTATCGATGAGTTAACTTGATATATTTTGCCGAATAATTGATTTTTGGTTGGAAAATTTTGTCCATCCTCAAATTGCTGGAACTTCGTGGAATAGAAGCGTACGATAGTTTATCTGAGTTGGTTTTAAGGGGTAGAGCTTCTTCTTTCTCATTCCTGAACTGAACTTTCGAGAAGACTTTTTTATACTCGAGGGCAGGATAGAGAAGTGAACCACTGATTTTGTTTCTCGAAAATTTTACGGATTTCTCATAATTTCCAACTCTGAACTGTCATTTATATACACACGCTCAAACCATAATCTGAAATACTTCAAACACTCTCCTCTCATATCTCCAACACTCTGAGCTGAGTATACTCTGCGTTTTAGTACAAACACTCCTAACTCGGTCGGCTTACATTTTATCATTTCAACGTTATTAACTTATCTTTCTCAGGTTGTCGAGTTATATCTGTATTTTCTAATGATACGATCCTCGGATTTATAGGAAAATAGGAAGTTTTCTGGATGAAATCGTTTTTATTTCTCACGATTTAAAGAAACATTGAAGGATTACGTATGTAGTATAATTGAGTATAAAGGAATAGAAGATAGGAGAAATCTATAAAAACCAAAGATATTCAAAACCAAGATCGTTAATAATCAATAGAATACATCGAATATTCCGTCGAATATAAAGAATACACCGCGAATTATATATTTACACCAAAATTAACATCGTAAATTAAAGAGGAAAAAAATACAAAATAAAAATTTTTAATTTATCACGTTCGTAATACCAGATCCACAGATAATCCATAGAAGATAAAGAATACACCACAAATTGTATTTTTCTCTTGTATGTGAGGATTAGGATCATATATTGAACGTAAAGTTAAAAATTACGACGAAATAAACGTTGAACCGCAGCAGAAAGAAAAAGGAACGATACGTTCGCACTCATAGATCTTCCGAGTAATTATTATTCTATAGTAGGGTTACCGCAACCGGTCCGCAAACGGCTGGCATTTGTCGTCGATCCATAATTGCCAATAAATCAGCCTATTTGCGACGATACGGTGCAGCGAAACAGTGAACCGGCCGGCTAACAGAACGGCATAAAGTTACTACGGAAACTTACCGCGATTAACCTCGTTTGGGACGCCATTGCTGGTTGCCCTTTCACTGTTTCCGCGAAATCAGGGATATCGAGGACGTACAGTGAGTTATCGTCGCGTTTAAATGCGTTCCACCATTACGTCGTACCGCTTGCGATATTTGCAACTGTTTGTAAATTGTTTCGGAATAATTACCAACGTATCGTGACGAATCTTCGAAGAATTTCATTTTTAATGCATCGCGCAATCGTCGTTAAATACGTATAATTCTTTCTGGGAATTTGCTTCGTGCATCGTGGATTTCTATCGGCTTCGTTTTTTATTGAATCTAATGATAATGATAAGATGATTTTATGTGATAAAATGATAATTCAAAAATTATATGATTTCGTAAGATATTTATAATAATATTTTATGAGATATTTTCAAGTATTTGAATCACAAAATATCGCACTCGCTCGTAGTATAATACAATGAGATCAAGAGGAACTTAAATAGCTTTTTTTAAATCCTGGAATTTTCGAGCAAACATATTTGTATAGATTTCAAAGATTTTGTAATTAAAATGAACGAGATATTTTCCTTTATTTCAGAACACGAATCGATTATTAGCTCGCAATTTCAATAAAATAGTTGCAACAAAACCGAAACTAATAAAACCTAATTATCCGGCTTATATATACTACATTTAATATATTATTAAAAATTCGAAATTCAAAGAGAATTTGCGTCTGATTAAATCGTATACTCATATTTGCAAATATCGTGAGAGCGATCGACCAACCTGCTGGTTGGCCAGGCACAGAGATGTTACCACGGAACAGAATGGAACACGAGTGTCGAAGTTGTTCCAGCATGCGATGGGTCACGATTTCGAAACAGCATTACCTAGCGTATACCGTAACCCGGTGTAACTAGTAATCTGAACTAGCTCCGGCTATAGTCAATCAAGATCTCATGGTGGACCGACTACGATAAATTCAAGCGATTCCACGGAATACCGTTACCCGTGATTTCATTTCTTCCCATCGTTTCTATGTACTCCACGATCCAATTACTTAATTGTACCGCAAGAATGGATAATGTTACTAACCTGTAGATGCTAATGCTGAACACTATTTTAATTAATTGCTGTCCATTTACTCAGGGAATGATGCGATTTTCTTTTATTGTACTAACATTGTTTTCGAATTTTGGAAGTAGCTTTTTGTTGTTCCAGGTCATTTCAAGATTTAATTCAAGCATATTTCTATAGGTTTTAATACGTGTATAATATAATGTATGATTTTCGTCTTATAACGTCAACGTATCAAAGATTCTTCATATAATTAAAATTAAGGAGACATATTTAAGTGTCCGTCTCATTTTAGAACATCCTATATATTGTTGTCGTATAATTATTAAACTATGTATTTTTCCAAGGACATCCTTTTATCCATAGTATCGAAATTCACAGAAGCTTCAGTACCCGTGGGAATTGAAATTCCATGTGTATTTTGCGGTACGGTTTTTCATAGATCTACCGGTAAACTAATAAAATTCCGTATCTCGCTAAAACCGCCGCAAATTGGGTTGGAAAATCAATATTTGCTTTCAAAATCTCGAAGTTTACTTCTACCCCTTCCGTTCCTGCCCCGTCACCCACTTTCTCTGCGTCGCTCACGTTTTGTTATCCTGAAATCCATCCTACACAATTAAATTCTCCGATTCATAACGCTTCTAAAAGAAATACTAACCCAAACGCCAACCACTCCTATTTACTTACAATTAAAATTATTACAAATAATAATTTAATAATATTACGTTTTTATTATTGAATAAATATTTGACAACCACCATACGAAATAACTAGTAGAATTTCAACAGAATTGCAAGTGTCCTTTTTCATCGTTCCCTTTACTGTTTCAAAATTCACTTTGAAATATTATTCAAAATATCATCGTTATCTAAACGAAATATTACAACTAAAAGGAGAATTATCTCATATTAGACGAATTATTCTGAAATCCATAAATCGATCTTTTCTTGAGTTTCATTTAAGATAATAACAAATTATTCTTTAATGAGAAATACTGAAACAGGAATTAGACATCGTAAAAAGAATTTTCTTTGCATCTTATCTGGAACTAAGTATTGTTTGTTATTTTCTTGGAACAAATGAATTTTTGAACTGTGCATTAATTTGATACGTGGATATAGAAATTAAAAAATCTAAAGAAAGTTAAGTTGATCAGTTTAGTTCCCAAAAAGACTCGCACTTATTTTCTACTACAATTGACTATTTTAAATACGAAATTATCTTACAATAATCTTATGAAAATTAAATTATCTCAAATAAAACCATCTCACTAAAGATGTTTCGCAACATCTTGGATTAATATTACGCTTAGCCAAAATCAACACTTAACACAGATCCGAGAGATCGTTGCAAACTTGCCTTGAAAAACTCGATCAGAGAGAAAGTTCAGAAGGGTTACCTTTGTGCAACTAGACCGCCGAAGTTCCATGCAAGATTAGGACGATCGTTTGTGCAGACTTACAGGAATTCTGCTGAACATCCTCAAAGACTGTCTAACACACGCACACACACACACACACACACACACACACACACACACACACACACACACACACACACACACACAGAGAGAGAGAGAGATACACACACAGATACGCACAGTCCACACGGATATACACACATGTGCGTATACACTTGTATGCACCGTGGCACTCTAATGATCACAGGCTTGAAACCGAGATTCCCTGACAACATGGCGAATAACCTGTGCCATGCAAAGCTAAATCCAGCAGGCTGATGAGCAGCTACCAGTGTTGTTCATCGCGACACGCAAACGCTAATGTTTTCGCAGGAAATCGCGAACCCAAGTAAACGTCGATCAGTTAAGCAACGAACTCCAGGACTATATAGTTCTACAAACTGTTGACTAGGTGTCGAGCATTGTTAGAGAAGACGTAGTATCTGATTTACTGACATTACGAAATTTGTGATAGAGAAGATAGGTCTCTTTTCAGATATTTAACTTTATTATACGTTTTGGGAAAGCTTTTGAAACACTTGAATTTTTCTGTAACTAAAATATTAACTTTGAGAAGAAAGAATAGTTATTTACAGGCCACGGGACTACTCTCTTGTGTCAATATTATACTGAGGTTTTCCTCGAAGTTTTAAGAATCTTCTTATTTGTTGATATAAGAGAATAATCGAGATATAAAAATTGGAAGACCATAACAGGCTTGGATTTGAGTTAGATAAGAACCATCCCAGTTCCATTCTGTCTATTATCTGTCTATCATAACAGAGACATTTTACCAGTAATTCGTACACTTCCATAAATCCTAATAAAACTGTATGAACTAAATTTACACGAAAGAAACATTAAAATCTACTCTAAGCAAAGTCTACAATCTCACACAGAACGACATACGTATTGAGTTGGTTCAAAACACAACCTAAATATGTCATTCACCCAACGTAATACAAATTTTTCTCGTTCAGTAAAAAATCTACCAAGATCCATTCATTCAATAATAAAAATTCTCGGCCGGATTCATCCAGCACATTCTACTTATCATCCCAGGGACATTCAGAAAGAATTTCAGAAAGCATTTCATCAGAAGTGGTGTTCAGCCAACAGAGCAGAACCAGCTCTCACACGATAATTCTGAATATGTCGCGTGTCAACGACGTTTAATTCTTCTCGCGTAGAAAACGAAAGACAAAATATAGCCGGGCTTTTCAAGTGGTCCAAAACCACGATTCACGGGGAAAGGAACTCGAAAAGCGTCGATGGTAAAAGAGGGGCGGAGGTGAGAAACGAGAAAGAAGCGAGGAAAGAGACGCAAAGAAGAAATCGTGCACGAGCGGCAGTGGCGGCGGCTGAAAAGTTTGCGTTTCATCCTTTTCAACGGTGGCACAGCCCTTTCATTCGTTCCCTGAATCAATTCGAATCAGCTCGCAAGCGCAACCACGGTTCTCTCGCCATACCGACACTGGCAAAAGCATGAAATACCGTGGGAAGCCGCTGGAAAAGCAACCCCGTGTCTCTAACTGGCCCTTTTTATCGCATTTCGTATTAATAACTTTCCATCCGTTTGTATCCCCTTGCACCGCTCTCCGCATTTTGTTGGTTTGTTGCCGCCATTTTTCCTATAGAATAAAATACACGAAACAGAAAACGTTCGCCTTCTGAATGAGAGATTTTGAAGAGTAAGTTCTAGAAATTGATGAAAGAGCGTGGGAATGCAGTGAATGATGAATGTTTAATATCCTTCTCTTGTTATATTTCGTTGCATACCTTTCTACTACAAAAGGGGTGAAAGGTGCTAACGTAGAAGTTGAAAGGAAATAAGACTTTCAAGTTGTTTAGAGAAATTCATTAAATTACCAACGTATTGAAAGACACTAAATTAATTAAATTCAATTATATCAAAAGTAATGAATATAAATTTTAAATTAATTTAATTTTCTGCATACCAAAAAATATACGAATCGACTTCGTTCACTTTCTATCGATTTAATTAAATTTGTACAAGCTATCTTCACTGCAATATTCCATCAATTGACGTTCAACAAAAACATTCAAACCAAGTGCCACTGCATATATTCAGATATAGATATAATTAATAAATTCTTCTAGATTGCTCTAAAAAATAATTCTTCACGGTAGAATAAAACTTAATACGTGTTCGTTATTAAAGATCATTTCCAAGGGCTTCTCGACGCTTAAATTCGCATTCTTAGTTGAAATTTTATTTAAGATAAAGACTTCTATTTCGAATAAAGACGTTCCACTCACGAATTTCAGCGAATCTTCTTCATAAACTCGCTTGTAGTAACAAGCCAAGTAAAATTACCGATGACAGCTCGAAAATGGCCACTCTATCGGGTTGCACGGAGAAAGATCACGAGGAGTATACATGAAAGGGAGACAATCGGCGCGAATAGTGTGCAGCTTGACACGCTAGAAGATGTCTTAGCGCGCGTCTGAAAAGCTCGCGTTCGAAGATGCGCACGAAAAGGGGTTGCAAAGGGGAGAATACGGAGGGATGGCTGATGCGAATTGAATCATGGGGGCGTTTTAGCGTCTACGTGGGCTGCATCCGAAATTTTGAAGCGTCGAACCATCCAATACTCGAGATCTACCTGATACACTCCACGGAAATAAGATTTATGCCGAAAAATTTCGGAGAACCTTTTAATTTAACGCTGTTTCCACCGAAAAACAACGTTTATTCAATTTACTTCCTCAAATAATAATATTTTTCACTGTTATTAATAAAAATTTTCATGGTCTAAAGCGAGCTCTTTGCTGAAAACATATTACGATGAAATTTCTGGAGGAACGATGCTTCGCGTGGTTTTTATATGGATCGTTGATTTCCAACGAGACTAGTTCGATAAACCAGCAACAGCCTGTATGTGCAGAATGTTCAGTTTGATACTACAACTACCGACGAGTAAAGTATAAAACTTGTATAGAAGAAATCAAAATAAAATGTATATGAAAGGATACCGCGAAAAGTACAAAAATAACGAATAAAGATATACGTGTACTCTAAAATTAAATATAATATAATTCAGATCGTGGTGCTGATTTATGAGTCAACGATACCATTTTAGGATTAGTATCGTTGATTACAGGGCTAACAGCATAAATATTTATTAGAATAAGAACAAAGAAGTAACATAACGTATACCTTATGTCACGAGTTGTACGCATCCTGTCACCCCCGTACTGTACGTAGGTTCTCTTCTATTCAGAGAAACGCGAAAGAAGAGGAATAGGTGGTGGGAGGAGGAGTTACTCGAGACTCCATCGATTTTTAAACTTGTTCGCTCGCGTGCAGAGGAGGAGAGGGAGACCGCTCTTTCAGAATTTGTCCGATTGAAAATTTATCCGATGCGCGTGGTGTACCAAGCAGCTCCTGTCCCTCCATTTCACCCCCAGCCTCGCTTTCGCCCTACCTTTTCCCACGTGAATTTGCTTTATCCACCTTTTCCCCTCGTCTCTTTCCTTTATTTTCAATTTTCTTCTTCGTCACTTCCTCCCTTTTCTTCCCGTTCCTCTTGCCCTTCTTTTTTTCTTCTTTTCACCGTCGACAACGCTCGTCGATTATTTCACGATCACACGAATCGAAATATTTTATTATCAGGTTTGTTGTAACTGGTTTCGAGGATTCTGAAAAATTCAGCATCGACGGTATACCCCACCGCAACTTTTGAAATTCGTAGGAAAGTTTTCGTTCAGAGATAGAGAGAAGCTGCAGAATCAAGTAGAGAATCTCTAATGGGTGTAAGAAGAAAGTCAGGTAGGATGAATTACGAATGATGTAATTTCCACTCGCGGGACTATACAGAATGTATGGGAGTATACATTAACGGAACAAGTCGCTGGTAACGCGGTTTCGTCAATCCTTCCTTGCATAATCTCGCTATAATGGCATAACGGTAAGTAAATTATTCAAGTAATGCAAAAGGAAATAGGATAAATTTTCATATCAAATATTTGAATATCAACGTTGAAAATAAACCAATTTTTAGACAAATCGAATATAATAAGAAAGAAAAAGAAGGATAGTGAGAAATAGTAGTGTACGGAAGAAAGGAAGAGAAGGAAGGACAGGAAGGAAAAAGAAGAGAGGAAAAGGAAAAGAAAATGTAATGATAAGAAAGAGCAAAGTAGAGTCTACATATTTTGCCACACAACTCATTCAAGACTTTTAACACTAGAACTACCGTCGCGCGAACTAGAATATGATACTTGTACCAAAGGTATCAGAATGAAAGATGTATGAAAAAATATATAAGCGAGGGAAGAAATAAACCTTTACAAATTACCATTCAGATTACTGAAAACATGCTCGTATAAATCTCGAAAATCTTATTAAATGGAATATTAATTGTAAACGATCCGCATCTCATCTGACATTTCTAATCCTTTCTCACTGAAAGAAATAACTTCTCATTTCTTTCTTTTCCTTTTTACTCTCGTAATTTGCTCTACAACTCCTCTAACGTCGGTAGAATTTTACCACAAAATTCCAAAATTTGTAACATTTACAAGGGACGTTCTCTGTATAAGCTTAAGTATAAAGTTACTTAAAGAGAAATGAAGATACAGAGGCGGAAACGAAGCTGGATATCCGCGAGTGCAAGCACTTCAATTTACTCGGGCCGAATCGAAATTGCAAATGAGGATTAAACGTGGCCGCAAACGCTGGGGCAAGTGTCGATAAATAAACGGCTTGACAAAAAGCGTACCGATCGGATTCGACGACTTCTACAAATCTTGCCAGCCGGAAGGTCGGGATCGAAATGCGACCCATAACAAGATCCGGCTGGCCGCATACGCATTACGAATAACATTACCATACACCGACGTTCCGAGACAGAATACCGTGTGTGCAAGCCGGTGAAATGGACCGAAATCTGATCAGATCCATAACTCTTTTGCTCAGATAGTCACTACGATGTCCGATAAGTAATCCATCCTCTAGTTCAACGATAAGCCAGGAAATTATTTCTCTGCTTTACAAAGTTCCACACAATTACCATGAGTAATTATGTGGTCACTGTTTTCGAGAATGAAGCGTTCGTCATTTGCTCCCAAGTTAGAAAGTTCCGTCTGTAAATTTCTCATTTTGGATGCTAGTTTTTGACGTCTTGTCAATCGTGCTGATTGTCTTTAAAAACTCCTCAAGTACTAGATATATTTATTTATTTTTCTGCTCGACACCCTGGGAAGAATTAACAAGAGATATTATATTATTTGTATTTACTGATTTTTAATTTGAAGAATCGAAACTGAATTTACTATTCGAACTAAACTTGCTCGTTATATCCATACGAACAATGTTCCAATGTTACAGTCGTAAGAATGAAATTCGTACTAGTCAAGCGCGTGAATCATCTAACGTCGCATTCATTATGCTCGTTTTTACTAGATCTATTAAAAAGTTTTATTACGTTTAAAAACTTGAAAAGAGAGTTTAATATGATAACGTTCGATTTTTGTCTCTCTCCTCTGGTACTTTTCTGTTGTGAAACCCAATAATTTGACTGCCCTTTAAACTCTATTGTGTTTCAACTACACCTCCACTTGCAAGAGAAATACCTAAGAAGTGAAAAGGGATAGATTTCAGGGATGTTTAAGGCATGTAAAGTAAAATGGTAGGAAAATAATATTTTCCGCGTGTTCATACTATCCAATATCATACTACCCTAATACCACACTGTGCAAAACCATACTATCTATTTTGCAGAAAAAGAAGAAAAAGAGTGTTTGCGGGTTAAAGATAGCTGCGGTTAAATCGAAATGGCTGGCGATAAAGCGCGTCGTCAAAATGTAACTGGCATTATCCGCAGGGCCGGCTACGAGGCAATAAACCCGTGGACACACTATTACGGTAATGCGTAGTATCGACTGGCTTGTTTCTGATGTGATTGATACGATCAGACAGTGGTGTTATACCGCTTGTACGATCGAGGCCACCGATGTCAAACGATCTACTTTTAAATTAGCCGACTCTGTCCAACGCATTACTGGATAATATTTCTGCAATACCGCGGCGTCGACAATGAATATCGATTAAAGATTGGAGATCACACGTTGACGATTTTATATCGCGTAATTTAACATTTATCGCAATGACTGTACCATTGTGTATCCTACAATTTGACATTTGTGGTTGTGTGACTGAAATAATAAAACGAAATTATGGTACTTACTTAAAAGTCTACTTCATAATAGAATCTATTTCGTTGGATTTAATGACACTGACAAATCACTAAAAATTATTATTGATGATTCACGAACTTTTCATAACCAAATTCATTTCTTTTTTGTGCAAAAATTTCTCCAAATTTGATAAAGGCTCCCAAATATCCCAATGAACTTAAGATATAAAAACAAGGTCTTTTGGAGAATTTAATCGTCAGCTTTAACGAACTTTCGTGTGTTTCTAATAAAACGAGTGTAATGCCGAACGTTCTTGTTGAGTAAACTCCAATCAACGCAGCAGTGTATGTAGCTGAAGAAAGAGGAACGTAAGAAGCCAACGACGAGTAAGAAGTCAGCAGCAGCAAACAAGAACGACGAAAGTTAATGTTATGAGGATGAGAAATCAAGGCGACAAGGAGCGACCAAGCCGAAAGAACGCACGAAACTTTGATACGCTTCAGGAACAGGCGACAGGATGGAAGAGTGGAAAAGTCAAGGAGCCAGACACAAGGAAGAAGATGTCAAAGTCTATGAAGCTGTTGAATGAAGAAGTTCGAGGTATTAGAGATCTTAGAAGTATTAGGAAAAAAGCTTTTGCGTCAACACTGAAAGAGACTTTGGATATTAAGAAAGTATAAAAAGTATAAACACACACGTAAAGTGCGAAAAAAGGAAAGGAATGATTAATCAATTTTTCTGTTTGATGCAGTTTAATTTAGTATATGTGTTGCTGAAAACTACTGTCAAAAGGATTAAGATTAATTAAAAGTGTGCCAAGCATGTTGAAGCTGTGAAAAGCCGCCCGCTTCACTTCCGGTTTTATATCGGTGATGTACCTAAACCAGTTCGCAGCTGTTTCGACACAGACTCACAGAAAATTCTTAATATAATATTCAAAATTCTCGGGCATTGCACAAATGGTACCATTCCTCTTAATCCAATTTAATTTGACTTATTAAACTCACCATCTGGCGGTCTACATGCACCTTCCAGATTATCGCTATTAATTATTTTCACAGTTCGTATAAACGCGATACACACATAGTATAAGTACACTAGGTGTTAATAGGAATCGTTAAAATCTAGAAAACCTTTTATTTTTTCACCAAATGACACTTTTGTTAAATAAAATTAAATAAAATATGGACGTGTAGAAAGACCTATATCTATCCTTAATCCATTGATAATTTGGAGAAATTCTTATTCAGCTATTTGGAGAATTCTGAAATCTCAACCCTAATTAAAAGATATATAATAGTAGGAACTAAGAACAAATAATTTTTCGTGATAAAAATGTCAAAAAAAATTCCTTGAATTAATGATCAACACTTATTCTTCTTCCGAAAGTCCTGAAAACAGCTGCAAATTATTCCAGACGGCAGTCGGTCGATTGCAAAACCTGGCAAAATCCCGACCGCGGTTACATAATTTACGCCAATGTTTTCTACATCTGTTCACGGACCACCAGTATTACACGTCTTTTTCAATGTCACCGTTACTATCGTACAATTAATAGCTGTCTTTTAAGAGCCAGCTCTCCGGCCTTTTCAAGCATCTATAATTCATCATCGAGGGCCGCAATTTTCGTCGTCCGATGATCCGCAATGAAAATAGCAACGATTCCGCGAATCGATGATGTGACCTACCCAATATTGGTCATTTCACCGAATAATAGCTGGCTAAGTATGTTCGACGCTGCCATGGTTTATCGAGGCCATATTATCAACCATTTAAATTTGACGAATTCGATACACAGCTTGTGTACAAAGAATAGTCGATATAGAGTTTATTTAGATTTAAAAAAATAGAAGGAATTTATTAAACATAAAATCTTAGCTCTCTGCACCCTGAAAATTTGTATATGAGTCAGCAAGTCGTGTATACTACGAGTATTTTTGATCCTCCCATACGACCGGCACACCTAGCTTACTCAACAAAAATCCTATCACTTCCCATAATATCAATATTAATCCTTTAACTATAGATATCCACATTTTCGGCATTATCGTTGATGTATAATCTTTTAGAGTATATTATTTGTATATTATTTGGCAATTTTATATTATGGTATATATTTGGTAATTATACATATTTATATCAAATTACTGTCTTGTACAAATTTCTGAATTATATATTGTATACTTGTTTGAAAAAAATTTTTATAATTGAGAGTACCTAATCAATTGCAGGAACTTCTAAAATCCTTCAGCAAATTGTGATACTGAAATAAAAATTCTAAATGCTTTCATAATGCCTAAGTAATAAATTCGCTCGATAAAAACAATAATGAGATGGATTAATTCGAAATTTAATGAATATTTTTCGTTATTAGTACACCCAAACCTCGATACGCTTGGAAATTAATCAATAAAGCACTTCGTTTATTAACTAATTTATAATTGAACGAGAAAGGGAGGAATTTCAATTCTTGATGTGTCATGTTACATCGCCGTTAATGCTCCGATTTAACCGGCTCAATGTAAGGGCTGCTCGCTTCTGGGGTGAAACAAGCTGGTTTCTTGTAATCGCGATAACACCGTGGGGATGGAAATTTTACGACCGACCCCGGCTATAATAGTCCTGGAATAATTTAAAATTTTTCATCAGCGACCCATTAAGCAGCCGTTTTTCGGATTAAGCTCGATACTTAATAATGAAAATTCATTTTTCCTCGAATCACCCAACCCCTAGTCAACTACTCGTCGGCAATCATTCCTGTCGCCAGTTGAAATTATCACGGACAGGCTTTTAATAGAACGAACGAGGGACGTTTCCGAGATTTAAGTGACTCGCGTGATAAGTAGAAATATCGTGTCACTTTTCTATTATTGATGAATCACTGTAGGAGAGAGTCTGTATTAACCGAATTGGGCGTTTAAGTGATTAGAATAGTATCACAGGAAAATAATAAAGGATAATAGAATCGATTATTTAAATTTTAACCTGGATATAACTTTTGTTAACTTGTAAAATTTCGTTACTAACAGTTCTTTAATAATATCATAGTTTAGCAAATAAAAAAAAATCCTGAATTGATTTCAATAAATAACAAATGATATGGAGCACAACATCGATAATTATAACATCGAAAAGCAAACTTTCCAAATTCTGCTGTTTGTATGTATTAATTGCAGGATCTTACTGTTACCTAATTTACTTATAATTTTTTGGTTTTATTTAGAATCTCTTTACTTTACGAAGAATTTCAATAAAATTGCCAGTCGCATACGTTCACGTTGTCAAATAAAATGTTTACGAGATTCTAAACTGGTAAAACTTTTACGATGAAGCACTATGTAAGTACACGGCTCTTTTGACGCAATGAAATCAGAGACGGCTAACAACCGTCATCGAGCTCTCGTTCGTTAAGCAGAAATGAGCAACGACCTGGAGGAACGAAACGTCGCAAAACCAACGTAGACGGAAGTCAGCGTTGCACAATCGTGCCAAACGATTAAGGCCGCAAAAAGGAAGGTGTAGGAGGGTTACAGGGAAGGGGAAGGTGTATAAAGTGCGGCGTAATCAGTATTCGGCCAGCGCCGACCGGAAATTCAATTCCATCTTGGGGTTATAAATTTTTTGCACCGCTCGTAAAGGCGTGCTCGCGGAGAATCATCGTGATATATCGGGTGTCCTGCACAAAAGGGCGCGCGTCAGTCGAGTTGCAAAGGACGCGGGAGCCTTCGTGAGTTAGCTGCGCCCTCTAAGGGTTCTCTTGAAAAAGAAATTTCCAGTACTGGAAAAAGTATATCCATTTGAAACTGCATCCTTGTAATGAATATTTCATAGACGAAACTTTTATCTTGAAAAGTTTGCTATTCTTTTGCTTTCTATTTTTATCAACTACAATTAAAATCAGTTTTCTACTGCGTGAGTGCTTTCTAAGTTTTAATTGAATTTTAAAGATTCGTTAATTTTCTACGTATACTATTGAAAGTACAGAATTATTTTTAAAATACGCGGTGATAATGATAAATTATAATTTATAGTTTGTTTCGTTAAATAATTTATATTGCAACGAAGAAACATAAAAACATGTAAAAAGCACTACTATTCCCAAACTTATCTCGAATATTGTACGAAAGGACAGAGCAGACCTCACTTAGTAGTAAAAGCTCCTTTATTAATGATTCCAAAGAAAGATTAACGAGAATGAATCCTAATGCTTTTGTTCAGGAATCAATTTCTATTATTGAAAATTATCTAACTTCCACAGGTGACTACCGTAGTTTCAGACATTACTCGGGTGACGCGTGACCTACCGCGGAGGAGACATCGATAAAACGCTGGAATATCCGGATATTCCACAAAATCGAGCCTGCTATCGTCAGGAGGAACCAGCTCTCTGTGATTTCGTCGATGTAACAAGAAATTCCTGCGGTCAGCCGAGCCGGGGATCAACGAAGAAACTTTACCCCTTGGAATAGACGCTCTATCGAAATTGAAATATGAATATTAAACGTTAAGCGCGTCAAAAAAAAACTGTTCATTTCACGGACATCGAAATGACGCTATCGTTTCTTACCCGATCGTGCAAGTATTTTCCAATTCTATTTCGCGATATTCGAAAGTGAATGATATTAAGGTAACGAAATTTTAAGCCGAAAACAAAATTCACTTAATGGATAGGAATAGTTAATAGTCGACAAAGAGAACAATATGTTATAGTCAAAGATGTAACTGTTTAAAAAATAAGCGATAAATATATGAATTCGTAAGAACGAGCAATACAGCAAATTAAATGAAAATTATATTATTACAGTATTACGTGTCTCTCAAATCTGGACCAGTAACTTTGAAGCTTCTAAATTTGAAAACATTAATAATTATTGAATTAATACTCTCACAAAAATGGAAAGAAATTATTTTTATCAGTAAAAAATATTTAAATAAAAATATTTTAAACACCAAGAGAATCCCTCGAGCTTTGAAGTTGTGACTCTTCTCTTACAATCATTTTTATTTTCGTTACTTTCGTAATTACAAATGACATAGTGTACGAACGATTTGGATAGAAATATTTCTATCAAATGGACAGAGAACTTAATCGAGATGAAATTCTTGAAACACCAACGACATTTATACCATCGAGTTCGAGGCAAGAGGAAGCCCGACTGCGATGCAGGGATCGAGAAAAAAGCGGATGAGAGTTAGGATTACTGTATAGGCCGCGGTATAAGACGAAGCTTTCGAATGGAAGCTGACTATCAAGTAGCAAGGATAGATGCCAGGGCAGACGGTATTAACCACTCCGCCTATTGGTATTGGCACGTGCACTCGGGGAAAATATCGTCGGCTGGAGGATTCGCGAATAAATCTAAATAACCTTCCCACAGGGATGCCGCAGTCCTTCGTATCTCTTTTCTTCGAATTTATTAAAAGAATGAAAAAGACAAAAAAAGAATAGGGAAGAAAGACTTGAGTCAGCACCTAGTGCTGACTTTTACTACTGACACGCTGAATATTATTCCTTTGCCGATACGAAACTTGCAACTGATGCGTAAATTATTCGTCAAATCGTCGATAGTGAGATTTTGAGCGAAACAGTAGGGAACAAACGCGATAATTAACAATCGTTGAGCAAAAGTGCTCGTAAACTACGATTCGTTACGCTCGCTGAGTTTTTCCATAATTGAAGGTGAAATCACTCTGAACCTGGTTTCGTTTAGATCGGAATTTGTGCAGGTCGTTTGAAGAATCACTTTTCATTCAACCCAATTCATGTGTATTTCCTCTTTTCTGTGCGGATGGAGCAATTGGGAAATAATCTGAACGTAAAGATGTATATGTAAAAAAAGTTCGCCTAGAAAAAGAATGAAATATTAAAGGAGTAACTGGGGAAAAATACTCGTACGTATTTTAATATCGAATCTGCAATCTGAAAAGTGTACTTTTTCCAAAATCAACAATTATTTCTTTTATAACTTGATCTCCATACTATTATCACAAATCTTCCCTTCTTCTTATTCTTCTTCTTCCTCTTATCAAACTGATAAATCTGAAACCTCGATAGATATTTATTTGACCAGTTCGTGGTTTGGAAAGATAATTATTTTTTCCAAGAGGCAACAAAGAATGGAAGAAAGCGTATTTATGGATGGTTTGAAATAATAAAACAGCCGCGCCTAAATTTATTCGCAACATTGAATCCACTACAGGCCGCAATATTTCGACGATCGACTTGGCATCCATCCTTACTACTTGATAGTCGACTCGGCTACGGAGGACTCGTTTTATATTTATGTACCAACATAACGGTTAACGGTAACCCGGACTGTTTCTGTTACTTTAACCACGCAGATCGTGAATCGTAAAAGTAATCTACAATTCTACGAGCAACAATACCGTCGTTCCGTGTGCTTTTCATCCGTCTCGTCAACCTGTATCCCCCGTATGTTGCATTTTACACAGAGCAAACGACGATTTTATTTTACCTCTTCCCATGTCTGATTTGTGCTCTTGTTATACATCAGCCTGTCTCACGTTCGTTATTCTCAACATTTCGTAAAATATTCTTTTTAGAAATTTTGTTACAGTTTAGTCAATCATGAAATTTTGTTAGGTGTTTTAGTTGTTGCTTATTTTAAATTTAGTTAAATTCGATATATTCAATGCTTCTATTTACGAGATCTCGTATTATAACGTCCAATACTGTTGTTTTTGAGACTTTTTAAATTTGCATTGCTTAGTAAAGATTAAGCTTCATCGAAGTTTAGAGATTAAATAGCAAATTGCAATAATTTTGAAATCTATAAATCCAAGCAATTAAATTTATCCCAATCTTAACAAATAAAAGACAAATTTTATTTAAAAAGTTAAAATACGAATAGTAAAGCATCAAAATCTATGGTTTACGGAGATAAAATTCATAATATTTTAGAATTTCATATATATTGAAAAAAATAATGGAAAGATTATTGAATCGGAAATAGCAAAAATTTCTGTGGCACGATTTTCCGAATTTCACAGGCAACTTCTATAAAAAACAGATTTATCTGAAATTTTTGTCGGTGGAAATAATTTTATCGTTAAAGGTATCGTCTTTCCGATTCGGCATTTCGAGGGAAACTAGGGAAAAGAAATTCCGCTCGATCCTTTTCTCGACTGTAATCGCAAAGAATTCGTATTTTCCCGACTGCTTTCGCATCGAATTGTTTAGAAATGCATCCGATGGCCCAAGAAACATCCATTTACAAACTCCGTTGGTCGAAATTAACACGATAAGAGGTGTGTGCTGCGTGTGTGTGGCAAGACATCTATACGATTATATATTTAAAAGTTTCTTATAATTATTGAAAATTGAACTGAAGAACTTCTATTCTACGCATCTATTCTAAAATACATTTGACAAAATTTATTTCAGAATAATGGGGTAAGTATAATTTTTAGTTAACAAATATTTAGTAATCTCTATGTTCCAAAACTTAATAGGAAACTTTGTATTACTCAGAAACCGCAATATCAAAATCTTACAAAAGACAAAACCACGAATTTTTTTACAAGAAAAATATAACACTTGAAGGATATAGCAAACGGAATGGATTATCTAACACACGTTTCATTGATCTTTAACTCGATCATTCCACTAGTCTTATTATTAAATTCTCTAAAGATTCTCTAAACAACAAACGTTACACATCCTAACAAAAATATGTCTAGCAAACCATATAAATGTCCAATTCATCCATCTTATCATTTAACTGAAGCAGAAAATAATTCACCGAGACAACTCGCATTATTACTTGCATTATGATACACCTATAACCAGAAGGCTTAGCTCGTTTCCTATCCGCGGGAATCCTTCCTAGAGTGCAAGTTCCAAGGCGAAACGAACCCATGGATTATCCGAGGAAGTGCGAAGAGGCTTTTAACGTGGTATAATTTATTTAAAAGCCGAGCCCCAGCCCCCTCGAAAAAGGGAATCTCTGATGAAACAGCCTTAATTAGCGCACAGTTTCTTACCGACGAATTTACCTTTCTTTTTTTGTCCCGTGGAAAACCACGATGCTCCTGTTCTTCTCGCTCTTTTTTTCTATTCTCCTATACTTAATCACCTTCTTCTTATCTCTTCTATTTTCTTATTATTCCCTTAATTTCCTTTCCTTCTTTTTTTTTCATTACTTTTTGTTAATTTTATATGTTTCGTACGTTTTTAAAACACAAATTTAAAGATTGGAGCTAAATTGTTCTTTTAAATTCTTCTACTCTTCTTTATACTTCTATTTTGTTTACCTACATGGTTTACTATTTCAAGGCCTCATTTGCATCGTTAGAAAAATGATTATGGGTCGAGTATTTAACAACGTCCCCTCGACTGAACGAATCACCGACGAAAGAGAATACCGAGTTATTTGTTTATGAATATTGTTGGTAAATATGTTAGTGACGCTATCTAGTGACAGAACGACCGGCCAGAAACAAGGTCGATCGATCAACCAATGAATGTTAAATAACAGGGGGCAACTTAATTCATGTAACCTGATTAACGCGACACGCATCGCGGGAATCAGATTGCATGCAAATATCGTTGGCTCGACGTAGAACGGATGATTCTATTCGATTGTGTGACATAATTAATTCTTTTTTTTATTACGATACACAAACGATAAATAGTTCAGGATAATTGAAGCAATTGTACAACGATAACTGAATCGGACGATAAATAAAATGTTCGTTAACTGGTTCGAAAAATGCGTAACAAATGACTGATTGGATTGGTATAAAATAATAATCGAATAACGAGCGTGTAATAAAAGGGAAATAATTTTAGTATCGTGACGAGATCGACTTTCGAAAGTGGACCATTTTGAAATGGGCACAAATATCGTGCAAAAGCAATTTGCATCGAAGTCAGGGCCTCGTAATTAAGTTTCGCCAATTACATTCCCCAAACGACTCTATTTAATTCCTATTTGGCAAAATTCTGGCTACACCACATCAACGTCGATCCTCGTTAACGAGCAAAGTTATATTTAATCTTTTTCGATACAGAATCAAACGATAAGTTCACATAGATAATACGTGCACATAACATATGTATATAAGTAGATACATACTGAGCTACATTCGCTGATAAATATATATATATATATATAACTAGACTATTACACAATAATATATTTTCCATTAGATAGAAAATCGCGAATTTATTTAAGCCAAAGAAAACAATATATTTTTTAATTTTCTACGAGAAATAATGTACACACATGTAATCACGAGTATGAGCATGCGAGTAATATTAATTTTGACAAATGGTTTATTTTCGGTCTTAATCTTTCATCTCTTAATAGTTCATCTCGTTATACAGCTTCTTTATGATAAGAAATAATGATATATTTAACGCTTCGAAAAATGATATCGTACGAAAAATATTATGAATGGAATATCCACTTACGAGTGAAAATGTCTCACCCTGTATAGTCAAAAAGCATCGACAGGGAAGAACGACGAAAATCATTCCGTCCATTGAACGATGCTCTCGCAAGAAAGGTCTGATAACTTGTCACCCGTAACGAAGTGAATCGTCGGGACGCCTATTTCAGTGGAATTCACTTTGAATTTCTCACCCTTACAACTTTTTCCGTTCTACGCGGGGACGTCGGTCTGCTACGCTTCCCCCGCGAATTACCTCGTCAGAAATTCAACCCTCGTACACAGCCATTTCGCAAATTCGATCTCCCTCCGTGAACGCTTCACGGGTAACGTCTCTTCGTGAACACGCGAGCAAGCGAACGAACGCCCGCGCGCAAGTCAAGAACACCTTGTAAAGGCGAAAAGCGAGACGAAACGAAGAAGTCAATGGCGTTACGTCGATTCGTTCACACAATTTTGGCGGATAAAAGTTTTTCGAATCGGCTCACGGTCGATTCCCCTCGATTCGTCAAACACGTGCACGCCCAAGATGGAAGTTCGTTCAGGAGAATTGAAGTTTATCTATGGTAACTGTAATGGTATTAAATTCTCTTCTTTTGGTATAGTTTGATAATATATAAGGGAGTATAAAACAATAGTAGATTAGACAATATAATAATTATAGATGAATATAATAACGGAGTTTTGACTCGTTTAACTTCCAGGTGATGGAGTTCCGTATGAGTAATAGATCATTCTAAACAATTTTAGTACGAGAAGCATTAATTGCAATTTATAATCCAGCTATCGTTATTTTCGTTGAGAAGAAAATAATCATTTGCCAATTTTTAATTTTTGAAGAAAGCTAGCAGTTTCTCTACCCTTTGTTTAAGGTAAGAGAAGAAAAAGATAGAAACCTTGGCATCTCCAATATTAATATGTACATATTTTCATTTCTTCAAGCCCTATGCGGGTAAAGGACGCGTCATCATTACAATTTTGTAGCAATGATTTACAATTCGATACGTTTATATACCTACGGATGCTTTGTTACATATTCATGTACCTACATCATATCGTTATAAATATACAAAACATACAGAATAACCAATGCTGCTAAATTATAGCGATAATTCGTCTAGTGTAAACTTTACCCTACACATTTTACCAAAGAGAAAAGAATAGAAAGAACAAAAACAAGAAAATTAAAATAACATCGAATACCTAACTTTTCGCTCCAATTACGTCACGAACAACACAGCTAATTTCGTTTCTGGATGCTATTAAATCCATCCGGAACAAGGAAACGAAATCGCCGTACGTTTCGACGTTATCAGCACCAGCGCTAGAGGAACGATATAAAGGAGAATGAGAAAGACAGGAATAGGGAAAGCTGTTCAGACCGCCAGAAATTTTCCCGTGACGCTTCCCTTTGTCTGGATCCCGGACCTAACCCAACTTGATTTGAGTCTGCCTCGTAGGTGACACCAGTGCGACGAAGAACGAGAACACAGCCGGAAATGAAGGTGGCTAGAAGTTCGCGTGGTGAACGTCACCTTCTGTCGAGTAAATTTTATCGAATCCACCGATCCCTCGGGTTTCCCGGAAAAAAGGGTGTCGGAAGGAAAAAAAACTACATATATCACGAAGCCGTACACGCGAAAAGTGGAAAGCGACAGTGACACGTGTTGTGTCGGATCAACGACCACACTAGGGAAAAATCTTGAGAAAAGGAAGATATATGTATGCGTGCGTCCCTTTGGAGCAAGCTTAGCTTTCAAAGTAAAACATAGGGTGGTTTAGATATTTCACTAGTTTTAGTAAGCAGTTTCGATCGTTTTGTTTAGTGGTTTCCGTTAAATAAATTTTTTTAATCGAATGTATAAGGATAAGCCACAAATTCTTGTCCAGATTATGTACGAGGTGTACTTCTAATTTTCAATCTCTATGTAGTTTTAAATATATAATAAATCATCCATTTATACAAATCTTCGGGGAAAAAGGTCAATCTTAATATTAACATTACAATCTCAAATTTTTGTATTTATGCAAGAAAGATCAATAAAAATATATCACCGATATTTTCAATGTTATTTGTTATCTCTATAATAGAATAACAAGAAACAATCTCTGATTCAGGCATGGTATTTTAAACGGGAAACGTACAGTACATGTGCGTAAATTAAATAAATCTTGCTGTTTGTCATGAATACAGCGATACGAATAAATTTTACAACAGTAGATTATTTTCTGCATATAATTTTATTCTCCAACCTCGAAATTCAAATATAAAATACTATTCGAATTTATAC
This sequence comes from Bombus fervidus, assembly GCF_041682495.2. Lineage (NCBI taxonomy): Eukaryota > Metazoa > Arthropoda > Insecta > Hymenoptera > Apidae > Bombus > Bombus fervidus. Next base: position 9,786,485 of record NC_091530.1, on the reverse strand, counting down.
AATGTAATCGGCCAAGTTAAAATAGAAACCCGGAAAATGAACAATGCGTACTTGAACATAAGGGACGCGAGCACGTGCACGCGAATTAAAATTTACAAGCTGTCGGCCTGGACGCCGCGCAAAAATACAACTTTCTCATCCGTAAGTAAAATCATTAGCATTTCCCATAAAATTACGAACCTCATTTAAATTCTCACGCATGTGCTATAACATTCTCCTAAAAATCCTTTACTAATATTTTTTCATTAACATTCTCTCTCTTCCCCTTTCTCTCCCTCTTTTCCCTCCTTTCATTTTATTTTCTTTCTTTCACTTCAGGAAGCCACGAAAAACCTAGCAAGTCCCGAATCTCAATGAAATTGTTGTCCGTCGTTTAGAAATATTCTAAAATTAAAAAAATGAATTAATCGTCTAACGCTAGCGTTCCTTTTAAATTTATAAATTCCTCGCGAACGTTCGAGGTTACCTATATTTTTCTTAGAATCCGATCGATTAAAAGCGTTCCAGTGTCTCCCCGCAATTTTCCCTAGTGTTAAAATTTACTCGTTTCGCGAGTCAACAAAAAACACCTTGAAAGGAAGCGAAGAAAAATCAGTACGAGCTATCGAGAATAACCCTCGCCTCAACTAACTGTAAGACGTTCGGAATAAAATCACAAGAATTCGAAACTCTTTAAGACCTCACGATCCTAAAATACGGAAATTCTAATGTAAAAAAAAAAATAAAAAAAAATTATAAAAATGAGAAAAAAAAGAGTGAATCCTATTGCTGCCATTTGTACGAGTCCTTCGAAATCGTTCGAAGAACTGACGAAAAATCGACGAAGAACCGATAAAATTTTAATTTCATGCATAATTATAATCACATTCATTCTTCACAGCCATTGAGAGATCTCGTGGCGACATTTCCTCTCGTAAAGGGTCTGAAACTTTCAATGAGAAAACAGAGAGAGTGAAACGGAGAGCCGAATCGAATTCTTGATCAATCGAGATCGGGAAGACCGCCAGTGGAGCTGAAACTGTCCCTCGAATCCTTTTGGGTTCGTTCAAAATGGCCAGCCGGCGACGTGTCTTTCAAACGATTCTCGAAATTCAAAAAGTCCGTGTCGCATGGGCTACAAGCCTGCATAGATCGAAGGAAATATTCTTTGTTTCAATTGTCTATGAATCGTAAGCGTAATCGAATTTCTTTACTTGGAGTAAGAAGTTGTCTGGACCACCATTTTCCCTGATCTGCCTGTCCAACCGGGGCGACGAGATCACCGTGTTGTCGGAGCTGTTGCAAAGCCCTCCTGCGCAGTCCATCATCTTCAAAAAATTAATATTTTTCTTGGTTGATTGATAATTAATATATTTTTTATCATTTTGTTGAATGAAAGAAGATCGTGAATTATTTTGAAAGTATGATGAGGTTGAAGTTGACGAGTACAGTTGGTGAAGATTCTTGGTATTGAATTTCTTATAGTTACAATGGTGAATCTTGCTCTTTGTGTTCTTCTTGTGTTCTTAGTTGTCTCGGAAATTTACAGTGTTTTATGCATATATAGTTTTGTGTAATAGAGTAAATTGATGTCGAAGAGATGAATAAGACCATATAAGATAATTAAAGGCAAAATTGGAGCGCTTAATTCCTCGATTAGACATGGATCGGTAGATTTATTATTTTTATTCTTAAGTCACATCATTTTCTTATCAATTTATCACATTACGAATCACGTTAATGTATGTGAACTTAGTTTTTTGAAAGGAAATGAACATAATTTCAAATAAAATGTTCGAATCCTAAAATATTTTCTTTTAAAATAAAAAAATCTGTAAATATTTATATTTCATTTTTATCGACATTTATTTATCTGGAAAATTAACTCTTAGAACTCAAGTTTGATCTCGGCTGACTTTAGATTTTGAATATTAAATGAACACAACGTTAAAGATCAGGAAGATGTACGAAAGAGAGATACGATTAGCGAGCGAACAAATTGAAGGTAATCATGGAATCTCTTACCAGCTTAGTTTTCTCCTCGATGACTTCCACGACGTTGCCTTCCTCCGTGCTGGTAATAATGCCAGTTCCCAACTTCTTGCCTAAAATCTTTACTTCCTTCCTGCATCCACCGGAAGTGGTGACTACGCCGCTGTCGCAGCCATTAGTGTTCGAAGCGGTGTTCTTCAAAAATTGCTCGTACGGACTAAGTAACTTTAGATCCTGATACTGTGACGTCATGATCTCTTGATTATGATTTTTCGGGCCCAGAATCTTCACTTCGTTCAATCCGGAGAACAATTTCGATGACGGTAGACAATTTGATTTATTACCGAGAACCTTAAATTCCAAGCGTGAAATTTGAATGTGAAAACAGAATAATTACTTGGGAAATATAGGAATTACTTAAAATTATAGCATGTTTCATATTAAGCAGATACTAACAATAAATCATTTTGAACATATTTTAATCTGTGAAGATTTAATTTAAGTACAATTCCAACAGATAGGAAAATAATATAACTCCAAATGTGTACACTATTTTTTTCAAGTATTTAAAAATACTTTTCAACGTATGTATTTCTTATCTTCTTTAATATTTCATAACATTTTATCTACTTTAATATTTTAAATATATACAACGAAAAAATGAAAAATGAAGAATGAAAAATGAAAAATTCCTCTTTCCTTAGAAAATTCTTCCCTAAAGAAATTAAACACTAATGAGGAAGTATTTAATTAGACAAAAATAATACTAGTAAGAAATTTTGTTGTATCTAGCTTGCACAGATAGTATAATCAAAATAGGGGCGTAAAGTTAACTAAAAGTTTTAACTAAGCGATGAAACAATGAAAGTCTAAATCTTTTACCTTATTTGAACTTCCCGATCCGAGGATCTTCATGTCCGATTGACTAATAGGTATCAAACCAGTATCAGACTCACTGTTATCGAAAACACAGGGCAACTTTATCTTGGACTCGTACACGGAATGATGATCGTCCATAGTCGAACTACCCAGAATATTAAGATCTTCGGCTAAACTGGTATTGCTCTTCAGATATGGAAGTGTGTCGTTTAAAATTGACAATGATGGATGATTTTTCATTAACAGAGACGATATCGAAGACTGAGAAGCAGTCGACAGAGACGAAATGTCGCTTCTATGACTAAGAATATTTGTTAATTCTTGTTGGCTCGAAGGCACTCCTATGGCTGTGAATTATATCAATACAAGATTTGTATAAAAATTCAAGAAAATTTTCGAATAATATCAGGTTGTTATGTAATAAATATTGGTTTAGCTTATAACTTGTTTTACAACGAAAATTGAAGTTTGTTCAATTCGAAAAATTCGATGTTCTTATTGTTTCGAGGTAGTTGGGCCAATTTTATGCTCATTAAAAAAAATTACAAAAAGATAGGAGTAAAATATAATTGCTTCAAAATATTATTAAACTAGTGAAGGGAATAATGGAACAAATTAATACACAAACGTAAACAATTGTTGAATGTTTCATGATATTAAAATGATTGAAACAAAACCTCGTAGAATAGCGATATTTAATGTGTAAGAAACTAATAAAATAAAACAATTTTATAATAAAGGACTTGGTACGAAATAAGGAACGAAATAAACAATAACGTAGTGAAACTCACCTTCATCTTCATGTTCGCCAACAGAGACTCCACCATCGATGGACAAAGATTTTGGGCCTAAGATCAAATCATCGATCTTCGATTGCGAGAGAAAACTAATGCCATCCACAAAACGATCGTCGAGGCTTTTACTATCGAGAATCCGAATGTCTTTGTCTTCTAGGATCTCAATGCCGTCTATCGGCATAGATTTCTGCGTGGAGGCGGAATCAAGTACCATGATCTGATTATCAGAATCTCCGATAATAACTTCCCCGTTACCGCGCATATTCACAACATTGATCGCGTCCGCATCCTCGCCTTCAAGAATGGTCACGTCGTGTGAATTCTGTGCCATCAGATCCCGAGCTTCGCTGTTCGTCATTACCTAGATTATAAACAATAATTAATGCCACAATAAAATACGTATGATCAAATAAAATTATAATTAATGAAGGAAAGTAGGTAATCAAAGAGAATATTTTCATACTGTCAGAACAGTAGGCGAATCTTTTTCTACGTCACAATTTTCATACTCACTTATCTATAGCTATATATTGTTTAATTATCATATTAAAATCAATCTTTATCTTATGAATACCACGTAAATCCAATCTTTATACTTCAATTATTTATATGATTGGAGCAATGAAACTATTCACAATAACGATTTTTTAATTGTTGTGAGCTCTAATTGAATCGTTGCGCGTAATTAAATTGTCAAAAACAATTAAAAAGATTTAAATGATTTTCTGCAAAAGAATGTCTTTCACCCCTGCGTGCCGCAACATCAATTGATGGCGAGTTTTTAGAATTTAATTTACAAGTTTATTACAAGTTTTATGCTTTTGTCCTCAGCTGTGTTAATGTTAATAGTTGCAAATTTAATCTTTCTAACAGTATCGGAATACAGAGTAATCCTCTCGGTATGTATATAATTAACTGAAAGGCAGTGCCGCCCATTGCCATCGTAGCGATGATGCCGTATCATGTGTGATCTGTCATCAGAGACCGATATCGCTATATCACGGCCGAGACGGCTATATGTATGTGTGCGTATAAAATGAAGACAAGTATGTGTGATTTACGGCATATCCTTTGAGTTAACTAGCGAGAGGATCGCGCTGTATATCAATGTATCAAGCTTACAGACCTTCTTCGTTTCTGTTCGCTTGATTGGTACAATAAAACCGTTCACAATAGTAACTCTGTAATCGTTTTCAACATTTACTAGGTATGAACGTCTATGCTTTTAATTTTATAGTTTATTTCGTTATTTTAAATTTAGGTGTCTTATCGTATCTTGGTGTGTCTATACCGCTAACATTTAATTTTTCATATGACGTGTGATTTCGTCGCAAAACAATAGAAATTGATACGATAAATATTCTTCACATGATAGCTCAATAAAACGATTTACAAAGCGATATCAAAGATGTTCAGAACGAGATTTTTTATCCCAATTAAAATACTCGGAAATCACGTACCACTGGGTATAAGAAATTCGACATCCAAAAATAATATGGATTACTACATCAAAACGATTGACGAATGGAAAAGAACTCAACAGGGAATAATTTTGTGACTGGAAATATTCCAATTTTTAATTATTGGACGTGCTAATGAACGTACTACGTTCTCCATATTCCCAAAAATCAATAGATTAATATCTTTTCCGTTCTTTCAATTTAAACGAAAATAATTTCAGCGAATGTAATATCGCAACCCTGCCAATCATAAATCTATTTAAATCTAATAATTTTTTGTTATATTATTCCGAATAAATAATATTTCGTTCAAAGGAATTTCATTTTACAATTTCAAAAGCTCTGTTCTCAAATCTGAAAAATCTTGCTATCGATGATGAATGATTCATCACCTCGTAACGACCATCCTCGGTAGCGCGCACGAACTGTATTCCACCCTGGGCAGCCAGTTCCAACAGTTCGTTGCAATCCTCCATCGCAGAGGACACAACAGGACCATTCTGGCGATCGGGCTCGTTTCTAGCCGGCTCGCTGTACGTGAACTGAGAATCCAATGCCGTGACCAAGCTCTCTGTCGACAGTGCACCAAATAAACGCCATATTGCGGCGACACTTTGAAAAACATCGCTATTTTAACGAGCCAATTATAGACGGACAACGACGCGTTAAAAAGCCCTTTTAGAAACATATTGCGAAATGGAATCGTTCGGCTAAAAACAATACCATTACTGAAACAATTAACGTATACTTATGAAATTTGTTATTGGTTGAATTTTCAGTTTTGCTAACACTTGGAGCTTTATAGATTTAGAACATACTATAAAATTTTTCTTTTTCTCATTACTAGAACCAGATAATTTTTCAGAGCGATTTTATAGATTTAAAATGCTAATTTAAATAATTTGCATTTTGAAAACTGAAGCGATTTTTGATTAAATATACGAATAAAGATTTTTCTCTTGGATTCCTATACTTTTCATTTTCATTCTTTCTGCATAAATTTTATCCTTTCTTCTCTCTACTCTAATAGAATGTTCAGATCATAAGAAAAACTATTATTTACTTACCGTGTTCGTCCTCAGGACCCGGTGGTTCAACGATGAAATTCATTTTACCATCAGGATCTATATTCTGAATAACTGTGGCTACCACGGGTACTTTTACCTGAACTGCTTTGATCCTGTCAGCATCAGCAGAAATCGTTGGACTTAGACTCATCTTCCCTGCCATACGTAAATCTTCTGCTGTAGCAGGAGTCAAGATCTAAATTCAGACATGAAGTCCACTTTTTAATAAAGCTTAGAACAAAAGAAATTAATAATGTAAATTGGTTGATAAAATTATTACATTTTTATGAGTTCCTGTTGGAGAAACTTTCACGAGGACAGGAATTCCTTTGGCTGGTTTAAATAACGCGAATGGCGTTTGTCCTTCGATCAGTGCCATCTCCATCGCTTTCGTATCAATCTTATCTATTACTACAGATTCCATTACATCGGACTGTCAAAAAATATGTGACAAATTTATTAATTTCCAAAGATTACAAATGTTATAATATGATTCTTGTTGCTTAAATGAATTACTAACCGCCATTAAAGGATCCTTGTCCCTTACTTCTATAGTTTGATCTCGATCGCCATTTGGCAGCTGCACGATCCTAACGTTTTTACTGAAACAAAATATCTATCACTATATACAGAATTAGTTTTTAACCGTCCGTAGGCAATCTACATCGTTTATTATTTATTATTCAACACTAACTTTTAGTATCATTTCATTAACATATTTTATTTCATAACGTAAATTTCTATTAACGTATTATTTCAAGCTGTCAAGAAGGATAAAAATGTTCTAGTATGTATATCGAACGCCTCTACTATATCTCTGAAAAATATAAAAATTCTCTTCCGAAGAGAATCCAAACCTGAAGTTTCGTTTGCTTACTTAAAAGCGTCAAATATTCTAGTATAATCTTTACATTGAAATTTAAAATCGTGTTAAGCACTCTACTCTTCTGCATATTAGAAACATTGATCAGCACATCAAGGTGTGTTAAAGAAAGAAGACTCTAGAAAAGAAGATCAATTTACAGAAGTGAAAGAAAGGAAGGAAGGAAGAAAGAAAGAAAGAAAAAGAAAAGAGGAGAGCGTCAGCTTTCTACTACGTTCTAACCGACTAAGAGATCAACATTCAAGTTGCGTTCATTCGGCGAAAGAAGAAGCCGTCTATCAAGGGGCAAATTAAGCGTCGTTCAGTTCTATTCGGTGACGTCTACCTACTTTCTTATGACGTTGGGATCGACGATGCCCGGCTGCACACCAGCCGGATGTCGATACTTTATCCCGTGCTTGTACTCCTCGTGCGATCTCAAAGAGAATCGACGCGGAAACTCTTTGCCGCAGATTCCGCACACGTGCTGCATTTTCTCCGCGTGTGCATGCGCTTTGACCTTGTGGCAGACCAAATTCGACATTTGATTGAAGCCTTTGCCACAAAGCTCGCATTTGTACGGCCTCTCGTTGGTATGGGTAAACACGTGGTTCCTCAAATTGCCTGACAACGGAACGGTATTTAACTGTTGCCGGTTCCCCGGCTCCGGCTTACTTACTTTGCACAGGCTGTTTCAGAATTGTTACAGCACCGTTTAATTGATCGACACCACAAAACGCGGATCAGATATTTGCATAATGCGTATCCGCGAGAGTTTGTTCGTAAAAGCATTTGTTAGCATTCTAGATTTAGACGTTTTAACTTTGAACGCAAAATTTTCTTAAACGTAATTCTGAAAAAGCTTGCATACTTCGAATAACTTAATAAGTGATAATTACCCTTCTGATGAAATCCCTTTCCACAAACCTGACATTTGTGCGGTTTGTGCTCCGAATGTGTCTTTCGGTGAGAGATCAGCGTAGATACTCTACAAAGTCATAGTTAATTATACATGATAGTATCGTTAAAAGTATAAAAATTCCAATTTTTCACATAATAAGGCCATTTTTCAACGCAGATAAATAGGAGGAGAGTAATACATGATCCTACAAAAAAAAATTTAGGATCATGATTATCGTAATCGACTCAATTGTCCATTCACAAAGAGTTTTATAAGCTTCGAGATCGAAATCGTCTCAATTATCATTATCACGTTCGAACAGGCTTACTTATTTAAAAAGCATACTCTATAGAGATTAATTTATAAAAAGGCCAGCATATCCGTGCTCGTTAAAATTTCCTTTCCGCTTTCGCGCACAATCGCGCAATTTTGCAGCGATTCAAAACGCTAATGATCCGTGCGCGCTCACAAGCGGCTCTTGTCATCATTTTTTCCTCTAGGTAAATTGTAGTTTCAATTTCTATATGAATATACTGTTCGTTAAAAATATTTCAAACGAGATTTAAATTATTATATAGCGAATGAAAAATGCCCAGATTAATAAATATGTATAATCAAGTAATAATTACATGAAAATCGTAGAATGATTTTGATAGTACACTGACCTGTTGAAAGTTTTCTTACAAAATTCGCAAACGTACGGCCTAGCATCACTATGTATCGCCTTGTGCTGGCTCAATGTCGACAACTGGCGGAAAGCTTTGCCACAAGCCTCGCATTTAAAGTTTCTCTCGTCGGTGTGTGTTGGCAAATGCCTCATCAATGTGTACTGATGCCGGAACTCCTTCGAACCTGGATCGAATATCAAGCTTTAGGGCTATTCTAGCAATGTTGTCGCAAATAGCGAGCGTTATGCGAAAGAAATAGTATTGATTTCGCACTGTGTACAATTCTTGTGTACGGTTAAGAAGAATATTATATATAATAGTACAATATCATGATATAAAAATCATTGAATTTTCAATCTTCAAACGCTGAATATATTTCCAATCTTCAAATGTTGAAACTTTCAAATCTTCAAATGTTAAAATTTTCAAATTTGCAAGTTTTCGAGTTTTTAAATGTTTAAACAATGCGATGAAGAACAAAGATTTCCTCGTGCAATGTATGACAACAATCCATATAGAATTCGATAAATAAATTACTAACAAATTCCGCATTCCCAAATTTTCAATGTTTTCCCATCTCTCTTCAAATATTTCACAAAATGAAGCTTCGACCGTGGATCATCCTTATCGATCAGTCGAGTGGAGGACGAGGAAGGTCCTTCGACAACCGGATGTGAATACACCATAACGTTATCTTCGGATGAATTAATATTTTGATCGAGAATCTATAAAAAGTAAAAGTGGAAATCAACTATCTTGTAATTCAATTAGAAAACAAACCAAGAAAAATAATTTTCATATTTTTACCTTATATTTGAAAGCATCTTTTCCGAGAAACTTCGTCACAGCACCATCAATGTTAATTACTTCAGAATCTATAGCTACATTTAGGTTCATGCAATCACCCTGGAAACAAATTAGATTGAACCTCTGTAGGAAGTGTTTACGGTGCAGAAAATTACAGTACATATATCGCGTAATGTTATTAATAATTATAGTTAATAAAGGAAAGTTAATTGTTAATTTACCATTCATAATTACCTGAATTAATTGATGATCATTTGTGGATGGCAAACTCGGCACAACGGTGACATCGTTCCTCCCTTCAGAACCTGCGGTTTCCTCTTTCACATAAACTTCATAAACACTGTAAACCCAAAGTCACCAATGAAACGCATCTTTTTAATATCTTCGAACAACTTTACGTCTAATTTTATCTTAAATTTTATTATACAATATTTTTAATTCAAAAGATACAATTTTATAAATTCCAAAATTTTCAATAAAATTATCTTTTAATAACTTCGCTTTTAATTTAATTTTACAAATTACAATTGTTTAAGCTCACCTGATGACTTCATCCGGGATAGGACGAGTAAACTGCACCTGCGGATCCTCGTACTGGGTATCCCCTAAAAAATTGAATAGCGTTGTAAAGGGACATCTTGAGCTATATAATAACCTGCGTTAACCTACCTCAAAATCTGTCTAGTTAGCCTACTTAAAAAGAATTTCGTTATTGTTTTGTCATATCAAAAAATAAGATTCGATACTACATTGAGATTAAATTAATTAATTTCATAGTTAAGTAGAATGTTAGATACAAATTCCAAAAGTGTCGGTTAATTAATATGAAGACAGCCTTCTCCATTATACATTATATATATTATATATTTACGCAAAACTGGGAATGGAAGATTTACAATAAAGAACATTGTTAAACAGCTATTTTCGAGATACTACTATTTCTTCGTTGAAGCTCTTGAGAGTTGGGGATTAGGAAGAAGAATAGTGCATATGTTTTTAGTAGAAAGCTTTTAAGATTCTTTCTGAAAAAGGAGAGCACAATATTCTTGTACTCTAATACTTCTCGTGACAAAATAATCCCTTCCCCCTCTTTCCGTCTTTCCTTTTTTCCTCTCTCTTTCTGTCTTTTTTTTCCTCTTATTTAATAATCCATTGCCTACTGCAACTGCTGTTACTTTAACGTTTTCTGTATGCTCTTTGTGAAATTAGATCGTGTCCAACTAAAAGAATTTATAATGGCTACCAATGAATAAATCGTGTTACTTGCAGACAGTTACAAAAATCTATCCGACACTCCCTAAATGTAAAATATCATAATAAAAATATTACCTCCACGATATTTTGTTCCGACACGTTATAACATGCATTGTTAAAATATTGTTATACTTTTATTTATTCATTTTTGCCTTTATTAAGAAAAAGGAAATAAAAAGACATGAAACACAATGTCATAATAATTATATAGACCTATCTTATCTATATAAAATCATAAAAATAGTAGATTTAGTACTGCATTAATATCTTGTACGTTAAAATATCAATGATATCCAGCCATCTCTGTGGCATTAAAAAAAATATACTATAACGTTTTATGCAATTTTATCCCAATATTTTTGTGAATCAAATGTTTGAATTCCTTAAATTCTTTTTAGGAATGCATTAATAATAACCGTATTGATATGTAGGTATGAATAACTTTATAACACAGGACGTTTTTACTTTCTTTGGTAAGCCAGATACACAAAATTCGGTGTATGTATAGTTTCGTGACTGTATGTCGTATTGACTAAAAGCTCGAGCTTCGAGGCTCCTTTCTTTTTCTTATTTCGATAAAATTACGATGATTATGTTTTCAGCAGTTCCAGTGAAGCTGATTATTACTAAGATTTCTTTTCTCTAACATTTTTTAGCATTTTTTAATAATTTACGAAGAGTCTTAAAGAGCGTAAACTTTATTAAAATAAAGGATCTTGTAAAAACATAATGAGATCTTTTCTATTACCTACCAATCATTCGTTGATTTTATCTCACTTTTCTATCACACTGTTATTTAGGCTAAAGATTATACTAATGAAATAATTTCAACTTAGATATTTTGTATCGCAAGCCGGAATAATAAAACTGTTGACGCTGACCGAAATCGAAACCCATTTTCATCAGAAGATATCGTGAAGCGATATTCTAAATGATGCGTCAGTTGAGTGACTGATGACTGATTTAAATGGAACTGTCGACAGTGGCAACACAGGTGCCTCTTGAAACAATGTAACGCATTCGCCGAGCGTTTTATCCACAAGTGTAAGACACTGTTGCATTCGACCGCAGGAATATTCGACGATGTATCACTCGTACAACTGATTCGTTTAATTTCTAACTATGTATTATCGAATTTATGCATGCTTTTAGAGTTTGAAGAAAAGAACAGAACTATCAATAAACTATGGTCGAATTTCAAGTTTAGAATAGAAATAGTTGAACGAGTTTATCTTAAAACAATTATCGGAGTATCTTTTAATTATTAAAATATTTTCCGATAAAACAATCATGGGGATTTTCTTTATAGCTTTATGCAAATGAACTGCTTCGTATTTCCTTAAAAACTTATAAAATTCCGATTTAGCAAATACTTCAAGTTGGACTTTTTTATAAAAATAGACGCAGCTAAAAAATTAATTTTATACTTCTAGAGTTATATATAATATGAGATGAACGCGAACAGTAGTCTTGTGACACCTCGTAAAGAGGTCAATTTTATTTAAATAAAGCACGTGTGACAACTTATTTAAATGTTATACTAACTTGTTTATTTTTTAACACATCAGACAATAATAAAATCATTTGCTGCCTTTGTCATAGAACACACTAACTTTTCACTGAAATTTTATACGATTATATTTTAATCAAAGTGTTAACAAAGACTTTTGTGAATTACTGCATAGTACATAAGAATTATACTCACATAGAAAACTACTAACTATTAACTAAAACGATTAACTATTAACAAACGTATCTTCCACAGTTACCACTGAGAGATTAATTTTATGAACTCCTATACCATCTTCCATCATTTCGCAATATGTTACAATTATACGTACATATTCAAAGCAGCGTACAATCCATAATTCCTTCCGTCAACGATTCCATCACACTGACACCAAATCATTCCAACGATTTTGACCGATATCCCGTAAAAAAGTCGCGTGATGTCACAGGTCGCGCTTTCTTTCGCCACCATTAAAAATTTACCGATTCGCGGACGAAAGGAAAGAGAGCCGGAAGCCATCATCGTTAAAAGCCCGAGACTTTCTCCCGTTGCATCGAGGACAAGAGAAAAGACTGTCAAAAAACGACGGAATTTTGAAGGTTCGCGTCGCGATCGGCAGAAGTCCGACATCGTCGGTCCTCGCCTTTTTTTTCCGGCTGGTGGCAAATAAACGAAAGCCGCCATTATCACAGCTCACTTTTCACGAGCCGACAAACGACGGATCGCGACGTGTTAATCCATCGTTATTTAGAGTTTTACAACGGGATGGAATTCGTCTGAGAGGGAATCAGAAAGGGGAAAGACGAAGCAGCGAAGAAAATAAGGGTGAAGGAACGAGATTGGTCAATTTGATATTTTCTCGAGTGTTACTCACAGTTGTATCCTTGCAGCAGGTTATTCTGAGACATTTCTCAGCATCCGAGCGTGTCACCTTCGAAACCGAGCCACTTTCCACACGTGGACGTCGTCTCGCAGCCTGATTCGCATCGATCGCTAACGAGGAATCGTTGGCCACGATCCCGAATCGGTTCGCGCATATCGCCACCAAACGGGCAACTTCGGAAACGTTTCCAGCCAATGGCGTAATCTTCCTGTCTTCTGGTCCTTTTAATCTTTGACACGCGAGTCGTAGAATTTTTCTTCGGCTCAGACGAAGAAGATTAGAATTTTTGATATATTTTTTAAGAGTGTTGGATATTGTTGAGCTAATTTGGAATAATAAGGCACGAGGATTGGATGTGTTTTTACTAATGATGGGGATGGAAGATGTCTCTTGTCAATCCTCCATAGAAAACTGCTAAATATTTCACGATACCATACACTTCGATAGTTCTTACGAATTGCGTATTCGGTTACATGTGGATCTTACGATAATTTATAGCTTCGCCAAGGGGACACGACTTGGTCCCTCGATCCACCTTTTAAAAATAAGCCGATCGCAGCTCTACACTACTCGGGTCAAGTGGCTGCTGGTGTGAAGAAAATATTTAGGAGCCTGGGCAGTTGCCACGTGTCTCCACTTCAAATCTAGCAATGGGCCTTGTCTTCTACAGGAAAACTGCACTCGGAACACAATAGAAGGATTGGTGGATCGTGAGGTCCCCAATATTTTTACCCGACGTTGTTACATCTCTTTGATTACACGATCATTTTAATCTACACTCTGCACAAGATTGCTAGATATTTCAAGAATTAAACTGCGCTTGAATTCATGCACGTGATATCCTTAATTTTTTAACAGTGCAATAAAACGATGAAGAATTGAAAATGAACGAGTCAGAAAACAATTATGAATTTATCCTCGAGATTTCCTACGTCTCTGACATCAAGTAAAAAAAAACGCACAAGTTAAACTTTCTATAGAAAATGAGAATTAACAATTTCATTACATGCGATAATATTCAGCGCCTATTTTCGATTGATAGTAGGTACTATACTCGGCTTGCTCCAGTTTCTCTCGGTTTATATTGTTTAAGAGTTGATGCAAAGACACGCAAAATATCTCGTGCATAGCGCCGCATGAACAACGTTCATCCATTACTCGATGTCTCATATATATCTCGACCGTAGTAGTGAAAGTGTTCAGGCGATAACACTTCAATTTCTTCTAGAACAGTCGAATCCCAGTTGGCCCGATTGCGCGTGAGGTCGCATTAATATTCCAAGAAACACCTAAATTCTATCCGATCGACGAGCCAGAAGAGGAACCATCTTCTATCGTCGAAGTCGCCGGAATTACCCGGTTCTCCTTCCCCTTTCTCTTCTCCCACTGTTTCCGAATTCCGGTCAGGTACATCCACATCGGCGTTCTCCAGCTTGCCGGCATGGTCCGCGGCATACTTGCCTGACTCAATTATTACTTGCTACTTCTTGTTACCCGCTGTTTAAGTTGCCTCGACCCTTCCCTTCTCGCTATTCCAGTCAGTCGAGTCAGCCCTCAGGTTCAACCTTCTCTCTCTCTCTCTCTCTCTCTCTCTCTCTCTCTCTCTCTCTCTCTCTCTCTCTCTCTCTCTCTCTCTCTCTCTCTCTCTCTCTCTCTCTCTCTCTCTCTCTCTCTCTCTTTGTGCGCTAACTACTACCGATAGAGCTTGTTCTCCATAGTCGAGGAAGATATCGTTTACTGCAAGAGGCGCTTAAAACGGCGAGAAAAACAAATGAGGACTTTCCGTTTTGCGAGCCTTGCGAATTCGCACTTCCATCCGCGTGCAAACAAAGGAACATTTTTCGCCTGCCTGAAATTTCTTTCCGCGAAGGTAAAAGGCGAAGAAAAGTGAATTTTGGCTTTCTGGACGAGGGAAACATGCGTTTGAAGAGTAGCGAGTTTTGTAAAAACGCGAAGAATGGGAAATTGAAACGAGTAAGGGATGGAGGTGTTGCGAGGCAGGTTGTATGAAAGGAAATGTTCTTTCGTCGGTAAGACAAGGAAGACACAAAATTGTCTACCAGGGTCTTCTTTCATATAATGATTTAACTATTAACAATGTTAGTGAAGACAAGTGACAAATTATGGGTCACAGAATTGTATTGCAGAAGAAGTTATCGAATAAAACTCTGTTATCATGCAGGAAAACTATTTTAGTATTGGCAATTTGTACTTTGCAATTTGTCAATTTATGGTAATTATATCATAAAAAATTACGAACTTGTGAAAAATTACGCAAGCGTATAATATTAAAGTACCTTTGTCAGAAAAAAAAATCTGCTACAATCCGAATATAATTGCAAATATAATAAAATAAATGCAGAAGGACAAACGAGTTCACGAATCCTGAAATCCTTCCATTCTTTTCTGAAACTCTATTCTCAAATAAACCTCGTATCCAAAGCTCAGTTTGCATAAGCAAATTATCCTTCCAACTTTCTCCACTTCCGATAATTGACAGGAACGCGATGTAAATTAAATACAGGAAGTTTGTCAGCAAGCTCGAATGGATTTTCTCATATCATGAATTAACAATATTAACCAGGAGTTTTCAGTGAGAGTTCCCCTTTTGAATTCCTGACGGATTATTTTCTCTAAGGAATATCTGATTCGCTTCATCAACGAGTCCTTAACTTCTGCGGGTAGTTGAATAGGACGATCGAGAGAGAAAGAGACGGTCGAACGTTCGGATGAAATGTTTTCACGAACTCACGGAGAAAAGGGAGGTGCGAGAATCTGCGAGGAAGAGGCCGTGAGACGAAAGGACGACAATTCGATTTTGCAACCCAGATAAAGAAAGCTTTCTTCCTCGTTATAGGCTACCAGAGGGGTTCGTTCCCCTAAAACCGGCGGGGAAAGGGAGAAAGAGACGTTAGAGTGGAAGGAGTGGAATTTCGCTGAAACGAGCCGGTGCGCGCGGCGATGCTCTCGCTGCAGTAACCTTTACACAATGAACGACGCCTAATCGAATTCCGCGATGGAAAAAAATCGTCTATTTCCTCCCTCCCAGCTTTACCGTGAGAATTTGTGACGTCCAAAAGCAAAGCAGGACATTGTTGAAGTGAGAAGGAAATGTTAAACGAACGAAAAGTTCGAATGGATGTAAATATTGATGATTTTACAAAGTACAAAACATGATAGAAAATTGGCTATCTTTCATGATGGAATAAATAAAAAAATTTTAACGACATTTTATTATATTATTTTTATACATCTGTAATAAGTTTTAATTTCTAGGTACGAAATTAGAACGAAGAAGCCTTATCAATAATTATAGCGGAACAAATTCTTGGCTATAATTTCGTATGTGTATATCTGAACTTTACAATAGAATTAATTAATAAAATCAATGTTTTAAAAGTATAATGATCTTGTCACTTCGTTGAAGAGTCAGATATATTTTCATTAGTAAATTGCCAGGAATTTCATAAATAAAAGTTCGATTAATTCACGATTTATTCTGCTTGGTCGATTGGAAAGTGATATTTAAAAACGATCCCCTAAGCTGATCCCAGGATCACTTCGTCCAGGTGAAATGATTTCGGTGCATTGATATTCCTTGCGTTGCGTTTTTGTAACGATGCTTGTTTTTAGTGGAAACACGAAACGTGCAGCGCTGCAGGAGTGCTTTGATAGAATTGGCCATGATTCCAATCACGAACGATTTTCAGCCAATACTAACTGCTATCACGTCCACCAGTATATCGTTGCAGTTTTTCCACCGTTTTCTTCCCCTATCATTCTTTTCTATTTTATTAACGACTTCTTGAGCATTTCAATCGTTATAAATACCATCATAAGGGAAAACAAAATTGATGATTCTTCAAAATAAAATTCACTTTTCTTTTCCTTTCGATAAATTCAATTTAAATATTTCAGCTACATGCCTTTTTCTAAATCTACATCATCAAATTCTCCATTTGCGCCTCGACACTAAACTGCAACCAATTAATCGCTCTAAATTCCCTAATACGTACGCGCTCACAGAGTTCCACAGAAAATCCGAAAAGATTTCCCACTGACATAGATTATCGACACGATATATCGATATTCAATCGCGTGTATCTCCGCGATTGTTCAAAGCTGTTAGTCCTAACTTCTTTTTAATTAGAAATCGATTAATTAACCATAACCTTCCATCAGCTTATCAAGCCAAGGACCGATGGAAGGAAAAAAGATACATATTGCAAATCTCCGGTCTTCTAACTGATCGCCGAGGCACGGAATAAACTCGGCATAGGTCGCTTTGCCATGTAAAGCCGGGACGGAAATCGATTTCTATACGGACAAAGTATTATTACGAGGCGGTGGCGTACGCCGGCCTATGGAAGTCGGAAACTTCCGTTCCCCTCGGTCCACGTGTATCATGGTATACACAGTGCATGAAATGTTTGGGAAATCAATTTTGCCTGGCTATCGTGCTTATCGGTCAGAGGCCGGAAACAAAGTCAAAGGGGGTCAAAGAAAGTCAAGGGGACGGGCGAAGTGCCGATGGAGTAGTCTATCGACCCAAAAACAAAGCCGTAACTCGATAGAGACATCCTCGCGACACCGTGGAAATTCGACGTGACAGCGAACGCAGCCGGAAACAGCTACGATCCTCCTTCGTTTCCGCTCGCCACCCTCCTCGTTCGAGCTAACCATACTAGCACACATACACACACACAAAGCCAATGGAACACAACGACGACGATGGTGCAACAAGGAAGAGAATTTGACAAGGACACGTTGCTCGACCGCCAACTGTCCAACTGTCCAACTGGCCATTTTCGTCTTGGCTGGCTCCGTCTCTGCTTCCTATCTTGAATAATATCTCCGACGAATACCGACGGGCACGTCTGCCGAGTCCTGACAAATACCACCGCGCCCCCGTACCTTTCGAGTTTACCTTGCAGGAACGTGCCGTACATATTTCGATCGGAACGCGGAAGGGAATCGTCGCTGCGAAACGGGTGGCTCCGGTTCGCTGGCAATACATTCCCTACCGCCCCCTACCGCCCCCATCCACCCCCCACGAGGATGATAGAAAATTATTCGACCACCGATAGCCGCATACCGATGATTTCGTTAGACCATCGAATTCGATGACGGCTAGGACTTTGACGGTTTCGTCGGTAGAATGATGCGAGCAAGGAATATGGAGACTGAGGTATGGGTGAGAATTATTGCGAGCAGGAGGAAGGAATGGTGATTAGGTATGCGTAGATGAAGATGGATATTGGCGATTGTTTTATGCGTAGAATGTAGGCTAGGTTATTTTAATTGAAGTTATGCTAAAAAATATTTGTGTAGACCAATGAAGTATTTCAATTAGTTTATTCTTTTATTTTGCAAGTAATATAAGGGAAGTTTATTTCTTCCCCGTATTAGGATTAAGTGAATTATTTTATTCGATCATTTGATTTTCATGATTTAAGCCAAGATAAAATTTAATTTCACTTAACCAAGATGATATCTTACTTAAATAACCACGTATACGATATTTCATTCAAGTAATGCCGAATCATAGACTCGCTAAATTTTGAAATGCTTCCTGGAGTCTTTTTATTTTTTATTGAAATTGTATAAAGAATAGGCGAATATGAATGTGAAGAGAAAATGGATAATATTTTAATCGAAATTTTCAATAATTAAAAACTTCCATAATTAAATGTAGTTCAGCGAAATTCTCATTGTAAAATTTCGATTATGAGTTCTATAATTCTACTTTGCGTGTCTTTATAATTTCTTCTTTTATAGAAAGTAGGATTTAACAAATTTCGGAACGGTTTGCGAGCCTTTATGGCTTTAAACAGAAACGAAACGCAATTTTGTGATAGAAATTTCCAATAATTGGAAACTTCAATAGCCTAATAGATTCATGGCCGTAAAATTACTGTGAGTTTCTACGATTTCCTTTGAGTTTCGGTACTTTGTTTAAACATGGAAAAGTTAAGGAAAAATGGAGCAAAGTGGAATGTGCATTTTGTTGCAAGCTTATCGGTTCCCCGCGGTGTATCTCGATTTCTTCATCGGGAAAGTGGCAAACGTCAATCCGAGCGCGAGAAATAGTAGCATTTCTTACCTATCTGAATTGCAAATTTCATCTTCTTAATAGCACCGTGGATTGAAACGCGGAGTTCAGTGTTCAGACGTCTACGAGACACTCACCCCGGTAAATCTAGCGAAATAAGTTCAAAAACATTGAGATAACAAATAAATAATTACATCTTTTTACCTTCGTTTCGCATCAGAATTAATTTAATATAGTGATATATCTACTTAAAACAATGTAACCTAATTTAATGCAATTGCAGGAGAAAAATTTTTCAAGAAAAGAAGATATATCGTTAATGATTTTCCTGGACCGATCAGTAACTTCCAAGAAAAATTCCTAAGCTTTCATCCTTATAAATTTGCCTCGCAGCCATCGTACGAGCAAATCGGGTATCGACTATCTACAGTTCCGCTTCTACGGACTCGATGGAAGGAGAGAAAAAAAGATAGAGAACCCGCACACGAAGTAATTACGTAAAATTTATTACGGAGACTCTATTACAGCACTTCGTCGTATCTAATAATCGTTATATGGAATAAATTGTTTGCGTGTTTCTTTACTTGAACTAATTTATATACTTGAAATACTACCAAGCCACAAAACCTTTTACAGATTTTTTAAAAATCTTAATTTAACAGAAGGATTCTGAAAAATGAAGAATCGAATATCGATCAAGCCGCGCAAAGTTTTTAATTAATCACTATAATTGTTAAAAATTTTTAAACAAACGAATATTTTCCAAAATATTGTAAAACTCAACCTATAAATTCAACTGAGTCGCTAATAACCTATTATGACAGTTTTATGATCTTTATTAATCTTCTATTCATACAAACAGCTGTGAACAATCAATTAAAAAAATAATAAAATGACTTAAATATAAACTACGAAGATTTAAATATGTTATGCAAAGTTGTTAGTAAAAAGAACTAATATTTCGCATAAGATAAGGGTTTGTGAAATTCCTAAGAAAGAACCGGGATATGTTAAAAATGGTCGAGGTCCGAGATTCGTAAACGTCACATCTCGATCCGCGGAAAACATTCTCCTTAAGCTGCAGACAAGCTTGGGAAACACTAATTATTTCGCAATCTCAACACTCACCTCATTTTGCAGGTAGTGTTGCATTAAGAAAATTAATTTTTTACCCGTGCTCCTGAAGGGGTAACACACACTCGTGTTCCCGCCCCCTTTTCGCTCCGCGGTTCTTGGAAAATTAATTCGAGATGCTGCGCACCAGCCGACCGCCAGCAATCGGATATAAACTGGAGATTATGCCATTAACGAAATTAATAAATGAAAATGAAATCATACACGTTACTCCATTAGCCAAATGAATCCGTAGGATGCGTTCTTTCTATGAAAAGAGGCGTAAAATTTCGTCGGCACCGGCACAATGTGCGCGTTAAGACAGTTTTTTGGTGAATTCTCGTAAACAGAACTTTGTAAAATCATACTAGCATAATCTTCTTAACTCGAATTGTTAATACGGTTGATGTATCATTTGAATAAGTCGAGGATAGAAGTTAATAAATCGCAGTAATTGTTCCTTCATTCGTAATAACAAATAATTGTTTTTAATATTCTACAACATATATCATGTTCAAGAATAAAATAAGTGTATATAATAATAAATGGAAATTTAAAGTTTAAATGAAAAGATTAATTATTGCGAAATATTCGATTAAAGAAGAATATTTTTGTATTTATTGTCATATTTACTTTACTGAATCGACGTACAAGGTATTAAAAGATCAAAATTGAAAATTTTATGAATTTGTAATAGTCAATAAGTAGAGTAACGAGTGATTAATGAAAATCGAAAATTAACTTTTTCCTAATGGAAAAAATTTTATGTTTGCGAGTTAATCTCTTTTTTTTTCTTTTTTTCCTTTTTTCTCTTTCTTTTCCTTTGAATGAAGAAAAAGAAGCTTCTCCCAATCAAGGAAATATGAATAAACATATAACTTCACTAAGTAGGAAAAGAAATAGTAAGATAGTATTGGAAAGCAGTGTTTCGCTATTTTGCGCGCATTACCGTCCTTCCTGTCCAGTCTTAATCTCTCTTGCGACAAGGTCCCCAGTGACGAATTTTATTACGCGAAAGCGGAGATCAAACGGCTCGTAAAGGGCCAAAAAACGAGCTAATTAATGGCGAACAAGGGAACAGATGCTCGAACGATGCTGTCGCTTACACGAGGGTTGGCCCCGTAAGTTTTGGCTTAATTTCGGCCGGATTTCTAAGACCCTCGCTTCTCCTTTTTTTATGGCTCCTACTAAACCCTCCGTGCACACGATGAAACGAGAAGGGGAAACCATGTGTTAGAAGAGTGAGATACAGTTGAGTCACGGAGCTGAGAAAAGCAAAAGGTACAAGAGGAAGTGTAGGAAAGAAGGACGAAGAACGAACCAGGGAAAGAGCCAACCAGGGCAAGATTGCCTGTTTTCTAATTTACAACTAGGCAGGGCCTGGCCTTAACAATTTACGTTGTTTCTTACATGGTCGCATCCACTACCACCCCTTGTTCAACCCCCAGCCCTTGGAACTTCAGTCTAGATTCCGATCGTCAGGAAGACGTAGCTGGCGTCGTGACGCTCGTATTGCAACGAGAGAACACTTTCACCCCGTACTTCCCTGTTTTTCTCGTCGCCTCTCGTTCAAGGGGAAGAATTACTACCTCGTTAACGGGACGATTGATTCTGATTATAGTTGTCGCCCTCGATTCCCCAACGCCGCCACCGCCACCAGATATTGGTTCCGCCATGAAATCATGTAATCTTCTTTTTTATCGTAGACCATTCAAAAATCGTCCTCGGTGCTCCCTTTCAGAAACTTTGATAACGCCTTTATGATAATTATTTAATTACCATTCATTGGTCTACTTTGTTTCCAGAAGAGAAATAACAGAGAAGATAAGGTAGAAGAAAATTTATATGTATTTTGTAGTTGTCGATTTATAGAATTTTCGTTCGTAATTATTTGGTTACTAATATCTTAACTTATGGTTGATTATTGTATGGAAATTTTGAAAAAAAATTACTAGTTATATTAGAGCCGATCCACTTTTGTGTCAACTTATTCCTATGTGTTTGTTATATTTACTGACTATATAATAATAAACTTATGGTCGCAGAAAAGTCAGGAATTTCGCGAGAATTCGCACGATTTACTCGTCGCCCGTCATCAGGGTAGCGGAAGGACGGCAGCTTTCTGACTGGGCGAATTTGTATTAAACGAAACGGCGCATTGTGATGAATTCGATTAAAACTTTGTTAATAGAGACCTTTGCGCACTTACCATGAGGCAGAGGAGAAGGACGAGACGAGAAGGGAGAAACGCGGGGAAGAGAGGGTTGAGAGAGGGTAAGTTTGAACAGTCACCGTGCGTAAACAGCAACGAAAGTTAGATATGAAAACCGCAAACTTGCTTAGGAGTCTAATCTAGTCAGTCGAGTTTCATAAATTTTAAAAGTCAAACACGTTTCCGAATTATCTAACGCCGCGCCGCGAAGAAACTTCTGCTCGTTTTCCCTCGGAACTTCTTCTCAGCCCTATCCGCTGCCACCCCCGAATAAGTGACCGCGACAGTGGATTAATTTTAACCAAACGAACAAACAATATTTGCCTGTAACTTGGAAAGCGTTTCTCGCGTTTAAAGGGAAAAATAGAACGAAGAGATAGGAACTTTCAGAAGGCGTTTGCTGAGAGAAAGTTTGGCTCTTTAAGACTTTACTATCGCGATATTTTTCTATGAAAATTTTAATCTTAATTAAGATTAAATTAAATTAATCTCTATTTGGATAAGTATTTATAGAAATTTTGTAAAAACATTTGGAAAAACTTCAATATCTATGGTTAATTGACCAAACTGTTAAAAAGTTTTTTAAACACACAAGTGGATAGACTACGAGAGTGAAAAATTGACGAATTAAAATTAATTTTCTAAGCGAAATCATTCAATTAGAAATTTTCGAAATAGACTCAAGTTCGCGGAATTCTGTTTCCACTATTGACTGTACGTACAAAGATTGTTATGAATAAAACATAGATACGATATACGAATCAACGATGGAAGGAAAGTAATAACATTTTCTGCTCAGTTGAAATCAGAAAATTCCTGAGAGTCAGAGGATGAAGATAACAGTATTCAGCGATGCATAAAACCTCAAAGATAATAGAAAACGATTTAACAATGAATTTTCACAATTTAATCATCGAAGATTTACTCTTTTATCGCCTTTATATTTAAACCCAATTGAAAATCGTATTAGCGGTCTGTCGAAAACGTCTTCCACGAATTAACGTAATATAACGATTTAATCTCCCAAATTTTATTGTCTTCGTCAAAAATCCATTATACATTTACGAAAAAACGACAATTGAGAAAGAAAAAATGAGAAATAAATACATTCGTGGTTGCCATTGACGATATCACGGAAAAATCTCAACAGAGACGAATGAAAGAAAAATCCTAGGCTCCGACAAAGCTCACCGACAGGCTTCGCTCGATAAGAATAATTTGATGGCGTCGGATTTCAATCTGTCGAGATGACGGATATGGCGGAGGGGCCGTCTCTAAAAGGATGCCGGCGCGGATGACGAGTAGGGGTGGCTCCTTTTTAATATCTCTAATATTTCCAGCCGATATTCCCCATTTATTCCCTATCCATCACTTGTCTGATGTGTAACCGGAAGCCTCCCTGTTCCACCTCAGAAGTCAATCCGATATATAAAGGCGTAGTTCGAATTTCCCGCTGTAAAACGAACCGCGACTAGACAGAGAGGCGAAACTGTCGGCAAATGTTTTCCTTCTAGACACAAGAATATTCCATCACTGTTTTATCATATACAATAACCTTCGTGATATAGGAACGTTATATCTAATGTTCATTTCCATCAGAATTCCTTTTTTGAAATTCTCGCGTTCTTGCTTTATAATTTTTTCATTTCTTTTCTTAAAATTACGTTTTCTTTTCTTTTGAATTTCTGAAAATCTCTTTTTTTCAAATTTTATATATTTCCATATAATTATATGTTTAACATCTTAATCTCTTATCTAATTCTGATCCAATTCTGAACTGATAAATTACTGTTCGATCACAACGTTTCTGGCTCCATCTAACTTCGTGAGATTACAATGTCCATCGCTCGAAAGGATTTTTAACAATTCGACCGATCAGCCATTTTCCAGGGAACCGAGGCAAGTGTGTCAACAATCTCAAGAACCGTAACCCTTGTCGCGACACATCCAACGCGTTAGCAGTAAAAAGAGGAGAGATAGCCCGACGAACGCTGAGAATAACTGGATTACTCGCAGTGGTTACGCCCAGTTGTAGTCAGACTTAGCAGTGGGTTGGCCCGATTAGGGTCAGCCGAGAGTGGGACTAGCCCTGCTTGCAGTGATCGTGATTCCATCCGTCGCAAAAAGAACCTTCTATCCGATTTCTGGCGAAGAACCTTAGAATCCACGGAACATTCTTGAACCTTTTCTCAAGAAATTTTCTGAAAAATCAACGTCGTTCCGTGCTCGTTTCAACGATGAGCTTCGAACTTTTTCTTATAGATTTCTTTTCTTAATCATTTAAAGATATTCTTTTTGTCTAATAAGTAAGGATTAAGTGAAATTAAATGGCGTAAATGGCTAATGGAAATAAATAGCATAAAGTTAGTGTTATACAGTCTGTTTTATCCATCACGAATACCGAAGAAATTGATTGCCATTTATTTATCGAAGATTGATGGCAAGCCGAGAAGCAGAAGGGTATCAGGAAACAAGGCGCGAATCTCTTCCTGCCATCGATAATCTACTTGAAGTGATTGAATGTGGATTATAATGGAATATCGACTTAACGCAGAAGCACTTCGCTCTTAAACGCTTGACAACCTACGTTCACGATTGACCAAATGGTGAACGTACACAACATGCTAAAGGTAAAGAAACTCTAGTAACAATTTTTCAATATGTAAATAGGTACTTGTAAAATTTGTCGATAAATACAATAAATAGATAATAGATATAAGATCATAAAATATAATATAATTTTAAAATTAATTTTAAAGTAGTGAATTACATAAATATCTCAACTTAATGATCTTTTTTTTTATGTATAACACAGTTTTTATTATAACAAGGAGATACGACGGTTTACCGAAGAAATTTTTAATGGATAATGGATATCTCTCAACGTTTACATATCAATATCATATTTCGGTTCTCAAATATTGTAATTACTTCATTATACAAAGTTCAAATTCCTATCAACGATAACCGGAATGACCGCCTGGTTTTCATCGTTCCTATACTGTCGATCTCGGGGCCGAGGGAAATCGACGCGATCCGTACAAGTTCGAGCCGGTATCGGCAACCCTTAACGCGGATACACGCCCGCTAAATTAGTCGTAACGGCCGCGAAACACGCTCCCCTCAGTATTTGTGTATTTGCGAAACTAATCCATTTCGCGTGGTCGCACAGCGAATGCGTGCCAACCGGAATCGTTTCGGTGAATTCAAGGAGTTTCCAATCTACCGGCTGTCGTTTCACCGGAGAATTATGCCGTTCCTTGCCTCGTGAGGAACAGGTAATTAGTCCGGCCCGTTGAACGGCAACACGATTATTCACGTAAACGTCCTTTGTTTACGTTGTAATTGGCAAATTATCTTATTGAAGTAGTTGGACGCGTAAACTCTTTTTCAGCAACGTATCGATCGTCGAATTGGGAATGAAACGTATGAAAATAATATGTCTTTTATCTTATTTCTTTTAATTGTACGGACAAATTCGTTATTTAAAGAAGACGTTAAATCCTTTCCATTTTTATAGATACTATGGACATCATAGGAAGAACACACGGCGAAAGGATACGCATAGAAAACATGCATATACATTTTTCTGCACACACAACCCCTGATTTAACTTTTATCGTCCGAACGTTTAAAACACTGGCCTGCTAAGTAGTTTTATTATATAAAATTCACCTTGTGAGTTCACCTTACGAGTTCCCCTTACGACTTCACTAACTAGTCTTCTCCCCTCCTTCCTTTATCATAAAATAAAGAAGAAACAAAAAACGAAATCCTTCAACAACTAAGTTCAAGATAAATTTGTACTCCAAAATCGCACTAAATATCAAGTATAGTAAAACTTTATCAGTCTGAACTCCATTTATTGGAACAAAATTTTAATTAGTGTTCGATCAACTAAACTTTTGCCGATTGTATCCACTTATCTCTGAACACCTATTTTATGTGAACGAAAGATGACAGGTAGTGAAGAAAATAAGTGACTCCTTACATGAACTCCAATTACGTAGACTGTTTGTCCCCCCGACAGGTTCTGATAAATGCAGTTCTATTATACGATAATTTTTTCTGAGTCTATGTTTAGTTCAAATCAGCAAGTATCAAGGGGTTGAGACTCGCAACATTAGACCCGGTTCTTCAACATCACGTACTCTATAACGCATTCTAATTCTCATTAGCCTCTTTCTAGCGCATGAATATTCACGAAGAGCACGCATTTTACCTCAATAACATAAGAACCCTTCACCAAGTACCAGCACAGTACTCAATATAACCCGTGGAATTTTTCAGTCTTCGGCGGTCGGAAAAGATGGCATTAATCGAGAACCGTTCGAAGAACCGAACCACGTACGCGGACCGAAGGCGAACGAGAGATTCTTTGAAAGTCCTTGAAAGTAACAGGCGGCCTCTCGGCCTATCCCCGAAGTATCACGAATTAGATCTTCGAGATAAGACCGCTTCGGCACTAATGAATCCAAAACTTTTGAACTCCAATTACACCGTCGCGGGCAACTATACCGAACTTTCTTCGTAAGGGGAAGAGAAAGATAGAAAGAGAAAAAGAGAAGACTAAAGACGAGGCGCCGTACACCGACGATGAATATTTCTACATAAATTTTCTAGCCGGTGTTTGCGGTGAAATTAAAATCACGAACGTAAGCGGGAATGAAAATTTCACACGGTATATTTTTGACTCGACGACGACTTTCTAAAGAATAAAGGGGAAGCTTCAGTCAATCCTAGGTATTTGCGTTAATCCTTTTCACTAGACATGATTTAGGACTGAATATTATATAAATATAACATTATAATATACAAATAAAATATTATATCAATACTTAACATGAACGTTACTATTATAGAAACCACATACTAAATCCAAAGGTTAGTTGAAGCTGAGCTTCTAGAAGAACATCTCAGAGAAACTTCTTTGTCAAATTCTTTCAAGTCTCCAAACCAAGTTCACCTTGAAGCTACCTTAAAAATCATCAGTCCACTATTCAAATCCTGTTCCAATCAACAGAAGTAACCCTTATCCGTCATCAGTTTTACGTACATACTATTTCATTGTCTACATATATACATAAATTATATTTCTCTCTCGTAGCATTTAACAAAAATATTAATAAAGATACATAGGAGCACTTACATTCTATTTACATTCGCGCAAGAAAAAGCAACGCTGCAAAATCTGCGGAACGAACGATCCCTCACGATTCAACTTTCAATATCAAAGAAACGAACATCGCTCTTATTTTTGCAATACCGTCGTTTCGTCGTTTTCTCCTCCGCGTAAACGAAATTTCTTTTATTGTTGTGCTCGTAGATTCGAATAAATAAATATTTTTGCAGCTGCATAAGGTTTTCTCTTTTACTTTTATCTTTTTCATCTTAACTTCCCTCCCTTTCTTTCTCCCTATTTATTCCTTAGCTCTCCTCGTATTCGACGAGTTCGACGGAGGAGGACCCTTATTCCAAGAGAGTCGTTTCGCGACGTGTACCTCAGCGCGATTTATCTGCTCGATTAAGCATCCGTGCTCGTTGGAAATGCGGTCTGACGTCTTCATCGTCTTTGTACGATTTCCATGCCCTCTTACCGTTAAGAACCTCTCTCTTTCCACGGATGAGGCTCCGTACCGACGTCCTTCACGTCATCCCTCTCTGAAACAAGCTCTCTCGTGAATAAACTGAACGATTTCTGTTTTTCCTGTTGCTCTCGACGATGCCAGCTACTCTGCCGTGCTTATTTCCGTGTTTGATTGTGCTGCTCGTTTCGCGTGAATTTTTCGCCACTTTGCTTTGATACAGAAGTTTTTTAGAAAAAATTTATAATCAAAGCTTGTTCGTTATCCTAGATTTCTTCTTATTCCCTTCGGTTGATGATCGATAACTGTGACTTGGATGAAAATCTTAACAACCGTGAAGGTTGTAGCGTAAAGCGAATATTGTAATTTATATTTTTCTGCAGGAGAGCGATATAACAACGTTTGAGCAACGAAAATTGTAATGGGAATTTAAGAGGAAAATGTACCATAAAATTATCACTTTTGTTATTACAAGAGAAATTCTTCAATATCGATTAATATATTGAATACTGATACGTTGATATCTCAATGTTACAAACAGAAGTTTCTGTTATCCGAACTTCTGTTTATAAAAACATACTGGTAGTAGTTAACTAACTTAATCAAATAACCAGTTTATAAAACTGTTAAAAATTGTACGTTTTACCTAGTTTATGATTTCATAACTAATTTAAATTGTTCGACTCACAACATTTACAAACACTTCCAGTCTTCAAAAATCGTATAACAATCTACGAGTCTCTATTTCTCAAACACCAACAAAATAAAAAAGAAATCTATTTACCCTAAATGTTCGTTTCATCAAGAGTGATTGAGTATCTATCATACAAAACTTGGCCAACGAAATCATCAAGATGAGGATCAGTTTAATGCGATTTCGTTAATCCGTACGAGAGAGATTGTCCGTCGATTTTTACCAGTCGTATAGAAGAGAAAGTTAGTAGCAATTAGACCTATCCTGATAGGAGCATAATCAGGAAACGCTTTTTGCCCGGTCCTTTTCGTGAAACAGACTCAATCAGAGCCGGGACGTCGCGTTTCGGAGAGCAGGGCTCGTTGAAGTTGTTCCACCCACTTCGATCGAACGATAACGCCCGTTCACCGGTAATCTGACCGCTTATCTGGCGATTTTTCTCCATGGTGAGCTCTCAAATCGACCGGAAGTTGCCAGGCCTGGAA
Source organism: Bombus fervidus (assembly GCF_041682495.2). NCBI lineage: Eukaryota > Metazoa > Arthropoda > Insecta > Hymenoptera > Apidae > Bombus > Bombus fervidus. The sequence continues at coordinate 9,757,285 of NC_091530.1, read as the reverse complement.
ATTAAAAGGCAAAGGGTCCTCAATTTTACGAAGGATGGTGATCTTGGTATCACGTCGCAAGAGATTCTCGAATTCTGATTGTGTCATGTTACGATAAACTTTGGTCGTTTCGACCTACCATTACTTCAATAAATGCTAAGCAAAGGAACATTCAATTTTTTTAATGTAGAATGGAAACATTTAAGAAAAGAGTAAAATACTCGATATTTTTTATTGTCAGATGATTTGTTAGCTACAAACGTTAATTTCAGAGCCAGTTAAGTTAGAGAATTTGAATAAAGCTTCAGAAGTTGGAGGATCTTTTGAATTTGTTAAAATGAAGAGAGAAGAGAGAGACAGAAAGAGGGGGTGAAAGAAATATGAATAGATTAAATTAAAACCTTTCGAGAATGTACATAGAATCTTCTGTGATCAAAGAAGTTTACAATAAACTAGATAAAGAAAATTTATCAATAGCATTTATGAACTATTGATTTTGAGTAGCATTTTTAAAAGCCATTCTGAAGAAAGTTGTTGAATATCAGTACACCTGTAGCGGCACTCGACAGCAAACCTTCCAACGGTTTCTGTCCCGTGGTTTGCTACACAAAGACCTTATTCTTCGGACAAGATGATTGTCAGATGTCGAAACATTTTCATAGCATACTTTCAACATCTTAGGATTTCTATAGTAATGCATCGTCCAGAAATCGAGTTGTAATTGAAAGCTCTACGTAAAGTGTATATCGAGAGTGTAGTTAATAAATATTCTGTTAATTATACTCGAGCATTTCTTCAACACCTATCACGACCAATTCACCTCATACCCATGCTGTACAAGATATATATATACAACACAACCGTGATAAATCTGGAACATAAACAATTATGTGAACATACATTATGGCATATGTTCCTAAGTTTTATTGGTCGCGACGACCATTTCGGTTGAGATACATCTGACCATTTCGCCGTTTTATCACTCGAAACAAAAATATTAAGCTGCAAAAACTTACAGAATATCTGATATCCTATATTTCTAACGCAAACTTGATATGAATATACATCACACTTTAGATTAAATACAATACGGATTAAATCCATTTTTAAATAAACTCCATCGTTCTTCGATTACTCTCCAAACACTAAGTCCTTATGTTTGAAAAATTCTAACAATATTTCAAAGTTTCGATGGGTTTGATTGTAAACTTATTCTTTGCTTCATCTTAAAAATAATACCATTGTTTTTAATTTTACAGAGTGTCCTGTGTAACACTCCTTCTACAGGATATTATTTCACTAACAAGAATAACACAGATTTCTTCGGACGACATACTTGGTTGCCATTTTCAAACTATTTAGTAGCCTGAAGTATAACTTCCAACGCCGGCTTTTAATCCCAGTTTCTACAAAACAAAAAAATTCCGTGTTTTATCTCGCCCGGCACAGGACATTAAACCAAACGAATTCCAAATGTTGAACAAGAAAACACGGATAAACCTGACTTCAAAAACCTGTCCACGAACTCCTCCTCTGATCATCCCCTAGATCTTCCTCAAAAAGGCCATACTCATTCACACGGTTCGCTCTCTAAAATTAACAATCCGGCCACGTCGACGAGAGCCAAAGGTAAGCAGAGGATCCAGTGGCCTCGGAAGTGGCTGGTTGGTTATTGACACAGCGAAATTCACGAGGAGGATCGAAAAGTCCAGTGGTTGGCCGCGGTTAAATCCGGCGTAAAAATAAAGGCACATTTTACGTTCGTAGGGATCTTGAGTGGGAGAGTAAACCGCGAAGCTCGTGTGTAGTCCCGGGATTTACGCGGCTGACGATGGACACCCTGCGAGAAGAGGCGGAGAGTGTAAAGACGTGGGCAAAGAAACTAACAGCGAAAAAGAGGGCAACGGAGTGAATCTCTTGGCCGGCGTTTATGTAGCCAGCGTCTGCACTTAACTCTCTATGAGCCAATGAAGTGGCTAAATCACTTTACGGCGGACGTTTACAACGCCATCGACCTCTATTTATTTATTACGTCGGCCCACTCGTACGTCCTCTACTATCCACGAAAATTTTCTCCATTTCACCCCGAAAAATCTTAAGCCGCAAACGTAGGCACATATAGGCATATAGCTGTATTTTACAAGTGTATTTTATTTATCCTATAATATGAGCAAATTGATGGCTCGTGGATTTTCATACACTGTAACAACTAGTTTAGTATATTTATATCCTTGGTCAAAAGTTTACCGACGATTATTATGTTCGGCTAAAAACTGCAAAATGTTCAGTAATCGTTAATCTGACATGATAGTTAATAAGTTTGTAATTTATATGTACTATTAAAATTTTATTAAGAATAAAAAATATCCTGGTATTTTTGGTTGAATATTACATGTATTCCTAAACTTTTAAATCAAGATGGTAAATGGCGCACGACTCTAAAACCTGGATGGATGATGCTGCGTTTTTACACCTTCTTGTAACACCCTCGTATAAACGCTTCGCCAAGTAACAAACGCATTAACGTCATAAATCAAGGTAAAACTCTCGTTGTAACTTCCCTAAAATCAATATTCCCTGACTATACCAAAAATCATCCCTTGCGTCAACAAAAAGATTTGAAGCTTCCTCGGCGATCTCTAGAACACGTGTCAACCCTCCCAATTTTTATAGTTCAAATTACGATGCAATGATTTCGCGGCGGTTGTGTAAGCTGATGAATAAAAAGACGATTAGAAAAAAAAGATGTTTAGAAAAATTAAAAGGCATTGGAGTAGTTTTTCGCTCTTCTGAAAAAAGAAAACACTGAAGAAGGTCTTATGAATTCTCTAGTTATTCGAAATACTATGAAATTGCGATAAAAATAGAGATTACGATAAAGAGCAACCCCAAATTTCTAAACATTGAAATATTTATACTAATACTTAGCAATAAAAAAAGGTACCTATAATAAGATCAGATTCGTAGAAACGATAGAATAATATTCTGTCGGTATAATCCCTACGTGATATCTAAATCAAAGCAAGAACTTCGTTATTCTACCGAGGGTCAAAGGGTCAACGAAGGGTTACTCCCCATATGAACTCTATTACTTCTCGATCCCTTCTGTTCGATCTTCGTATTTCGATTAAATAATGTACACGCACATTGATTGGGAAAATCTCTACTATTGAAACGTTGAAACAAGGTACGAGATGCGAGATCGTTAATTAAATGTAGCCAGTTAATAGAAACTCTGGAATCGGGAAGGGTGAAATAAATAATTTCCACAGTATGATCGCACGACGAAACGCGTACCTCGTCAACGTTATGGCAACTTCAGCAATTCAGGACGCATCGCATTTCCATATTGACGGAACAATGTTTAACGATATGTGGAACCGATGAAAATTGACGCAACACCCCCTCGATTTAATAATTAATTATTCACACGTCGAGCACCCAGCGAAATGTAAATCACGCGATGGTACACTAGGACACATTGAATTTTGTTAATTTTCTGTCGGCTATTTTTACACTTCGTGAACAACGTTGTTTAATTATAACTGGACAAAGCGACACGACAGTGTTGTATGGAGAAAACTTTCGTGTAATTTAACTTTTTAAGCCTCCGATATTTTTACATAGTAATTTGTTTTCTACATAAATGCTTGAAGATCATTCAGATAACATATTATAACTCAATAACGTTATACATACTATAATATTATACTCTGTTTTAATATATCTTTTTTTTCTTTTTTTTTAGATATTTCTTTAATTATTTGTATAAATATCCGCAGTCCAGCAATTATTATCCGTGTCTCCAATTATGGAAGAACGTTACGATAAGCGAAAAAATAAAACGATGAAGAACAACGACGACAGAAGTACAAAAACTTGTTCCCATTCTGGACGGATTACCCGGCGTAGCGTGAAGTCATCGGGATTCGTAATTAATTTATTCACTCGCGACTACGTCCCGTCGCTTTGTCGTGGTTGAATATTGCATTTTTCCATTAACAGACCACGATTTCCCATAATCGATATTTAATAATTCAGGGGGGAGGGGGGCAGGTACAGAGAGAAGAGAGGCGGAGAAAAGAGAGGATACGACGAACTAGGAGGATGGAATCCCCCGACGTGAAATACCCGGGAAAACAGAAATTGAATGTTCACGCTTAAAAAGACCGCTGTTTTACAATAACACGTGGATGTGTATCACGAATGAATGACCGATCAACGAGAAACGCCGCAATATTCTCGTTGCGCAAACAGGCGAAATGCAGTTATTCCCAGTCGCAAAATCTCCGGTAAATAACAACAAGGAGGAACTGTTTGCATTGGGAATTAGTTATGGTTTTTGTGTGGCAAAATTATTGTACGACCGATTCGAAAAAACCGACGACAAAAACGTCACAGCGTGGAGGCGGATTCACGATCTCGTTGTTATTTTGTTTCATCGATTTTCTTGGCCAGTGCACGGCGAGGGAAAAAAAAGTAAATCGACGTACACGTAAATCCTCGATTTGTCGTGAAATTATTGAAGCTTTTTATCCGTTTTACGGATTTCATTAAATTTCTAATATATTACATTTGGTCCGTGTGAAAAAGTATATGGAATATTGATGAATGTTTTTTGATCTTGATATTTCTATCGTTTACATTGAAAAGTAGCTTAACGTGCTGACCGTTGGAAGAATTTTATTATTTTTATCTCAGTGCGGAATATAATAAAATAGCCTAATGAAACTGAAGCTACGCTTGAGGGAAAAAAATATTGTTTGTATTTCATATGTAACATATCCCGTTAAAGATCTTGAAAAATCTTATAAAGTACAAAAGAATCGAGTCTTTAAAAGACATACATAATATCTTTTATCTATAAAATATCGATTAAATCATGTATATATTAAAAATAAAACTGTCTCAGCGCTTTATGACATGAATTTCAATATTTCACATCATCACTTTGATATTAGAATTGACAGTACTATCAATATGACTGTTCATTGAATTCCAATATTTTAACTAACGTGTTAATCTCAGCAATTCTGTTCGTGTCTCTTTTAATTATATTTGTCAGTCTTCTGTAAACATGCCTGTCAAATATTTATTAACAGAGACGCAGTAGAATTTAATCAATTAGAAAATTACAGTTAGTTAAATTTAGTTCCCATCAGGTAATAGAAAGAGCTTAAATAACATGAAACCAATATCCAATTGTTTGATACTAGAATTATTGACTTGTGACTTATATCTAGATACATTAACCATATACAGATGATTGTGATGAGAAAATAACCGTTCTACATTAGTTCATATAAAGAAGGTTGCCAAACTTCAGAAATAGTTTGGTCAATTTTAAAATATTACTAGTTAATAAACAAAGCCTACAAAGCTTTCAATTTTTATCTTCTTTATGTTTCTCTTATTGTAGTTCATACAAACGTTTCTGAAAGTTCTACTCTGTTACCAAACACCCCTTATATGTAATAAAGTTCCTATTTCGATAAAAGTCGATAACCATATCTTTATTAAAAGTACTTGCACGGTTCCATTAATTCCAAAAGCAAAAGTTCTGAAATACGTTATTTTGGTAGACCTTAATAGGACTCAACGATTAAAACTTGATAGATTTTCGTAATAAAACTAATACCTACACCTTTCGTGAAAACCACTCTTCAAACCGATGTCATCCCTTTCCTCCTTTTCTACAAAAATGATACAGAGAAAATCAGGTATTTAATCCAAGTAACGTCTCCGGAACATCCCAAACCTCCGATCGCGAAGCTACCCAATCTCAAAGGCAACCGTAGCCAACCGATTCAAAGACGACTTCATTTTCCGTCGGTTTTAATCTCCCCGACCAGCAACGCCATTCTCGTGTGTGTTCGGAACGTCGACCAATAGGACGGCCGACTCTTAACAGGAGTAGACAGATGGATTGAAGTGCGGAAGCTCTGTATTCAAGTACCATCCAAGCACCGCGAAGGACGATGGCGCTCGTTTCAGGGGAGAGAAATACGGGCCCGGTGGAAGGTGCCTCTACTCGAAGTTGATGGCGTCAGCTGTTACGTACTGTTGTCGACTTCTGCTCTAACCACCCCCATGCACCTTACTTCTCCCTGCACCATCACACCCCTCTGCCCCACCTGACTCTTTTTCAACAGAGGTAACGGGCTCGCCGAAAGAATACAATATTCTATCTCGCGACGTTTTTCACCGGAATGGTAATTCACGGTTTATTCCCGGCGACGAACTCAAGAAGAGAAGGATCGAGTTTTAGATCGTCTGCGAAGGATTATCGAACTTCCAGATTTTATCGGTTTCAGTTTGAAATAATTCAGTATTTTATTAAGTGAAGTCTCTGTGAATATGCGATTAAATCGAAGAACGCGGAGTTGTGAAGTTATAGAATAGTCGAGATTAAGTATTTTTGTAAGCGGGAAAAAGTAGTCAATCGACCACCTCGATTTTTAATTCTTTACGTGAACAAAAAAATTGATGCAAATTGTCGAATCGAACAGATTTTGTCATTTAAATACCGAAAGTCCTAAAAATTAGCAAAGGATCCATGTAGATGCAGTTAGAATTGGAAACTTCGATGCTTCCAAATAGCTTGGATAGCCTCTCCCACTGTTTTGAGACAGGTTATATTCGTTGGATAGTCTTATTGTTTCTTTGAACCGTTACTCGTGTAAGACGTCTTCGTTTCCTCCGGATCGCAAACATCTTCCTTTGTTTTACGGCCCTTGGAATAGGTTCTTTCAAGAGGCATTGGGTGTTTTTCAGCTCTGACTTGCCGTCGCGTAGGGAATTTTATTTACAACGACCGGATGTGCAGGATAAAAAACTAGAAAGCGTCGTTGCAGACGGTGCGTGAGATTACTGACGGAATTACCTTCGTTTTAAACTTTGCTACATTTTTATTGTACTATTTTCTCGTACTTGTAACCCTCTGAGAAATAACCCAATAATAAAGAATGATATTCTTTTACGTATTATCGACTAATTACATTAGAAACTTTAGAAATTTCTGCCATCAGATGTTGCTTTTATATTTGCAACTTCATTTTAAAGTGTCTAGAGCGTGTAGATAAATGAAATGCCCATTATATTTTAACACTGCAAACGTAACTCATAAAAAGTAGTGTAACATTGCCGATGAAATTTTCTTTTATTTAGAATTTATCTATCACAAAGAGTATTTTAGTTGTTGCATATCGTGCACATGTTAAATAGAAAAATTTGCAGTAGAGATGAGTTACAAAGTTTTTTCTGTTCTTCCAATGAATAAAAATGACAGAATTTTCTAATCAACCTAGTACCATAACACCAACTACCGTGACAATTTATGTGAAGCTTAATTTCTTTATTGGAATATTAATGTTTTAAAGGGTAACGGGAGGATGTTTCGCATTAAAACTGATTAATCTTGATCTGTTCAGGCCGATTCACGCGATTTCGTGTCAAATTTAAGTACCATCGATAAATCAGTGCCTGTTGATGTCCAACGTGACGTTTAAATAGTCGCTTATGTGCAATGAATGACGGGTTAGAGCATCAAATTTATATGTGACCGATAAAGCAGACTAAAATATATGTACGTCACGTACCAGTACGTCAAATTTTCATAATAGGGCTTGTCATAAATGAAGCTCACACATGCGAATTCTTGACAAGCCGTTTTACACGCTGTATGCATATTACCCACGAGTGTAATTTTTCACGTAGTATGCGTAAAAAATATTTCGAGCCAAAATCCTGTCACATCTTCTAAAGAATATTGTTCGCTTGTTTACTGGTATTTTATTAAAAAAAAAAAGAAAAGAATATAGGTATACATACCTATACAAGAGATACAGCATGAATCTTCTTTTTTTACATTATGATATTTAAACTGGTTCTCATAGTTTAGCAAAAACGTATTTCCAGCATTTTTAAAGGCACTTAAAAAGATACTTTTAAATCTTTGATCATATTTTATATTCCATATATAATTATTTATTTTGTCATATTTCCATATTTCATATGTATAATTTCACAATATACTATTATAAACTTTTACCTGAAATATTTTTTTGTTAAACTACCAACTCAAATATCATGACGACGGATACGTGCCACATTCTACATAATAACATAGGATTTATATTTGGAAAATAAAGGAATATTTGTAATATCAGATTATGTTCTTTTTCCCCCTGCTTAAAAAGCATTCGGTAATAATTTAGTCCCAGTTTTCAATTTCCATTATATTCACCATATGAATCTTTTAATCGCTAATATATATTTGGTTTCATATTGTTATCGCGGGCAGACGTGAACGCTATTTGTCGAAATAAAACGTTACAGTACATTGAAGGGACGAGAAAATTCCATTACAGGAGAGAGAACGATGAACGTGCGAAACGAGAGAGGGAGTAAGAGATGAATGATTTTGCGTTGACCGGCGGCGTTCGGCATAATTACGCACAACGATCCTGTTTATTTCGCTGGCATCACGCGACGATGCTTTCCATTTTCTCTGTGACTTGATCGCTTCGACCGTGTCCCGAAAATTCGCTTGTAATATCAATTCATGTTACGTTCTGCTGGACCGATGGTGTAATCACATGCCTCCCAGATGGAAGCAAACGATCACAGTTTGATGACGATTCTCCATTTAATAAAGGATGAAACTCATTCAAAAGTATACGCCTGTGATTTAATATCTGTAATATACATAGCGTTTTAGCTAGAGACCTACCAAGACGACAAAATATTTTGTCTCTAATTTTATAATTTTCATAGAAATAAAATTTACAATTGCATTAACATCGAAGACACGTTAAAAAATTGCAACTAGTAGATATTTGCATTATTAATTTAGAATAACAGAAAAATAGGTAGGATCTCTCTCTCGATCTCTCTCTCCCTCATTATGTGATTGCAAATGTTTGGTCACTACTGTATATCTAATTTGATTTATTTTCTATGTTTATGTTACAGATGATTAATTAGTATATTTCAGATATTGAAATATAAAACGACTTTCTATCAATTCTTCTTTTTATTTAAAAGGGAAAATAGGAGAACGAACCCGTTTTTTACGAAATATCGAATTCTACGCAAACGAAATTACATCGAATCGATATGGAACGGTAATTTAAACGCAGAGTACGTGATATTTCGGATAGGGGACGCCAAATAAGGAGGAAATCTTCGCGAACCCTCATACAAACAGGACTCGGATTCACAGCAGAAAAAAGAACCGACCTAACTTTATTAATATTTCACAGTCGCCGTGAATGGTTTTTCATTTGACGATGTCCTTTTTTTCCTCCTCCTCCTCCTCCCTCTCTCTACCGCAGTCGGGCAAAGAATCGCGTTTCAATTCGCGTGTACAGTGTGAGTAAAAAGGGGCCAGTGTATTTAAGTGGATTTCACGCGGACACACTCGTGGGACCTGGTCGTTGAAAATGCTCGATCGATTTCGACAATTTCACTGCCGACAGACCGCAGCGACCGGACTGGTTACCGAAAATTAAAAAAAAAAAGAGAAAAGAAGAGGAAGAAAAAATGGGAAAGGCAAACAGTGCGAAAGGGACGGGATGAAAGGGCGGACATACGCACGAGAAGAGGAAGGGTAGTTATACTACATCGGACCGACTGACGAAAAAGGACGAGCTACTGGCTGCAAAGCGAAAACGTTCTGGCTCGAAATAAACGTCACTGATACAGCGGTGCGACGTTCAATAAATTGTTTGACGGTTCATAGGGAATCGCGGGAGAAGTTGTTCGACGTTAGCCAGCCAGAGATAAAGCCCTGAATTCGTTTTTGTACAGCGCGCGTTCCGTGCCGATGAAATTCGTTACCATCTGGAATAACTCTATCCTCGCTTTCTCTCTAGTCCTAGAACGTATGTGTAGTTCTTTTTGTTTGTTCTTTGGATGGATACGATTAATATACTTGGAAAAATTTACGAGGAGAGGGTGGCAGTTGAGTGGAGGAAAAAGTTATTTGGCGACAACAGGCGAGATAGAATTTTGGATCTTTTTTCACCGACCTCTTCTTGAGATATTTCTTCACTCTCTGCGACAGTAGAATTTAGTTTCGAGTGATTCTGTTTTCTTTTTTACTTTTTTAATTTCTTTTGGAGAGAAGTATGTGTTTCGTATGTAGGATTGATCTCTCTTAATCAAATAATTCAATTTTATTCAATCGTTAATTATCAACCTTTACAGAGAAAAAGAAATTCTCTAGAAATGTTACGTATATATCTCAAGAGAATTTTCAAGTATTTTCTGCCAATTGTATCCATAATTGTATCGTTTGTATGGAAAGATTGTTGATCGAGACAATTTTCATTCATAATTTTCTAGGGGACAATCGTATGATTCCCGAAGGAATACACAGTTCGATTCCTTTTTTATCAATCATGAATTTCCACGATAATCGTTTGGTTATCAGTTTCCTTAACGTTGTTGTCCCCCAAGTAGCTCCTACATCATGGCAGTTACCCCCTGCCATGAGGGGAACGTTTCTTTCTATCTTCTAAACATTCTTATCCTCCTCGGTGGCATTATTTCCAACGGCGAACGATGGCTCGAAATTCCATTCGATTATCGGCCCCTCGTCCTTACGCTTCTTTCTCCTTAGTGACAATAAGCTAGCCAAGGCACGACGCGTTGGAATGTCGTAAAGCGTTAGGAAAGTGGCGAGTCGTAAAATAAGATTTCCTTCGCGAAGTGCATTGTTAGAAAAAATTTCCAAGAAGAATGATGTTAAACTAGAGCGCGGAACGACGAATTTTTTTAAATCAACTTGAAGATATTACGGAAGATATGCTTGCAATGCAAAAACAAATTTCCTTTGTTAAGGATGGAAACATCTTGTCAAAGAATTGATGGATTATTTTTTATATATGTAACTCGGAATATCTTCGAAATGTTGAAACTTACAAAGAGAGATTCTATACTAATATTACATAATACACACATAAGAGAATTTGATTAAGCAATATAGTTACTCTTAGAATATTCTTTTGTTGAAAAAATTATTATAAATCTGCAAGGTGTTCCTGTTATTCAGAAACTCTATATACAATTCTATTTTTTATATCTTAATCAATTTTGAAAATAATTGATATTAAAAACCGCAATTTGTTTCACGGTATGTTTCCACTCTGATTTTCACTGCAAGTATCATTTTTGCCATATTTTTTCACCAATCGAAATGGAACATCCCGTCCAGTGACAAAGCAAAACTAAACGTTGAATTATTAGATCGACAGATAAATCATCGTGAACTAAGAACAAAACGGAAGAAGAATTTAGATGGGAATTAAAACTAAAACTCGAGGTATTTCTAGTAATTCCAGCTTCTTCGTGTTCACGGTGCAAAGTTCATTTTCGAGGCAATTTAAATTCCGCGACCGTTTCAAAAAATCAATTAGACCATTTGCGTGAGGTCGTCGATCGACCGATCACGTTTGAATATATTATACAGCTAGAATCGTTTACAATTGTTGCAACAGAGAAAAAAAAGGGGAGAGAGAAAATTCGAGAGGGAGCTTACTGGGCCGAAAAAAGATCGTATCGTCGTCAACCAATTGTACGTGCAAATGCCCACTGGATAATCAATTTGAATAATTACCTTCGGATATTCGGTATTAACCGGTTCAATGCGCGTAGAATTCCCCAGGCAACGATAAAGAAATAAAGGGATCGGTCCTTTTTTTATTCCTCTACCTTTTAATCTTTTTTTTTCCCCTCTTTGCTTTCGTTTTATTCTTCGATATAAGCCACAGTAATATCTTCAACAGAAAATTTGACAAGGGTCTCTGTCGATTCGATTTTCTGTTCGAACGACAATTGTCGGGGGTTGAGTTCTGGTTTACATTACATGTACGATCGAATCGCACTACAGGCTTAAAACATATCGAGACAATGATAATGTCATGTTACGAAAATATAAAAAATATAAGGCTCGAGGTTTAAATTCTTACTACCATATTTTTGGTAAACGCAATTATTTGAGATAAATGTTTGACGTGTTATTATAACAGTACTCTATTTTATCTTGATTCCTTTTTTATGTATTATTGTATTTTAAGAGTAACTCCGAGTTGAAATAAACAAATGGAAAGTTTATTCCTTCTGATAGTAGATGATTATTTGGATGATTTAATTACAAATGAAGCGTCACGAAGATGATCTCTTAGTTGTTATTATTTTCCATAAGAAGCTTAAGAGCCTCCAAATAGTTTGATTAATATAAATTACCGCGAAAGTTAATCTTGTTACTAAAATTACGAGAATAATTGGAATATCAAGAATGATGTCTCGTAATTGAAATTTCACTCCGCGATCGATTTGCTATTTTTAAACGGTAGTGGTCCATCCGGTGAACGTGTTCGTCATGTATATATGTATATATTTTCTGCACGTATTGGTTCTCCAACAGGCTGACATCTATTAGTCAATATTGAATGAATATTTGATAGTGAAAGTTATGGTCCCGATCAAATTCCAGACCGTACATCCACTACTTAGACACTATGTTTCACGCTTATGACCAATCGATCTACAGGGTGATTCTGTTATTTACCTTCAAAGATACTCTTTTCGTGCTATCTATAACACTTCCTTTTTTTTAATATTTTTAAAAATTTCGAGGGTACTCTGATTAATATTAAAAATCAGATGTGTCTGCTCCTAAACCTTAAATCATTGTTGAAATAAAAGTTAGTCATGATTAAAAGCACTGAAATTATGTTTTTAGAAAATGAATTATTATTTAAATTTTGAACTTTCTTGGGCTCTTATTAAATTACAGCACGATTAAGGAAATTAGTCAGTCGAAGTTCGAATAATGGAATAAAATGGCGTTTCAATTCCAAGAGAGCAGTTTTCGTATAATTCTTCTAACTATGAACGATTGCTTACTTATGACTATCTTTTTACAATTCCTTTCCATTTTCTAAATTAAGTAATATTAATTATCGACAATATTCAAGAAAAAAATCTTCAAAAATTCTATATATTTTACTAACAATATCAATGACATGAAGAACGAAGAACGAGTTGAAAAAAAGTGTTTTAAAAGATTCAGTACTGTTAAAAGTTCTTCGATTTTGCAACTTTCTACCTCGGTTCGGTTTTTGTTCATAACGCCTATGAACAGATTGAATAATTAATTGTTTGCGTTGCGTGGAAGTTTTCTTTGAAGCACGGAGTCTGTTGGAACACAGAGATGAGTGAGGAAAGCAACCTCGTGCTCCGGTTCTATAATTGAAGATATACTTTAACCAAAATCTCCAGACTGCAGGGCCTTCCATTGTTGTTGCTACATTGTTTCCTAGAAATTAATGGATCACCCTGCGTTCGACGTTGATTTCACGAACAATCGAATCGACAACGTTTGAACTTCCTTAAAATTTTAATCTCAATGGAATCTTCGGAATTTTCATCGGATTTTGATTCAAGAAATTTTATTTCGTTTCGCTATTCTTCTTACAATCTTATATCCCCTTTCTCGAATGGAACATAAGGCAAAAGAGATTTTATGCACAAGATATTATGGCCGCCGAAGGTATAATTATTAAGATGAATAATATTTTAATATTATGACGAGCGATGTTTCTAAGATTTTGAAGAGTATGAGAAAATACGTGTTAAATTCCAGAACCAAAACAGATAATCTTGATAATTCACAATTGATTGCTAACGTACTGGATTTTAGAAAATAGAATATTTTTCTTTTAATATAACTTTCATATTAGATCACAAACGATAATCCAAAATGTATTTAAATCTTCTACAAAAAGGGATCACTAACGTCCTCCTCCTCTCGCATATCATTCTTTTGCCCAACGAACGAAGGTCCACAGAAAAATCCAACCTTCACATTACGCGCGTTTCTGCGAGTGGCAACAATGTCTGGCCATCGTCTGACTTTACTACTTAGCGATTTGCGCGTGATTCGCGTCACGAACGAGCGGCCGTCGACCAATTTTACCAAAGAGAAGGATAAAAGAGAGGAAAGAAAGAAAGAAAGGGGGCGAGTGGGAGTGGAAAATTGGCGGAAGAGAAAAAAGGGAAGGAAACGTAGCAGTTGCAAGGCGTAGCTGCGAAGTTTATCGCGCTTTCGAGTTTATGTACTCGCAGCGTGCACCGGTTCCCGCGATTTTACGCCTTTCGCTCGTTTGTCCGCCTTTTCACCGCTTTTTCTTTTGTGTTTCTTCTCTCCTTTACCTTCCGCTTTTCTCTTGCAACTGTTCACCGTCTCTCTACCCTTTCCCTTCCGCCGTTTTAGGTATCACGAAACGATGCAATGGAAAATGGGAAAAAGATATTTCGCGAGTAGTTTATGACTGTTCGAGAAAGGAATTCGACGGTGTCGATGTATGGATTCTGCGTTTCTGCGTGCAGAAACTCGCAGTCACGCCAACATCCTTTCGAAATATTCCCATTCGCGATGAACACAAGTTACTTTCAATCTATCGGATATTCTGGGAAAATGGTAAAATCTAACAAAGAAAATAATTTTTTGGAAACGTATGTGTAGACTCTATGTCACTGAACTAGGATCAAAATCAATTTAAAATTTTTAACACCATTTATCTTTTTGATACACTTGAAAGGCTCATCAACGAACTGGAATAGCAAAATTATCAATTACTAAATTTTCTATATAAATTGTTGTACAGAAAAGAGAACTTTTACAAACGGTTTTAATTCGGCGAACAAAGACTATAATGATATTGTAACGTTTTTCAAATGAAAAGATTTCGAGATTTTTAGGAATCGTAGGAAGACCTGAATTGAGTGACAGAGATAGAGAAATAGAGAGTAAAAGAATGTGCGGGTGTAAGGATAAATGGTTGTGGAGAATGGTAGTTGAGAACGAGAGTTTTTGAGAGAGAGTTTGTTGGATAGTTGAGAAGGAGTTTGTCAGAGAGTTTGACAGAGAGTTTAATCGAATAGCACTTGAAATATAGTGTATCTAAATAATTACTCTTAGTATGAATATAATTACCATTTTGGTATTTAAAGTATTTATATAATATACTATAAATGCAAAGTGGTAAATTGATATCTAATACAGATAAATTCTACAACTGACTGATAAAATATTAGATCGATAAAAAAGTATCATAGAAATCTAAACAAATGACCAATTCATTTAAAACAGAAATATTATTGTACGTATATAATACAATGCCTAAATTGCACTTTTTCGGAGAAGGAATTGTTTCCTTTTCAGCAATATTACACTGCTTTGTTACAAGTCGCATCTTGTGCTATTCGTGTATGCATTTCAAATATTCTTTATTTAAAAATCCTCAAATAAAATCACAAACGTACAGATAAAACCCAACAGCAGAACTTTTTGACTAATCTGACACAACGACAAATAATAGATGTGTGAGACAAATATAAAGCATTTCCCATTCTTCATACAAGAAAGTAAATATTGAAAACTATCAATCAATTTATCAAGAAAAATCCGCCACGAGAATAATCCGCGGTGTTCAATTTTGCGTGGGTCAGGGAGTACGAAGCGTGCAAAATCCACACGCAAACAGAAGGGAGAGCGTAGAAGACAGAAGAGTTTGATCGTGCATCCAAGAGCGACCTAGTAACGGAGTTCTGCGCGTGACAGAGGTCACGGTACGGGCATTATTTTTCTTCCCCTTTCGAATTCTGGACCGAGACGCGAGAGGTGAACAGGGACAAGAGAAACAAAGAGAAAAGGTGAATCCGGGTAAAAGGAAGCGAGTTTGTCGTAACAGCGGGTACTGACTTTATCGGCCTTTCGAGTTTATTTATTTCTCTTTTACAAGAGGTGCAACCCCCGCATTTTCACGCTCTCGAACCAAACCACCCCTTTCTCCCCACCAATTTCTCTCTATCTTTTTCTTTCACTCACGCTCTGTTTCTCTACTTCTATTCTGACACTTCTATTCAACGACGGCCAGCCCCGTTTTCTACGTAGCACGCATTCATTTCGCCCCTCTTCAACCATCCACCCACCCCATCACACAAGACCTCTCCCGGCCACTCTTTCCATCGGTTATTTATTCGCGATAGTTCCTACTTTTTACGGTTTACGAGGCTATATCGACGGCCTTTGTTCGTGGCCGTCCCTCCAGCCAGCTCCTCGTTTCCCATCTGCCGATAAGAAACACGAGCCACCCTCCCCCCCCCCCCCGGACACTCTACTCGACTAGCGTGTCGAAACAGAAATTCCTCGCCCTTCAACGACGAAAAAGCTCGCCTGACTGGAAGATCTTTTCGATCGGACGACCCAAAGCAGTGATCGTTGCGATAATTCTTGATAAACAAGGAAGTAGACGGTTACGGAAAGGTGGATTTGATTGAACTTGCTAAGTGAAATGCAAGTATGAAGAATTGTGGAGCGAAGAATAATGTGAGAGAAGTGGAGGTTGGTTTAGAGATTTAATGAAAATTGATTTGTCGATGGTCGAGAGGTAATCGATTGGCGTTTCCGCTTTGACGGAATATTCTCTATACTTTAAGATCAGTCAGGCTGCTTGGTTTCAAAAAACTTTATTAATCTAAATAACGCTTGAAGCTTTCGTACAGTACGATGTGTATACGATTATACGAACTTTCCCAAGTTCAACTTCTTCTTTATTAAATGAGATAGGAAAGTGAGATACTTCATAACAAACGTCGCCAGCTTAAAATCGTCGTGTTTTCAAATTCCGGCGATTTCACGGCAGCCAGTATGAAAACGCACATAAGTCACCGGGAACGATTAGCGGGCGAACTAATTGAGAAAACCACTTCGCCGTGGAAAACATAAGGTTCGAGCGCACACTGTTACACGTGGCTGTTGTTACACGAGCGTAAGGCTAACCAACATGCTCGCGGTCGTCACAACGTGGAAGATTAATCGCTTTAATTTCCGAGACATGATTAATCATAATTAACAGGGTTGGCTTGCTAGGACGATAGAAGAGGAAACGGAGAGAATAGAAAAAGGTGGGGATAATGGGAAAAAAGAGTAGAGGGAAAAATAGGGGAGAGTTTCGCGTTCGCGTCGCGCGGAATCATTTAAGCGAAGAAGCGAAAAAAAATGGAACCGGGCATGAAAAATTCATGCGAACCGAGCACGGGTATTAACAAGTTGTTACGAGCAGGAAAATAGACGATCAGAAGATAAATGTAATAACTTGGCCGCTTTGGATCGAGATGCGTGCGAACTTCTATGGATATTTCCATCGGCTGCTGGATTAAACGTGGCTATGTAAATTACGCTGTTTTAAATTACAGTACTGAACGTGGAGAGTTTTCTTTTCGTTCCTACATTAATATTGCTCTGTTCAAAGTTAATTTCATCAATCCATTAAGGACCAATGTTGCGTTAACGCAATATTTCATTTCCAATTTTTTTCCACTCAATTTATGTTATTAAGTTCTGTTTCTTTTTTCATAATGTGCTTATGAGAGGATCTGTTTCGTATTTTGTTCGCCGCTACTTCTTCTTCCGAGAAATTTGAAAAAATTGAAGTATTTATCGTGCAATATAATAAACAAACTTTTTAATACAATAATAATATATTGTTTATAGCTTAATGAGTCAATGCAACTTTTATTTATATACCGGAATGGCTGTTCTTTCCTTTTTTATTTTTAAGTTATTATATACAAATCCAATTAAAAATATAGGACATACAGTTCTAAACATATCGTTCCATGTCACTACTTTAATTAATACTTATACTTTGTTATATCGTATATCGAATAAGCGAACTTAATTATCGCACAATCCGAAACACTTGCCACGAAAAAAGGAACCCTGTTCGTCGTTCATGCTTCTAATAGAACTGGAGTACATTTACTCTCTATGAAAATATCATCAGAAATATATTTTAAAACGACTGAGGACCATAATTCGAGCACCTTCGACATTCTATTTACCGTTCCAAACAGAGCAAAATGAAATTAAAGAACGAAGGTTGGAGAGAGGGAGGGGGTCCATGAGAGAGAACATCAACGACCTTTTCACCCCCAAAATGAATAATATTCCAACGAGTGCAAGAACGCAATTTCGAGCTCTAGTTGCCACTTAACGCCTGTGAAAACGGCGTTCCTGCAACCTTCTTGAGGAAACAGTGTTTTTCGCAAATTAAGAGATTCGCAATAATGGCCTTAATGGTCCTGTAAGGGTACAAACTGAAATTACGTTACCACTTAAACGCGGTTATTTATCGCCTACTTTATTATTACCGCCTACGAGATTTTCGTGTGCCTTCGTGTTCAGGACACCGGCTCGCTGTTAAACGACGTTGCACCTCGTTGGTTGTACTTTCAATTAATTTCAACTCCTTTTCCCCGGTTTTTGCCCCGTGGTTTCTCGTTACGTCGGGTTTATCGCGCGAGAGGCATAAGGATCGGCCAAGCTTTTTCGGTAGTATAAACTATAAACAGGGAACAGTGAATCATATTTATTCGAGCAACGCAATTATTCTCAACCGTTATACGTGCAATTTAGCTTCTTCATCAGGAAATTCGTTTAACCGGCTACGTGTATCCTTCCTTTTTTCTTTTTCCGTCATTTCACGTCTACCTTCTGTGTAAAACTTAATGAATCTTTGCCTTGAAGATTATGTCATTACCGGTGCAAGATTCTACGGATTATACGAAACCGATTAAAACGGTGAAATGAAATTAAGATCGTATACTCTACGATGTGTCTTTTCGAGAAACTGCTATTTAATTGATTTAAGATATGAAAATTTAATAAAAAAAACTTATATTTTTCAATACTTCTATTTTTAAGTTTGTAACATAGTATTGTAAGGAAGTTTTTAGAATAATGTGAATTAAATAATGTAAAATAGAAACTTCGTTGTTTGATTGTTTGACAGTGGAAGTATTTAAAACACATATTCATGAACACTCTATACGTACTTATTCCCGTACATTGTGTTTCTTTCTTTCACGGCAAAACATGAAAGTATAAATATAAAGATAAAAATCACAACGAAGAAGAGAGAAAAGGAAAAAGCGAGTGGAAGTAGCTTGAAGGAGAAATCGTCTCTTCGGGATTAATTTCGGACCGTCATTTTAAAGACAGCGACTCGTAATTACAAAAGTTCGCCGGCTTGGAAACGAAGAACAGCAATTCGAGGGTAACGGAACGAAAGGTGAAGAAAAATCGAGGAGAACCAACACGAACGCACATTCGTTACATAATAAAAGCGTCGAAATCTCGACGCGAGTCTAAGATCTCACGGCTCAGAGACGTTATATGAAGTCCTTTAAGCCTCGCTGCCCGATCGGAAAGTATTTCTCATTTGGCCTTTGAGGCTGCTCTCAGGATTACCTCCCGCGACCACCTCCAACCCCGGCACACATCCACCGAAGACATCAATAACGCCAACTCGAAACTTTCGCTCTGCCTCGAAGTGTTTCTCCTGCCCTCCTCTTGCCTCGTCCCTCCACCATCCTCCTGCTTTTTCCTCCTCCTTCCTTTCTGCTTTTTTTACATTTTTTGTAGCGCACGTCAAATGGCCCGAAAAGCATTGAACTTTACTCGAGAAGTGACAAATGGCCATCGCGAACGAGCTGCGAAATATGAGAGAATCCAGAGTAAGATCACAAACTTCGAAAAAGAAATAATAGGGATATCCGGTGGATGATCGTTGAATTTTAATCGTGCATGGATACCCTTAGATTTTTGGAATCATCCGTTGGTTAGAGAAAGAAGAAGAGAGTTAACTCGTCGTTTATGTCAAACTATTGGGAATAATCTCTTCGGCCTTTCTTCTACGTGCCATTATCTTCTTACGTGCTCTTTCGTTTCTCGTGGCAGTGTATTGCATCCTAGTTACATTTGCAGATTTTTGGAATCGCTCGTCGACTAACCGTTTAATACTTTACCTGCTCCTAACTCGTAGATCGTTTCGATTATCGAATAAATTTTTGTTCATTATGATTGATTTGTTTCTTTACTAAATATCTTTTGTAATTAAGAAACGACGTCGTAATAGATTAAAATGACTCGTTGACATATTATTTTAGATATTAATAATGTTAGGAAATATTTAAAGAATTATTCCACGAGGTACAACTTTTCACGATATCAAAAACATCCTTTTTTAGCTTTGTCACACTCGATTGCGTTGCTTCGCTTTGTATGATATCACGTATTTCTATTGTGCTTGACTATTACGATGACTTAATGGCGTGAGAACGCTTTGTTATTGTAGATGGTGTGGTAAAAATGAATGTCTTTTTAAAATTAAATATTAAGCATCTATTTTTGTATGAAAGAAGAGACATCTAGCACACCTTTAAACACTGATAAGAAACGAATATATAATTACAAATAGAATTAAACTTTTGTTGCACTAAACCTTCTGTTCTACAGAGTTAAAAATGTGTCATAATGTACGAGCTTTCTATATTTCGGAAGATCCAAAACAAAATCGCATTAATTCCATACAGACTTTCTCTTGAACTAATTAATATTATTTCGAATATCACCATCTTATGCTTCAGAGCGAAAAGGATGCGAGCAATCTCGCTCGAGAGAGACTAAGAAATTCTCAAAATATCGAACTATACGCATTTTAACCCTCTGGTAAAGAGAAGAAAAAAAAGAAAGGCACAAAAGAACACGAGATTTCAGCTTGATGTGGTAGAGGTAGATGAAGAAATATTCGAAACCGAGAACGATGAGAAGAGATGGTTAAAGACGCCCAGTGCATCAAGTAGATCAAACATTTGTGTTGGTTTCCGGCAAAAGAGCATGTGAAAGGAATGAAGAGGAAAAATTCTTTTAACCAAATGACGTGAAGAAGAGAAGAGGGGGAAAAAAGGTACAAAGGGTATAGAGAGAAGAAAGAAAAAAATAAAGAAGATAGGAAACGTCTGCGATTTTAAACCCTTTCGAAGAGAGAACTGAGGTAGCAGTCGGTAAGAAGGTTCGAGGAGGGTGGAAATAAAAAGTTCTGCAAATTTGAGTGGTGGTTTTAACGTTGGTCTACGAACTACCCCTGGCTGACCGTCTATAAAACCACCGTCTCGACTACGTTAATGCCACTGAAGGCGATTCGCCTACTTCGATCGATTGTAATTAAATGGAAACGCTTTTACCCTCCTCGCCCGATATCCTCGTCGCTCCACCCCATCATCTTTTTATCACGCTGCTGAATATTCGGTTGCGAAAGTTGATGATCGTGAGAAAACGCGATGTCATACGAGGCTCGTCAAAATGACTGAAGAACACACAATGTAAATAAGTATACCGGCTTGATTTTTCACGCTTTTAGATTTTGTACACTCATGGTGAGTATTAATCGTTATTTTTAATAGTGCATTCGAATTCCTAAATCGAGTTCCTTAATAAACTTATACACAGTAGGATTCAACTATGTCCAAGCCTAACGCTTTCACTAGTCTAAGCTTCCAAAAACTTTGAGAAAGCGCTAAGATTCTTATCAATTGTATAATCATTCGTTAAGTTAAATTTTCGAAACTTTTTTCAATAAAAATAAAAGTTCGGAGCAGATGAATTTAATGGATGAAATTTCGCGTGAAGTGTTAAGTGAACGTTAAATATTCAGCATATTAATTAAAGAATATACAGGTATCATACGCAATATACATATACATAGACACGTAACAGTTTTATTGCTAGATTATCTACATACGATAAGAAAAGGATAAATGCACAAAGTAATTGTGCGATAAGCGAGATTGAAATGTAAGGATATGGAGAAATATAATAAATATTGGTTGAGTGAAGAGAGAAGAAGATGTATACTTGGTAAAAAAAAAGCCAAGGTACACTGAAACACTCATTAAAGGAATGCACAATGCTCGGAAGAGTAAATTTGAAGAAGCAGGAGCTATTGTCAGAGACATATCGCACAAAAGTTATAGACTGGTATAGGAGTTTGAAAATGGCGAGGAGGAAGGTGCAAGAAGGCGAGAAGGAGAAGTATGAGATAGAAAATGGACAAATAAGTAAGGAATGTAAATAAGAAAAATGAAATAAATAAGTAGATAAGAATGTAAAAGGAAATGTAAATAAACACTTAACGTACGAAACCAAAGATATGTGCAAAAGTAATATACATATGAATGGAGGAAAGATTACAATTTTAAAATGTAAGAATGTTAAAGTATAGTGCGATTATAAAGTATGTAAAAGCTGAAACAAATAAATACTACTATTACTACCAGAGACATCGTAATTGTAATTTGATTTTAATAATCCTCAGTCTAAATAATTGAAATTAATATTGCAGATCAAAGTAAACTTCCCTAAAAATAGAATCTGTCTCTATTTAATTGGAGACATGATCCCAACTATACATTTAATATTATAGAGAGTTAGTTAAACAAATTGAAAAACACTTTATCAAATATAAGATGATACTACATAAGATGAATTTTGTTATTAAATATTGTTTCAACCTCATCGACAAACATATAGGACAATAGGTTGAACAGAGATCAATATGGTTTCTGTAGGTACTTTTTATGAGACAAATTTAATATGATATCAGAAATACATATTTCGGTATAAACGAAGGAAAAAAGGACGAACCAGACCTTTTCAAACAGACTAAACCGGGGGATCCTTTCACTTTGTGTCGTTCTCGTAAGAGTATTACAACCAGTTCTCTGGCTGTCCGATCGGCAATGATTTCCAAATGGCATTCACGGTTCTCCGTTTGCAGTAAGCCGTAATACCGTAAATGTGGTCGATTGTAAGTGCAGATTTCCAGACGGACCAGCCTCGAGCAGAAAGCTCCACGTGAAATTGCAGCTTACATCTACACATCCTTCAATCCCCATCAAATTAAAAGCGGTATTCTGTTAAATCGCGTCCCACGGCCTTCATATACGAACAACCACCTTTCAACGAGAAACTTCTGTCAACTTTTGTCAACCGATTTTATAATTATCAGTACACATTTATTCATATGGAATATAAAAATTTATGTTATTTCATTTTACATTCACGTGCTAAAATTCTCTTTGATATGAGGAGGAAAATTTTAAAAATTCTTCGATAAAATTCATAAACTTAAAAAAAAAAGTTCATTGTACCCGATTACCTTGATCATCATAAAGGAAATATTAATTTAAATAGTAAACAGAAGATCAAACATAAATTCTCGTTCGACCAACAAATTTTATTCCTATAGAATTAAACAAGAAATTGAAAGTAATCAACAGACTGAAAGTAGCTCTGTAGACTATGAAAGCCATAAGTAAAATGCTTCATGATGGTGTAGAATTAAAATGAGAAAAATAAGAAAAAGTAACAAACTATTGGTTTTACGTAGAGATATTTGAGTGAAGTAGAAGAAAGGGAAGTGAAAGAAAGTAAGAGAGTATTTGAACGCAGGTGAATAGTGACACCTTAAAATCGATTCGTTTACGGTACAGAAATAGACAGGAAACACCGTGTCCTGAAGGAATCCCGCAAATGGGACGGGGGATACGATCGTGGCATCGCGTCGCCGTATTAGAATTTAAAAGCATCTCGTTGACGTGACTCCTACCCTTCTGGCTTTCAAGTCACCGATAACGATCGACATTAATTAAAGTAATCGTCTTAGCGGTGGGAGCGCACAGGTTTCGTCGAGAATAAATAATTTATAAGATGTGGAGTGAGGTGACGAGTACAACGAAGGGAGTACGACGAAGGACAAAGGGATGGCCGTTACGGAATATACATATTTATTCATCTAACAGGCGTACATTTTTTTGCATAATATCTACAAAGTGCATCGACTACCAACTGCAATTTGAAGAACAGATATGGTTATATACCATACATAATTTCACGGTGAAAGACAAGGTTTATTGAATAACAAAGTTCTAATAAAATCCTAAAATGTATAACGATATAACGAACTTGTATTAATAGTATATGAAACGTTGTATACGTATAATCATAATCGTTATATACTAAAGTAATTTTTTTCTTTCTTAAGTAGTCTTTAATTTTATACTATTATCGTTCGATAGATATGATGACTTGAATAACTTTAAACAATGAAAATCTTAAATACAATTTATACAGAATATGACCTTACTTTTATTCAACTTGTCATTTAGTAACTATTAAAATAAGTTAAATTACTTACTCTGTTTTTGAATTCGATCAAAAAATGATATATGAAGTATGTATTTGTCTTATTCAATCGCTACATTAAGAAAATATTAATTGTAAGTTATATATACTTCATACAGCATATACACCCCCCTTGTTTAACATATAAATTTATTGTTAGATATAAGAATAATTAAAGATGCGAATCTCATAAACAGAACATTGTTGCGCCATCTAGAAGCGAAATTGTATCTCATTGAAAGCAATCGATTGCACCATGCAACTGTCGTACCCTGTGTCCGTAAAGCCACATTATTATCTAAGAACGGTATCGTCTGTCGTTTTTAACAGTGGTTCTAATCACCGACGAGGTACAGAATAGACCTGATATGCAATACTTTTTCACACCCCATATTTTGGAGGTAATCTTACTCTTATACCATCTTTATGTCGCATGCGACGTTATCGATTCAGCATAGTAGTGGCCTGAGCCGAAACAAAAATTTCCTATGAAATTACAAATAAGAAATAGAACAGAACACATCTTACAAATGAAGTACCTACATACAGAATTGTATACTTCTGTAATATGTATCTTGTATGATAGACAAGAAAACGTTACTACTCACGGGTACAATAAATACCCGCGGACACTATGCTCGTCAAAAATTCTACGTATACAACCAATCACCCGTATCGATTCGGACCTTTCATCCTTCGACATGATTGAGAGATCGGAGGAACAAAAATACATGCGACTCACGATTAGATGTGAAGAATGTTGTCCTCAATATTGTTCTGATGCAAGGGAGTTCGTCATCAAGCCATCGTCAAATTGGAATCATCGAATTCAATGGGAGAAAACTGTAACAAAGCATAGAATATTTTAATTCACTCGTAATGATGGTGTTAATTACTTTAAAAGATTGAAATAATAAAAGACTAATTTCTATTAAATAAAAATCTTTAGTAATAATATTCAATTCAAGAATGAAAAATTTTCAACTTGTCAAATTTTCAATCAGATTTTATTTTTTAATGAATAATAATTATCGTAGAATATAAAGAATTGAATTAAATTAAGTACAAAATAAATAGTTACTTACATTCTTTGGTTTTGAAGCACCACTAAGTCTTTCCCAGAGAACAGGAAGAACGGGAAGAAGTGACATACCTTTAACAAAATATGAATTGTTATAATTTATTTTGAGAAGCACAGTGATGATTAATAAAAAAAATCTGACATAATAAAATATGAAATTCTATAAAGACAGAACTCTAATAACAAAAATGTTAAACTCCTAATAAACTCTAATTACTATAGGAATTGGAATTCTAATAAAAAAATTAAAAATCAGACTTCAATTTCTAATTAATAATTATTACAGCGAAATACAAAGAATAAAATTAATAAAATACAATGTGCAAAGATTCTTAGATGCTCAAATTTGAAGTACCGCTACATCCTTCCCAGAGAAGAGGAAAAAATGGAGGAAAGAACCTATAACAAAACATGTGAAATGCTATAATTTGTCCTTGAAAACGGACTTTTGATTCTCAAAAAATTTAAGATAACGAAAAAGAGAACTCTATTCAAACTTGAAATTTTAATAACAAACAGAATTGAAATTCTAATACAGCTTAATTGTTAAAATAAAAATTAGTACCCTAACATAAAAATTAAAAATCTAGAAATTGAGATTCTACTGATTTCTGAACGTTAAACGTTTTTATTGTATACCTCAACATTACAACTTTGATGTTTTTTTCAACAGAAGTTAATAGTAATTCAAATTAAATATGAATAATAAAATACTTACATTGTCGAGCTCCAGGAGAGACTTTATCCTCTTGCGAGACCTGCGACTCTACTACCGAAAGCGAATGTTTAATAAAAAAAAGAAGAATAATAGGCTATTAACGCGTCCGTTCAAATCAAGTGACAATCGGCGAACACACTGACTCTACTTTCGCGTCTGATTATTATAATTAAATTTAATGAAAATTATTACGCTCTAGAAAAATATGAAAAGTAATATAACGCAGCAAACACTGACTCTACTGACCGCATTGCACGCAGTCACAAAAATTTTCTGGAAGAAAAATTTCTTACTAAAATACTACTTTTCTTCTTCTTCTTCTTATCCAGTGTTTATTTATGAAAATACTACTTTTTCAAAACTATGAAGTAATTATTATTCATTTACCACAGACAAACAGATATCATATTAGAATATGAAATATGTAGTTATATTAAATATGCAGTTATTAGTTAAAATATTATTCAAATCTCTATCAATATTCCATAATGCAACCAATTTCAACAAATTATAATTCTGAATGTCCATTATTAGAGTTCCAAATACATTTTATACTAACAAAATATGTCTTCAAACTCGCCTGCAATAGCATTTCTTCTCGAAAATAATAGGAATTATTGAAAAAATTGTGAAATGACAATATTATTGCAGAAAATTCGCGGAAATGCAGCAAAATATAAGTTATTTTAATTTCATATTTAAATAGAACTTTGGAGATTCTACGTTAATGTTAAATAATAAAGCATTTCATTTAATATGTTTGAAATAAAAAATAATTTAATATGTATCTATATCCGAAACAAGAAGCGGTTAATTGTGTCTTCAACTTCGTATTCTTAATAAAACATAATTTAATATAATATAAACATAATTTAATAATAAACGTAATTTATAATTTTGTTATACTAAGTATTAATGGTGTTACATTGCTTTCTTTATTATTTCTTCTCAATTATTTCTTAAGAATCGATTACATACCAAATAAATATTACCAAGTGTACCATAGAAAGAACAAACAAACGTATAAATACGTTTGCCTTCATTAGAATAAGTCAAATGTTACCGTATCTGCATAGAAAACTATCGAATTAATGAGGCACCCGTAAGCGTTCTTTCGAATTTCGTGGCGTCTCTCTAATGCCTTCAAATTTTTCTCGCAATCAAGCAATAATCTGCACAAAAAGAGACCGGAACATTAAAATAAGTATATAAAAGTAAAGTATATAAAAGTAGTAATAAGTATATAATTATACTAAAGTGAAGCAATTAATTGGATTTTAGCGATTAAGGTTAAAGTTGCTTCTGAAAGCTCATTGTACAAGCTATCCGTAAATATGATAACAAAAAATAGATCAAAGAAAAAAAGATAATCTAATAATGAATTCTAATAGATTATAATAAATTAATGAATAAAACGTACATTAATTAGACATAGCAGTAGCGTGAATTTGGTAGAAGAATCGCTACAAAAATACTACGTAGTAGAAAGAGGACACTTGTTGCAGAGTATACGTCTAATCAATCCGATTTTCGTCGATAGAATGACCCCCGTGTTTCGATTTACCAAACGGAATTCGGTTGGCGAGGGGTGGGGAGAACGTCGCCGATAAGTCGAGTGTGTACGAACAGAAGTCGTCGAATTCTTGGAAAGGATATGTTTCCAACAGGCCGATATTATGTTTCAAGAAAAAAAACAATACGTCAGACTGAAACGCGGAGATACGCATATAAAGTAAACACGCACGAATTGATATAACGTAAACGAACAAGATTGAAATAAAATATCGTAAAATTATTATTACCGTAAAATCGAACGACTATCGAATTATATTTCGTTAATTACCATAATTTGATTTATAAAAGAAAAGAAAAAGAAAGTAAAAAAAATAAAGGATAGACTATCAAGGAAAATAAAAGGGAAGAAGAAAATCAAAGGAAATAAAAAAGAATAGAATTTCATTCTAACAATACGTGGTTTGCGCCTTTCGATGTAGGTGACTTTAATCGAAAACTAATAACCCTCTATTCACATCGAAAAACGACAAATCACTATAAATTGAATTATAAAATGAACCAAATGAATATTCTCACCATTTTAAACCAATGTCTTCGTATTGTATATTAAATTTTCCACGTTTACAACGAATTCTCGACAGTTACTTCTTCTTTTCAATATGACGCCGCGCAAAATGGAGTAATTTCAAATTTTAATTTCAAAATTCACCACCAGAGTACGATTGATTCAGGAACGTATCACGTTCTATTAATACCCAGATACTAATCGGATTTTCCTGAAAATTTCCCTATTCGTATGTTTACATGAAAATACGACAAATCACTATAAATTGTGTTAACATATAGCAAATTGTTTCTCTCTACATGACAACAATGAAAATATGAGAATTTTTATGATCGACCTCAAGCACTAGATCTGTTTGTAATATGTTAATAACTGTGAATACAAAACGATTCAAATTAAGATCCTCACCATTTTGAAGCATTTAACATGTCGATGTATATTAAACTTTCCATATTTATGACAAACTCTCTGCAGTTGCTTCCACTTTTCAATATGAGATCACCGCGCGAAATGATGTAATTTAAAATTTAGTTCCTATTCCTGCCATCAAGAACACAGATGATTCAGGTACGTATTATCCTGGTATTATGTTCTATTACCCTGATACTGCATTTTCTCGATACTTACTTTCATAGGAAATTCTACAAAAAATGAAAAAATTTGAAATTGTTATGCAAGTTAATTACATAATTCTTTCTAATATACATATAAATTATGTATTATATTATGATAAAACAAGATTTTGTAATAATATAGATAATATATCTTATCGATAAATAGTATTAATTCATGTCATGTTTTCCAAATATTAATATTCCGTAATATTGCTATTTGAAAAAGAATACAAGCATTAATATTTTCCAATATTACTATTTAAAGAATGATACCAACCTAAGAACTACGCAATCTGCAGCCCAGAGTCTATCGCATTTATATATGTAATGTATATTCTATATACATACATGTATATATATTTCTATATATATAATCTTTTATTGGATACGTTTCCATAATTCTTTTCTCTTCCATTAAACAAGAAATAAAATAATAACAACCATCGTGAGACGCCATGCAATATTTCAAAATATCGCAAAACATTGTGTAAAAAGACATCGCTGAAGATATCATGGACATTACACAAATCTTAAGCCTCAATTTTAGTATACTTCTAAAGGTTGATGTACTTGATCAGTATATATATGTATTTATCCACAGAAGCAAGTTTCTGTTTATCTTTCTACTCTTTCATTGTTCTTTTCGTCCTATTCATTGGACATAATTAAGTTATCCATAAATAGGAGTATGTATAATTATAAAATTCTATATTTCATTTGCGATTATAGAATATCCTTCCTATATGTATTTTATTTATAATTTCATAGAGGACTTTAGTTTTAATTCAAACCACTACTACTATATTGGATCGATAACGTCGCATGCGACACGAAAATGGTATGGAGTGTCATATATACACCACAAAATAGTAGATGATAGAAACACGTGACACAAAATGCGTTGAAGGTATGACATGATATTAAGTCCATCCTGTATTTCGTCTACGAATTACATAAATTAAAGAATGGTATAATGTAGAGTACATGATTTTATAGAATTGTATTTTAAAAAATTATATTATTAAAGCATTCTCTACAGCATATTGTAGTTTAATATGAATGATTGTTCAAATATAAACAAATCTGACAACTTCTAAAATTAGCAATGGAGATAAGTAAGCAGATATGTATATGTACATATATCATGATATACATAAGAGGGTAGCTTTTAAAAACATCAATGATAATCACTTTACTTTGTCCTACACGTCAATTTCTATTCCGATTCCTATTCTATGTATGTTCTATTCTTAAGTCTATAACATCGCATCGCAAGCGCAGTACCACTCAGGTGGTGAAAAAGGAAGGGTTGAGTGGAAATAATCGTTCTTTTTCGTTCAGTTGCAATACATAAATAGTAAATAGTGAGACGAAGTTGTATTGTGAATTGTAATCTAATCCATTGTGACAATTGTCGAAAATAGTAAAAAGAAAACTCGTAATTCCACACTTGTTCATTTGTAGTGCGTAGGAAGTATATGAATTTGATAAAAAACATAAAGCCACATATGTTATAAATAATTATCTACAATAACTAACTAGTTTATCGCACCAATAAATGCAAATATATATGAGTGACATTAACTGAGAATCAATCATTCGCGACATACATGCCACGTAAACGAAGAAAAAAGCCAGATATATGAAAGTATAATGACAGAAATACACAAATCAAAGTGATAAAGCGATCAACTTATTGAGCTTCTGGTTTTATAGTTAAGTGTATAAACAATGGCACCCACTAAAGACAAATGGGTGAGGCGTTTTATTATTCCAGAAACGACACGGCATAAGAAAGGCTTTACTATTTACAAAGTCACGTCTGTGGTATGATATAAAATATCAATATGTATATAGAGTGAATCAGTTCGATAATCAGATAAATTAACAATCAAATATCAAAGAAAATATCTTTAAATTCATTTATTTGGTTTTTTCCGTGGTTTTTTAATATTATATTAATTTTTAATACATGTTGTGATAAATTAACATATTCTATGATTTAATTATAGAAATGTTGTGAGCTATAATTTATAACTATATATATTTATATCTTTTTAGGTATTTTTGAAAAGCTCTCATGAAGAAATTTCTAAAGTATCTGTATGGAAACGTTATAATGACTTTAAGAAACTCCACTCAGAATTAAATGTATTATACTCGCAATCGCGAATTAAGGAAAGCTTTCCATCATTTCCAAAGCCAAAATTTTTTGGCAGATTTGAAGCTGAAGTTATTGAAGAGAGAAGAGAATGTGCATTAAAGTTTTTAGAATTTATAGGAAGGCATTCGTATTTATACTCTAGTGATATTTTCATAAAGTTCTTTGAATCTAGTCATGCAGATTATTATTTAAATGATTGCTCTCAATCTCTTAGTTCCGATACATCTGCAGAGGAGGATCGTCATACTTACATAAATTCTCTGCCAAATAATGTTTCTCAAAGTATTCTTCAACCTAAAAGTATTCAAACTTCATTGACAAATTTATCTACTACTAAAAATGAAGCAAAGCAGTCTCAAGAAGTATCTGAATCCAAAGAACAAATTTTATCACAAAATGATTTAAGTCATGAAACTGAAAATAAAAAAGTATCTATGACAAGAAGCAAGTATAATAAATTGC
Organism: Bombus fervidus; assembly: GCF_041682495.2. Classification (NCBI taxonomy): domain Eukaryota; kingdom Metazoa; phylum Arthropoda; class Insecta; order Hymenoptera; family Apidae; genus Bombus; species Bombus fervidus. Next base: position 9,726,090 of record NC_091530.1, on the reverse strand, counting down.
TAATAGAAGATAATGATCACAGTAAAATTGTCTCTGAATTAGGGGATAATCAATTAATTTGTAACAAATATAACAATTGCTATAAAGATAAAAATTATAATGTTAGGAGTAATTCTGCAATTGTACAAACATCGGACATTAATATAAATACTGATACTACTAGTAACGATTTGAACACTTCAATAAATACTCATGAAGATTCTGATCTGCCACAATCATGGACAGATTCACCACAATATATTTTAGTTGCATCTGCACATATGAGTGCAGCTGTCAAGCATGAAGATCTTACAGAGTATGAAGAGGCATTTACTCAATATAAAATGGGAATCTCTAGTCTTCGATCTGGTGTTGAATCTGATACAAATAAAAAAAGGGCAGAAAAAATTAAAGAAAAGATATCAAAATATTTAGACCATGCTGAGAAGCTTTATAATAGATATCTAAATTGTAATATTTCAGTGTTAAATAAACCTATATCAGAACTTCAATATTACAAAGTATTGAAAATAATAGAGTCAGTAATGCTTGTAAAGGATATTCGTCAAAACTGCTTCAACATTGTAAAAGTAACATTATATAAATAATTTAAAGACATAGTTTGATTACAACAAAAATATGGAACACAAAAGTAAATTCATTTAACATTTCTCTTAATAATTTCAGGCCATAGAAAAGTTATCTTCAAATAAAGAAAGCATAAATAATTATATATTACGTGGTGAAATACCATACATGGTCCGTTTACATGCATGTGTTGAAACAGAAACAAGTGTATTCCTAATCCTACAACATCTGAGGTACGTATTAAGAATAATATTATTATCTGATATTCATTGAAAACTAACTGAATTACATTATAGCCATGGAAGATTGTGGGATTTTATAACATCACATTACAGTCCCAATAATAAAAATTGTGATAAAATTACAAAAGATGATACTGAAAAAACAATCGATGTTAGTGATATTACTTTAAGGAAAAATCATGTAGATGAAACTGAAAGCACTATACTCAAGGAAAATGTAAACCTTATAAGTACAAATACCAAAGTACAAATGGAGATACATCCGATTACAGTAGAAGAAAATTACGAAAAATATACCGATGTATCTACTACACAATTATTAGAGAAGGCACAAATACTGTTACAATCGGTTAATGCAACTTTAAAGGAAAGTAATTCGGTTGTAAATCGTTTATGTGAATCGGACTGCTTCATAAATCATGAGAATAGTACTTCGTTATTAAATTTTAAAAACAGTATATACCAATCAAAAAGTTGCAATGAAGTATCAGTAGATATTAATGATATATCATTAAAAATTGATGGCGTGAATGAATCCATTATAAACGAAAAAATACCTGAGAGAAATGTGATAACTTCTAATTACTTGTCACAAAATAATAGCAGCGCTAGTTCATCGTTAAAAAATAGTTACAAAAATCTTCATTTTGAAAGAAAAAAGTCAACAAGTTCTTTAGATAGTACATATTTTGCAGTAGAGAATAAAAATGATAATATTCCAAAAAAATACGAATTAAATAAATTAATAGAAATTAATAATCAACTAGAAACGAATACCTATTGCATATCAAATAATCAGCAAATTCAAAGGAATGTACTTCTAACAGAATCAACAAAAAACAGTAATGTAGACACTGAACAAGTACTTTGGACAATACCAGAAAATGTAATTCGTCTTTGGTCTGCTGAAATACTTTTAGCGCTAGAAGCATTACATCAGCAAGAAGTTCTTGTGTTTGACTTAAAACCTGATAATATATTGCTTGATGATAATGAGCACGTACAGTTAACATATGTTGTACCTCGTCACGATATAGATTTATTAAAATACAAATATCCATATTCATCTCCCGAATTATGCACGTTTTCACCTATGATTCCTCTTACATCTGCTACAGATATTTGGAGTTTTGGTGTTATATTATATGAATTAATAGTAGGCAATGTATGTAAAAATAAAAATTTTCTTACAGAAATATGATATAAGACAGATACTATATAATTACTTTTTATTGCAGAAATTTCAAGCAAAGCACCCTGGTCTATTTCAGTCACATTCCATACTTAACATTCCTAGCAAGCTTTCTGAAAATGCAAAATCTTTGCTTCTTAATGTATGTTTTTACATCACACTTTATATTTAAATGATCTATAAACAAAATATAAATTTTTTGCAAAATTTGCAGATTCTAAAATATGAACCAAACGAAAGGATGACAATACCTGAGATAAAACAACATCCGTTCTTCAAAGATATTAATTGGTCAAGTTTGGTAAATACAATCTAAAGCTATAAGAAATTTGTTCTTATTATGTTTTTAGAGAATATATCGATATTAAAAAAATTCCCATCAATGATGGATTCCTTTTAAAACAGAGATTTATAATTCTTCTTTTGAGTAAGATATACATATTTGAACAGTATTTTACAAAAGCATTTATATATTCGCAAAATATTAAAATTTACTAATTATATGTATATTTTATAAAAATGTAGTTTATGAAGACAAAGTTAATTTTTTATCATTATCATTTATTATTATACTCATATGTAAATATATGTATATATAATATAATCGATATAATTCTAGAAATATAAATTATATTTCTATATCTTGATATGGAATCCAATATTTGGAATTTTTTTAATAATGAAAATATGACATACGCACTTCGGACATAATTTATAAAATTACTCAACATACTATTGTACAGGAGTATCGTTTAAAAAAAATTCTTATTAGATATAAAATTAATTTATATATATGTATATTTATACAAATAGATTTATGTAGATTGAAAAATGTATGATATATTTACTTAACTCTTATTCTTTCACTTCTAGACACTGTTGACATTCCGTCAACAAATCTAGTTGTAAATATTACATTAGCATTGTTGAACATTCCATCCTTTAATGATACAACAATAAATTGTGAATGTTTAAAGTGTTTTTTTAACATTATACCAATATTCTCCGTATGAGAAAGATCTAATGCAGCATCAACTTCATCCAAAATATAAAGTGGAGCAGGTTTGAATAAAAGCATAGCCAAGATTAGGGACAAGGCAACCAAAGATCTCTGTCCCCCAGATAATTCTCCTAACGATTCTTTCCAAATTCCAGAAAATGCAATTTGCACTTCTAGTCCTTCAGTAACTGTTTGATTCTCAGGGGGTTGCAATTTTGCATCAGCTCCTGGCAGTAAACTACTGAAAATTGATCCAAAATCTTTGTTTACCTAAAAATTAACATACAATAATTATATAATATAAATTTGATATGTAAGTTTTCAACTTAACTAAAATTAAATAACTATACTTGTTTCCAAGCTTCCAATAGTGTTTCTTTCTTTTTCTTATCCAAATGGTTAATTGTCTCTAAGATTTTTCGTTTGTCATTTTCAACTATTTTCTTTTTCTTCATCATTTCATTATATTGTTCTTCCTCTTTATCAAGGAGACTAATAGCACGTGTATTGATATTTCGACTTAAATTTTTACGGATCGACTGCAGCTGTTGTATTTTTTGTTCTATTTCATTCGGTTTATTGACATTAAAATCATAAATACCGCCTATGAAACATAAATATTTTACAGATACACTACTTAAAAATTAAAAACAAATGCAATATGTAATTGAAATGTAAAAAGAAGATTACCAGCTTTCCCAAAATAAATTTTATTCTCTTCAATCCATTCATACTTCCGTGTTAGTTCTGAAACTTTTTCTTTACAATTTGTAGCAATATCTTTAATTGAATTAATTTCATGGTTTAGCTTTTTAATATCTAATTCCGCTTCTTTGCTTTGTTTTATGATATCTTCTTTTCGTGTCATAAGCTCCTGCATATAAACATTTTGCTTATTAATAATGTCTTTTTGTTCTTTTATATCAGATTGTATACGTTTCACATTAGCTTTCACTTCATTTAATTCTTGTTCCAACGCAGTTACTTTTTCTTTTACTACATTCAATTTTTCTTCAGATGCTACTAACTGTTCTTTCCCAGCTTCAATACTTTTCTGTAATTCTTTTATTTCCAACTGAAGCACTTCTGCTTCTTGTTCTCGTTTTTGCCACTCTTTATGGCTATTTTCAGCTTTCTTCTTTAATTTTTCTAATTCAGATTTGGCTTCTTTTAATTGTCTTTCACGGATATTACCAGCATCTTTCAATTGATGCTCCAGATTTTGAGCATGTGTAGTACTTTCCTTCTCATTTTTTTCTGCCACTACCATTGTTTGTAAAAGTTGTTCGATACTTTTCTCCAAGGATTCAATCTGTAAAGAACTTATTAAGTAGCTATTCATTCTTGTAAATTATATTTATTCTACATACCTCTTCTTTTATTTTATAATATTCTGTTTGTTCTAATCTTTGTTTCACCATACCGATTTCGTAGTTCCGTAAATCGAACGTTTGTTTTAATGAAGTGTATTTCTCAGCAACACTATTTATATTCATTAATGTAGACTCAATATTTTGAAGCGCTTGTTTTTTGAAGTTTAATTTATTTTGTACAGTTTTTAATTCGTCTAATTTCAAAAGAACTGATCCAGTTTTTAACGATGCACCACCAGATAACGTACCAGCAGGATCAACAACATCCCCTTCTAAAGTAACACACTTTTTCATTATATTATCATGAAATGCTATCTTTTTAGCAGTTTCAATGTCTTTACAAATAAAGATTTGTCCAAAAATCCATGTCATAGCAGGTGTAGTTTCTGCTGGAAAATCTATGAGAGACAATGCTGGTTGAACATTTTCCACACCACCTATCTTCTGTGCTAAATGAATTAATTGATTATCCATAGGTCTTCCATTTACTTTATTCAAAGGAATAATAGTTACACGTCTTTGTAACTGACCATGTTGAAGTATTTTCTTGCTAGTAGTTTCTGTATCTACTATTACATTATATAACTGAAATTTTTAGGACTCATTAAAATATTAAATTTGAATATACGAGTATTACAAGTATTTATGAGCATAATAGTATTATTTAGAAAATAAATTTTATGTAAAAATCATTAAATACCTTCCCTCCTGCAGCTATATCTAAAGCATATGCTGCTTTTTTATCTTTTACTGTGATTAATTTACATACAACTCCTTTCACAGAATCATGTTTAAAATTAGGATCTGGTTTTTGATATTCAAATCTAATTTGAGGATATCTTGATTCAAAATGATCCACTTCTTCTTCCAATGTTAATACTTCGTTCCTTAGTGCACGTTTTTCTTCCCTAAGTCGTTCTACAGATCCATCTTCGTAATTTAATTTCTTTAATTCGTTTTCTAAATATTTTATTTCTTTCTCTTTGTTTTCAAGATCTTTAGTATATTTTTTGTATTCGTCTCCAGTATTTTTTAAATCTACTTTCTTTTTCTTTAGTTGTCCTCTGTTATGATTTAATGTCATTTCACATTGCTTACGTTGCGTTTGTGCTTCTGTTACATTTTGCTTGGCACTTATTAATTGCTGTTCCAGTGTTGCGTTTTCGCCATCTTGACTTTCTAACAAACCAGAACTAATTTTTTGGTACTTTTCTTGTGCTAGTAATACTGTCTTACAATCCTGTTCATCTGTCTCTTTTAATGTCCTAAAAAGATCTTCAACTTTGGCATATTCTTTCTGCTTTGATGTAAAAGCATTTTCATCATCAACTATGTTAGCTCTTAATTGTTCTATTTCTTTTTTGCCAGTTTTAATATCTTCTTTATTACTATTAACTTCAGCTGTCAATTTAAATTGTTTTTTTTCTGCTTCTTTTAATTCATTCTCTAAAGATTCTAATTGACCTCCTGCTTCCTATAAAAATAAGATAGATGAATAAAAAATGTAAAAAATGTAACAATACATTTTTATTTAAAATACATACTGCATCCCTTTTTTTAGCCAATTCATCTAATTCTTTCTCTATATTCTTAAGTTCTTCATCACCAGCATTAATGCTTTTTTTTTTATCTTCTATTTTGTTTTTGATATTTTGTACATTCTCTTCTGCATTCTGACATTCACTTAAGGCTGTAACATATCTCCATGCCAAGTAAATTCTCTTACAGTGGTCTAATTCTCTTTCTATACGTTGAAACTCAACATATTGTGTTTTTTCTTCTTTAAGTTTTGCTAGTTTTGGTCCTATCTCTTCTTTTAAAATCTGAAATAAAGTACTTTCACTCAATTATGTACTATTAAATTAGACAGAATTAATTGTTAAAATTAATCCATACATCATTTATTTCCTTTAGTTTACTATCTTTCTTTTCTATGGTTTTTAAAGCAGCTTCTTTCTTATTTTCATACATTCGAGTACCTGCAGCTTCTTCTATCATAGACAAAATTTCCATAGGCTTCATATTCAAAACTTTCGTAATTCTTCCTTGCATTATCAAAAAATGTGGATTATTTACATTCAGTTGGACAGAACAAAACATATCTTGGACACGTTTATTTTGTACATTAGATCCATTAATTAAGTATTTATTTTTGCCACCAATTACAACTTGTCTTGTAACTGTTATCTCTTCATGATGTTCATATCCCATAGGTGATGAATTTCTATCTCTATTGTCAAATGTTATAGTAACACTAGCTTTCTTTATACCTGCTTGACCAGATTTATAAACCAAGTCTTGTAATGATGTTGCACGCACCTACAATAAGAAGATAAAAAATACGTTTCCTCCTGTTAATTTAATACAAAGATTAATGTCTGAGTAAAATTGTTTAAAGCATATTTATAATGTAACTACACGCAACTCACATCACATTATTTTCAATAAAACTGTAATTCTATTGAAAATCAAGAGTACACTGAGGTTACGGTTAAAATATTTCATTAATAAAAAAAGGTACAAAACAATGTGTCACCTGTCCAAGATTCGAAATTCCCAGAACAAAGCATATTGCATCGAGAATGTTTGATTTCCCGCTACCATTAAATCCTGTGATCGCGTTAAATTCTTTATCGAACCCATTTATTTCGATTCTTTTTCCATATGATTTAAATCCTTCCAATACCATAGACTTAATATACATTGTACAGTCAAGTAAATGTACTTGAAAATATCACTTCAATTGCACTTATCACACTAAAGAAAACTATAATTTCAAATTGTGGACACTGACCGGTATAACACATCATTTAGGATAATATAGAGTGGGAACTTGGGAACAAGTAGCCATCTGCAGCCACTGACATCTTTTCCATATTTGAGTTCCAAAATTCACTCAAAAATTTATGTATAGATATCTCATTTAATTTTATGGCTGTTATTACAATTATCAATCATTTCGATTAATATTTTGTTCCAAAATATATCGAATATAATTTATTATAAAATATAAAATGAAAAGTCATTTTACGATCTAGGATATTTTAGAATGACTTTCCTAACACGCACCCAACCCATGGTATAAAATGTCAATGACGAGCTAGCATCTCGATTTAATTAAGTTTCGGTTTCAAACTACAACAAAACATTTTAGAATATTAAAAGGAATATCATTTTATTTTTTAAATACTTTATTAGAGGGAAGGCGTGAAACTACAAAGAAAATAATTTCTTTAGCACTAAAATAAAAGGTATCTTGAAAATTATTGAAATTAAAAATAGTGTATTTTATAGAATCGGATATAAGGTTACAATACAAGCGTCATAATTCAATAAATCAAAGTTTGTAGTATATTATTTGTAGTATAATAATTTTTAATAATAACTGCAAATTTGAATTCTATTTGTGTTTATACATTATATGTAGACCTTTTTAAATTATTATATTATTAGGACCGCTATGAATATCCCACCAATTCAACAACCAGGAACAATTGGAGTAGGCCAAATGACACAGCCTGTAAATCCTCAGCTTCCTCAAAATCCACAACAAACGCAGCAGCCACAGGTTCAGCAGCAACAGCAACAACAGCAACAACAACAGCAAACTCAAGAAAAGCTTGACAATATTTCCAAAGTTAAATCATTAATTGGTCCATTAAGGGAATCATTAGCCATAGCTCTTAAAACTGCAGCACATACATTACATCAAAACAGTTTGGTAGATGTTGGATCTCTAAAGGGTGGCGTGGATCAATCTGATCATCGATTCAATAAAAATATGGAAGAATTTTATTCAATTTGCGATCAGATAGAATTACACTTAAAGACTTCTATAGAATGTCTATCACAAAATTCTAGCTCTGTAAGGTACCTACCAGTATCTGTTATACCAACACGTACTGATACTGTTGGAGCTCAAGAAGGACCTGCTTTAACATATCCTCAGTTTTTGATGACTGTCAGAGCTCAAGTTTCATTTGTTCGTGAAGTTCATGATACTTTATTTTCTGCTGCACAATCAATAGCATCAGGTGAATGAATGTCTCTATTAATAGGAAATTTATTATGATAAAAATAATGATAGTTAGTTACTAATTTATAATACTGTAAGTCCAATTTTTTATGTCTTTTTTTGTGCCTTGTCTTATACAGCATAATGCAATAATGTATAGTTATACTGTTTTAATAAAATTCTAATTTATTTTATGTAAAAGAGATTTTTATTTTATCTTTTTATACTATATATTTTTCTTTATTAATACATATAAGATTTTTCATACCTCCATCTATAATAAGATATCAGTTCTGTGAATCATAACAAGTACGTTATGTATGAACAATAAAACAAATCAGTAGTCATTCGATTTGTATCAACTCTTACTAGATGAACATACAATGGATGAACATGTTTACAATTATAAGAAGTAATGTCAAGACATTTGCATGAAAAAAAAGAGTACGAATATGAATATCATAAAATTTTAATTGTTCTATTCATTGCTAAGTTCAACTGTATGAGACTTATAGAATTCTTGCACAATTTCCAATACTTTCTACATATGTATATTTAAACATAAAAAACAGACAAATATCAGTATGTGGTCCCTAATGTATCCTTGTGTACAACAATATTGATTAGATATTCATCGGAATTAAAAATATGATATTCAAATTAATGTTAATGTTAAGGTAATGTAGGAACAATATATCAATACAAAGAAATTTTTGTAAGAATTTTATATATTATAAGGTGTTAATTCGTCCTATTATTTTTAACCAAACGGTTTATTTCGATCAAACCACAACTGACTGAGAAATGAAATACATCGATCTGAACATAAACAGAAGCAGATAAAAAAACATGAAAGCTGGAAGATAGTAAGAAATAGCGGATCAACACAGAAAGCCGCTTATCAGCCGTATGTTTTAGTAAGCACGTAGAAATAGGAAGGACATACCGGTAAAAGAGGAGGGGAGGAGAGGCGTGCAGGAAGCGCTACTGTCAGTTGGATTGGTGTTTTGTCGCGGCGCGCCGAGTGATCATTTGAAAAGGAAGGACCACCTCTGTTCACCATATTTGGCAAACTTTCCCTAATATGGTAACGTCTACTTCTAAATATGGCAGCCGGGGACGCCCTCTCGCTGATTCTTGTACCACTCCGCGCGATCTTTCAGCCGCAAATTTTGGGATATCAAATTCGCGCAAAACCGATTTAACGCCAGATCAAGGACCACAGTTGATCCGTTAATTTTTCTACGAAGAAATTTTTAAAGATCTTCGTCCAGGTGACTCTATCTCGATCGAGTGGACTAGTTTTTTATCGCGTGCGTGGTGCGTAGTGGGGGTAGCAGCTGCGCAGGAACGCACGAAGGCACCGCGCTAGCACGTAGGTCAAGTTACGATACTCTGCGCGCATTCAGTTCGCGGGGAGCGCTCGTACAGTGCGCGTTGTTGTCCCGTGTTCCTCTAGATGGTTGATCACGTGGGAAACATTGCGCCGAGTTTTCGCGATTCCGTGGCGGAGAAGGGCCGAGGGAAAGGGAATAAATGTGCGCGAGTCCGTAATGGACAACCCTAGCGGCGGAAGAGATAGTCGGTACGCAAGTCTTGGCTACAGCATGGGGATGATAGGCAGCGACGCTGGCTCGGAAATGTACGGCCGACCGTCCACCTCCCAACTTACAACTTCTCAAATAAGCCGCGGTGGCGCCACCATGATGGCAGCGGCGGCCGCTGCAGGCGCACCGAATGCCGGCGTGGGATCTGTACAGAGGGGTATCAAGAGGACCACTTCGGACGTCTGTTACGATGACAGTAACGCACGGCAGGCACTTTCGCAACAGCAGGCCATGTCAATGTCCACAGACTGTGTCCCCGATAATCTGGAGGAGTCATTTACGAGTTTGGGCCAGCCGAAAAAGTCACCCCCCTCGAACGGTAAGAAGACCAAAGGACGGGTCAAGATTAAAATGGAGTACATCGACAATAAACTACGGAGGTATACCACCTTTTCGAAGAGGAAAACCGGAATCATGAAGAAGGTTCGTATCCGACAAACCTGTCGACCTTATTTCTCTCGTTAATTAAAACGGTTGTCGCAAAAACAGTGTGTTGAATCCGTCGGGTATCGATGATCGATCGTCACGATCGATCGTTTCTTTTCGTGTGATCATTGAATCGGTCCTATATCGAACATGGTGTTTAAGTGCGTTCAAAATTGACGAGAGATTAGAGATAAGAAAGTACATGACACAAATAGCAAATGTAAATAGTGTATTATAGTTGTGTGGTTGCGCGTATTGCGCAAATCAAACGTAAGCCGATGAGTTTAGCGAGCGCGCGATTTATGAGTGACAACTGTGCTTTCGCTGTCGTATATATTTGTACGCCAGTAACTTAATCGTGTATTTTGGATTACCGCTAGAACTACTGACTACAAAAGTACATAATTTGTATCAGAAAGATGAAAATAGTAAAATAAGGAAGTCATATGGTATATGAAAGAATACATTATGCATTACAAAAAATCATAAAAAATCCCTAGAAATGCAGCGTTGTAATCTATAAAATTACTACGAAAGATTACTAATTGATCATCTTGACAGTTTTGGTAGTTTTAGTATCAAAATATGCCCAAGAAAGCTATAGTACATTAGTCGTGATTTTATGATATGATTCTGCGATGAGCACTTGTTATATGACTCTTTTTACGAATCGACCGTACATATTTCTTGGTTCTCTAATCTTAATTATATATAATTTACATAAACATAGTTAGCGAGGTCGTTTAACGATAATCAGTAAATAAATATACGTTTAAAGTTATAAATTACACGATTAAGTTACACGTCCGTCAGAAAATTTATGTGTTCTTTTTTCTTTTTGTTAAAGCTTCGCACACAACAGAATCTATTTTGTAAACGATTACGCATCTATATTGACATTAACGTTGTATTTTATATTTCAGGTAACGAACGCGTTGTAGCCACTACAAAATATCGTAAAAATTGCTTTTACGTCTTGTCACGTCAAACTTAATCTTTCGCCTAAAAAGCGCATTATTTTAATTTCCTGAAAATGACGTATCTATTTTTGTTTACCTTCTGTCGCTCACTATAATTATAAACTTTTTATTAACAACGTATTCTTCGAGCAAATAGTCTGAAAATAATCTGGTTGTTTTTTAAGTCAGAGTTTTTGATTTTAACATTAATTTAATCATGTTACAGTTGTTTATCTGATCCAAACGGCGGAGTAGCTAAATCCGTAGAAGAACCTAAGGCAAATTGCATCTTTCATACAAATATAGAAAACCAAAGATAGATTGTTCCCCTTTTCTAAAGACGGATCTCTATAATTAGCTATGTTTTGACACGAAACTGACATAACTGCTTTATAATATTATTGGAAAACTGGAAACTTACGTTAAACTTAAAATAAACAGAGGCATTATGTAAGAGAAAGTACGAATTTAAATATTAGGCTGAATTCGTAGGCAGTGTTAAAAGAATTACGTATTGCTAAAAAAAAGTTCCCAATTTCTAACAGTTCTTAAAACGCTAAAATGTGAAATTTTAACGGATCGAATCAAATATTTTTCTAAAGTTTTCAATGTATGTATTTTGTATCTATACGATATTTACATTATAATGACAATATTTACATTTTTTAAAATGATTTATCAATCATTAATATACAAAAAGTAATCGGAAAATAAATCGTAAAACACGGTACAAATAAGAAAATTTTCTTAGTATAAAAATTGTAAATTTCTGGATCTTGTAAGCTGCAAATTAATCACCTAATCGCATTATCATAGTATTCTAAATAAAAAATATAGAACTTTGCGTTACACATATGAAAATCGATAGATAGGTTCGATTTTAAATTACAAACGTTAAATAAACAAAATACTTTCTTTGAGCGTAAACACGCAGCAACATTCTGATCTAAGTTAAATACAACGATTTCATAACGTTCCACTATGTTTATTCATTTTCATGGTATGGTTGCGTTGTTCCCCCTCGACCGGTAGGTTTCTTGTTAGTAGGCTGAATTTTTATAATTTAGATTCAACTTAAATATACAATAGCGGGCCGTCAGTTTTCACTACAAAAAGAAAGAATTCCATCCGCTCCACGCTTGTAAACGCTTCGCTAAACCTTGATAATTATTATGTCATTACAAGGTATAATCTCTCGAACATAAAGCGCTGAGTGCGCATATCGTTTTTATTCGCGTGTGTTCGTTTAATTATTTAGAAGAATTGTATATTAATGATTGTGCAGGCGGTGATAATTTGCATAACACCTCTCTATAAAGATCGCTGAGTAGCAAGTATTTGTAATATACGTTGATCGTTTAAGACTCGAATGGAAAACATTGCTTTTGTTACTCGAGAATCTAAGTTTGTTACTTTATTTACATCCGTACTTCGATTCTTTAGGCAGATACTATCTTAATTAATTACGATATGAATTTGCAATGCAGCGAGTTAAATTTACGATACATTCGATCTTCACACTTGTAGTTTCATCGAACTGAAAACACAAGTGTCTCACTGTTATACTCTTCTATCGTTCTTCAATTTCCTGAAAAAACTTTTCTTCGATTAAAATCCATCTCGCTTAAGAACGGCTAAAACCAGTATTCGATCAATGAAAAGAGACAAAAACCAAAGTCCGAAAAGACGGAGGATAAAAGTGCAAAAAGAAGGAAAAATCTGGAGCGAAGCGTCGTTAATACGATCCGAAGAAGGAGCCCGGGACATCCCTAATTAATCGTTATCTCTGGTTGCAGGCGTACGAGCTGTCGACACTGACAGGTACACAGGTGATGTTGCTGGTAGCCAGCGAGACCGGGCATGTGTACACGTTTGCGACACGAAAGCTGCAGCCGATGATAACGAGCGAGGCCGGGAAGGCGTTGATCCAGACCTGTCTGAACAGCCCGGACCCTCCCGCCTCCGGTTCCTCCGGCGACCAGAGGATGTCCGCGACCGGGTTCGAGGAGACCGAACTGACCTACAACATAGCCGACGACGAGCAGAAAGTAAGGCAACTGGTGTATGGCTCGCCGCACGGTGGCTCGCTGCACGGCGGTTATCCTGGTGGCGGACCGACCGGAGGGCCTCCTGGCCATCCGCCACCCCCGCCGCCGCCACCGCCGCCGGGTTCGCAGCACGCGCCACCCTCGCACGCGCAGCACGCGCACTTGATTGCGCATGCACACGCGGCCTCGCCGAGCTCGCACCTGGTACCCTGTTCCAGTCCTGGGCCCATGTTAGCCGGTGGTCCCTATCAACAGTCCTGTCCCTCGCCTCTGCCACCCCATCACGCCGCCTACCATCCTCACATGTCGCATTCGCATCCCCAACGGTAGTACTACCCTAGTTAGTACTTGAAACTATCGCTTGTCCTCCGACTCTTACCAGCTGTCCGTGTCCGATGTATCGCACACTAGCATCTGTTACATCGCCAGTCGCATTCGTCACGTCGTCAGTTGCATCCGTTGTATCCATCGCTGGCTACCGTGTTCGATTCGCGTATGATCTTCCATGATCAATGACTACGGAATATCGAGACAGGGAAGAGGTACAGGGAGAAAAGAACGTGAGGTTGAACGCGTCCGTGGATATAGAGAGAGGAGATGCTCGATAAGAGTCGGTGTCCACGGAGTTAGAAGACTACCGTCGCCGTCACGAACCACCGGCGTAACCGCAATTATCCGCGTACGCTTATCGCGCACGACGTCTGTCGTCGATTGACTACGACAATTGTCGACTTCGAACGGCCGCTCCGTGTTCGCGCGATACGCGCTACGAGATTTACTCGATGTTGGAGTAGATACGTAGATTTTGCAGGTGGATATAAATTAGTTGAACGACAGTAGGTTTGAAGAACACGAAGATTTTTGTGTTTTCCCTATATAGGCTCGAATGGTTTCGTTATACAGCTCAACTGGATTCCATGGGGGAACTTAATCGTTCTAGCGATTTCATTAGCAAGAAGCAGGATCGGTGAAGAATAAAACCAGGTTGTGGTCTTTCAACGATCCGTGCTTCGAGCCTGTAGAAATGCTTGCTAGGTTTCTTGAAGCTTCTCTTCTGTTTCCTAGTTACTTTTCACAGCGGCAAAGGGCTCCTCGAACAGACGCCTCGGCGTCGGTGCAATTCCGTCCATGGTGCGAGTACATCGCGTTCAAGTTAGGTGCGCGGGAACGCGTTAAACTTTTCTTTCCACGGTGCTTTGATCGTTTTCGAGGCGTTTTAAAGAATAGACGTATTATCGTTACGGTGGATTTATTATGTCGTGTTATGCTTCGTTATATCGAGAACGCGTCGTTCGATGGACGTAAAATCGTACGTCGTTTGCAAGCTGAATAAAGAATCAGCGTGACGAAGGAAGTTCCGGACGACATCCGACTTTCTTTTCCGGACGATGAATATCGAAATTCTCGATGAGGCGCATCACATCCGGTGTCAATGAAAGTACGGTTATTTTCTTTTCGTGTGTGTGTGCGTGTAGGGAGGAGAGTAGCATCTCGTACGAAGCGCGAATGACGTTAGTTACGATCCTAGAAATTAATATGCCTAACACCCGGCACGTTTACGCTTAATTTGACGTAAATCTCAAGGAAGTGAAGTTTCGTTTGATTAAAACCCTGCTACGTCATTTGGATCATCGATAGTATTTTCCTATCTTTAAAAATTGTTTAAGTTTGAGAAAAATATGAAAGAATGTTTATTGATATTTACGCGATCACTCTTGTTTTAATTCTATACGAAGATTCCCTTTAAGAACGTTTTTATTTATAAAAGTTTATTGAAATTCAAAAGATAAAACTTTGAAGATCGTAACCGGACTAATAATTAGAAAAGTTGATTCGATCGTGTTACGATCGTGTTTAACGTATTCAATCTTCTATAAGAAATAGTTTTCTATATAATTTAATATCGATTACAAGTTGTTAACTATTTTCTTGGCAAAAACTTGAAACGAAATTAAACGTCTCTATCAGGTCGTTTCATAAATCTTTCTCTTCTCCAATTTAAATAAATCTTTATTTCAATGAAATCATCGATTTTCCGTGCATTCGATATGCCGGTTTATTATAAACATATTTGCATAATTTCCTGTCGTTTCTGAATTAATTTATCGATAAATCTCTCGACAAATCCGCTTCTCGCGATACGTCAATGCGAAGGCTTATGAAACGACCGAGTAGAACGCTAACAGCGAGAAAATAGCTCGCATAATTGCGTGCCAGGTGCACTAAAAAGATTTAACCAAATCAGTCGACGAGGTAAAATCGAGACTACTTATGGTAACGTGCGCTCGCGCGCGCGCTTCGAGATCCTAGTACAGTTGTTAACGACAATCAGAACGATGTTTTGCCACGGCTGGCTCGCTGGGAAGAGTTTCAGGCAATTAACTCTTCTTTCGACTCGGTATCGCAAGTAGAAGGCTTCTAAGGACACCTGTCATCCTCAGGATCGGGTCGAACAGTACTTAAAATAGCAGCTTTTCGGTACTTAATACATTAAGAACTATTACCGTTCGATTATTATTCGTTATTTCAAGGTATAATAAATATGTTATATTGATAGGCTCAGGGAGCAGTACTTTCTTCAAGTTTAACAAAGTTAAGGGCTCGTTATAAAAACAACCCTTGTCCACACGTTTATCTCTCTCCAGGAAAGCAAAAGAATAGTTTAACACATTTGTAATTTCTGATACATTTCGATACATTTCATTTTTGCTATATAAAATATTCTACGAGCCTACCAGTAATACTCGCTGATGATATTCAATAAAATTATAACGTTGTGGACTACGCGATAAAAGTTTTTATAGAACCGGTTAATTTTCATTCGATGACAAGTCACGATCACTTTTTAGATCATTTTTTATAACATCTATTCCATCATAATGTGAACGTAGCTGGTTACTAGAAATACATTGTTGTCTAAAAGATTGAAAGATTTTACAAGAGTCGGTTTTGTTATGAGTCCCGCGATTGATCGACGCGACATATTCTTGGAAATCAATCGTGATCGAGCGACGCTTGTCGTTAACCGAGGCGTGTGATGGTGTTTTCAATGAAAACCGATCGGAGCGCAAGAAAACGTACGGTGTTCCGTTTCCAACGTATAAATCTAGTCCAGTCGACGCGTACTGTAAATGTATACGAGATTTACGTCCACGTTGTTTTAATCTACCCGAGTGAACAACGACGAAGATGATCGATGAATTTTTCCGAACGATCGTCAACGAAATCGACCGTCCTCTTGCTCTCCACAGTTCGAGTTTAAAGAAACAATTGAAATCATGGAATTTACGATTTTTATAAATTGATACATAGTTTTATAGAAATATCCATTATAATATCCATAGAGCAAACGTTTGCTCTATGATTTTAATAATTAAGTATCGAGTAAGATATTTTGTAATTTGCGTGAATTTGATAATTTCGCTTGTTTCACAATTTAACGACCGTAAATTCACAAAAAGACAACGATCTCGAAAGAGATGTTCGAAATGCTAGAAACGGATGAAAACTTTAGCTACAATCATTTTCGTTTTTCTATTTTCTTTTTTTATTTTTTATGATGCTCGTGATACGAAAACGAGATTAAAGGGTAAGGCATTAGGAAATTCAGAAAATAGACAATTTTAATGGCTGGATCTATACGTTAATCAAAGTCCAAAGACTTTTTTCTACGATACGTGGTTCGTTCGAGTTGTACTTCTTTGCGAAACGAACGAAACTCATAGAAAGACACGTATCGATGGAAATTTTCGTTTATCAAAACGAGAATGGAGAGGCAATTCTTAATCATGCACTTAGGATAGTAACTCATGTGATGAATTACTCGAGGAGCCGTGTATTATATATATATACGTGTATATATATATATATATATCATCTCTTCTTTCTATTTTGATCGTATTTATATCTTTTACAACGATAGAATCTCTCTTATTTATTTAAAGATCTGTATATACGTTGTAAGTTGATCGATCGTTGCCGAGCAACGAGAATCAAATGGAACTGAGGCGAACCGTGATTTGACAATCGAAAAATAAATTTCGATCATTCGTATTTAATTCCGTGATAGTATTTAACGATCTGCTCAAAAGTAATTAAAGAATCGTCCATCCGGATGACAATTCTCTCGCAAAGGGAGTCAAACGTTACGAAACTCGGAAAATGAGTTTAACAATGAATACGAGTATCGTTATTTCATCCTCGACATTCGATTTATTCGGACGCATAATCGAGAATGGCCGTATTCTCTTAATTGTTTCGAGCAGTGGTATCCATTTTACTGGCGTAGAAAAACGATCGTAGAAAGTACGATTCCCAATTAGCGTTTCGCTGGCTCCCTTCAGTTCCAAATCGCTCGATCGTACTTTTATATTGTAACAAACATCGTACCTAGTAGTTGGTGGGATTTGGCGAGGTCGGAATCAAAGGAAAAATCGAATCGTCCGAGCGTTCCCTTTTTTTTCCCTCCCATCAAAGATCCTTATCGAGGCATCCATTATTTTTTTCAAATACTCATGTCGTTCGGGTCGAGACGTTTCGCCTTTCGTTCCCCGGGACGAAACGCAAAAAAAGCCAACGAAGAAACGAGAAATCGTAGTACGTGGGTGCGAGTCCGAGCCAGTAGACCCGGCGGTGCACGCTTGGCATTGTTGCGCATTGAATATATATATATATATACATCATACATACATGTATATATATCTATATATATACACACACATATATATATAGATATTGTTGTGTGCATCGTACATTGTTCCGTAATGTGTTTGTACTGAAAGTGGCATGTGTAGTATTTGTTTGTTTTTTTTTCTCTTTCGTAGATTAAGTAGCTAGTATTTAAAATACCTTGTTAATTTAAATTCCCAGGCGAGCCCCGCCTGTTCTCCATTTCTCCCCTCTTCCGTTTCCCTTTCCCTTAAGTTTCTTCCACAAGTAGAGAAAACCTCGATTCTCCTCCCTCTTCACACAATATGCATGTTTACGTGTGTGTGTACGTGTGGTGTGTTGTTTTCTCTTCTTCTCTCCTTTTTTTTTTTTTTTTTTTTTTTTGTATCGCTTAAAATATTTTTGGAAAAAAAAGAAGAACAGATACATATAAATATATATAAATATATAAATATAGAGGGTAGATAGGTAAAATAGATAAACGTTTATACGTCGGAAGAAAGGAAGGTGAAAACGCGAAAGAAAACGTAAAACGAGTAAGCACACGAGAGCATTACGTGCAGGCGCAAAAGTAAGGGAGATTAAACGTGAGAAGAAAAAAATATGGATGAGAAAAAAGAAAAGAAAAAAAAAGAAGAAAAAAGAAAGAAAAATCGCAAATCCGAATAGAAATGTAATTTATCCGTGGTCTCTCCCGTCGACGCACAAAGTACAAATAATATAATTAACTTTACGATTATACGATAATCCTGAACGCAACACGGTAATCACGAAATGTACGGCTGGCGTGCCTTAGTTTTTATGTATCACATGTGTAAATAGTGTACTGTAAAATACTGTGATAATATTTATATTACACGTACGTATTATATTGTTTCGCTTAATAATACGGTCCCATGACAGTGTTGGTCGTCGTTTCGTCAAACGATACAGTTAACCGATATACACACGAATGCCAACAATTATTGGCACAAGGTGCCAGTCGTTTGCGAACAGGTAGGTATAAAAAAACCCGCCTGTTTTAGCGAAGATACCGTTCGATCGACCATTTGATACATAATTCGTACCTTTTATTCTACATCCTGTTTGCCGCGCGGATCACCACGTTGATAACGATCACGAAGACGATGAAGAAACGTACAAAACGAAAGAAAGGAATTTCTGTACGATTAGGTAATAGTTTCGCATGAAACGTTAAACTAGTTGCGTCGAGATGATTGAAGAAACTAGCCTCGATCAAAGAGGGGTATTAACACGATCGAACCACTTTTAACTTGATTTCTTGCGATTAGCGGCATTGTTATTTAAACAAAGAATGAAAAAGTAAGACATTTTAAAAATGTGTTTCTTTATATTAATTTTATGTTGGATTTTATTGTTACTTTATCGACGAGATCGTATCGACGCTTTTTTACTTTTCGTCTGTGCGTGAATATAATTCTCGCGATTAGCCTAAACGAGTTGTTACATTTATTTTAATGGTACTTGTTGTCTTATGTAGTTTGAAAAACCACTTCACTTTTGTTTTGTAAATAACGTAGAAAACAGCGGTATCATTCGTAAACGGATGAAGAATAATTATTAACGCGATAAGACTCCTGTTACTCTTTAAGACGATTTTTATTTTCTCTCTTTTAAAGAATTAACGTAAAATTTCGTATATGTAATTATCGAAGAACAATAATCAGTCCTTGATGCGATAGATAATGCAGAGGAAAAACAGTTATGTTAAGAATTAGAACCAACGAGATGCGTTAAATTATACAAGATTAAATAATAATTCTATCTACGTTGCGATCATTATTGTAAAGAAAGAATATTCCGATCCGCTTGAGAATAAGACACCGATCAACAGTATTCCATTTTGCCAATCATCCTTTCAACATAACTCACAAGGTAGGTCTGCTTCTCGATACGCACGGATTATTCAAATTTAACGATTCTTTTTAAAAATCGTATCTCCTCAACTTTCCTATACATTGCTTTAATGTTTCACTCTTTCAGACACAAATATTCCAACGTAATTTCAAAAGAAAGATAAAGAAAAAGCAAATTAATTCTCTTAAGGTGAAAGATGAAATTCTCTTTCATCTTTCACATCCCTTTCTCGGACTTGAAACAATCTTCCACCCAAAAATTTCCATATAAGGATTAAGAAAAAAAAAAACATCTTGGATCTTGAATGTAGCAAGTCTGAAAGAGTTGAAGACGATATTTCTGCAATTCCGCGGGAATAAACGTTAAGTTAATAAATAAAAAGAGACGCAAAAACCTAGGATGCGCTAAACACCCCATTAGTACGTAAAAGAAACCGGATCGAAACTTTGTCCACCGTAATGACAATGAAAAAGAAAAAAAGAAAAGAAAAAGGACCGTTGAAAAGCTCTCTCCCTTGACGGTGGTTTGATACGGGGCACGTTTACGGCGGGGGTTTGAAGCCACGATTTACGATCTAACGACTTAACGATTATGATGCATTTCGCTAAGAGGGCACCCTGGTGGATCGCGGCCACGAGGAAACGACGAAGACAACAGGCGGCTCTCCTGGTGGCTGGCAGGGCGAAAAAGAGAAGGGCAGAAACAGGTGGGGAGTAATCGGATGGAAGGGAAAAGAGAAAGAAGGCGGGGGAAGAGAGGGAGAGAGCAAGAAAGAGGGAGAAAAAGAGAGAGAAGGTATGGAAGGTGGAAGCAGAATACCATATACGGTCACCTTTGTCAAAGCCTGGTTGTCGCCATATACAGGCAATGTTCGCGATGGCAGATACTTATATAGAGTCCAACTTAAGAATCAGGAATGCCGGTTTTTGTCGCGCCTTCTATACACACCCGTGGTAATGGGGGGTACAAATACGACTCGGAAGTGATCGTCGACACAACGCCTGCTGCACGCGGACGAGGGTCGCGAAACCAGCCCTCGTGGCACTTTTGGAAATCCTCCACGTACCGTCACGAAACCACGGCCACCAGCCTTCCGAGCTTACGACTTAAGAACGATTTGACGCTTCACGGAAGTTGAGACACTCTCTTAGCTTCCGTGTTTCATGCATGGAATGTGATTTGACTCTCGAATTTTTGCGTGAGAGTGTTTTAGCTTCGACGTCGATCGAAAGGACAATTGCGAGCTGTTCGATCGATAATTCGAGTAATTTAGGCTACTTTTTCAATTTTATACGTATGTTTATATCAAATTGTAAATATGCCTTGTTTTTTTTTTTTTATTAATAAGTGGTTTTTGAAGATAAAGTTTGTTGTTTTTTAAAGACGCTTTTTGGGCTCCGATTTTGCTACTCGTAAGTGATAAGTGATATATTTCACCGCAGACATAATTGAAGTCTTTGGTGAATGACTGGTTGGAAAGTGGAGCAGTCTAATTAATTGACTCGGTTTCAACTATTTTTGGAATGTTGAACCCTTACAGCGCACTCGAGATCCCTTTCCTTGCTCCTTATTTTTCCGAGGCTAAAGGACGTTTCATTTTTTTGACCGTATACGTTTCTGGGAAACATCTATTTCTTTGGTATATCAGTTTTCTTCTAGAAAACAACGGACGTGATCGAGTTGCTCGATCAGTTACCGATTCGAAAGTACAGTACTTCAATTAACTCGAATTATTTTCGACATTTTAAATCTTCCAAACTACACGGACATCCATGGCAGATTACATCGTACTTAAAATCAGTATCACTAAATCGTTTCATGTAGTACATTCTACCGTAGTACAAATTTACTACTGACTTACGATTAACCAAAAAGAAATACAGCTGATCAACGACATCGTGACGAAACCGTTAATAAAAACTTCTATTCCTATCGCTACGGTAAAACCCGATTTGTCCGAGCTCAGGCGAAAAACATGGAATTCATCGATGCTTCCCATTGCCTGAGATTTCTTCTAACTTCCGACATTAATAATAATAAGAATTCACCTTCTCAAATAAATGCACGTAACTCGCAAAAGTTCATGAACCAAACTAAGCAGATTCAATCGGATTCATGAGGATGGTAATTCACAAACTAAAATATGGAGATTCGTATAAACGAGCATTCGGTAGTCCAGGAACCAAGATTCTGAATAGAATTCTACTATAATACGAAATCGTTGAAACTTCTATCTTCCGTAATGAAACAAGCAACCACGAACGGAATAGTTCGCCAAATCGGTGCTTCCCTGGCACCGAAAGACGGGCACTTCCTAATTCTCTCGAAGAGCATCGGTTCCTTACTCTCGGCTGGTCGATTTGCTTTCTCTCGAAGGCGACCGTCGGTCGACACGTGTATACACACATGCGTCCTAACGAACGAGTCGAAATGCATGTATAAAACGCACAGGTTCAGCGCACAAACGGTTAAGCCTAGGGAAAAAAAGCTATCCGTCGGTGGTGGCGGTATGACCGGGGGAGAGAAAGTCACCCGGGGAAACCGTAGTCCTGCGTAAATTTGTGAGAATCTGCCGTGGAAGCGCGGTACGAGTTGAGGCCGCGCGGATGGCCATATAAGGCGCGCGAACAAGCTCGCGCATCTCTCCCTGCTAGGTAGGTAGGTAGGTAAGTTGGTTCGTTGGTTGTTTCGTTGGTTGCTTAGTTGCTTGGTAGGCTCCACTTGATTGATTGGTTAGTTGCCCGTTTGATTGGCTCGCCGATATTATTACAGAGGCGTTATCTACGATTTACAGGCTACGAATCGAGCCGCGATGCTTCTCCTCTCTTCTGGCTTGTTTTCTGCTTGTCGCCGCATCGCTCGTTAGGCATCCGGAATTTACGGACCTGATACAGATCGTACGTCATCATGATATCGTTTTCACGACAACGTCGTGAAGCTTTGCCCGGTACCGGTCGATGAAACGATCGAATCTGACGATAGTTCAACTTTGATTTTCGTTCGTTTACTGTAATAGAAGTTTCGAACGTTGGGCAAAAAGAAGAATGTCGGGTTTTTAATTAATTTGCGTCGGCTAATTACAGATACATCCTATGTTAGGCATATGAATTGTAGGCAGAATTCTAGGAGTAGTGGTTTGTAGAACGAGGCAAGAGCCTTGTAACGATGATTCATAAATTTTGTAGCAGGGCGACACGTTCTTGAGAATTTTAATGTATGCAAACAAAATTAAAATCTGATTCACGCTAGTTTCTATCTTTTTTTCTCTTCCTATTTGTTATTCTCTCATCGATTTTATCTTCGTACGAATTCACCAGAATTATCTTCAGGACTCGTAAACAACGTTTTTATTTCAAATACGATTAACGTACGTACACCATTTGTACCAACAAATTTCGTTTCATTGTTCCAGGAAGACGGCACTTCACCTAGATCGGACGTTTGCGCGAACGAAAGCGACGGAGACACCAGCGATGGCGATTCTCCTGTGTCAAAGGATCTCTCAAAAAATCACTCAGGTAAACGTACATACCAAAAACTATCTACCTAGAAACATCCTGCGTATTTCCATCCCAAGCGAATGAAACTTTTCTCGTCGTACATTTTCAGAAGGAACTAAAGACAATTTACACAGAACACCATGTATGCTCTCGAATAAAGGATTTATTAACGACAAAAGTTCCGTACGTGGAGTATCCTCGCCAACTTTTCCATCCAAGTAGTGGCTGTTTAGTCGAACGTGGATGCTTCCCAAGCGTGGTTTCCTCCCTTCCGTCGTGCTAGAACAATTTCACCTGTCCGTTCCGCGATTCTCGGCCCGTGCCACGCCGAGTACGAAAGACAATCGTACAGCTGCGCATACGTGGCGAGTAATTAACGAATTTCCCCGTGGGCGTAGCAGGAGTCGCGAGTCGCGGACTAAGTAGCAAGCGGTAAAAGCCGTGGCGTGGAAAATCGTTAGAGCCAGGCCGTAGGTAGTCGAGCAAAGGCAAACGTGTACAATCCAATCAGTCAGGTAGGTCGGTAGACAGAGAAAGGGATAGATACGGATAGAACGAAGAGAGAGAGAGCAGGAGAGGAGAGTTTGGCGGAGAGGAGAGGAGAGAAACGTCGGAGAACGAGAGAATGGTATCACAGAAGAGGTAAAACGTATATGATGCGTACGCGCGCGCGATCGCGTGTGAGCGAGCGAGAAAAGAGGGGAAAAGAGAGGGAGAAGATAAAGGAAAGAGGACACTTAAAATGCGAAAAGTGTGCGAGCGATGACGAGGTTATCCGTGTAGGGGAGTACATAAGGAGTTGTACGGGCCGCGATGACCAAACTAAGACAACGACGCGCTGCCTAACTGGGAAGTAAGATCCGGTCGAAAGCCGCGCTCCGATGCAGGTGTACACATAAATATCGATGCTAATATATGGAGTGGATGCCATCCGACTTACCGATCGCATGACGTACGTTTTTTTTTTCGCCTTTCCATTGTTCCCCGCGGCACAAACAGTCTCCCCGCCGGAATTTTGATAACTCGCCACGCGTTCATATCTCCGACCGACACGATCCGCGTCCCACCGATCTTTTACCCTCAGATCGAAACTCGATCGTTCCTTCAAACTTCTTTCTCGTTTATGATTTTCATTTGCTTCTTCACCGTTCTAACGATTTTGCTAAATTCTTCGCTTTCATTTACTTTGGATAAGATTATCGACCGATTAGTTGATGCAAAATAAAGGATAAAGATAGGTTTCGATGGAACATCTATTGGCGATTGTTTCGTACATCTGTAAAAATATTCACTTTGATATAGAATCTGTTACATATAAGGTTACTTACGATGATTGGTTTTCGTTTCATAAGACCTTATGAGAAGATAATTTTCGTTAAAGTAGGTAAAAGCTATAATATATTTATCTATCGATGTATAAAATAAGAATGATTATTGTATAATAAAGTTTAAATATTTAAATAGATAAAAAGAACCAGGTCGATTTACACAATTTTACTATTTGAGAGTAAACATTACTCTCTGTTAATGCTTTATCGAATTTCCTCTGAAACAGTTCTTGTATTAGTTTTCTTGGTACACAGTACGTCGACTTTATAGTTTATTTTAATATAAGTGGTGTTTTTACAAGATATCTGAAGATTTCCAAACGAGTAATTGTAAAATACGGAAGAGACAGATGTTGAATATAAAAGTTTATTAATCTATATTTCTAAAAATCTAATAACGTTTTGTGTACATCTCTATTTTATGTCATATTAAAGATTATGTCATTGCTTTATATCATCCTTCGTATCACGTCGATTACGTAAATATATATTTTTAGCGGTGTTTTCGACCTACGACCGATCGATTTAAGTAGTGAAAGAAACCCAAAAAGCAGACAGTTATGAGTGAATCCGTTATACCGCCTCGCTCCGTTCTCTTCCTCTTCATAAACTTTAATAAAAAAGTATGCGATGCCAAAAATCATTAACTGTACATTTAAAAACGTCCATTTACTAATTCTAACCATTCGTCCACCCATTAAATCCAATATCAACCCTATTGCGGCTAATCGGATGCCTGTTTTTATATTTCTCTTAACAGAGTTTTCATTTTTCGTTCTTTAAATATCTTCACGTCAAAATTTACAAGAAAGTTTTAAATATTGAAGCTTAAAGCTTACTTGTACGCGCATTGATTAACCGTGGAATCTGGATTGCCTACAATAAGGGTTGAATCACATCGTTATCGATAAACATTTATTCGCCACAAAATGACTAATCGATCATCGTGTCATTTCTCATGAAAACGGCCGTGATTCTGCGCAGGTATAATGTACCAGATGCCACAGACAGTAATTTACTCGCCGACTCCGGGGGTTCTACTCGGTATCGGGCAAAACGGCCAGCCAGTGCAAATCTCTCAAGAAGGAGGTGAGAAACCATGATCATCCCCTGGAATCGATCTCCCCCCCAAAAAACACACACATCCAGCCATCCTTCCGATAGCCGAGCGTTACGAAATGAAACGAAAACTCAGATGGATACCGGCACCTTGCTCATGCGACAGACGTTTACCCGACGCGAAACGCGTGCCCGTCCTTCTTCCTGTTTCCCCAAGTAGAGGTTTTTTGGCATTGTTTCGCAGGCACGGTAGCCCCGGTTAACTCGACGCAGAGTAATCAGCCGTTCATCACGATACCGCTGAACGTCGCGATGAGTGCCGCCGGCTTGTCGCTTCCGGTTACATCCAGGATGAATCTGTCGCCGTCGCCGCGATCACCAACGACATCGGCCACGTCCAGCTGCGAGCTACCATCGGACCTGAGCAAAGATCGTGAGTGATATATCGCGGATCGAGCCTCGATTAAGAAAAAACCCTCCCCGAAGCTTGTCGCTCGACGATGCAACAAAAGGCTTGACCCGACGAGATTGGACGGGCCATCTTTTTTCCAACGATCGTTTCGGTTCACCAAAGAAGGTCGGAGCGAACCGTGACGCATACAGAAACTCGGAAATCTCGCGCGGAACATTTTCTCTTCAGCGACGCGACGGGATGACCTGTTTCGATCGTACGTCCGAGCCGAATTGATCCGACGATCGAAATGGACGCGTTCTCTGCAATGCTATCGATACATACGGATAGAATTTGCTGCTTATTGTGTACGATCGACTGATTTGTATTTTGCAAGATGCTGGATTTTGTCGAGATCTCCTTTGCGCTCGCGATCTAGCTGGTCGCGACGGTAACGCGTTGCAACGCGCAAGTGCTTGTCATTGGTCGAGGATATTCGTTTGATGAAATTTTGCGAAATTATCGGTACTGTGTTGTATTTTATAGAGGATTGTATAAAACCAGAGAACGAATCTAATTGCAACGATGAATATGTCGAGAGTAAGGGTAGCAAATTTGGATGGATCTTTGCGTACGATATTATGTGCGTAAATTAGCATTGACCGATGATTGGTTGTAGTATGAAATTATCAATGCGCATTGGTATTGTTTTTGTTGATACTGGACTTTGTTAGCCGGCGTTTAATCGATATTCGTGCAATACTAGTCGAAGGTTTTACCCAATAACGTTCCACGAATCAATTGTTTACACTGTCTTCGTAGAATTCGCCGCCTTTCGAGTTATTATTTAACGTTTCGTAAATTACTTAATAGAGAGGAAAGGAATTCAATATTTTTTCAACGTTAAACGTTATATAGGGATATTTGAAGATTCGTGGGATTGGTGAGTCGAATGAGACGCATTCGAGTGCAGTAATTTGATAATAATAGAAAAATGAGCAAGTAATAATAAAATATCGAAATTTTAGCGATACACTTTATGTATCACGTGTGTTATGTACTATAATTGTATATATATCAACGATTCGAAGCTTGTAATTCTTAACGTTTTCTTCTTTTGCAACGTAAATCATCACGAAACGATTACAGAACTTATAAGTTTATAGCTCGAAGCGGTACACCATTCGACTGCGGCGATTTGTTCGCAATTCTCATCCTAGAAAACACAAGTTCATATGGTTGTTCGCGAATTATTTGAAAGAAAAGGGGGATAACTAAAGAGAGATATCGAAAATCGATGAATCGTGTGGCGATAATGACTTCTCAATCATACAGGGTGCTTCTAAAAATAATCTATAAGCTAGCGTTATCGTTTTTTTGAGCTATAGAGAAGAAAATATTCGATATATTTTCTAACACGGAAGTGCGATTAACCAAAGACCTTTTTGGTTTATTCGAATTGTATTATTTATTAGCTTACCCGGATAATGATTCCTCGAGAAACAGCGACGTGTTCGCGGTGTTACCGAAACATAGAAATTACACAAATTCCTCGTGAATCAGTCACAGAATGTAAAAGGCGATAATAATGTCTCCAGATCGATGATCGGCTAATCGAGTTAATTAACCGAGCCGTTCAATTGGTCAGTGATAATGTTGGCAATCGTAACCGTTCGTTTATA
The DNA here is from genome assembly GCF_041682495.2 of Bombus fervidus. Classification (NCBI taxonomy): domain Eukaryota; kingdom Metazoa; phylum Arthropoda; class Insecta; order Hymenoptera; family Apidae; genus Bombus; species Bombus fervidus. Next base: position 9,698,155 of record NC_091530.1, on the reverse strand, counting down.
CGATCATGATGTTTAATCATTAACCGTAAAATAGTGATAAGCACGCATCATTATCAGCCAAATTGTTTCAACAGTATTTTTACTCACACAGTAATCTCTATTTTACACAATATGGAAATAAATGATCAGCTTGTGATAGATAACACGCGAAAAGCTTGTATTTTTTTACAATGCACCTATGATTTTTACACGGATAGTACTATCGACACGCGCGAGGAACATTGTCAAACTTACCAAACGAATTTCTTTCTTTTTTCCTTTGCTTTATTAAACAATTTTAAAGATGTAACGCTTTCCTTTAATGCGAATTTATTTTGCTTCTCTAAATTTCATCGATATTATTTGAGATAAACGTTAATAGATCATGAAAGTATTCTGGAATGGTACCTGCCTATTGAAAAATAATTAGGAAGAGCGTAGTTTAGAAAAGAAGCAAAATGATGATGTACTTTTTTTTAAAATTATCGAATTTTTTATGTATTTTATATATTTATGTCTAATCGATATTATTTGATAGTGCCTTCTTAGAGAATTAAAAGATGTTGGAAAAAAGTCAAGAAAAAACTTTAATATTACACTTATAAGTACTATGTTCTCCTTAGAATGAATTTTTTAAACTTAATGCAAACGTATTATGAATTTTATTAACTTTTCTCATTAGGTAATGCTAGTCAAAAGATTGTATTATACCTAGTCATTGAAATGTGCAATGAAACATAAACAAGCATTTAATTTTTGTATCGTAACATTGCTCGAAGCAGCTGCAGAATGTAATAAAGTTACTTAATGAAAATTAAGAAACTAAAGTATAAAATCTGATAAAAATTGAAATAGAACTCTAAATTGAAAGAACCAATCGCGGAACTTTTAACAATCTGTTTCGATAGAAATTTATATCATAAATGAAATATTCTATCACCTGTACATTGTATAAAATTATCCTAACATTGTTTTGAGCAGTGAATACGTTGTATGGATTGCCATAAGAATAAGAGATTTATAATATGAACGATAGTACGATCCGTGGGATAATGTGAAAGATTCTTATGCCAAAATCCATACATTCTCGTCCAAAAGGGAATACCGTTGTATCATGCATTTATCATAAATATCTTGAAAATATCAAATTTCACTTTATATCTTTCCAAATTTTCGACACTGGCCTGTTCAAACGAATTACATGACAGAATTCAGGCATTTCTTTTATTATTTCATCTTGTTATTGATTAAAATAATCTTACGTAAAATAGTGGAAGTTCGATTTTGTTTCATTTTATACCTTTCTTGGTCATAAATATATTTCATATACAGTAGTACGTAACTCGTTTTTAAAAATGTTTCGCTAAACTTCGTTCTTAAATACTTTGGTTTTGTTGTAAATAAATAATACGTGAAACTTGTATAGTGAAAATTCATAAAACAAATACTCGCGGTTTTACGAATACCAAATTGATTTTTTGTCACCCTGCGAATTGGCGGCAGCAACCAAAAGTTCTATTTTAACTTCGTTAGACAGTTTTTGATATTGAAAAACGACTGCTGTTATTCCAAGAGAATGATAGAAATTACTTACAACCTTCGTGCTTCCACGTGCAATAATTACATCGATAACTACCGTAAACAATTTTCTCCTATAATGAGAAATATCCAAAAAGATAAGGTATACATGATGCACTATTCAAATGCGAATGGAATTCACCTTAATCTCGCATTATGTAAATTAAAGTCGAAATGAAAGAGCAAAAACAAGAAAATTCAAACGATAATTTCTGCATTTTGTTATCGCACAAATGCACACATACTTTTTAATGCCGCACCATGCAATATTACAAGATAATTATAGTTCGTAAAACGCATGCTATTCGAGAGTGATTTTATGATCACATATGAAAATAATATTTACAACAACTAAGGTATTTATAAATCGTTCACGAGGCAAATATGGTAAAATAATAATGGGACGAAACAATTCGAGCGTTATAACTTGTGTGTACACGTGTAATTATGATGGAACTTTATCGAAGTGCTAAAGGAAGATGGAATAATGTTTGAATGAAGGAACATGAGAAATGCGTTTGTGAACTATCTATTTTACTTACGAAAATTTTACTTCGTTTTTCTGCGTTATTGTTATCTACGCTTAACGAGTGTTCTTTACTTTCTTCGTCGTTTATATTTCTTTACATTCGATGCGGTAAAATTAGAAAATTTTACGATAGCATAAGAATCATTGGTTTTCATGAAATTTTATGTTTCGGATGTAAAAACAAGCAATTAATTTCTAAAAAATGAAGAGTAACACGCGAATGATGTCTTATGAACCTCATAAAGTGCAGTACCTCGAAAAATTCGATGGCCATGGCTCGAGCTTAATGTTTGTATAATAATAGAGAAATTCGTATGTTCAGCATGTCCGTTGGGAATCCAAATTCTCGACCATCGTCGACGAATGACAAATTTAAATGCGTTCTATTTTATATACAATTTATATATACATATCTATGTAATATACGTTGCGAGGGTTGTTTAAATTTTTCTGGGATTTTATAATTTTCTTATGAATAAAGACATTTGAAGAATATTACAGGTATTTTATATAATCTTATCAAGACAAATATCAGTACAAAATTTTGAATTTCTCAAGTATTTATATCAGAGATTATTCAATATTTAAAGTAAATTACAACTTATTCCAGTTTTTCCAATCCTTATATCTCTGTCAATAATCTAAAGATATTTTGCCTATTCTTACAAATTCACAGAAACATAATTGTTAATTCGTGATAAATAAACGTTAAACTTAAAGATTTCTTATATAACAAAGGTCTTGTACACTTATCATAATTATTTTACTAGTGGATAAAAAAATGTTTAAAAAATATTACATAGCAAACTTTAATATTTCCATATATGTGATATGATTTAATGTGTATGTGTAATATTACAAAGATCATTCAATGACTCAACCAATCTGTTATACATAAAGGAATAGAAAGAACTCCTGAAATGTCAAAGAAATATATCTATGGTAAAAAATCGAACCAAATCATCGATTATGTAACAAATAATTATATTCATAACAATCGCAATCATACTATAGATAAAATTCCAACAACCCTCGGCTATACATGAATTGCAATGTTTTTTTATTACTTCTCTACTGTAATATATATTACAGCATGAAGAATGTTTGTAACGAATGAACATATGTAGACATATCGTTGTTTTTTTACACTAACTTTACGTAATGTACCGATCATGTAACATTGTTAGAATTGTTGTGACGAATACGTCGAATATGAAGAAATGAAATATAATTATTCGAATTACAATTTTTGTGGATACTGTGAGTTTTACATCAGTTGTACGAACCAGAAATTATTATTTCCGATCCTTTTATGTATTTTAATTGTCTTTTACATCTTTATCTTAATTTAATTAATCAACACGAATTTGCTATTCATATTTAAACCCAAAGAAGTATTTAAAAATTGAAAACATATTATTTTTATTTAAGAAATTGACTGAGAAATTGTATCCTCCTTGTTACTTAAAATAACACTTCAATTAATTCGACCATAAGATGGTTGTATACCAATGTCGATAAACTCATACACAAATGGTATATCAACTCACTGTGTATATATCCCTATTCGTAATAAATATACTATAACTGTATAAGCATATTGCACCTTATTTCCAAGTGCAACAAATGAATAAAATTTAAATAAAACCAAGGTACGTAATTCTATTTTTCGCTAATTTAGTTATTAGTTAAAAATACTAAAAATTCTAATTTATATTCAATATTTGCATCATATCTCATTATATGGCAACCATAATCGAAATACATTAACATTAAATGTAATTTTCAAATTAAAAATGCATTTTGGAACACATTAAGCGATTTTAAAAACAGATGTTTTAAAATGATGTCAATTATATTTATAACAAGTAAAAATTTAAACCAGGAAATCGAATCGAAGATTCGATTCGATATAAAAACGTGTAAAGCATTCCTTTGAACAATGTTGGTAGCAAGTAGCAAGTATCAAGGTGTAATGGACCGTCATGGCGACGTTACCGCCGCGGAAAAATCTAACTCCGACGAAGATTTTAAAACAGCATTTAACCCCGTTGCAAACGCTATTACAATTAGGTTTTCCGAAACATCGAGCGTGAGTATTAGAGTAAGATTGTAAAACACTATCGATATCTCTTTGCTATTCTACGAACAATTGCATGCGGTTATAATACATTCAATGTAAACAAACAGCTGTCAAACATTAAGTACCATTGTTGTTTTCTTCTTGTTTTTGTTGATTCATCATTGCCTATGCTTATCATAAAAATTCAACATATATACTTCTTTATCGTTATCTTTTTTTTATTTTCATAAATCGATGTACAAAGTACGTAATTTCAAAAAATTTCTACACTTTTATTATGTAACTATAACGCAACTAGAATTATTTGACTAATTGTATAATCTTTAACAATTTAAATAAATATTCTATCGCTTCTAGAGAGAAAGCATTAGCTGCTACAGGACATCGAGGTGTTCAACTTGCATCGGATTGGCTAGTAGCTCATGTTAGAGATCCAACCTTGGATTCTGACACCCATAGACAATATGTTTTGTATGCTTGTCCTACGGGTGAATTAGCTGAGCAACTTATGAGATTTTGGTCAGAGAGTAAAGAACTCATATGGAATGGAGCACATAATTATATGCCACATATTACGCTTGTTTCATTTTTCAAGGTATAGCATCATCTTAACAATACATGTAAATAAAAGTCGCAAGTAATACAAAAACATTTTTTTGCAGGCACCAGATGAATCTACCGAGGAATTGGTAAATTCGCTTGAAAGTATAGTTAACCAAGATGAATTATCAGATAATATTGAATTAGAAACTTATGTTTCTCCTAATTTTATGGGTCTGTTTGTTAAGGAAGTAAATACAGAATGGCTAAAAAACATTGCCATTTGTTATGCAAACAAACTTTCAAGTTTGGGAATTTCTGCAGAACCCCAAATAAAATCTTTACATTTGACATTGGCTTATCAATTTCCCAGCAATTTATATCAACAATTGCGCTTGATGGTGGAGAAACTGACACTCATTTGTCCAACTAATTGGGAACTCAGATTATATTCCAGAGATTCTAGGCTACAAAATGCACATGTACATAAAGTGACACATCCTCACATGCCTAGGGAACACGATGAATTAGAATTGAGAGTGGGAGATTACATTTACATTCCAGAAGGGGCGTGTAGTGTATCTACAGATGGTTGGGTTGAAGGTATCTCTTGGCTAACTGGTATTTCAGGACATTTACCTTTAAATCATACAAAACGTACAGCTGAGTCAGATTCATGGACTTTACATACTACCATACAAATTACTGACGATAAAAGGGGAATTTTAGAAAAAGAAGAAATATCCCCAACTCGAAAACCACCAATATTGTTATCGAGTGATTCCATAGACAGCCCTGATGGAGTAGCAACAACTACTGAATCAGTAAATGACATCAATTATTTATTATTTATTCACATATAAAAATTCGAATTCTAATCTTTCATTTTACTTCTACATATACAGATTGAAGCTTCTGAAGTACCTCCAAGTTCTTCAAGACAAATTTTTATATGCCGACATGGAGAAAGAGTAGATTTTACATTTGGAGCATGGATTCGTTATTGTTTTGAATCAAATGGATCCTATGTTCGTAGAGACTTGAATATGCCAAAGGAAATACCATCAAGAAATATACAGGATTTTCGAAACGATAGTCCTTTAACAACTGTAGGTGAAGTACAAGCAAGTTTGGTAGGAGAAGCTATGAAATCATCTAGTATTAAAATAGATGTGGCTTTTACATCTCCCTCATTAAGATGTATACAAACATTGGCCCACATTTTAAAAGGATTAGATTTAAACATTCCAATGAAAATAGAGCCAGGTCTCATAGAGTGGTTAGCATGGTATCCAAATGGTGTTCCTGTTTGGATGACATCTGAAGAATTAATAAAAGCAGGTTTTAACGTAGATAAAAGTTATAATCCAATTGTTAAAGCAAAGGATCTTCCATTGAAAGAAAATGCAGCCCAGTATTATGAACGAAGTTATGAATTAATCAAACGAATTATTGAAAATACAGTAGGAAATATTCTAATAGTAGCTCATGCTGCTTCTTTGACCGCTTGTACCAGACAATTAACAGGTGGGAAAGTGCCACCAGCTTCTGAAGTTACAAGATTAGCACAGAGAGTACCATATTTAGCATGTTTAACAGCACGTGAAGGGTTGGATGGTTGGCAACTTCATCCACCTCCCTTTCCTCCTATAACCCATACCAGTAATACTAGATTTGATTGGAAAGTATTATTGTAAAAAGTAATTAATATTTTAAATACAGTTTTTCTCTTTTTATCTTTTAAAGCACTAAAACTTAAATCATTAAAGGCTATGCAGATACAATGAATTTCTTACAATATATATATTTTAATTTACATAAACTACATTAAAAAGAGAGAAAAAGTATTAAAAAGATTATTTTATGGATTGGGTTATTTATAACGTAATAAAAAATATGCCAGTCGTCTATTCAATATTTAAAACAACATTTGTAGGGCAATAAATACGGGTATTTTTAATTTTATTAATGATATTTTTTATTAATGATATTAATGATTTTTTTAATTCTACCTTTTCTATAGAGATATACTAAGTAGGATATGCGTTTAAAGTGAATGTATGAATTAATATTTTGAAAAAGATATATTCTCATAGATTTCGTACTGGTCGTTTAGAAAATGTTTAGTAAAGACGAAATATAGTATTTATAACCTTTAACAGGCAAATATTGAGAGTTTATTCAGAGTTTTTAAGAATGTATTTAAAAGATTATGAAATTAAAAAATTGGTTATATGATGATTTGCTGCAATATTAATCACAATTCGTAAAGTTCATTTTGTTATTGAATCAATCTATTATTTATTCAAATGTTTAAATTTGCATGTATTTTGAACGTATTATTATATACGCAGAATATATAACGAGATTTAGGATTTATTACTACTATGTTTAGTAAAGGTTTACTTTATTCTTACAAAAAATATATGTGTATGAAAATTACAAAAAAGTACAAAAAAAAATTAATAAAAATTTTCCACACACTGTGTAGACCTATGAAACAATAGTTGGCATAAATAATGTGTGAAGAAATAGAAGTACAAAATTAATGTAGAAAAATAATGTTATTTACCAAAGAAATATATAAGATGTTATTTCATTACAAATACCAGTTATATCATGAAGGGACCTATTATTTTATTTACTGCAGAAAAAGTTTATTCAAGTGTAATATATAACATACCATAATGTATAAAAAGTTTTCTATATAAAGATAGATTTTAGTAAAAATGTAATTATATATTTATATATGTATAAATAACATTAATGTAAAACAATATGAAATAATTTTTAAAAAATTTTTCAATAACAATATATATAATTACACATGTCCACTTTCCTTTAATTTTGCAATTAATGTATCAACATCTGGTACAATAGCTCCAGCTTGTCTGACTGGTGGCTCTTCGACTGACAAAATTTCAATCCTTGCTGAAGTATCTACACCAAGATCTTTTGCTGTTAGCTTTTTAATTGGCTTTTTTTTTGCTTTCATAATATTTGGTAATGTGGCATATCGTGGCTCATTAAGTCGAAGATCAGCACTTAAAACTGCTGGCATTTTCATTTTAATAACCTCTAAACCTCCATCAACTTCACGTGTTACGGTTAGTTCACTATCATTTTTTTCAATCTGTTACAAAAAAGTATAATCTATATTACAAGATACTCATAAATATGTTGTTTAAGGTCTTACTCAATTAACTTACCTTACTACAAAATGTCCCAGTTGGCCAATCCAAAATACCTCCAATCATTTGTGCAGTTTGGTTACTATCATCATCTATAGCTTGTTTTCCAACAATAATTAAATCTGCTTTCTCATCCTGAGCTAATTTGGCTAATATTTTGGAAACATGAACAGGTTGTAAAGTTTCATATTCAGATCCAGATATTTCAACATGAATGCCTTTATCAGCACCCATTGCAAGTGCAGTCCTTATCACATCTTGACATAGTGGAGGACCACATGAAACTGCAATCACCTCCTCTACTAATTTCTTTTCTTTCATTCGTACAGCTTCTTCAATTGCAATTTCATCAAAAGGGTTCATTGAATGTTTCACTCCATCTGTTACAACACCTGTCTTATCTGATTTGACACGAATCTAAAAATAAGTAACAAAATGTTAAAATTAAAAATGTTATCTATAGTTGATAATATTTGAAACAATATATGTACATATTTCTTAAGAAATATAATTTTAAATTATTTAAATTTATAATATTCATTTTTTATTGTAGTATAAATTCTAAATGAATCTACGAATTACATAGTACATAGGCATAATACTTTCCACTGATCTACAATTACTGTAATCTGTACTATATACTATTTCTCATTTATTATTATATTACTGATAATTACCTTAACTGCATAATCGATAACTCTCTTTACACCTACAAGTGCTCGTGTCATTGTTAATTAATAAAGAGGTCGATAAATTATACAATTATAATTTTTTTTTTCACGATATTTATCGAGGTGTTTACACAACTACTTTAACCTCTTATGTGCTATATACGGTGTATGTAGCCTGACTATTTTATTGACTTGCTTGACACTCTTCACTCTTCACTCCGTTACGTGGTAAATGGTCTAAAGTTCATTGTTGCTTTGATATGTTATAAATGCCTGTGTTGATTTCATGAACATATTTTCATATAGTTCGCGCTGATGTAACTGCGAACGTCATAACATGATCATTTCAGATTTTAGATTAAATAATCAAAAGATTGATTAAAAAATAAAAATATAAAAATAATGTCTCGAATTTGTAAGCCAGAATGTAAAACTCATATTAAACATGGCTTGCTTTCGAGATAACTTTTTTCATAGATCCTAACTTATTTATGATGGATGAAACAGCGAGATTTGTAATCGTATATATATATATATATATATACAATTAGTGATGATATTTTTATCGGAATCAAATTCATAAACAATTTACAACAATACTTTTCGTTTTATGGCTTTAATCCGTATAGCATATTGCACGTTAAGGCCATTTTCCATTTTTCAATGTATATATATATATATATATATAAATAAAATATATGTTACATGCATCTCTTAAATAAAACAGTAAGAAGGTGAATCATGCATTTTAGTTCAATTACTGTTGTTTTATCGTTCAAAAAGAACATAAATGTAGATGATTATATATTTTTCTAGAACGACTAGTTTGAACTATTTCAATGGGCATTATAATTATAAATCACAATATCGATTATTCCTAATATTAAATAAGAATTTTATATAAATCATTCAATACATAAAATATACATATTAACTACTGCTACGAAATTAATTTATTCCCAGATTAACAGATACTTTAATATTATAATTTAAGATATTAGCTAAAAAAATGATCGATGCAGGTTCTTTTGATCTAATACATGAACCATGTAGAACAACGAAATTTTCGTTGGATGATTTGAATATTCATATGACTCAATAAATTACATATATGTACCTGTAGAGTAAGTCATAGATCATTAACTATTACTACTTTATGTACATATGTAAATATTTGATAAACCCTTTTTTTAAAGCATGATATTTTTAACAAAAGAAAAATAAATTTTCGCAATTTTTCCATTAGCAGAATATTACTAACAAACATGCTGCTTTTGAATCAATGAAAATTTTAGCACATATCCGTTTCAACAAATGAAACTTTCAAAATGCATGAAAATAGTTACGTACAATTTTCATATTCCAATGGAATTAGAATAAAAGAGATTTTGAGCGATCGCTGTTGCACCAATCAGAATGAATATGAAATCAAGTTTGCGCCACACATGGCGTCGAAGAACCGACGCCATCTAACGTCTGGCATTCCTGTTTTTTTCGTGCGGGTAAAATCACGGCTTTCTATAGCGCGCAAGCCTTTATCGTTTTGTTTTGTAAAATACGGTAAGTTAAGTGGATATCTTTGATAAATCGACTATGCTACGCATATGCCGAATGAAATGTTAGCTGAAAAAAAGCGTTCACGCGTTAAAGAAAGTGTGTGGGAAAATGAGTTAACCGTGTGTTAACGCGCAGTGGTCAACTATCCGTGCAAGTTTAGCAAAGGAATATATATCCATATTCAGGACGTGATAACGTCGAGGTAATTAAATGTTAATTTTTGAGATTGAAAGTATGCGTTGATTCTCCAAATATATATAGAATTTAAATCCATTGAAAGTTTCCTTCGTGTTTATGTTTACTCCTCTAATTACCCCCTCCCTCTTCAGCCACCTTCTGTGCCTCAATTCTTATTGAGATTCTCCCTCGTTTTCTTCATGCTTTATACAAGTGTTTTCTTTTTTATAGCCTTGCTTCTTTGCCTTTTTCTTAATCATCATATGGATTTGGTATCTATCTCATATGTTTGTTATTACATTGATTACAATAACCAAACTGTAGAAAGGATACAAATCATTATTTGTATTAATGAAATGTTAGCTCCGCTTTGTTGAATTATTCTTGATATTCTTTTGATATTTTGATGACAATACTAGCATATTACCAAACATAAAATAATTATATATCAATAGTTTCGCAAACGTTATTCATATATATATATATATTTATTTATTTATTTATTTATTTATTAATATTTCTATATTGTAAATGTATATTTATGCATAGCTAATTTCGACTAATTAACATTGGCTTTTTATAAGTATTTAGAAAGACGTATTTAATCAGTGAAAAATGAGCACATCGGCCATAAAATCAACGATACCTGGAGTAGGTACATCCCCAACTTCCACCAGTCATTCTATTCTTCCCATGAATGCAATGGCACAAAAAGTCGTATCAGGATCAGAACCAGGATCTATGAAGCCTTTACCAGGAACTGGATTAAGCTATGTTACATTACAACCACCCAGTCAACCTTTGAGCTTAGTACAAGATCATAGACCTTCTGTATATCAAACACCTCCTTATGTAAGCAGCAATTCTGAAAAGGAACCAGACCTGGATAAATTAATCCCTAATGGAGTAGAGATTATGAAAACTGAAACAGAACAGAATATGTCTGTTTCTATAAAGCAGAGTGAATCTAACAGAAATAATAATTTAAGTCCAGATAATCCTACACAAGATTCACAAAGAGAAGTTCAAACAGAACAAGAGATGACACCTATCAATTTAGATTTTCCTGGTTAGTAAAAATATAAATTTTTTATTAATTTAAGTATGTAGTTAATTTTATATTATATTTTGTTCATTGAATGTACTTCGATGTTGCATCACAGATATTTTTACTTACATGTATATCATTGGGTATAATAATTCAACAAGTTATTTACATGTATTGCATATTGAATTTATTAACATTATAATGCATGTAAAAATGTACAAATATAATATACTTACCTATATCTATGCATATATATATATATATGTTACTTTAGCATTATGTCCACAATTACAAAACAAAGTTGAAGAAAAGAAAACTCCTGTAAATAATGGTTCAAAAGAATCTGATGGAATTCCAATTAATACAAATTTACAAACAAAATTGTCATCACACAAATCAGAAGATGGGTCAGTAAAATCTGATAGTCAGAAGTCAAAAACCACAACTCAAAGTACGAAACTTATAGCAGATAATTCTGCATTACCGCAAACAAATAATCCACCAAAGGTTGAAACAAAGGTCACTGGTTCACCAAAAGCAAATAAGAGAAAGCCTAGGGAATTGAAAGATTTAAGAGGGACTTCAGCAAATTCAGATGGAGGAAGCAAACCAAAAAGAAATCGAATTCAAACACAGCCTTATCAGAGCCCATTACCAGAAATTGCACTGCTTGTAAAAAATTTAAATAAGCCTCCACCATCGAAAGCTTCTGACGACAAACTTATAGTATTCTATAAGTAAGTATGAGTCAGATGACATTTCCAAAAATGTAAAATATGATGTAATGATGAATAATAATAAGAAGTTTAATCTCTATACAAATTTTCATTCACAAATATGATAATTTACGTTGATTTTGAATATAAATATAAGCAAAATCAATAATGTCATCACATGCATTAACTTTTATTGATATTCATTATTAGAAATGAATTTTTGGCTGTGAGAAACGCGGAAGGAAGCTTCTACGTATGTCAAGCAATGCAAAATATATATAAATCTAGCAGGAGAATTCGTATACGTTGGCTTTCTCAAGATAAAAACAATGGTGAAATATATTCACCAGATTTTTATGATTACATAGGTAATATATAATAGTTATTAAATGTTATGTACACTTGGCTTATATCTTGTAATATTTGTTATGTTATACAATGCAGACTATGTTTATTTTTTCTTTTTTTAAATTTCAGATTTCGACTGTATATTAACGAATTTAAATTTAAACAAAATTGACAAAAATAAATTCCAGCTAACCAAGATTGAATTATTACGTACAGAAAATATTTTGAAAAGAGCAATTGATGTTGAAGCAGGCGTATCCGAAAAACCTCGAGTAACGGAAGAACACCCAGATGGACGTTAGTATTTTTATATACTATTTATATAAACTTTTACAAAAAATGTTTAAATGTCATTTATTAATGTTACTAAAATCTTGTGTCTGTTCAGTTTTAATAGATTTTATTGATAGTGTTTAGTTTATTCCATTATTTCGTGTTTCAAAGTCAATGAGATTCAGCCTTGATATTATTTGTTTCTTATTTATATTTTTGAAATTTTGTAAAAATATTTCATAAAATTGAAATGTTAATATCTTATCCACAGTTGACCTTTCACTTTATAAAGATGAGTCACAATTAAAGAGAAGAAAAAGTCACAACTTGCATAAACAAAAACAAAGTTTGCGTAAGAAATCAAAACGAACTGAAAGCTTCTCTGAAGATGATGCTACTGAAGAAGAATCAGGAAAGAAATCACCTAAATCGAATCGTTCTAAAAAGCGAACGGTTAACAAAGCTCTGGCAATTGCAAAATCCGTTGCAAAGGGATCTAGTAGAGCAGAAAGAGCATTGAACAGAAATACAAAGTCTGGAAGTGAAACTACTGCAGCCACTACTAATAATACTGCAACTACTACTACCAGTACTACTACTGCAACTGTAGCTGCATCCACAACATCAATAGATGCAATTAAAAATAATACTGATGTTAAAAAAAGTGAAAATAAAAAGAGCACAAAGCAACAGAATAATAATAACGCAAGTGGGGTTTCAAGGACGAAACTACGTGGTAAGAAGTTCTCATTAATATGCTATTAACGTAGTCTCCATATCTATCAATAGATTGGTATAATTTTTTTCTAAAACTATCATAATTTACTTTTTAGCATCTGTACAAAACACACAACAAAGTAACAAAACAGCAGGACGTCCAAAGCGCATGGCTGCAACCACAGGTGTTGCGCCATCCGAGGAAGCGGCTTCTCGGAAAAAGCCACGTGGGCGAGCATAAGATTAACGTAATTTACTTGTATTTCCTGTACTGCATCTAGAACAGAATCTGCATCGTAGGCAATATGTACACGTAGTACACTCTTTAAAAATTGCGATCGATTTATAATGTAATATATATGATCTTATTATCTATCAGATGCTGCATTATATTATAGTCCAACAATGTGGGATCAACAATTTATATTACGATGCGGCAAGTCGCATTTAAACGAAGAAAAGACTCAAAGACTTATAAGAGTGATATTGTGATATCATACAAAATTTGTACATATCGTCTACGTTTCAGATTCCTACAGGAGAAGAAAATCATGGAATGTGTATGAAGAACGGTACCTTGGTTGAGTAATAACTATCTACAGGGTGTCACAAGCTAATGCACTCTTGCAATAGTCTATTTTTGATGTTGTGAGTGAATTGTACGTGATTCAGTTGAGTTTAATGTACACTTTCCATTGGATATGATAGCTATGTACAAATATATATATCTGGGGCTTATAACGTACTCCATAAAAAGATGAGAACGAAAGAAAATAGAGTACGAGAGAATGAGAACAATCCGTGAATTATCGATCTCTAAGTTATGGATCGGTAGATTTAGAAGTACAATATCTGTACATTATGCTGAATCCTTGCTGTTTAAAAAATAGCATATAAAATGGTCCAGCGCCTATATTAAAGACAGGCAGAGAAAAAAAGTGCCCTCAACTGTAAATCCTTGTCCTGTTGTTGAATCTATGGATTCATAAAAGAAAGAGTCTTATGCCTGGAGATGTAACGTTTTACCTGTAGTTTATTTTTGAATTATTTACGTCAATGAATTGCTAATATAATTCATTATTATAAAAAAATGAAGAGGATCATATTAATTATGGTGATGTCGAATTATAATTTAGCCACTTAAACATTATATTCCTTTCTTAAGAAAAAAAAAAAAAAAACAAACAAAATAGCACTTATTTACTCTGATAAGTCTGGATTTAAATGTGTAAAAACTTGCTTTATCTATGTATTATTTTATTTTTTCAAAGATTATGGACAAAGTGTATATTTACCGAGAGATAGATGATTATGATTTATACACACCCTTCACCAAATCTAAATTCGTATATTTTAATGTAGTTTATAGTTTATATTTTGTGTCAAAATATATTATTGGGGATACAAATTTTGTATCAATATTGAGAAAGGGAAATTATGAAAATCAATTTATTACGATGTATGTACATTTAACGAAGGTATCGAGGCATGTATTTGTTTTTTACATTACAATGGTACAAGGACATACAATAGATAATTATTTTACATGAGAAAAATCTTTGTGTTTTAGGAAAATGAAAAACGAATTTTATTAATTAAAACTGTATCGTTCTTTTCGTTAAAAATTCGGTCGTCGAAATTGTGTGAATTTATTTAAAGCATCGGCCGTTGAATATTGCACAAACTTAAATGAGAAAATAATTTCTCATTTACATGATTTTATCTGTATGTACATATAATAATTAGGTAAACAAAATTGTGAAAATGAATAAAAATCTATACGAGCGTTTGGAATCTTGAAGGCTAATGTATCTTATTCATTTGACAGTGTGTTCCAATTTATTATGTTGCAATATGAATGAACAGTGCAAAATCCTTTGTCTCTTATTTCAGGAAACATTGAACACATGTACGATGTACATATAATTCATAAGCTTATAACATTAAAGACAACTCAAGAATGCCGTTTAAACGAATAGGCATATCGACTTCTATTGGAAATAGGATATAATTATTATAATAAATGATTAAGGTGAATTTAATTCTTGAGATAGGAGATGAATAAGATACCAATCCTGTCATTGGTCCATTGCATATTGTATTTAAAGTATACACACACATAATGTATAAATTTAAAATATACGCAAACGTAATGTATAAATTTAGTGAAGGAAAAAAAATTCTAATGAACGAAAGACGAAGAATTTGCTTATATTGTTATTCGATTTTGCTTTGAAAGCAATTCTGAAAATTAGTTGTATAATATCGAGATGATTCATAGGACGGTGCAAATAATTATAACTAAATATTATCATTAGCGTCGATGGAAGATAATGTAATATATAATAAATTTTCAAGACAAGCTGCACTTTATCATTTCGTAAAGCAAAATCGATTACAACATATAATTCGAATAAATACAGCTCTCGATATACTTCTCGTGAGCCACTTGCAAATTTAAGACGGGAGAATAGTACGAAGGAAATTGAATCGAAAAGCAATTATACATTTGCGTGCGGGCTGATATTTGTTGAGGATACCTAAAACTAATGTATTAAATTTCAAAGACCGAAGTTTAAACATGTAGACACTAGGTAATTGACCAGTAAAGAAAATCATCTTTCACTTTATACAGGATGAACTATAAACTTATATTCATCTATATTAATTTATTATACATATGTGAAAAAATGTTTATTCGAGCCAGTAAATCCCAAATTTTGTATTGTCATTATTATGGGAAAAATAATTCATATATTTAATTTCGTTTTTTCTCGAGATTGCGTTTTTTAAAGTAAGACTAGAAATCGTTGTTCAAAATTTAAGAGCTAAAGATACATTTGCTACAAAAAAGTATATGTAAAATTCAAAGTACAAATAGTTTGTCATGAAAGTATCAAATCTTTAGCCCAAAATTTAGGAAACATCGGTTTAAAGTGTTACGTTAAATAAGATCTCAACTACCTCGATATATGACTTATTTCTACAATAATGTAAAGATTGTATCTCTGATTTTAGATACATATAATTTAGAGGGACCTCATTTTATTTGCATTATGATTTACTTATATATGATATGCGAACATATGACATTTGATATTATAAGCATCTAAAATGTCCTTTTCATGCAATACTTAAATATATAAAAGTAATATTACATTGAGATAAGAAATACGAAAACAACATTTATATTTCTCTATTTTGATGCAATCTTTATAAATGAATCTTGATTCAAAATTTTTATTGATTTTTAATATTTTTCTAATTATTAAATGAGAAGGATGTTTTAGTCCAATGATATCAAATGTTGTATCTTATACAATCCAAAATAATAGTCTTGGTCAGTTTGCGGTGCCAATTATTTTTATCTTTCGAACAGTAATCCTCCAACGAGATTTCTCCTAAAACACACGAAATCTATTATTGGCTCTCACTTGACTTCTAAGCACTGCTTCAATGAATTTACAGCGTATGTCCCTTATTAATCTGAATGTCACGATTGCATTCTAATTATGTAATAAGTACACAAACCGTATTACGCGTGTCGCATTTAGATAGACATTTAAATGATTAAATAAAAGCGATCGTGCGATTACCTCTAATTATGATTCTTGTAAGAATAGATATTTACATAGTCGAAAAGTACAGCCCACATGCGAAAATATCGAGCCATGCTCGAAACGCGTTACTAAAGACTGCCTTTTTGCTTCGAGGTCACGTGAATTAGTATTTACATTAGGAAATATTCGCAAATAGTAAATATACGATATTTGATATTTCGTGTAAATTTAGTTGTCGTTTTCAATTCGAGAATTGAATCGAATTTTCAAAAGTCTTATATTACATATATATTATTATATTAAAATATGATAAAGACAATCTTTTAGCATAAAGATATTAATTTTTTCGAGGTATAATTATATTATAATTTTATTCTACTTGACATTGTTTGTTTCTGTAGATCGCATATAACTGACCTTTTTTTTAAATATTATAATAAAGTAGCTACGGTGACCTTTAGTAGGAAATTAAATCGAAAGTTAAATTCGATTCATACTTCTTATTGATCGACGACACATATTTAATAATATTTCATATGGCCTACTCAGTACCTAAAACACGAAGAATTATTTGACCAGGAGCATAATGGCAGAAAATAAAAGTTGTACATGTATAGAGAGCGCGTTTCAAGTAAAATTGGCTCGATCCTTTTGAGATTCATTTTTCTAGAAGTTATTCTATACAATTTACATACGATTCTACTATTTAGAAACCATTTGCAAGGAGTTTCTAATATCTAATTGTAAAATGATTAATTACAAATCACAATGAGGAACCTCTACCTGCCGTACCGTGTATTGTTTCCTTTTGTGTACGTTATTTCGCAATTTTGTCAGATTAATTAAATCATAAGCTGATGATGTTTGGTGCAATCTATATGTCCCCTGTGATTTAAGTTCACGAAGAATTTGAGAAATCAGCGTTTTACAAATAATAAAAAATATTGTGAGTTTGGTGATCGGAGTCAGTTTTTATTCGCGTTAAATTCCCGTACAATTTCCAGAGTTTCAGATTCGCCTAGGTGCAATCGAAGCGTGTACAACGAGTGCAACGACTCGAAAAGAGGCTAAAAAATCATATATGGAATATGCGGTTCTTTTTAAATTGATATTAGGATGAAAACGCGGAGCTTTGTATGTACAACATTTTCACGAATAAAAATTTCTGTAAGTTATGGTCGATGTACTGCTCGAGTGACCACCATACAGAACTAGATTGCTGTTGAAAGTTACCAAAGGATCTTTAAAATGAAATAAAGCAGGAAATTACGTGTTTGAAATTATGTTCACGTATATAGCGTCTGAGAAGTATGTACTTAAAATTGTTGTTTACCAAGATATCCAAGCGCTATCGCTTTGGAAGTTGAAAACTGGAAAATTACCACGACCGAAAAATTATATCGAAAGAAATCGTTCTTCGAATTCTAAATGGAAAATAACGATATGAAGAAAGTTATACAATTTTAAATTACTCGCTTAAAACAAATAACGTTAACACAAACGATATTCTAATTGTCGTTCAATCATCCGAAAGTTGTTTTATTCGCATTAAATTTAACGTATCATCATCCTTTGATGACCGTCGTCATTATCGCGTACGGGTCATAAACGTGAAATATTACAAACAGCAGTTTCGTGACCCATCAAATGGACGTGTCCGTGTTTCCGTGAACCATGTTTGCCGGCTCACACGTCGTTGCTTCTCTAATACTCTAAATTAGAACCTCTCTGGCGCGTCTCTCGCAACTCGACCGAGAAGGAGGCATAAGGTTCCTCAAAGTCGTATACGAGCTTCGTCGAACCGGGGGCAGGCGGGTTCATTCAGTTCAGACCCGCTAAAAAAGACCGTCGATCCGACACGATACGGAAGGGACAGGGGATTTCGCGGATATCCAAGCGTTCGAAGATATCGGGAATAAAGAGGCAAGAGCGGAACGAATCGCTTTAGTTGTAATGCGGATCACGGAGCATTATTTATTAATAGCAAAGCTGGTGTAGCCAGCGCAAGGGAGTGGCAGTGCCATGCTAAAGCGAGCGCGACAGCACCAGATCGTGGAACGGATCTTCGGATCTTTTCCCCGTTCCTCTCTTCCTTCCAACCTCCCTCCCTTCCTCTAGCTCTTTCTCTTTCTCCTACGAGCCATCTCTGTTTCCTATCGGTCTCTTTTTCTCTCGTTCACAGTTATACACTCTCTCGTTCTCCGTCTTTTCTCTTGGCTGGTAGGCCCCTCTTTTTCCACTCGTAACCTCTTCGTCCGACCGAAGGGAGCTCTTTCTCTCGGTTCCTCCATGTGTTCTTCGGTCTCGCTGTGTTTTTCTCCCTTCTCCCATCGCGCCGCGGCGCACCATTCGTCCGGCGTTGCTCAAGCTTTCTCTTTCCGCTTCTCTTCCTTCTTGCTCTGTATTACGCTACCTTACCAGCTGACTCGCTTTATCCATTGTCTCTCTCGCGTGCTTTGCTCGGCGAGCATTGTCGCGCTCCTGCTCGCGAGACAGCACGCCGTTGTAGGAGAGTGGATGAACGCTTTGTCGGCGCCCGCGGCTGAGATCAAACGCGCCGACCGCTTCCTCCTTCCCCCCACCCCCGCCCCGGCTCGACCAGCCCGTAATCCAGCCGAGGCTCTCTCTTTCCTCTCTCTCTCCCCTTCACGTCGCCGCCACCACCGCTACCCAACCCCCCTATCCCACGACCCTCCCCTTCCGACGAATCCATCCAGCAAAGGTACCCATAAACGCTCAGTCCCGGCCTGTTCTGGCCTGATGAGAGAAAAATCTCTGACGGGTAGCAACCACACACGTTCAGTCCGGGTTTGTCGGTCGCTGATTACACACCCACGGAAAAATAGAACGGGAAACCAGCGATAACGATAATTCCGCTTGAATGAACCATCACCACCCCTCGTTCTGGCTAGGGGAAACACGCGCAAAGGAAACGAGTCTCATGTACTTATGTACGTTGGGACGGGCTAATTTTCATGAAGGAGGATGGAAGTTCCTCCTAAGTTCTGAGCAACCCTCGTTATTCGTAAATCTTGGAGAATGCTCGGTCCAGGCCTGTGCTGAGACGTTAAGGCATACGATTAACGTTGATGTAGATTTTTGACGCTATGACCAATCTCGTAATTTAAAATCGCTGTTGTGTTTAATTGATAACTTGCTTCTATCTCTCAGTTTTATTCATCGCTGCGCTTACTTTCTATTTCAAAGTCTAAATTTGCACAGTCTGACCTGCTTACTTAGGAACCGAACACTAGTCATCTTTACCCGGCTAGATATCCGTCTTCTAACGTAGAAATAATTACATATTTGCATAGTTGCATTTACAGTTACACAAGCATTTCGTTTCAACTCATCAATCTTTTATTACAATTAAACGAATAGATGAATATTTATGAATAGTCATAAATGATTTATCCGTATTGTTGATATATTTATTATTAAACAGTGTTGCTCCAATTTTGAGTTATTCCAACCTATCCCGATATATATTTATTGTTACAAAGTCTGTTCTTAAACTTCTCAGTCGGCTTTTAAGAAGGCATTCCTACGTTTGGATTTTCTTCAAATTAGACATCTGTCAGACGCGAAGAGCGTACAACGAAACCGACGTCAGGCTTGCCTGTTTCTCGGCACCGACGTAGCTGCTCGCTTGCTTACCGCCGTGACTGCTGCTGTTGCTTCTGATGCTCGCGGCAAAACTGTATTATAGCCTTTCCTGTCGTATTCTGTCGTACGACGTCCTCCTTCGCCGACCTCCGTATACCTTCCACGATACCTTGCGATAAATACTCGCGCCGCTCTTTTTACACGTTACTGCCTAATTAGCGTAATTATAAGATCCGGTCGTGGACCTTCTTCCCTCTCTTATTTCTTCCTTTCTCCTCCTCATCTTTCCCTTCCTGTTTTTCTCCCGATAGTGCAGTCGAGAGGAGAAAGAGAGACAGATCGATCGTTTCTGGAACGCAATTCAAGGAACATAAAGTTTAGATGATAATTATAATGGACTTTGCTGAGAAAATAAAATTGTTTATCTTTAATAATTCATAGAAGAAAAATATTTTGCTTTCGTTTCTTTCTTTTTAATATGAATGGAATGACACGATTTCGAAGTAAATTCTTTAAATCATGACTAATTAAATCGTTTAGATTTCTACAATTTAATCTTTCTGATTATTCATAAGTAGTATAAGACTGCACTCTGAAGTTTCGACAAATATTGAAACGAAACGGTACAATTTTAGAACAGTTGAATCATATTGTTCAGATTTCTATAGTCGCCTATTACGATTTTATGTAACACATAGAAGACTTTTGTAGTCGAACAAAAATTGAAATTTAATTAAAAGTACGTTAGATTGCATTATTTTAACAATCTGGTAATTACACAAATTTGAATCAAAGACAAATGATTTCTTTCGTCGATGTTTAATTATCGCGTCGCTTAAAAGAAAAATTCCCGCGTGTATTTCAGTGTCGCCTAACATTATAATTCACGCGTACTACTTCCCCTCGCACGTTGAGTGTCAAGTGATGCGATGATAATGACCTTGCCGTGATGCATTTTGCGATATTTTTGTAACGGCAGAGATCCCTGCTGGAAAATTCGAATCAACAATCTAACATCATCCTGCGAGAACAATTGGGAAAAATACAAATTGATACGTTTGTATTCGAAACGAGTGCAATTGTGTGAGAGGAACAAATAAGGTGGAAGATATCGCAATCGCTAGAAGACGATCATATCGAAATCATCATCTTTGACGTTTGAGAAACAAAGCCTGCAGCCAAGCTGAAGTGTCGTTTGATAACGAGTATCGAGATAACACAGCCTAGTAGCTTGGTAGCTAGGATAAGTGGTATTTACACTGTTCATTTAAGATTGCTTTTTAACGAACCATCCAAAGCGATCGAAAAATTGAGGAAGAACGTTCTTCGATTAATCATACATACTAAAAATTTCAAGACGATATAAAATTTTGTAATTTAGACATTTGGCAAGCGTGACAATTACCATGAAAAGCATCTGAAGCTCTCTAGTATTGCGATTTCTCTATTATATCGCACCCTACGGGAAAGCGCTTCAATAAATATATATCCCACTTCCCTCGATCTCACCCTATTCTTTTATTACCGGTAAGTCCCGACGGAACGATACTATGTAGCAGAATTTATGTTCACATTCACAGATCGTACGAGCAGTTCGATACGTCGATGACCGTATCGAAGAATGCACGACGTTTCCTATTTACCACCGCGTGTCGGCAATTTTCTTTAATAGTGGCAACAGCATCTTAGCCGGCGTGGCATATACACGTGGCTATTCGCACGTAACATTACATAATAACGCAAACGAAACGGACGCCCAGGCCAGACGACGTCGGTTTCGAATGGGAGAGAGACCATGCAAAAGCCGGCGCGGCGTGTCGCATTCGCAAAGGAGCAGTCGTGGGCTCTCCTTTCTCTCCAGACGATAGGAAGACAGTTCACTGAAAACAGTTTATTATTAATAGATATGCCTTGGTTTCCCGAGCGAGTTGCCGGCTTTATTTCGAGGTTAGTCTGTACTGAGTTTTTGAACCGTACGTTTTATTCTCCTTGCTGCGTGGCCCTCCCTCCCTCCCCGTGCCCCTCCCCCTAGCCTCGGCCCAACCATTCCTTCCTCAGCCCCTGCTGAGCGGTTGTCGTTTTCCTTTTGCCTCCTCCCCTCTACTCTTCTCTTAAAAACGAGACTCGCCACCGACTTTCCGACAAAGGAATAAAGAAAAGAAACAACTAGCCACGCTACGCGGTTGAGGATGGCACGGCAAACCGTAGCACAGCACGGCATAGCGTGGCATGGTGGGTAGAGACTTTCCGTACAGGGAGAGCAAGGGGGTACTTGTCAAGCCAATGGCGCAGCTACCCAGGGACCGTGTTTTTCGTTTTCTTGATTTATTGTTATTTCAACGATTCTCATTCTTTGAAACGTTATCGTACGAACAGATTTTCATTATATCTTCTATACGTAGGCGTTATCGTCTTCGTTGACGAAATACAACAGCTTTATCGACGATACGATATGGATGGTACAACAAGAATTTCAATGTTTCACGTTGTTTGTTATTGATTTGTTTTGTTCCAAGAAGGGAGTTATAATCGTTGTGCATATATATCGATTAGTGTAAATTAGATACAAATTGGTGGAATCGTGGAAAATGAATATTGATAAATAAGTAGAAAATTGAATAATGATTTTGACACAGAATTATGTTAACAAGAGACACGAAAGACCGCTACTGGGTTTCGTGTATACATGACAAAGTGCTTTTCGGTAAAGTTCATTCATTACATTGTCAAAGGTGACGCCTATGTTTCTTCTGAAACACCGCTAGGAGATAATAGCGTGCGGGTACAGTCTCCAAAAAGAGTATTTCCCATTTATCCCACTACACTACTACATTTATGCACTTTAACCTTGAATAATTGAAAAACAAATAGTAAAATGTTTAGGAAGCATGGCATTTATCTCGGCTTTCTCAAATTATGCTTAACTCCGGAAACTCTGTGAGTTTCCTTAAGTATAATGGGTATTGTCTATTAAAATTTTGAAAGTTATTAACAGTTATTCAAATTTTAATTCTATTAAAATCATCTTAATTTCTGGCCTAATTATCATTCATCCTTAAGACGATAATTAAACGAATGTTTTTGTTACGTAGATCGTTAACAGAAGCAACAGAAGATGTTGTACGATAAATATTCTGCTATAACGTAGCGTCGAAATATTAAGAATAATTATCATTATCTCTGGTGGACGGAAGATTAAAGCGCGGACCAAGTAAAAACCAAAGATGACCCTAAACCATTACTCATCGGTTGAAGTTTGCCGCGACGGAAGGTATAGTAGTTTGGTTGTGCGTCATTCTGACGAATTACGGGATTCTAGCGACAACTTCGACGACGCGACAATCTCGCCTGCAGGAACGATTCGACGTCGGGTCCTTTCAGACAGGAGCCCTGTTTTTCCAAATCCTTTAAAAGCGACTTTCTCCGCGAGCGAATCGGAGCAACGTCCGCACGCGATCACCGACGCAAAAATCCGGCGAAGGTTTGTTTGCGACCGCGATAATCGAAATCCTTAGGAGGCCCCCAGTTCCCTTTTTACGCATGCCGTTCGACGTCGCGGCGTCGACATTTAGTGTCGTCGTAGACCACGTTGAACCATCATCGGCTTCTTTCAAAACCCCACCAGCCGTACGAAGCTATCCTTCTTTGCTTCTCTCATAGACCTTCGCTGGACAAAAAGGAAAGAGAGAAGATCAGGAGAAAAGGAAAGTATACGCGTGGTTAGTACGAGAAAATGAGTACGACGGTAAAAGGAAGACGGGAGGGAAAGAGATGGAGGTAGAGCAAGAAGGTTATGTAGAAGGAGGACGGAGAGAACACAGAAAATAGGATAGGAAACGTAGAAAAGGAAGAACGCGAGAAACAGAAAGAAAGGGAAATAGAGGAAGATGGAATTACGAGAAGAAGAAGGGAATAAAATAAGAGAGACGGCCGGTGTAGTTAGAAGGAGAAGAGGAAGGAAAGGAGGCGGATTCGATGGAGTAACAGAGAAAAGCTGACGAAAAAGTGGCAAAGGGAGGGAGGTGAAAGAGAGACGGACAGAAAGAGCGTGAATCGGAGGTTCCGAGCCGCGCCTCCTACCTTCAGGGCCCATGTATCCACGGCTCGGCACTGTTGACGACGCAGCGCCCTATGGAAGGGGAAAGGGAATTACGGGGAACGTGGTTTAGGCAAGAACGATCGTCCGTAGTCGTAGTCGGGCCACGAGTCGGGCGATGTCGTGTGACCGACCTCTTTCGTCGCGACCGCGTTTCTTTCTCTTTCGACGCTTTTACCTGGATTAAATTCGACACCAAGTGTTGTTCGTATCGCAGCCACACGGCTGCCTACGTGCGTGTAACTGAAAGTCAGTGACAGGGAACGAGCATGCGAGCACGAACGTTTCGCCTTTGCGTCGAAAGCACGATAAACAAAAGATAGAAAGAAAAAGACGAGAAAGTTGACCAGGCGCCGACTGGGTCGTAAGTCGTAACTTCAAACGCTGCAACCAACCCTTGAAAACACGTGTCGTTCGTTCGGTGCGTTGTCGCGCACGTCGATCGTTGTGTGATCAACCGATGTCGACCAACTGTTATCAGGAGAGTATGAAGTTTGCGGAAGTGTGTTTGTTTTCCAATTTCTAGCAGTGGCTACGGTGAACCGTGCACGGGGGAAATCGGGCACGACGAGAGAACGACGAATGATGGTCAGGTGAAAACACAGCCGTGCTTTTTAACATCGGATACGTCGATCGTCATAGTGACATACGGCTGGCTGTTGCAACGCGAAGGAACAGGAAGAATTTAATACGGTGACGAGTTTGGGAAGAAAAATAAAAACAAAGTGGCGGAACAAGAAGCCTGGAAGGAAAGTGTGCGCAACGTTTGTGGATGCATGAGGGTCTCATGGCTACTGGATTCGTAAAGTGGTGGCGGGCAAGGTTCCTCGCTGGCTATAGACCCTTTTCTGGTAAGCTACTATGACGCCTCTGTCTTTCTCGCTATCAACTCTATTCGTCTACTTTTATCCATTCGACCCCCGCTTTTTCTTTGTTTATGTTGTCATATATACACGTCAAAATATCGATGTGCGTCGAAATCGCCGATGCATGGATAGATCGAAATATACCGTATACGGATTTGTTCGGTCGGGGTCCGGTTATAAGCGTGATATTTTGCCCGAGTTGCGAGCCGCGTGGTGCGTGTTTCTCGATGATGCTACTGCAGTATGACAGAAGTGGATCCCACGTGGTGTTACGTCATACTTGCATTTTTCTTACCCGTTGATCTATAACCTTGTTCTGCTAAAAATTTGTCTCTTAGCTGTCATTGGTTTCTTATTTTTCGAACAATTTGTGGAGCTTTCGAATATTTTCTGACGTAATTTAATGATAAATATTTTAATTATTTTCCTTTTTTCTATTTCAATTAATTATTGAACGTCGCATCAACCACTTTTATGGGTTATTACCGACTCAGAGACGAAATTAGTTTGTTATACAGTTTGGTATTACTTGATATTATTTCGTATATATTTTATAAATTCATCGATGATGTTATAGATTCTAAATACGTCGTTATACTAGTTGTATAATGTTTATGCAACAGTATATATAATCGTTTATGAATATTAAATATTAGTTGAAATGTAGTTGAACGTGCAGTTACTTATTTGTACACTGTAATAATAATACAAATATATGTTTTGTTTTATTGTTAGTTTCAGAAAGAGTAGATAGAAATAAATTGAATAGCGCTTGAAATACGCATTGACACTTATCATTTTTAGTTTCGTATGTGTAAAATATTGTAAGCGTGAAGATAAATATTTGAATGATTGATATTGATATCGAAGGCGGCACTCTATCAGCAAATAACTACTTTATCGTTACATGGTAACGATCTTTCAATAAACTAAAAAAACATTTACATAATATGTATAGATACTATAAGAAATAACATAGTCATTTTATAAATGCAAATAAAGATATACGATGAAAAGAATGCGACATGTATTCTATCAAAAACCACTGGTGAATTATTTTTATATTTTTTAGCTATGATATTCTAAAGAGGAAGGTGACAAATTTTAATATTTACTATCTTACTTATTTAATTTTTCTGTTAGTTATTCGAAAAAAATTTCAGTGCGAAGAGGATAACAGTTTCTCAGTCGTATAAATAACACTTAACATGTCATTAGTCCATAATTTTTAACACTTGTAAACCTACTTTAATGAAACAAACATAGCTATGTATGTTCCACCAGAAGACTAACATCTACTCGTAAGATGGAGGGTAAAAATAAAACGCGCTTCTAGTTAGCCGCGTTCCAGAATTCGAAAAATTTTAATTGATACAGATCTTCGTTCGCATCTTGCAAGCGGATCGTTCAGAAATAGTCACTAGTTTAAATAATAGTTTAAAAACAGTATATATTTTAATAAAAGTCAGATATTCCATGATAATCAATAAAAAATTTATTCAAATTAATTATTTTATTCATCGGTATAATAAATATTACTCGTTATATTTCCATAATGTTTCACTTTTCATATTTTATATTCACTACAGACAAAATCAAATTTCATTTCATTCCCAATATTAGTATTACGTAATCTACGAATCGTCTCTTATATTTGTCATACGGCAAATCAAAGCAATGCAGACTGACTGATTAAAAATTGTCGTATTAAGGGAAAACAAAAGTCAGAAAGGAACAGAAAAGAGAAGTAAAAGCAAGAATAAACTAACAATGTTTTTCCATGTCGTCTATTAGTCTATCTCTATTCTTTGTCCTACAGTCGCGTCGTTGGGAAGAGAAACTGATCGAAAATCGTGGAACAATTGCCGGGACCCGTCTATGGGTGAGGCGCGCGGCGCAGCGAATCCTGCTTTTGAAGATCGGCCGATCTCGGGCTCTTACGGCGTTCCTCTTTATGGGTGTTTTCTCTTGCGTCGCGGGGCAAAATTTTCATACGAGTCGAGAGGCGAGTGAGTAGGGATAGGGAAAGCTGTTGCGTCGGCAAATGATAAAAGTTACGAGCCGAGCAAACAGAAAGGGGTGGTATACAAAGAAGAAAGCAGAAGCCGCTTGTGTCCCGCTCCCCCGCTGCTTTTCATTCAAGAGGGCGCAAAAGCGGTACGGTACACACGGTATAAACACACGCGCGCGCTCTTTCGTACACAGCGTATATATAGTACTACAGACTACATATACACGTACTATAGATTATACACGTAGCTGCACGAGGAGGAGGGTCGCGCGTCAAGGGTGGAGTTTAATTATCGAGACCTTGCAAGTTCGTTACATACATTAGTCCGGTGGTTAGATAAAAGGCGTCCATGGCTATTCTCTATTCCTTTGATATCAAAGCAAAGATTCTCTTTCTCTCTTCCTCTGTTTCCTCTTCTACCCGTTCCACTGTAGTCTCCACTCTCCATCTCAGTTTCCCCTTGTTCTTCCTATGTTTCTTCCTCTTCTCTCTGTCACGCTCTTCCCGCTGTTTCTCTCTTTCGCTCTCTACCATTCTTTGTCTCCCTTTTTTCTCCCCCGGTGCGTTCAGTGTCTTGGGTCTTTAACGCTCGCCCCACGAAAGAGTTACGGGCGTAATTACCACACGGCAGGTATCATTATACGCGTATATGCGTCCGTTTCTTTATGCAGATACGATTATCCCGCTTTTTCTTCTCTTTTTCTCTCTTTTTTCTAATTTTTTGGTTTTGTTTTTTCCTTTTTCTTTCGTGTTTTCTTTTATCTCTGCCCTACTTTCGGTTTTCCTTGTCTCCCTTTCGTTATTTCTTTTTCCTTCCTCGTTCTCTTTTCTGCGCGCGTGTGCAAGCGTTTTCTCGTCGTTTTTTCCCTCCTTTTTCATTCTTTTTCCCCCCGTTGGTCTCGAGTAATTGAAATTAGCGGCCGGCTTCGTTTATTACGAGTTTCGTATCGCTAATTATCGTTGCTCCGCGGTCCCTTTGATGCCGACGTTTTAAAGTATATATTTTACTGGAATCACGCTGCACCGGCTTAATGATGTATCGCGTGAATTAAGATAAAAGCGGAGCCTCCTCGAGACCGAAGAGACGGCCTACCATCGTAGAAGGGAAACGTGTAAACGGTGGCCAAAGCACTCGAAACATTCTCCGGCTACTCGGAACTCGAATCGCTGCGGAACTCGTTTTATCGAACCCCGATTATGTATTGAGCATTCCCTTAATATTTTGGTCGATTGCTCGGCCAACTTGCAACAGAATCCAATCCGAGTAGCTTAAATAATTCTAACGTTTAGCTATGTTACATTCGCGTGGTTGTTGTATTTTAATTGGGACTGCAATATGTTTTTCTCCTTTTGCATTGTTTTATCGAGTCGAGAAAAAATATTGTAGCAATAATAAGGAATTTAGTACTACAATACGATGAAATACTAAAAATGTTTAAATATTAAAATAATAAAAATTAAAGAATAACAGGAACTGTACAAAATTTGTAAACGTTTACCTTTTCCGAAAGAAATTTTTATTCTGAATGTTCATCACAAAAAAAACACACGAAACTTTTGAATCTTTTCTAAACTTTTACACCTATTGCAAGACCCTCGTAAAATTCTAACATGCATCTTCAATATTCATTGATCAATAGTCTGAGCAGTAATTGCTGACAGTTCTTAGAGCTTGTTCTTTTTACTATGGCTGGATGTTGGACGCATGTAGGACGACCGCCTATTACAATCCATGAATTCCAAAAGAAATTAAAAGCTTTCCTTCTTAATTGAATTGCTTATTGCGTTATACTGATCATTATGAAATAAGAAAAGTGTGCACCAATGTGTGTAACGCTGCGTTAAATTACACCTCCGTTGTTTCCTTATTTATTTATATTTTTATTATTATATTTTGTTAATCATCATTGATATTGACAAATTAGTATTATGATTAACATTTTGTCAAGATCGACATTGTTTGATAAGATATAAAACAATTAAATTGACAAAAATAATAAGTTAAGTATCTTTTTCAGAGATAGTTTCGTAAGAAAAAAAAAAAGATGAAATTTTTTTATATCGGCGTTCAATTTCCTAACTTTCCATATGTGTATACGAAATTCCTAGATATAGAAAATGCTTTGAACAGTTGTCCCTACGTGTGTGGCGAGGTCCATTAGATAAAATCTTTACTTAAGATTCTCTTTTCCTTTTAGGTTGTGGGTGGGAAAGAGGTCGTTCCAAATTTATTGCTCCCTATCACTCCTTTACATTGATCTTGCCATTCAAATCTTATCATTGTACATTTACCGCCAACGAGTATACGAATTAACACCTTCTTAATAACTACGTAATAAATAACTATTTTTATTAGCGAACTTGGCAAAATTGTTTGTATGAAAAATTATATTATAAAAGTTCAAAGTTTTATTTTGC
The DNA here is from genome assembly GCF_041682495.2 of Bombus fervidus. Taxonomy (NCBI): domain Eukaryota; kingdom Metazoa; phylum Arthropoda; class Insecta; order Hymenoptera; family Apidae; genus Bombus; species Bombus fervidus. The sequence goes on along the minus strand of NC_091530.1, from coordinate 9,668,191 downwards.
CAACTTTCGAATATTCTTCGATCTAGAATTTGCATATCTTACAAATACAGGTATTAGATATTGAAACATTCTATAATAATATTTTATCGAATACACAGCGTATAAAATATTTTATGTTTAATTATATAGTTTATTCGATCCAACCATCCAGGAAATATAGTCCCGTGGCCGCTTTAAACGATGCATTTCCTCTATCGTCGGTGAAAACTTTAGAAATTTTGTAAAAAGCGGCGCTCCATGTACCGCATCATGGCGGACGTGTCGTGTTTCGTAGATGCTCATTTATGTATGGTAGTTGCGCAAAGATATCTTTTCAGTATTTCATTTCGTAGAACGCTTTTACACAGGCGTCTAGGTAACGGTAAACGGCAGTGTAATGCAGACACATTAAAGATACATTACACTTCCTTCGGCGAGTGTGCAAAACGTTTCTGAAATAAACGCTGGAAATGGATGTGTTCTCGCCATCCCTTTCAGTGGAACTTTCGTTAATTCGTTCGCTCGCTCGTTCGCTCGCACCGCGCGAATAATTTCGGCCGAGCAATAGACCGAATGCATTAAAGATAATTGCGCTTTTATGCACGGAATCCGGTCTCTCTGTAATTATGAAACAGCAACCCTTTGATCTGTAATTTACGCGTTTAAACGCGTTCGCATCCATCAATTTCTAGACACGCTTCCGCCGATTAAAATTTTTCCTCTATCATTTTTTGCTCGTTCTTTTCAAATCTTTTTAACGTCGCTGACTCTTTCTATTTTCATCTTATTTTCATGCTTATCTTCTATTTTTTGTTTCTTGTTTTTATTGGCTCTTCCTTCTTTTCTTGTTTCAAGAGTCGTAGTAGATTGGGACGCGTAAAAAATAATCTCGTTGGATTCGATTTAATGTGAAAAAAACGTGACCGTGAGATAGGTTTGGTGATCTGTTGTATTTATTTCTGGTGATTCAAAGTTACATCCCCTTCAAAATAGTCCGAAAATACTTCCTACACTCCGTAACTTAAGTACCGAGTGGCACTCAGAAACTGACTATAAATATAGGCTTTACCGTGGAGGATGTTACTTTGATACCTTTGAGATTCTGACTTTTGTTTACGAGCGATGCCGCCGCTCGACCGTAGATAACAGTTTCATTCCCTTTGATGAGAACTTCATGCAACGTAAAACAAAGCTATGAAGAGGAATATGTTTAACGAGCTAGCGTAAAACGAGTAGAACCACTCTGATCTTATAATTATATTAAGCTTCGTTTTCATAAAACCAACATCTCTTTTAAAATAAAATTTCTTTCGTTAAAATATCAGTGCAATCCACTTCTGTGAATATGGACGATTATTATATAAAATACAATCTCACTTGCATAGGATCTCCATAGCTTTTGTCGTAGTTTATCTTAAGATAGTTAGAGGGTGGTTAAATATTGGTTAAATCTTGGTCCATCCATTATTACTGAGAAGTTAACGATCGTTTGGTTACAGTGGTTGGTAATACGGAAGGCAGCGACTCGGAGGAACTTCTTGGCGGTGTCTCGGCACCTCGTAGCGGTTCGCCACCGGAATCCCAACCAATTCTATTAGAAACAGAGGCACCACAGGTCGCGGTTGACGCTTCCACCAGTCCTACGCCGGCCACCGGAAATGACGAGCAGCCGAGTGCCAGTACAACGAAGCAACTCAGTTTCGAGGTATTATTAACTCCCTTGCCTGTTAAAGAGGAAACAATAGAACATATGTTTTTGTTGTGTGACGATTCGGTTTTTGATTTGGATTGAGCTATAATTTAACCTAATATATGTATCTAAGTATCTTTTTTTCTATATTAATCCTCGATTAACCCTCTAACGTTATGTTTAATCTTTTATTGCAAACACAAAGATAATAGATCTTTTAGAACAAATTTTGATCTCCCAAGAGATTGAACTCATCTTATTATACAACATAATCGATCCTTACAGCAAATCCGTATCATTAGATTCTTTGCGATTCAAATTCGGTATAAAATATATTCTTTTGGGCTATAATTTAACCTAATATATGTATCTAAGTATCTTATCGAACTTACTAACTTATCGCGATAAGATACAAATGGAAGATAATAATAAATTAATATATACAATACATGTAATATATAGAATCAATAATAAAATATTGCTCAGACGGCAGACTCTGCACGATTTACATATTCCAAGTAATAACATATCTCGTCCCATTTCTATTTATTATTGACTTGAAACTTTTATTACTCAACTTGGTCCGGTTGCAGGAATTCGAATGCGACGTTTCGGTAGCGGAGGGTGACCGAAGACGGCAAGAATTCTCATTCACCCTATACGATTTCGACGGCCACGGGAAGATAACAAAGGACGACATAGCCGGCCTGGTTACTACCATTTACGATACTCTGGGCGCTTCTATCCAGGTACCACCGTGCGGCAGTAAGACGATTAAGGTGAAATTGACTGTGTCGCCAGATCAGAGAACCAGCCAGACACGATCGGCTGGTGGCTGTTTGAACGCGTCCACGCAGCCGGCTGCTGCTACGAGCTTTTCCGGAAATTCGTCCTGCTGCCATTTAAAGCACGCGTCCTGCAACAATGCCGGGACCCATACTGGCACGCATGGTTTACGTAGAGTTCCTAGAAGGAGAAGGGTGCCACGACACCGTTGCCAGGTAAGATTGATGCCCCTACGAGGCGAGGATTCGAGGCTTTGGGTTTTTATGGAGCCGCGTCTCTTCTTTCGTAACCCGACAATTCTAGAAGCTAGTGGCGGATTTATCATTTCTGCCTTTCGAGATTTATCGTTCGCGGGATGGGAGGGGGGTCTGTTCTTTCTGATTCTTTCTTTATTCGTTTTTCTCCCCTATCCCCCTTTTTTTTATTTTTATTATTGATGTTGGACAGATGTAACAGGGGTCCTCGCGGATTGCCTTTTTATTGTTGGGGTGTTCGAACTCTCGGAATTCTGAATGAAACAGCTGCGCGTTGTTGTTTGGTAGTTATTTGGAAAACATCTTGGAATATAAAGAAAATAGGTTCGTGATAGGAATTCTTATATTTTAATGTTAAGAGATGTCAGATTAATGCGTAGGACAATAAGTACATAGCGATAAAAATATGTTTTATATAGCATACAACAAATATCAAAAAGTGTTTGTATATTTTTTAAATGATGTTATTTGTAAGTAATATTACGCATTCGATAAATAAAGATATGTTATTTTTATATGCTGTTTTAGAATGAAGAGAAGGAGGTGGATACACACAGCGAGGATGACGGTGAAAACGCACGAACAAATCGAATAAAGCAGGAGGAATTACGCAAAAGGGTGGGGCCCGTGCCTCATTTACCATCACCCTATTCCAATAGCTCCGAGGGTGATATTAGCGATGACAGTGATGTTTCTGCCGCAGTTTCCCCCTTGACGCCACTTCTCACGACTAATCAGCGAAAACGCAGTGGTGCCCTACAAAGGCAACAGCTCTTGGAAATTATTCAGGCGAACATGGAAAAGAATAATCTCAGTTTTCATACATCAAGGTACGTCTTTCGCGTTCAATCGCATGGAAAATCGCGTGACGTGCTCTTGAAGAAAAGGAACTATAGCGCAAATAAATACATATTTCAAATAGAGATTCCTAACAAGATTATTCCATTTCAATAGCCTTATCTACATTTTCTGATATCTCGCGTAAATATACATCGTATATGTTATGTATAGGATACATAATACAGATAATTTTTAATGAGTTAAATCGATCTTTTCTTAGAATCTATTTTTTTCGTAGTATTCGCAAAAATCCGCGACATATTTACGTAAAATATTTCCTTTTCCATCGGTAAGATTTCTTTATGTTAATATCATCAACCAAATATATGCTATAATAATAATTAAATTCACAATTGTTATTTACTGTTCGCTCGAACAAAGTAATAATAAAAATATGATAACGCTTCTGACACACCAGGAAACGACATCAGAACGAGCAACTGCGCATTCCATCCCAAGCCCCACATGTCGAGACTTCGCCTCACTACAATCAAGATTGTCGTTCACCATCGGAATCTCGGCCCACGGCGACAGCTTACCATAAGCCCACTCGGGAAAAGCCTCAGGGTTTCACATCGTTCTCCAAGGTACCTGTGAAGCATAGGGGGAATCTGAGGAAGACGCGAGCACACTACGGACTTCAGAGGAATAACACGACGGTGCAACCGCCACGAGCATACGTTCAACCTCAAGTTTTACCGAGAAATGTGATCAACCCGAACGTCTACATAGATCAACAAACAACTGCGCCAGCTAACGCGAATCGTAATGGCGGCAATCTACTATCGAACAATCAGCACCCTATTAATCAAACTCCGACCAACAATCATAACGTTCAGCGTAACGAGACGCAGTTTGGTCAAACACCTCAACAGTGTGGTAAGTCGAGCAAGAAACATCAACTGAAGCATGCGACCAGGGAACAGGATCAGGCCAGAGCTATGGTCCAAGTCGTTCGTTGGTTGGAACGAGAATTTTCGCAGAACGCCGCTGCGAGCTCCGGTAGGAAGCACGTTCACGAACATATTCATCATCATTACCATCATTACCACACGGAGGCGCTTGTTTGATTCGTTCTTCGTTCGAGGAGCTTTTGCGCGAATGTAACGAAATTCTTTGGTGATTGCATTAGTCCTCGAGCGATAGGGTGGAGACTGAGTGATTTGTGCTGTTCCTTAAAAGATTTTTGTCTGATTGCCGGCTGTCAAAAATCTGTCGATTGATCCATTATCATTTAACTGTAGAGTCGACCGTTGGAAATTTAAAACTATATTCTGTTTTCTTCTGTTTTTACACATTCCTACAATAATGATTGTAGTGATTGAAATGAATATTTCACAGTTAGAATAGAAATCGAGTTCAGTCGTTCATCCTATGATTTCCGAGGATCAGTGTACTAAAAAAACACCTACAGCCAAACTTTTGTTGATCTATTCCTACACTTTGCGGTTTGTACATGTTTATTCGTTCGAATGTACTGAGTTCCTGCGTAAATTTTAATTCCGAAATATCGAGATATTCTAATGGAAGTTACGAAGATCACTGCCATGTTTCGTTCTTTTTAGAAAGAAGGTATTATCGAACCCGATTTTAACATAGTCGATCAATAACGAACCAAAGCACGTTTTTAAAAATGCATACTCGAATAGCTTTGGATCATTGTAAGTATCGACTAAGCAATATATCGAGAAGTTTTATTCTTGAGACATGTAATCGTGTTTATATTTTAATTATTTATCGTATGGTATAAGACGATCTTTCCTCGTTTACGTTTTCAATTTCCAGAACAACGGATATGTATCTTCCTCAATCTGTAATAGTATTACAAGTGAACGAAGAAAATCTAAGATGATACCAATGATCTATTACTATACCGAAGTGCTTATTACGAAAGTTGTTATTTCTGAAATCTTTACAACGTCTCGCTACTGTAATGCTCGATATTTATAGTCATACGCATACACGATAGTGATTCGTTTTTGTACATAATCGTGTGTAAAATATGAACAAAGTTTGACGATTTTATACAATTCTTTAAACCGACTTGTAATTTATTAAAAGGAAATACTTTTAATTTTCCTTCGAACTCGAATCACGTACAAAATCGTACAAAATCCCCCATTTTAATTTACGTGGCTTTTACATATTTTAGTACAAAGTGTAAAGATTTGTTCTACACAGAAATTTTATTTTAATCCGACGAACATACAAACTGTTTTGTTTACTATAACAATGATTTTAAAACAATTTACTCAATTAATTTATAATGAATAATGTCATTTTAGACGGAACAGTATTAGTGCGTAACAATAACGTAACCACTATACAGAATAAAGTTGCCTAGCGAGAGTATGAATTGAATTTCTAAAAATTCCATGCGTATGCAAAGTAGAAAATCACGAGAACTAGAAATATTTTAAAGTTCATGGCGTTGAATAAATACGAAAATAACACTAGGGGTCGATATACCCATTTAAGAGACAAAGTGCTTTTCTGACTAGAGCTTTCTTGCTAAAGGTATGAGCGAAACCTCAAGGAGAATGCCCAAGATCTTATGTTGAACGTTAAGCATTTTAAAATAACTTTTCTCGGACACTTTCCTTGGAATTCAATCTGTAATTCGACAAAATGTATTTATTTAACTGAGCTATGAAATAAGAAAATTGTAGATAAATATTTAGTCAAAGTATCAGGAATATTGACTGATTGCAAAACTTTGAGCAAGTAACAATTTTTGTTACTTAGCAGATAAATATTTATTGAAAATAATGAATGACTCATTTCATAAATCGATTGAAATCAATCAGCTAAATTTTGTTAATAATTCGATTCTACGCAGAAAATTAATTAAAAAAAGGAGAGAGAAAGATATGTCCACAAAGGAAGTAAAATTTATTGATCTAAAAACATATATAAGAAAATAACTTTTATAGAATATATTAAAGCCTTTGCAGTCATTCAATATCTTCCTTGATTTGGTATTCAGCGTTGTAATTTTTACGAAAACTTTTTTTCTCGTAACGATTACATCGCAAATCGATGGTGCTTCTATATTCCAACGAATACAATAGTATGCCCCGTAATGGCGTTAATCATTACTTCATTGTATTTATACAATATTTCTCGACAATACAAGAAAGTATTAAGGTAATGTAATTGTAAGAAAACAATTATGAAATTTACAATTCTGTACGCTATATTTCCAATTATTGTCTCAATTCTGTAATTCACAAATGACGAAGACTTGGTAGGAAAATATGCGGTGGCACAGAATTTTCGTTGAAGCAAAATCTTTATGTTCATGTAATCTTTCTGTTATATAGACTATCGCTGATAATTATTTGAGGTACGACATAACGATAAAAATGACATAAAGTAAATTCATTGAGAAAGAAGTAATTTATTACAAAAGCTTTTATATTTTTTTTATTGAGGATTTGATTAAAACACATAAAAAGTTTTTGAAATAATTACGACTGATGTAATAAATTTAACCTAAGCGTATGAGTGATAAAAATAATATAATGTCAGAAATTAATGTCAAAAATTATTATACGTATCTTTTGAAGCGTAACATTGAACATGCATAAGGTTTTCTCACACACACACAAAAAAAAAGGTAAAGCTGAAAAGAATGGACTTGTTAAGAGTGCCTTGTCATATCTCTGTTACTACGCAAGTATTAATTATCGAATCTCAATGTACGAAAACTCTTCCTTGAATTTCGATGGGCCCATTTATTATTAATGCAGCTACAATAATTTTCACTAGCAGTATGTTATTAAGCTACGTATTTCTTTATATTAATTTGGAAATGCATGACGCTTAGAATCTAACAACTGGAATTGTTACGGATATTTTTCTATCGGAGTACTCGAGGAAAAAAGGATTATAATCATAATATTTATTAATTACAATAGATATTACTAACAATACGATTAAACTATGACGACAATTACTACTTTGTACATTTATAAATCTTGGATGGTGGTGCTGTCCAGCGACATGTAATTTTATATCGATCTTTGTAATCATTGTAGATATTTTGTGTAATGTATTTTTTATTATATTTATTAAAAACAAATTTTGATACTACATCATCGGAATTCATTATGGAATTCTTTCACTCTAGAGTGTTTCATAAAGAAAACCAATAAAATCTCGATATTATTTTCACTTCTCTATGTGCGTTTCTTTTCTACCTTCATATTTTGTTTTCATATTTGTAAAAAGGTTTTTGAAAGTCAGTTGAAATCATGGAATGATAGAACGGTAAAAATATATTTTTTAATTGCATCGCGAATAAACTTTGTAAATGCTGCCAATTTTCCTTTAGTGTCTGCGACTAAAACCAGAAGGAGGTTTAATATTCCTTCTAAATTGTTATAACAGAGAAGAAATGTTCGTAGTCCCAGTTGTTTCACAGTACAGTGCTGCACCATACGGCCAAGTGCTGAAGGTGGCAAATGCTAGCATATACAAGAACCTATAAAATTAGGGATCTACCATGTTTGGTTGCACGTTAGCATGTACAAGAACCTATGTATTTAATAAAGTTAGGGATCTACCCTGTTTGGTTGCACACTAGTATAGTATCGTGGACAAATGGTCTAAGAAATATCGGGTGAACCATATTGTTGTAAACTATTAGTTATGAGTTGTGAATTAACTATTTAGTTGTCTTAGTTATAGCACATTATTGTATTTAGTTCACGTTAAATAACAATCGTTTTCTGTTTAATCCATCGTAGATAGATCTATCGATCAATAAACTTATCATATAGGATAGATACGATAGGATAGAAGGTAATAGACTCCCGGAGGTGTTTAAAATAGATATAGAAATTCAACAAAACGGAATAATAGATCAGTCTCAATCCGACTTTGCAAACCTGATCGTAGTCGAAAAAAGAAACGGATCTCCTTATGTTCCTATCGGGGTAAGTAGTAAAGAATTTACGGCAGTTGTAGTTCCCACGAGTCCTTCTTATCTCGAGGACACCGTCGTAATGAAAAGAATTTATTAGACGAATCAGTTGCATCGAACATAACCGCGATAGCGTCGGATGGAGATAACACGAACGATTGCAATGAGGATTTCGTAGGATTTACAAAATATCGTACAGTCGAAAAAATAAAACCTAGCACGAGTACGTCAGAAAGATGCGACGGTGAAACGTCGAAAGTTTTCTTAGTATCTTCGAGCGTGATTTCGAAAATGGATGCAAATGCAGTAGCAGTTTCGAATCGGTGACAAGAGTATTCAAGTTTGCATACGTAGACTGCGTGGTATGTCTATCGTCGAAGCTAGCAACGCGTTAAAAACATGTTCGGAACCCGTAAAATTGCGGATAGCCAGAGAAACGACTTTCGTTTTAGATAAAGAGCTAGGTAACACGTGGGGCGATACTCTTGTACGTACTCGAGGCGACTCAGAAGTGTCGACGCTGAAACAAGGGAAAACGGTTGATGTTCGCGATTCCGTAAATGTCGTGCAACAGGAAACCCCTTTTAAACGTAAGATAGTTAGTACCCTGACCCCCCCCCCCCTGGTAGTAATTCGCGAGAGAACCCAGGGCACCTCCACTAAAAACGTGAGGACGACCACCGTGGAGTTTTAGTCGGTAAGAGTTCGACACTACTCGGCTGATGCGAAAGCAACACCGAGTGTCCACGAGGATTTCTCCACGTATAATAAAAAAAAAAAAAGTTAGTACCCTGATGAAGGATGGAGAGAACACGAGTTCTAAGGAGCGAATGAAAAGCGATAATGAGGCAGCTACGAGAAAATTTCAAGTGGTGCGAAGGCAAGCTATCAATCCGATCTCTTGTCCGCGAAGGGCGTTTAACAAGAGACGCAAGGAGGCGACAACATACAAGACGAGGATCTGGTGGCGATCAAGAGGACGCAAGCCAGGGTCCTGGGTTAAAGCTCCACTCGAAGATTCTTGGGATGTACCGTGTGGTAAAAGTTTTACAAAATGATTGTTACATGGTGCAGCGAGAAGACGAATGCGAGGGGCCCCAAACGACATTCACGGCGGCTGATAATATGAAGTGGTGGGGCATTGTTGAAGTTAGTAGTGAAATTAGCGACGATAAGTACATCTGGGGTCCGATGTATTTGTCAAAATGCCTGAGTGTAGTATCGTGGTCAAATGGCCAGGTATAAAATAAACAGTAAACAATAAAATGCTTAATTGCTGTTAAGCCAAAAGGGTCCGGGAGTTTTTACCGGATCGTTGCCTCGAAGTCGTTACTGGGTGGTCTTTACCTGAAGAGTCGAGTGGAAGAGTTGTGAGTTGAGAATCGAGTGGTGAAAAGTCGAGTTGAGATAGTCGTGAGTGGAGAGTCAAGTTGTGAGGAGTTGTAAACTATTAGTTGTGAGTTGTGAATTAACTATTTAGTTGTTTTAGTTATAACACATTAATAGTAATTAATTAAAACTAAATATAGATTTAGTTCACGTTAGAGAACCATCATTTCTGGTTTAATCCATTGTAAATAGATCCACCTGTTCGGGATTTTGAGTGACCGTCCGTTTATGACTAAAACAGTAATTATCCTTTCTTTGAAATTTGAAATTGCGAATCATACCTATCCTCCCCGAGCTGTAAATCTGAGGGTTCAAAGATCGAGGAAAATCTCCGGTCAGGTAGGGACGATGGATGGACAAAACCGAACGATTGGTGCCGATGATAGACGAACGAAACCGAACGAAACCGAACGATTGGTGGGGATGATGGACGGACGAGTCCCAACGGTTGGTGGAGGGCATCAACGACATACTAAGGCAGTCACCCGCTGACCGTCGTACTGTTGGGGTGTGTTATTTCAGTTTTAACGAAATCTTAGAACCGTCGTGTTCAGAACATCGAGCTTTGTTTGTATATAACAAGTGCAAATAAAGTGCCAAATTATACTAACGCTCGATCTAAATCTCCTCCACGTTGAGTGTTAAATCATTCAAGGTACATGATATTAACCGAATATAAAAGTTTTATTGTTGCATTATTATTTCATCGGATCGAGTAATATTGCTTGCCACTATCTGTGTACTCGATAGTAGATTTTCAATATAGTTACATAAAAATTTATATTTTTCAATTTATATTTTCCAAAAATTGCTTATCCGATACGAATAGTTTTTCGAGATAAATTATTGCGCGATTTTGTTATTCGTAGAACCGTGCAATTAAATAGGTTCTTGTCTATGCTAGCGTGCAATCAAACAAAGCAAATCCCTAATTTTATACATTCTTGTGTAGGTTAAAGTGTTTCATGGTTCAGCACTTGGCCGTATGGTGCAGCATTAATCCTGAAACAACCAGAATCATAACTGTTGGCACTCTCATTCCCTCTCTGTCATAGCTTGTAAACAAGAAATAAAAGCAGACGCACAAAATGGACGCACGGAGACGGGATAGAGAGCAAATTGGGTTATGTGGTGTTGATAGAATTTGGGGAAAATCACCAACTCGAATTGAAGAGTAAGTAATTATAATATTTTATTTTGTAATCATATTATACATCAATCATATTATAATCAGCAATCTATGTTTATGTTTATTTTAATAAATTGTTAATGTTTTGTGTTTATTACAGTTCTGATGAAGATGAGGAGATTAACAAGTACAAAGACAGTATTATACCAAAAGACAGAAAAAGGAAACGTGAGATGAAAAAGAAGGTATGAAACTTTTCATTTAATTTTCCATTAATTTAGTAAGTAAATTTATTTTCATAGTTCCATATATCTTTCTTATTATATTTTGTATATGTAAAAATCAATTTCTTTATAACGTTATTTCTTACAGTCTTTTCTTGTGAGTTATAATAAATGTTTTTTATCATTGTTTCAGAAAAGTAAAAAATCAAAGAAAGAAAAGAAAGCTAAGAAAGACAAAAAAAAGAAACGGAAAAGGAAAAGGTCAGATAGTAGCTCTGACAGCGAACCTGAGGAATACGAATGGGTGGAAAAGAATGGAATTAATGATAAAGCAAAGGTTAAAAAGGGATCAAGTTCAGATGAGAGTGGTGATGAAGTAGTAGGACCAGTTCAAAAGCCACATGTCACATTATCTGCTAAAGATTTTGGCAAGGCTCTTTTACCTGGTGAAGGTGCTGCTATGGCTGCATACGTTGCAGAAGGAAAACGTATACCTAGAAGAGGTGAAATTGGCCTAACTTCAGAAGAGATAGCAGCATATGAATCTGTTGGTTACGTTATGAGTGGTAGTAGGTAAGATATCCTTTGAAAATTTATTTTCATAGTTTGAAATTTACTAAAGTATAGGAAAATTAATTTATTCTAACATTCATGTTATTTTTTTACAGACATCGGCGGATGGAAGCTGTTCGTATCCGTAAGGAGAACCAAATTTATTCTGCTGATGAGAAACGAGCATTGGCTATGTTTAGTAAAGAAGAACGGCAGAAGAGAGAAAATCTTATTTTGGGGCAATTCAGAGAGATGGTTAATCAGAAATTAGCTCAGGAACAAAAGAAAAAGTAATGTAATTATTTGATATATAATTTTCATCTTATTTGACAGAACAAGAAGTTATGTATGAAAGAAGTGTATATAAGAATCGAATACATTGTAAAATATTATTTATATGTATGTAGATGTACACATATATGGAAATAGATGTAAATATTATTATCTTAATTGATTATATATCATATGATACATTTATCAATGAGGTTTAGCTTGGGAAATTTTCATTTTAAACAATTAGTAACAGTTTATTAATGTAAATTAGGAAATTAAATATAAGTGTTTACTAATATTTATAAATGAATATATCTACTCGTGTAAAAATAATTAGAATAATAGCTTATACTTTATGATTGCTTTCCCAATCTAGCCATCCTCCAACATAATTGTATGCGCTAAAATGTAAATAAATAGATTTAATTAATACATTTGTAAAACATGTATATACTTTTATAATATAATATACTTTTCATATCCAAGCTTTCGAATTTCTTCTTGAACCATGCCACTTCTCTTCCCAGATCTACAACTTAATATGATCTTTGTATTTTTGGAAGGTTTTTCTTTATTAAATCTTTCTTTAAAATCTTTCTCAGAAAGGCTCAACAATGTATTTGCAACATCTCCCACTATAATAATAAAATTCAACAATAACTACCTAATATTTTAAAGCATGTTTTTGACAATATTAGAACATACTTGGTATATGAATACTTCCAGGTAGCTTCCCAGTTTCATCAATTTCTTCCTTTTCCCTGACATCGATGATTAAAACACTACTATCATTTTGAGCTTTTAGAATCTCATTATAATCAACGTTAAGGCAAATTTTATCACCTCCAGACATGGTTTTAAAATCTGTATTATGAAGTATTGAGGTTGAAAACTGTAAAGTTGGTTTTACTAAAAAACAATATGTTTGATATATCGTAAATAAAATCGTATATTTACAGTAAAACATCTTATATTTAATTACAAAGTTCTTTAAAAACGAAACAAGAAAGTTAAATCATGCATTATATTCTTTACGGAATTGTCAATAAGTTTACAGGCTCCTTTTTTAATATTTTTTGTAGATTACCATGAAAAAATATCCTATATGAAGCGATTTTCAACAATTTATCATAAATAAATGGTTTTGGTATAACATATGAACTTTGATGTAATGATTTGAAAGAAAGAAATTTATAACATTGTCGTAATTTATTAAAATTCATAATTACTTCCCGATCCACTCACAATCACACAGTATGAATTTTATACAACTTATGTTGCAACATAGTATCAAACAGTACATACATCTAAAGATACTGTAAGTCAAATTGTATTCTAAAAAAAGATTATTATTTGTATAAATATCACAATATTCTCATCAAATCTTCCAAATGATTCATCGCCATAATATAATCATATTTTTCAAAAGACTTAAAGATAACTGTATCGCTTAATGTAAATTTTTATTGCGTACTATCATATACCAATGGACGCGACTTAATTAAGTACTTATATCAGAGATTATATATTAAATAACTAAAACGTTGAAAATTCTTTTCATTTAATTGAATTTTACATCAAATATATTTTCATATACACAACAGCGTGTTTAATTTGAAATAAGAATTATTCGAAAATGAAATAAAAGCCTATCGCAAAAATCTGTCGTATGCACTTAAATTGCTTCTATCGTCAGAACGCAATGAACCTGACTTAAATATCTTACTTAAAAATAAAATATAAAACTTTGTTCGATCTGTAAGAAAAGAAAAATAAATTACATTTATTACACATTGATATAAAAAACAGATACCAAGATGATATTCTGTTTACATTGCTTTTCAGTGATTCATCTACAGATGAAGAAAAAAGTTGGGAAAGTTTAGAAGAGTCAGGAAGAGCGTATCCCGCTTTCGTATACGTCGCACCCTGATGAGGAATGCGGGAACTAACAATTTTTATTTCTCGTGCGTGGAGCAGTAAAGTGTATTAATTTATTGAAATAATTACGACACTCGTCCTGTTTTTGCACTTTCGCATAATGTGAGTAATCGGACGTCCATTCGTTAGGACCATCTGCTTGCATTTCTTTAGTGCGGCATGTGAAAAATCCTCGCTGAATTCTAGTTCGAGTATATTCTTTTGTTTATTTATACAGCCCTTCAAGTTCAGCAACTTGTAAAAATATTAAAAACCGTGTGCAACAGGATCGTTTTCGGTGTTGCAAACACGCATATATCGATGAGTCGCGTTCGCGAGACCTCGAATACTGTCCCACTACGATGTTACGCATCAACGAAAAATTCAATATCTCCGGATTATCAACATTCCAGAGTGTTGACACCTCTGTCAGAGCGTTCTGTTTTACCATTACTATAACATCGTTGTCTCTTTCTTATACGTTGACTTCTGATAATTCTATCTTCGTTCCTCGTTTTCGAGTGCCGCGTAGTGTCAAATAGAAGAATGCATGAATAGGTTTACATTCCCACTGGTTTTTAACTTTTAGAGATGTGAGAGTGATTAATCTGTGGGCATTGTTCGTATCTATCTCCATTCGCCTTTTTGACGTGTTTCGATGTGATGTGCTTCTAAATATTGGTTAAAACACATTATAAAAACACGTTTTATTAAAGAATGTTATAAATAAGGCATGTTATAAATCCATGTTTCCTAAAAGCTTATGAATATAGATCTTTCATTGTTAATTTTTTTAACATTGTATGTACGAGTGTGCAAAAAACATGTTGAAAGGAAAATAAATTAATCTTTGCAAAATCTATTTATTTAGTCATGCAATGAATTATTAATCCATGTGATATGCATATTAGAATAACATATTCATGTAGAGATTACATATAAACAAACTGTTCTTTGATATTTCCTGAATAATTGTAAAAAATTAATTCTATATATTTGCAGATTAAATAGAACAAGTGTAAATGAAACAATAGAAAAATGAGTTCTCTGCAGCAAGGTAGCAGATTCTTACCTTTTTCAAATAATAATATACAAAGGAAGCAACTATCAATGCAAGGTACAAGACAAGTTTCATAATATTTGTGCTTGATATTTTTTATTGTTTCTAAGATTTTTGAAGTGAACAAAATTTTAATCTATAAAAAGTTGTATTTTTCAAAATACATGATATATATTTAATAGGTGGTCTTCCACAAAGTTTGAGTGGTAGTGAAACTGATGTATCAACATCAAATGAGAACTTAACTAATGAAGATCGATATGTTATAAGACATACAGCTCGTCAAGAACCTCAAGGCCAAGAAAATCAGCAGCAAAGTCCATCGAGGTCTTCCAGTCATAAAGAAAATATACCAAATATACAAGTAAGTATGAAAACATTTATTAGTAATAATTTACTAACAATAATTTTTCTAACAATAACTCACATTAAAATAATATACATCAATATTGTTTATTATAATATTTTAGTTTTTGAAAAATATTAGTTACTTTCATATATCACATACTTTCATTCTTTGTCATTATCTTTGAGATACATGTGATCATTTTTTAATGTCTGTTATCTAACTATATTATTCTTATATATCTTAAATTGCTATCACTACCATTAAGTCACATAAGTGTAAATTACTTTATTGCAATCTAGGGTAACCTGCTCAACAGAAACAGTTTGAAGGATAGTTTAAATGGTTCAAACAGAAACAGTTTGAAAGAGAATTTGAATGGTTCTAATCGAAATAGCCTTAAAGACAGCATTAATGGTTCTAATAGAAATAGTTTGAAGGATAATTTAAGTAATCGTACCAGTGTAGGGTCAAATAGAAGTAGCTTAGATGTGTCTACAAGCTCTTACAATACACTTATTATACACAATGCTAATGATGATAATTCATGGGTACCATCTGGAAGGTAATATATTCTTTGAAGAAAAATTCTTATTTTTATAATCTTTGGTAAATATTTATAAATTATATATCAATGTTTAATCTTAGGTTGTCAGGTGTAGTAAGAGAACATGGAGATATGGGTTACTTATATTGTGATGGTGGTGGTAAAGGACATTCGAATAGCCCTACTATGCAGTCTTTATCGAATTTATCTCATGAAGACCATGTTTATGAGCAACCTAATAATGGAGGATGTCAAGAAATTACAGATATACCAGATGATTATCTTAGTCAGTCACAGGTGATTATTTTAGTAGTATTGGAGTATATGTTTAACAAATGAATATTGTTAATACTTTTATATTATTATGATACAGTTTATTAAATGAGACTAATTCTTCATGTTCGTTATTTTATTTCGTTTAAATTAAGCAGGTATTAAAACATCTTGCAAAAGAAGTTAAAGTACCATCCTATAGTAAGCTAACTAATAATGGAGGAAATATTGATATGAGAATGAGAGATGGTGATAGAGGAAAACAGAATGATAGTGAATCAGAAGATAGACCACCACCTTCATATATGTCTGTTCTGCTACCATTAAAAAATAAATCTCGACTTCTTGGGCCAATGGAAAAATTGACATTATCAAGATCACAACCTGATTTATCTAGAATAGGCAAACCAGATATGGATAATTACAATTTGCGGGCAACTTCTCCACGGTGATTTAATTCAATCGATTTTCTTTAAGTTATTTCACTTCTAATGATCGCTATTTGTAAATAATATTTTATTTTTCATAGACCTCAAACGAAAGGAAGAGAGGAGACAGAATCTGCAACGGGTGAAATTTGGCCACCATCAGAGATGATACAAATTGTAATCCAGGAGAACAGTGCCTTAAAATTAGAATTAGAACGATGCTATAACAAAGTTGCTAAATCACAAAAGTTGGAACAAGAGATCGCGAAGGTACACAGGGCTCATGAGGAATTGGCTGCGTCCAGTGAACGAAGAGAGAAACTGGAACGAGCTGCTAGACTGAGGTTACAAAATGACTGCAGACGATTAACCGAATTAAATCGTGCATTGAGAGATCAAATAGATTTATTATCGGCACGTACCGATAGTCCTCCGATCGTAGAATCTATGAGAAAGGAATTAACGCAACGAGAATTATTAATTGGTCAATTGATTACACAAAGTATGTAAATTTTATTATTCGTTAATGTTTCTGTTGATAAAAATATTACTTTAACCCTATTGATATTTATATTAGATAAAGAATTAGCCGCGGCGAAAGAAAGGCAGGAAATCGAATTAGCAGCACAGCGAGCAACGTTACAAGAACAACGTACACACATAGATATTTTAGATACTGCTCTCACTAACGCACAAGGCAATGTTGTACGCCTTGAAGAAGAGGTAATATTTTTTTTATGTTCCAGTAAATTGTTTGTTTGTAAGTTGTTTGTTACATTTGTTTCTTACAGTGTCGGAAGAAACAAGTATACGTAGAAAGGGTAGGCCAACTTCAACGAGCTTTGTCTTCTCTTCAAGCGTCCAGTGACAGAAGAGAAGAAACAGAAAGACAGTTAAGAGGTCAATTAGAACGGGAATTAAGAGAAGGCGGTGGCGGCGGTGGCGGTGGTGCTAATGGTAATGAACAATCCTCCAATGGAGAAACGATCGCAGAATTAAAACGAAGAATACGCGAAAGAGATGAAAAAATTATGTCACTTGAGGGTGACGTTGCAAAATGGGAGCAACGTTATCTCGAAGAAAGTGCACTAAGGCAAGCGGCAATTGATGCAGCCAGTCTACCAAAGTAAGTTTGCTCGCTTAATAAATTTTTTTGTCATATGCACATTAATTACAATTTATTTATCTGACCAATCAGGGACGCCAAGATAGCTGCGTTAGAGAAGACGAGTCAAGACGCTGAGAAATTAATTGCAGAGGCACGTTCTGAGAAAATGAGACACATGGATGAAGTACACGCGGCACAGAAAAAATTGGCTGATTTTGAATCTAGGTAATATTACTTTTATTTCATATAATCTTTTTATATCTTTTGTCATTTAAGTAGAATTACAGTAATACAAACCCTTATCCGTTTCATAGAATGAAGGATCTAGAATCGAAATTAGCTGAAAGGGATGCAATGATTAGAGTCCTTCAAAAACATACGTATGACAAGGATAGTAGTAGCAGTAGTGGTGTTGGTAGTTACCCTGCTGCACATTCGTCTCATTCAAGCACATCAGCGGATCACCATACTGCACTAACAAGCACGCCAGAACTCGGTAAGATTTCTGATACAGTTCTTTTTTCGAAAACTAGTAATTATAATGTCTTTTTAATTATTCATTTTTATGTTTAACAGTAAGCAGTGTATTGGGTGGTGGTAGTGGTTATGGAAGTACTGGTTCGTACGGTGTTACGGACAGTTACAAGTATAGGAAGCAGGGGAGCTTCGAACAAACGAATAAAAGTCTCGATGATCAATTAAAAGAACTAGACTCCCAACTACTTAGTAAGGTATGCAAGCTCCCAGTAAACGTATAGTTACTAGACGTAGAAATAATTTCGTGATAGTAAAATTAATTTTCTGTAGGCAGCATAGTTTTGTAACTATGTAAAGGACAGGATAAAAGTAGGATTTTATCATTTAATTTTAATCATTTCAAAATTACATTTTATGAAATTTTATTTTTATTTTTTTCTATGTACTCTTTGCGTTCAACATAATGTTTTGATTTTGTAATGTTAAACTCTTTAGTGTTTACTTTAGCTTTATAGCTACAGGAGACTATGAAAATATTACAGATTATACAATCAAAGGTATTTTAATGTTCTATTTGGGTTAGTCGTATGGACAAGAATAGTTGATGTATCGTAAAGAATCTATAATATCTTTTGCTTGATATATGAATAATTGTCAGATGTATTCGATACATTAAATAGATATATTAAATGCGTCAACTATTCTCTTGTGTTTAGTATTGCACAGTACATTGTAGTTGTGTTATTTGCATAACTATGTGTTGTATTAATTCATTTTTTTTTTACGAATTTCTTATATTTTTTTATTTCGCTTTGTTAGCCAAATTTATACAGAGTAAGCTTTTTACCTACAACAAGCCTTCAAAAGATTCGTATGTTATCAGACTTTTGCGATATAAAAATAAAAATTGATAATTGGAAGGAAAAATTTAATTTAATCTAATTTACTATTTAGTAAAAAGCAAACTCCGCATAAATCATAAGACAATATATATATAGGTGATATGTAAAGAATGCATTTGCTGCTCATTTTTTTATCTAAAAACTCAGTAAACTGTATTTTCACTAATACAAATTTTTGTGTGCCATTGATTTTTCGTTTTACAATTAACTATATATTAATCGTATATTTTCGATTAGACGATAAAAAAAGAAAAAAAGAAAAGACATTTCCTCCATCCTTCTTAATTCAAACTAACCCAACCCAATCCTCATCCCGCGTGATCCTGGAGTGTGCATGCGCTGTTGTAGCGAGCACTAACCCCCATTTTCCAGGTCCCAGGCCTCCTTTCCAACGCGGCTCTGCTTTTCTCTTGTTTCAGCGGGCACTTTGCTGTTTTCCAGGATTCTCTAATCCAGGCACTGCGTCGCGAAAAGGAAAAATACCCAAGCCATTATTGGCGGGTGTAGATAGCACAGGTACCTCGAGCACCGCCTCGAGCAAGAGTCGCCTATTAGACGACTCCGGTGGCGAGGTTTCGCCGGGTATCATGGAATTTGCGAGTGCAGCCTCGAGACTGAAAGGCACTGTATCGAGATTGTCAGACGGTAAGCCCGAAGATATGATGCTGTTGGAGAAGCAGGGCAGAAGCTCTCAGAGGCAGAGGATGCAAGAGGGCGAACCACGTCGCGCGGGTAGTCTTCCTCCTAGCTCGTTACCGCGGCCACCGAAGAATCTGAAGTCGACGAACTCGCGTTACTGCAGACTAAGCGACACGGAGACTCGCAAGAAATCAGATCCAGGTCCAGCTTTGGACACCTCTGTGAGCATGAAGGTGCGCGATACGAGCAACTGCACCATCGAGTATGGCAGATTCGACACGAAGGCTCAGCGTCGAAAGAAATCATCCGGAACGGAACAGTTGGTCGTCAATAATTCGCTGAAAAAGCCATCCTCTACGACAAGTCACGAGTACGAGCGCCTTCAAGGTGAAAATATTCGCAAGAAACAGCCTTCCAGTTCAGAAACGAAGCACAGGGAAATGCAGAGTCGCTCGCTGATACCTCCGCCGTCTCGTCGTATCGGAGAGTACGGTCGCCTCAGCGATGGCACCTTGAGAAAGCAAACTGGTTCACGAGGACAAAGCACCGGAAGCACGGTGAGCAGCAAGAGCGGCGGGCGCGACTCCGGAGGTACTGCTAGCAGCGAGGCGTCCACGTCATCGTTGCCTCCTTCCAAAGCGAGATCCATACCTCGTCCGAGCAATTACCGCATTCAGTTTTAATTTATAACGTTTGGAATCGAGTTAGTCTTCCTTGTTACAAATATTGGCTTTCAAAGAGATGTTCTTTCAAAGGAGTGTATAACTCCTTGTAGCGTATAAAGAGTAACTCGTGGGATATAATTTTCCATACTTTATCTTCCATTTATGAGAATCTTCCTTACCAAACATTGATACAGATGCTTATTCTACTGTCTTAAGTTTTCTATTGCATTTTCAACGAACGACGGAAAATTTCTTTCTAGTAGATGTCAGAGAGGAGCATAGCAGGGTCAAATGGTTAGATGATCGAATGGAAAAGAGCGGTGAACGACGAATAAAATGGGAGGCGGATTAATGAACGAAGGCAAAAATCAAAAGCGTTGACTGGTTTCGAGAGCGTCCCTATTTCGCCCTTCAGCAGTTCACATCCTATTTAGAAGTCCTAATATACGTATGCGCGAGCGATACGTCTACACAGCCATAATATTGAACGATGCGTTAGTTCCCTTTATTACCATTTAATAACGAAGAAGCGAAGCCGATCGCAACGACATAGCGAAGGATCACGATATATCGTCGATAGCGATAATGCATGACCTAGTCATTACCAAAGTAATTTCTGTAATGAAAACGGAATTGATTTCCTCTCGTTTCGTACGCAACTACATCTAGGAACATTGCGGCTTTTTGTTGAATAATAATATTCGTATAATAAACGCGAAAAAGTGCCTTGTTAAAGACTGCGTGAAAAAGAAATACACGATCGGTACAACTAGGAATAAGAGTATACGTTCGGAATAACTTTCAGAATTCCGAAGGACACGGAACCTTTGGATAAAGTCAATCGCGTGACCCTTAAGTGAACGCGTTATTTTTTGAACGTGTATTTTATAATTTTACCCTTTCGCCAGGAGTATCGCATTTCTGCGCGTGCCTTATGAAAATATATTTCTTTTCCTTCTCTTTTTTTTTTTTTTAATGTATCTTTAAGATCGTTTCCTGCTGGAAACGATATAAAGATACAAAACGCGAGATATCCAGTCAGTTTCGCTTTTCGATGGAAAAGTGAAACTATGGTAAGGCGAACGAAAATTCGATTTGTCCGGATGCACAGCAAGCAATTCGACTAGTATATATATATATATATACATATTATATATTTTATATAATCACATTTTCGTGTGTACGTGTCTCGATTCGATGATTTTGAGTGTTCTTTTACACCGAGAGAAATTACGTAAATCGTTAACGGTGATTCGCTTAATTTAAGGTGACATAGTAAACGTAGCGACGGTGATGAATCATACGTAATACTTAGAAATAATATATTTCACGATGGAGCAGT
Source organism: Bombus fervidus (assembly GCF_041682495.2). NCBI lineage: Eukaryota > Metazoa > Arthropoda > Insecta > Hymenoptera > Apidae > Bombus > Bombus fervidus. The sequence goes on along the minus strand of NC_091530.1, from coordinate 9,646,441 downwards.
TTCATAAGCATTTACATTTCGCCCCAAAGTATCGTTCAGCCGGTCGAAAGGTACTTTCCCCCCTTGTCCCGCTTCATGGTTTTAAATGCATTTTGATTTTAATATCAATGAAACTCTTGACGATAGTAATCTCGGTCGATGATATTCACCTTTTAGGCAGATTATTTTTACGTCGTATTTCTTGTTTTCAGCATATTCCTTTTATAGACGTTATTTAAACTGTGTAAGATCAGGCTACATTTAAATTGAACTGATTGATTACAAATCATAGTCAAAATATTGTGAAGTTCCGGTATAGCGTACATGTTTTGTGCTTTTATCTCTCGTGTATTAATCATAGAGAAAAAAAATATTACAAAAGGAGTTATGAAAGTGATAAACCAGTAATAATTTATGTTACTAGCAAGTTGAACGCGTCACGTTGCGAATTCCAGCCTGATGGAAAGGTTATTATAATCTTCGTGATTAGTATAGGTACTTATAAGACTGAAAAAAGTGAATACCGACGAAACAAATTTTCTTCTTCGCTATTTGCTACCACATGTTTTCTCTCTCATCCAGTTTCACCCTATTTTCTCCCCTTCGCGCGTGTGCACGAATTTACATTTACGTACAACCAGGAATATATGTATACAGACATAGCTGAAGTTGATGCATGTTCACGAATATACATGTGCATTAAAACGTTTATTGTTCACGATACGAGTTCCTTGAAGACTACAGGGATATTCGTGGTAAATATAGCGGAAATTTCATTAGCATTCTCTGTAATCCCTTCGACGAATGGTATGTAGCCTGTTGAAAGAAAAAAAAAAGAGAGCAGAAAGAACGGAAAGGAAAGAAAGAAGGAAAAAATAGAGGGGAACAAAATCTCTGGACGTGTGTAACGTCGTTGTTTTCGCAGAGACGTCGAAAATTTTTAGGACGAATCGTTTATTTTTGTCTCGCGCGATACAAAGAGAAAAAAAGATGATAAAAAGGAAAAAAGAAGAAAAATGCGTAGAATGCCAAAGCAAGTTAGGATGCCGCACACTACGATTTATAATGACAAATATGTTCTAATATAATTTTAGCGTATTTATTTGTTTTCGTTTTTGTGTTAATTATCTATTTTAAGTATAGGGTGAATTTTCTATCAATCATTATTTCCCGTGAACGTTTTAGAGGGGAAGGTTTATCGTGCAGCTTCCGTTTTGAAGCGCGCGGTCCTACGTAAATGGTAGGAGAATTTAGAACCGAGTGACAACTGATAAAAGACTCACCCTGTATACGTAGGGTGTTCATTAAGATACGATATGTTTAGAAAATGAGAGATTTGTGATCTAATTCGCACGTTTGTAATAAGAGTTATACGATTCAGTACTTTTCAAATTCGAGATTTTAACAGTGATATATATCATATATTTAAAAACGAAGGTTTTCAACAAGTCTGAAATTTTCTCTGTCTGTAAAGATCTCTATCGAAACGGAAGATAAACGCGTAGGACATAGCAATTTGTAGCAATTTGAAATAAAAATTGACTTACGACAAGCATTGTTGTCATTTCATATTACTTTCACAAACATTTTCTTTATTTATATACATTCGTATATATACCTACAAAAATCATTATCTTCTACAATATGGATATGTTGATTTTTTCTAAAATTTTCTACAAACAAAATTTGTAATCTCAGAAAATGAATATCTTTTTGTATCACTCTTATTGCAACCACGACATTGTAAATGTTATTTATTATCTAAATATTTATTTCTATTAAAATCTCATCGTAGAGAAAATCTTTTTCATCGAATGTTCTCATTTTTTGAATATTTCAGATCTTGTGAAACATCCTGTATTTGTAAACGTAATATATATTCTATATAATACGCTTATCGTATTGTTCTATCACCCTCCTTTCCAAATAACGATGTACCAGTCACAGGAGATAATTATCACGCGTGGATTTTGTATTGTTCAAGTTATAACACACGTTGATTGTGATGTAGAACATAGAGGATATGCGAACTGCCACTGGCGTACGATTTTTTTTGTTCTCGAAATGAAGATTTGTTCTTTTATACACGAATATTCAAAGATCTGTGTTCAAATACGTGAAATGTAAATTTTACAAAAAATCCGACGATTTGGATTATCGATGATTTCTCGTAGGTTGTAACTTTTTATTGATCTTTGCCATAAAAAGATTGCCCTATGAATATTGTAAATAAAGATAACAATAAAGGGAAACATTTTGAATTTTGTCGCTAATATATTCTCATTGATTTATTTATTTAAAATATAAACTTTTAAAGACGAGTGGAGATACCATTGTTTGTTTCAACTTGTCTTTCCTTTATAACAAAATATAAGATTCAATTATTTTCAGGCTAAGCTAAAAAATTATTTTAGTTAAAACAACGAATAAAATCGGTTTATAAATAAAAATAGAGGTTCTGAGAGTCGCAGTAAAGTCTCCGAAATAAATAAAAAGAAAACCTTTTGTTTTTAACTAATAATCAAATACTAAACTTAAAGACAACTGAATTAATTTAAAATTTTTAGATAAAAGTTATGAATTATTTAGAGCTATAATTTTTATTTATAACTCTAAAAACATGGAATACAAATTGGAATGATTGATAATAGAATGTATCGAGTGATAAAATGATGAGGACTTTTAGGATCATAGATCACTTACAATATTACAGCAGTATTTTGTAATAGAATATTAGAATCTCTGGGGACGGCTTGTTACATTTCTAGAAACAATGCACTTTGTGTGCATCTGATAATTATTACCTTGCAGCAGGTGGCTTGAAAACTCTCATCTTGTTCTTTTTGAAAAGTTACAAGCAGCGAATGATTTGTAGTTAAGATAGATAAATTCTTGTCGAGAAAGAGAGAAAAAGGGAGAAACAAAGTTTAATCTTCTTGGCTGAAATATTTATTTCTCAATTGAATATACTGCATATAAAGGATTATGTATTTGTGTATTTCAGATAATTAATATTTTCCGAATTATTCACATCATTGATATCAAGCAATTAATAGAAGATGTTGCTTTATTAAATTTCTGCTTCAAATATTTGATGCTTATTTGCATTGCATCCATTTATTAATAAATTGCATTGCTTAAAATAATATGGAAATATTGTTATTACACGAATATATTCATTGTTTTCCAAAATATAGAACGTTTATATAAAATGTAATGCAATTATATTCTGTTTTTTTTTTCTCCAAGTTCTTAAATAAAATAAATTTTTGGTATTTTAAAATACCATTACTGTATCTGTAAAATGGAAAAACACTTTCATTGCAAGATCGAATATCTTGATGAATAAAGGATTTATATTATACTGTGGCTTGTGGGTTACAGTTTAATTTACGTTCCTTAAAAGATACAAGTTGTTGGAATTTCAATTACGTTTTTGTAATTTAGTTCTCTACAATTCCTATATTACGTTGTTGAATGTAAATTGAAGAAAGAAAAGTAGCTGGTTAGAATCTGGTTAAAAAATGAATGAGAATAATTTTTCTGTGAAAGTTTAGGATATACATAGATTGAAACCAGAAGTTTGTTTATTAAATTCTGCACTGCTTGTGTGCACGTATGCACACCAGATGTTGAATTAGACTTTATACCGGGTGACACAACTGGACGGTGTTCATCTGAAAAGTTACATTGTACTACAGGATTTGTTAAACAGTCTTGCGTGTAATATACTTGAAAATTTATTTCAAAAAGATCAATAATTAATTTTATTTAAATTTTATTTAAATCAAAAATCATGCATATAATTCTTTAAATTATAAAGAATTTGTACCCTTATGTAAATAATCATTAGATGTAAACAACTAATTGTACAAAGGCAAAAGAGCGTAATATATTAGTTATAAAATACTTGATAGTAAAGAATATTCAAATTTATATGTATTATATGTATGTATTTTCTACATTTTCTATCTTTTTTTTATTATCGATAAACTCGCAGTCATTCTCTGCGTTAAATTTATATTTTCCATTCTTCGTGTAACTCGTCGAGTTATTTATATGGCGCGCACATACGTTTCACTTAAAAAGTGATACTTTTCTCTGTGTACAGATAGACAGTTCGAAAAGATTGCAGGAGCAGCGAAGGCGAACGGAGGATCCAAACAATCGGTTCACCCTCTGCCCGTAGGATCCACGGTATCTTGACGACGTTTTCCGTCGATTTTCCGCATCTGCGTTGTTCTTCTCATCCTCATCGTGTCAAGTGCTTTGCGTGCGCACTGCGCTCACAGGCAGTAGGGGTTGGGAGGTGCAGTTGGATGCTGATCGTCGGTTCGCTCGTGGCTGCTCGGCTTCGCTCGGCAATCTCCGTGGATCTCTGCGGGGGCAGAGGCCTCCTTCCCTTTCAAGCAATTCCACAGTGTTCACACTCCCGCGTAGGTGTGCGGTGGTACATGGCGAGTTTTATTTCATCGTCGCGCGATCCAGTGATGAGTACGTGTTCGTAGCGGCCGCCCTTAGATTACAAGTGATAACGCGAATTGCCACGTTGTTTCTCGACGTGTAATAAGTGACGCGCACGGGAAACGAAATAATAGAAGATCGTTGGAAGATTGACAACGACGGAGCACGAGATTAGGAAGGAAAAACAACGAACGTGAATGGAAACCGGTAAAAATAAGGGTGCGATCGGTGTCATCGATGTTCGTGTTCAGAAACGAACGACAGAGGCCAAGAAATAAAGCTGATCCTCGCGTGGATATTCCATCGAGCGATACTGGTTTCGGAGCTGTCGACGGTCGACGAATTTGAACGTAGTGATTCCGCGTCCTTTGACAATTCACCTGTTACAAGTGGACTCGCGGTGCAGTTTAACTCTCCCCTGCCTCCCCCTCCACCCTGATTGATCGATCTCTCGAACGCGTCGATCGCGAGCTTCCATACTATTCGTATGACGTCCCGCTGTCGGATATGATTACGTCTCGAGCGTGTCGAGAGGAAAAAGTGCACCGAGAAAGTAACGACAAAGGTGTTTGTAATTTATAAGCCGGCAGAGTGCGCGTACCCGTCGGTTGCTACGGAAACATTGTTTCTTGACATCCCACGGTACACGATTCTTTCGAGAGATCGTTCTGAATGTGATCTTCTCCTTTCGATTATCTCTCAGCCAATCAGACACGCTTCATCACGATTATCAAACTTTTCGATCGCGATAGTGCTACCGATTCTCGAACATAGTGACGCGTTACATCTCAACGTTCATTTCGAATTGAATTCGAATTGAAAGAAAGTGAAGGATCGAGAAAAGTGTTACGTGAAAAAGACGAAAGGTTAAACGTAAGGAGAAATACTAACAGATGACGATTTGTCGCGATATTTGTGTTTTGTATACGTGATAGCACATCGGTTTGGTGACAAACAACTGGTCAGGTGATATCTGTGCGAAACAAGGATATCGTCGAAGAAGTTTCGTGCTCATTGGAAATACGTACTTCTTAAATGCAAGGTTAAATGCGGGTATCGAGCGTGCGATCGATTTATGTTGATATTCGTTGTTCCACAGCGAACATTTTCGAATGTCGATTTCACGATACATAACGAAGGTGTACTGTGCGTGTAAACTGTGAAGTGACTTATTTTCTAGAACGAGGTAAATATACGCGTTCGGTGTGCGAGTGGATGGACCATTCTGTGTTTACATACGTTCTATCGTGTTCGGTGTGTTCATCTATGTTCCTGTAGCGGATTCGTTCTAACCATGAAGGAGTACGGAATGAAACTGTCACCGATGAGGCTGATCCTGATTTTCACCATTTTTTCCACTGCGACCATCGTTAAAGGTAAGTGTCCAATTGTAGACAGTTCTCAAACGATTTTCGATAAATCGTGAAATCGTTGTCGGTGTATGTACGGTGAAATTCGTGGATAGGAAAAAAGCTAAAAGTTCGCATTGCCATATATTTCGAAATTTGAAAAGGTGTAGTATAGTATATTACAAAAATCTGCAATATTTTAATAGATTAACTGAAAACTACATTTTTTTTATTCTTCTTTTACTACTTTTAATACATTCGATGTGGATCTTTCGAAATTGAAAATGGCGTTATATTAAGTGTTCTATCTATATAGAAGAAATTAGCGATATTTTAGTAAAATAAGCTACCTCCATTAATTCTTTTTTTTTTTACTATTTTTAACACTTTTGGCGCGGATCGTGTACAATTAAAAATGGCGGTATATTAAGCGTCGTGTCTAGGGAATAATTAGCAGTGTCTAAAAAATTAACTGAAACCTGCACTTCTTCCTCCTTTTCTTCTATTTTTAGGTATTAATTATGACATAAATATAAAATATTTCGTTTCCCAATTGCAAACAAGATACAGACACAAAGTAAAATGATCAGAAACATTGTAAAACGAACGTAAATGTTCATAGTCCATAGTAATCGAATTCTTTACAATCATATATCTGCGTTCATACGTCAAGAAAATGAATTTCACGATTCTTTCAATTTTCGATTCTTCAGTAAGAATCTTTTAATACGTTAACTGCGAAGCGAATTATCATTGAATTAAATGCTGAATCTACTTTGCGACAAATATTTCAACAATTTGAACACATGCCTTGACACATGTGTCATCTTCGCTATATATATTCACGTAAAATAATATTCTTACCTTTAGTATCCGATCATCAGCGTAAATATCTACTATTACAAAGCAAATATTAATTTCTTTGCAATAGGTTATTTAAGGGTTAGGTTTATTAAAAGTTTATTAAAAGTTGGCAATTTTTCAAATCAATTTGAAAAGGAACGTGTTCACGCTATTCTAGAAAGACTCAGAACGTACCATAAAAGTCGACGCGCTGTCGAAGGTTGTCGAAACGCTATCTTTCAAAGGAATAAATAAGGACTACAAAAAGGAACAAAAACCAGAAAACTAGCAACTACTTCAGAATCAATGGAAACTATTTTGTAGCACGCGACGGTGGTATCACGACGCGGGATAAACCTTCGTGGAAGTCTTTTATTATACTTGCCTCGAAATTACGCTAAATTTTGTCAGAAAAAAAAAGGTCGAGCGGGAAAGAAAGGAAGAAATAAAGGGAAGAGAAGAGAAGAAACGTCCACGCGCTCGTTAAGTTATTAAGCTCCCACTTTGGCTTAATTATTTCGATGAGAACCTTTTTGAGGAGCAATTAGGTGTTGAACCTGATTTCCAACTAGCATGCATAGGCGAAGTCTAAGACAAACGGTTCTCGCGCACGGAAACTCGACCGATTGAAGCTCGGGTGCGATAAAGAAAATACACGGCGGGAATTGGATCTGGCAAAATTGCGCCAAAAGGCGGCCATCCAATCATTCAGCTGACCAATCACTCGATAAATGGAACCACGATCTCGTGTCCACGGCGAATGTGGATCGAATTTTTGTTTTTCTCCCCACTTTTTTTTCCTTCTCTCTCGCTCCTTCTCTCGTTGGCGTTGTCGTTATCGTTTCGTTATTATTTGCATAAAGCTTATACGGATTTTCGTTGTTTATCGCGTACCAGTGCCTCCTTTTCGGGACTTGGTAGCTTGTAAACGAATAACGTGATTTATGCCAGTCGCAATACGTAGAGTATTATGGAGAAGATGAAAAACGTAAAAGGGGTTGGTTCTTCTTACGCGTTTCTCTATCTAACCTTCTTTAATCTCGAGCAGAGTGTTGATATTTTTTTGTACTTTGGCTTACGTTTACATATGATAGATGTTTGAGAATTCGAGAATTAGTAGAAAAGGTTTGATGCTACAACTAACCAAAGTGTAATTTTTCATAGAGATTTTATAGATTGGATCGTTCATAGGAATTTAAATAATTTTTAGTAAAATATCTGGATATTATATTTCGCTTCATACCGTATGTATACATCTCTTCAATTTGTATTCTCCAAATTTTCGAGAAGAGTATTTCATACTATTTCTTTCCGGAAGCGAGATTTGGACGTGATTCTGTGATTGATATTGAAAATATGCTTGTTTTACTATCGATAGACAACGTTTTGTATTGAAGCAGAGGGTAAGGTTGATTTGACAATTCGAGAGATGATTTATCACACGTTCTGGATCTCACACGTCAAAAGATATTTTATTACCGTTGTGAACGAGAGGTACGTACGCTCTATAGTTCCGACATACGTGAACTTGAATAATATGATAAATTACACCTTAACAAATTTCTTAGAACAAAGCGCTTCCTCTACTTCGTTGCTTCATTATTTCAAATATTTGAGATAAAATATATCTAGTGAAATGGTTTTTGTAAAACCTTAGCTGAATAAATGCAACAAAATAACATATATACACCATTAATATTTTTTACCATAGACATGGTGAATCACGAATGATATAACTAACGCGGAACGATCTCTGAACGAAAATGTGGTCAGTTAAGGCGGAGATTGGTTAAGCAAGGATCGGATATGAGGTAATCTACCGTAGAACTATTTCCTCATAATTCTGTAAACGCGTCATAGCGGCTAATTAACCGGAAGACGCGACGTGCATTTAATCAGGGGATCGATTCGTTAATTGATCGCCATGAATCCACATTAAATTGCTCGGTTTGTCATTCGATCCGTTCTCCCAATGATGTTAAACATTGGAAAGCTGTCGTTCCAATTATATACGGAGTTGCATGGAAACAAACGAGGCGTACACGGAAAGTTATGTTCGTATCGCGAATTTTCACCTCGTGTCTCGCGCACGAAGCTTTTCGAGTTTCACATTTTCTATAACGTACTCGACAAAATTTCACCATTTTTTTTCCGCTCTTTTCCCTCGATTATTTTTCCTTTTTCGTATCTTTCTCCTTTTCTTTCTCTTGAGAGAGGGTGCACTGGTATCTTCGACTAGAACGAATTACAATTGCAGCGCGAGGTTCCCTGACCGAGGACGAACGTGCCAACGGAGACGATGTAATTCAGAGATGAGATTTTCGAAGCCGGTTCGTCTTCTATTTCTTCTTTCTCACCTTCTCCATTTTTTCTCATTTCCCTTTTTGCCGCCGCGTCCGACGATTTTCATATTTCCCTCGATTTCTCTGGAGGTCGGGATTAGCGTATTCCGATTCTGAATTTCGTTACCATCTGATTTTTACTGGGTAGCCGGTTGTAATTACCTAATTTGGCGGATGGCACGGAGCAGGAAAACCCGATGGGTCGCGCAGAATTAAAGAGATCACCACGTTTCGTGGAAATAAAAACGAAGAAAAGAAGGATGCTTCTCCTTGCGGATTTTCCTCTTCACGGTTGGGAATTTCGAAAGGATGCACCGAGGCTGAGAATATCCGGAAATATTAAAACTCACGGAGCAAACGCCACGGAAAAGGGATGTAAGCGTTACGAGATTTAAAATTGAAATAGGTTTGCTCGATGTATATTAAATCGTTTCGGGAATTACATCGAACTTAAATACCTTTCAGGATAAATTGCTGACTAAATATTCCCGAACGCGATATTTTACACGAATAGTTCGAGCCGAGAGAGGATACGAGGACCTTTAAATTTAGGATATAGTTTACCGCAGGACCGTCACTTTTCGTTTATAATCGAATGGTTCGTAACAAGAATGGTCTTTGTCAAATTTTTAATTTCGTTTGGCTAACGATATTATTAGGTCGCACTTTATTATATTCTTTTACCTATACTTTATGACATTTTTTCGCTTATTTTCATGAAATATTGTTCTCTATCTAAAAAAAAAAGTTGCTTTTCAGTCGGTTGTTTTCTCAATTACTACTTTATCTTATTCATATGCCATATTTTTACAATCGTTCATCGATTTATATTTCTTTTAATTGATGGTATGACGTCAGTATGGTGTAGTCAATGGTTTAAAATCTACGTTCGTCGTATAGCTATAAAACTGTCGTAAAACTCTTCAAGTAGTCGTTAGATGATACATAAACGCTATTCTTTCATCGTTACCTTATAATCTATAAAACCGATGACTGATCGACACGAATCCTAAATGACAAAGAAGGTCCAACTTTTAGAATAATAAACGACCAACGAACGGCAAACAGTTAGCTAACTTATTTAAGTATCTGTTACAACTCGTAACTTACAAATCCCAAAATCGTCTTTCTTTCACCAAATAAACCTTCAGAACGAAAATACACGCGCACCAGCTTACCACTGAACCTAGCGAACGCAACGTATGATACATGAAATGGTAACGAATGACAGAACGATAAAGACGAAATACAAGAAAATAGAACGATAACAGGCGCACTGGCGACCGATGATAATACCAGGGAGTCTCGTTTAATAATTCCTCTGGTGATTCGAAGCAAACGTTGGGAATGGAACGAAAGCCGAAGAGATCGAACCGTTCCTTGTCGTTGTTGCTCCGGACGAGACAGGTTGATACTCCTCTCCGGCGTGTTCGTTGTCGTTCCAAGCGGAATTAAAAAAGAAGTTGGCCGTGCAGACACGATGCACGCGTTTTCCTTTCACCGCGCTCGAAAAACGAGAATCAGCCTTTAATCGGTTGGCCTGTACGAGAAAATATTAAAAAGGTCGACGTTATTGTTCGCTGCATATTACACGTACAGATGCTGGCGCAATGGTCGCCAGGTCGAGTCGAGTTGCTCGTAGGAAAGAATATTAATTACAAAGCGGTCCCTATTTATACATCATTACGGCGTACTCACAAAAGGGTTGCGGTTGTTATTTGTACGATTCTCTTACAGAGCGAAGTCCTTGGTCCCGCCAAATGGAAAGAGCGCCCCAGTTTATGCGAATCGAATGTTTGCGAAAGAACCGGCAAGGAGAATAAAATACATTGAAACATCGAGATCTGTTACAGTTTTCGATGTTTCAGCTTTGTTATTACATTGTTGCGTATGAAATTGATCGTACAGATGAGTGTAAAATCGTTCAAAATCTGCTGCTCAAAATACACTCTCATGTACTATTTATTATATATCGGTGGATTTCTTTATTTGATAAATAAAATAAAAAGCTGGAACAAATGGAAGTTAATTGTCTTAATGTTATTCAGTATTATACGCAAAATAGGAAAGTTACCGTTTGCAGTAATTACAAATAACGCAACGACGATATAATCACAGGTGAATAATATCAACAGAAAAAAAATTGCCACAGGGAGAAATCTCATCCATAGCCTTTAAAAGGTTGTTATCAAAGGTATCTTTGTCGATCGTTTGTTGCTTCCACGTGGTTTGTTCCTTTTCCTTTTTCATGGTTTTTCGTTGCCAGCGATCGATTTTCTTGTTAAAATATGGCGCCGCCGCTGAGTTTCGATTGCGGTGTAAATCGTATCTCGTGTTCGCTCTTATCTTTTGTAGATTTAGCCGATGTTTTCTACCGGTGAAAAATAGCGGCTGTGTATCGAGATGCGCGTAGAGAAAGAACGGCGAGGGTGTTTGTTTGTTTGTCTGAAGTTCGTTCGCTGTTTAGTCGCGGTATGAAAGTTTTATTTGCCAGCTCTCGTTATCTGCACAGAGGCGAGGAATTTATCTGAAAATTAATTTCGATACGGACTTTCTCTTTCGCGCGACCGTTTCGAAAGAAATGTAATTGAAGGATCATTGTTATTTCTTGTTACCGTTTCTCTTCTCTTTATCGCGAAGGTTTTTAAAAATTCCCGGTTAATTAACGAAAGCGTATCGAGTTTCAACGTCTCCTTTTTTTGGCCAGAATCGTTGAGAGCGTGGCTAAATTACTAGAAAAGTGCAGCAAACTGCTGCGGGTATTTATTTCTCATTCGCCGAAGCGAATATTTCTCTTCTTTTTTCTTTCCACGAAAATTCACCAATTATATTCGCAAATAATAACTAATGTAATAGTAATTAAGAATGTAATTCGCTTTGAGACGAATAAAATAGAAGTAACAACATTTTGCAGATAACAAGAATTTGTTTAAAAGATGGAAACACCGTTGATTTGAAATTCCACTTCCAAAGAACAGAGAACAGACTTAAGAAAGTTACGTCTGTGTGTTACGTTTCCTCGTTTTTTCCTCTTCCCTTAAAAGGGAACTTTCTTTTCGTCTGCGTCGGAAATGACACGGCGAACCTTCAAAATTTAAGGTCAAAGTAAATGATAGCCGTTAATTAAAGTATATATACTATCATCCAGACGATCTTCCTGAAAGTGCATCCTCGAATGTACAGTTTCTTCAACTGTGACTTAATATTCAAATAGGACGACAAAAGTTTATAGTCTCTTTGTTCTTATTCCTACTTTTTGATATTCTCTCCCGTCCGTCATCGTTCATTTTCATCTATTATTTCGGCGAACGCGAATATTCGTCGACGACAATCCGAAATTCGTGGATCCGGCGTCGCGTCGCGATCTCGTGATTTATCGGTGGCACGTTGAAAAATTTGTTGCTTGAGTCGCGAATTTCGCGCCATGCGTCCTTGTTTCCGGCTCGATCCCGATCAAACTTTGACCCAATGTTCGGCTCTTTGGCGAATTGAAATTTCGACGGGGCAGTCAAGCTTTGTTGATAAATTGAAAAATTGTGAACAAAGCCGTTCCATTAGATTTCCTTTTTTTCGTTCTTTTGTCTACCTTCTTTTTATTTCTTGTTGGAAATCAATTTCGTCTCTTTGGCGGAGGATTCGCGGAGATTGACTCGTTTTCGAGTTTGTTTCGTTATTGGAAGCTTTAGATGGAAATCGAAGCTCGAATGTAGGTTATTAAATGATTGGAATCTTCTTCTCTTCGAGTCTGGTAGAAATAATATGTGATAATTCTATAATTGGAATACCAGGTTTGCTATTGTAAAATTAGACCACGTAACTGAGGAAGTTGCAATTTGAATTGATTATGCCGATTTATGCGGTCATTGCTTTGCTTTGAAGCTATTTTAACATTGAACATGAAAATATTAACTTGGATCTCGCTCGAAGGTTATTGAATTTTGAAGCTTTCGAGTATTTTACGAATAATTTTTAGTAATTCTAAGAACGAAGATCATTAAGAATTGAACTGTTCTAGAGATAACTTACAAGAATTTTATAATCAAAGAAACAGGTTCCTCGTGACTAAAAGGAAAGTTACAAACGATTATGTTAATTTCCAGTCATCTCTTGCGTGGAATAAATTTTAGTTTCTTTGATTCAGAATTTAAGAAGACTCCTTCATTTCCATATTTCAAAGCATGTTTCTGATTCTCAACAAAGATAGAATAATAACTTGAAATTCAAATTTTTGTCAAGATTATCGTATAGATGGTGATTGTTAAAAATCGACGATGGAGAACGTTAAAAAATGTATTGACGCATGCTGCCGATCGTGATAGCAATGCGTGTAAATGTTCGAAGAATGCTGAAGCGCCGCGTACAAATTTTATAGACAAAAAGATGTTCAACTCGACGATCGTATCCCAGAATACGGTGTATAAAATTATGATCGAGATACATACGTTTGAAAAACGCTGGATCGCGAAAATTTAGGATATCAAACTCAATTGTCCATAAAATTTTGGCGTCGCGATAGTGCAAGAAAAATTACGATCCCTGAAGTGTTACGCGATCTGTATGAGAAATTCTGATCGTGATTTATCACTGAAAGTTCCTCTTCCTTTAAGTTTCGACCGTAATCTGCTTGATTCTTCTTCGAGATTGAACTTCGCTTCGAATTTCTTCCTGTCTTTCTTTCCATTCTCTCGCTGTCTTTTACTTCCTCCAAGTCATAACAACGTTGCACACGTTCCTAGTTATTCCAACTCCCATAAATTTCCCAAAGACATTGACTGGTTGAAATATAGTTGGTATATGGAGAATCGTTCAAAATACTCGCAGTATATCGAGAAAAGCTGTTTTAAAAACGAAAAGAATCAAATATCAAGAATAAAATACTACGTTCTGAACATTTTAAATTCTAAAACTAAATTCTATCGATTATAATCTATAAAATAAGATTCAAGTCGATTAAAATATCGCAGTCGCTAAAATTTTTAGAACAAATTGACCTTTTTTAAAAATAAAAATTTTAAAAATTTTGTATTAGGCAAGTTATCCTAAAAATTTCAGATTTGAGAAGCGATAGATTAACTGTTTTGTAAAAATATCAAATAAGAATTGTTTTGGTGAAGAGAATTTGCACAATGCATGATCGAAATCACAGGGCATTTTGTTTCTGAATGATTCGTAGGTAAAATTGAAGACGCGTTCTGCTACTGCCCGTTCGAACGAGTTTCTATAGTTTAACCGCTCGTCTATTACATGTGGATACACGTATAGTTGCTATAACCTCATCCAATAGTTATGGAAATTCGTATTAATTCCGCGGTGATAGCAACATGCCAACTGGAACGTCGTTTCATCGGTGTGCGAGAACGAACGTTCATCTGCAGACGGGATATTCCAATTTTTATTGGCGTCACAGTTTGCCTCGTTAACATCTGTTTGATTTATAATCGCCAAGTTTGTCAAGAATTAGCTTTTAAATTTGAGATTTAAAAGTTTGCATTTGTCAGCGAGACATTTATAAACGATAAATTTCAATAATTTCGTCATTGAATTTAATTTTCTTTGGTTTTCATTTAATTCGAAATATCTATGAAACATGGGAAAGCATGTGATTTTTAATTATTTTAATTTAATATCGTATTTTTCAATTTAACATCGTTAAATTTGTTATTCTCCTCGGTTTTAGTTCCGCTCGAATTTAAATACATTTACGTTAAAATAAATGTGAATACGTCTGCTTTTACTTTGAAATGTCGCTGGGTTTTTGTAACGTAAGATTCGATGGGAAAACAGGGAAATTTTGTTAGTAAAATATTCAGTAGAGTCAACGGATTTGACGTGCTATGTCTAGTTAAATAAAAACGAGACAGTATGAAACCGCAAATTTAATATCGCGCTGGCGGCTAGATATTTATTTCGAAGAGTGCAAGGAGGAAACCCTATAAAATATTAGAGCGACTCCGAAAGGAAGTAAAAGTGCAACGAGATCGGAGCGGAGGCGCAAACTTCAACGGAGAATACAATGAAATTTTAATATTTCCCCCGAATTTTCGTCGGTATCAATTTACGAGACTCGTTCTGACTTCAAATAAATGAAACCCCATCGTTTTTTCCCTTTCGTCTTGCCGAATTATTTTCAATGCGACTGGCAATTAATCATTACCAGTATATCATTTATCTTCCTCTTCACTTTTTAATTTATAAAGTCTTGATTTCCGATGATTTAAGGAAATTGAGAAATATCGAGGATTTTGTGCGAGTAATATTTTTGGTAGATAAAGTATTTATCCTAAAATATTCCCGTTTAAGGTATTCTGGGAAAGAGGAAGCTCGTTTTTAAGAGTGCCCCGAATTTAAATATTTAAAAAGTACTGAATATCATACCTTTTCATTTTCTAGAACAACCGCTATCTTTTTTAGTATTCGTTATTATTACAAGTAAAATGAACCGAAAGTCGACAGAAGTTATATCGTTTTATTACATTGTACGTTACTAAACCTTATTTTATAACGATGGTGTAGACATCCTATGAACAAAGTGATATTAATTCTGATTAAATTCTCTTATCACAGGTTGAAGTATTAATTTTCATCAAAATTTTATGGGCAAATATTTTGAAAAATATCTTTTGGAAATACCTACGCGATTATTCCTAAGTTATTTTTGCAAACTACACATTTATTCAAAGCTGCGCTTAAAGCAGTGATTAATAATCACCCTACGATTAACTTGCACGTTTCGCAATTAATCACAGAGACCCCATCCTGGCTATTTAAAAGGTACTTTTTCACCAGACATAGTTTCACTCCCAACGAGAAAGGTTAACGATGGTCAGGAAGGAAACGAGCTACTTAGTATACCAAACATTCGCGAGTTTCCCATCATATCCCATCGACTCCCATCGTAAAACGATACTCGGCGCAAACATTCGACCGATCCAATGAATTGGTTTAATTTCGTTTTGCGACGATAGTCACCGTTGCTCAGAACTCATCGTGCTATCATCCACGTAAACGTGCGTTTCGGAAAAACGAGCAAATATAGAGTGAGAGTATAGTCATCGAGCGACCCGTCCATAAATTCATCTGCACCAAAGGAACTTTAGGATGAACACGAAGCGATTGTTTGTAGAGATTAGCCCGAGTATTTAGAATGCTCATTCCCATTTCAGTGTTCGCTCGGCCTTGTCACACCGATGTCTGACGAAGAAATTTTAATTATAAATTTCTCGTCTAGAGCATTCATTCGGACGTTCGATTTCTAATTCGGCGAACAATGGCTAAACGGCGTACAAACGCTCGTTTACACTTTTATCTTGCAAGATATTACTGAAATGGGGGAAGAACGCGCTGGTCTAGACGCGCTCTAAAATAAAACCAAACAATAAGAAAGAAAGAAAGATAAAAGAACCTACCCCTTTATTCTACTTTGACATCCCTCATCCCTATAACGCAAAGCTAACACGGTATTCGCGAAATCGGATAGCTTCGCGTTTGCTAGACGAGAGATCGATACACGGAATCTTGGTTGTTCGGCCAGCAAACGAATGAGAAGTCGCGGCGAAAGAACATAAACCATGGTCGCGTGACAGCCAGTGGAAAGGGACATGCAGAGACACGAGATAATGCAACCGGCTTGGATTACATAGACATTCTACCCCCGCACGCATACGTTGAATCATCCCTTCCTCACCTATGCGTTGACTGGCCCTCTTTCTCTCAGGAAATTCCGGTGTGTGCAAGCTAACCGTTGCGTTGCGTTGGCGCGACGCTTTGGCTCCGAGTATCTCTTTCACCATGTTCTTCTCTCTTCTCCCGCCCCTTCTTTTTTCGCCCCTTTTCGTCCTACGAATTTCTCTGTCGCGTTTCCCTGCACGTTATCATCGTACACTCTCCTGAGTGCATCGTTGGTATACGAGGCTTTCTCTTCGGTCCACGCGAAACAGCAGCTAAATGGAATGGCAGAAGTACACGCGCGCCAAATGCTTCTGTCTCTGACGGCGCGCGAAATAAAAGGGGGATGGACGAAAACGGGGGTTGCGGCTAGTGGACAGATTGCAGGCGGACACGAGGAAACGGACGCCCGTTAGAAGCCTCTCGATCTCTATACAGGCTGCTTCAGAATGTTGCTGCTAAATTGAGGCAGCAGAAAATGCGGCAGAAGCTCGTCGAGCTCATCAGAACGGGTAATAAAATTTGAATAAACGTGGGCCTGAACGTCATTAGTTTTAAAGTTTTATAACATTATACGTAGACTGCGGTTATTCATGGGTTTTGGGGAAATTTAAGATTCCAAAAATTTGCAGAGCGCACGTAATATGCAAAAATATATACGATATTTACAGTAGAGCGCTTGCCATGATATTTACTAGACGAAACAAATTTCTATTTAAATTCCATTTCTTTAATTATGTCCGTAGAAACATAAAATCGCATAAACATTCGTAGTCTAGTATGTAATATAACATATTTATAAGTTATAACATGAATGTTTGCGACAGCATAAGAGGCTACGCGAAACGTGAAATTTCTCCGTGTCGTAAACGCCTCATTGTAATTGCCTCACGGACAATCGAAATCAGCACCTTTTACCTCAAATGAGCTTTGCAAAGAATTGACAAGAATTCCAGGACAAACTGTCGAAGAATAGCATCTCGAGAAAGGACTGTTAGCCACGGTACCATGTGGAAAACTGTACATTCCTCGCCATTCAGTCGTAACACGTGCATTGACTGCCGATTGCCACTTAAACCTTGGTATGGCATTTCCTCGTTCGTAACCCGCTTTCTAGCTTCCTGGTAATTTAAAATATTCATGGCACCTGTATACCACTTGGGACGAAAATCTTATCACTTGATGAATCGGTGAGTCGGTTATCCAACACGTTCTCGAATCGTACAATCGAACTCGATACGTTTCTTACCTTCTACGATGATACTACACGTCCTTTTTTGAAACACCTGGTAGATTGGCTCGAGAGGGTTTGTCGTCGCTCGTTGTCGGCCGTGTCGCGTCGAGGGCGGAAATTTTTGGATGCTCGTTCGATGTACAGCGTAGGCCAGTCAGTTTATGGCTTTTTTGCGCAACTTGCGATCGGAGACGGAAATTTTTGGATCCTTCAACCGCGTTCGGTTGTTGCATGTTATCGATGACAATATTGCCTCGATAGAGGCAGCTTTTAACGAAGAAATATGTGCTTAGAGAGATGAAAATTTGAATAGGCTTTTGCGTGAAAGCTTTTGCTTTTTGCTTGTTCCGCTTGCTATTCGTTTTTGGCATTGGTTGGAGGCTGATGTTCTGTCTTGACAATATTTTTTCCGGATTTGCAACTGTACCGATGGCGACGAAATTGGGATATTTCAGTTTGCCATTTGCCCCTTTACGTTTAATGGGTAAATAAATTTTCTTTTTTATTCAGGAAGAAATTTGTATATGACGATGTATCGATTTCTTTTTTGGTGATTATCGATGTAGTCGAACGTTGAATTTAATTACTCCAGTGCGAAGTAATTAAAAGGTAATTTACCACGCTCGCGCGTATTTTTCTTCCCTTTCAAATGTTATTCGAACTGTGAGCAAACAGTAGAAGGGCTGATTGTGCGTTTATTTTGCGATCAAATCACGCACCATTCCGTTGTAACGAAAATAATACAACTCGAAATTGCGTCCAATTTTGTACTTTACCAGTACCATACTGACGTCAATATGCACCGTAGACCCTTCAAGGAATAAATACGTATAATTACGTTCTATTCGGAGGAATTATCCATTTACGTAATTTACATTTTAATTGATAAAACGTATGAAACTTCCTCTGTTGGATTTACGCGGAACGTACAGCACGAAAGATTAAAACGAAGAAAATATTTTAATATTTCAAACAACGGCGAGTTGCAATTAACTTTATAAGTCATTATGCCTTTACGGTTGACGTATCTGTCGTTTGATTTATATTATTTACGTAAAATTACAACGATTGCAGCATTCAAATTACTATGCAACGATCGACAATCGGCTCTTTATTTACCTGTATATGTCGATGTTTCTGAATTGTAACGTTTATCTCGAAAACGAGCGATCCAATCTCTGAACTCTCGTTAGCGAGCGATTAACGATATCGTCCTTACGATTAATGACGCATTACGTGTGTCTCATTTATAGCACGCTGGTCAGTCTAGTCGTCAATTTATTACTGATCGACGTTGTCAATCGATGAAACTGAAACAATCTTTTTTATTCCTCGACTTTGAGAGATTTGAATTTAGAGGATTTTCAGAGTCTGAGACAGTCTCAAGTCCAAATGTCTTCTTGTTAATTCAAGCGCGCGTTAAACGTTTCCTTATTAATTTATGTTTCGTTAATCGTCATTCCTTCTAAATTTTCACGCATCACAAACGAAGAATATCTTCCTTGATTTTCCTGAATAGTTAAGTTTCTTGAATATTACTTCCGTCAATACTTCTACCTACCACGGTATCGCGATAGTTTGGCAAAAGTATGTCAAAGTTTTATTAGTCGAACAAACGTGAAAGAAAATCAGTGTGAGGAAAGTTCTCTTTTTTCAACTAAATATGTATTTTAATGTAACTCTTTCACTTGGATTTGAAGTTCTGCGAAAAGAAAAGAACGCCAAAGAGATCGTCCTAGGTAGAATTTAAAAAAGGTTGATCTCGTTCTTTATGCGTCTCTTGGTAATTTGAAGATTTCAAAATACGTCTCTCTTGACGCGGAATATGTTAATAATTAATGGAATGAGCTAAATCGTCGCTCGAATTACCTTCTGCTTGTAGCAATTTGTGCAAGTGCTTAAGGATTTTTATTTTCAAACCTATCGTTTTCCATCTCTACAGAGAGTAAGGAACGTTCCATTAATATTTGCCACGATTAAGATTGACTCGGTTAAATTGTCTTCATTTTGACGAATTTGTTAATTCTAGAATAAAAGGGGTTGATCTACAGAAAACTTGGAAAAACAATCAGTTCCGTTCTTGCCATTTTTTGATAATTTAATAAATTCACAATGTATCAGCAAGGTATTCTATTTCCATCCACGACATATTAATTATTATCTGCAGAAACAAATAAATTCGTTAATTGAATTATCATACAAACGTAACAATTAATTCACTGGATATCACTGCTACATCTTAATACGTCATTTTCTACACGAAGTAAAAATAACTTCCTATATCCTACCTATATATACCAATACCAAGACTGAATCTAAAACCTGCTTCGTATCTATTAATTTTATCTTTACAACCAAGCTTCCGATGAAAGAACGGCTCAATGAATGGCTTAGGGTACATAGCGATTCATCGATAAATATAACTCGTTTCCATGAATTTCATCTCCACGCTTTTTTTCTCTCTTCTGTCGTGATACAGAGCCCCTTAACGGTAGTTGATTTCACCGGAAGTCACGGCAGTTGTATTTTTCAATTAATGATAAAAACGAAAAGATAGAAGGAGAAAGAGAGAGAAGGAGATAAATAGAAAGATAGATGGATAGATAAGTAGAGAGAGAGAGAGAGAGAGAGAGAGAGAGATTCGAGTCATTCGGTAGTAATTCGATGCTCTTACGACTCGTCGGCAATTACCAGTCCGCGACTGAAAAACCGCATTCACCGTCACGGGATAAGTGAGGCTGCGGTGTAACGGCAGCTCGCTCGTTTACCTCGTTTCATTTTTATTCCGTTGACACGCGATCCCGCCACGCTATCATCCCGATTCGAGTATTTCTCGTAATCCGGAACGTCGCGATCCGATCGAGTGACGCACGATGTTGGTCTATACGCTGCCCGTGGATTGCCCTAAAATTTGAAAATTAATCTATAAAAAGAAAAAAAGAAAGTGCTTGATTTTTAGGAAATTCAAAAAACTGACGAAAGTTCGACGCGTGTTAGTTCATATCGCACGAAATGGTAGTCTGCGTGTTGCTCATGAATTATTCGCGAATTTCAAAATTTAATTATAAAGAAGATTGTAAGAAAGTTAGTACTAAGGAAGATTCAAAGAATTGTAATCGTCGGTTCTATCTACTGCACTATACTAGTCTATGAACTAAAGTAGTATAACAATAACGTCACTCTGAACCACCAACTTCCTTCTAAAAGATCCGAAAACATACAAAATGACTATTCAAATCATCATCCACAAGGTCTTGTTGCACAATGATTCCCCTACTAATAATATCAGTAAATCGACAAGTTGCAAATTGCAGATTCTAGACTTCTGTATTATGATTTTACAATTCCTACATCAAATAGGATAACCAAATAATCAACAGTTAGTAAAATTCACTTTTAACGTACCACTCGTACCGTTATCAAACTTGTTAATGTTGTTACGCCAGGCTGTTCAGTAATACTAGTAACTTGTGGCTTAGAAAATTTCATTAGCAATGCGACGGAAACATCAAACGCCGAGCAACTTTTATTAAATAAGTAACTGTTTCTCCCTCGATATCTTGCTTTTGTTTTATTCGTAGATGAAAGCAGATAAATGGAACCATCCTCTAATCGAGCCCACTTTCATTACCATAAAGATACGTTTACCGTGTAAAGAACTGTTACATGCCGGATCCAGGGAACATAACTCGTTCCACACATCGTGAAACGATGCTCGATCGAAATGGCGGCACCGCTGTGCAACACGGTTTACGTTTTTACGGGATTGCGAAATATTTCAGTGGAAGTTGACGAGATCGTGCACGGTACGCCGCTGTGCTCGAGATCGAGTATCTCTTCATCGGATGACTATCGTTTATGGTCAATAGCGACTCTTCGCTTTTCAACATTCTGAACGAGAGTGGCGTTCTACATATATGTACATCGATCTGTCCCTGGCGGGGTGAAAAATTGTGAGAGACTCGCGATACTGGTAATTATGTTCTTTTTTTGCGCGCGATCTTTTTAACGGGGTACAGGGTATCGTTCGCGGCTGCTCGAATGACGGATCGTTCCCGCTTCGATAAAGGTATCGAAATTGTATCGAAAGTGTTTGGTTTCACTATTTTATCATTTATAACATTATCGAGATATACTATGTTTTTTATAATTTGCTCTTTAACCGTAATCTTTAAAAAGTTTTTTACACTTCTGGCTTTGTTTGTAGATGTTGTTTGTCTTTTGACAAGTTCAATAAGTCAAAAGGGGTCATTTAAGAATCAAGTTGTTCTTTGCAAACCTGTGGTAAATTCGTAGTCAATTGGTATTGGTAATAACGAACTTCTTCATTGAATGCTAAAGGCTTGCAATAAAAATGATAATCGACGAAGTAT
This sequence comes from Bombus fervidus, assembly GCF_041682495.2. NCBI lineage: Eukaryota > Metazoa > Arthropoda > Insecta > Hymenoptera > Apidae > Bombus > Bombus fervidus. The sequence goes on along the minus strand of NC_091530.1, from coordinate 9,624,192 downwards.
GAAAAAGTTTGTGGTAATTAACGAGATCAATGGAAATATGAGCAACGTTTTACAATTATACAACGATATAACGTTTTCAACCGAATCTAACTTTACCTGGTTCGTACGCCGTCAAATTATTTGGTTTCGGCCCATTATAAAACCATATTGTTTTTATGGTTTTACGAGCGACTTGGAATTTTATAATTTATATAGTCTTATAACTACACAATTGCTGTAGGAACACCATCATTATTTTTCCTTCTTGGCCTAAATGGAAGGTCATATTTTTTTTTTTGTACAAGATACAGTATATAACTAAAAATATATACAGAGTAAAATTATCTTTTTATTCCTGCAATTTTCTAGGAATCTGAGGAGGAAGGTTTCTTAAAGCCACGACATATAAGGTATTTTTCAATAGAATACCAAGAACATTTCCTGAGCCGTGGAAACGCACGGATCGCAATTTAAAATGTGACCCACGGTAACCTTCGTGACGATTAATTATTGCGTACGATAACCTATACACAGTTATTATTCGTTTCTCTTTCTTCCTTCGTTTTTACTCTTCGTTCAATGAGACCTGTACAATGCTACCATTATTATTCGCATGCATACGAATATTGTCCGTTTCCGGCAATTCATTAGCTACTAATAATCGTCGCTGAAATTGTCGGCATATAATTAGATACGACATTATGCCATCGTGCATTGATCGTCACGCGTATACACACAATAAACGCGTACGATACAATAAACTTGATTACGCAAAACTTCCTCTTTTCATACTTTTTTCTAATACGCACGCAGATGCACACGATGTTCGAGTAACATGAATTCTCATGGATATCTTTACAAATTTATACCTTCATAGTTTGTCGCACGGTTCTTTTTCATAATTATTAGGTCGTTGCAAATGAAATAGCCAAACTGGCAATAGAGAACGTTCAAAGTGTTTCGATCGAGACAGCTAGAAACGTTCAACGTTGAAAATAATATTAATTAAAACGTGGTTTGATAGATACATTACATCCTGACTATTGTAAAATGAAGCTACGATTATTAGAATTGTACTCTTCGCGGTTGATTATTATTGATATTCCCTTAGTCCATTTTCAATGTTTGTATAATCATTAAATTTTTACTTCTTTAATGTAGCCTTTGAAAAGCTGCTCGCTATTATAAAATTCAAATTCGACGTTCATGTCCATGGATCGATTTAATACATAGTTTGTTTTCTTAAAATAAAATAATTGACGAAATACCAACTATATTCGGTTCGGCCAGCTTTAAATCGAAGTCTAATAAAATATTTTTATATTCTTAGCCACTAAATTCTGAATGATTTTACACGGTCGTAAAGTTAACCATTTCAAACACATCGATCTAATATTTCCATCCTTCTCTTCTCTACTTTAATATAAACTTCTCTCTCTCTTTCTTTCCATAGTTTATTACACCCTTTCTCCCATCCCTACAAAATTTTCTTGCCACGTTTCGATTACCTTTAAAAACCTCGTTTGGTCTACCTTCCCCTCGTTACTCTGTTCTCTTGCCCTTTAAGATTTCTCATAGTACCTCGTGCATTCTACAGTTCCTCTTATCCTTGTTATTCCCACTTGTCATTCATCCCTTGGCTTATTTCCATGGATCGACCTTTTCGTCGAGGTTCTTTATTAACTTCTCTTGCCTCTCGTTCAAAGCGACCCACGTCCGCGTGGAGAATCCATTCAACGTAGGTGATCGAATTTGAAATTACGCGCGATTTAACCGCGTTCGATCGATCGTTTCGGAGAAGTATCGTCCCTCAGGTGTAGTCACATCCTTTGCGCCAAGAATAGAAATCGAAGGTGAAGGAACAGGGGTTGGTAAGGTCGCTCGGAGGCAAAGAGGGTTGGGCATTCGATTAAAAGCATGGTCAGAGGGTGAACGTTCTAGAAATTAACTGGCCAGATGACGTTGGTGGTCATCGATTCGACGAAATCAAATTCTCTTTCCAAGGAACCTTCGACGTCATGTACCTATAGATTGCGGATTCTTATGCAAATTTGAGCTTTTACGAATATACACAAGGAAAGAAATAGAAGCTAGACGAGGATTTGTTTGATCTATGAATAAATTATGACAAGTACCTTACTTTGGAAATTTTACAAATTTTTCGTTTATTAAATTTTGTATAAATGCATAAAAATCAGCGATTCAATCGTGTATATAATTCCCTAATGCCCATGAATTTTTTTTTCATTAATTTGTTATTTCTAACTTGCCAAATATCCAAATGGAATTGATGGTGTCGACAAGGGAAACAAATTTGATTTGGTCTTGGGTTGACCATTAAATGACACTACATGAAAAGGTACTCGTGAGAACATCTCCGTTAATTAGTAGACGCACTGGTGGAATATAGTAATCGATAAGGTTTGTAAATAGCCGCTTGATTCCGGTCATCAAACCGGTCCCACGTTCTTTTTTCTACCATCAAACGTTTTCTACCTCATAACGTGGCCTAATTTGGTGCTATTCAATTCTGATAAAATTGGGCTTCTCCTATGATTAAGCATTGCTTCTTCTTTCAAGATCGAGTCAGGGAACAAGGAAAACCGTATTACATTATTTGCTGGTGTCTTTCTACGTTACTTTTATCCAGTCGTGAAAATGTATGAAAAGGGATAGATAGGCTGTTTCCTCACGATGGATGATTTCGTTGAATTAAAATTTCAATTTGATTTGAACGACGAATTTTTAGCGCATCCACGATAATTTAACGCCAGTGCCACCAGAATGACTAATTTGATAATTTTCCATACAATTTTTATACGTTAACAACGCCACATTTTCAAGCATTTGAATAATCGTTTTCATCTAACTTCGATCGGTTTGTTGAATGGACGTCAAACCTATGATGCTTTCCAACATGTTGAGACAAGAGCTCCAGTTAAAAGAACATTTATAACTTCTTTTGGAAATAGCATTTAGAGAACACTTTAAATTTCTTTCAATCAATCAGCAAATTAGGAAGAACCATTGTACAATAGTTGAATACATTAGACGAACTTTCCAGCGACTTTTCACCACGAACGAAATTTAAAAAGCAGTTTGAGAGCTTCTTCGGAGTGTCGTGCCGTGAAACGAGATCACCCAAACGAGAGCTCGGAGGGAAAAACGCGGATGAATCTGGAACTCGATTGCAAAACAGCAAGAGGGGGTGAGTAGGAACAACGGAACAGCGGGAAAGCATCAGCGGGGGCGAATGACAGAGGAACATTCTTGAAAGTATACATGATCCTGGGCGAGTGTCGCGAAAGATGCCACGCTTTCTCCATTTTGCTCTTCTCCAACTCCCTTCCCTCCCCCAAGGCGAAGCAGAACTTTTGCTCTGCACAAGCGAACAACGCTCTCCGGAATTTCTCTGGTCTCGTCATTCGGTGAATCCAAGTTTCGTCGGAATAACGTTGTCTAGACTACGCGACTCGAGAGACTTTGGACAATTAAAGATTTTCTTTTTTCTCTTACCATTCCTTCCTTCCGCTATCCACCTTTTTCTATTTTATTCTTCTTCCTCGTGCTTTATTTTTTCTCTTTATTCATAAGAACTGTCCGTCTTTGAAGAAATCTTCTGAGAACGATTGTTAAAGCTTAGAGCCTCGTGACAGAGCCTTAAATGGAGAGAACGTCCAGTTTCGTTGCTTTTTTTCTTCTTGTTTTTTAGTGGAATGTCTGAAAGGAATGAATAAAACTGACGAATCTTACCGTGCGGCTTGTTTCCAGACTTGCATATTCTTTAACGTTGCTTCTAACGTCATATTGCTCTCGGGGAGTGTACAGTTTTTCAGCAAGAAATTGAAGAGGGACAGCGATGTTTCTCGTTGTAGCATAATGCATTATTTAAGTTCCACGCAATCTCTGCTCTTCACCAGTAACTGTTAGAATTTAATCTTAAAGTTAAGATTAATAATCTGTGGAAGACACAATGTTTATGTTGAAATAATATTCAGTGATATTTATTAAACAGAACTACAGAACCAAATGTATATAAGCGAGTGATATAATTAACAAAGTATGCAAAAATTGTTGATTGTTGGCCAGTTACTCTCAGACTAGATGTAGGTAGTGACCCATGATCCCTTAAATATTTTGAACCCCACTCTCTATACAGTAATGAGTATGACCTGTGTAAGTGTCCTGTTCAAATGCCTGTGTGGGTGGCTGTGTAAGAGTATTTGTGCCTATGCGTGTAATATCGTTGTATTTCAACAGTAACTAACTCGACGAACGTCGATATTTTATCGTTAGATCGTGGTTCTTGGCGCATTTATGGGAAATATGGAAATGTCAAAATTCCCAAAATCTATGTAAATTATATATACAATATTCAAGGAAAAGTATTCGTTATGATATTTAGTAGACGAAAACTTCTCTCGACATTGACGATGCTGTCAGCGAAATTCCAATTGCAGGAAAATTCTAAAAATGTCATTCCACACGAAGACACGCTTCTTATTTTAATATCACTTTATGATCAAACAGGAGGATCTTTATCTTTGCTTCTAAGATGTAAGTACGTTAAAAGTAGCTGATAAATTGGCAAAATTTATTACGATACTTACAATTATTTGGATAATATAAGAAAACACGTGTTGAACTTCAGTACCAAATAAAAAGATAATTTTCAGATTCCCTTAGCATGGGATTGATTGATAGCGTACTGAATTTTAAAACTGACTCCCCGTAAGAAACGGGAAGTTTGATTTATCGTGTTCTTTCCCCATAGCCATCGTATAGGGTAGCAAAGAAACTAACGAAATGTCGGAAGTCAATGGATCAACGATCGGTAGCCGATATTATCGATAAACTAATTCCCAAAGCGGTAGAACCTCTGAGATTCCACATACCCGTCTCATATAACCGCCGCGAAACTCTATACATAAATGATTCTCGTTTCTAAAGCAACGACTTCACAAAAGAAGGAATCTATCAGCACACTAACCCAGTTGCTCGAAGCAAGTATCGAAAAAGCAATCGGTGCACGACAAGTTTCGGGTGGTAGGATCGAGCTCGTTCGCGAATCCAATCGACTTTTCTTCCTACGAAAATTTGCGTTCTCACTAAACAGCGAATAGAAATGTTTCGACTAATGAAAGATTCTCAGCGAGCTACCATATAACAATGGTGATAGCGATCATTATAATCAACAGACCGTAGATTTTTCTGTTTTATGGGAAATTAAGAAAATACTAAAATGCACAGAACGCACGTAATTTACAAAAATATATAGAATATTGAAAGAACACGATGTTTAATGGGTAAAACAAATATTTGCTGAAATTCCATTTCTTATTTTTCTTTTTAGTATTATTGGTAAAAATATGAATTTGCATAAATATTCGCGGTCTCATAAAATCAGAGTAGAGATCGATGGAACTGAAATTGCATTAATTTGAGTGAATCAAGAAAAACTAACTCGAAATCCGATTACTTTTTGAAATGTGCTGTAAATTCGTAGCAATAAATTTTCCCATATTTGAGTACGAAATTTATACCTTTTTTTCTCTCTTTTAACAAATATAACTTAAATGTCGGCGTTTACTGTCTTCGTTGCTGTAAATTCTTCGATTGGTAAATCGAAATAATTGGATCCTTGTGAATCACGATCTTACAGAACGAGCTGTTACGCTGTAAAATCGATTAGCACTTGAAGCGCGGAAAAGTCAGCAGGAACAATTTGTCGCGAATTTGCCTGCATTACCCGCGATAGGATAGCAAGAGAGACACTTTAATGGGGATTCTATTAAGCTATCGGTATTCACAGTTGTTCGATAGCCGGGTGAGAGCAATAAGTCGATTGGTACGCAATCGTGATCGCCTAAATTAGGAAATTCGACGACGCATCGGTGTCCTTTAAATTACGTTTTGTGTAAGGGAATGGTAATTTATGCTGCCGTATTGCTTGTAGCAATTGGAAGAAAAAATATAATAGCGAACTGATTTACATCTTTCGATTTGAGAAATTTGAGAAACGTTATTACCACGAACATTATTTAAATATTAGAAAAATGGAGCAAATGCGGAAAAAATAATGTAAGAAATCAAGAAGACTACAATATCCAAATACGTTATGGGAATCTTCGAAACGGTGCACAGTAGCAGAAGCTCTGAGCATTCGAGAAAACTGTAATATTTTAATGTACTTGTTGAGAATTGTGGATCTTAATCGTCGAAACAAAAGTAAAGGAACACTTAGATTACACTTAGAATTGATATCAAAATAGTTTCAGATTTAATTAATATGTGATTTACAAGATATTCGTCGATACATATTTACACGCGTCTCAGCACTCTCTTTGTCTCACCATCTTCTTTATCATACTACACACGGAATAGTTGCATTCTTCTGTTTTACGAGACGCTGTGCACGCACATACTCCAACACACTCATACTCATATATGTGTGTCATTACTACGCGGCTAACCTAGTGTAGCACACAAAATTACACATATCTAGATAGTACTATAAAACATCCGAAATACAGAAAAAATACAGAAAACCTTAAGCTTAACAATTAATCATCGATATTACCATCGTTGGGTAACAATAAACTCACCATAAAGAGATGCTGATAACTGCGTTAAGCACGGTCACCCGATTTAACATTCCGTCGTGAAACGCGGAAAATCGTTTCCGTCCTTGTTTATTGAACGCGAATTTATTTAATTTTACTCGCTAGCCGTGGAAGAATACAAGGGGGCGGATAGTGGGTTGGAAAATGGCGAGTACGGAGAGAACGACCAAGAGAGAAAGGGGTAAAGACAGGGAACGAGTAGTGCAACGAGCAGGAGGGAGGTTGGATAAAGCAGTTGAGATAACTTTGGTAGTACGTGCGGTATTGTGAAGACAGCGCGCGCGGGCCGTGGGAGCCGAAAGTGTCTCTCTAGTAAGAAGTTTTGGTCCGGTGGTGTGAGATCATCTGAAAACCGTGCGCGAGGAATACGAAGCCTGATAGCGTACTTAATCTGCGAGAACTTGCCGGTCTCGCCTACACCGTCCAGATTTAGTATGAATATGTAAAAGAGACAGAGAGCAATGTACATATGTATATATATATATACATATACATATTCGATTGTTGGAATCAGTCAGCAGCCTGTGAAAGAACATTCTCGTGTTCCAGCTCGTCGGTTCGCTTGTCGTCTTAATGTTTCCGCTTGGAAAACGTTGGCTAACAGGCATCAAGAATCAACGGTCGAACAAGCGCGCTCGTTCTGACTCTCTTCGCTGAGAGCGCGTTTCTTCGCTCAGACAGAGAGGAAATCGAGAGCAAACAGGTTTTTGATGCTTCGCGGCCTGATGACGGGTTACCGGCTAGGTACTGGTCTGTCTCTCGGAGACAGAGTTCGTTACGAAATCCGGTAAACAGGGAAAAAACCGTTCCGAAGAGCGGAATTGGAATGTCTGTTTGCACGAATGTCGAGCGGCCGGTTTCTCTCGACGATCGTCCAGGCTACAGGGTTGGAGTGTACTTCTACTGTATATATGTGTGTATGTAGCTTTGTGTTTCGGATGGATCACGGAAGCTGATGCAACGTTCGAGTTTTAAAGAATGACTTTGTTTTATAGAGAAGAGATTCGCTGACCGGGTTCGACCTATTGGCCTGAGGCGTGCTACCGAATTTAACAAACGCCGATCGTAGATGGGACGGGCTATCGTTTTATCTTTCGGACTTTTCGCCTTGACTCTAGGACATTGATTGGCAGAATATATGAATATTTCTACATTCGTATAAATTAATGTATCGATAATGAGATTTGAATTTTTGATTCAATAAATTGTCTGATCGCGAGGATCGTAGCACAGATAGAAATCGTGAGAATTTGTGTTAAGCGTGTTTTTCATATTATTCGTATCAATTTCAAAATATACAGAAATATATCGAACAGAAAGAATTATTTTACGACGAATATCAGTGGTCTGCCACGCTATGATTCTTGTTCTATAAAATCTTTTCGTTCTGTTAAATATAATACGAGATTAAATAAACGTTAAATACGATTGAAATATCGTATACTACACGAGGAAATTAACGTTTCGACGTAACGATTTTTCCGCTATCATAAGATCAACCTTCCAGGGATTTTAAACCATCAGAAACCGTAGAAAAAGCGACAAGCGCGTGTTCACGTCGATCCACCGCGATTATCCATAAATTCACCGTGGGTTTTTTCGTTGCTCGTTGGCGTCGCGTTGTCTGTTCTGGGTCCACTTTACCGGGGCCTTTTTGTGCGAATCGATGGAGCCGTTTCTTCTCAATAATTCCACGTTACGTCGCCCGAAATTCCCTGAAAATTTGAGCTCTTGTTGTTCTTGCCCCGGAACCGTTCTTCTTCCAGCGAATCCATCAATTTGCTTAACATATTAAACGTCATGAGCTTGCAAGTATGCAACCCAACATACAGTCGGCCAATATAGCTTTGTGTTACACAACCCTGGCGACACGTGTATTCATTATCATTTTCGCGTGTACTACAAACACCGTAATATATCGTCGCGTGGGATGCGCGCAAGTGCATTAGACAGTGGCTGTGACGAAACGACGACTGGCAATCATTAACGTCGCTTTCCTTCTATACAAGGCAAGAAGAAAGGGTCATTAAGTGGAATTTTCGCGTTGGCGACATCGTGCATGCGCGCAGGAAATATCGTTTCGCGATGAAACGTTATTTGAAATTTAATATTTCGAGCTGGTGTCCTAGGTGCTTTGAGACTGCACACGTTTGCTTCTAAAGGCAGGAATGTCAGATATCAGTTGCGTAACATTGATTAAAATTTACAAATAATACACGTTGCTCCAGGATAATTAACCTACATTCGGAGAGGCGTTCGAGTCTTGTGTAAATTAAATAAGCGATATTATTCCTGTTCATTTATGACACGCAAGTTCATTCATTTAGTGTACGAAATCTCGGAAATTTATACAAGCTTCGCTTTATATTTTACGATATTTTCAAGAATTCATACCTGGGCGACATAGTTTTCGATCCACCGCGTTCGGTTACGTAAAATTCTACGCCCTATCAATTACGTAACAAGAACATCTTTTCGCGACCGAAGGATTAAACTGATGCCCAAAATTCATTCTGTCGAGTATCTTTAATGATTTGTAAAATCTCATACGAACCGAGATACGATCGTTAGAAAACGGTATGTTTGTAAAAGTATCTCTACAATTCGTTAAACGACCCAATGACTATAGATTGATTGTGTCTTGCTTTGAAGAAGTTTTTGAAGGTTCTTAGTGTCTTTTTTCGCGCTGCAACGAGGGAATCAAAACCTGATACACGATCGAGGGTTAGGTTTTTAGCTAAAATTCCCAAAGTGGTGGAAATGGTGCAACCCTATTACTACGTTAGTTTCTCTACGGCAAAGTGAATTCTGATAAGTGTATCAGTGTTTAATGATCCGAAATCGAAGTGGTCGAAAAGCAACCACGAGTTTTTCGATGTGATGGCCCTTCACCGCTGAAACATAACACAACTGCAACTGAAACCGAATCGTAACTGAACGCGCAAACTTTTAAACACTTAACTCGATTTCCAAGTTGCTACAACATTTTCACCCATTGAAACGTTCGATAATTATATTTTATGGAAATGTAATAAAAGGGGAAACGGTCAGACCACGATGATTTCACGCGGAAAGAGGAGTTCAACGCGCGACGCGTTCCTTGCCAAGGATTCGGACTGTATACGTATGTATGTCTCGTAAGCGAGTTTTATTCGAATACGTCGATGGAAGAAGCCGAAGACTGATTTTGTTTCTGTCAACGTCAGGAAGGTAATATGCGTTCCTGGCACTTGTATCGTGGTTTCTCAGCTTGTACGAAAAAACTGGCTCCGCTCCGATGCGCTTCATAAATATCGGATTGAATGGTGCGCGCTTCCGTTTTGTTTTATCACTCGTGTATAAATCATTCGCCGTAATTGAAGAACTGCTATCGATCGTGGACAGAGTTTCCCGCGACGGATTTCCCGGAACTTGAAAGCCGTCGTCTCGTCGATGATAAAGTCTCGCCTAGCCTGACCAGTATCCATCGTTGAAACGTTCGACAAGAATCATCTCCTTTCTATTCCTCTTCTTGTTTCCTTTTATTTCCATCTTTCTTATAATTACAGGCGAGGAATACGATAAGCAATTTTTTAAATTCAATAATCAATTCCATGTTACTAAAACTGTTCTTTTATTTGCTTGCGAGGTTAGATTCCTATTCCTTCGGAAAGGATTCTTTGCTTGATTGTTCGTCAAATTTCATAGATTTATCGTTCATGTTTAGCACGCTTGTATATGTATATGATTCTAACAATTTGTTCGAGTAATATCGAAGTCAAGAAATTAGTAAAATCACGTTTGTCATGTTCCTTCTCGTATGCTCTTCAACGCGTAAAATAAGCCAAAAAATAAGAAGCGTGGTATGCCGTGTTATTGAAAAACGTTTTATCATTTTCTTCCTCAAGAAACACCTGTTTCTCATACCTGTAAGACCAGTATAGAACAGTGTTTGATTATTCTCAGGATACAATAAAATGGAACTGTAAAAATAATTCTTGTAGATTCGATTTTCCATACTATTAATCAAATTTCGTATCTCGTATCTGGTACATGTGCGTGTATACGAAATGAGAATTTCAGGGTAGTCTTACAGCTACGAGACCGCAGTGTATCGTTGTAAACATTCTTGTCTCGGGACAAATAAAACTTTTGAGCGCGTTTTAATTAACGCCGTAGAGCGTTCCAAACGTAGATTTATATTTTCGTCTCTCGCTGGCGGAGATGGAAATTAAAACGAGCGCGTGTAATAGACCGTGTGCATCCCCGCGGAGTTGTACGAACAGGAAGGTAAACAGCCACGATCGAAATAGTTATGTAAATTGTATTTAAATCACCGTTCAACTAGGCTATTACCTTTTCTGGCAGTTGTTAATAAATATTGACACAATTTACGAATAGGTAATGGACAGATCGTTATCGTTGCCGCGTATTAAGCCGCCGTTTAATGCATTGTCGATTGAATCGAAATTAAAGCGAGCCGTTCCGACTCGTCCGCACCGTTCTTCGATCGCGCGAGAAGATATCGCACATTGAAAACGGAAAATGGTAGTGATTGTCGTAATCGTTGACGAGCGAGTCATCTAAGGATTAAATATAAAGAAGTAAATAATAGATTCTTGTTGTATAATATTAGGTATGTATATTTTATGCCTATACTATAATTACATTTCTTTATTAATCGGACTGGAAATGTATATATGTGTGTGTATGTGCGTGCGTGATTATAGTTTATTAGTTATAATTCACAATCGCAAAAGTTATTTGCCTATAATTACAATGATTACCACAGTGTAGATTTACAGATACTTATGAACAGAAGTGAAAAGATGATTCAGTGTACATGTGTATAATAATTATAATGGTTAGGTACAGTTGAATATACAAGATGAATGAAACGAAAGATGTGATTGACCATTTAGATCCACGAATAGAGTTTACGTTTTCTCTTACAATTATTTCCAGGCTAGCATCGATCTGTTGGCACAATCAAATTCGTCTGAAGTATTTCGGTATGAAGCACCGTGGAAGGAATATTTCTATAAATTATACTTAATTGCATCTACATCGAAAATGTACTTTCTTTCATCTTGCTTTATTGCACGTTCGTTGATTCGAAGTTTTTTTTGAAAAAAAATTTTCCTGGCGTACGCCCACGTACACGCACCTCTACACGTAGAGAGAAGGAAATGAAAAAAAATCGAAATATTTGATGGAAACAAAGCTCGCGATATTTCGCGGATTCCGAGGATGAAAATGCCTGGCTTAAAAGCAAACTACATTTTTTCGGATTATATCGTTATTTGTTGAAATCACGATCTTTCGGCTCGCGATTCTTTTTCCGCCATTGCGCCGGTCAAATTGCTCGAATGTCGTATAATGCTGGTGAAAAATATGTTTATGCGTATACGCGAGAACAGTTCGTTTGGAGTGTTACGTTTGATTCTCTACGTCTCTCTCTTTCTCTCTTTCTTTCCATCATTTTATCTTCTTTTCCCTTTTTCGAATATACTGCTTTAATTTCGCGGAATGTCGCTTAAAAAAGGTCACGTTCACCGATGAATTTTGCATTGATGAAAGGTTCGACCAGATTCACCGGTCGGGAAGGAACGAGAATTAATTGAAATGAAATCGATTAGTACGTGCAACCGATTATACGACGAAGTAACGTGATATTTGTGATTCGGCATTCAAAATGGTATTAATCCATACTCGATACTCGAGTTTTATGCGGAAGAAAATTGGAATGAATTCCCGGCGAACGATGCAATCGTGGTTTAAATACGTTCGCGTAGATAAATAATAAATATGAAAAACTAGGCATCGAATATTGTCACGAAGTACGTATTTCTTTCTGTTTCTGGCTGATGAATTTTTCGGGAAATATATTTCAACCGAGAGTGATTGTAAAGAAATTTAGCCATTCCGTTGCTACGGGAAACATAATTAAAAAGTTCTGTGTAATTTCCGGCGATGTCCATGCTTTTTTGTTACATTGTGTATACGTATAACGAGAAATTACACGCAGCGTGGAACAGCGTGAAAAAAGATATATTGCGTAACAAATTGGAAAATAGGAAATTGTTATTGTAATATTTTTATGTCAATATGATAACTTTTATCTTGCAATGATTTCGAAATGGAGAATTATACAAAAAGTTTGCAACATAGTTGAGGATAATTTACGCACATGGTTAAGATATTTTTTACCGCTTTTATGATTATACGAAAATGACAGTAATGAAGATGAGTTTCCAAGTAGATTATCGCAGAATTATTAATTAATATTTATCAAGATATTCGGAGAGTTAAACGTTCAGTTATTGTAGACGATGAAGTACTTTTTACGGTTGAACAGTTTCTTCGTTTCGTTGCAAGAATTCCTGTCATAATTTAATAATGCAGCCTGCATAATGAACTAATTTGGCTAATTTTATTCGCCAGCCGTATCTTTGTTTAATATAATATTTCGCTGGCATTATCATTAATTTTTGTGTTTTATGTGCGTGAAAGTGGGAACTTTCAGTAAGTCAAATGAAAAGTAATGCGCGTTAAAAGTTACGCGAATTTTCTCGTGTAAAAATTTCAGATTCTTTGAAGCGTTCACTCATGTGAATTTAATAAGATTTCTTTTTCCACGCTTGAAAGAATAATTATTTCTTTTGTACGAACGTGCTACAAGACACGTATTTACTTTTTAATTACAAATCTTTCTTCGCGAACTAGTCAATACCCAATAAAACGAATTCTTTTTGCAAACATTCTCAGCAAAGAATATACAAGCAAAACCAAACAGATTCTTTTCAGAGGAAAATTATTGGTTTTCTGGGATATTTATAATATTTATACAAAAGCAACCGGTTTAACTAATAGTAAATACTAAAACCGTGTATAAAATTAGCCCGATGATCCATCAAAGGAAATATCTTAATACATAAATATTTGCAAAATTCTCAATACGTAAAAATGGGGACAAAACACGAATTAATCCTTTCCCCTGAAACATTCGATTTCACTCTAGATTTAAGATAAATATTCGAATTTAGCGTGTTTTTTTTTTTTGCGGCACCTCGTTTAATGGAAGAGTAATGTAACAGCAGGAATACGCTAATAGCCTGAATGTAAGCAAATGGTGGCTTACAATTCGGTAAAAGGGGTGCGAGGTGGAGAGGTGCCCGTATCAGGCGTCAAGTCGAAAGGTCGCTTAATTTGGTAAATTAAATTGTCACGAATAAACGAAACCAAATTATTAGAAGCAATTAAGTCGAATTAATACGCGTCGTTAAATTATTGCAGCTTACAGCAGCGTTTGGTTACAAAATTAGATGCATTCCTTTAGTGTCGTGCTAATTATTAAGGACATTCAGCTAATTTATGATAGTCATTAATTGATAATTATCTCTTTATTTGTAGCTTTGACTTTCTATTATTATTCTTTTCTGTTACATACTCGTTTCCACACTATGACTTAACATCATAGGAATTAAAACTTACTATGTTATTATTATTATAAAATTAGAAGAAATTGAGTTTCGTGTTTAAGAACTATACTTTGTAGAATTACACATAAACTATAAAACTGTAAATATTATAATATACAATTGAAAATGAAAACGTAAAATGATCGATCATTTACCAGCTTCTTATCAACTATACATGAAATCATACGTTTTTCTACGCAACAGTAACATGTATTTGTTAATAGCGTACAGCAACGATGTCTGAAAATTTTTGTAGTCGTTCTAGAATAGTGTGGAATAAATGGCAGAGCATCGGATCCACGAATAGATCCAGACGTATGCAAGTATAATTTGTAGATGAGCGTTTTGTGTGATAAAAAGTTAACCAACGAGGAGTTTGCGTTGGTATTAGCTGCTATTTTTGCGACTAACATCGAACCGTGTCCCGGTTCCTTGAATAATTTATGTAAAAGTTCAGAATAATTCCGAGCAGGCAGAATGATATCCTTATACGTACACCTCCTCCCAGCCAACGAGATGGGTTTTCTTTTCTCGTCGAGAAAATGGAATCTCTCTCTCATTTTTCTTTCTGTTATTGGGAAAACTTTCAGAGGCCCAAGTTAATTTAAAAAATTATTAGTACATAGATCGATATCGTTCCCAATTTATACGTCTGGCGCTTCCATACGAGAAGTATCGTCATTCTTGATCAACACGTGGATTGTACGCGCTGTTCTAACGCGGTTCTGTCTTCGAGAATCGCGTAACGCGAAGTCAAAGAAACGTTCAGTTTGAAAAAGTAATCACGCTAGTTCATTATGAGTTCCTTTTACGGCGAGCTACAGCGACCGCAGCGAGTGTTACGAAGGGAACGATAATAGAATGCGTTATTATATTTTTCATCCTCTCCATTTTCATCCGGGTCATTTTTTTTTTCATTGTACGCTGTACAAAAAGCAAGGAAAAAGAAAGGTGGAGAAGGAAGAAAAAGAAAACACGACACACTTTGAAACGACCGAGCCGCAACTTCGCGCGACTATTTAAAGGATGAACAAGTAACTGAAACGTATACCCGCGAAACGAGAGTGCTTTGTTAGACTAGATAACTTGCGTCGTTTCCGCGTACGCTCGTTCCACTGGCAGAAAAGCGATGACACGTTTTCGCTAGCTTTCGTTTTTGAGAAAAGAGGAAAAGTATGAGAGACAAGGAGGAAAGAAACGAGAAAAGTCCGTCTACTTTGTACACCTGAATAACCTGCGAAAAAGTTGAAGCACCGAGTATATTTCATCCTTTCAAACCGCCGCTATCTCGCGAAGGGTTAAAATGCGACTTGTGTAGCAACAACGTTCGAAAGGGTCAAGGTGAAACACCCCCATATTCTCTGGCCCTTGTTCTCGTCCCCTCGCTGGACGTTGAAGTTTGAAATTCCAGGTGAATCCATAAATCAAGACTCTCGACGACTCGTCTCGATCCTCCTCTGAATATTGGATGATTTTATAATAGATTCGATAAAGAGCGGGAGTGATATTTATTAATGATAAAGCAGCAAGTCGGAGTTTCTGTTACATACATAGTTTGTCTAATTAGCAACGCAATTACGTTACGTGTCTTTTATGCAAGTACGTATATCATATACAATACGTTCATTCAAACTATTGTCCAAGAGCTTTGTGTATGAAGCAAAATATTTTTCAAAATTCGTTTTATTGATACAAGAGAATGTTGTTCAATCTTTTCTTCGATAAATCTTTAGAAAGAAAAATGAGACTCGTTATTACAGTGATATAAGTATACGTTATACATTCGAATCTTTAAGGAGCTTTTCACTTTTAAGAAAATGTGATCGTAACGTTGGAAGATGAAGTTTCGTTTCATTTCCAAAGATTTTTTAATAAAGTAATCACACATGGTGATTAGATAAAAAGTCACCAATATGTACGTACATATTACGTGTACAGTAGATTATGTATACATATACTTTTATGTAGACTACATAGTTTACGTAGCATACATATACGTATGCTCGTTTGAAAATCCCAGGATATTTCCTATTTTTAATAAGATTTTGATATTTGGTATAGATTATCTGGTGTAAATTACGAACTTATATCTGATGATTTTACAATGTATTTTTAAATTTTGTAATACTAACATAATATACCTACAATAATTACCTCAAGACTTTTAAGCACACGCATAACAAAACTCTATTCATACATTTATATTTCTACCAAAATCATGTAGCTTAACATATAGCACAAAATCTTCGAACCACCAAAGTACAATTAATCTATCATCACCTCTTATCCCTCATATCTCCTATTCCAAAATTAGTTAACTTCCGATCTACCTAACAATTTCCCCCTTCCGAAAAAATTCCTGTCCTATCTTATCATCATCTTCCTACTCCATACGATTCTCTGCAACAGTCACCCAGCGAAAGATCGCGATCGAATTTGCCGCGTGTAACAACGACCCTCTCAATAGCCCATACACGTTGCAAGATCGTATTCTCTGAAAACAGACATTCACCTCGATCAACATCGTGGAAGGTGTCGCCTGTCTAGTTGGACGCGGTTGAAAGAAGCTTTCAGCTTGGCTCCCTGGGAAAAAAGGCGTTTAGAATAAATCCAAGCAGCGTTTCCCGGCGGAGATGAGGGACGCTGGTGCAGCCGGTAGACGATATTGGCGTGCACGTCAGTAGCTCCAGGGTCGGCGGTCCAGCCGTCAGTGAGAGAGACAGAGAGAGTAAAAGAGAGGGTTGAGAGAGCGAGAGGGAGAGGCAGCCGGAAGCGGAGAAGGGAAAGGTTGGATGGCTAGGTCGCTGGAGTTGCGGTGCTGCGGAACTGCGGGATTGCGGGGCTGCGGGGGCGGTTGTCGGTGAACGAGGGTGGCGTCGCGAGAGTGGGTCGGCCATGACGTCATAGCTATGGGGGAGATCGATCCGGGATTCGCGGTCTGCCCGAGGGCGCAGCAGCACCTACACCCCCGCTGCCATCCGCACCTAGAACGCTGCTCTCCTACGTTGCTCTTGAGGCTGACTCCACCCTAGGACACGCGATTCCGAGCAGTTACTGCCTCTCTCTGACGCTCTGCGAGCACGCCGCGGGCCTCGAGAACCTCTGCTGACTTTTCCCGCGGCAAAACCGACAGAGGCAACCGCTCCAAGTGTCGAGGGATGGATCGAGGACGAAACAGACGCGAGCTTCGCCGCTCCAGATCCTTCTTGGTTATGTTTATGCAAAATCGAATTTTTATGAACGCTATTCAAGAAATTAAGACATTTGTTTGAACTCCTAAATGTTGTAACGCGTTTAATATATCCTGTTTTATCGTATGTACATTTTGCAACTTTCAACCTTCCACGAATGTATAAACATCGGCAATCTGATTACGTGTTATGAAACGATGCAATCTCTATCATTAGGGCGCTTAATTCGAGGGATAAATGGACGTAGGTGAACGTAAGCTGAGTTTCTACGATTCAGTAGGCGAGAGAGTTGAAGGACAGATACCTTTCTTCGGTCTCATTGATATTGTCATCGAGACAAAGAGTCGGAAGCTAAATTAATCGGACTTCCCTTTTTATCTCATATCTATCCTTTTATATCTTAGATTTCATTAATCAATTTTCAAAACATACATTTTATAAATTCGATCATCGCGAGGCAATGCCATAAATAACGGTGAATTCTAAAGTAGATTTGAGAAAATGATATCTGTGACATTATTATATTTTCTCTGCTTTCCAATTTATGAAGTCCAATTTATGGCTCATATCTCAGGTTACAATTTAACAAGTTTATATGTTCTTTGACTACTGCTGCTGCTTCGAATATTACTGCTTTTTATATGTTTGAACGAATGTGTTTATGTCTGTTATGATTCTTATTTGGAACTCATTTACGATAAATCTACTATCGTTTGTATTTTGTAAGTGATTTAGGTTTTCGAGATCGAGAGTGGAGAAGTTTATGAAGTTGTAGGATATTTCTTCTGGGGGTTGGAGCTCCGATAGAGTTGTGCGTGCTTACGAAGGTCAACGCCGATGTATCGCGTCACGTCCACTCGATTGGGTTTTTTTGTTGTCCATCGTATGGGATATTATCAGCGTGGTCGTTTGACGTTTTGCTCCCGTAGAGTGTTTCGACTGTCAGGATGACGGGCTCGAGTAGGGTAGTTTGATAAAGTCGCGGCGAAAATTCTGGGTGTCGGGACACCGCTGACCCATTTCCGAGGATTGTCGCGTTCGAAAATTATCGGGGATCGAATTGACTCGAAATAACAAGCTCTGCATTAAGGTTTCGAAAAACGATTCTTCTTCTGTAGAATCCGTTTGGTCTATCGATCGAGATTTTTCAGCCCAAAAGAAAATTCAAAGAAAAATTAAGCGAATCGCGACATTGAAAGCCCCGTAATTTATACTCAGTTTACTCAGTGTGCATTTTATATTTTACAATATTCTATCATTTATCATTGGACAATTAAAAGAAAAAAGAAAGGGAAATAAAAAAGCATTTACTCGAAGAAAAATTTTTCAAGAGATGAATTAGTAATCGGTATGTTTTGTATCTTAGTCTAACTTTTAATTTGTTCACTATTTCCATTTTATCGTTCTTGTACAGCGTTACTTAATTGTATTTCGATAAATATTCCGTTCGTACACGGGCAAACGATCTGTGTCTACATACGCGGACTATAGACAGTTGTGCAAGGGATTAGGATAAACGTATAGTGCGCCACCGATCGTACAGACCCTCATTAGACTGAACATTTACGCTGGCCGGTGGAGAATATACCCGGAATCTAAGTTTACCTATCTGTTACTCTCTAAATTGCAATGGATATTTACTGAAATTGTAGATATTTATGCGTTTAAAGAGAAATTAAAATAAAAATTCTCATTTAAACGGACATTGATTTCCACATAAATATACCTATGAACGTTGGTAATTTAGAAACTTTAATTCAACGCGGTTAAAACAAAATTAAAGGTAAATTTGTTCTACAATATTCAAGCACAGCGATCGTTTAAACTCTCGTTAGAAACAGCATCTACGTTAGCTGGAAATATATAGCTGAAATCTAAGTATATATCTGTTACTCTCTAGATTGCAGTGAATATTTAGAGTAATTTAGACCAATGTTCATTTTCGACTGTAGATATTTAAAAATAGCGACTGTTAATTAGAAGAACGTTTAATCCAGTTTGACAGAGTAACATTATAAAGTAACAATGAATTGAGAATGAACGACTTGGATAAAATAATTATATATGTATATTTCCTTATTCTGGTATTAGATATATAAAATTCAAACTTTTTATAGAAAATAAAATCCGCATAATCTACATTACGTTCGATTTATTCAAGATGTAGAAACAATGTATTATATTTCGTTGCTTGGTCGAGTTTCTTTCGCGATACGCCGTGAAAGAGTTAATTTCGATATGCATTGAGCCAGCTTGATTATTTACAAATTCTAATTCATCGCGATTAAAACAAATTTAATTAAATTTATTTTACAAAATTGATCACATTTCGTGTTTGATCCAAGTGACTGATATTAAACACCGAATAATCTTTTAAACCAATATTGCACTAATTACTTTAATTTGTCGAAACGAAAGGCTGAAGTTTGCCCAAAATATAAACCAACTTACATACACATTTAACTAGATGAAAAGTTCAATCCCCTTGCCTGAGCCAGCTTTTCAGAAGTAATATATTTACGATTCCCTGTTGGTACTACTTTGCCATCGTAGTTGACCGTCCGTAAATATTGATCTTGGAAAATGCTCGCGTGTTTAAGCGACACGAAAATATACGCGCAAGCTCCGCTTAAGAATGCAAACTCCACGGAACGAGACACCAGATATATATCCTCCCCCACGTTGTCCATGGCGTTGCTCGACGCCCGCCAGAAACAATTCATTCTGGCTGTAATATTGCTGGAATCGGTCGGAGGTGAGATTACCGAAGATTTAAAAGTTTCTGTCCCTGGATTAAAGTTGTTTTACTCTGTCCCCCGATCGGCGAAGAAATTCTATTAGCGTGGACCGCCTTGAACGTCAGTTAATTGTAAAAACTACCAGCCCTCGCGTGGAGCTGTTCGAACATTTTAAACGTATTGATACATATTTTTCCTCCTATTTCGCCTCATTTTCTTCGTTTTTCAAGCTTACGCTCGAGTTATCTTTCATAGGGTACAGACGATGCTGCTACGGGGGTAAAATCAATGTTGTTTCCAGTGATTTATGAAACCTTACCAAGTGTTTGCAGTTGCTTCGAAATAATTGAAAGGAAATTGTTTGGAAGTTTCGAGTTAGAAATATTTCGAATGTATATTTACGGTTAAATCGTCTAACTGATTACTGTTTCCCGGCTTAATTTTGGGATTGAAAAGCGATATAGGAATAAAATACAACGAATGTATTAATAAAGTGTAAACATGTAATATTAGTATGTACATTCGCATAGAATTACAATAACGAGGTGTTAATATTACAAGAATCTCGGTGATTGATTAATCTGTATGGTGTTGGTCAAGTTTGAATCATTGATATTGCTATTTTGATTCTCTCAAAAGAATTTATGATGATTCGTTTATACGTGTTTTAAAATATTTACGAAAATTGATGATTTGAAGAAATAGGATTATGTGTATACATATCTTCATTGTTTTTCTTAACAAGATTACAGTGTCCCGCTTTCATACACATATCGCACACAATACTCAATACAGTATAACAAAAACAATAAGAAATACAATTAAGAAAAACGATTTCAATAAAGTTCAAGACAAAGAGAATGATACTAATGAATCATATAAATGGGAATGCAATAAAAGAAATAAAAATAGCTAAACAAGTTAATCCACATACTTTCTATAACGACATAAATAAAACTATCCATTATCTAACAGTATAAGCAAGCAATCACCTCGCTATGAAGATCGACAATTCAGAATAGGAAGAAAAAAGGACACCTTGAAGAGGAAAAAGAACTTGCTTTAATTACGCGGGAGCCCGCGAAACAAGCGTTAAACTTTTTACTCAAACAAATCCTCTAGCGATTGTTTAAAGTCTCCCACAAAGTAGTTGTCTGTGTCGGGGAAATGTCGCACGCAGACCGAGTTAAAAACGTTCGCGCACGCAATCCTCTCTAATTACTTAAACCAACAAGATTTCCCCGCAAATCGATGTTTTCACGGAAAACGCAAGCGTGAACAAAAAAAAAAAAGCGAAAAGAGAGAGAAAGAGAGAGAGAGAGAGAGAGAGAGAAGAAGGTAAGTAGGAAGGGACGTTATTCGCGGTTTCTTTGGAAAATCACTTTTCACGCGAAAGCCAGCGAACCAATCAAAGATATTACATCAAAGAAACCGACGACCGAGTGTTCGACAACAACGAATTTGATAAATAGAACGAGTGATTCGGACACGTTAGATTATAGTTGGCGGTAGCGAAGGTCAATACGGTTCGATCAGGATTGGCGAATTAACCAACGTGATACGAAACGAACTGTTAAAATCCTGGCACCACGCGTGGAATTCGATATCAGGAGCAGCGTTGCACCTACCGAGCGAAACAGAACGGAAAATTCTTGAATCGGACGTTGCGAACGTCGCTGTAAAAACGATTCTCGACTTTCCTCACGATTTCATTCCCTTTTCCTATCCTCTTTCGAGATAATGTCAACTCGACTCGCCGGTTTAGTCGACGGCTCGTTAGACGTGGCCCGTACAGTCATCTGGTTGCGGCTAACTTCCTATTTCCTGAAACGAAACTATTTCCCCCCTGCCTTCATCTTCTCTATACGATAAGTGAACTACCCTCCGTGTAGAAACACAATACTCGTGGAAATAGGAGGTTAATAGTGGCTTATTACGTGCCTGATGGGGGTTACGCCGGTTCTTCGTTAATTATTGTCTGATTAATCTGCTCGCGTGTTTTGAACCCGTGCTTTGGGAGGATTAATCAGTTCGCGGTTCCTTGGCGGAGATGGTCTCGGGATTCGAGGATGCTGTAAGATAATTTACTTGAAATGTACGTGGTTTCTAACGGTGGTTTTGGCGCATCCAAACTTCGCTGAAATTTAATTCTAAAATGATGAAATATACAACGCTTCTTTGTGTTTTCATTTGCTGAAGATTGTTCTGGAGGTTGAAGATTGCAATTGAAAGGATTGGACGTGATTAGGATCGATGTATACGAATAAATAGTTAGGAGAAAAACGTAAATAGAAAATAGTAGGCATAGTTCAGCATAGTAAGAGTCAGTTTCGTTTGTTTATGGCTGTTGGATAATTTTTATCGATGTATCAGTCATCCCTCGTGACCTAAGTTCCTCTTTCAGATCCTAAACTCGTTTCTAGACGAATGAAATAAAAATATCATAGCTAGAATTACTTAAATTCTTTTTTGTCAGCATCTTCTCTTTCTTTCAACATTGTTCTAACTCTTCCTTCGATAAACATCATTCCCTTTTATTAATAAAAACACAGATGATCCTGATCTAATTCTTAGAATATTCTGATCAAATGGAGAGATTTTAAATGGCAGCGTTTCCTTTGGACCAAGGATAGTTGTAATCGATCGTAAACAGGTGTAATCAATTGTACCTGTTTTTCATTGAATAGATCGTCGTTTCGATTTCAAGCAAGCGATACGAGGTCGCAACTGTTCGACGAATCTTCATGCCTGGAATTCGAAGCGATTGCCATTAAACGATAACTTTGCCACGATGGAGACGAATCATGCAAGGATTCAGGAATAGAGGGTGGAGGAGTGAGTTATCGATGGCGATAGTGGGATCGAGCGAGAGATCTTACCGCAGACATATCCCTTAATAGCATCACGATCCACGGTCAGCAAACTTTGGCTCTTCGGTTTGTTTACCGATGAGAACGACTGTGTTCCTGTCTCTAAGATCAGAAGACGTGTCTTGCTTTCCTGACAGATACCGATGGGGCTGACCTATAGATGCTGTACGAGCCGCTTCACTTTGCTTGCAAGCCTCTTCTCCGAGTGAAAATCACTTTTGTCTGTCGCTCGGAGTAGTTGATCAGAAGAGTGGTCTTGATATTTTATTTTGGCGTCTGTCAGTGCTTTTATAGAGCACTGATGACATTCGATTCAATTTTGGATCCATTATATTTAGAGAACTTTTCTGATACATCAATGGCACCGGTATATTTTTACGGTACAGTAGAATTTCGTCTATATATGAAATTTGTCGGGTGTCATGTTATTTATATAATGAGATTCTTCCTTTATTCTATTCTTCTCCTTTTGCTTCTATGCTTCGAACATTCTTTCCATTATTTATAATTCTTTGTTCGTATAATAAGAATTTACGTTCGTTCATAAGAGAATTTAATCAGTAGGAATCTTTAAAAATGACCAATCTCATTGAAAAACCATGGAACCAGTTTTCGTCAGAAGCATTTCTACTGCAATGCAATAATGAAATGCAATACTACTGCGAAATAACTATTTGTAAGCCACCGAGAGCAGAAAATTCTGCTGTTTCGAACGAGAATAGCTAGACAGGGGAGGGATCTACTCAGTGTTTTTCACGGAAACTGTGAATTCTCACCAAAAAAGTAGCGAAAGATCATGGTGGCGAGTACCAGGTCACGGAAAGGTGGAAAGTTAACAGCCGCGAGTTCGGACATTAGCGGGTAGAACAGTTTGCGGGAAAGCTGGAAACCTGAAATTTAACACCTGCTCTCACCGCGGCTATTAGCATACTAATGAGTGGTCCGGTGAGCTGTTCTCTTTCATGGAACTGGTTGCTGGACCTTAAGAAAACATACAACTCGCCCACATACGCGTGTACGACGTACGGCTGAACGTGGCCCACTTTATTTTCTCTCGATTCAAATGTAATCCAGAAATGCTAGGGGGATGGAGCGAGGGAGGGTAGAGCTAATGCCAGTTCATTATATGACACGTTAATAGCCGAGGAGTTTCTGTTGAACACGACAACGTGGACCGAATTTCCAAGCTTCGCTTTCAAGCAAGTACAGAGGCTCGAATGTCACGCGGGTTACCTCCTCTGTTCTCGCAATTCAGCTCCGACCTCATCTGCGTCTCTCGTTTCACAAGAGGCTCGAACGACTCCTCTGTTACCAGTACTTCTCTGCGAGGCGGTAATATTCTAGGAAGCGGCACTTACGGCCAGTCGATGCCACGAATTTCCATAAAATAAACTCCGTTATTTGTTACAGAGCGTTTTTAGCTGCGGCTCAGCTCTCCAGGGTTGAATTTTTTTGCGGCTTCTCGCTGACTCTGCTGCACTACTCTGGAAACCTGTATGGTCGTGGGTGTCTCGCGTGTTTTACTGGTATGGTGTGCAAGACCGTTCAGCTGGGGTAAAACTCTGAACACTGATGGATTTTGTCATTCTGTTTGTAAATATATCACATTCGAGGGCTATCTGTTAGGGATGTTATTTCCGAATCTTTGCCGACGTTATTCGATTGAAGTCGTGTTGCCTGTAGGTTCCTCAAAACATCCTACATTTGATCCGAGTAATTTTCACGCGATTTATTTAACGATTTATTTGAATAGTTTCAATAAACTGCGATTTGCTTTTTCAATGGTTAATTGATATGGACAATTTATGAGAATTGTTAATTGTAGAATGGGAAGATAATTGTGTTGTAGATTTCCAAAATAACATCTTCGATAATATACCTAGAATAAAGTAATTCATATTTCGTTAGAGATTAAAATATAGCACAGACGAATAGTAAACGGTGGGTAGGATGGCTAGAATGTATAATGATGTTACGAGTTGCTTCTTCTACGTAGCTTAACTTGGAAGGCTTTTGTCTTAAAATTGCGAGTTCTTCTCATTGAATATTCCTCTCCTATAGGTACGTTCACTCTAGAACTAAGAGTGCTTTCTACATTGTATGACACATCGAAGCCTTTAAAGCACTGAGGTACCTCAATGAACGGCGAAGACATTTCACTGAGTAATCTAATATTTTCAGCTGTAATATCAGATGAGGGTATGTGTCGCGATTGAAATACGTTACTGCAGATTTTTATAGACGAAAACTCGTTTCCTTCGAAGCAGGAAATTGTTTGAGATCATCTCTCACGACTACAACGGTTTTTAATCTTCCATATCGTATTTTTGTCGTATGTTTCCAAGTCTAAACCAATCTTAATAAAATCACGAGCGTAGAAAAGAAGAAGAGAAAGAAAATAAAAAAGGAAGAAGGAAAGAAGAAATGTAATCGGTTACATTTTAGCAAATTTATTGAATTTTGTCCACTTTAGTGTACTACTTACAATCTTTTGATTAAAAAAAATCTTAACTACGGTAATTCATCAGTATTATTACAAAGGTTAATAGGAAATGTTAACAGCCATGTACTTTCTTATATATTATGCTTCCTCTCAATAAGTCTTTCTAATATCATTAATTTCTTCGAAGAAGAAACTGCGCTTCCTATATTACACGTCATCGTCTAAATGATTAAGCCGTATCTCTTAATCTCATTACAGACATAAGTCTCTCTATGTAATATCAACGTCATGATATTTATATCACATAATATCATAGTTTACAGTACAAACACCGTAATAACCACGATCTCTTTTTGCCCTAAATTCATAAGATTTACGTAAGTAAGAAGTAATTACCTCAGATCCATTTAATCTCCTCCCTTCTTTTCTTCCAGCTTTCTTAACTCATTAATCTCAGGCCTGCAATTATTTACACTCCAAAATACGCAACCCTTGAAATCAGGCGTCTAATCTAAGAAGAGAAAATATATTCGAATTCTTCCTCTCGATTATCTCAAAGGCATGAACGTTTAATGTTTCCTTTGGATCCACGACCCTTTCTCTGATCGCGTCGGGTGGAAACAGACTGGACGAAATAATGATAGAAAGGGGGGAAAAAAGTGAAACGAAGAAGGGAAAAGGGAGTGAAAGAGCGATGGAAGCAGAAGGAAGCGTTCGTTGATTCCGGTTAGGTTTACAAACGGACAGAGACAGGTAGCCGAGCAAAAGGATGTAGCGGAGAGGGAAAAACTTGAGGGGGAAGCAAATGATATAAATTACAGCCAATCCCTGGGATTAAAGTATCCAAAGAACAGTCGCATTTGTTCATGGACCGAAGCGCCGCTCGTCGGACCGGATACGAAGTGCCTCTGTTTAAACAAGGGATTCTGCCCATCTCCTGCTCGTGCTCTCTGCTCTGACAGATCCACCGAGAGTTCGACTCTCTCTCTCTGTTTTTCTTCTTTCTTTCACCTTTTGTTCACGATACTTCCGTCTTGCTCTTTTCGCGCTATTTCAAATTTTATCTGGCTTATTCGTGCGCGCGCGACAAAGACAAACAACGCTGCCAATCAATCGTCGCGATTATTTTCCGTTCATTATCGACAACATACTCTGCAAATCTATCTCCGAGCGTATTACGTTAGACGTAGAAAGAGATTCTAGGACGTTGATCTCATGTTCTATATCGTTAACTGAAATTCTGCAATGCGTTTAATCTTTTAAATGATATATCATATAGATTTAACTTTAAAAAATAGTCGCGTGCGCAATGATCGTTGATAAAGTACACGTTAATACTGCACTCTCTTTGTACATGTTATAAAGGTACAGCTTATCCGCGAGGGTACATAAAGTATAAAACTGAAAGCGCCGAAGCTCTCTCTACGTCTAATACCTTGCAATAGTAAGAAAGACGAAATAAAAATCTTTTGCCAGCAGAGACAGTTCGGTATAATTTATAATAATTCTCTGTATCGCGTTAATTTGTATTTTCTTTTATCGAACCGAACTGCTCTCGATCCGATTCGTTAGACTAGTCCGATAGAGATAGATGGATACTATGTTGGTACTAGTCATAGAACAGGATCGCGTTTCATCGTGGTGGATTTTATTTTTCTGCGATTTTTATTAAATATATTCAACACTTTTCCGATGGAGAAAGAAGACCGGTCTGGTTTCACCGGAGAGTGTTCCGGGAAAATATTCAATTTTTGCAATCGTACCGTTCGTAGGATCCATTTGGAAGTTGGAAACAGTTACCGTAGTTCGGGCATACGTTCCTTTTTTTCCCCAACGACTAACGGTGTATTTGTTGAAAAAGTTGCCGAAAAAGTTATCCCCGATAGACAGTTGGAAACGGGTTAGCGTTGTCTTTGTCTGCTTTCGTCGCGAGTGACTGTGTCCTCTGTTGTTTAGATACGTTCGATTCTCGCCCGCGTTCGACTACCACCGAGTACGAACAATAATCAAATCGTCCTGCAAGCGGAATGAACCGTGAATGTTTTCAGCTCTTGTAACAAAGCCGTTTCCCTGTACACGCTCGTCTGAGAACTACAGCCGAGGCTGTGCGCCGAGCTCGACGAAACAATCGGAACGTTTAACACTTTGGGAAAGAAATTTCCGCGCGATTTTATCCTTCTATTAAAATATGCTATTTACTCGAACTCTCGTTAAATAGCGCATGCATTTTAAACGCATCGACTCTCACAGTGGATAAAAACAATATAACAAGCGCCGTTTTACGGTGATAAAAAGTGCGTCCTTTTTGCGGTTACGGAGGATAGACGTTCGAAGCGTTGGCCGGATGTCAGCAATTAAGCCTGCGAGGAGAATGATCTTCTTGAATCGCGGCAAGATGAGTTACGTTGCAGAGAGTGGCGGAGAATGTCATTTCGCGTTTTTAAAAAGACACGCCCTTTTTAAGCCTCTAATTATCCGTAGTGATATTCGCAACTTCTTATTAAGGATTCATAGCTTTAATTAATTTCTTACGAGCTATAGTGAAATTAGCTGACTAACGATCAGCAGACGGTCTGAAAGTACTGGAAAGACGAGTCTTTGAGAGACAGGTGACCATAACTTCGGAAAAACATTATACTTTCAAACGAATATTTACGGAATAGTTACACGCCTTGTCACTACCCATTTTCTTATATAATTTTTCTGTAACTCGATAAAACGTTCAACGATAGTTTAAGATATGATACAGTAGCTAACAATTAGATTTTGGCAAATTTGTGACATTTATTCGAGATGTTAAAATTGGTTATCGGGAAATTATTATAGAAGAAAATTGAAATGTTAGCTACAGCACGTGCTTCTTCTTATTTTCTTCTTATCTTTTAATCAAGAATGGAATAGGTTCTCTACGAACATAGTTGGTATTTGTTGGATCTCGCCCATCATCTGCAGCCAGCAATCTACCTCGATATTACAAGACAAAAGATTAACTCTGCTACGGGTTACAGGTCGTTCTCAACCCAATGGTGATCCCTTTTCATTAAAAAATTTCCCTTCAAGAAAACACAAAGAAGTTTATTATTAACGTCTATGCGTTCTCGTTTCAATTCAATGCTAAAATTTCCTTTTACTCGAAAAGTTTCTTGAAATAAACAAGAGCG
Source organism: Bombus fervidus (assembly GCF_041682495.2). Classification (NCBI taxonomy): domain Eukaryota; kingdom Metazoa; phylum Arthropoda; class Insecta; order Hymenoptera; family Apidae; genus Bombus; species Bombus fervidus. The sequence continues at coordinate 9,595,727 of NC_091530.1, read as the reverse complement.
TAATTGCGTCTAAGAAACTTGGAAGACCGTAGCAGACTCGGGTAGACTGAAAAAAATCAAACTTTCAACAGCTCATCGCACATGTTACTCCCTGCTTCCTCTTTTTCTTCGGCCAAATATTCAAACTTAATTTTTTCTTTCGTACCACAACGCCGAAACGTTTACAAATTTTTCGTTTATGAAACCTATTACCTTGCAGCACTTTGCCTTATATTGTTTGAAATTCTTCAATTACTTAATATTAATTAAACGATACATTTCTTAGAATATTGCATCCTTCCATTGTTTAAAATAATTCGCAAGATCTAACTGAAATAATTTTTCCAATTTTCTTTACGATTTAAAGTTTTCTCTCTTTAAACGAACGAAATTTTAACACGATCTCTGTATTTTTCAATTATCTTCAGTGTCGTTAGATAAACATATGGTCTGTTTCCTGACTGATTCATTGACCTGTAACATGCCATTTCGAACACACATCGTGTCACCGAGCAGAGTTAATAAAACTCGAATCAAAGTGACGATTCGCTTATAAATTCAACGTATGTCTAAAGCATTTTTATGGTAGTACAGACACGAGAAAGGTGGTCACCAGCTGCAGCGCACGATGCCGCAATTAAATCACAAAATAATAGTTTCACGTGGCATTCGCAACAATCGGTGAACCTTCGCACGCTTCAAAAACCTATCCACCCAACGAGCCACCGAAGTTCAACGACATGCTACGCTGTTCCATCGTCATCACGTCCAACAATCCTTCCTCGTGGTCATGTAAAAATCGCTCGTAGAAATGAAAAACGCTAGGTTTTCCACGAAAAGCGTGATCCACGTCCCGACCGTCGTACTTGGCAGTGTTGAACGCTGGCGAAGGAAGTCGTAGCGTTCGTATTACTGGAATTAATTTAATTAACGCGTCGCAAAGCTGTCGTTGCCGGCCGTAGAGCAGGAGCGTGTTCTCGCGGGCGAAATTGGCCGCGCGCAATTATCGCGTTTCTTCCGTGGTAAAGTTCGCCGCCTGTTCTTCGTGGGACACGATAAGCTTGCCGTAGGATAGAATTCTACAGAGCGTGGAACGAGGAGCGACGCGAGACAAGCTTGGAGGAAGGTGGTAAGGTCGATTCGGTTTTCAGCCGTATCCTCGAGGCGGGTTACACGAGGACGAGAAGACGCGTTAAGGACGAAATTACGCGCGAGCCGTGAGAAAGAACGCTCTGGTGTGTGCATTATCGCCGCGTCTCGCGCATAAATAAATACCGGAAACGCATTATGAAACGGCCTCGTGTAGGCGTCATTAAATCATTACATCGCGAGGATTAGCTGCCGCCGCGGATACCCTTTCGCGGTTATTCCGCTCCGACTTTTTCCCAGCTAGTGCCTACCTTCTACAGACTCTTTAATGTTTGCCCGTATCGAGTTCGAGCCGACACGGCGTCGCGAATAAGGTTTTTCCTTTTTTTTATGCTGGGGAAAGTTCGCACGACCGAAGTCTCTGTGCGTAGAGGAGTAGAAGCTTGTAATTTCTTTCAAGTTCGATTTTATTCGAGCGAGAGATTAAATGGCGAGACGAGAGTCAGTGGTATTAGTTAAGATTCGTCGGAGAAGCTTGGTTGCAGGACACGATGACGCCAACAAATGTTTACAGTATTTTAGAAACGTTACGGCAATTTTATCGTTGCGACAAATAAAGATAGTTAATGCTGGAGTATCGTAATGTATAACACGAAATATATTTCTAGTTGAATATTGCGAAAATCGTGAGGATGGTTAGATCCTGAAATGTGTGGAAATCATAAAACTGACCCTAAATATTTGCCAGGCTTTTTTAATCTAAAACTCGTGTAGCTGTTACTGTGTAAAGGCATATAAACTGTAAAAGCATATAATGTTTCCCGTTATAATGTTGAGTTAAATTCCGATATATCGAGAATAATCAGCTTTTGCTTTCGACGAATAGCTACACCGTATTCGTTTAGTATCGTAGAGTCTTTACGAGCCGTTCAATTCGCGCAGAAAACATCGTACAAAACATCAGTTACTTCATTTGAGCGAGTGATCCTTGAATAACTCGGGACAACGCGATAATTCCGTATTAATTATAGTATCAATTTTAATTCGCATTTGTTTGGTTAGTAATTAAGAAGGAAGTACATAAAACCAGCGTTTTCAATGATGCCTGGCACAAATTAAATCTCAATTTATTAATCGATTTTAATTACATTTCCGTCAGACGGCTATGCACCAAACAAGCGAGTACAATGGTTTTTGTTTCGTGGAAACTTTTGTTCGCATCGTGTTACAGTAAAATTCTCGCGCGGCAAGTCTATGTTCCAATTAAAATTCTTGATTTCGTCAAGGATCATTTTTGTCATTACGGTTAACAAGCCGAAATCGTGCCAGCGTGGGTAGTAGGCGGCATGGTAAAGAAAGTGACCGAAACTTTTGTCAACGTTATCGACCGCGAAAGGGAAGTACAGTGTTAACGATAAAGGTCAAAGATGGTCGAAGACGCTCGCCAACTGAAACGAGTTCGCTCGGTTGGAACTGGAAAAAAAGGGGCTGCAGAAGCTTGCTAATTTATGTGAGAAAGTTGGAATGGCTGAAGAGAAGCGTGGCTTTATACAGGGTGTATTAAAAGGTTTCTGTATAAATTTTATTAATCTGCTCTGCCACGAATGGAAATAAACACCTACGTATGATGAATATTGTGTATATTATTTGATGTTAAGTAGTTTCCTTGTTAATAATTATCTCGTTAAAATATTGTAATAAAAAAGCGAAATGCAAAGGAGACGATAATGAATTTGCTTTTAACGCGATACACAGCAGAAACAGATAAATGATATTTGTATTTCGTATTGATACAAATTGATTTACCGAGTTACGATCTCATTTGTCGAATAAATTCAACAGCTCCGATGTTAATCCGTATCTATAGATCTTTGCATTTCGAAAATTACCCACTTTTCTCTGTATAAGCCTAAAAACTCAACGCGTTACTACGTTCATTCGATAAATAAAATATCAATTAGGTAAAGTTGGCTTGTTATCGTGATAAACGTCGTTTATCCACTTTTACCTTCTATCGTATGGTAATTATGTAAAAGTGATATCACACACACGTACTCATACATTTTCACGTTCCGTTTTAAAACTCACTTTCTCTTCTTAAAGAAATTGCAAAAATCGAAAAAGTGACCAATATATTATCGTGTGATCGGTGGTTAAGTGAGAAGAAACTGGGGAAAAAGACGTAGCTATTTGTAAGCAGCACGAGATGTGTTAATTCTCTTCCGTGCTCGAATGTCGTAAGAAATGTCGCGTCGCAAGAAGCTCGACGATGAGAAACGACTTCCCTTCGTGGAAGTTCGAATTCACGCGTGAAAGTCATGTCTGTAACGGTAATCTCAAAATGAATATTAATAACGTCGCAATTACATTCGCATCCCGAACAGAAGCGCGGATGAAGTAGTTGGCGTCTCAGCCGGGTACCGACTAGCGAACAGCGTTACCGTAAACGTAGCTGCATTAATATTAATATATTATTAAAAGTGGCACGTTCGCTTAATGCGCCAACCATTTACATAGAAATACATATAGCGAACATTTTAACGGTGTAAATAAATTCGGCAAGTTGCCGCGGATTTCGTAGCCCGTAGATGCCACGCGAACAGAGAACTTCGTGGATGCCGGGGATTGAGTTGCGCCAACTACAAATGCCTTAACTTAGGAACGAGCTTGTGGGCGAAGCTTCGTCAGCCTCGACGTTCCCCTTCAATTTATTCTACCATACCGGCGAAAAAATTGAATCGTTCGTCGAGGATTTCGTTGGATTTCAGGTGCTACCTTAGACATCCGCTTACGTTTGTCAGTTTCACTTGGCTACAGACGATGAAAAGATATATTTTTCCCAGGTATTTTTAATCACTCGATTATTAATCTTTTAGAAATATTTCGGATACGAATGTCTTTTTTACAAAAGTCGTGCGATTCGATATGACTGTTACTGTTGTTGTCAGTGAGTTATTTATGAAAGTATTTGATAGATTGATTTTATGGATAAACTGTACCCGTATAAACACTCATGTACACACGTAGACACGTTATACAAATGTATATGGACAATGTGGACACGTGGATGGACATTTCCAAGTTTTGCGTATATTTCACACTGTATCGTGATCTCTGATTCCTTTCTTGCGACAATACATTCTTCTTACCTATTTTCTTACAAGTTGCGCGATGCTTGCCATCGGTAGTCATGGTCTTTATTCTAAACGTGTTCAGAAAAATAGATCCTCGAGTAATTTCTTTTTCCATGTAGCAGTCAAAACATGTTAACGTCGCAATTTCGTGTAAGACAGAAAGAAGATCGGTTTCACCGACGAAAAAAGCAAAAGATGATCGACGGGCTGTCGCTAACCGCGACCCGTGTCATCTGCAAATGGATAGTTAATCGAGAAGCTTTCTTCGGCTGATCGAATTCTTCGAAAGGTGAAATTAATCGAAACTTCTCTTTTTTTCGTAGCTTTCGTAATCTAAACGAAACGGTCGTATGTAATTCGCGCGGAAAGTTTTTCTTTTTTACGTTTTTCGAGGCGGACAGGAAATCCTGGGGAATATTAAGCGGGAATTAAGTTTACCTAAAATTCAGCTGAATATTAAACGCGTATTACGCTTGTTCAGGACGAGGTCGCGCACTTGTGTCGCGTTCAAGAGTCGAATTTCACGGTATTTAAGATAGAAGAACGTTTTTGCATTTGTAATTCGCGTTAGAGTAGTTTCGTGTTTAATTGACGAGCATGCGGTTCCCGGCGATATAGAAGGTTTCTGGTTCTTTTGTGAGATCTGAAGAACTCCTCTCTGTGTAAATGCTAATTAGGACGGTAGAATATATTCGCCGCGATTTTTTTAATTGAAAAACACCACGAATTTCGATATTTCCACCGATGTTGCACCGTATATAATTGGCATAATTAAAAGAATTGCAATTACGGTGGGCCAAATCTATCGTCCGGTGGCTTGAATATATCAGAAAGAATTATTTAAAAATCGGATTATAACTATAGAGTAGAATTCGTAATTAAAGATATATCCACACAAAATGGAACAGTTCATATTACCGCAGTCTCTTCGATTAAGAAACATTACCGATTCCATTTGAAACAATTAAGACCGAACGAAGATAAGCTACGTGGTTCGTTTGACGTTCGTTTGAGCCAGTAAAAATAGTTAATTATACAGATTCCTAGCGAAATTACGTGGATATCTTAAATTACAACTTTTAGGTGATACGTACGCATGGTTGAAAGTAGTTCTTCCCTGGAAGACCTGTCGTAATTAAAGCGATAAGTTTATCGGGCAATTGTGGATGGAATAAGAATGAAGATACTGGGTACCAGGAATAAAACTTCCCTCGTCAAACGAGAGACCGAGAGGGTGACTTCTTTAGTAGGAGTTCAGGTAATTAAAGTTGGAAGTCTCACGACTTGTATCCGCGCCACTGAAAAATATCTCGTTTTTGTTAGGAATATCTGGGAATAAGATCAGTTTCCTGCGTGCCGTTCCTCAATCCCTTTACTTGTGTTCCCCTACGTTGCGTTATGAAATTTTTGAAGTCAACAACGAATAATTCATTTCCTTGGAATGCTAAAAAATTCATTAGCACCGTGGCCACGCGACACATGCATCAATATTTACTCGGTATTTGTTGCTTATGATTAGTATTCCAACATTTCAACGATCTTTCGCCATAGTGAAATGTAAATTTTGTTAATAATATTTGCCTGTTTTGTCTTGCTCGACTGTAAATATCGTAAATTTTCCAAGCAGATAGTGAATAATATCCGCCTTTTGTTTTGTTTCATGTGCCAAGGAATATTGAATTTTAGTCGCGCCGTACATATGCCAGTACCGCTGCCCTTTGTTCATTTACTGAAAATGATATTTCGCGTTCAACAAACAATTCATATACGTGATTATTGGATAACTTTTATTTTTTCAAGCGTCTCGTTCTTTCTTCTATATGTTCGATGCCACGGTGTATCGAGGAAAAAAAAAAAGAAAGAAACGGACGTTTTCAAGAGAAAAATATATTTTTCTCAGCGAATGATTTCCATCGTATTTGCACGAATTCGTTCGTTACAAATATCGATGAAGTTCACGTGGACGACTCGAATCGCAATATCCCAGGATACATAAACAAATAAACAAGCATATGCGCGAGGTCGTTCCGTTTCGCTACCATCATTGAAAAGAGGCCGTGTAATTTCACCATGAAGAGCCGTTAACAATCTTGATAGGTTCGATGGAAGGGCTAGTTCCCACGTCATACCAAGTTTAAGACTTCCGGTGGGAGCTTAAAACTAGGCCGAAAAGTTCCAACGCGGTGTTCAATTATAGAAAATTAGGAATCACATTAACTTTACCGCCGCTTATCACTTCCTGCCCTACTTTCCCATCGTATCGGACCTGGGAATATTTTTGTTTCTTAACTAGCCACTTTCCCTCGTATCTCTTAAATTAATGATCTAATTACTAAATTATCACGCGGAAACTTCTACCTGTCTGTTATGTCATTTCATCTATCATGTGCGTTACTGTTATACGCAAACCACTGTTGCTTACGTAAATTTATGTTTGCAAGGATAAATAAAAAAGTTGTAGCTCGAACATACATAAAAGTATAGTATTCTGCCCTCTAAATTTGGCAATATGTGTTTAATTTTTTTTTATACCTTTCTATATTTCCGCTGGAATATCCCGTCCGTTTACGAGCAAACGAAATTTCACTTATAAACATCTAAAGTTTCAATAAAGGAACATCTTGCAATCTGCGACATTTTCTCTATTTCCACGATCATTTCCACGATGTTCACCTCTCGTACCATTACACCGTGTTCATTTCCGAAATTAGATATATCGAGACAGAATGATATCGCTTCATTCCCAGGCGTTATCTGCACACAATGGCAAAGAGAAATAAACATAAAGGGGGAAAGCACAATGGTCGTGATCCCAGAGAAAAACCTCTTAAAGAATTATCATCGTTGCTGGAAGGGATTCCGTGGTTGCAATTACACGCCATACGCGCGTTACGCAAATATGCCTCGACATGGAATTAATTGAATGGCTACGTACATCAGAATTGCGATACATAAGGAGGCACGAAGATTCCTTTTACAAAGAGGTGAAGCATCACGGGAAGACGTTTCGCGTTGCAACGGTAAAAAGATGCGATGGGAAATTGCCCTCGAGGGGCGAACAGTCGTCGCGATTCTATTTCACAGTACGTTTTTGTCTTCTCCTCCTGTCTCCAGCGATTATTATAGAGTAGGAAACGCGTTTCTCTGTGTGCTCGTGCTTGTTGATCGAACGTTGTTACCGAAGAAAGAAGAAATTTACTCTCGAAAATGTCGAGCACCGCCGTGTCGCTGATATTCGATCAATGCGGCTTTAAAGGACGGAAGATATCGGCCGTTAACAAATACATGCTTGACGAATATCAATTACATATTTAATTTTGCTTACATAGAAGCGGTCGGCTCGTATCATCGTTTAAAATGTTAATAATGCGATGAAATTGATATTACGCTATCACGGCCAGCCTGTGTAATTATGGCCGCGTTATTTTATAAATGCAACCTTTATCTCCGTCGTTGCGCTCATTAGTGTGCACTGGCGTCGATTACAACGGTGGATATGTCATTTAACGATAAAGGGAATCGCGTTGTCTTGTCAGATTTTCCCGAGAGATTTCAGTTTGTTTCGCGGCGATTTACAAATGTTAGCAATTATTTAGCAAAGGAAGGAAGATTAATTAGAAGGCGTCGATCTGTGTAATATCGTTTGTGCGCAACAAGTTCTTCAAGTTAATCTTTCCTTGTATTTTCTTTTTCATTAATTACAGGTGTAATATACAGACGCGATTAATAAAGATAGGTAATACCGTGATTCAGAGGGTAGATCGAAAGACTAGCGTGCACTTTACTCGCTCATAACTTATTACAAGGAAGATCCACTTTTTCAAGAGACAGAATCTCCTTCTTGAATTTCTCTTAATCCACCCTCCGAGTAACATAATCTGCTTTCAGTCAGCATTCAGTAGGTATATCCTTTGCTTGGTAACAGGAAGATCATTTCTATCAGAGCTCATATAAACTTCTTTTAACTTCAAAGAGAATCCTGTCAATTCTAATTGCTCTTCGCGAGGTCCTACTGCGAATTCTTTTGACCTTGCAGATGACCAGTCACTGATAACGTTTTTACAAGATGTTGCAATTAAAATTGTATTCTATAAAGAATTTAATTTTTATCTAACCTTATGAAAGCTATGGTATTATAAAGTCGCGAAAAAATTTTTCATCGATTTTGAAATAAAAATATTCTTCTAACAGGACGTAGAGAAGAGACTTTGGTGGCTGTATAATGAATAAATGTACATTCTCTGCATCTATGAAAAATATATCTCCAATATAAATTTTGAAGACGTACCCTGAAAATTAAACAATACCAGGAGCGACGTTTAACACCTTTTCTCTCCAACGATTACTATCTCACCTTTTCCTGCGGGCGCAACAAAACCATCAAAGAACAACAGCCTGACAAGCAGAAACGCGACAACGAGAGCGCAGGAATAATCGAAGAGACGTTTTCACATTTTTATTAGATTTAGCATTGGGTGTCACGCAACGGAACACGGCTCGGCGGATAGGGGCTCGTTCCGTGCCTCGTTGCAGCGCTCGGCACGAGCCCCTAAAGAGCTCGACGGCGCAGCCAACGCTCCGTATCGGGCAGGAAGATCCGATTATGGCTTAACCGCATTAAACGCGGAAAGTTTACTTTCGGTAATTCGAAGTCTGAAAGGGTCGGGGAGTTCGAAGCGCACCTGCAACACGCCACCTGCCTCCTTTTACCTTCCTCTCTTCTCCTTTTCCTTTCTCTCTCTCTCTCTCTTCAGCGCTTATTCGCTTCCGTGAGAGGCAGACGCGGCGCCGGTGGTGTGTGTTCCGCTTCGTTCCGTCTCTCGTTCGTATCGTTCCGCTCGAATGCCGTACAATGCGGACGCCGCAGTCTTCGAGACTGTTTACACTCCGCGACTCAGCCACCCTGTATCGCGTTTTGTTTCCGACGCCGTGAGCCGCCTCCGGAACGAGGGTCGCTGGATTCCGTGCACATACGGATCCTCGAGGGCGGCACAAGTGCATTTCACGCACCCCTGACTCGTTCGTTACTTTTGCAACTCGACGAGGCGACGGTGAGTTGCGTCTCGTCACTCTGCGAGTAACGACGGATACTGAAGGATAATTTGGAAGATGGCTGGATTCTTTGTTGGAAGGGTGTAGGATTGTGTCGTTCACCGTGTAATCTTCCTTCTTTAAGATCACGATGAGGTAGAGCGAAGTAGTCATAGATCTGCTTAGTTCTTTGTGGATTCTCTTCTTCGTATTATTTGCGAAGATCGCCGTTAGAAAAGCGCGCGAGATACTCTACGACAGTGAGCTTGAAGACGTGTATCTGCGTTGCGTTTGCGCCTGCTTTGATTTTTGGGTTAATTCGAGCCCACAGGTTTGCGCAGCTCCAGCTGCTTTACTTTTTGATCATAAGTTTCAAGGACGGATCATAAATTACATGTTTCCCGAGTATACAAAATTCCTTAATTTGGAAAAGAAGTCTTTACCATTGCCAATTCGTGTAGTATGTCGATACAACATAGCGACGACGAAGAGCGGTACAGTGACAGGATACAAAGATTAGATTTGCATCTCGTAATGGATACAAAAACATTTTGAAATATCGTAATTTAAATATTTGTAACATCATCGTAGGTAAAATATACTCGTAACATTATTCACGTATTTAAGGATTAAAACCTACCACAGAGTACTGGTCTAATTAATAAAAGAATTACACGGTGATTAAAATATTCCAAGTTCCCTCTCTCCTATTTTTACACCAAATTTCCGTCGTTATTTTGAACGCCGAATTCCAGGTGTATTCGTCAAGTTGGTTTAACGAAAGGTGGCGAGCTCCCTTTGATTACGAGCTGCAGAGGGTAAAAATGCTTGGATAGCTCGATTGGCAGAGGCGACCAGATCCAGCAGCAATTAAAAGATCCGCGTTTGAATCCAGGCTCAGCAAAATTCTAGCAGGCAGACCCTTTTTTCGCCCTACAAATTATCGTCGACGGTGATCTCGTTGCCATTTCATGGCTTTTCTCCTCGAATACTCCGCGCTGCACTGGCTGAAGCGAGCGCAGGTCCATGAAGCGACTGGTTTATTCGGTTGTAAAGGATGCCGTGATTAAAGAGTGAAGCAAACAATTGGAATTGGTTTTCTGCGTGGACCCAGTTTCGAGCTGTAAAGGGTGCGTCGGTATAATTAATGGCGCGGGACGGTTATTGTGTTTTATTGGCCGCCACGTGATCGATCAATGGCGCTAATTACGCCGTCGTTCCTAAACGGGTGTAGATTCGACGCGTTAAACAACCGATTCCCGTACACCTCCCCACTGTCGTTCCATTTTTTTTTAACGATATCGAAGCCGCGTGATCGGAGTGCAATGCAGATTAATTGAGTTTCTTAAATGTATAATGAGATTTATCCCGTCACTGGACAAATTGAGTTTCTGCATTTACGAGCGTGTAATTCCCGACCTCGAATGCTTGTTTATCGTTTCTTTTATGGGCTAGTTCTTTTATGCTACGTTTCGAATCGACCGATTGAATCCTTCGTCATACGGTAAAATATCGACAGACAGAATTAAACGCGGGTAGTGCGAGAAATATCTAAAACGTCCAATTTTTACGACCACTAAAACTTAGGACAGTACGTTCGAAAATATTAAGAAAGCTCGACGGGGAAATAAATTTCCATGGAAGATGAGAAAATTCTACACCGTTATATAAATAACATGGATTTATTCGATGATACACGTCTCTATATTAACCGAAAATAAATATTTTCTCATTATTAATTAACTCGTTAATAGTCGTTGATACTTACGCGAATAAATTTGTAACAAAGCGTGTTCCTTCAACGAGGAAAGACACTTTAATCTTCTATTCAAATGTAAGTATAATATAGCTGGTTCGTAACGAAAATGGAACGCAGCATTAAATTACGTCGCGCAGACTGGCAATCTAATCACGAGTTTACTCGTCTTTCTTGGTTAGCACGTTTAATAAAACCGCCACCACGACACATCGTGATAATCCGCACTCGATTTGGGACACTGCGTCACAAAAACCGTACATTGCTCGTGACATTATCCAATAGTCTGAATATTAACCCAATACGTAGTCATAGCCGTAAAACGAAATTACATCGAACGCGGTAGGACAGGCAGCGCGTACTTGCAATTAAGAGTAGCTCGAGGATACACATAGATCCGAAAAGGAGCGAATTAGCGTGTAGGAAGAGACTTCCTTTGTCTCTAGATATGCCATTTCACTTCCCTAATGATAGAAGTTGCTGTGGAAGCAAACGATGATATCCAGGTGGCAAATGGTCCTCGTAGAAAATCGGTAAGGATATTCGACTTGTGCGGCAGCTTGCGGGCAGGTGAATCGTTCACCTGCCACGCAGCTGGTAACCACTTTTTCGTACCTGTTGAGGAGCCGTGGCACGAGCCACGGTTTTTCAAAGGAGCTTCACCGAACCACATTCCACCCAGCTCGTATCGTATAAAACAGGACAGACGCGTGTTCTTCTATCACAATGGGGGAATAAATAAGCTTTGCGTCGGTCGTTGCACGTACGAACGAGAGAATAAATTAAAGTTTCTAGGTCGAGGGGAAAGAAAGAAAGTTTGCCGTAAAATCGGTTCGTTCGTTCCTCTCTCCCCACTCTATCTGCCGCATCCACACTTTTCCTTAATTTTTTTCGTTTAAACGAGAAAATTTCGTATTTACGACGTCGAAAGTTCTAAATCGAGTTTAAAAAGTACAGCTGCTTTTAATACGCAAGGATTATTCTGGGTATATCCTTTTCTCTCTCTCCTTGTTGCTCATCCGTTTGCCGGAACACATATTGCGTTACGCCCATAAATTGTAAAGTTAGCACGTAGTTACGCGTTAACTTTCGGACTTTTATTATCAATTATATTTTCGATAGGTTGTCCGAGGCAAAAGAAAGGTATTGTATTCGATCGGGAATCGTAACTCTCCTCGTTTAAGGTCGATGATTTATTCTCGACGATATTCACGGTACAACGTACGTAGAGCCAGTTTCTGTTCATAACTGGTATTATCCGGGCTGTTAAGCGTAAAAGGACACATAATCCGTTTCCCCTGTATGCGAATAGTTTAACCGACATTACGCGCTTAATAACGTTAAAAGTTGCGCCTAATTGATAGATGGATAGATAAGGAAAATTATAACGGCTTCTCGGTGTAATCTTCTTTCAGCTCTTACAGTTTTCAGCTTTTCGTATCGTTGTCTTAGCCTTTTACATCTTTGTGCTGTCTGCGTCGCTGTAATACCATTGATAATGCGCAGATTGTTTCTTGTATTAATCATCGTTTGTAAAGAATGGAAAGGGGGAAAGGATTATAAATAATTTTACAAAATATTTATACACTTTCTTCTCGTCGAAATAAATTTAGAATTGTTAAAATAAAATCAGGTCACAAAAATTGTAGAAATTTAGGGTTTAGAAGGTTTAAATGTTTGATAAGAGTTACGCAGTAATATACATATTATAATTATTCAAATCGTTTTTAGATTTAACAGTAGTAATTTCTTGTTTAATCACTTTTGGCAGACGAAATTTAGTATATTAATGTGAGATTTATACAATGTAAATATATACAAAAAATACTTGAATACGTTCTTTTGGTTTGATTATACCTGCAGCAATAAATAACTTCGACATCGGTTTCATCTTCAATTTATCGACGAACTTTAGTCACAGAAGTCTTCTATGTTTTAATTCGTTATATATTTACGCTTAATTGCTCACTACAATTACGACTCAATATTTCATCGAGACAAGCATTATTTAATTAAAATCAACGATAACGAGAGATCGCGATCAATATCCATTTTCAAATTAGTCTCGCAAGGACCGTGGCTTTACCGCGGTAACAATAAAAAACTTTAAAGCTCTCATATTCGCTGTTCTCTTCTCGTCTCGTGCTTTTTACCGTCAGAACCGTCGTCTTTATCTTCCGCTTCAATAAATCAGCTTTAGAATCGGACTACGTCGTTCCGGTGTGCAAGCTGCTCGCAGTTTTCGAAAGTTACCATATTTCACGAGAATTCCGCGTAATCTGCCTTCGCGAAATTTGCATCTGCGCAATAACACGAATGCTAATCAGGATCCTCTTTCTGTTTCAGGTAAGCGATAAATTCATTCCGACTATCGGGCCAAGTTTCGAGATATGCTCGTGATCTTGCTATTCTTTCATGCGAGATCTGTGAACACATATGCATAGATCTTGCTGTTTAAATCACGCAGTCATTCTTCGTTCGGCATTGGTAAGTTTATTTTGTTTATTCGGATTAGCTTCATTCGAAGAATATACAAAAATTTGAGAAAATGTTCCAAACGAAAATTGCACGACACCGGTTCCTCCAACATAGATTTTTTCTTTTAAAGATAAAGTCGATAATGTAATGGCATATAACACGTGGAAATTGAAAAGCAAAATAAGTTTGGCATAATGTGGAAAATATATAGTAAGTCTCTAATAAATTTCAGTAATGTCAGAAAAGTAATAACTCTATGCATACTCTGTTTAAAATTTGAGAAAATGTTCCAAACGAAAATTGCACGGCATTGGTTCCTCCAACATAGATTTTTTCTTTTAAAGATAAAGTCGATAATGTAATGGCATATAACACGTGGAAATTGAAAAGCAAAATAAGTTTGGCATAATGTAGAAAATATAGTAAGTCTCTAATAAATTTCAGTGATGTCAGAAAAGTAGTAACTCTATGCATACTCTGTTTAAAAATTAATTAGTCTCGAAAGGATTAAAGAGTATTGCAGTAAAAGTGAAAGCTATGAGAAGATTAGATTTTTTAATGAAAACCTATACTTTTTATCGCATATTCTCGTATCCTTTGAAACATCTCCAAAGCACTATCTATCTATCTATCTATCTATCTTTTGCACAAACTAGTCTCGAGATATTGAACTTCAAAGATCACGTGTCGTCGTCCATCAATATCGCACTACATATAGTCCATTCATCTTGAATCCCACGGTGTTGATAGTGATTGCGCTATTACGCTTGACAATCATTATTCCAGATTAGCAAGATAGCTACACGTTATTGAGGTTTATTTTATGAGAATGGCGTAAATATTTCATCGAGGAACATATTGATATCGAATTTTATGAGCGCATAAAAATTTATTCGTCTGGGCAAAAATTAAGACCGACGATTTTCGTCAAAATTTTATGGTAATGTGATATGAAATTCTCAGTCACGTTTGATTAAAATTACCACGATAAAATAGTTGAAACTGTCGAATAAATTTCTAAATAATAATTATCAAAAATTCAGTGTTCTGTTAAGATTTGTAATAAATATTAACAGCGACGAATAGATGGCGATGGGTGATTTATTTAAAGTTAATAGAAAAGTTGCGACGATTAGAAAGCTTAATTAGATCGATATTAAAGTTTGATGATCAACAGAAGCTCGTTACTCTAATCGAACGCCCACTGGTGACATCGAATGAGTGATAGTAGATTGTGTAACACTTCATCACCGTGTGCTCTCGATAATCGATGTTTCAGCCTGTAACAAATGACACACGTGACGCACATTGACGTGCAAACTTCAATTACTTAAAAATTTTTTAATACACTTGATGCTGCTTCCTACATTTGGTACTCTACCGGTAGACACACCTTTAATACTCTAAATTATTATTTCTTTCGAAAAACAGTCAACCTCGACATTTTCTTTACTTGCTTTAAGAACAAAGTTTTAGCAAAATTTGTTTTTACGCGTAACAACGTTCTTTACCATCGCGCTATATTTATTTTCTGTAATGTTAAATAGTTTTTTTGTAACATTCCTCCCGATTACTTTTTAACTTATTTATTCCTAATTAAAAGTTTCATCTCTACTATTAATTATTATTCAACTATTATATTCTTAATTATTTTATATTTAATTTAATTTCCTCTTTAACTCCTGCGCGTTACCGGATCTTTTAGAAGGAGACGTTAGATGAGACTCTCCAACTAACATTTAAGGATTTATCGTCACCGTTTGTCTAACGCATTTACGTTTCCGAGTTTCTGACTACAATCTCAGGACGAGCATTTTTCATACATAATTGTTACCAATTCACCTTCGAAAGATGGACTAGCCCCTAACCGACCGTTTTCTTCCTACAATTCACGGAATTGCCATGCTGCGTCTCGTCCGCGTTCCACACTACCGAAAATTCTATTCGGGCATTTGCCTTCCAAAGAGAGGCTAAGGAGGTAACTGTCCGGAAAGTTTCCCGTCAGCGGAACTAGTGAAACGCGGTCGGAACCTTTTCAGCCGTGGTGCGGCTCGATAACATCTCCCGGTGTTGATTCTGAAATTCTTGCGTGGAAAGTCGGGCGGAGGCAAAGTGTACGCTTCTAACGAGCGTTTCGCGCGAATCGTCCCTTTAATCGAAGACGACGCGTCTAGCGCTTAATGAAAGAGGCGCGGAGGAGTGGGGAGATAAGGCCGTTAGGAGGATCGAAGCATCCCTTCTACGAGCTCTAACGTTAAACGATTGATATCGATCGAGGCGCAGCCGAGGGTTGGGCCAGGGATAGCTTTCGAATTAATCGTCTCTAATTACGGGAAGTTGGAGTGCAGTATTAGCAATTAGTCGAAATTAATTAACGCTGCTTAAAGACCGCCTCGATAGGCCGTAGCGCTCTTCTTCCGTGACTCCCCCTCGCTTTGATTCTTGCTTTACCCTTTAATCCTGTAAACCGAGCTGATAGACGTCGCACCGGTACGATGCGACACATGCCATGTTCCTCAAAATCTGGTTGATCATCATGGTTATCCGCTAAGTGCACGGTACACGGTTGCGTGCACGATCATGGCCGCTGCGAACGAGTGGACTGGTGATTTTCACGCCGGTACCCTGTGTATACCGTGTACCGTATACGATGCAGATCTGGTTAGCCTAGAAACTGTGAGCCGCTCGTAAAGTACGAGTTTAGGGCTAATTTTCATTTATGGCGTATTTGATCTTGTACGTTGATACAAGCGTAGGGCACTGACTTGTTCCAGATTCATTTTGTTTTATTAATGTCGGAACTGGCACGGCGAAGCCGCATTGGCTTAGCTTCACTAGCTTACGATGAAATCCATTTACCGTGGCGCGTGTTATTCGCTCGTTCTCTTTAGTTTCGCCGGTTATTTTGTATCGTGGCGTTTGCCATTTACATCGATACCGTGATTCCGTATTAACAGAGTAAATGATTAATCTTGATGAGAAAGTGCGAATTTGTCTTCTTATTTTTCGGATATAGTACGAATATGGTAGTTCGGATATAGTACGAATTGTTGTAAGAGAGAAGATAGTTTCATGAATAAATGTATGTGTAATAACAAATAGCAGTGGAAAACTGAAAGGGGAAAATGATAAGCGTATCTGTGATGTATCTTTTGATCTTCGTGCCAGTTGACGGTTGAAAAGAAGCAGAGGAACGAACAGGCTGAAAAATATAATTCTTAAAACTTTGTAAAATCCCAAATGCGTAGCTAATATCACAGCAATTAACGTCCTCGAAATATCGAATTATCGAAAGAATCGAGATGTCGAATCTTAAAGTTACTTCCCTATAAGTTGGGATTTATTAGGTTCTTCATTCGTTCATTAAGTTATTCTCTCGTGAAATTTCTGTATCCAATATTAATTAATACAATTAATACAATGTTAATTTTCCTTGTGTATAGGTATCCATTGTTCTAACCCCTTTGGACGCAGATTTATTCGATACCTTTCGCAAGCTACTCGAAAACTAATCAATTCTCGATATCTCAAAATATCCCAAACGATCCAAGCATTCTTGAAATATCTATCATAAAACAATAGCAATCGTCGCAAAACATCTGAATAACGGAAAATTATTACCTGTCCCATCTCCAACCGTGGAATCTTGAATTATCCATTTTCATCTGCTATCTATTATCCCGTTGGAAACTCTTAGCTCGATCTTCTCGATATCGTTCGACAGTTCGATGGTTTTCATCCCATTCCGTATTCCCAACCCAGTGGAAGACAACGCTCGTTTCTTCTCGTTACGTTTCAATCTTGCCTGGTCGACTATTTTCCAGAAAGATCGACCGAGCTGCGCTATCCTCCCCATTCACCCATCTCTCGTTAGACTTATCAAATTTTAACTTTTATATCTCTCCATACCTTGCCCCGACCTATTTACATGGAGATGCGATTCCACCACTGGTTTCCCACTGGGAGAGCCTCCGCGGAGGAATTATATTCGTGACACCGATATCTCGCCGGTGAGACCGTCGTGGTGGATGACAGGGTCAGCTTCCGGCAGTGATCGACGCGCCCAACATAAAGCTACGTCCTCACTGAATCAACAAGATTCCAACAGAGGAACATTTTTTTTCATCTTGCAAAGTTAAGAAGGTTGCTTGTCGTTGTCCAATGTTTCATCGTGTTTCTTTCTCCTGTTTGCGTTGCCGGTGACATAAGCCGCTACAGTGGCACGGGAAGTACTGCTTTCCATCGTACATCGTCTCCGCGTTGCTATATACGTCTTGTATACGTAACACTTTCTGCTAATATATCTGCTTCTATTTATAATAGTGCTGCGTCTATCAGAAATACCTGTTCTCTGTCACGGAAAGATAACTGTGGAAGGAAAATAAAGAAACACGTGAAAACGCGCGATGAGAAATAAATTCTATTTTAGATCCAGATATCGTAATTCTTCAGATGCATTTAAAGCTTGCACGCCGATAAATTTCTGACATCTTTTAAAACTTGATCGAACCCACGTCTTTCGTTCCTTTTTTCGTACCACTAATGGGGATAACTGTCGCAACTACAAGGAGCAAGTTTTCTTCAGTCATTCCACATCCGTAGCTTGGAATAAACTGATGGCTACACTTGCGTGTTGACAACTTGTTGCTTGGACAAATGTAGCTTTGAAAGCGAAGAAGATACAAATCCTCCCATTACGTTGTTTTATTGCGAGCGAAATGTTTCAACAAGTTAATATTCGTCGGCTACTGTCTGCGGAGCGGCAACAACAGGCAGCAAAAAGTTGCTCGTTGTTCTTTCGGTGGGAACGTAGCTTAACGGTAGCCGTCGACCGATTCGACGGCCAGGAAAATGGAGTTGTCCGGCAAATAAATTCGGTTCGCTCAGTCGGCTGACAAAAACCGGCGCATAGCTTCGCGGACCGATAAAATTTGCGTACGAATGGCATGTTCACGCGCCGCTGATGAAGATCGACATTAATCTGTCCCTTTCGGTTGTCGTCGACGATTTCATTTTTTGAATGATTCCGCGATCTAATCGATCGGCGAGACACGACGAACCTTCAGTTTCAATATGATTTGCACCTCTCCGTGAAACGAGAAGGCTTTTTATCGCGTTTATTAGCTGTCAACAGGTGTCTTACATGATCCTTGGTCGTTTTCATTGAAACGACCGGTCACTCTCCTTTCACGGATGATCGATGCGTTTTATAGCGGTCGTTTGTTCGGCTCGTTTGCATCGCACACTGGTTTTCCTCGCGTGCTCATACAGCAAGTTCTCGACCTCTTTGTTTTATGATTCTTTCTGGGGATATTTAGTGGGTTAATAGTATGTATTATACGTTCGAATATTACACGCAATTTGTATTCAGTAATTTAGATTCAGTAATCTTGTAAATATTTATGAGATTCATAGAGATCGTGTAGTTGGAAATAAAGTTAGAGTGAAAATTTGTCTTACGTTCGAAAGAGATATGGTCTGACTTTGTTTTATTTTAATCTTCATATTACGAGACGAGGATTTCATTTGTGGATGGCGATGATAGAATCTTAAAGTAATTTCAGTTCTACATAGCTATGAATTTTATTCAAAACGTACATTCGTATAGATTATGAAACTATATAAATTATAAAATCATGATTATGAAACTGTAAAACTGAAAAGGTCATGAAAATTCTACCGTAAAAGGAAGCTTATTCCGAAAACGAGACCATATCGGATAACGAAATTTTAAGAAATCGAATTCCATTACAAACGCTTCCCTTTTATTTGAAATATCAGTCATAAGCGTGGGTTAAAAGGGTGGAACGACGACGAATAGAAACAGCGGAAATAAATCCATTTACTATCATCGAAACAGTGCGGCAATTTTCTCGCCTCATTAACGGTACACGACCAAACTATTCTCCAACTTTTCCTTCTGTCCATGTGCTCGTGTTTTGCGACGAGAATGTGATGTTGCTCCGTGAGATTGAAAATTTAACCAGGTTTGAGTCTACAATGTATTCTCCTATAAATTATTCCACGGTACTTTTTCTTCTGTTTTTAACGCCGCAGGAATTAACGAGAATTTAATATCCGTTACGATCTATCTGCAATTATTATTTCTGTATTATTATCATAGCATTACACGTATGTACGCATGTTACGTAACCTCGAGGTTTTTATCCTGCTTCTGGCATTTAATCGATAAACGTTGTTACAAAGATCAGAAATCCTGCAGTTGCTATAAGCTCTCCCTTCAAATGCAATTGCGATGTAATTTATTATCATAAATGATTTTCGATTTAATTTGCTAATATTTAGAAAAATAACATTTCTCCAACGATTTGCTATGAACTGTACACGAAGATTACAGGAGACGATGATAAGTATATTTTTATTGATTTTCTGATTTTAATAACATCCTATGGTTGGACAGGAGAATTTTAACGCGATATAATTCAGAATGAAAATGGTCTGCTGGATCTAAATTTGTAAAGATGACCTTTAAGGTCAGAATGATAAAGATTATCAGATCTTCAGTAAAATTTAGAAAGTTTCAAAGAGCATGAAAGAGCATGTTCGTCTTGAAAATCAGATATAATGATATTTTTAGTAACAGGATATTGAATTTTAAAATTTCCCGTAGAAAATAAAAAAGTATGGCTTGCCACGTTCCTTTCCTATAGTCTTCATATAGTTACACCGCCAGTTACAGAACACCGCAAACATAATACATTTTTTATTTTATAACCTACAGCACGTATTCCACAATATGCCCTCTTCAAAGATCGTTTAGTTCAACGATAATAATAAAATTATGATCGCGGCGAGAAACTTTCGACAGCCACTAAATTGAATGTTGCTCCGAAAACGTTAAATCGGACGAAAATTACTAAGTTTGTAGAAAAGAAATCGAGTTATCTTCTTCTTATCACAGCCTGTGCGTTGCATTTCGTTCACGTAGAACGCATGACGCCGATTTTCCAGACCCGTAGCCAGCCGCCGATCTTCTTTTTAAAGCGTTTCACCGCACTAACTTTCCGGTTACGACGCCCGACCACGTTGCGGACGGCGTCGTCGGGCACGGTGGTAAAATTGAATTTTATTTGTTGGTAACTCGACTATCCACACCTGACGTGAGACTGCTGCCGGTCGAATCGAAAGTTTCGCCCGAGTACGAGGATGCGCGCACTGCAACGAGCACGAGCTCTCGCGGCTGGTATTACGTTAAATCGTAAAAGCTCGTTCCCAATGTCCATTGGGTCACGTCGATGCTACTGCACGATCTAAGTATTGGAACACGCGAGAAGAATTGGAAACGATGATATCTCGATGCCGAAGGTCCGGTCGTTTCACTCAAATTTACGGAATAATTACGGTTACGAACACCTTTTAATAGCTATGTACAGTAGCTGTGGAAAGCAGGTTTTACCGTTGAGAAACCGGCAGATTTCTCGAAAGCTTCGAATGGTTCAGATATTAGGTTTGGTCACGAACGATTCAATTTATTGCATGGAAAAATATCTACAGTGAAAATAAATAGTATTTGCGCAGCGTTGTGTTTGTTATAGCCTTTACGTGTTAGGAGAGACGCAAAGTTGACGTAATCGCTACACCTGCTGTATGTGATGATAAGAAAAACGTTACGTTTCGTGGCATAATCGCCGCGGGTCGTTGTTACAACTCCGTCGCTCGTCTTTCTTGCTTCGACCGTCGGGCGATTCAGACGTACAGTGGAAAGTTTGAAATCATACGGAGAATTCTCTGCCAATTTACCATATTATGTACTAATTAATTAGCACCAAGTATCCTAAATTTCAGTATCATTCGGTAATGCTTTCGTACGACTAAAAATATTTAATACCATGAAAATGAAATGTATAGGATTTGATAAAAAAAATGCTTCGTTCGAAAAGAAGAATATGTGCAAGTATTTCTTGCATCCATCCGTGCAAACTAGAGATATTTCAATTTTCAAGAATAATGGTTCACAAAAGTAATATAATTATAGAGCATAAAATCGAAAGCAAAGAGTCTTCTTCTTGCAATCGTTATAATTTTTTATCTAAGATTATTTCAATAAAGTTTTACGCGTGAAGTAACAAGAAACAACGACAAGAGATACCAAGCGAAGCGAAATTATATTAACAAGGAAGACGAACAAGAGGGTGGTGTAAAAGTAAAAATTGCGAGCATTGTCTTGAGTATTGGAGTATCGGTTGTCGTCAAAGTGAAAATTTTCCTAAATTAGAGAAACGCTTAAAACGAGGGAAGAAACGCGAAGGAACGATAACAAAGAGAGTGCTCGAGATCCTCGATTCAAGGGAACGAATAACAGCGGTCAAACTCTTAATCCAGCCTTGTTTCCGCTTCTGAAACAAAACTCTTCGGCACAATACACCACTTCGGGGCAAGTTCTGAGTCGTTCCGTGAAATTCCACGTCCGACTTGAACCGACAAAAATTAGTTTACCGAGCTCTGTTTTCCTTTATCAACGATGCAACGTATTATGCGGAAACAAGAAAACAAGATTATTGATCAACAAGACGTATAACTAGAATCATTTTATTTTAAAACATTCCGATAAAAAGAAAACATAATTGTCTCTGTGTTTTCTAATTTATGCAGAATCAAGATTACGTTTATTTGCGAAGATACACACGCTTGTAGACACATTTTATGAATGTATTACGCGCGTTATACGAAACATTTTGAAATTTCTGCACTGTTATGAAACTTGAGTATCATGATTATGCTGGTAAAATTTGAAACGAACCTGAAAATGTATATAGGAATTACAGGACATATAGTTGAGCATATTTCGTAGAGATATGTTTGATGTAGTTATTCATGGTGTATGCTAATTTTTCGCTAAAAATATGTCGTTCTAACAAATAACCTGTGTACCTCTATACATTTTGAAATGTTACCAATAATATATAATCACGACAGCCGCGTCTCATTGCAGCAGCTAGCGAGATTTCGAAATTTTTCACCTTGCAAGAACATATTCGCCATACGTTATATATACATTAAAAAACCATTGTACATTAAAAAATGTATTGCTCTTAAAAAACATAATGCGTCCTTTCTACCGCAGACTCAACCATAAATAAATAATAGCAAGTAATAAATAAATTTCACGTAGAAACTACGAGTCGAAATTTCGGTCCGCGAATTTATAGGAACCAGGAATCACTTAAATATTTATTTACTTGCTAACAGGACGATTAAAAATTTTTTCCCGCATTTCCACCGCGAAAACACGACGAATTCTTAAACGTCGCCAGTTCGTTTCGTGTTTTTTCTAACCGTTGAATACCCCCGTCAGCTCGCTGTGATAGCGCTCGGAG
Organism: Bombus fervidus; assembly: GCF_041682495.2. NCBI lineage: Eukaryota > Metazoa > Arthropoda > Insecta > Hymenoptera > Apidae > Bombus > Bombus fervidus. Next base: position 9,572,922 of record NC_091530.1, on the reverse strand, counting down.
AGCGGTTATTATTTTCTCGAAAAAATAAGCTGGACAGAGAGTCGCGCGTTGCACAGGAGCGCAGCGTGGGAATGGGAAAGACCTGTAATTTCGTCGAGTCGTTTATCGGGGAATATTGGTCGCTGCGACACGCCGCGCGGACGGTTTCTCTTCGCTTAATTTCCAAGGATGAACGAGAGGGTAGAAAAGAGAAACGCCACCAGAGCGTCCAAAGATGAAACGAGCGGCCAACGTGCCGGCAAATTGCGCTTAAACGCCGATCCGCAATTACACGATGCGCGATGAATAACGAATCGGCGCGTGACCGTCAAGCTTAGTGGCCGTTCTTTTCGCCTATCGCGAAATAAGATCGCCGGATCGTGTCGAGTCTCCACCGTGGCAATCCCGTGATACGCGTTATGCTTCGGAGGAGAGGCATAGAACACGTTGAAAGGTTGTTCAACGAGCCTAACGTTGTAATTTCGTGGTATTTAATAATGCACACCTATTATTTAGTTTACACTGCGTTGACTTGACCAGGATGTAAACATGTACGTAGGTACAGAGAATGATAATGTCTGTATTAAATATGTAATTTTGATTTTTCTTTTTTTTTAAGGAATAATGGTAGCCTTTCGTAGTATCGGTGTCATCAGATTTATAATTAAGACGTTCTCTCATCGATTCAAGTATGCCAATATCGTTCCATTTTATCTCCTATCCATTTTTTACGCGAGGGAGATCTTTACAAGATTTCATCGCTTAATCAAGTATGTAAATAAGGAGTTACGAAAGTAGTTGCAGCTACTTTTAAACGGGAATAACGAAGAATTTTTAGAAATGTTTAATGCTAGAATATAAGAGATAATCTTTAATATCTTGATACACTATTTTATATCGTTTAATCGTTAATTGAAATTGCACACAAAAATTAGGAACTATACTTGTACACTATATAAAGTTAAGAAATTGAAAGAACAAAAGTCTCTACAAACTTGTAAACACTTGGATACGGTATTTTCACAACGCGAAGAGTTCATATATCGGAGTTTTACCACAAACTAAGTAGTTTCTTCCCACTATACTCCATTCCATTCATTCTATCTTCACGTTTCTATCGTGATAACATCAGCAGTTAACAAAGCTATCGAAACTTTAATTTTCTGAAAGCTCGTGTTCCTTGTTACCACCTCTGTCGTTAGATCCTAATTTCTCAAAGTTCATCTAACAAATCTAATTAAAAGCGCGTAAACAAAAATATCGCAGCTGCAGCCTGGCTGTTTCGTTTTACTCATCCTTCACGACCCTGTCCCATTTTCGTTTCTATTACTTACTTTTCTCGGGCTATACAAGCTCTCTGCTAGTACTAGCAAATACTAGCAAGCATTTGACGAGAGAGACGCGACCGTGTATCGAGTTGTGAAACGGGCATAACGAACGCGTGCAAATAATTCTTCTCAGGAATATGGAGAAACTGGAAGGAACGTTTCTCGTTAGCCCGCGAGCATCGAGAGTCCTCGCGAGAACCAACCGTGTACCGTCTTTTCCTTTTTTCTCCGCCTGTCTTTTCTTTCGTATTAGCGACCTTCTGTCCGGGAGCATCAATAATACATAAGCAGCCCCCGTAATTTGCTTCACGGTGGAGTATTATTTAAGGGAACATTCCGTTTCTGACGGCGAGACAGTAATGGAAATCGATCGATTGACGCGTACTTATTTCCGCCGCTGAAGAATGTTTAAAGACGATGGAGAATGGCGATAACGGACTGCCAGATGGGGCAAGTAGATGGAACGATGAAATCTGCGTCTTACTTTAATTTGCGTTAGATTGGCTGGGAAGTGTTATCTTTGCAGCTTGTATATTCACAATTTTGTTTGTCTGAAGGCGTCTATTATATAAATTGCAGTGTAGTTGAAGGGTATATTATGTATATACAGTTTCGACTGTCGCGATATAAATGATAGAAAAGCGGTGCAATATTACCGAAAGGATATTGGAATAATAAAGGCGAAGAATACGAGGGCAAGGAAATGAATAAATTGTTAAATAGGTGGAAGGTAACCATAATTAACGATACATACAATATACACAATATACGGTAACAATAATCGAGCGGAGAATTAGATCTCCTTGTGGGAAGAACATGTAAGGATATTTTTAACTGCGAGATTGCTGCTCTTCTATCTTTCATCTTGTCCGAATTTTTCTGTTTATAGAATGAAATAAACTTGTTAAAGTCGTATCTGTATAATAAATTAAGAGATCTATGGAAAAAGGGGTGGTGCAAATTGTCAATTGATTAAGTTTAGGAAGAAACCTATTGCAAATAGAAATTCTACGTATACAGAATTTCTCAGTTGAATCTATTAAGGCAACTATTTTGGAGGATATATCTATCGTACATAGAGAAGAATGCTAATAACAATTGCGGAAATTCGAGAGGATGAAAGCTACTTACGCTTTTTCAAACAGTATGAAGTTTTATTTTATATACCGACAAGATGTAAATGTTTCGTGAAAGTAGATACAATGTGCGATGCTAAAGCGTTGACTTTTAATTCTTTAAACAGGATTTCAATTATTTAAACAAGTTACGAAATGCAAAGTTAATCGCGTTTCTCCTTAAACCTTTTCCCAAGTAAGAATCTGTTCAGTCTCATCTTCGTTTTCCTATAAAAAGGAGGGAATGATCTCGCTGAACTCGCGTCTCAATCAATCAACCTCCCCATTGTTGAAAAAATTCTTTCAATCGTGTCCCACGAATTAGCATCCTCGGTTTTTCAGCATCTCTTAAGCTTACAACAAGCTACTCGATTAATCAAACACGATACACAGACGAGCAATAAATCAACCGGTGCCTCTAATTTTTCAATGGTTGTACCTTTCATCGAAAGTCTTCGTTTTTCCCTCTTTCTTTCACTGTAGCTTCGAGCAATCGATCGATTCAGCTAACTTCTACCCGAGATGGTTGTTAATCGCTCTCGGTAAACTTGCAAATAAGAGGTACGACTACGTGGAAGGTCTCGCTTAGTAAAGTATCGCCCTAACTAACCGCACGGTATTAACCATTTGCGGTCGAGGGCTGTAATATTGCTGCCAAAGAACTTTTATCAGCGGTGTCTTTAGCTGCAGCGTTCGCTTTACGACTTCGGTGTTCTATGTCGAACTGGTAGTCGTTGTTTATCGGATGAAATTATAACCGCAACCGATTATTGGCGGTCGTGGAGAGAGCAAACCGATGGGTCGGTTAAAATACGTTAGCACATACGTGTGTTTAGAAACAGTCGCCTTTTATCTACGACGTTTTTTCTTGATTTCTGTGCCACAGGCAATTCCAGTTTTTCTAATGAATCATCTTGCCTCGTTTCCTTTTCCCTTACGAACGTTCCATCGAACTGGAGACTTACGATGCGAACGTATCTTCTATAGCAAAGTATCTTGTACCGTCTTAAATTTGTTTAATGCTCATGTGAAGTTATCTCTGTATCGTCTTTCTGAATTTTTAAGTTACACAGTGTTACTCGTTTCATAAATCTTCGGTGAAAAATCAACAGCTTTAATTCTTAAAAAAAAGAAAGAGATTCGAAACGTTTTATTTATAAAAATTCAATTTTCTCGTAAAACGTCGATCTTTCAGTCGCCCTTCTAATAAAAAAAACTTAACCCACGTACCAGTTTACTAAAAGAAATTTACGCATCTTCGGTCGAAACTAAGACGTAGTCTCACACTGTACAGCCGAGACTAAAGTTTTCTCGCAACGCTATCAAACCTATCAAATGGACGAATTTGCTCCAATCTACTGAAACAGAAAAAAGCAGATTCATTGGCGAAAGCGTGAGTCGCAAAGATCGTCCCGAATTATGGCGATAATATCATCCATACTCGTCAAACGCATCGAAGCAAGGATGAAGTGCTTGTGGGTGGAGAAGCGTGCGTTAGGTTCATCGCGAGATTAGCGTGATTCCATCGCCAGTAATAGGAACGTTTGGATCCAAGGCTATCAGAAACGCCCTTTTCACGCCCCCTTCGAGCCAGCCGTTTACGAGGCTTTTTAGCGCCTGTTACACGTGGCGTTATCGTTCTTCGAGAATATTCGCGTATTATCGAGTCACTGTTTTCCAAGTTCATTATTTTCTTCACGTTGCTTTTCAAACTCGCGTGAAAATTTCTGTCTCTTAGATACGCGATTTTCTTAGAAACTCGTCAGATGCGTCAAACTATGCTGTTTCTTTCTTGATCGTTTTTCACATCTCAGGATCCATTCTTTGTATAATATGAAATTTATATAAAATATAAAATAATTTTCAATGTTAGCAAAGCAGTTTCAATGCTAGTATATCTTTCTCCTCGACGCACCTTTCCAACGGTAGTCCTGTTTCTGTGGTTTTTCCACGGGTTTGGGCAAAGTGGTTTTACCCATTGATTTACCTCGATATTCAGAGCCAGCTCTGTTACGATTACGTACCAATTAGAGAGTTCTGTCAGTTGAATACGTGTACAATCATGTACGTAGCTTCATATTTGTCAAGTCGAGATTTATCTTTTGTATTGCCGTGTTAATTCCAATGGAAACGCGAGAGATTCGTGTTAACGCACGTGTCGCTGGGTAACCAGCACGAGAAACGGGAATTATGGGAAAGGAATGTTTGTAATTGTCAATAGCGTTATACTGCGGAGTATTATGATTATTATTTGCTGTAATAATTGTAATTCGTGCGTAATTTCAGGTAGACGGCTTAGGTGATTACATGTTGGTAATGTAATTGCTCTTTGGAGATTACCTATCTTTAATTAAACGGAACATTAGAATGTAATTTAGAATTTGAATTAGAAATAGATTTAATTAGAAGTACAGTCCGATGTTATCTCGAAACACGAAAGCCTGTATCTATGGCAAAACTAACGTTGATTTTTACCGAGATAGAAATATTATTCTATATATGCGTGTGTGTATATATATATTTATATTTGTTTCCGTCATAATACTTTAATTATAATAATTTATATACAATATAGTTAGATCCGTATAAAATAAAATAATAGTTTTAAAAGTATTAATGTTACGTTTCTTGATTATCTTCTGAAATACAGTTTCTATATGTTAGAATTTAATCTTAAAGTTAAGATTAATAATCTGTGGAAGACACAATGTTTATGTTAAAATAATATTCAGTGATATTTATTAAACAGAACTACAGAACCAAATGTATACAAGCGAGTGATATAATTAACAAAGTATGCAAGAATTGTTGATTGTTGGCCAGTTACTCTCAGACTAGACTTAGGTAGTGATCCATGATCCCTTAAATATTTTGAGCCCCACTCTCTATACAGTAATGAGTATGACCTGTGTAAGTGTCCTGTTCAAATGCCTGTGTAGGTGTCTGTGTAAGAGTGTTTGAGCCTATGCGTGTAATACCGTTGTATTCCAACACTATAATATTGAAATTTTTCTACAGTTGATTATATAATACGATACGAGATATAATCTTGATGAAATATTTACTTCTGAAAAAATATCGTCGAGGAAAAGTAAGTTTCGTTTGCTGTTTTAAATTCGTTTGTTAAATTAAAATTATATTAATAGGGCCAATCAAGAAGTAATAGATAATAATTTGCCTTATTACGAAGCTACTCCCATTATTGATCCTATCAATTCGTCACCCCAAAAAAGCCAGAAGATAGGTGATTAAACATATAACAAAGCGATGGGAATTATTATCGTCTCCCTTCCTCCCTCCGAGACAATTCATCGAGGGCTGTTCGAGGCCAGATACCGGATCCGCTGGGAAAGGACCTCGATCGCTTTGTCGATTCTTCCGGGTGGTGGCGGATTCTCAATTAGAAATTTTCCAGCGACGTCCAGGAACGTTGTACGGGGCGCATCGATACCACGGCCAATTTGTCGAGGTGTCCCGGTTGACGGCAAAAGTATCGTTCCGAAACAATACCGATCGTACGGTGAAAGCGAGCCAACGATGCCTGAAAATCTACTTGACGGGATTAATTCGACCACTTATCAGCGAGAAATTTAACCGGCAGAGGAAGACAGGCTACTAAAACCATCAAGTACAAGAGAAAAAGAGAGGAGGAAGAGGATGGAGTTAGGAAACGGGATGAAAAGAGAGAAAGAGATAGAGAATGGGACTGAGAGAGATGGGAAATTACAGCAGCCCTGTAAGAGTACGTACGTTTGCCGTACGTTGAACCAAGCAACCGAGCAAGCTTGAATAAAAAAGGCTGATTCACCGGCTGTGCTTCTCCTCCTTCCGTTCATTCCTCGCTATAATCTTTCCTCCGTTCTTCTTCTTTTATTCTTTTTCGCTCGCACCACCGGAACAACCTGTTTCACAGGCTCCGCTGGAAAAATCGTCCCAATGCAGGGTACCGGGTGCGCAACGTGTAGTACCGTATTGCTCCCTTCTTCTTCAACGCCTTTCTCTGTTTCTCTCTCTCTCTCTTTCTCTGTCTGTTCTATTTCTATATCTTCCTCTTATTCCAGTTTTAGTCGAGTCGGTGTCGTCGATGTAATAATCAGAAGATTTGCAATTCCCCGACGTCCGCCGAGCCGCGACGAACGCGAAACGGATTTTTACGACGGGTCGCTTGAAAACTGATGGAGCAGCGCAACTCGTGAATGAAGCCAGCTGCCGAGCCGGTTCGATGTTTTTTTCCTCGCTTTCGTTCGAATCGAAGTGGTTGGAATTATGGCTTCCTCTATCTTTTTCCTCTCTCTCTTCCTCCCTCGAATTTTCCTTTTAGTTCGAAGCTTGCGCTTTTTATAGCTGGTTAATTCGTCTCGGTGTTACCGTCGTTGAATATGATAGCGGCAGCAGGAATTGGCTGCATTCGCGAATCAGCGTATTAGCCATCTTGAAATTGATTAGGTATAAGAAATCGATTTAATGCGATTGATAGGATTACGAGGGATTGCGAAGAGAAATCGGAGCAAATTTTTAGGTAATTGGAATTACAAGATTCAGAGAGATCGCTCTAATTCCTTGGAACAGAAACGTCGATGCTTGATTGTTAATGCTTTTCCGTGAGAATATGAGAAAGTAAGAAAATATTCCTCGAATATCGTCGAAACGATTCTCTTTATTCGTCTTTAAAAGCTTTCCAGCTTCAATTTGTCGTCGTCTCGTTACTCTCGCTTACGAGAAAATTAGCATCACTTTGGCATGGCCGAAGGAAGCGGCAGACCCAACAAATTTATGGTAGCATAGCTCGCGGTCATGATTTCCTCAGGAAATCCTTCGATCCAGGATAATTCAGCGCTGAGAATTCTCGCCTCTTCCCATTCTCGCTCCCTTTATCTGTCATCCACCACGAACACGTATCTCGGTAATTTGGTACCCGCATTCGCGCTCGCTTTCGTTTCAGCCTGCGTTAACACGCTGTTCTTTTTGTCATTAAAGCGCGAATGCGATGGAAACTTCTCGTGTTCTACTTGCATGATGAGCGATTTTCAATTACCAGGCAGTTTTCAGCGAACGTGGTTCTCATAAACGTATCTGTCGTATCAGATCGCGTCGAACGAATCGCAGGAAACTTTAAAAAAGATCGGCTTGTCCCTTCGTTGAGTTGGTCACGATCGCCACTGTGTGTCACGCAAGCGAATTAAGAACAACGTGAAGCATAATATCGGCTTTGTAAGCAGAAGATTGCGATCTGAACGAGACCTGTTTCTCTTGCTGCTACGTTGTATTTGGTATAAATTACGAACGACGAGCAGGGAGAAAATACAATAGATACTGGGAAGTGGTTGTTAGTTCTACTTACAATTAGTTGATATTATTCGCTGTATTTTTAAAACAACGATAATAAGGATAAGAAATGAGATAGGAACTCTAAATGTCCAGAGGTTGGAACGCATAATTTCATCTTTATAACGACTATGGAATCTTCTCAAGTTCAAATAGTTTAATTAGCCATCGTTAGACGTTACCTGTAATTTTTAAGGTATTTCGATCTCGTTATTATGATAATTATAATATCCTGCAAATGATAGAAAATTCACTTCTGAGATTCTATTTCTTGGAAAAGGTATCCGCATACCATAAGTCAACCGTGACTATTTGCCACGCATTTATTAATTTACTCTAGCTTTGAGAAAATTTTACCATTTATAATTTTATTTCCAATTTGACATACTTTTACCAATTATAAGACCGCATCAAACTATTGGAACCAAAGTACTAAAACCACAAATCGGCTAGGTGGAGCAAACTTTGTCCTGCTTGAAACCAACGTTCGCGTAACCATCGGCAAAGTTCCCTTCGTTTATCATAGCTCTAATTCTTCTGTCATAGACGATAATTTTTTCCGATAATTCAACTAGGCCAGCGAGCGGTTTCGCATCTGGTTCACGCGGAACTCGACGCTCGCGTTTTCGTTCAGCAGCGTGTACACGATCGTGCACCGGTAGAGAAGCTTCTAACGCAACGTTTCCCGCGAAACTTGTTTCGTGCATGCATGGTTGAATCGGTTTCTGGTGCACACATGGAAAGAGAGAGAGAGAAAGAGAGAGAGAGAGAGAGAGAGAGAGAGAGAGAGACTGTGTGTATTCCCGGGTCCAGCGATTCACTGGTTCCCAATGGCGTTAAGTGCGGAGATTTCGATTTCCGTGTGTGGCGTGTTAGAAATGTTGAATTGAACCGAGCTCTCGTGATATCCACAGCACGCTCCCTTGTTTTTGGGACGTGTAATGTGCCATGTTCGAAGAAATTAGTCGCTTGCGATTTGTTGGAGTTGGAATCTATTTCTGATAGATTTCAATTAATGAAGAGTTTCGCCATAGGTTTCACCTAGCTTTTTGTCAATGTAATAAAATGATGCAAAGTGCAAAACGAACGATTCGAAGAATAATTATCTCTCGGAGAAGAGATGCGTAAGATTTTTTCTATTATTTGTAGAAAAGAGAAACTCAGTGGAGAAATGATGGGGGTGCATTTTTGTCAAGAACGAGATAACTTCGCTACCTTGTTACGAATTTGCAAATCTTTATGATTCCACGTAGTAAAATATCTTAATGTTTGAGAACATACGAGTGTTCGTAATAGGAAATAATTTTGCTCAAAGATTTTATCACTTTCTCCCTGATCCTCTCGAAAATAATAAAACAATGCGTTTTTAAATATAGTAAACTAATCTTTCGGACGATTTATCGCAACGTATAAAGTGACACAAAGATTGGATAAGGACTAAAAATTATGTCATACTCCGTACGTATTATCCTCGTTCCTAATACGGACTTTATATATTTACGAAACGACGTGCAGGTACTAACGTCGACTTTAGCCATCGCATCAACTGAGAACGGCCTCTAAATACTATCTTTCGCTATATCATCATCTAAATTAAGTCGTTGTGCGTTTAATGAACATACGTCTGCCTATTATTTTATCGACACTTTTCAATTTTATTTCATTTTATTTTTTTTATATCGCCTATCTCGATCGGATGCTTAACAAACTGCATAATCGTACTCTTTGATAACAGAGCGACCAAAGTTGCCGTAACGAAATGGCTATTGTATGATTCTAGCTACTAAGCTTCGTGCCGATACTAAGATCTACGAAGCGTAAAATTAACAACTTATTCGTGTATTTTTAGCGATACAAAATTTTATACAAGGCGAGATTCTGCCATTAATTGAATCGTTCAGGAGCCAAGCTATATATTCAACTAGATTTCCTGAAAAATTCTTCGTTTTAATGCCAGACCAGAAAGGCACGCGATTAGAAACGTGCGAACGTACACGCAAATCTCACTAGCAAACTGGTTTCTACCTGAATTCCACGTTCTAATGAAAAGACGCGCCAAAAATCTCTTTAGCAACACCCTACGCGAGCGTTGTAAATTATCTCGCCCTTAGATTCCAAATTTAACAATAATTCAAAAATACTCTCATAATCGACGCTTGTCTCGCAATTCCTCGATAAACCCACATGCATATCTGTACTCTATTTGACAAACACGCGAAGAGGTAAGGGACGCGGAACGGTGGAAGAAAGATGGAAACACAGGAAAGAGGAACGAGAGCGAGAGAATGCACATTGCCGCTAAACGAAACCGCGGTAATCCGAATGAACATCTATCGTCGAATTAAACGAGTAACAACGCTCCCGGGGGATGGACTGGTCGGTCTGGCTGGGAAACGATCGGACAATCCACTGTCTATGGGTGCGCGTCATCGTCGGCAGGTTCATCAAGAGCTGACTCATTAGCTGGCATTGTGCGTGCGTTCGACTGGCAACTGCATTACTTCGCTTTGATGCGTACCTGACCGAGTGCAGATCGGAGTGCCATGGATGGTGTACGCGGGTACAACAGAGGGTGGCGAGCGCGAATGAGCGTCTGCGCGCTCGCGTGGCTGCAACACGCGCCGGATTTATATCTGTGCTACGAGCGGACGTTAATTGCTCGCGACTAATTTCACTGCAGCTCGTCGGAATCTCCTGTCGGTGACACATAGCCGCGGGACAATGGCCTTTGTGTTGCCCATTCGGAATACAATTTTTCTTTCGGTTCTCATCCCACCTCTTTCTACCTTCCTTTTTTCCTCCTACTTCCGGTTTAGCCCTTTCTTTCTCCGTTTGTTCAGAACAATGCTTTGTTGGACCAATGGTTAAACGAGGAGCTTTGCCTTCGTGCAAATAGAAATCAGATTCGAAGATGTTCCCAGCGATGATTTTTATACCAGTTGCGATACCTGTTTATTTTGTCAGGGCCACTGACCTACTCTCCTTTAGATCGAGCAAAAGTAGTCGTCCGATGTGAATGGCCTGTGTGGAACCGAACGTAATAGATTGTTTGGCGTGGCGCGGAATTTTAGCGCCGTGGAGTTTTCATTTTTAGAATCAGTTAATTAGAGAAACGCTGTTTTGGAGGGTGGAATAGATAAAGAGATGTACGAACGACGTTACACCGCCAATAGTTTCGTCCGTAGCTACGGAGGAATTCGATTATTGTAGAGCTTTTGCTCGTCTTGAAAGTTTTCAACAACGTTTCTAAACTGTTTGGTGATTCGGTAATTTTCTGGATATCTTCGTTTATTTTTATATATATTGTAATTTCAATATACCTTTGGAAGGCAGATTCCTAGAAACAACAGAAATAGCTAATCTTTTCTTTGAATTGTTCCATAGAAGTGAGTTGAATAAAAATATTGATTTTACTAATCCGAAAGTGAAATGTTGAATTTGAAAGACTGATTTATTGCCAAGCTATTGTAATTCAACATTTTTTCTCTTTCATTCGTATCGCGTATAAAATATTCAAGCCATAAATAAACAAATGAATGAATGGAGAGTAAAATGCACGGGGAGGTCCGCATGTAAAGACGATGATCATTTGGTACATTTATGTAGGTGGTTCGACTGAAATCGACGGTTAGCGTTCGTTGCAATCGACCAGACTTTGTGCATACGAGCTCGATACTTTGTTGTGAATGTGCTTCGAACCGGATGTTTCATTCCAGATCGTCCATTGGTTATCGCGCAAACAGTCCTTAATTAGCCCGCCGGATATCCTTATCGAAATTATGGCAACAGAGGCGGTTCGGTTTTGCAGAATATACCATTTTGGTTCTTGATTACCATCTACGGTAATTGTAGGGCAATTGCAGGTATAGCGAGGAATTGAGACAAGTATCGTGAGAATGCGTCAAGTTCCCGACGAACTGTAATTTGAAATTTCAAAGTTCAAAGATTTATGAGATTGCGTAAAAGAGCTCCCGATGTTTTCAATTCTCATCGCTGAATTTGTCTTGCCAAGCGAGAACAAGACAGTGTTTAACAAAAGTTAAATTACGATGTAAATATTGCGGTACATTTGCATTAAAATCATTTTTCTATATAGAGATGCTGAGAATTGAATATCAGTAGAAGTGAAGAAATTAAATAAAAGCGAAGTTGACCAATTCTTGTTCCTAAGAACAATGTATAAACACATACAAGCATCGTGTTAGAATTTAATCTTAAAGTTAAGATTAATAATCTGTGGAAGACACAATGTTTATGTTAAAATAATATTCAGTGATATTTATTAAACGGAACTACAGAACCAAATGTATATAAGCGAGTGATATAATTAACAACGTATGCAAGAATTGTTGATTGTTAGCCAGTTACTCTCGGACTAGACGTAGGTAGTGACCTATGATACCTTAAATATTTTGAACCCCATTCTTTATACAGTAATGAGTATGACCTGTGTAAGTGTCCTGTTTAAATGCCTGTGTGGGTGTTTGTGTAAGAGTATTTGTGCCTATACGTGAAATATCGTTGTATTCGAAACGAAAGAAACAAACGAAGAAACCAATTAAAAATGAAAGAAACCTAAAAATAGACGAACGTCTATCCTGTCTACGCTAACTTTGCTCTTAAAAATTGCACAAGACTCTACGCTATGAATAGACGATATAAAACAAATTGTTTAAATTTTTCAAATAACGCTATCGTTAAATGCAATCTTACGCGACATATCGTTGACGCGATAGCAAGAAGATAAAACGAATGGCGAGAAGCAACAGTGAAAGAAGCTCGTTTCGGAGCTCGATACTCGCGTTTCAGAGGAAGTTCGGTAAGAACCGGATCGTTTATCGGGTCGGCAGGTTAAAGGTCCGCGTCGATGGTATCGTTTCTAGCGTCGTTTTATCTGCGACATTTTGAATCCAACTTCCGCAAGTTGCGAGTGTCACAGTATTGTCATGGAGAAACGCTTAAATGTTTACGTATGACAAAAGTTGAGACCGACAGAAGTGTAAGAGGTGGTTGGACGATGATAAAAGAACGGAGAACAAATGTGTCGTCCAGAATCACGTAATTAAGTATTGATCAGGGCGGTGGCTTCTGCGGCAATCCAGTTCCACCTGTTGCCAATTTCTACTCGCCTCGAACTGCCATGATTCGATGAAATAACCGTTAACCCTCTTTGATAATCGAAGCTACGCTTCGTTGGATCGTGTGTGCGTGTAAATTTTACCCCGAAACCATACTAACCCTATTTCCCTCGTGGCGTTCGCGTGCGGCAAACGATTTAAAAATTTCGACGCCGCTGCTGCTGCCACGAAATTTCGAGAATTTCATTCAGTCGAGGCGCGGCATATGATCAGCTTGCGTATTTTAAATTATCTTTCTCATACGGGGGTGAGTTTCGTTGTTTTACGATAATTGTGAATTTTAGTTTCCTCAATTAGTTTAATAAATTCGAACGCGTGGTGTTAATCCGAATCTTGCTGTGATTGCAGTTAAAAACATTCGTACGATAGATATTATAGAAAAACATGACATATTATTTAATAAATAAATATTAGTAGTAAATATTGTATATATTATATTATTGCATACTATATATTATAAAAATATTTCTTTGAAATTATGAAAAGTTCTCAGAAAGATTTCTAGACCATAGCAAGGTTGAATATTAATTTCTTCAAATAAATAGAACAGATATTAAATGCGATACTTTAAATAGAAATTCGAGAAAACTCTTGAAAGAGATCCAAGTCAAATATTAAAAGTTGTATAGTTAGATTCCATTTTTTCCAAATGACATTCTAAAAAATAATTCGAATTTAAGTTAAATTAAGTTAATTAAGATTAGATAGAAAATGAGAAAATTGCGTACTGACTACGTATATAGATTAGAATATTACCATATGACTATTTGACCTTTTACATATTGAGAATATTCTATTCTACGTTGTTCTACCCTAGTGAAGTACTTCTTGAAAGCTGATTTAGACTCTACATATTACAATTGTCATTTAACGGACGTAATTCCAGATGAAACAACAATGAACAACCATCTGTAATTACCAGTTACCTGTGTTTGCTCATAAGTAATTGCCATTCAGGCTGCCTAATATAACACCCGTCTCGCGATCAATATCTAGTACTTACTTCAACTCCGAGTTTCGCCTGAATTGAACAGTACTACAAGAAAGGGGTTATTTCAAAGCAACGAGACAAACGTTTTAAAGTTTCTAACACCGTTGGAAACGTGATAATTATCGTACCAGTATTACAAGAAAAAAGAAAAGAAATACATATTGAAATGTTAATAACAAAGCAACGTGATTTTTGAAATCTTTTAATAACACCAACAAAACACGAATTAAACATCTTAAACGAAAACAGAAAAATAGACCGAAAAATATAAATTATGATACGATAGGGGCGATTAGAAATCGTAATAAAATATTTATTAGAAATTTTTACACTATTGAGATTAGATACCGTCAAATTTTCACGAAACAAATTGCTTCTGGCTCGCCAGGCGCACTAATTCAATCTCAGGAGTTAGATTAATATCGATCACGCAATATTACATCGTGATCTTTGGAACATCAGGCCGTAGCACAACGTGGCAACCATTATTGATCCAATATCGACGACGTCGGCAGCGGAATAATATTTACGGCCAATAATGAGTCAATATCGTAAAACAATATATTATAACAGGGAGTAAACGGTGTTTTGTTCTAGTATACCAAGCAACCGGAAGATGATAAATGGAAAACGATGACGTGAAATTGATAAAATCGAGAAGCAATGATGTTTCTCACAGTTTAACGATATCACATAGTTTATACTCGATACACGGCTTTACACTTTCCTTACCTGTTTTCTACTTCCACCATGTTTCCACATATTGATCTTCATATCGCACACACATATTTAGATTGGCACATTTTTATCGTTAATTACACCAATTGTTCAAATAGACGAGTAATTCTAAATGCGAGTAGTGCTGTTAAAAATAAAAAGGAATCATCCTTCTAGAGAGACGCTTGACTTTTAAATCTTCAGGGAGGTTCGATAAGTGAAACGCAGATGTAAAGAAAGAAAATTTGTACTCAAAGTAAGTATCTTCTCTAGAGAATTTGAGGGCGAACGTGAAATTTCTTCCACTTTCGAAAGCAATAACGGCAGACTATCTATTCGCAAAGACGTTCTCTTCAGAACACTGTACTCGTACAACGAATCGAGTCATATCTGTTTAGCCGATTTCCAGACTTTATAAACGAAATTCAGGAGGATTGCTCCGCTAGCCCTGGGAACGCGAAGATGTAATTGTCTCGTTTCGCAATTTGTCAAGTCAACTAGACCCGGGTGTAACAAGCGAAAACAAGGCAGGCCGAACTTCTAAGAGGATGAAGTGCTACGAATTTACCTCGCTGACTCCGACTACCACTTGACTTACTAATTTCATTTGTACCCGATTAATTCTACGATCGGTTGCTCGCTCGCAGTCACGGGCTGGTTGCAAATGGGAGCAGTAATCGACGAAGCAAAAGAGTTGCACCGCTATTCCGGCACATCGACGAGACTCGAACGAAAAACGAGAGATTCGTATCGGAGCGTTAATGAAATTGACTCTATAGTGTCGAATCTAGTACTGTTCCAGGCTTTCGAGTAAGAATCGCGCTCAACAGGAAAATATAATATAACGTTTTGCGAACATTGCGCCTTGCTAGCTTCATCAGAGTGTCAAAAAATACATCAAAACTCGGTATAACGTTGCACAGTGTAACGATGTTAAGTGTAATAATCGAGGCGGTGGATGTAACGTCAAACCTGATATTGCAAGTTACTTTTCGTCGAATTACTCGATCGAATAACCTAAATTACAGCAATTGAATATCAACTGGCCGAGCGTAAAGGCGACGTTATAATTTGCGTGTTAAGGAAATGTCAGGGAAGGAGAGAGAGAGAGAGAGAGAGAGAGGAAGAGAGGGAGAGAGAGAGAGGGAGGGAGGGAGAGAGAGAGAGGGAGGGAGGGAGAGAGAGAGAGAGGAAGAGAGGGAGAGAGAGAGAGGGAGGGAGGGAGAGAGAGAGAGGGAGGGAGAGAGAGAGAGAGAGAGATAATAATCGTATATCTTGGAAGTTTCAAAAGTTGCAGAGGCAATAGGTGAGCCAGGCCGACGAGAGTTATACACGGTTTTCACGGTTGTGAAGCGAACGACGAAAGTTTTCGGTTTCATCTCCGAATAGGATCGTATCTTTTCAGCTGCGTTGGTCAGAATGGCATTTTTGTTCGGCCAGTGGAGAGTTTCACGGAATTTCCCGGCAGACTGCGTAAAAACGTATGGTCATAAACGTTTCACCGTCGTTAATATCGCTTGTTACTGCAATATAATCCTGCCCTGTTACGATTCTGAAACGAGTTTGGATCCAGTCGCGGAATTTCGCGACTGGATAAATTCCTGGCGACAGCCTGCGACGTGTTATTGCGATTCGATCGCCGATACCGATATTTAAAACGCGGTCAATCGGACGTTGTATCCGATGAAGTTGCGTGGATGGCTTTAAACTTTAAACGCGTTTGCTGTCCTTTGACTCGTATATCGGTGTAGTCTTCGCACAGACGTTTACTCACCTAAATGTTGGTCAGATGCGTTCGAAACCGGAAATTACGTAAGTATCTTTTTACGCAAACAACAGGAATACGTGTTTTTCTCTTTTCTATATTTTTTTTTTTTCCAATAAGTTTCAGAGAATATGCGTTGTAACACGAAACGTTGGATTTATAACGGTTCATATCTCACTGAATTATAGGAAGTATATGTTTACTGCTGTTATTTATATATTCAGAGGTAGGATCACAATAGCTATTATTTTATTCTTTGGATAAATCTATCACACCGTTCTGAGCCGGAAAACCTTTATTGCACTTCCTTACATGGACTAGGGACAAAAAACAAAAGAACATCTTAAACCTATCGATTAAAGCCATCGATTGTGTTTAGAACAATCTTCTAGTTACTATTTAGTGTAACTAGCGCATCTGCATATGAATGGCGAGCACGAACTCACGTTGTCATTTTCAACATTTACGTATCGAGGTATTAAAAAACTTTAATCTTGTATGGAATAGGAAATTCTCAGATGCAGTTATCAGGACAGAAAATATTTATTACAAAAAAATGTTTAGAACGTAAACACAACAAAATTGGACACTCGGTATCTTTCCATCTAATGCAGTATGTTCTTCTGTAAATATTATTTAATATACGTAATTATAAAATATTTTGCACAGTTTATTCAAATGGGTCATCTTGCACGATCAGACTGTTATTACCTTGTACTATGATATTTTATATCGAACGGATGCATGGTCTGTAATTTTTAGCTGGAACTTTACTCGCGACTGTTATATTGTAAGATAATTCATCAATACCGGTAACATAGAACTCGCGATTTCTAAAATTTCGCTAATAACATTAGTTGAGTCGAGCAAGAGAATCGTGAACTGAGTATATCTTCATCTCGGAGACTGTGAATGTGTTAACAAAACTTATTCCTCTCTCGCGATTATTCTCGTGGATTGTTGCAAGCGGGAATTTTTTCCCGGCAAATCCCTGTAAAACGGTGGCAACTCGTTCCGGGGCGTGAATAAGACGATTGGACGGATAAAAAGGAGATGGCAGAGAATGCAACAGAAGCGGTTAAATAAAGAGGCCGTTGAAAGTAAATGCTTCGATTAAAACGTACTCACTTGAGCGAGCGATTTCGTTTCAGTACTCTTTAACGACACTGTGTACAAAGAGGGAGAGAGAAGAGAAAGAAGAGAGGAGAAATCGAATTTTACATCTCGTCCGAGAAGACGTTGTCCCCTGTTGTCTATGTTCACGCCGAATTTATCATGCCTCTTTATCTAAATCCTGTCCGAGAGTCAAAGGCGTATTTCTTCGTCGTTCGCTCCATTTCCTCCCCGTATAATCCATTATCTTTTTAAAGGCAAGGACATTAATAAAGTGCGCCATCTACTCGACCGTCTAAAACGGAAGACCAGTGGAATAACCGGAGAGAATGGAGAAATAACGAGATTAAAAAAAATGTTCCGATCGTTTTTTCATTTAGAAGACAGAGCTCGATGGAATTTTTGATTTCTAACTAGTCTCCGCGAAGTCATCTGGAATATTATTAAAACGGCGAAGAAATACTTCTCAAGATTGGTGATAAATGTCATGGCTAGTCGTAATCTTGCTGTGATCTCGGAACTTTTTATGTCTCAATCTCGCTCTCATTTCGACCGAGAAAAGCTTCTTTTTTTCTTATTCCAAGGAAAATCGTAAAATTGAGAAACGAGGAATTACGCGTATCAATAAGAATTATTTTGTATTTTTTCCAAATTTCAGAAATTTTCAAAGCCTAAGAGAATACGATCCCACGAAAATATGTGGTAGATATATAGAGTCATTTCCCATAAGGAAATATAATAAAAATTCTTAAAATTTGGGCTCGCTTATACCCGATAACAAGAGAGATAACAAAGAAAGAGGAAGAGAGAGAAGATTAAAAAATTGCTCGCGACGTCCGCAGGATGGACGATACAGACAAACCATCCAGAGCTAGAAGTAGTTCAGCCCATAATTGGATAACGTTCGAGGACACGCGAGTTGGTTAACGTCGAAGAACTTAGTCGGTAGTCAGATCGCAGTCCGTACTTAGTGCCTATTACAGCAATATACTGTCAGTCAGCGATCAATCAGGATCAGTCGCTGCAGGAATCAATTACGCTTGCTCTAATCGTGACTTGAATCCTCTTCATCGCCCTAACATCGTCCATCTCTAATTACCCGAATTTACCACTTCCACCCGAACGAGCACAGGAAAAATCGATTTTGGATAGCTTCCTGCCCGTTAGTCTCACGATATCCGAACGTTTTGCTGGAAGTTAGGAATCGGGTGTTCAACTCTCTGAGTAAGGTGAAACGCTGGCTTCCTGTTTCCCCCTTCAGCGATTATTATCGATCAGCCTAAATGGACGGTAGAATGTTGTGCCTCGACCCCGAAGTCGAAACTGGGTTGAATCTCGGAGGTTCGGGTCCTCGAAACACGTCGTTACAATTACAGCGAAGCTAAAGAGAGGCCACGGTTCACCGGTCTGTTCTGGTGGATGGCTCAAGACGCAGGTAGCACCTAGGGAACCGGTCGAACAGGTTCTCCACTGCTCTTCGTGTTCGTAACCGGTGAAACGAGCGAAGAGAGTTTACGAGAGGATCGAAACGAAGAAAAAGAGCGATCTAACCGGTGATGATGCTTGGCCAGGCGTCCAGGTATGGGGCAGAGAAGAAAGAGACGAAGAGGACAAGCAGATAGATAGAGAAAGAGAAAGAGAGAGAAAGAGAAGAAAGGAGAAGATCGTTGAAAGCAGGTAAGAAAGAGCAGGAGAGAATTGGAGAGGCGAGGGTGCACGCGAACGTTGGAACAGCGCTGCTGGGTTTCCGGTGAATGGCGAGCGCCGGCCACGAGCCAACGTCCAATCAGGGCAGGAAACGACGTCGAGGCCACGCGCAGACCGTGCTCTCGAACCTTTCCCCTCTTGTTCTTCTCTGATCCTCCTCTGGTTCTCTCTTCTGGTTCTCCTCCGGTTGAACCGACCGCGCGCACACACAACTTCTTTCCTGCGGGGCCTTTCGTTTTCTTCGTTTTTCTTGGCCGTGGCAAAGTGAAGCTGCTGCCGGTGCTGCTGCCGCTGATGCTGCTACTGGCTGCTTTCGCTCGCTCCCGTCCCGCTACCGTCTTTGTTATCCCTGTGGTTACGTGTGGCAAAAAGGACCCGGCCAGCATCTACGGAATAACATTTCCCTGGATTTCGTCCGAGGGAAGAGTAACGATATCAGACCGGTCAGATTGATGGTCGCTACTCCACCTCCGCCGAGGGAGTCGCTTTTCAGGCCAGAACTGCGGTTTGGTCGTCCAGCTGGTTTTCTGTGTGATCGAGCGTTTGTCAATTGATAGGGAACACGTTTTGAAGGGTATAAGAAGCGGAGGGAATACACGAGTATTCGAGATTCTGTACAAGATTCGCCGGAAGCGGCCTTTCTTCTTGAATTGAGCAGTTGAAATGGTAAAAGATGTATCTGGGAAAAATAAAAAGGATATCTTTTTTCACCGGGATGACGTGTGTACATTCTGTGTGAAATATGTTGAGAAACGTTACAAGGAAGAGAATAATTTCAGGCTACGTATATAGATGCCAATATTTTTATAGGAGATTAATAAATATCGTAGCTACTTTTTTCATCAAATCTTTTAAATATACGAGCTTTTTATTTCTATAAAAAATCTTCAGCTCCAGCGCTGTCTTTTATCATGTTTATTTATCATTTCAACTCGTCAGTTCTTATCGACAGGAATGAAACGTGTCGGAATATCATGCCAACTTTTTCAACCGATATACGATACGTCGAAAGTACAAGGGCAGGATATGGTATCTCATTGATTATTGGAAAATGTCGAGTTCAATTAAAACGAAGCGCTCGTTAAATTTTACAATCGAGACACGGAAGGCACTGATTGCTACCATCACAGGATACAATCATTAACTCCATACCGTCCTGACAAAATGACATTTCTTATAGCCATCCTCTAACTCCTGGTAATTCCTCTGATTGAGCGCCCGGGATTTTACGAGCGGCAAAATGCGTGGCGATTTTTATGCATCGTCGACTTCATTTACTAGCTTACGAACTGCCAGACGACGTTCTATAATCTTACTACCACCGTTCTCTCATTAAACCCTTTGATCCAAGACTCATCGACCCAAATCAATCGTCGTCGAAGCTAAATCGTCGCAACGAACTCGATAACCGTAGCCATTTTCTTCGAGCCTGATCCACGGTACCGTCGTAAACACATTCGAAACACATTCGCCAGAACTTGATCACGTGTTTTAACACGGTTCTTTTTTGTCAATGAAAACGTCTCTCGGCTAAATTGTAATTAACCATAAACGCGTATCAACGTACGACGAAACGAGAGAGAAGTTTGCTGCTCTTTACAGTTTCTTGTTATCTCGTAAATTAAAATTTATGGTCGACAAAGGCGATGTAGCATGCGATCCGATGGTGATCCACGGTTTCCCGAGAAGATCTCGTACGAAGACGCGCTCGCACGATCTGGTAACCGGGTGGGGAACCTGCGAGCGCAAAAATAGAAAGTCGAAGAATGAGTAGTAACGCCCGTGGCCTTGAACACGGCCAGCCTTCGAGATTCGAGGCGAAGGATTCTCATGCTGGCCGTGGTACACACGCAACGGAAATCGTTATCGAGGGCTCGGCCCTTGAATGCCGAGACTTAAATAGTCCTTTCGTCGATAATGGGGTTATTTCGTGACGTAGCCAGGTGGAAAGCAGTTTCGAACTGCTCAACACCGAGTGAATGGACGCCGTTGTTCGGCGATCACTGTGATTGAGGTTTGGTCTCGGTTACGTTCTCATTTCTCCTTTTCGAACCTGTTCGCCGTGCACTCCGTGGCAAACTTTGCATTATGTAATAGTTGAGATTATGTTAAGGGCTGATTTTATGATTTTATTTGAACGCTTCTTTCTAATAACCTGATTTACGAACAAGATCGGGATCTGTTGGATTTTAACGTTGCATTTTTTAACGCGTTTATCATTTGATGTTCCTGTAACACTTGGATTCGTTTCATCGTTAAACAACCGAAGATAAACAAGAAAATATTCATCGAACATTCGTTATAAATAACAACGTTTATTCGATATCAACGTTTATAACATATCGTGCATTGTTATTTTTTCTTCTCTGAAATATTGAAATGTTGAAAGATACAAAATGTAACGGCTACATTATATTGTGTAATAAACAGCTTCGTTTACAATCATACTTTTTATATTTGCCTTTGTAATGCACATTGTGAAATTTTGAATTAGCCAGCTAATGGAACAGCATATCGTTCCTGATTGTTTTTCATTCGTTCGAACTCGGCCGGTAAAGAGAAACGATTAGTGGAACAGTATTTCTCGACATCTTAATTGAACGACACAAAAGTGTTTACAATTTTTGCACTGGGTACAACGAACTGTTCTGAAGTTGAAGCGTAAATCGCGTTAAATGCGTGTATTTCGTTTACAAGAGAATTGTTATTTGCTGAACATAATTTGGAAATCAGGGGTGGTCAGCTGGAAAACAATTCAGCAACCGAAAGCTTGATACTCGATTTACCTAAATAATTTATCTCTTTGAACCGACGTTTGCGCTTTATAATCAAGCTGCAGTTACGCGGAAAGTGAAGTTGTAATGAAAATTTTCGATGCCTGATGCTTGCTTTTATAGTTTCGCGTTTCGCAAAAATCGAATAATTTAAAAAAAAAAAAAAAAAAAAAAAAAAACAGGAATAAAAACAGGAAAAATGTTGAAATTTATTAGAAACAGAAAATGTTTTTATCGATTAATCGCGTATGAAGTAAAGAATAAAATTTGGATTTCTTGTTGTTAAATTACCAATTATTTTTCTTGATCATTTAATAACAATTCCAAAATTCTTTAGTTTCCAATAAGTGTAAAGTATAGTAATTCCAATTCCAAAGATGTATGGCGCAAGAAATAGTTTTAATTTCAAATCAATTTCTCTGAATCACGATTAATCGATTAAAATTGCTGATGCAAAAATTCCAGGTTCAATATTAATTTAACGTTTGAGAAAGGAATGTATTGTATAAGAAACACGCGAGTCCTTCCACGTGTTAAAAACCTGTCTTTTGAGCGTGACACAAAAGAAGATGCAGTTATTCAGAGACTAGAAGCTGTTCTTGCATGACATGTCAAGCGAGTAACACGTTAGACAAGGTGCATTTAAGACACTACTTACACATTCCATGGCTTTCGAAAGCAGGACAATGCGCCACTTGCTTTATAAAGTACTTGGAGAAGGTGCATTAATTGTTCGTACCTTGTCAAAGGTAGTTTGCTGAACGTCGGTGTGGTGATGGTCGCCTAAAATCGATGAAGATATTTCGCGAATAACATTCAGCCGAGTACTTTGCGCTAATTTTCATGCGTATAAGGAATATCTAGTGGAAGCTTTATTGTCGATTAGTGGGACGAGGTATTCGTGTACTCGATAAAGTAAATTGAATTTATTTCGAATTTTCATTAAAACAAACACTGAAATTATATTTCTGTACTACAAATATCGTGTTTTCTTACAGGTTTAATTTTTTAGTATATAAATTTTATGAAGCATTTTCATGTATTATATTAATTAAACTAAATTTTTTGTATACATGATCGTTTTTTGTAACTCGACACTTAGAAATATTCTGGATAACGAAATACCACAGTAATAAAACAATACTTTTTTATCTTATTAAAACGTCAAACAAATTTATCTCGCGTTTAATATACATTTACTAAAACATTTAACATACCAAACACAGTGCACACCAATTGTCAACTACAACATGGTAACGAATCATTATCCGCTACATAGAAAAAGTACGTCAAATAAATTATCCGAATCTGGACGTACCAAAACGATATTAATGCACTTAGAAAGGAAACTTAACTATCCACCTTTTGAACAAGAGAGATTCGAGTCCAAATAGAGTCGGCGATTAGAAATCCTCGGTATCATGTACAAAACAGACGATCTATTCGCGATCGAAGAAAGCGACTTTTTCGGTGTGTTTTCACGGGTGAAGAAAAAGCTAGTTGCACGGAGTTGCTTTAGCTCGATCGTACCGCGGTTTTGCAGGCAATTGCACCGTTCATTGCCTATCCGAGCAGACCATCATCCGTCTCCGGTTGTCCGTGAGCAGGTTGCGTTTTTCTCCGTGGAGAATACGTCACTTTGGGCGTGGAGGATGCCGTAAGAAGACGAATGCCGTCATTTTCTGCCACAGTTTCTTCATTCCCTTCTTCTTTTCCCTCTTCTATTCCTCTTTCACCATTTCTCTGTTTCGTCGAACCTGGCCGAAATAGAATCGGCCATTGGTCAGTTTCGACACTTACGAAATCGTTCGCTTCGCTTCTAGAGAGAAATTGAGAAGAAAACACTGAAGAGAAAGAAATCGGTTTTCGAGATTTCGAGAGTTCCGTTATACTCGTTTCGTTCGTTTATGTACGGCCGACACGTGCTTATATCGAGCTGCCAGCCAATAAACCAGCACCGAGACAAATAAGGGTCTCTGATCCTGTGGAGGCTGGCTGTAAAAGATTTTTTATTGAATCCACTCGTAAACCCACGCCTGGTACTCGTCGAGCCTACGTTTATGAAGACATTAATATTCGGCGAAAATTGTTGACACCTCGGTTATTATTTCTTTCGATGTACCTCGAGATGCGTTGGATGATGCGTGTGGGTGAGTTATGGGTATGGAAGGGTAGCTGGATGAGTAATGTAGCAGCATGAGTCTTATGGGATGAAAGGTTCTACACGTGAAGATGGTTCGTTGGGGAATTGTTTTATCGTGTCGTTACTAAACATTTCATAGATGGTATTTGTGGGAAATTGAAAACTGCTCGAACGAATGGAATATGCGAAAATATATAAAATATTCAAAGTGTGGTACTCATTACGATATTATGGTATCATATTATGATATTATATATATGTATATATATATATATATATATATATATATATATATATATATATATATATATATATATATATATATATATATATATATATATATATATATATATATATATAATATTATAAATATTCGGAGTTTAGTGACTATAGAATCGAATTAAAGATTTATACACTATGAATGAGTCAGAGAGATCATCTTCATGAACTATAAATTGAGCAATGTGAAAGATGATTGTTATAGATAATATTTCCTGTAATTTACAATCGTGCGTTTGAGAGAGAAATTTATAGAACTGTATCTTCCATTAGCGAATAGTCGGAGAAAAATAAATTCCTTTTCTCGCGTTTTTATTTTTTCCTGATCCACGTAATATCTTAAAATGTTGCTTCTTTAGTTTTCACAAAGTGGCTTCCAAGGAGGAACAAATTTTTATCGAAGACTCGTTAAACATCCAAACATCCAAAGTCGGCCGTAAGATAAAATTTTCGCTCGGCGTAAACAGCCCCGTTCGTTTGAAAGTTTTTCAAAAATGGCACGAGTTCGGTGAACGTGACACCACCTACCAATATAGTCGTTCCCCGCGATGGTATCCTAACTTTCCGCTAGGCGATTTTTAGACAAACGGTCGACTGACGACATGGAACATTGTCGAAGTTTGAATGGCACAGGCTTGAAATTCGCGCGCGTTTCGAAAGTTATTAACGCGGATGGGTGTTCCCAGGACGATGTAATCGCTTCTTCGTGAGCTCTGGAATAATAAGACAGGCTTCTCCTTCAATTCAGACAGCAATCGGCATGAATTTTCGTTTCACCTTGTTCGTTATATTCGGAAAATTCGTATGAAATTCCATTAACGAAACGTTTGTCCGTTATTTTGTTACGACAGATCTCACGAGATTATTCAGATGGAAATCTTATTTTAGGATCGTTTAATAAAGTAAGAAAAGAAATTTAATAAGACAGACGTATTCGAGGAAACTCGAGAGAGAATTCGACGCGCTGAACTTAGACGCGATCTTGCATTATTTCGGATATACAGTTTCATTTGGCGAAAGAGCCAGGCAAGAAGCGAGCTGCCGAGCGAGCCACGTTGAGTAAAATTTCTTGTTCGTCGCGACGCTTGTTTCGTCGGATCTCGTCATCTTCTTTTCAGATGTTTTCCTATTGTAACAAAGAACTCTGGTATTTGACCGTCGCGGTGCACCTGTTTTCGGTATCTTCACACCGTGTAAGCCTGCCTTTCATTTTGGTATAGGTACTTTTTTTTTTTAGCCACGCTCGGAGCATCTCGTAGATAACGTTTCGAAGTTTTCGCACGCGACAAACTTTCCCAAGAGATATAAGGAAAAACAATTTCCCTCAACTCGTGCTTTGCATCGAGACAAGATAAAGAAGGATCGAATAAGGGTGAAAGTTTGAAATTACTTTTTCGATTGTAATCAAATCGAATATCCTGGTAATTTCTTTATTAATTCGGAGTTAGTGCTGCAAGTATTAACAGTAATTTCCTTTACTCGGGCGGATTTTTTATGAACTTTCCGCTGGAAGAGCTGCATCTTCTACTTTTCTAATTTCGATACGAATTACGTGAATTACGCGTATATTAAACTACTTAATGAAAAGTCGCCGTGATGAACGGAGAATCTGGAATATTTGCCGGCCGACATATTTGTTCGCAGATGTTGTAACATTCCAGCTCTAATGGCGCGTACTTTGAAGATCATTCACGCTGCTAATGTGTTCTAGCTGATATGTAAACCGCGGCGTTTGTCACGCGACGTACTTGATTACAGTCTTCCAGGGTAATGATAGGTCTTTTCCCAGGACTCTTTTAATCTTAATGATATTTCTCATGTACACGCAGCCCATTATAAATATTTAAATACACATAATTAGAGCAAATATGGAATCTATATTTATTTTTAATCGAGTTACTCGTCCAAGGTACTCCAAGCTGATGAGTAAGAAAGTGTAAAAATATTCTTTAGTAAACAGGCATTACTGAAAGAACGTTCTGAGGCATATATTTAATTCTTTCTCTTTTTGTCATTTATAATAATCGAGAAATAAACAGGAAACATTAACGCGCATAGATATTCTTGAATACGTATTCTTTCACGAATAGTTAACCTTGCTGTCCAATGGATGCACACGTGTATTATTTTCTCAGAGAAGAATATAATAAAATAAAATATAATTATCTCTCGCTACCCTCGATAAGTTGGTGCCTTAAGAGGTTAAGATAAGAGATCGTCGGGTTGAAGTTAGTTTCAGCTATACTTACAACTTTGTCGTAGGGCAGCTGTAATCGTACATACGGAAGAACTGGTGATTTTGCATTATCACAGGTATAGAGCGTTGAAAGATTATAGATATCAGCGAGCACAGTATACGGGTTGCTGAACTCGTTGGAAGATTCAAGAAGGTTAACAATCACGTACATATTCCTTTCGTATGAATTTATCCAGTAATTCATATTATTATTGCATGTATCCTCGTTACATATTTCCTTCCACAAATATCTATGTTTTTTACAATCCGTTGTTACAAAAATTACTTTATACCTGTAGCATCCAACAAATACAAGATCGTATTACTAGCGAAACAATAGCTTATTTTATTTTCATTACCTTTCAACTCCTCTACTTTCGATTTACCAACATCCTACTCGAATCGACCGCATAAAACGTCTTTTAAAAATAGTTAATGCATTGTATATAGGTTGCAGAACTCGATAAAAGAATCGAGAGGGTTAATGATCACGTATATACGTTTCTCTGGAACCCAACATATACACGAAGATCGTCTGGCGAACGGAACAGCCGATTACTTCTTTTCCATTACCATTCAACTTTCAACCCTTTTACTTTTAATTTACCATCTTACCTGAATTAACTGGATAAAACGTTAAACATCTTTGAAACCACTACATGCGGATTGTAGAACTCGTTGAACACACGAAAAAGGCTAACAATCGTGTGCTTCTCGGGTAAATTTATATTCAATAATTTATATCGTTATTTATTTTGTCTTCCCTACGTATTCCTTTTTACGAATCTCCACCGTTTTGCAAACTTTCCAGAATGTAACTTCCATCAAATACTCGACGATCGTTTGACGAGCCAAACAGCCGATTATTTCCTTTCCACCGCTATTCAATCTCTCCACCCTTCGGTTTATCGATATGTTAGCCAACTCAATCGCATAAAACCTTCTGAGTATCTTCCAAAAGTAGTTAACCCTGTATATGGATTATAGAACTCGGTGAAATAACCAAAGTGGTTAATATCCACACACGTACGCGTCAAACGCGTCATGCGTTTAGTAAATTAGTACTATTTGACGTTCGTCGTTTCGACAGTCCGCAATGCAAAAGCTTTATTAACAAGCAGCAAATACACGAAGATCATCTTGCAAACGAATCAATCGATTATCTCGCTTCAATCACCTTTCAACCCCCTTTTACTTTCAATTTACCAACGTCTTAACCGAGTGGGCCGCATAAAACATTAAACACTCCTCAAGAACGGTGGTTAATCCACGTAGCCATGCTCGTCAAGAGCCGTTTGTCTTTGGCAATTCTATCGTTTTCGCTCGATTTTCGATTCAGTTCTCGTTTCCAGGCATTCGATGGAACAAGATGAAAAGGGAGAACGAGAGAGAGAGAGAGAGAGAGAGAGAGAGAGAGAGAGAGAGAAAGAGAAAGAGATGATAGAGGGAGGGGGGCGGCAGAGGGGAGAGTGAATGTTCTGGATCGACGTAGAACGTGGGTAACGGCAGGAGTCGAGGCAGCTGTAGAACGGTGAAACGAGAGCAAGCGAAGAGAACGATCTGGATTGCAGGCTTCTACGCTGCAAGCAGGTCTTAGAGTGTGCTCCGCCAGCGAGGAGCAATCCGATCTACCGTTCAGCAATCACGCACGCTGTCTCGGACCTAGTACCATCAACCGGCAGGATAAGTACACGAGCCACGGCGGAGGATGAACAGGAATAATTTGCGCGTTCTCAGACGAGGCAGCCATGCATTTCGGAAAATCGGAGACGATGACGGACACATGGTTTGGTTTCTCCATGCTACGTGATGCGATACCGCTATTTGACGTTGTATTTCAGAGAAAAGCAGCTACACCGGCTCAAGAAAATATTCGAACACTTGTAGAAACATTTTAGGGAGATATATATATATTACGCGTGTTGTACGAAACATTTTGAAATTTTATTGGTAACGTTATGAGAACTGAGCACCGTACGATTATATTGGTAGAGTCTCAGATCAATTTGAGAATTTATGTACAGAAATTATAAAATATTTAGTGCGAGTATATATCTTGCAGATAATTCAGGAAGGTGTTTAAATCATCCGTTATGTGAATTAATCCTGATATTCAGTGGGATCGTTGTTGACAGTTGTCGTATGTTAGGATATGCCAATATTGCTGTTTCATGATTAGTATCGTACATACGTGCCTTTACTGAAACTACTAATTACACGGTTATTATTTCTGATAAACGAAAGTCGAAGAAAATTTTCGTTTACTAGTTTCAGTTATATTCAATTTCTCGATTTCAGGAAGTAAAAGACTGCAACAAACTATTGCAGATAAGTAAGATGAGAATTGCAGTAGATAATGTGTTTAGATTATAATAAGAGACGAATTGAGATGAGATTTACGTGCAAAGCGGTGGATGAAGTAAGACAGTTCTTCGGCTTCTTTCCTGTAAACTTCCTATTTCGAAGATCGTATCAATTTATACGAATTACTTAATTCGCGACTTAGTTTCTTACAAATTTTCCATCAAAGTTTCCCCTCATACGAATATCTTAAGTTATTATACAGTTGTGCAAAGTTTTTACACTGAACTAAGTGATAGAGAATTCTTCTAAGAATGAAATATATTAAAATAAAAGCAATTAATCGTGTGTTTTCGTCATCAGGATAATTCATCGATAAAACTAGATACAGCTAGCATTTAGAAAAATAGAATTCGCTAAATACAATTCGATAAGATTAAATACTACTACTAACGTCTAGAAGATTAAAGTACGCGTAGAGTGATTATTATTTCCTTAAAGTATGTAATTTTCATTTTTTCGAGTAATTATCATTTTTTCAAATCCAACTTACACACGAGCCACTTGAAATAAGGTAGGATCACTATAGTTCCATTGAAAAGGCAAGAATATAGGTGAACAAGAAGAAACACGCGTATCGATGTTGAAGCAGAAGAAGAGGAGGATCGAGTAGCCGTGGCTTTAAAGAGAACCAGTTTTGCCGTGGGACCTTGTACGTTTTTTCGCCGCTGCAGCCGACTGGTTCCAGTTTTCAATTACTTTTGCTGTAACCCAACCGTCCCATGCCGGCCGGATGCAAATCGTTCGCCGATCATAATTTTCCCGGTGTCAAATTGTAGCCTCACAGGATCTCGAGTATCCTGCTATCGTCTTTAATCGCGGACTCGATTCGATCGATAATTCATAGAACGAATAAACCTCTGCGTAAACGTTTACGTGATTCGATCGACGAATAAGTTCGAAAATAAATTTAATTCCCCTCGAGTGTGATTCCAGCACCGATTGAATTATGATCTACGTTTCTCGAATATATCATATATATCAATATATATATATAAACAAGCAAAGAGAAAAATGTTCTCTAATGGGAAGCTCCAATATTGAATCCGCTGAAAACACCGGGCTTAACCATCTTCTCCACATAATCCACATAAGCCAAGAGAGGCGTCGACTAAAAAACTTCAAAGATTCGAGCCGTGATTGGTGTTGTACCAGTCACGTCTCGCGAAGTAAGTCGAGAAATCGATGTTTCTCGAAAGGAAAGCTGCGATTGCCGTTTCGAAATTCCAGTTGCTCGCAGAACACTTGTAGACATTGTTGTCGACTTGTTAGACTTCTTGTAAACAGTTACAACTTTGGAACACTAACAGATAGTCCAAGCTACCAATAAAAAGGGATAGATACTGTTCTATCTTTGAGATCTTCCTCTGGATTCGCAGGAAATGTACGAATTTGCCGAAAGTGGATAAAACGGATAGATAGACAGGCGGACAGACAGGAGGATAAATACATATAAAGGGAGGGTAGGAACGGAGAAAGAAAGCGGAAGATCGAGAAAGGGGATATTAGACTTTAAATAACGATTAGTCGGCGGAGTTAGCATTTAATCTCCGTTGGCTGGAGAGATACAAAGAAACGAGCGACGTGGAGGAATTCCCGATAAAACGATTTGCATTTCCTGTTGGATCAGCGTCCGTTTCGTTTCACGCGCTGTTTAAATATTATTCCGAGCATAATATAGCGTCTTTTTGACCCGGGCCCGGCGCTATCTGTTTCTCCTGGTACTCCAGTTCCCTCGACTTTCAAAGCTGTTTTATCTATATTTATCATGGTCGCTTTAGGTTCTTCAACTTTGTCTTTTCGCACGATCGTTAGCTTGCAGTCCGACCGCTACCACTTTTACCCTATGTCGTATTTGTACTGCAACGACTGTTATAGCGATCGTAAAACTGGTCCACGCGAACGTTTCTGTTTGTTTGTACTGTTTGTATCAAGACAAAGAGACAGGCCGCATGATACTTACGTGGACGTTATACGATAGAGCCATAACGAACGTAGAAGATGTTAACCTAACTCTCTGTCTTTAACTTTTCAAATGTTTGGTCGGAAGATCTCTTACACATCTTTACTGCGTGTCTTTTATTTCCCGAAATCGAGTAAATGAAATTAACTGAAATTAGTAATCGAACATTTTCTTCGACTTTCGTTTATTAGAAATAATAACTGTGTAGTTAGTAGTTTCAGTAAAAGTTTCTTTACGACTAATCTTATCATCAGTGGATGCAATTCACTCGTAAACGTATGTACGAAAGACCATTATACAAATACCCGTTCTATCCATTTTATTTCTGAATTACGGCCATCTTTATGCGTTACTGATTTTCCTATCGAAGCTGGAAATCCCTGTCTAACGTAATCACGCGGAAGAGAAAAAGATCGCGTCTAATTTTGACGATGAAAAAGTAAAATTTTTGTCGTATAATCTATTTTCTTATTTTAATTATAGTTAGATTTCTTTATTCGAGGATCTTACTAAATTTACAATCAAGTAATCGAAAGGATGCAGTTTTAGAAGAGCGCGTGTTCTCGAATTGAGACTTTCCGAACATTCGTACGCAGTAAGACACACGCGAGCCTTCGGTTGCTGTTCATTGAATCCGTACAATGCAATGGTATAATTTTTCAAAGGAGCAAGTTTCGAAGTTGAGAAAGAAACTTACTTATCCAGAGAGAGCCGAGTATCGCGCTGACAATAAAAACCCGAGACGGATCGATGGTGAATCGCGTCGAGATATATACGTAGCCATTTTGCTCGATGCATTGTAAAGAGGATTCCCGATGCACAAATTGCACAATTCAATCAGAAAGACGGTTAACACGATCGATACCCGATGTCTGAGGGACTTACACGGTCTTCGTCAAAGTAACGACAGATTATTGCCTTCCAACTTCCTTCTAACAATAAGTAGCAACTCGTGCTTCCTGTTCCAAGCGAATCGAATCAAACAAAGTAGAGAAATAAAGAGCACGAATTCTTTTTCCCTAGCGTTCCCTGTAAATGGAATTTACTTTTATACGTGTACAGTGTTGCTTGTAATAATTAGAGATACACTTTCTTCTTTTCCTCTTTTCTGCTTTGCTTCTGTTTTTCTCTTCTTTTCGTTTGCTATATGGAGAATCCATAATTGCGTATAGTGTCATTATTGTACTGCGATTACGTCACAGGGACAGAGACAGAATCAACCCGCGGGTTGTATTCATTTTCATTTAAATATTGTCAGGTAATTGCGTCGTTAAACCACTCGTATCTAGCAAAGATTCACGAATTATAACAATTTGGTATAGTAGGTCATAATCGGCAATGAAAAACACCTGGAAAACTATCGACTTTAATAATTTGAAATATCCATGAATATGCAATTTCAAAAGTGAAAGTATAAATACCGTAATGTGACGGTATAAAAGATTAAAAATAGAGAATATTCAACAAGTAAAATTTCAACTACATTTTAATAAATGATTCATAATCGTAAAGCTATACAACTCGACGTGCTTTTGTCTTTCCTCCTAAAAGATTATAATTTACATATCTATGAATATTTTATTACCAGTAAAATACGCGAATTATTTATGTGAAAATTAACAAACGTTCCCAGCTATTTAGGTGTATCTAAATGTGTAACTAAAATAAACGTTCATTAAAACCTAAAATATTGGAGAAAGAAAAAGGAGGACTGTCTTGATTGCCAGCTAGAGAACCAGTAAGACATCTATTCTTTCTCTTGCAATTCTTCTTGGACAAGACAATATTGCGTTACATTATCCGAACGAAAATCAGGGCCTTTCTCGTTGTTGGATAGATCTCGCGGAGAAGCCCCGGGGAAGAAACCCTTATCCCGACACCTGATCGCCGAGGAAGTTCGCTACCAATGTCTGAACCACAAAACTGCCGCGTAAATTATGCCTGGAAGTTTCGGTCGTAATTTTATGCATCTTAACTTGCACGACGGAATTATACGCGGTGAACGGCTGGTTTCCTTGGGAAAACGGCTACTCACGAAATGGAAAACGTGACAACAAACAGCTTTCCCTTGGATTTTACGGTTCACCGTCTCCTCTCCAGTTTTTCTCCCTTTCTTTTTCCCGTGGCTTTCATTTACTTCCTTTTGTCAGAGTATCTATACACAGTGATAATGACACGAGCCGTAGATAAAAACAGCCTGGAAAAATATCGAGCAGTTTTACGAATTTGTACACGTTTCTTCGGATCGTCGAGCTTCACGACCTTTGCGACAATTATATCAGTCTGTGACCAGAAGTGGCAACGCCAATAGTAGGTTTTTCCAATCGTATAATACAGATACTGTAAAAGGTAGAAAT
Source organism: Bombus fervidus (assembly GCF_041682495.2). Taxonomy (NCBI): domain Eukaryota; kingdom Metazoa; phylum Arthropoda; class Insecta; order Hymenoptera; family Apidae; genus Bombus; species Bombus fervidus. The sequence continues at coordinate 9,539,631 of NC_091530.1, read as the reverse complement.
AAGTATTCGCATAGCGGAGATAAATATCGACGAAGTCTCATTGAATTTCAGTCTTATTTATTATATATCCTTATAGAAAGTTATTTAGTAGATAATTGAAATTAATATGCACATCTTTGTGCGAACAAGTCGTATTTAACGCAACTTCCCTCGTATCTATTGGGTTGGCAACTAAGTGATTGCGAATTTTGTCATTGGGTGGTATTGTACATGTTTCTTCGGATCTGTCGAGCTTCACGACCTTTACGACGATTATATCAGTCTGTAACTAGAAGTGGCAACGCCAATAGTAGGTTTTTTCAATCGTATAATACAGATACTGTAGAAGGTAGAAATAAGTATTCGCATAGCGGAGATAAATATCGATGAAGTTTGGTCGAATTCAGTCTTATTTATTATTGTTGAGGTTATTAGATGTGTGAACAAAGGAACGCGTGGATAAATTGCAAAATAGAAAATATATTTTTATACAGAAGTGTAAATACAAATAGGAACATAATTTGAGCTGGTCCAGATCCGCACGCTAGGGTCACACACTCAAGAAGACCATCCACTCAGTAACCAGATAGACCGAACACCCTGCATGCCACATCTGTTGAAACAATAACTAAAAAGGCCCCTCCAAAGGGACTAGACCCTCGGTAGAAGGACCTTCCTGAACCAGCGCTAAAACAGTCCGTCGTAGCATCTCGAAGCAGTCTGTTCTAACATTCCGAACCACGCTGTTGTAACCGTCACTCTGTTGGATTTCTGCAATAAATCTCATTGTCGCATACGAAGTTCTATTTTCTTTACCCTATTCGCGAAAGAATCATTTCGTTCGAACCGCGACGCGAGCAGATCACCGGCGATCCGTTAATTTCGCGATCTTTTGTGTCACCGACGTGACACTAGCAATGTTACCCTATGACTGAAAGCCCCGAAGCAATCGTCGCCTGTCTACTGTTTATGGTCTGCCTTCGTCCCAGTCTTTTACCTATACGCTGTCGATGGCTTCAGTGCTCGAGAAAACTAAAAAGACCAGATGTAGAGTTTTCTTAGAAGTGGTGACCACTTCAACAATTATATATCCTTATAGTAAGTTATTTAGCAGATAATTGAAATTAATATGCACATCTTTGTGCGAACAAGTCGTATTTAACGCAACTTCCCTCGTATCTATTGGGTTGGCAACTAAGTGATCGCGGATTTTGCCATTGGGTGATATTGACAAAATCCGCAGTCACTTAATTGCCAACCCAATATTTTCGTTACCTGTCCATTTATTTTTGTATCTCGCACTCTGTCTCGCGTTACAAGCTACTATATTTAAGTATTAAGTATTAAGCGTTAAATATTTTTTTTCTCGCCATAACAATAACGGCCATACAGCATTTACATTTATTCGTATTACGGTTCTCTGGGACCAAGTTTCTTCAACATCCTTCGATCGAGACAAGTTTTTGAACGGTAGGAAGACATTGCCTAAGAGTTAAGGAGAATTGCTTCTAGATCAGCGAAGCTGATTCGCAACGATGGAAATGTCTGTTAATGCTCGTTAAGCGTCAGAAGACTCAATTACACGGTAATCGAATAGCAAAATTTACTCCCGCGTTAGTGGTTGCGCACTTTGCGGAATATTCTTGGCGGAACGATGCCCTGACTACCGTTCGATATCGAGAGAACCGTCCAAATTTTTGGGATTTTTCTTCGTGGAAAACGTAGAATGGTTGTTCGAATAAATATCATGCAGGATGTTATTTTGTCTTCGTTTCGACTGTTGTTTTTAAATTAAGGATCTCTTTCTTGTTCTTCGGCATAGAAATCAAATTCTTCCAATATAACTTTTAGGCTACTTTTGTTCGAATTTATGCGTTATAATTCCGTCGTTTTTATGTCATCGATATGGGTAGATTGAGAATAAAAAGAAATATTTTTCGATTTAACAGTTATTATATTCAATTCTTCATAGAAAGCTGAATTATCGATGATTCAAGTAAAATTTTGTTCTTGAATTCCTTTTGAAAGAACTTCCATCTTCATCGAAAAAAGTTTCAAACATTTCAATTGATAAATGATTATGCGATACAGTAAATACGAGAATAAGTACTTCAGAATTTTTTTACATATGTTAAGAAGCTTAGAGCAACAAAATGGTTAGGCTTGTACGTGTACAAAATATTAAAAATATGTCTGCTTACCGAGAGTTAACAATTTGCCAACATAAAAAATGTTTAAACCATGACTTGGCAAGCCAAGAATATTTACTACATTATTATTTATAGATTACGTCGCTTCTAAATCACATAGCGTTATATATGATCGAATGATAAATTAATTCCAAAGTCATTCGTCGTTAATTTCTGCCCTGAAGGCTCGTGTTTACGTTGAATTTTCCAGTAAAACACCATGTTATCTCTATGTGTACGTTTGTACCTTGCGAAATTTCTACGCGTACGCGCTTTTATTAAGATCCATCTCTTCGTATCCTCGCAGCGTATGAATAACGAAGTTTACATAATCTAGAGTCAGAACTCGAAATGGATTAAGACATTAAGATTCTGTTTGAAGCGGATCATAGTGAACATCACGGCGCGAGGCATGCCACTGGGATTACCATTTAGCTTCTATCTGGCTGCCAAAGGAAACTTCACAATAGGCGATAATCGAAGGACAAAGCGCGAAGAATCGTGAACGATATTAACCGTAATTTCGCCTGTTTGTTAAATCTCAATGATGTTTACTGCGATATTAAGCATATTGACGATACCTCTTCAATTACACGATGATTTGTAAACACGCTTTTTAAAGGCAGTCACTTTTCGTTTCTTCATTTTTATTGCTTCTTCTATCGAGATTTTGCGAAATTTCTATTGAAAGAAATTTCTTACACCTGGAAGTCGCGATACCATCGGTCCCAAAGACAAATATCTTCTCTTTTGATCCACAATTTATTCGCAATTTAATCCACAACTGACGAGAAGACAACGTTTGCGTTATTGAGAAACTACATCGATCAATTGTATCGATTGCAAAATACAGAAACACGATGTTTTGAGATTCACCTTAGAGTTTATTATCATTCATGCCATCTTCATGCGAGGAACGAACTTATGACAAGCCATTTGTTTCTGGAGAATTAAACGTTCATCGCGTATTTGATGCAATTAGGAAGTTAACGAAGAGTAGAGTTGAAATAGAATACAAGTGCATTCAATATGTGGCGCTTGATACATGTGTTGACCCATACAATTCAAACCTAATTCATACACATCAACCTAACTGTTTACAATTGCACAGAATCGAAGAAACAATATGTATATGTAATATACAATTTGACAAATAAAATATAAAAAGGCTTCTTGGTTGTGAGAATATTTGTATGCATTTATAAAAAAGTCTGAAAACACAAAATTCTACAGAATGTACACGGTGTAGAAAAGATGTATAAAACGTATAAAGTATAGTTATTTTTATAATACAATTTTCCTATTTTTTCTTTTTAATTATGCTCGTAAAGATATGAATTTGGATGAAAATCCGCAGTCTATTCATCGTGGATAAATTACACGTCAAGCAATAAGTCGAAAGATTGAAGGAACTGTCGTGTCGTAGGAGCTGGCTTGGAAAATCTTCAACTAGCCGGCGCGGCGATGCTCCAGGTCGTAAGAAAGTTGTTGGGCTGACGAGAACAGGTTATAAGCTGACGGTTCAGCCACGCTCAAGTACGCTGATTTCACTTAATTAGTATCGACGTTGAATAAACAGAATAAGGCGAGGGGCTCGTGTTTAGCAATTAGCGCTGTGATGCTCGAGATGCACGTGTCCCGCGTATCGATGCAGGAAGGGGAACCACCTCAGAGTATTTTCTTTATCCCTTGCTATAATACCGAAGCAGGACCAACGCGTAAGGTAAACAACGTTGCAAGGGAAAAACATCTGGCAAAGTAAACGTGGAAAAGCAGAGTTCAGTGAACCTGCCCTTTGACCATTGTCGCGTGAGAGGTGCTCGTCGCGTGGAAATTATAGTAGATGTTGGATCGTCTACTATAATTGATGGAAAAATCACAGGAATAACGCGTGTAAGTAACGGCCAGTCAGTCGATTTAGTAAATTGAAAATTACGCAGAAAGCAGGAATTGCGAAAAAAATTGGTCGGTCTACTTGATCTAAAATGATCGAGATGTAGAACTGTTGGAGATTAATGCTGCGTTTGTTCTTAACGTTAGAGATCAAAGTCATCATCGAATTAGAGATTGAAATCTTTGTCGATATTTGGTCGGCTAAACGCTGTATTTGTATGTAATTCAATTAGCGTTGGACGTATAATTAGTCCCCTTATTGTGATTATAGGATGATGAAGGATATTAGTCGACTAATCAGGCACTGATTATGTCCTATCATCGACGTACGCATTTTTAGATAAAAGTAATATGAAATGAAATTATGAATGAATTGAATTGAAATTATAATGAAATGAATTTATAGCATCTGATGATTAATAATAATAGTAATGGCAATAAATAAGCTATTCGTTCGATTTTATTTCGTAGGAAAACGGTTTCCTTTAGAATTTCGAACGGGACTCGGTGTGAGAAATGCTTCTCATCGAAAGTTGACAAACTCTTTGATGAAAATATGCCATGAAATTGAAATTTCAGTAAGTAGAAATGAAAGGCTTCCCTTTAGCATGCTCCGTTTGATACGGTTCGTCGAAATTATCCAAAATTATCCAGAAACTCGATCTAAAATAATAATATCATTGAATATTTAACGATAATATCACTTAGTTGAATACTAACGATCCTCGGTAAACCACACCGAAGAAGCTTATAACCGTGCAGCAGAGAAGGTTTCAGGGAGGTAAGGGATTTGCGAATAGTCCACGACGAAATTTAAAGGGAAGCCGGTTCCCAAAGGGTTAAGTACTTCAGGATCTGTTAAATTATACATGAAGCGGAAAAAAGCGGCAAGCTAATCAGATTAGAAATTCGATATATCCTGAGTCATGATACATTGATCCAGCAAACATTATCATGTTTTAATATATTATACGTAAATATTTAATTATTTTTGTTGGTTGTAATTAAAGTAGGTGACTGTAATTTTCTTTGGTTTACAAAATTTCTAACGTTCTTAAAATTTTTAAAATATTTAACCAATATTTGATATCTTTTTTCTAAATTCTTTAAATTTATTTTTCCAATTTATCGCTATATATAAAGGAAATAGAAATTTGTATAAAAATATCAGAGAATCTGGTTTAAATCTATACGATGACACATCTGAAGAAATATAAGAGAAAGAGAAAATTATTTTAGACGAAAGTTATGAAGTATTTAATTATATTAAATGTATATATTATAGATGAATTCATGTATCACACATAATCTTGAAAAATCGAATTTGGAATAAGGTTTTACCTTTCTAACGCCTACTTTGCATCGCCAGAAATAAATCCTGCTGGCTGTCAACATCATAAATTCACCGCTACAAGACGACAAATCGGAATGCTTTAAATGCCACTTAACGTTCCACCCAACCACAGAAGATTAGTCAACAGACTCAAGTTCGAAACGGTGGCTACACCTGTACCTGGATCGCGATAAGGAAATGCAAATTGCGGTGACAATCATCGACGTTCGTGTATATTTTATCGAGAACAGTAACGGTACCACGAATCAAATCGATCCGAACATTCTCCAAGTTTAATTTGCCTTTTCTCAAATATATAGTGGCGTACAAAAATAAAAAATAAAAACTATACGGTCAAACTTTTGCGCAACTCCGATTTATGCAGATAAACTAATTTCAATGCATTTCAAATGAAAAGTACGTTTAGGCTTGCGTTATCTTTTCTAAATATTTTTCTAAAAATTCAAAATTCCATCTAAGTAAGGAAGATCGGCTTCATTTTTTAATTGACCAGTCTCGACCAGAAACTTTTACATCTTGAGAAAAATGTTGTTTTCATCGATTATCAATAATAGAAACACCGAAAAGGATTAACAGAGGAATCAGTAGAAATACAACCGAGAAGCGACTTTAAATTTTTGTCCTGTGGTATATATTTCGACGATGCACGCCCACTCGACTCGTCGAAAGCAGCACTTTTTTTTTTTACATATGTGTATCGCGAACGAGAACACGGATGGTACACGCCATTCCTTCGGAGTTGCGTGTCATTAGGCAGGATAAATAGCGTGCAATCGGCGAACAACGCTACTGTACAATTGAATTGCATTTACAGGGCAGATATTCCAACCGATATACGCGTGTTCGCGTCATTGCTTTCGAACGGTCATTGATTTTTCGCTCGATCGCGAGATTGCGTTCCAACGATGGAAAAGGAAGGGAAAAAAACAATAAAAACGTACCCCGCGTTCCATTCGCGATGGTTCGTTCATTTTTGGTTCCTTTCCTACCTTTTTTGTTTTGTTTTTTACCTCTCTACGCTGCGTATTTGTTGCACACTATTTTTGTTTGATTTCGTTATCGATAAACAAATGATTCGTTTGATTAATTTCGGAGAACGGGGTATACGGACGAACACGCGCGACCTGCTAACGGTAATTGAAAAAAGGTAAAACATCGAAAGCAGATTGAACGTGTAATCGAGTAACGCGAGGAATAGTTATGTAGTGATAGATACTTTGCTGCTTTGTTCGGTCGTATGATTTATCTTGCCGGTGTCGAAATACGCTGTATCGTTGCTTCATTTTTCTAGATACGTAGTTTCTCACGCTGCATTTTTCATGGCAAAGTTTTCGTCGGTTTTCGAGTTTATTACGTATGAAAGAAGTTGCGCTGATGGGATTTTTGATAAATAATGGGTGGAACATACGAGAGAACAACGAGATTGATAAAAAATACATAATATAATGGAAGACTTGTAAGCAAGATAACTGAAACTTATTAGCTTCTCTACAGCGTGATAAAATAACGGACAATTTAAAACGCGCAACTGAAAAAGTAATTTCCGTCCTGTCTCCAAAAGCGATAATTATTGTATGTCGCTGGTTCTTTCAGCAGAGTATTATACCGTTCCTCTAAAACGCAAAAGCACCACAACCATCCAAAGGTATAAAGATACTCGTTTGTTCACACTAAAATCCATAATAAAAATCAAACACAATTCTCGAGTACGTTGTTCGAGTATGGAGAAATCCAATATCCGTTAAACCAATTTCTAGCTAATTGACATAAACTTTCGTAGCTAAGCTACGTTCACAACGTCTTGAATAAATGCAATAAATACATCTATTACTAACTCACGTATTAAATTATTACATTTTATTGTATATTTGCATAAAATCGATACGCAACGAATAGTTTGCAGCCATTGACAAGTATGGAAAAACAGTCTAGTTATCGGTAACTTTTCTAGCGTGATATTACATTTCGTCGCTGTTCGACATCGAATCAACGCGCAAGAAGTTCACAAGCATTTAAATCTGCAAGAAATCACGTTTCACATATTCTCCGCAATGACTGTCTTTTTCCATCAGTGGTATCTATCCTTCTTCCTATAAAATCGACGAGGTTGGACCGGTTGCCGTGTTCGTCGTTACGCCATTCGAACCGGGCCAGTCAGCAAATCACACGGCCACCGTGTGATTTTCGAAAACGCCGCTCACATATGGCGATTCGTCCTCCGCGGCGTAGAACATGTGGTCGCAGCGTGTGTCCGCCACCGCTGGAGGCTTCGCCCCCTCCCGCAAAGTTGCAACATCTGCAGCCAGTACTTTTATCTCCGTGTCTCGACGTCCCCTGAAGAGACGAACGATGACGACGACGATCCGCCAGTTGCCGTCTCCCCTTTTCGTCGCGCTTCTTTTCGTCAAAGATGCTGCATCAGGCGCGCGAAACGCCGCACGCGGCTTACAGATCGTAAAATCGAACGATCCGCGTCGAGATTGCCTCCGTTCGCCGACAGATTTTCTTGTTTACACGAGGGAATTTATCGAAGGTCGTCGAAGAACGCTTCTTTACGCCGTTGATAGCTTCCTCAGAAGAGAGGAAATTTCAAATGTATTTCTGTTGTGCACCAAGCTATCTGATACTGGAAATTTTCCTCGTTCGGCTTTTTTTAGGACGAAGCTACGATGCTGTATTTTTATGACGGTGTAGGATGAGCCGGGGAGGTCTTTTTGGTGGAATTCGAGATGCTTGGTGGGCTAAGTCTGTTTGAACGTGGGCCTGTAACGCGTGGGTTTTTCGTAGTAGATTAGTTTTTGATTCTATGTATGTACTGTTGCTTACATTAATATTCGCTTATGACACGACTAAATATTCAAATATCGCGTTGTTCGTGGTACGGACGTATGAATTTATTGCAGTTTGTAAATACGTAAAGCTGTTAGTTCGTATAATGGATATGATTTTTACATCGTATTTTTCAAGTGGTAGGCGTTTGGATGATTTCTACTATTATTAAAGTTGGATATCATAGTAAGGTATAAGAGCATTTAGAAAGTGGCCTTTTATTTGGATCTTCGGACTCCTGGGAATTAAAGTGCTCCTCAAGTGGATCTCGTTTTACACTCGAGAGACATTGGCTGAACAAACAATTTTAACGTAAACATAGTTCCTTGAAAATGTCAAATATTTCTCGTGGGATTTAGTTCCGAAAGAGATGTTTTAACGTAGAAACTGAAATATTTTGTACTCATTGAGTGATTCTTTTTCTATTTCAGGTGAGTGAGAAATACGTGTAACTCTGTTTTGGTTAAACTTCGACTCGACGTGCTTTTCATGTGAGTATGTGTTTAAATATTTCATGATATGATGACGTTTATAAACAATTGGAGGTATTATATAAAGAGATATCCATGTAAAGTAATAAAGTATAGATAGATATCTGTGGTAGTTAGTTTCATATATCATAAAGAGATACGATCACGTGATACGTGTTGTGGTCAATAGTGTCATCTGGAAGTTGGAACGTTTCAACTTTACATCCTTAGGAAACATTCGGAAGATTACTATGTTGATATCTGTTAAAGTGGAACTATGTAAAATAAAAATATAATAAAATAAAACGGACGTAGCGGCGATAAAATATTAGTGGAAGGTTATAAAATGCGAACTCGTAAAATAATATTTGAAATGTTTGAAAGTCGATCGATGTAGTGGTAGTAAAAATTTTATGCGAATGAAATTGCAACGTCTCTTTGCGGATTACATAAGTAATTACACGTACTATTTCATTTTTCAATTTAATCCGAGATTTCGTTTTATCTCCACGTGTGGTAAACGGTAAGTCTTTACTAATCGCGAGTTATATATTCAGTCTACGAAAAAAAAAAAAAAAAAGGAATGGAAGAAATCAATAGGAATAAAGGAAAGAAAGAAAAGAAGAAAGGAAAGTACGAAACATCATGTAGAGATTCTTAAAATTTTAAAAGCTTGAAGTTCGTAAACATTCGTTTACACGTGTAAAGGGACACGGAGTGACGAGAAATTAGAAAAAAGGTCCCACGTCTGCAGCTTTAGTTTGAAGAGTTTCGTAGAAACAACTCGTGATGTCTATCAGTGGGGTGGACACTTGACTCTAGCAACACGTTCGGAAGTTTATCGCTAGTTTGTAATTCGATCTGTTTGACACTAGAGGCAGCATCTTAGTATTCCTCCGCTTACCTACCCATATCTTATTTTTTCTATGGCTGTGCGAAATGAAAATTGTCATTTGATCATGTAACGACAATTTATTTCAATGCATTCTGTATTTTTACATACATAATCAGCGAATCTATCGAAATACAGTTCCCAAAGATTTAATTTTTAATTTTAATCAGTTGCCAAGTTCTTGAAACCACGAAATCAATCTTTCGTATTTCATTTTTAAATACACAGAAAGCAATATTGATTCAATCGATAACTACCGACGTAGATTATGCTATGAAATTATACAATTCATGTATATAGTAGATAGTACATATCGGTATACATATATTAGTTATAAAAACATATTCCTCAATGTTTTTAAGAAGCTTCGAATCATCTATATTTACATAACATTTTTTCTACTATTATAGCCATAAAATATACTGTAAATTTCATTTAATTAAACGTTAACATCGTCGATTAAACGTTATCCTCTGTCGCATGAAACTCTGATCATTTCGATCGATCGGCAATTAAGCATCGTTCATCCATGAGGCGATGAGTAGAAACTCGATTTGTTGCCTCGGATCGTTGTCGCGCTATCGTCTCAGGAAGAAACCGCACTCGGTTCGTCTAGCCAGCTAGATGACGTTTGCGATGAAGCTTTCGAGGAGATTGAAAAGGAGGACGGATCATGGGAGATCGCGAAACTCAACCGAGGGATGGAGGACGATTCCAGGCTGTGCGACCTGTCAATCACTTTAAAGAGACATCAGTCAACGCGTATGAACAAAGATTCGTTCGCAGACGTCATCGGGGTCAATTGCGAGGCTGGTTCAACGAGGTAGAATCGAATCAGTACGATCCAATATGGGGACCGAGCGTTTAATCTTCCACCACACGCGGTCATTCCCGAGAAGGATGCTAATTTCTCCTCGGCCAGTCCCCTTTCCCTCCAGGCCGTCTATCGTCGAGAGAAAAATTACTCGAGTTCTCGAGTTCCTGGAATCGACGATCGCGCCAATTCCGTATCGCTGCTCCGCTTTTAGCTCCGCGAACATTTGCATACGATTCGACGTGGGAGACCCGATAATCTTGCAGTGGGCTCCTTTTCGCAGCCGCCAGATTGAAAGATTTACAGGCGAATTTCTCTGACTTTACTTTGGGTTGAGATATCGACGAGATTGATGAATTTTGATGGACGGTTGAATAGGTAAAATTGATTTGAATTAATATTGGAAATATGAGAGGTATTTTTCTAATTTTCTTTTTCAGTATTCTTTTTATTGTATCTTACGAAACAACTAGAAAACGAGAAATAATTTGTTATTATTCTAGATAGAACAGAGGAGAGACATTTATCGTATTATTTCTTAAAAATATAAAATTTTTTTATATCGTTTCATTGTTGGGATATTTGTGGAACTATTTTTGTCGGAATATTTCTATTTTTATTCATTTAGTGTAGATTCGTACAATCGGAAGCTTAATTTTCATACGAGATCTTCGATGTTTAGATCGAATTGGTTAGCTTCCCTGAATAATTTCTGTTGGCAAAATAATTTCTCCAAAATTGTACTTCATTGAAAGAAATAATTTTTATTAAGAAAAATAATCTCAGCAGATATTGCTATCTAAATATATGGTTTCATGATTCAGTCGTTTATAGTTTGACTGGCTTTTGAAATGCGTAGTATATTCAATCCGAATGAAGCAAATGAACACAACTGGAAGTTAGGTATATTTCGTTTCGTTATGTTGTTACCGTGAATATTAAAAGGAGAAATACACGGCCAAAGATAATATATCAAGCAACTGGCATGTTTCACGTTTCAGAATGTATGATGAGAATTAATTTAACGACAAGTAGTACAAACCAGAGTTTCTTTTGACTACGTTATCATGACACGTGTTTAACACTTAACGATGCTCCTGTTGAATGAATAATTTCTCGTTCGTAAACTCCGTTTCACTGATTAACGTGGAAGTACAGTTGCTTATAAAAGACAAAGAAAAAGCCAGAGAAAATGAGAGAAGAACTTCCGCGATTTTTACAATGAAATTTCATATCATTCCGGAGATTCTTTTCGCTATTTAATATAGTATTTAAGAGATATAATTTCCTCGGAAATGGAAATTGAATAATCAAGAATTTCTGTTATGAAGAAGTCAATCTTTTTGTTTTTATTTATTTACTTGGTTAAAGGATATATACTTCCAAATTAAATTGGTAGTTTTAGGTATCACTATTAATTTATTCAAAAGAAATGCATCATTCAAGGAAAAGAGGATTTAACAGATTTAATAAGATACGATAAATCATTTGAATATTTTATGGTATAAATAAAATCCTCCATGTACGCTTATAAATATTAACAAATAGTTAATCCTACATTAAAACCATTTATGCTAATTATTATTAATATAATCATACAAGCTGACATATATGTATATATATACAATATTTCATATAATATAAATTCTCATTAGAATTGCACAATTTTCTTCAATTTTATTTAAGTCCAAGGTAAAGTCAAATCTTCTACCTTAATCCTCCATATACGTACCTTTAAAAACAAATATTTGCATACCCTTATTTTTCATTTAAATAATCAGTAATCATATAAAAGTACCTTATTACCACTAAATGCCATGAGGAATACAATGTATGCAAATATAATACTTTTTATAATCACTGTATTTTCCCATTCGATACGTAAATTCAGTCGTTCACGTTTAAATCCACTATTTTTATTGTTCTAAACTTTCTAAAAAATATTTCTAAAAGTACTTATGAACGTTTCTATTACATTGTAGAAAAGACTCGTACATAGAAAATTTGTGGTCGTAACAAAGACGTGAACGAGACGATTATCTATTATATGAACGAATGAAATCCGTGTAAAAGGTTACAGTAGTGTGTTAACGGCACGTAGAACCGTTCTATCGGCGTGTTACCGTGACTCATCAAACTCCTCCAAGTTCTCTTCTGGGCTCCGTCCATTGGTACCGGAGTTAAATGGTGAATGACACGAGCCAACGGTACAATCGGGGTTAACTTCTCGTGTCAATTGCCACTCGGATTTGTCCCGGTCTCTCCCCGAATTTCCCTCCCAAAGTTGAACGATCTGAACACCGCTGGTCGGCTTCTTGACAATCGATAACTCATTTATCCGATTCCGTGGCTGCGCGAAAACGATACCGATCAATACAGTGCGTTATGCACCTACGAGTTGATGTCAAGACGAGCATTTAACTCGTTTAATATGAAGTCACAAAAAAAAAAAAAAAAAGAAAGAAAAAAGAAAAATAGGATTAGGATTACTCACGATCCAGATGGAGCTTCGATTCTGAATGTTTGTATTTTCAATTTTTTGTACTGTTACTGAAAAGATCTAACCCTCAGTAGGATGGTTCTATTAGCAGATATGAGTTTATTCAGAACGTTCACTATTACGCGAATTTTATATATTTTGTGCCCTGGTAACAGCAATAGATTAAAATATAATTTATATAGTATAATTTAATTCTTGTGAAATATTACATTGTATTTACGCATCTTTTTCCGACAATGTTCTCGAAGTCATCCACATCGTTAGACAGTTTTAAAATTAATCATTTTAAGGAATTTAGCGATCACCGTGGCAGTCAACGCGTTAAGTTCGGAAAGCTTCACTCGTGAGTTTCTTGTAAAAGTGAAATTTTATTTCTATTGAAATACGAGTTTTAAACATTCCGCTTAAGAATAGATTGTACAATGCTGCAAAGACATCGATAGGTATCCCAGAGTTTGTCCAAATTTTATAAAAGTTTAGAGTAGTAAAAATATTAGGCGGAGTTTGGCTCCGATTTAGATGAAATTTTATAAAAGAGCAGTGGCCAAAAGTAATAGATAGATTTGAAAGATAATAATTCGTTTTCGATCGGTGAAATATAGATGGTTTTCTATGATTTCGTGTAAATTTCGTGGTTAAGTTGCAACGGTTGCATAAATACAACGATAGAATTGGTTTGTTTCTGTCGAGAGGCGGAATTTGTTAAAAATAACTGAATTTTTACGCGTTCATCCGGGTCTGTGTTCTGTGATTGAAGGTTTAATACGCATTCTGTTGGTCGTATAAAAATATAGCTTTTTGTCGGGTCAGGTGGCGAGTGTGTATGGCATAAAAATAAAACGATACGTCATAAATGATGTACAATAAAAAATATTACTTCGTTCTCTGGTATGCTTCTTTTATGTAAGACGGAATTGCAAGGACCGAGTTACAGAAAATCGAAAAAATAATGAAATTCAACGATTGCGCTCTGTGAAATAAAAAATACAAACGTTGTTTTCGAAGATACAGTAAGAAGTGTTCGAAAGAAAAAGAGAAATTTCAGAATTAAATATTCAAAATTTTTAGCGTATTTGGATATTTTCAATTTAATATTATAATTTATAATGAATATAACGAATATAAGTATATTCAGATATTTTGAATATTCAAGGTTTTTTAAGTATATTTAAAATTTTCTCTCTGGAATTGATTTTTCAAAATTTTATTAACCTACGATAGGGAAAAATTTCACATTTCTATACCAATGATTTGTTGGTTAAAATAGATAATTCGTATTCTATTTCAGTGAAAAGTAGAATCCAAGCAGGAAATATTTTCGTCTCAATTCGGGAAGATCAAAACGTTTCTCGCGTGCTCTAATTTTGGTCGAGTTTCGGGGAAGCTCGTAGGGTAGAGGAAAAATGTCTGTTGTAATAATCGGGAAACAGAGGCGTTAGACGCTGCAAATGGACGGAATAAAATTTTCTCGTCGAAAAACGATTTTACCGACGCGTTAATGGATTTGCTGTTTGCTTAATAATTATCATACTGCCGATAGAAGAAAACCGAAATCTGATTCGTTGATGCTTGTTTTTTTTTCAGTAATTTAAAATGTTTCTCTTCGGGTCGTATGAAATCACCGACCGTTAAATCTTTTTAATATTTTTTTTGGAAATACAATCAATCTTTTACGCATGTAGCATTAACAACGATTCTTCATTGTTAGATAACATTTCATTTTTGTTTTTGCTTCATCTCGTGTTTTCAATATATTTTGTGTTTCAATATCCGTCAAATAAATACGATTTCAATTAATACAGAAAAGTTACCAGGAAAATTTTATTTTTATAACTCCTATTGGATAACAATAGGATACAATATTTACGTTCAATTTCAATTTTTACTCTGTTACTTATTCACATAAAAAGCATCGCGCGATTTATATTTCAACCTGTTTTCACTGTTACAAGCTTAACAATTGTAACTAATTATAAAATCAAAAATATTCGTACTACACTCTCCGTTCATTATAATTGTACGTATAACTAATGAAACGTTCTCACACATACCATTTTACAGATGCTTCTTTAATTTCCAATCGTTAATTTGTTATTGGTGTTATTACAACATCGGAGAATGGTTAAATTTTTATTTTCTAATAATCGTTGACATGTAACCGTGATTCGATGACAATTTCCTTTTTTCTAACCAACACCAACCTGTGAAACGCAACAAGAAAAAATTAATTACGATTAATGTTTCAATCACGAGCGCGCTATCGATTAGTTTTTATTTGATGATCGATCGCATGACGGAAATCGCGTCAAATGTCGTTTCATATTGTAACGACGAAGGTAATGGTCGCCGTCATCGATGGACAAGGAACGTATAGTTATGGAAAGGGGAGGATCTCGTTTATTCTGGCATAACGTGCATATATCGTCTGTCGGGAGATCGTATAACTGTACGTTATGCAGCAGGTAATTAGATGATCCCTCGATTTATCAACGAGGGCTCCGTACCGGTTACCCAGCATTAAGCTAGTTAAACCGCAGGAAACTAGGTGAAAACTTGAGATATTGCGTATCTGAACAATTATAATCGAGAGATCTATCTAAGTGATTTTAACGGGGTCTGTCCAATTTTACCAGAGAATATTGCAAAACTGTGTATAACGAGGTTCGCCTATGTTAGAAAAGCAAATTGTTCATTGAAGTCCGGCAACAAATTCCGCAAGTTTCGCTAAATGGTTGTACAATGATATAATTTTGAGTATCTACGTACATTACAACGACGATGCATCTTCGCGCGTATTTCTATTAGATAGAGAAATTAAAAACGACTTAACTGTGTTCCACGTACAGTGTGAAGTCGGGATCAAGAAGATGGCCACTTTAAGTATTTTTTAATATTTTAGATTTAGCTGGCATAAATGTCTGGATTTTATATAAGCAAACCACAGATGAGCAGATATCCAGAAAAGATTTTATGTTTCAATTAGAAGATGAACTTGTCGCTGACAATGAAAAATCACGGATAGAACAAAGAGCATCCGAGGCCCAAAGTACGTCAAAGAATTCGCCTTATTCACGCAAATGGTGTCAGATAGGGTACTGTAATAATAATAAGACCACCACCATTTGCAATCTTTGTGAAAAATATGTATGCGGAAAATGCACGCAGAAGAAAGTTTATGTTTGTAAGAAATGTGACGGATGATAAACATTAGGTACCAAATTTAATTATTATTACATTATTATGTTATTATATTGTACTTCTTATATTTACCAATGGAAATTTATTTTAATATTCTTGTTACCAAAGAGTTTGGTACTGAATATTCTTCATTATTGCACTTATTGTTATTATCAAAGTTGTTATATATAGTTTTTATGATCTCAGAACATGGAGTTTCTTTTGTAAGATAATAATAGATCAATAAATATAAAAATATTCTATTATTACATATTTTTTAAAGACTAGTCGTTTTTGACTGGCTTTGGTAGAGATAGCTACGTCTCAAATGCCGGTAGTTCTAGCGTTAACGTATACGCGAAGCTTTTAAATATCGAGAGATCACTTGATCACGAAGAAACGCGTTCTCTGTGATATGACATACCATAATTGATCATTGAAAATGTAGAAACCTGTGCGCTTATTTTCTTGCAAAGCGAATTTCCTGGTTAGAAATTGTTTTCTTTAGAAAACGGGAGGAAGAACGTTGCTCCTCGAACAACAAGACTTTGAAAAATGAATACGTATCACGTTTGAGGATTCATAGAATCAGGAATTAAGGTAGAAAAGTTTTGTATTGTTTTTATGAGTGTGTTTGAGGTATGCTAGCCACTCACCGAGGAAATATGTACGCGCGCGATTCCTCCAGCAAACCTATGCAAACGAAGTAAAATACTTCCGACTGAATAATTGCCAGAAGACGTAGGAAGGGAAAGAGAGAAGAGAAAAAGGGGAGAGACGCAATATTTTTGAAAGCGTATCGAGTAAACTCCGTTAAATCGAACCGTTCCGTATTTTTCGCGCTAATGGAATTCACTTGGCCGGTTTTTGTTGCTGATACGAGGCAGACAAAACGTGCGTTGTAAATATCACGCGATACAAAAAATATCGGAATTCGTTAAAACAATTACGACGCGGCTGGAATGCTTGCCAGGACGAATTGAAGGTATTCCATATCGACGGAGGAATCGTTTTCAATCAACCGTGTTTTCACGCCGTTCTTCGAGCAGTTCTACAAAGCTTGTTCAATTCCGATCTCTCGAAATTCTGTTCTTTCAAACCACGCCGTAACCATTCGGCTATAAAAGTTTCCATTATTACAGAAAACGCTTTTCCGCAAGCTCATCGTATCCTGAAATCTTCGTAATATCAATTTCACCGTGAAATTTAGAAATTTAATCAACGATTCGTATTTTGATATCGGAATGCAAGATTGCTTCTATTTTTATTCTCCGTACTCCAGGGTTTTAATTGGCGCCACGATAATTTCTCAATTGTACTTCATAAAACGATGGCTGTTATTTGAAATTCCGAACCTTGTCGAGACAAACTCCGTGCTGATCGCGAATTCTCTGCTCTAATGTATTTTAACAAGCGTTTTATCAATCTTCCTACTCCGCAACAGGTTCATTCTGAGAGACGTGTATACCATTTGTAAATACGCGTCGACGTTAAATATATACATATTTCGAGAATGCCGAACGTCATTCAGTATTTGAGTAGCATAATATTTTTATAAATCGAAATTTACTATTAAAATAAATAAAGGAAATTTTAGGTTCGTCGTTTCCTCGCTATTACACACGAACATGCATAAAACGAATATTCTCATCGTTCGTGATCATTCAAGATACTGCATAATTTACAGTAAGTTTCTTACTTAATTCAGTTGCCAAGTGAAAGTAGAACAGAGTTTAGTCGATAGTATTAGTTGGACAAATTCGAACTTTGGATAAATAATATTTCATAGGCATCGATCTGTTAGCTTGTACTTGCTTTGTAACTCCACAAATTTCTCTGACAATGCCGATTTAATCGCGGAAACGGATCCTGGCTCATCTTCGGCCGAATTACTCTGTGTCTTAAAAATTTCCTAATCGCGGAAATATCAGCCTGATGAAACCCCTTTATATTCGTATGTCTACGATTAGGACAAGTTTTGCTGATCGTGCTGAAACGCGACGTGATTTCAACAGAGATGTAAAATATCTTTGTGTTTCGGTGACGCGAGAGGGAAACAAAAGTAGAATGGTAAAAGGAGCAAAGAAGGGTGTGGGCTATATGGAGCGGCGAAAAAAGGAGGAACGCGGGTCTCTGGCCAGGTAGAGAGATAAATTTCGACTCGTAAATTTGCCGACGACGGAGGTGTGTCGGCGAAGGAGAGAGCCGAAATTCGCGTGCCGCAAAAACACGGTCTTTTGTGTGAGCAAAATGCGAAAGGGAACGAACGCGTCCTCGCGCGCCAACCTCTGTGCTTTCTCTATTCAATGACCGCGAGTATGCAAAGAACCTGCTCCCTCTCCCGGTGTTTGTCCAGTCGCGGAAATAACGTTGAAATTAATTAAAAACGTTATTTAAAGAACGTAATTTAACTTTCGAGAGAAAGGTGCTCACCCGTGTTTCAATTTTTTGATTTAGACAGGTAGTAGAATATGACGACGTTAGAATGGTCGAGAAGAATTCGTTGTTTTAAATCAGAGTAACTTGCTAACTTATTTCGATTTATATTTGTTCGAAATTCGAAACAAGCTATCCCGAGAATTTCGTTGATATTTCCGAAACTCGGTGTAAGAAATTAGATCGTCGAAAGGAAAATATCTTGGAATGTCGGTGTGAAAGATTATACGAAAATTGTTAAAAAGATCGTGTAAGAATTCTGAGAATGTTAATTAACCGATTAGCTATTGCGATCTCCTTGAAAACTTAGAAAAATGTGTAACGAAAATGTGTCGTAAAAAGTAACCGATGACGAGTATATTCGTCAAATACAGAGTATTTGTGGCTGTTGTAATATAACGAAAGTTATAATGAAACGACTGTTTTATCTTTGAATTTTATTATTGACAGGGCTAACATGAAATATTGCCACTTCTTCGTGAGGAAATATACTCGTCGAAAACAGCTAACTGATTAATAATCGTACCTTCCTCTTCTGAATATATATTACTGAGGAAAGCGCTACTTTCAGAAGCATTTCATCTTTCCTCATACTCACGTATATATGTCTTTGGTGTTTAAAGGGAGCTTGACGCGGCGGATGTGTGCATCAGTGGAGATAATGCGGAGATAAATGATCGGTATAGATGTCAAGTGGCCCAATTAGTTGCGTTTTGAGCTTCTAGGAGATCGGATCTCGAAGATCTTAACTATCTTCCCTTCAAATTCGTGTCGTGCGCCAAGAGCTTCATCATCGATTTATCGATAGCGATGTCCTAAATCTTTTTATTTCTTTTTATCTGCTAGATCCATGCTTCTTGGCTTTCAGATCCAGATTAATGATCTGCTGTACAAGTGTGTTAGATATTTCTGTCAACTTGATAAATTATTATCGGTTAATTCGTTGCAAACGAAACGCAACAATTTTACTTAAACGTTATACTTGTCGATAATTCTTGGAAATATTTCAAATTTAATCCTCATTGAAACACTCGTTCATGCTCGTCGCTGTACTTTCTTTTCAAGCTTCAACGTATTATAACTCATGCTGTTATATCGTCACGTTTATCGTTGGATGATGAATTCGTTCAGAAATATTAGCATTGAATAAAATATCGCAAAAACGTTTAACACACTATCGACAAGCATTACCAGTTACGATGAGACGGAAAATTCTCGAAGCCCGCGAAGGAAGAGCGATACAAAGGGTGTGCGAAATTATATTGTTTCATCGTGGCGAGGTTCATTCAATTATTAACCTTAAAACATCTCGCGAACGAGCGGAAGGGTAATGGGTGGTAACGAAGATTGTATCGTGTAATGGAAGGAAGGAAGAAGGAAATAGGACGAAAAACGGAGACAGGAGAAAGGGGAGGAAGAAATAAGTAAAAATGCAATAAAGGAAGAATTGGAAGACTCCAAAGTATGGGCGTATGCTCGCTCTTTTTAAGCGACTTTATGAAAATCCGATAATAACGCCCTCTTGGTCCAACCAGATTTACTTCGTCGCCTCTTTTCATTCATGTTTCACGTTCTCGATTATTCCAGTGACACGTAGTATCGAGAAGCTTAGCAAATATCGTTTCTAAAACTTTTGCACAAGCTGTACAATTTTTCCTACTCGAAGTCGTGTTGATAATAATATTTTTTTTCATTCGTACACTCGCGAAACGGCGTGCTTCGTTGAAAGTTCAAAAGCCTGCAGATGATAAAATTTTGCTCTGTTAAATAAATTTCACCCACGATTAAGGGAATCTGACAAATTTTTAAAGAGATTCTACTCGCATACTTTCGATTTATTTCCACGTACGATGTCGATAAATTTTCAAATTCCTTGGAAAAGCGCCAAATGAAAGACTCTTATTGTATATCTCCGACTTATTTTTTCCATCACGCGCGTTTGCTATTTATTTATTTCGCGTCAATGTATTAAATTGCCCAAATTGAATTTAATTTACATTAAAATTACAACGAGGACTCTGCTATAAATTGAGACGTCTTTCTTTATATTCTCTTCGAAATGATCTCTAAAAACCCATCCCTAATTGCAAAGGTATACACATATTCTGTCCCATGCACGCGTTAAGGATCCTTTTGACGGTAAACAATCTTCCTTTCCAACATCCGTAAATGGCGGCGTGATGATACTTCCGTCACGTTCAAGCGCCACATAAAATTACCCGAAGGATTCTTCCGCCACGTATACGAGAACCGTACGGAATCGGCAATGAGAGATGGAACGGAGATAACAGCCGTATGGTCAGGTTTGTCCAGCGGAGAAACGGAACCGAATGGTCCGTGGTGTTTTTGAACTTGGAACTGGATTATCTGGATGGGCTTGGAGAGCTTGTAAGCCGGCTAGAGACCGTCCATGTCGAATGTTTTCCGTGGTCTCGGAATTGAAAGAGGTAACGAGAGGCGATTGCCGGCTTCTGGGATACGCTTTGTCGATTGAATTAGAGCTAATCGAGATTATGAACTTTAGGGTTGATTACGGGATTTCGCCGAACGGGATCGTTCTATATGGAAATTCTCCGAAATCCTGTTCTTTGTGTATGGATATAGTTATCCCGTGTTAGGTTTATTGTTAGGTAGAAGAACAACCGTCTCTGTTATTTCCTCTGTACATAGTTTTTCATGTTACTAATCGAATGAACGATAAATTCATTTGCGGTGAAGACGCTGGGAAATTTTAGTACACTGCGTCTTTTTTATAAAATCATCCGGGAAGATGTGTTTTTATCGTTGATAATTAAGAAAATGTAATTGTCAGAAGTTGAACAAGAATTAGCCACTGAAAGAGCGAACAGTGATTCTTTGGGTAATTTATGATCCGTTTAAAAGGTATATTTAAGATTAATTATTTAAAGTCGAATAAGCTAAATGTAGCAATAACTGTGATAAATTCCAGACGATGCTCTGGCAATGTAAATAAATTAGAAAATTCCTTCATTTTGACAGAATGGATAAACTTAGAGTAATGGGTAAAAATAAGAGATGTTTGTCAAGATTTTGACAATTTGTAACGATGTTTCTTGCGAGTGGAGGTTTGTCTATATAATTTTAGTATTCGTGTTGGAGTCTCGGAATCGATAAAATTTAGTAACAATTTCTAGTTAAAAATTTCAGCTGTTCGATGCGAGAATTTATTTTTCTTCTTGAGAAATATTAATTATGATAATTGATTACCGAGTATAATTTATTTTTGCCTCAGGATGACTCAATACTATCGATAAGATTAATTAACAGTTTGTCGCTGAATGAAGTTATTTGTTTTAAGTTGATCGAATGGAATTACGCAGTGAATCATAATTAATTTCGATTGTACAGTCAGAGTTAGCTATAGTTGTGACTAAATAATTGTAAATAATTGTAACTAATTATTCAGCTTCCACGAGCAGTTCCCTTTAAACTCCTACGCTATATTAACTAACATCAAACAAAACACAACACGAACAAAACGAACTTATACTCAAAAAAAGCAGAAAGTTGAAGAAAATAAAAATTGTCAATTTTTATGGTAAATAAATTTAAGAAACGCTGAAATATTTAAAAACTAATACACCATTGGTTGAAGCATTTTAATTTATTTACGTAGCATCCCCTGATTAACCTTCCCCTAATTAACCATCCCTTAATTAATTAAAAGCTCAGCGACGACAATTAGCCATCGGATAACACAACGACAGAACGCTAAGCGATCAACTGCTGTAAACGACGCAGCTCCATCTTCAACGACGTTATTTCCAAGTCGTGCTATAGTCGACGCTTAATGCCGATAGTCATTCGAATCAGATTAATCGAATCCTCTGCCGTTTCATTACGTAGAGAGCGTACGAAGATCGAATTCGCTTAATCGACGTGCAATCGTGTCTCCTGTCTTTTTTAAAGGAATGATTTAATTTCACTCGGTTCGTTCGAGTCGAAACGCTCTTACGAGCTTCGACGAGAGAACACGATGGAAATCGATATTCATCGATCGATCCCACGGCGGTGCCTCGTTTTTTTCGCCTGAATTCGGCTGCTCGACGAAGAAAAAGAAGAGGAGGAGACAGAATCGATGGCCGGTCGCTTGATAAATAAACTAGAGCAACGTGGAAAGGCGTTTAGACGCTTCAGGGACTCTGCTACCACCCATGGCTTCGCAAACTTTGATTTACGTTAACGAAACCCCGTCAGAAACTTTTTCGCAACATCCTGGCTTTTCGTATTGGTAACGCGACCGATTTTTCCAGTTGGTGGTCGACAGTCGGCGACGATGATTAAAAAGTAACAGAGAAAGCTTGGCCAATGGTCGCCATGGTCGATCTTTGCTCTAGACGTTTCTGCCTTGATCGAGCCGCTCGTTCGTCAAATCGATTAACTACACGAAGCAAAAAGTAGAGAAAATCGATGAAATGATACAAGATAAGCATCGATGAAGTTCCTTGGCAGTACAGCTTCGAAAATTTCAAGAAGCGCAGTTAACCACTTTGACCTGTGAATAGCTCGATTATGAATGGTTGGGAAGTAGAGGGAAAAAGTGAAAAGTGGAGAGCTTTAGTTTCCTACGCGCTGAGATCATTCTGATTTTAAAAGGAAAGCTATGGATGTATTGAGAAAGTATTTGGTCGAGGATCGGTAATTTTTAGGATAGAAAAGGAAGCGCGGAAAAGATCGCGACTAGTTTTGTGAACTTACACGTAGTGTTCGATCTTTGCTTTTTTATCTCCTTGCAGAACGAAGAACCTCGCGATTCATAGTTAATTTGTGAATTAGATCGATTCAGGTGTTTCGATTGATCGGTGAGATGGGAGGACGGTGCCTTTCAACGATGTTAAACTTTCCGAATGAAACGGTCAAATGGACGGGCAATCAGGCGTACTGCGAATATTCCGATATCGAATTAAAAGTTTGCGGACTATCCGTGAATAGAAGGATAAAGGGGCAGAGAGAAATAAAATTCTGGCGTGTCGTTGAAATTCCCGTGGACGAACGAGGCAAGAATTCGCAAGCGTTTCACAGTTAGTCTGTTTAAGCGTAATTCGTTCGTGTAACGCGAAGTTTAGGAGCAAGTTGAATTTCGCGCGAGACCGTGTCCCTTTGGTTTGGTCTGCATCAGTACTCCGGGTAACTTTTGTCAAACGAGCACAGTTTGTGAGCACAGCAGCGAGCAGTTAAATTGAGCTGCTGTTGATTGAAGTGTTCCTTCCATAGCCCTTGAGACGATTGGTCCACGACTATAATTATAACTCGCTATTAAATACCCAAATTTTCTCGAAATACACAGATATCAGTTAATACAGGGAATTATTTACTAAAGAAAATTTAGGTAATTTTAGCAATTCCGTAATTTCAATAAATATAGTTGAGATAGTCAGTTCTCTCGATTTATATCAGCTTGTCTTTTACACGTCTTTTACAACGACGCATCTTTACACAAACCTGAAACCTAATCTGTCGAACGTTGTGATCTTTATTTTGATAGAACAAAATGAATCATACGTAATTCGATAAAATAATATAAAAAAGATAAATGTTGTGCATCCATTATTTCCTTATAAAACGAAAGAAACTTTTCGGACGACCTAATATTTCTGTCGTGATTCGTTTGAAGTTACGTACCTTTCGAAATATTCGATCTTAGGTATGAACAAATTTTCGTACATTACGCATAATATATTCGTAAAAGGTGTCTACGAAATACTTTCACGAGCTTCTATATTCAAGCGCGCGAAGTAAGCACAAAAATGCAAGATCAACCTTAAACGATTCTTATCGTAACCGATGCTAAAGAAGAATTAATTATTCGTTAAACAATCCGAAAGCAGTGTCATCGTAAACACCATCGCGATATGCAGCTTAGAAACGAACATTAGATACCAACACCTTCCGTTCCACGTTGATCGCGTTTCGCCCCGGAACACCCGTTTCTCTGTTCAAGCCTATGTACATTCCATTAAACTCCACGAATATCTGCAGGCCGCGAAACGCTCGAAACACGTCGCTGGTCAGACGTAGTAGAATTCGATTGATTTCACGGTCGTATTCCCCGTGCACACGCATGAACGTACGTACACGCGGATCCCGCGGTTACGTTTCGAATTACCCGTGAGAAAGGGAACCCCCCGGTGAAAACTCGATCCTGGACCGATCGATTATTATGAGAATCGAACTGGTGCGTGTCTTCCATTCTTCGTTACACAATCCTTCTTCACCGGTTTGTTATTGATATTATTTCTGTTCAGGTACCTGTAGTACCGGTAGTATGATCGTAGATCACGCGGATCGATGATCCTCGTGGAGGCTGCCATTGGATCATAATATCTAGATGTCTCGAATTCCTGGGAATGTTAGGTGTATACTATGATCGTCGGACGTGTTGTCGTCCATTCACTGGTCTCGCGAGATCGTCGTTCAGTTCGCGGAATGATATCGGTTTCCTGATAAGTTGTCTCCCTCTCTATCTCTCTTTCTCTTTCTCTCTCTCTTTCTCTATCCCTCTTACTGAATTACTTTCCACGTGGTTCGGCCTTGAGTTGCGCGAATCGAGCGAAGTATGTGAAAGTTGGAGAGATTCGCTGGATTCTGTGTAACGCTGAATGGATGATATTCTTAGGTCGCGGTTTTCTGAGCGCAACATGTGGCATGTATGAGGACTTTCCGTGTCCCGGAACTTCCTTTGTCGATACTTTTCAAAAGAATATCTTTCTCCGTCGATTGTTTTTTTTATTGTCGAACTTACGATTCCGGGATTCATTCACCGTAGTAAGAAATAAAGGTTCGGAGTTTAGCGATTTGCTGTACACACTTCTCGAGAGTAACGCTTAATCAATTTAAGATGTATCAAGTTGATCGGACAGTTGGCAGAATTTTTGATCGTAAATATCGTTCTGCAAAATTTATTTTCATTGCGAGATTGAAAGAGAATTATTTACCACAAATTTCTGCTACGTATTTGAATGGCAAGTTTAGCACAAGTACTATACAAGTATAGAGGAAAGATCTTCTATGGTCTTAAAATATTCTTCCTTTATCATTACGTTGTGTCAGATTTCCTAGAAGATATCGTTGATGGAAATTGTTGTCAAGGCGTTAATTATAAAATACTTGTCCCTACGTAAGAATTTATAGCAGATTCAGACGATGACGTGGTTGGGAAAGGGTATCAAAAGTCGAGAGTTCGAAGAACATGTTTAAGCTGTAAGACTCTTGGTGGAAGTAGCGAAGAAAGAGCGTGAAAATCCTAGGATTAGTTTCATAACTGTAATTTGAAGTCAAGCGTATTCGTGCCTGCTTCTGTCTGATCTTTAACCATTTTTTACCACCTGACTACGTGTTCGTTTCGCTTAAGATTAAGTAGTATTCCGGGGAGCTTGATTTAATCGATGAATTAAGCAGTTCAATTAAAAATCCTTTCAGTTTAAAAATTGTTAGACGCGTGATATTCAACGAGCACGTCATTTCAAATCGTTGTGTCGTACGTGTGTGTATAACAGAATGCAATTTCGTGAAGATTCTAGAGAAGAAGAATAATCTTTAATCGTTTACTTGTCACAAGCAGAGGTAAATAAAAATATGATTTTGCATATGTATTTAAAAATACATCAGTTACACTCAAGTATGTTCATGTTTAACCTGTACACAATGTCTTGACACGAATTTATTTTTAATAAAATTACGCTGCTTCTCAATGAAACAAAATAAGAGATACAACACACAGTTACAAAAATAAGAAAAATTATTTCAAGACTATCTCCGAAAGTACCGTCTATCGAAGATAATAAAATTTTAAAATCGTTCAAAATAAAACTAATTTCGTTGCGCCATTTATTCGACTAATCTTTAGAGCTGCGAACGACATTCTGTAGCTCGCCGTTCCTTCGTTTAATTAATATTTCAGCAGGCTGTTTGGCAATGTTTCAAAACTGCAGGCTGAAGCCGCAGAGACCTGCTTTGAATTCGCACCTCCATGCCATTGGCAGATATTTTATTCGTCGGTTTACTTTTGTTTTCGCCCGTTTCTCCATATTGTGCATCGCACGGTACGCTCACGCTCCACCTGTAATATAAATAAATAAATGGTCCTTTGCATTTTGCATTTACCCGTGCAACTCGCGTGCCATTTCGGTTATTCATCGAAATCGGCGGTATCAAGCGGTGAGTTACATGAAAATCGCCGGATTTCGAGCCTGTATTGCCTGGAATTTATTATCTCCGCACGTCGGATTCGGTTTCTCCGAGTTTCATTTTAATCGATCGACAGTCCACGTGATATACCGCACGCTGTGCGAAAGTAAAAGCATTCGAATTCGCGACTACGAGAGAGCGAACGAAGGGACGTGAATAGGATTCATCATAGTCGATCGCTTTGTACCCTGCTGTTTAATTTCTTCTTCTACTCTCCTCTACTCTGTGATTCGCGATTTTGTTTCACATATGTTATTGTTCGTAAGTATCCAGACATGTTAGTCGATTTGTAACACGATATATAAATTTTATCGAGGTGAAGGAACCATTGAAGAATTAGTAATTAGACGTAATTACTAATTAATTAAAGTAATTAGACGTTGCTTTTTTATGGAAACTGCAGATACAGGGTTTGTACAGCAAAAAGTGCTTTTATAAGATTAATTGGAATCAAATTAAAATCGATTTAATCCGATCTTAATAGGCTATTATACATAGCTACGATGATCGTAAAGGATAAAGTCGTATAAATCAATGAGGTAGTTTCGATATAGGGGTAGTTGTTGCAGAGTAAAGCAGTAAAGTTGCAAAATTACTTTCATTTTGTTTATCTCTTATTCGTTTCGTGTGCGGCACAGGATCTGCGAAATATACCTTTTTATTAATTTCGACTTTTACAAAACTCCTCTTCGCATCTTTTTACAATTTCCTTTTTCTAATCCTCGTAGTCACAAGCCCATATACATCTTTGTATTTCAACTTTAAGTTTGCTTGTTAAGCACTGCAGTATGGAACATCGTTGGAATATGATATCAATATACTAAGATCGCAATGCATACTAAGTTAAAGAAGGTGCGATCAGTTAAGATTTTCCTTTCTTCATAATTCTGGTTATAAAAGGTTAAGGATATTGTATTTTTATTATCCATGATATTCCAAACACCCTTCGGTTAAACGTAAAAAATGATTGATCGCTTTCAATTTATATAACCTGTTAGAATATAAATCGTGGAAGAATGTCATTCAAAGAATTTCCCTCGCTATAAGAAAGGACTCACGCGACCGGCACGATCAGTCATGGTACAAGAATCGCCCATGTTCAACATTTGCATAATGCGTTTGTGTTATTACATCCGTTGCTTCGATCCTCGTTTGCGTAAATTATCATTCAGTCCTGTCGAATATCTCGGACCTGTCCTTTTTCTCAATAAACCATGATATGGCGGGGTAACATATTGCCATGGCTTTTATAAATTTCTGGCCGAAAAGACCTTTGCGAAATTTATGTGGTCTGCCGGAGCTTTCTACGTTCGTCTCTAAAAGGAAGTCCGCGCGAATTCATATCTCTCCCTGTTGGCAATAATTTCTCTCTCCCCCTTTTTTTTTTTAACAGAGCAGGAATCTGGTGGCGGTTCGATGCGTTACTGCTTTCGGACCATTTGTACATCGATATCGATCGCAAAAGGAAACACAATGTACGCGTATCGAGATACGTAACTGGCGAATTTTTTCCACCGCTGTTCTCCCTTTCCTTTCTTTTCTCTTCGCTTTTTCCCTTCTTTTATTCCCTCTTCTTTTCTCTTTTTTTTTCTTTTAATTTTTTAATCGACAAGCGGCGATTGCGGATCGAATCGATCGTTGAAGCGTAACGCGCGCTCGTACCGCCATTGTCACGTGTATTCGATAAGAACGAAGCTGCCGAACTGCCGGAGAAGTTGGAATCCGGTCTAACCGCATTCCCGCTTCCTGGTTCTCGTGCATTTGCAATTATTGTCTCGTGGTCGATTGGCATCTTGTAAAAATTAACACACCTAAGTGCTTAGTGGTGCTTAGCCGCGAGCGAAACACGATGCTACTGGGAATCGATTTCGTTACGATACGATCGTTACAGTTAAGAGCAGACGATCTTTTTGATCCTTTGTGCTTCATCTCGTGGATGATATTTCGTTGGCTCCGGGATATGTACTTGTCTTGTTAATAGGTTTTGTTATATCTAACCGTATCTTTTGGCGAGCATAATTTTTTTTACATGTTTGAAGAGTTACATGTCGCGAATATAACGAGTTTTCGTTAATAAGTTGAAGTTGCGAAATTTAATAAAGGAAATCTCACTCGAATCGTTATCTGTTAATTACCTTTGGAATTTTGAAAATGGCTTCCAATTTCTACATTTTCATCTGTTATTAAATACCTAGCATTTCGATCGGTGTAGAATTTAGCCCGCGCGAAAATTACCCAAAATTAACTCTGTTATTTATATTTTAATCGATATAAAGTAATTATCTTAATTTCATATTACACTGATAATAATTGTCATGTTATGATCCAAACGAAATTCAGTGTCGAATAACGATCATATTTCCTTGTTGCCTGTGTACAACTGATTGTAAATGCAAACTAAAACGAAATAATCATCCGGTAGTACAGAAAAGCTCCTCGAGCAAGCGTTGTCACGAAAATTTCAAAGCTTTCCTTTGCATTCGTGGAACTGTTTCAAACAGAAGTTTGATTGTTCTTCGCCTCTCGCAGTTTACCGGTGTCCAAACTTTTTTACAAGTTTTCCATTTTTTACAGAAACGAGAGGCGCTCGTACTTTTTCCGAATGGAACTGTGACTTTCCACTCTTCTTGCATAATTCAGCGCAATATATGCGAGAAGAACACCGCAAGAACAATCAAAGTATCAAAGAACGAGTATCAGAGTTATGTCCACTGAAAATATTACGTCGAATGTTTAAAGAACGTCAAGACTCACAAGTATGTGCTTCGGCCGTATCGAAATTAGGAATTTAATAAATTCCTTCGAGTTCCTTTAACCGATCTAAGAATGAAATAACGGACAAAAGTATATCAAGCATTATTAACTTACGTAAAAATTTAATATCGAGAACATCGAATATTGCCGATGCAAGTAAAATATACTCGATCAAGTATTACTGTTTCTTGCATTATTTTCTGTTTTGCAATGCTTGATAGTCAATGTTCCCAACAAACACGTTCGATTCGTCAGTGTTTAGAAATTTTTGAAATTTGCAATCATGTTCACACACGTAAATAGCGTGACGTCAAGTAACGTCGAAATTTCAGGTTGATCAGATACTGTAATGCAAAGCAGTAGATGTATCAGTGATTCACGCGATCGAGGCCAGTTGATACCGTGAACCGCCTCACGATATAGCGTTATGGATCGGTTCGTTGAAGATCGAGCACGGATAATCTAACTGTAACAACTTGATGAGTACGAACAGTCGAAGAGGTGAACTCGGCTAATGTTTCATATCTTTTACTGTTAGAAGAAAATCGATCGAACGTGCCCCTACTACGAGACAAATTGTTCGGTAGCGTGTTTGCAAGAGAAGTGTTGCAACAGAAACTGTTAGATTAATCTAATTTCTACTACAGCAACAAACAAGATTTATTACTCTGCCATCGTTTAAGTTTATTTTTGAAAGGAAGAGAAATTAGCAGCGTTATGAGCTCTTCCTATAGACAGTTTTTATGGGACTGAATGGCTCAGTGGATTAAACGACCGAATTTAAGGACCGAATTTTCAATCTCATTTGTAGATTTAAAAATTCCGAATCGTGACATTGGTAAAAGAAACTGTTTTCAACTTGCTGGATATTGAGAAAATTTCACATATGTACATAGTTTTTCGTTATTCGATTCTATTAAATTGAATCGCATTAATCGCACATCATATTTTCTCGAGTTACGACTCAGAGTACACGGGTAATGTACATTTAGAATTTCATTTGAGAATCTCTATAAATTAGCAGTGTGTAACGCAATCCCATTTGTCTGAATTCATCTGGGATCACACAGGTCATATAACTAGAGTTTGATGATTCTCAGCACTGTCCATAGTTTCTCGTTCATACATATACTAGAAGTTCGTGTTTAAATAATCGAATTCGTCAAATTAACGAATGAAATTTTATTCTATTATCGATCAACAAATTCCTTCGTAACATACACACACGCGCTAATTACCTAAATACCTTTCACTTCTTTGGAACCGACCCCTCGCTCATAACCTGAACCATGTTTCCGTAATCCCACGGGAACTAAACCTCTAATCCCAAATACCCAATGCCCCGTGGTAATAACGCGATACCTCGACCCACTTGCATCTCCGTTACAGTGGACGGCCATCGCCTGCAACCCCGTAACCCTCAATCGAATTCGCAACTCTCGCATCACCCGCAGGAACAACTACACAGAGAAGTACGTCGTCGAAGCTTTCGGCCGTTTACGACAGGGGAATTCGGCTGGTTACGGTACGTGGTTCGCACGTGTTTCAAGGTTCTCGCTGGATAAGGAAGACCACGTTTCTCTGTACAAGCATCTGCTTCTCGAAGGTAGTCCACGTATCTCGCGACTCCACGACGTGACCAGGTTACCGCGATTAGCCGCGTCGCGCATCTACCATTTCAACCCCGCGCGATTTCATCCTTAACAAGCAGCTCTCTGCCCACTGGATTCTCCATCATTAGGCTTTCCATTTCTAGCCTAAAGGTTGTTTTACGTTAGATTTTATCGTTCGGATGGCTAGGAGCAGGGAACGATGGAACGATATCGTTGGTGGTCTGCCTCCATAATTAACGTTTGCTAAAGATAATAACACTGTACTTTTCAACATATAGTATCAGAAATACAGGTGTTCGGTACGTGTTCCGGAAGTGTCTCGCCTCTCTTGTATCTTATATGGAATTTCACGTGCCACACTGTGGCTGTTGAATATCGCAAGCTTCTTGCCGAGGCGTATCGTATTTGTGGCTTTCTTCGTGGCAAAGCTTCGACGAGTATAATACTAAAATACCAGCGAATAATTATGTAGTTATGTCACGTTGATTCGTACATACGCCCTTTACGTATTCTTTTTTCGACGATCGTTTTAGAATTAAATTTGTTGTCACAGTGTTACACGAATGGCATGTCGATCTATCAAGCTTCTAAAGGTTCTTCGTCTAGTAGAATTGATTTTTAATAGAATATTTCTATAGATATTTATATACATGAAATGGCATTTACACGAATATAATACTTCCGACGGTTATTATAATATTCACGTATCTCTCTGATGATAAATGTAGAGCGGTGTTCACAGTATTGTTGCTAAGCGTGAACTTAATATGATCGTCATTTTTATCGGGAAATACGAATTGAAAGGTATAGATGATCGTTTAGCTGGCAACTGTCGTCTACGATTTGCAGACTGCAAACTTACTCGCCCACGATTCCTATAATGTAGATCCTTTCACTGATTCTGGAAAAGAGTTAGTCGTTGCCGGGTATACTGGGAATTCATCGGATGTCCCGTGCAATTTCTTTAGACGCGGTTAAATGAATGATACGGGAGTGAACAGTAGGAAGGTGTATAGAGTGACAGGTTGAAATGAAAACGGGGGAAAATGGTTAGGGACGGCGATGAAATTCTTTTGAGAGGAGATTGATTGGATTGCAGTTGCGCAGAGATGTTTAAAATGATATATACGTCGGTGATATTTCTTTTCCTGTCACCATTCCGTTTTATACATTTCTTCAATAGACACGTTTCAGCACTGTTTTTTTTTTTTTTCACGAATGATCTTACTTATTTATTAACTAATAATATATGATATATGATATAAATGAAAACACAAAAGAGCTAAAGTATCATTCTGTACGTATTTTAAGCAACCGAGCAGTACCGTTACTCGGATCAGTTTGTCAGAAAAGTGCCTTTTGTTAAAATTTCATGCTATTGAATACTCACAAAGAAACGGCTGTGAAACAAAAAAAAAAAAAAAAAAAAAGAAAAACTGATACACTTTTCCAAGAGTTGAAAGAAACTCGAAACAATCGATATCGGAGGATTAATCTGTTCATTGTTGGATTGTGTAGTGGATAGAATTTCATAATACCGCGTTTCCACGACAAATGAATATTTATTCAACATTTCGCAGTCGATCGATGCTTTTTATTTTAATCTGGTCGTTCCTCGGCGATCGCTCCACCGATTTCAAAAGTAACAACCAGAATCCTCTTACGGAATAATTGACCAACTAACAATATTAGCAAATTGATAAGTTGTAGACTATAGGCACATAGATCTCTTTCAAAGGTAATTATCATTTTTCGTTAAATAGGATAATCGGATAAGTTGTAATTTATAAAATTTATTCCTGCAAAATTTCATGTGCTTTGTTATCAAACTTGTTTATTATACGTACGTTCTCAAACTGATTTGAAACTTTACGTCATCATGAGAATACTAGTCGTATCTCATGATAGCGCTAATGAAATTTCAAAATGTTTTATATAACACGTACAATATATATAAATAATTATATTTAATAATAATAAATAATATAAATAAACAATAAGTAATATAATGTATAATAATTATATAATATATAATAATGTATAATGATAATATAAAAAATAAATAATATAATGTAAATATATAATTAAATAATATTTATAAATAAACATTTAATATAATTATATATATAAAAGTTGTCTATGCTAAGAATTCAAGTAATTTCATATTGACCGTAAATAAATATAATAAATGAAAAATAGAGAAAACCTATATATCTTAACATTACATACATATATCTTGAAACATGTAATATTTCATCTCGTGGAGTCTAATTTGATGGCCAGAGTCGAATTCATATCGAATTTGTTGATTATCATTTGAAATTTAAATAGAACACGTCATACGAATTGGTCGATAACTGGCAAGAACTGGGATATTTTCGTTGAAAATCGAATTCTCTCACTTCCGTGTACAATCAGTGCTGCTTTTAATTATAATGTGCCGTCGACGCGGCGATGCTTGTTTCCAGGAGTCGTTGCCTGGTATTATCGATGAATATTTAATGTCGGATATACTATAACCGTTAAATTCTAGTTATTGGCTGTAATTATTGCATTATACGTCGTCGTGATTAAAATATCGCCGTTTCGGTGTTCTGTTTCACGTTTCCTCCAGTTTCGTTAATTTCAGTTTCATGAACGATTATTACATTGAAATGACAATTTTGTTTTTCAATTTTTGCTCTTAAGGATGATAGCAAGATATAATTCATATTACGCGATATAAATCGAATTTAAATTGTAAGTTGGAGCTTCAATTTGCTTTAAAATATATATATGCGTGTGCACGTTTTGGAAGATTTAAATTTAATCTGGATAAAAATAATAATTTTAATTTTAGAAAGATACATACCTTTCAGTGTCGATTGGCAAAATTTCCTCTTCATCGCTGATTTTCAATCTCGTTCACAATTTCGTAATTCAGGCATTAAAATCGATTCAAGTTAACAAATTTATGCTCCACTGACTACCATTTCAAACAATCGTACAAATTACCATATATGGAGGGAAATGCAGAATTTGTTGAAGTTCCTACATTAAAATTTCGTATTTGAATATAGATAGGTACTTCGATCAATTTATGTGCTTTCTACAATAGTTTGCCAAGCCTTTTTCCATTCGTCCTTGTGGATTGATATTATTGTTCTGTGTAATTTCAATTTGCTATTCTGTCTTCCGTAATAATCTGAGAAAAAGATTGTACGATTCCACCAAAAATCGATGATTTTGAAACATCATAAAGAAATGATCTATAAAGTAACGTAACTTTGTCTAAAGAAACTCCTTCGTACAATCATAAATAATAAAAATAATTAGGTATTTGTATTTATAAGTATTTGTTCAGACACTACAAATTTAAGTTTAAGTAATAAAAAACGATAAACTGAAATTATTACAAATTGCATTAAAAAAAAATCATTTTAAACATTCAAAAAAAAAAAAAAAACCTCCTTTAAAATACAAATTTCTGTCTGAGAATTATCCATTCTAATTAGATTTTCTCTATGGTGTTTAATATTTGTCGCGATAATTCCCATATTTCTGGAATTGCTTTGATCTGACACGCGCATGCTTCTCAACAACCGAGCGTTTTCCATCAACAGGAAAATTGAAGATTTACTCGGGAATTTACCTCGTTTCTCTAATGCAGGAAAGAAGACAGCGAAAACAACCTACTCGAATCATAGTTTCTAAAAGTTGTGCTCTCGTTCGATCAGTCTCTCCTCGACGTTCCTTCTTGCCACCACGTTAATGGATGTTTCCGTAAGTGTTCACCTCCTTTGCCGTTCGGTTTATTGGAAAAATGCATTAGGATTTGATTGCGGAAGTCCATTAGGATTTTTGTTCGAAAAAATTTGTCATTTTTACCCAGCTCGAGGATTTTTAGCGATATATGTGCCACCGTATAAAGTTTTATTCGGTTTGCTCTGTGTATGAGCGCGTTTTTGTAGGTACAGAAGAACGATTCCAAAAAAAAGTTAACACGCGTTTTTCGAGTGTACAGGTCGCTGGAAAAAATCGCGAAATACCCCACTGCTTCCTGTTATCACGCGGAAATAAATCCCGTTATCGACGCTTTCTAGGAATTTTTATTTACCATTCCGCCGATATTCTGAAAAAAATATCAGGTGTAACTTGCAGTTTGAGTGCAGAAAAAGTCTTGTATATAGTATACCGCCGACGTTTTAGTTCGAATGTTGGTAAGATTTTCACGTTTGATTTGTTACGTTCAGGAAACGCGTCCTGTAACAAAAAATGATCGAACTTCCGATTTTGACAGCTATACGTATCGAGTTTTATCAATCTTCTGGCGCGTTTGTACGTTCGCTTTCATTTTTACACGTTGCGAAAATATTTTAGCAGAAAAACTAACGTGTTATTTAATAAGTAACATCGATGTATAGTTTTATCGTTATAAAAAATCAGTACGTTTTGTTTGTTTTTAATTTCGATAACTTAAAAAGGGAAAAGCGCAATTGTTGATAAAAATCAACAAGGTGTCCTCCAATATTTTGACGACGAAAGTACAATGTACGTATATTTTCAATTAGAAAATCTTAAAAAGTTTCCTATAGAAAAATTTAGGCGCAATATTCTCTTATGAAAATATAAATAAATAGATAGGTATCTATTTAAATAAAAAATCTTTGAAATTGTTTTTGTACAAACTTATTGATCCTGATTGATTCGTCTCGACATAAATAAAACTCGATGCAACACTGTTACGAAATATCTTAAATACAATAAATTAGTAGTTTTCTAAAGTTTAGACAAAAATTCTACAAAAATATCTGTAGAGATAATAAAGAAATTATTTCGTTACTATAATATATAAGCAAATAGAACGATACGCTATGTATAACTTCTTGACGAAATATTTGTTGCAGAAAGTGTAATAATATTTCTGGTGACAATTGGTAGGCGAGTTTCATATTAAGATATCGAGCGTTCGTTCACCGTTGCAATATTGCAGCGAGGTAAACACAAGATCAGAACCGACTGTATAAACGTAACAAGCACCGAATTTCTGAAGTTGGCGTCGTCGACGAGTAACTGGAAAGCGAGGAAAGTCGCGAGCATCCTGGGTATCATCGTCAGTTTCAAGGTACACGAGCGTCACGACGATTGCTTGGCAACTTGGAAACTCGAGATCTAGGCCAGCCATCCGATTGTTTACAAGAGGACGCGAATTTAGGATCTCGGTTGCCACGAGATAGACGCTGTTCCAGCTTTGGGGCCTGCAATACAATTGTACACGTTGCATACCTTCGAACTGTACAGGGATAATTTAAAACGCAAACTTCAGACGAAAATTATCATTTCGTTCGCTGAGTCTTTTATTCCAAAGATATAAGCGGCGATGGGTACGCCAGAATATTGAAAATTGACTTTGTTAAAGGTGGAAAATCCAATCAGATGAAACGAGATGTATCTGTACACATTTTTGAAAAAGAATGTTAATATTTCAACGTTTTAAGAAATCTTTTTGTCGTAAACCTGAAACGAAAATGAAAAAGTTATGTATACTAATTATTGGCAACTAAGTGATCGCGGATTTTGTCAATACCATCTAATGACAAAATCCGCAATCACTTAGTTGCCAATCCAAGACAATCCTTTCATATTTTGACCAGGTTTGTGAGATACTTTTGTCATTAGAAAGATGAGATTGTAAAGGATCAGAAAATGCGGCAGGATTGAGAATTAAATAAAAATAGAATTGAAAGAATTAGGAAGATAATTGACGAATGAAATAATTTAATCCATTCGAAACAAATGACGCACTATTTGCGTCACGTGAAGGAATTCATGTTCCCGTTAACTGTCACTGTTGCGAAAGCAGTGGAAGAAATAAGATTGCATAGAAGGAGCATTGTAAAGAATATCCAGTGAAAGTAAAAAGTTGGTGTTGGATTCAAGACAAAGAAAAACAAGGAATAATCCATAGGACCACCTGGATGTAATTGTCTTTTAATTAAGAGGCTCAAATAGGTTAAAAACTGTAATAACTGAAAAATATAAATATTAATTACGAAATTCTAAGGTAAATTGTCATATTTCAAGATATGATTGTCTTTTAATTGGATGACTCGAACAGGTTAAGAACAGTAATAACCGGATAATAATTAATATTCCTATACCAGTTATGAGATTGTAAAGGAAACTTGCATGTTTCATGCGAAATGTTTAATTCCTATATTAGTTATTAAGTAATGCATCATTACCGTTAAAAATCAGTTTATTAGAGGAAATCGTGTGAAATTGAGATTGCTGGACAATGTTTCACACGAACCATATTTATTTCGACCAGACTAAGTGCCATTTAATTATTTAATCGGGTTCCAAGAAATATTAGATGAATCTTAAATGGAAGAATTAAAACTCTCACTTATTCGTGTAAAATAAGAATACGCTGCAGACGATGTAAGTACGTATTATACTCGTTAAGTTGAAGCACAATCACCTTCACTTTATAGACTCTTACCAATAAAAAGAAATTAACGTTGGCATTAAGAGCACGTAGTTATCTCTACGTGGTGCAAGTGGAATTATATCGTTGCTTCCTTTGGGCAAACTATACTAAAATATAATGTGGAATATCGTCGTAACAAGCGGAGGTAATCGAACTCAATGATAAATTGTATAAAAGTTACTGTTTGAAAATAGAACCTGCTTTACCTAAAATCGAGGTTCTATTATCTTCTTTGTTGTGCCATATTTGTCTGTTACGTTCAATTAAAAATATTCAATTAAATATTTCGTAACAGTCCTTACAATATAATCTTACTATTTGAAGATAAACTGATCGAATTTGCTTTTCGTTAATTTCTTAATTAACTGATTAACATTCAATTCTCAGTGTTTGTAATACTCTGTGTACCTTTTTAAAATTATAAAGTCGATCAATATGGTTGCGGAGGGACTCGTATCTTGAAAAATTAAAAAACGCTGGATATAAAATTTTGGCTAAGGAGAGAAGAACTTCTCGCTTGTTCAGCGAGCTTTTCAAATTTTTGTTACATTTGTTCGCCATACCTTGTATTTTACTAACGAAAGAGTAGGGAAAAGATGAGTCGACAACTGGAAGAGTGTCATGAAGATCTAGAGGATCGAGAAAATCTCGTCGTCTCTTCCGTTTCTGTCTTGAAAATCTGTTCTTAGCAAGAGAGACACTTGATCCTGGACACTTCACCTGTTTTCTCTACAAGCTCGCGGAAAGTGAACGAGAGATTTCTCGCCGAGGTTCCAAACGTGTTCTGGGAAGTGGATTCGTGGAACTTAAAACGTTTTAAAATACTTGAATGCAACGCTGGTACTTTGAGTTTCTTTTTTTTATTTCAATTTTAGATCCTGCTCCGGTTATTTCATCAGTTTTCGCTTATTCAGCATTTACGTAAAATGCCGTGTGTTTTCAACTCGTTTCGCTTAATCTTCAATTCGCTTTACGTCGATCACAGGCAACTTTTAATGTTCACTCCCACGTGCAGCTCAAGTTACATTTTAATCGCCGTTCCAGTCGAATGTATAATCCGATACGAGTTCGACAAACTCGATCGACTCGCGGATATGACATCTTCAAACGTTTCCAACTGATATCGAGATGCAACGTTTACAATTCTTTTATAAATGTAACAATCAACTATTTGCATATCCTGTGCTAAACTTCCTCCTCGTTAAAGACAAGAGCTAACACGGTTTTTTAAAAGTAAAAGAAAACCAAGAGGTTGAAATCTTCGACAAGCCGATGGATAAATTTTCGGATAAATTTTAGGATAAACTTTCCTTGTAAAGTTTTACGTTTTAAAATAACAAGATCGTACTTAGAAGATATCATTGGAATCAAGAACACGTATACGTATGCATACACAGACCAACATAGACATCATGATATTAATATCTATGTCATTGTCTTTTTATCTTTCCTAATAGAAATCATTTTGAGAAACGTGAGAAGACTTTACTCCAGCCATTTTAGATCTCACAGGTTTATTTTCACCCTAATAAAGCGTATTATACACATGCATAAGAATACAAAAGCAAACGTCCATTAACAATTGCGCACATAATTTTCTTACATTTACAACATGCTTTCGAATGCATACATTACATTTTCTCAACGAAGAGAACTAACACAAAACGACGTAACATTGTCATCGTAATCGTCGTTTCTACGATTCGTTGAAACCACTCAATACGACAAATTCCTGTGCAAATTGTAGAATCGTCTGGAAAGTACCCTAAACCCATCCCAACCGTATACACTGTGCAGGCATCAAGATTCGTCCGTGTAACTCGAGCGGACGGGGTTATGGAGCTGATTCGTTCTACTGAAAAACACCGCGTCCGTGAAAACTACCACGGTCGTTGGAGCATGGCTTTGAAAGGGATCGCGTAAACGCGGCTCCGGGGCTGACCACGCTCTCCGCGTCTGCCAACGCGAGCACAAAAGAGAGGGCGAGGGCCCAACGATCAAGATACACCGGCAGAGAGAGGCCAGACATAAAAGACGAGAGAGCAGCGTACACGAGCGAAAAGGAGCTCGCAGCCGGCGGGAAAAGCGTGGAGCCGCGGCGGGCAGAAAGAGTGCGGAGACGCGCGGAGGATGTCGCGGTTTCCGAGGCTGGCAGCATGTAGAAAGGAGCAGAAAACAACCACGGATAAGTAGGGGAGAGGAGGCTGCTGCCAGATAAAACCGGCTTCCACTCGTTCTCCCTTCGACCCAGAACTCCTGTATCCTCGTCCAACCAGAAGAACACTGGCCCAGCCTGTCTCTGTCGCTCGCCACGCGAACGTCGAGCGACCAGCTCGATGCACCTGCACCCGTGTGCTTCATCGTTGTTCGTCAGTTCGCCTCTCTCCTCCCCTCTACGCCTCCTCGTACCTTGTGTGCCTACTCGCGCCGCTCGTTCCTGCCTCGCCTGTCATCCACGAGTCTTCTCCGATACAACCGATCGGATCGCGCGTAGCGATGTGAGTAAGCCTGCCTCGAATTTTCGTGCTTGTTTGCCGAATGTTTGACGGAATTAAGCGATTTGATGGGATATAGAGGGATTTATATGAGGCTGGAGAGAACGAGGGTGCGAGGATAGTCGAGGGGATCGTGATTTTCGATGGATTTTTGCGGAGGATACACTGGATGATTGGCGAAGAGAGGCAGGGTTTAGAGGTGATTAAGGCTGATGACGAGTGACGATGGATTTTTCTGGAGGATACTCACTGCTTGAGTGTATGCTAGCTGAAGTAGTTTGTTCTTTTGAGGGGATTCGATTGACTGGGAGATGGGATTGGAGGGCATAGAGGTGGATGATTAGGAGCTGGTTTCAGGGATGGATAAGATTGTTCGCCTATTTGTTGATCTCTGTCCTAATGAAGATCGAGAAAATGTTGGAATTAGAAAAATATATTTGTGTAATAGGTAGATGCTTTATGTTCGCTGTAGGAATCGAAGGTACAAGGAAAATTTAAAGAATTACGATGGTTTATTATAATTTCTTCAAATTTGGTAGATTTGTAGGTACAAGCAGCGAAATGTAGTATTAAGGAATCCTTCGTGATTCCAACATTGAAAGACAGAATTCTATAATATATCGTAAATTAGCTGGAAATAATTGCATCTTCACAGATGGTTTTTCATCTTTTCTTAATTCTTTAATTATCTTCTTTGTCGAAATTAATAGTTGTTCCATCTCAATACGCGTTTACCCGAGCTCTATATTCCTTTCTATATTCCTATACATAAACAAGAAGCCTGGGTCCATGAATGTACTTAGCCAAAAACTTTGCCACTTCACACGTCATACTGGTTAATCAGCCGACCAAACGATTAACATCGCTCGATTCAAACATTCACAGCTCGTTACACCGTAATCCCGCTGCACAGCTGGCTAAAACAACACTTCGTAT
The DNA here is from genome assembly GCF_041682495.2 of Bombus fervidus. Classification (NCBI taxonomy): domain Eukaryota; kingdom Metazoa; phylum Arthropoda; class Insecta; order Hymenoptera; family Apidae; genus Bombus; species Bombus fervidus. The sequence goes on along the minus strand of NC_091530.1, from coordinate 9,498,620 downwards.
AAATCGATAACCCGTGTTCATCAGTAAATTAGTAAATTGACTTTCATCCACTTCGTCGCCCTAAACACCCTCGAATTTTTGCTCGATCCGCGGTAACCAATTTCGAACACTCGCAAGATGTGTAAAAATCCCGTTTATCGATCTTCCTGTCTATCGAGTGTCTACTCTTCCTTATTCGGCATAATTAATCCGGCGAGTCGAAGCGGCTGGTATTAACGTTCACGCCGAAATGCGTCAGGGGCGATTATACACCATCGATCTACCGACGAGGATCGCAATCGAGCCACCGATTCATGCCCATCGCTAGTCCTATTGCTCGTTCGGATATACAGAACGAACCAACAAGAGAGAGAGAGAGAGAGAGAGAGAGAGAGAGAGAGAGAGAGAGAGAGAGAGAGACAAATATACGTGAGATTCGGAATGAACGAGTGAGAGAGATAGATATATACCTGTATTCGGAGCAAACGAGTAGGAGAGAGATAGATATATACCTGTATTCGGAGCAAACGAGTAGGAGAGAGATATATATATACGTCTATACAGAACAGGTATAAATAAGAGAGAGGTGAATATAGGCGTACATATATACACACGCATACATATTTCTAGAGAGAGAGAGAGACATACGTACACATACAGATATCTGTGAAGAGTGGGAGGGGGGAAGAGAAGTATCTGGATGGCCCCGAGGCTATCAACCCAATCTCGCGCGCCACGAAACGGCTAACTTAACCCATTCGCATATTGCGAGCAGCGGAAACGCTCTTGTCCTCTTTGTTCCGGTGAAACGCGACGCGGGTACGACGCTCGGCTGTTTTTTCACGCGGGGCCGGACACGGTTTCCTTTTTGATGGCCGCGTCGTACAAATTGCCGGAGTTTCTTCCTTTCCGCGAGAAATTTCCGCGAGGCTGAGAAGAAAAAGAGAAAGGAAAATAAAATGAAAGAGAGAGAGAGAGAGAGAGGGATGTAGCGGGGAAAGAGAAAAGGTCGCGGTGTCGTGCGTGCGAGGATACGAGCTTTTACAGGGAGTACGCTCGAAGCGTAGGACGCCATCCGTAATGATAATAGCCACGTCGTGGATGACGATGATGACAGACGTCTTTAAGCGGTTTCCCTCCCTTTATGACACGCAAAGAAAAATCCCTCTATCGTGGTTGCGAATCGTTGCGGATTTCATTGTGTTCTTTCACGCGATCTTTTGCTGTATTTCACTGTGTTATCGAGCTTTCGTGGTTGACTTCTCGTCGCCTGATTTCTTTGTTTACAGTGGCTTGAAAAAGTATTGCCACACCATTGTATCTATTATAACCTTTACATACCAATTAATCAGGTTCAAGTGTATCAAACTTGGTGTCATTTGGTCCTTTTATATGATTATAGAAATTTGACACCGTGAAAATGAATGCCAATACATTTTGTATATAATTAAATGAGCGTTAGTTGATAGTTTCTAGCTTGTACTATGAGGAATATTTTATTCGTTTATTTGTTATTGTTTGTTATCTAGTACTTACATGCGTAGGATAAATTTTCGAATTTGTTTTTCCGCAAACAAAGCGTCGAGAAAATATTTTATTTTTCACACGTAGAATGACTTCCTACCGATTCTTTAATCCTGTCTAGTCCCGAATTAGCCATGTTCAAGTACACTTGATAAATTTTCAAAGTCGATTTTCTCATCAACTAAGACCTCAAATGAAACCATTTTATTTCATATTTTGCTCTTATTTTCTCATAGGGAATCGCCTCGTTCTCGGTTGTACGTGTTATTCGGCCACACCCTGTATACACAATAATGTAGACAATGATGTAACATCATTTGTATTTAATAATTTTCAGTTTGAAGAATTGAAGCTGAAGTTAGAGCTGCAGCAAAACTTTGTTACGAGTACAACTAGTCTTTATTGAATCAGAACTGTAATCTGTGCCACGAGTGTAACTCGATGTTATAAGGCAAAGGGTTAATGGAAGATTTACGGCGACATGGTTGTGTTGCGAATAGTTCTCCCGAGTATTATCGATCTTTGTCGCGCTTCGTGCAATATGAAACCACGGAGAATCATTACTTCTTGTTTTCTTCAATTCTTTAACAAAACTATCTTGTATTTCAGCATAATTTTTTTTATTCTGTTAAATTATAATTCGCCAAATGTTATCCATAGAGCAGGCGATATTTAAACTTTTAATCATCTATAAGTAGAATTTTAATAAGTAGAATTTTGTTTGTTTTTTTTTTTAATTTCTCACAGATATCAATAGTCCAGTAAGTGCATTAGATCAATAAAATACAGTAGTGGAGTAACAAGCGAATAAAAGAAAGATTTGAAAAATATAAATACGCGAGTACATCTGACTTGCAAGTCACATATCGTCGCAGAGATATAACGCGAAAAAAAATGTGAACGAACGAGAGGAACGATTATGTTCCGCAAGTTTAAATAAATGTCGCCGTAATCTCTCGCCTACAATCCCCTAAAATCTATCCTATTTTCTTCTGATTTTTCCCCCATGATTTTTTTTCGTTCGTAGTTCGATGACATAACGAGCATCGCCTGCATATTCATCGTAACGCAATTTCATTTTGACCGTAGTTCCCAGTTACTCGAAATTAAAACTGCACGTCGAATGAAAAAAAAAAAAAAAGAAAATAACAATGCGCAACGAGGAATAAAAAAAAGACACGCACATACGCAGGTATAGACATGTGCGCGCGTAAAAAACGTTTGGGAAAATAAAATCGTTTACGGCGACCGGCGAATCCTGAATAACCGGGATAAAAGATTTTATTTATCGAAACAAGGGAATTTCCAACTTACGCTATCGTTAAAATTTCGTCTCTTTATCTTCTTCTGCGCCTTCCACTTCTTTCCTTTTTTGTCCCCGACACGCTTCCCGCCTCTTTCATTTCGATTGAATTCATTTCAACCGCGAACCTGCTGTGTATGTTGCCATCTAAAAATGAAAGAAACAAGAGGAACGGAATAAACGAACGTGATTTTAGAACAATTTGCAATATTTTGCAGACTATACGTTTGTTTCCTATTTTTCTTTCCTGTCTAGAAAAAGACCTCGGTTTCCAGCTTTATACGATATCGTTTCGTCTAAAAGTTACGATGTCAAGCTCAAAGGGTTCTGTTATCCTTAAAAATAAACTTGGCTTAATGAGTGGATTTGACGTTGAAACTTGTGCGACTAATTATGTTTTACCGCTTAAGGAGAGACTTTACGTATTAAACAGATTTGGAAACAGTTAGACAGACGTATTAGTTGAAATATCCTATTTGATCAGAATTTAATAAATACTGATTAAACACATATCATTATTAAATAAAGTCAATTCCGTCTCTTTTGAGTAATATTGGCAGTAATATTAATAGAAGAAGAAAAATATTTGCTACGTCGTCTGAATAATTTGCTAGAATTGAATTGAAGATTCACGATCCTTTTAAATATATATGTAGCATTGAAAATAAATATTCGAAATATCATTTTGTCTCTTTATCTTCCGCAGTCGCATCGACCACTTTAATGCATTATTAAAGATTCAGCTAAGATTAAATTGAATTAAATTGAATTAAATTGAACAATTTTTGAAAATCGTAGCGATTCTAACGTTTCAGTCAAACTTTTCACGTTATCTTTTACAAAGGAGAAACCAATATTAAAAATCAATATATATCAATAATGTAAAATTGTTCACACAATAGAATAAGGTAGTTCATGATAAATTTTCCCTTGTATATAACACATAACATAGCTTTGTATGTACATTAAAACACACGTATGTCTCTTCCACGCATACACGCAACAATACGCTTTTCTTCAATATTTTTCCTCTCAATTCAAAAACGAACAGAGAATTTGAGGATAGAGAAACAGTGACATTTTCTCCGAAAGACGGCGAATCGCGCAGGACGTTTTAATATCCAAGCACGATACGGCTTTTTTCTCAGTCGTATTTATATTCCCGTCGCACTCGAGAAACACTAATGTTTCGCGTTTAAAACGTGCAACATCGAATAGATTCGGCGGCGGAGCGCCGTAAATTTCGCGAGCGGATCGCTCGAAACTTTAAATATTGTTCAACTCGTTCTGGCATGCCGCGGCCGGAAATTATTATGCGAGATGCTAGCACGCATACCAGTTTAACGAGTATATTTATCGATCCGGGAATGCATTCACGTTCACTCTAGTCCCGTTAGGGTTGATGTCGCGAAAACCTCTGCGAAAGCTTCGTCTCACGGCGATGAGGTACATCTGGATACATCGTTTCATCATAACGTTGTAACAAGAACCCGAAAGACTCGTATTTTTCGATGCCGATTTTTTCGCCTCCTGAATCTTGCATAAGGTTTAAATAAATAAATTAAATAATAGACGCACAATGTTTTTTGTTTTATATTAGATAAATGGATCATACCTAATTCAATAAAATAGTATAAAACAGAAATTGTTGTTCGTCTATTATCACCTTACGAAACGAAAGAAACTTTTCGGACAACCTAATAGTTGAAACATCTGTCGTTTGGCATTTGCGTAATTTGATATAATTTGTTTCGTTAAATCTGTCTATTATTATTTGAGAAAGGCTTGGATTTGTTACTATTGAATTTTAGTTAAAATAAAAATTGAACTTTTTGTGTTTTGGATCTTAGGCAAAGAATCCTGTATTCTCCTCTAGGCTTTAGTTAATGGTCGCGGCGAAATTTCTTATTATTTGTTGCTTGCGCAAGGATTAAAGATTGAAGTGAATTTTTCACGTTTCGAACATTGAATTCTTTAGCGTTTGGATTCTAATCAAAATCAAAGTGAGGGTTAAAGTTTCTCGCTTTTACTTTAATCATAGTTTAAAAAGAAAGAGCTGAATCCCTTAGTCTTTGTGTTTTAAATACAAAGTATAGTAGTTGTTGAATAGGCTGTTTCTTGAACCTAAGACAATGGTTAAAGTTAAGGTTGAGCTCTTCGCTCGTTGAATTTTAATGAAAAACTAAAACTGGTGTTGAATTTTTTTAGTTGTCGCGTTCTACGAAGCCGTCGAAGTCAAATACACGCGTTTACTTATTTTTCGGAATAAATCGTAAAATAAATTGAAAGGTTAATTATATGTGTGTAAATTGAATATCAAGCGCTTGAAATGAATATTCCTTTGCCATTACGAAACACGCCTATAGCGATGGCCAGAAAGTCGATTTAATATATATATTCTTCGATGCCTGATTATCGGTTAAGCGAATCACATATTTCAATATTCACTTTTTCCTCTTTCCTGAGTTTTAAATAACGGTTCAGGTATAATTGTTATGATGATGACGAATGAATGAAATTATAACGAGGAAGAGACGATGCTCTGGTTGCTACTGTAATCACAATATTTCGCTTGCTTTTTCTCGAATTAACCATTTATTTCGGTGAATTCATTTCATCGAACTTGACGTTTACCGAGCGAGCCATATAAACGATGATAATATAAACGCGTATAAAAGATATTTAAAATACACATCTACAACGTTAAGTGGATTAATCTGCTTATTAAAACGGTAACAATATACCGAAGCCGTATACTTTAGAAATTATTCGCGTTGGTAATTTCGTTCCTTTTTCTGCTCGAAGAAACAGGGTCGAGCAAATCGTGTAATAACAATTGAATTTGCATAAGCGATTGTTAAGTAATCGATTTAATACACGAAGGAAGCACAAATGCCAATGAATCCTTCCCCTCGACAGTGGAAGAGCTCCTCTTCTCGAGTTTCTTACCTTCGATATCGCATTTTTCTGACGGTTTACTACCTTCGATTGGTCCGTACGTCCATTCAGATTACTAAAGCGAGAACTCGTAACTTGTAATCGAAGATGGTGCGTGTCTTGAAGTCGTAGACGGTAAGCAGTCTGAAGGAATAATCGTTTCGTTGTGGGTAGCAATCTCAAAATTCCCTTTTCCGTCGTAAGTAACCTACAATTTATCGCGAATTCGTCGAGTCACGCGTTACCATACGAAGAACGAAATAAAGTTTTCACGAAGCCGCATGATCCCGTGTGTTCGAGGGAATCGAAACGAATTACCCGCGGATGTTGTGCAGAATCGTCGATGGAATTAAAGAAAATCGTGGGGTCATGAAATTACTTCAATTTGCAAGGGGGACTGTCGGAACGTGGATTCTTCGGCGGAGAAAAGCTGATGAATAGACATTTATGAAAAATTTATGGAAAGTATTCGTTATAACGTTTAATAGGCGATTGAAATTCTTGTTAGGATTCCAGCTTTTTCGTTGTGTTCGTAAAAATGTGAATTTCCATAAACATCCAAGACTCATCGATAAAGTACTTTTTCTAATATTCTAGATGCTATAGCTGAAAGTTTCTTTTATCTTAGAAAACGTTTTCATCTGTTTATTATTCTTTTCATTGATATCTTTTTGAATGAATTTCAGCGTGAAAAGTGAATAATCAAACATTAAATAGATTTTGGAAAAATTTGTTTACTTTAACGAATGTGCTATTTTAATGATAAAATCATATTAATCTACCGTAGTTTACCATCGATAAGATCATCAATACTTTAAAACGATGGTAAAAGTAATTCGATTGAAAGTCTAAGAAGTCAGAATTCCTTGAAGGAAAATTTGCAAGACCATCATAGCTGCAGGAACTGCAAGTCTGGATAGTATCAGGAAAGTCACGTTCCCTTGCAAATCCAGTCCTTGCGCCACCGTCTTAAACTCCACCAACTCCCCCAATATAACCAGAATTCCAGTCAAACCTCCTCTTATTTCTCTTTCCAATTTGAAAAATCCAGATAGCACGCTGCTAATACAAAATACGTGCTACGATAAGAATCTTACAAATTTTACGTCGAGTTTTATAAATCTATCTAGAGTTTTTCATTATCATCGTGGCCGTGCACGATGAGACGTACGTGTATACACTGTTTCAAACAGTTGCGGTTAAACTTCAGGAACATGTAGCTCCTATTAAAACAATCAGAGAATTCCTAGGACAATGCGTTCAAATATCACTACTTTCTCTAACTTATTGCCATAACTGGGATAAAATATTTTGTTAAATTTCAACTAAAACAAGGAATATATCGGTATCGCTATCTTTATAAACTTTCTTTACAATATGACCATTGAACGTTTAAAGTCAGTTAACTTGGGTATTCGTGTAAGGTCCATTTTTATTCACTTTCGATCATTAAATCTCATTCATTGATATTGTCTATTGATTTCGGTCATATCTATGTAACTGTATATGGTTACTTGAGATAGGATCAGAGCCAAGATTAGATTACGGAAAATTAGATTATAAAATTTCATTTCAAGTATGTTTCACACACTTACAAGTATATTTTATGTATTTGAAACTATCCAAATACTCATAGACGACAGTGCAATGTTTCATTGATGAAAACGTCTTGTAACTTTAAAACCAACCATATCTGAATCCTTGAAGATATTAATGCAATTCCGTCGTGAAACGAGATGTATCGTTTAGCTCTCCATCGACTAACTGTTTCGTTGTTTTAACGTATCGAAGCATCAAAAAAGCCCGGCCCAGCGGTTAATATATTTTAATTAAAAAAATTCCAACATCAATGTCTTAAGACCTTTTTGCTTATTTTAACGGGTACTATCACACGATCTTTAGTTGCAATTTCTCTTAAACAGTTTATAGACAGGATAAAACACGCGTGGACAAATTTCCTGGTCGATTATGCTCGGATGCTTCATTATATCGGAAATATCGAATATTGCTATGAAATCTGACTACGTGCGGTACGGGCCGTGAAGTTCGACAGGTGGTATTTTTCAACATGGCTGGATACTAAACACCTGTATTCACCGCGGCTTTTGTCCGCATTGCGAAGAGAATCTGTCTGTAAGGACGTAGTCCTCTCGAGCCTTTTCTATCCTTAATCGATGTCCGTTTGAAAGGAAGACCGATTTGCTCTTCAAAAGGTGTTCTATCCTTTAATTGGTAAATCTCTGAGAAACAATTACGTTTTCGATTGGTCGAGTCGAGTACGAATCGTTCGTTTCTTCCCTTCTATGGAACTAGTTCGTTGAATCAATCAAGAGAAAGAGAGAGAGAGAGAGAGAGAGAGAGAGAGAGAGAGAGAGAGAGAGAGAGAGAGAGAGGGAGGGTGGAGGAAAAATGGATAGGTTGATTAGAAATCATTTTCACGCGGTAATCAGTTTCTTGTTGAAAGGGTGGATGATTGCAAGGAGAATTGCGAGTAAATTAAATGACTCTAAGTGCTTAATGGAAAATTATCGTATAACAGTGTATACGTTAGATCGTTGTGTTACTACTTGTTGTATTATTTCATCGCATAATCAAGAATCAAATATCTTATAAGATCAAGATCGGCGTATTTCTATAAATGTTAATCCTACGTTATTAGATCCACTTACAAAGATTCGAGGTAAAAATTCCTGTCAATATCGAGAACTGAGCGAATGCTTATGCTTATATACAGAATACACGTGCTGTGTTGGCACGCATAATTCCACTTGGAAAATTTATTGCACGTAGTAAGAATATGTATTGTACTCGTAAGATGTTTAAGAAACTGCTGTACGATCGAGGAACGGTATAAGCTTTCAAGTAAATCGTCGAAGACTTAAGATTTATTCTAGAGTCGACTATGACAGAATTTTCAGAGAATTCGCAAGTATTGTGAAAATTTTTATATTAATCCTAAACGCAGTCTCCGTCATTTATATTCTTTAATAAAAGATCTGCTTGCAATTCAACGTTCCTACGCTTCTAAAATGTCTATCAATCTGATATCTAAATTTCGCTTCTAAACTTTCAGTTTACCTATCTCTGCATCAAACTTATTGTACCCTAGCAACATCCTTGTCTCGACATCTGTTCCCAAATCTACTTAACGGAAGGATCTCGAATCCCTTTCAAGTTTGTCATACTTTCACAGCCGGCAGACCGTCGTCGTCTCAACATCTACTCTCCTGGCGAAAGATCTCGCTCCTCCGAGCTGCTTTCCGATCACCGGGCGTTTAATGAATTTTTATCGATAGGCGATATCTCGATGGTGCGGCGTTAGGAAAGAGAAAGAGAAAAAGAGGATTGCACAGTTGGCGAGCAAAAAACGAAGCCGAGAGACTCGCGGAGGCATTCGAGCAAGAAGCTCGCGCTGAAGGAGTCTTCGATTGGCTCTCGTTCCCTCTTTTCCATCCTTTCCTACGTACAGGAACGCCGGGATAGAGGGCCACGGTTCCCGTTCGTTAACTGCCGGCAGAATCCACTCGACTTAATCGATCCTTTCTCTCGCGGACCGGCTATACCTTTCCCTTCCTTTGTTCTGAAAATGGAAGCCAGCTAGCCTCCACCTACTCGAGCCTCTTCCTCGGGGAAACGTTTCATCAATGCTCGCTAGCATTTACAGCTAATAGTACGTGATACCGGCTGTCATGGAAATTCCATCGTGTCCCGTCCACTAGAAGCGTGAACATCATTGTTGGAATCACGTTTCATGTCTTTTCGCGTGATGCATCGAATTAGCAAACAAACTTTCACGCAGATTTTGACGCGTTCATGGGAAATTTAGAGCCGCACAAAAATACACAGACTGCAAACAATAGGCAGGAATATATAAAACATCCAAAGTATAGTATCCGTTTATGATACTTGATACATTGATCCAACGGTTATCCAAGTTTTTTAATTATATTCGTGAAAACATAAATTTGCATAAATAAATTCACAGTCCGTTAGTTACAAATAATAACGTAAGAGTTAGATACATTTTTGAAGTTACTGTAAAGACTTAAAAATTAATACTATCTTGTTTAGTTTATATCTTTTATTATATATATATATAATCTATAAATAATGTAAATATATAGCGTTAAATATAGTCATTATTGCGTTATTATTTGCGACTTCGCTTATTAAAGTTGTCTGCAACATTCCTATAGTAATGGGCAATTTTACGGACTTCACAAATATGATAAAGTACCTACCGACGCAGAGTGCCTTATAAATCATTCTTAATTGTTGACTTTCTTACGAATTCCTCCTAGCGCACATTTATTATATTACACGAGTAAACAAGTTACCGGGAGATATTAAGGCGCTACTGGAAATTACCCCTCTATTGATAAAGTTCTTATTACGCATTAAACTCCTTGTCCAAAGGGAATTCACACTAACACTACCAAACTCTGGATACCTCAACCTTGTCCCTCCATATCTCTAACGTTATATCTATAGGCATCTCATATATATTCTATCCGGTCCAGTCATTCGATTAAATCTTTGGTAATATAATCGACCGAGAAAGACCAGAATGAACGATTTAGAGAATAATTATTTCCCTATTCTCAAGACATTTTGTGCCTTTGATATCAGATATACAAGCTTTGGGATAGAATTTCTTAAAAACGCATTCCCATTAATTTTATTATGTATAAAGTTACACATACGTTACAGTTATAGTCGTTATAATATTCTCCGATATTAATATTTGAAAATTACGTATGTTACGAAAAATTATAAATACATATCGCGTGAATTTTACTAAAACGTTTAAAGTAACGATGAATATAACAAAGTTTGGAACACCCTATACGTATAGCGCCGTTCGACAGGAAATGCAAATCACATCGAGCTTAAGTAATCGACACAAAATCCTCAGCGTTCGCGCATCAACTTTATAACAGCGTTTGATCGTGTTCGATAAAAGTTGTGGTCGGGTGATTGGCAGAAACAGGTGGAATCTTTTATCTGTAATCCACGAAGAGAATCCTTTTTACTGCAGCACTTAGACTTCAGACAGTCATTCTTCGACGTTCAATCCCATGAAGCATATTAAACGCGCTTAAGAACTGCAAATTATATGCATCGGGCGAGCTTCGACTCCTGTTTGAAGGTCTCAAGGTTTCTCGACTTATCAACAAAGTCAGCGACAACTTTCCCACCAGTTATCGTTCTCCGAGCCCGCGTTACATCAATTAGCATTAAATATTCAAAGTAGGCGAAATTGCACGTCGCGACGTTGGCCAATTAAAAACTCTCCTTCCTATGCTCGGTGGAACTCGTTTAGTGGAAACTCGAAACTGGTTGGACAGCGTGTTACGTGCCTACAAGGATGTATTTGCAGACAGACATAAAAATAAATGGACAAGTAATGGAAGTAGATATGAATGAAATTTAATCGAACTAGTATTAGTGTCATATACACTAGTACATATACAATCGGTTTATTCGTCAGACAGCAGATTTCTATGCAAACTCGTATTTTTATAAGAACAAATGAAAATGTGCACTTTGAACAATGATTTGTTTCATTCGATTAATATCATACTTCATGCATTTTTGCATCTTCAAATTTCCCACAAATGCATAAAAGTCAATGCAGTCTGTTCATTATATATACCTATAATACATATTTGACATTTACATTTTTGTACAAACTTAACAAGGACTTTAATAATAAATACTAAAGCTAAATATAACGAAACTTCATTGATGCCTATTTCACCTGTCTCTTATTTTCGTCCTTGGCTGTATATCGATGACTGGCGACGTATTAACAGGTCACGGATACTAATTATGTTTTATAATCCAGTTCACCTGACTCAACGTTGGCTTATGATTTACATCACGATAGTCTCATTAATACCTTTGGCTCCAAGTTCTTATTCGAGAACCAGCCTGATATTGCGTAACACGTGTCACGGACCCGATGATATAAGATTCGTTTGGGAACTTGGATCGTAGCCGGATTGGCTGAATGAAACCGTTGAATTAATCCAAAGAGAAGAAGGTAGCATCGAAGCGTAGAAATTAAGAAATGTTCCCTCGGCTACTTCTTATTTCTTGTTTCTTTATTTTTCGTGTTTTTGTCTTTTTTACTTCGTGAGATTGGTTTCGAAAGTTTTTGTACCGGCAGCAGCTCCACCGACCGTGCATGTTTATGCATTTGTGGGAAACTTAAGAACACAATGTTGTACAGAATACACATAAAGGATGCGAAAGTACATAAAACGTGTGAAAACGCAAAACTATACAAAATGAAACGTCTGAACGTAGAAGAGGTTCGAAAAATGCAAAGATATGTAAAAAAGATATATTAGACGGGATATCTAAAAATGTTGAAATATTCGAAATAATTGGGAGATAATTGGGGAAGTTTCTTAGAAAATATGATTATCAATATGAAAATGATAATGATAATGATTTTCCTGAGGTATTTTGATAGAGAATATAGAATTCGGATAAAGTATCGGTTGTATTAATCATTTAGGATAATTACGCTTAAGTAAGTGATTTTCGTTTAATAGCTTATGCAAATTCCGAGCGAAGAAGATCTATCAATATCCTCCATGTAAAAGAAACGAGAAAAGAAACAAATGATAGACAAGAAGCTTGTGTAAGAATCTCGTAAAACAAGGTGAACTTAGAATTTCTTTCTAAAAATCTACTACAAAAATCGTTTACAGACTAACAACTCGTTTAAGGTAAGAAATTCCGTAGATTGCTCTATCAACGATCACGTAGCAGGTAGAAAGTAGCACAGACCGTGGGAATAAGATATTATCTTTATCTATCTAAATGTATACGTTTATTCGAAATTTATCTAGCAAAAACAGTTGGAGAATCGTATAAAATTCATTAACATCGTTTTTTCTGCGAAATCTTGATTTCACTAATTCGTTCGAAAGCTTATGCGAATGCTAAGTCCGAATGTGGAAGTGAAATACACAGCTCGAGTTAATTGTGCACGTGTCGAGTCTAATCTAAATCTTCGAAGAAAACGCTATTCTAATTGTAAAAATAAGTTGGGACAACAAAGAAAAATAAGACGAAATAAAATCGAAGCTTAGCCGCAATTTTCTTTCTAAATCGAAGTGTTTGAAATTTCAATGGCAACGGTGTATTTCGATATTTTCATAAATAATTTTCATAAAAAAAATAAAATAATTTTATTTAAATATAGAAGTTAATCGTATTTATACCACGTACGTGAAACAGTAAGGTAGAATTACTTCATAATGAAATAAAGAAAATTTGGATGATAAAATTAGAAATATGGAATATTCGAAGAGCGGGCAGACCCTTGAACGAACTACTGTTTAATCACGAAGTACGGCGAAGCATAAAATCGTGTGCGTATCGTTTAATTCATGTCAAACGTTACGCACGCAATTTTGAAGTTTTATCGCTTCGGGCGTGACGCTCGACAGAGAAGGAGCTTGCTCTCGCTCATGCGTCGACTGTTTCATAACGAAACTCGTTTAAACTAATAACAATGGCCGCTGTATTTCGTTAACGAGTTATTAATAAACGCATTTTGTTCGTTACGAGTTCGGTACACGGCAAACACAAGCGTTTGTTGTCCAGACACATCAGCTATACATGAAAATTGTCTGTTTTTCATTAGAATAATACGTTGGTTTCACGTTGGAAATGAAGCTAGTTTAATTACGACTAATCATTTACGCGGCAAAGTTGCTAGAAAAATTCGAGAAATCTACTAAAATCGTGAAAAGCCAATGTAACGTAAATTTCAGGATTCGGAGAAAATTTGTAAGACGTTCAACCATCCAACAGTTAACATCATTTCCATCACAACAATCTCCCCAAAAATCTCCCTATTTACAATCGAAACATTCCATCGAAATCCGGTAAAAACTCTGCTGGCAGAGTGCCCGCATGATAAACGAAGCAGAGGCAAAAGCAGTTGAAACGAACGCAGGAATCAGCTCGGAGAAGCAGGTAGACGTCGGAGGCCATCAGCGTTTTCCAATTAGGCCGGACTCGATCGATTATTATACCGGACGGAGGCAAACTTGTGCCGGTCGCCGGGTCCATGTTGAATCCATGGTGAAGACGACAGAGAAGGGCGAGAGGAGAAGAGAGAAGACGACGAACCACATTCAGATACTTTCCCACAGTGTCCGGTAGGCCAAAACAAGCCTGGCATCGCCTCTCTTGCGCCGCGTGGCTCTTCCTCCTTTGCCGAGCTCTTTTATCTCGCTTTCTAGCGGCTCGACTTGTTCCTTTTATTCCTCGACCACGCTTTTCTCCCCTCTTCGCGAGCCACCGGGTTCCTCTCGCTCGCGTCCTCGCCACGCTTTTTGCTCGTCCCCCCTGAAGGATGTGGAAGCGTGGCGGGCTCGCTTCTCCCACCAGCCAGCCACGTGGCCACGCAACTGGAATGCCTGTTTGGTACTCGACTGAGATGCTGCCTGGCTGATTCTCCTGCCGTTCTCCTTTCTTTTTCCCTCTTGATGTCTCCATTCACAGAGCCTTGGGATTTTCTTGAATCGCGCCGGGGGAATGGACGAGAACTAGGATTTGGGATCTCGTTGGGTTTCCAGAGGTTTCCAGAAAAAGACTGTGAAAAGAGATTTCCAACGGTCGAAATAGTTTAGAATAAATTGCGATGGAATTACGAGGACGAAGCAGCTTGAGAAATAGGTGGTTAGAGTTCTGCAACGTGTTAGAACGCAGGGAATAAGAGACAAGTGATTTAGGAAATTTTAAGAAATTTCCGTCTTTAATAGTTTCGATCGCTGACGCCTGATGCGTAGTTTTAGCCAAACGAAGAATCGCAGGAACTCTCGTAGACTTGCAGAAAGTCCGCGAAGAAAGTCCAGAATGCAGGAACACGTTTGCCATAGTTTAGAATAATACGCGGTAAAATTACCGGGACGAAGTTGCTTGAACAATAGGTGGTTCAAGTTTTTGAGAATATTTTAATACTTTATGTTTAGGACGAAGGAAGTTTGAAGTAAGAGCTAAGTGATTTAGGGAGTTTGAAAGGATTTAGGTGTTTAATGGTTTGAATTGATGGTATTTGATACATAGTTTTAACCGTATGAAGAATCGTGGGAGGTGGGTTATAGCGTGGTTGGAGTGTAAAGTTTGGAGAGCATGCAGCGATGGAGAATTTATGTAGCGAACGTGCCATGACTGATCCATCTGAGGACCAGATGCCCGGTTATTGTACGTTACTAACATGCTGTCGCCTTTCCGATTGCATCCTACAAATGTTTTATTTTTCCTATTTTTAACGCATATCGTTTCGCTTTTATGCTTATACGATCACATAGAAAATCGCAGAATCGCCGTGCAGCCAAGTTATATGAACGTGATTCGATATACTTTCGAACACTTACTTTAGTTTAGATACAATTCAGCAGCCGTGGTGTAAAAATATTTTTGGAGCTCTAGTACAATTTAAGATCTTTAGTCCACGACTAATCTTATTCGAGTTAAAAGTTTGAAATCAATTTTGTTTCCTAGTCTTCGTATCGTATTTATCTATAAATAAAACACTCGCTGTTCGATCGATTTAATTCTCCTCAACTTCAATCTTATCGCCAACTTCATCCAACCAATCCTAACGTTTGTACACGTGTAAGATCAAAAGTATACTCTGTGTATTCGACGTAACGTTGCTGGCTGAGCAAAACAACGATTCAGTTGTTTGGAAACTTGCGCACCAGTCGAAGTATGGACGTTATTCGAGATACAATTCAGTTTCCCATAAAACTGGTATTGTACATCGGAAGTAGGTCGAATCGGTCGGATCTACGTAAAATAACGTTTCACCGTGGATCGACCAATTCTAAACAATTTTCGTGCTGCAAGGCCACGCGTTATCCTGCATTATGCATAACAATGTTGAGAAACGCGCGCGTATATGCGTACGCGAATTCTCTTTGAAGTCACAAAGAGCAAGATTGCATCGATCTGTTTCCTCGTCGTATTTTTTTACTTTTACGCTGCGTCACCAGCCGCGCTGCGATTGCAGTTTTAATGCACCGTAACTCGCATATACGTGACGTTTGATCGCGGTAACTATTCGCAAAATATACATCTGCATGGCGAACAACTTCTAAATTACAGTCCTTTATTCACGGCTCTCTCTCTCTTTCTCTCTCTCTTTCTCCTCGAAGCTTTCCTTCGTCGTCTTCGAGCAATTCTCTTTCTTCTCCTCTCCTCTTCGCCCTCAGCCTTCTATCCTATTTTTTTTGCACCGTCGATCGAGTGGACGATCTACTTATGTAAATTTTCATAAATATTTCTTGCACAATGTTCCGTATCCGTGAAACGATCCCCGACCAAAGCCAGAGGGCGGAGATTCGAGAATGCAACGAGAGACAATCTCGACTAAATTACAGCCCTCTCTCCCTTTCCTTCGCTTTCTCTCTCTCTCCTTTTTTCTATGTCCCTGTCCTGTGCATTCCTTAATCTCTTGCCTCGTAATCGATGCGCCGGCGATACAGCTGTTTTGCCCGTCTTTTCGCTATCTTTCGCTCGCCAACGAGATAAGAACATACGCGTGCGATTATTCGACTTCCGTGCTTGCTCAATACCAGCCACGAATTACCGCCATGTCATAATAATAGAACAGTTTCCTGCAGCTACGATTGCTCGTTATAATAAGTTTCATGACCACTTTCCATCGTCCTTTTGAAAAATCTGGCTTTTTAAAAGCGTAGTCGAATCGACTGAAGTTAAACGTCGATGTCGACGTGGTGGCTATTGATTTTCGTATGATGCTTGTGGCACGTGTGGGGAATCGGCGCGATTTGAAATTAATCGGCAGAATTCTGGCTTTTCACAGTCGAGCGATAAAATTTCTTAGGAGACTGGAAATTGTCGCGATGCGAAAACTGTTGGTTCCTCGCTGCTTCTGCTCTTTGTATTTGTCGAGGTTATTAGATGTATGTGAATACAAAGGAACGCGTGGATAAATTGTAAGGTAGAAAATATATATTTTGAATACTAAAGTGTAAATACAACGTTCGGAATATAATTGAGCTGATCCAGATGTAGAGTTTTCTTAGAAGCGATGACCACTTCAACAGTATTTTATATTTATGTTAGTTTTAAACAACGTACGTCTAATTATCCTTCCAGAAGGATTCTGTTTCGCAGTACCGATCGCTCTATCTAACATCCCTTGAAATAAAATTCTGCTCTGTTCCTAGGAAATAGAAGATTATCGTGATGCGAAGATCGTTGGTTTCCTTCTTGAATTTTGCATTTACGTTAGTTTCGAGTTTGCGAGATTCCTCAAGAAATTTAGATAGAGACTTTGGATCATCATTTAGGCAGACTTGGTCCGCGCTTCGGATAGAAAGGCTGCTATTACCGGGGCAAAGTTCCATATTCAAGATGATGAAAATCTCATAAGCAGCGCGCAAGTTAAGTGCAACAGTTGAAACGAACTTTCTTCTTTTGGCCGAATGTTGCGCGAAACTTTCTTCCGCTATACCATTTCGCGATCTTCGGAAGATCCTCCTGGTGAACTCCTCAGAACTGAGAAATCGGTCGAAGATATGAAAATAAAAAAAAAAAAAGGAAGGGAATCTCTTTTCTTCCCTTTTTTCTCTTACTCTGTACATCTGTATTCTTTCGTTTTTCGATGTTACTTTCGTA
Source organism: Bombus fervidus (assembly GCF_041682495.2). Lineage (NCBI taxonomy): Eukaryota > Metazoa > Arthropoda > Insecta > Hymenoptera > Apidae > Bombus > Bombus fervidus. The sequence goes on along the minus strand of NC_091530.1, from coordinate 9,481,201 downwards.
CGAACGTTTGAAGATTAAATATTGCACGGCTAATGAAAGTTTAATTGTACGGTTTGATTTATTCTGCGCAGCCCTCGCTTGGAACAGATCATTTTAGAGAAGCAAGATATCGAATCGTTGAAATTACGAAAGTTTCGTTAGAGATTTATTATCAGATTGCGGATGTTTATGCAATTTGATGAATGTAGCTGTCAGAATGGGATTGAAATAGAGATTGTTTTAGTAAATTAAAAAAAAAAAAAATAAATAAATACAACGAGTACTTTATTTTTACTTTACTTCGATACTTTGTATATTTTATCATATTCTTCGAAATAACACGACGAAACTTACCAGTTTAATCTCTGATCTCGACTTTTAATTATATCTTATATAATTAAATGCGTGGTAATACGATTTGTCGAGAAACACAATTTCTAGTAAATAGTTTTTGAAGCTTCTTATGCAAATATACATAACGACGTTTCATTTTTTTTCTGTTGCAGGTAAGAAACTTACAGGCTGGCAATTCTTCTTGGAAAACGTCCAACATTCGAAGCTGCAAAGTCATGAGATTCGTTCTGTGACTGACTAAATCCGATAAAACTTAGTATCTCGTGAAAGGTCAGAGGTAGACATTTTCCTTATTGTGCTATACCATAATACTATCATACGTATAAAATGTAATGGCGCCATGAAGTTAATCTGTACGACGTCCAATCATTCTCGAACAAATTTTAATAACACCGTTATTTGCAGTAAGAAATGGTTAATTTATAAAAAAAAAAAAAAAACGCGTAACTCGGATTTAAAATTGTACTTTTTTCTAATTACATTATCCGTTTCTTCTATCTTTTACCTCTGTTTACGCTTCATTTATCGTAGAAATATTTATAAGAATTAAAATATCGTTCTGGATTTATATATTTAGTTGCACCGACGTTATTGAAATTCTAATTAATTTTATGCTTTTCAATTACATTGATACTGCAACCTGCATCCGTTCGATATTTAGTTGCTTTCGGTAGCAAATAATTAAACTCGAAAATAAATCGTGGAATTGAAACGTAAATAGTGCAAATAACAGATGCAATGATTTTCAATAGATACGAAAAACGCGTGTTTGTTAATGTATATCGTTAAACGGTATAAGCTTTCAGCGTTAATCGACTTCCAATAAAGTATTTACTACTTTATAAATTTCAAGGAAAAATAAATAGAAACACGTTTATCAGTTTAATTGTAATTAAAAAGCTGTTGGCATTATCATTTTTTTCAATTACGATAGAGCGTGTTTTAGTGCCTTTTTTCTTCGCGATAACGCTAACAGCTAAATTAAATTATTCCAAAATTCTAGTATCTATATATATTTTAATTAATAATAAATAATAAATTTAATAATAAATGATCTATTATTTATTTAGCTGTTATCACTTTACTACCTCGCTACTTTCTTATCCTTCCATTTCTCTCATTTATTTTATCACTATCGAATAAATTCTAAAATCACTTACTACAAAATAAAATAACCAATGACGACCTTTGCATCTCTCGATTTTTACATTTCCAATTTTTTCTTCACCATCAATCGGAATATCACCATATGCCCTACGCACACAATACTCAACAACGTAAACCCAAAAATAACTCCAAGATAGTTGACAAGGAAGATACTCTTTCACATCGGAGGAAAACGTAATTTATATTTAAATCACGTTGCGCACAAAAAAGAATTAATATCATGTATGTATCCGTTCCGCGAAGTCTATCGAACGGGGCTCGACCTTTCTTGCCAGATTTTCCATGACGCGTGGTTCATTTGCAAGCCGAGGAACGATGCAGGAGGATTTTTGCCACGACGCTCGATCGTAGTACACTTGCGCGCGCGCGCGTGGTCGCGTGTACCAGCGATAGCAGAGGCTTGCTGAAAGAATTGCTTTTTGGCTACAAGAGGAGCGTATAAACCCGCCAGGGGGATGTGCAGTCAGCATTATAGTATACTGCATATTAAAAGCAATCTCGTTAAACGCGACATAGAGAGAGGCTTGGCGGAGTCTGTGCAGAGTTATCCTTGTGTCTGTGCCTCTTCTTTGTATGTATATGTTGGTGGTGCTCGCGCGTCCATATGACAGCGAGGATATGAAGAGAAAGAAAATAAAAAAGAGTGGCACGGATAAAAAGAAATACTACGGTGAGGGAGACAGAGGAAAAATGAAGGGAAAGATAGGAGAGGAATAGGAAAAGAAACAAGAGAAACGAGACGAGACAGAGAGGAAAGGGTGCGAGCTAGAGAAGAGAAGGAGATGGAAAAGACTCGTGTAGCCTGCGACTCGTTTAGTTTAATTTGACGCGTGCAAAGCTACCCCTCTATCTCTTCCTCTTTCGTCGTTGGCCCGGCCCACACGCGTTTCATATAGACTTTATGCTGCTTTCGTCGACTTCCGCCGCGGGTTTCTGTTTATTCCGTTTAATTCTGATCCCTAGAATTAAAGGTGCTCGAGCGTTGCCGCGGTGTAATGCCATGCCAAGGGACTGCAACGTCCCTTGGAAAATGGAAATCCCGTGGTTTCGAAACTGAATCTTCGTCGGGCAACAGTCTGCACCGCTGTCTGTCTTTTAAAATATTTTTTAAATAGATTACGTCTGGCTACCTGGACCCGGATGTTATTTTATTCTTGTTCGGCTTCTTCGTGTGCTTCTTCGCGCGGACGTGTGCACTTCTTTTTCGCACCGCAGTTTATAGGCTGACAGTCAACTCGTGTTTGAAACAGTTTTTACTGTGCCTCGTCTGGAATTCTTTCGCGTGCGTGAATTTGTATATTTGGTCGAGGTGCAAAGAAAACCAGGTTTTATTGGTTTTAGCGATTAAAAGTTGTTTTGTTTGGTTTACATGGTTTTGCAGTAGCGTAGAAATATCGCAGTCTTCCGCGAGAGAAAAAATTGTAGAGTACAAGTGGAAGAAATAACAACGGGAAATATAAACGAGTCGTTGACATCTCTTTTTTGCAGTTTTAGTATCAAAAAACAATATTCGATGATGTAAACTGATCGAAAAGACATCTCAATTTTTCCTTAATAGGTTCGCTCTCACTGACACTATCGATATTATTATCATCCTCTTCGAACGATGTACGCGGACAAATCAATATTTTCTCCATCGTTTCGCTAATTTCTAAGAATATATTTCGTAATTTGTAGGAGACTCGTCTTAACAAAATACCGTGACGTATCTCTGAAACGACGGTACCTTCAACTTCTTCTTCTATCGCGGAAACAATGTACGCGTACTAAAGGGAACGGAAAAGGAACAACGAGACCGTAAATAAATGCAACGCGTGGCATACGTTTGTTTCAGTCAGAAATGCCGTCTGTAAATACGAGACAATAGAACGCGAAGCGATAAAAATTCATACGTACGTGGCTCACCATCCCGTCGTCGTTATTATTTCGTGTCATTTAGCAGAAACACGCGGTGGAACGCGACGGGGCAAATGTCCCGTACGACGAAATTGTGTTTTCCGGCCATGGAACGAGCGTCATAAATTTCGGACGGTTTTTATCGCGATCCTTTCCGTAACCACAGAAACGAACGGTAATAACAACGACATGGCCTTTTAATAAGTTGCGGTAGATGCTGTCCGAGCTGACACAACTGAGCGATAATCAGTTTTAAATATTAGATATGATTCGTTGGTTGTAATTTCAAATTTATTGCCATACTATTCTCCAATTATTTTTTCATGTTTTCTCATTACCGAAGCGTATAATGGCATTTTAAAAAGGAAATTGAATGTTTTATTCGTATCTTATGAAGATCATTGGAGAAGTCATAAGAGAAGTCAGATCATTCTTGCCGTCTTTTTAAAGGGGAGTTTTAAAATTTAATACGTTATTAATCAATTGTTGTAAATTAGAAATTGATAATTTCTCTATCTTCTCCTTTTTGTTTTTGGTGTCTTGTAAAATTTCATGAATCTAACACCCATCTTCGATACTGCTTTATTTATCGTAATTAACGCAGTAAGATAGAGATATTTTCCCTTGCATTCTTTTAAACAGCAGAAAATAAATTCATAATATTCTACACCTGAAATATCACACATATCTTCACACGCAGACCAAATACGCCCTGTAATTTGAAAGAGATACGTAATTAACTGATTCGCGGAACCGGCTGCAGATCATTTGGCAGTAACAAAAAATATTCCCTCCATCAGGAAATATATTTTACTTCCTTTGTTTGTAGTAGTGTCGAAAGAAGAACAAGGGCCATTGTAAGGAACTCTATCCGAACGAGCGAGATTCGTTCTCCACGAAGCAGTTTACGAACCTTCGCATTCGTTTTCCTTTCAACGCAGAGAATTTAAGCTTCCGCCGTGAAACGACTGGTGTCAGTTAATTTTGCATCGGTTAATTACGAACAAACTAGCAAGTCTGGCTGATTATGATTTATTAAAATATCCGGTCTTTTACACGGTGCGCTACGGGCACCAGTTTAAAAGTTCTTCTTCTTCTTCTTCTTGCTTCCTATAAACCGGTATATCTGTTTTTGATACTCGCTTATCGCGATTAAGAGATACGTTGGCAAAGCTTTCGCAGCATCGGTAAGATTAACTTCGTTGCTTGAAAGAGGCTTAAAAGATCTACAGAGTATTGCAAAATATAAGTGGAATGTTTTTTTATTAGGATTCATTTTAGATACCATAAAGACGAGAAACGTTCGTGTGATTCGAGGCTTATTTTTCAAGTTATAAATAATAGTATATCAGGCTAAAAATATACTGGTCTGGTTGGATCAGCTGAAGAGCCTTTCTCTCTATATCATTCGCACTTGGTGTTTTTCATTCTAATATAACAGTCGAAATCCTATCCATATTCATTATTCTGTGTGTCGTTTGTTCCAGTTGGTGGATCAAAGCGAGAAACGTGAAGCGTGTATCAGAAGCGTATAATTAAATTTATGATACTCTTGGTACTAAACAATAATAACTTATTCATTTATGGTATTTTTAAATTTAATAAAAGGATAGTTTTAGTAACGCGATTGATCGAAAAGTTATATCGGTTCTTAAATTTGCTCTCGTGTGAAAAACACCGAGTGTGACTTGTCATGCGTTTTCCCCGTGGTTTTCATATTATATGATATTGACAGTAAAGGGAAAACTACGAGGGAAATAAGTAGCTGAAAAATTTTCCTCGGTGAACTTTGAAAAAGAGTATCCTATGTATTTTATAGTAGTTGGCAGAACTTTTGGGCAAAAACTGCAATCCTATTATATTGTTGAGATAAAGAGTTCCTGAAAATAAAAAGCTATCGCCCAAGTATAGCTATATTCCTGTTTCTAAAATGTTAAATTTTTCCAAGGAGAATTTTATTAGCGCATATTTTCAACCGATATAGAATTACAATTTGGCCGGAAACTTTTGGCAGCCACTGCGTATATATTTGAAGTTGTTGAGAGTAATGGCAAGTTGTTTAGTTTAAAACACCAAGATAATAGCGAAAGTTTCGCATCTTCGAAATAATAAGGAAAGTAAACGGACAGGATGTTTTCCAGAAAGTTTAACATTTAACGTTTACATCCGTCGAAGATCGCACGAATCTCTATTTCTCTCTCTATATATAATATATCATATTACACTTAATATATTATATACGACGACTCAACATCGTAAATTCCAGAATCGAGAGTTTTGCACCTGGTCGTAAACTCAAGTAGTTCAGATCCTAGCTTAAACCGACATTCGACACTAGAGGCGAAAAGTTTCCAGTCACGCTACCTTTTTTTAGAAACACGGTTTAATATAGCAGAAAGCGATAAAGCGGCAAGTTATTCATTACCTATTTGCTTTTTACGAAGCAGAGTTTCCTTTACTTTAATGCCTGTTTATACTTTCCGAAAGTCGTATACACGTTACAGTTATTTTACGGAAATTAGTTTTATTATATAAACGATTTCTCCGTGTCTGCCTCGGTTCTCTATTTTATAATCAGATTTTCATGAATACCACAGTACCAACTAAGGATTACAGGAAAATTTAAATCTGCTCATACTATATTTATAAAGAGATATTTATCCCAAAAAATGATTCAACTACCATTAATATTCCACCGAGGTCTTCGTCTATCGTTAATAATATATCTACAAATTTTAATCTTCGTTTGAACGATGCGTTACGAAAATACAGAATATACTGGAAGCTCAACCAAGAGATAGAAATATACAGCAGATAGTATTAACAATATAGAGACGAATGAACTTTTCTAGGGTTAGATGTGAATGTCAAGCTTAGGATAATACGGAAGAGATCAGGCAGCTGACTGGAATACGAGATTAGGTTGCGAGTGAGATGTGCATTTGAATGGATTCCAGGTATGGAGGGATGACTTTAGCATAAAGGAACGCACGGCATAAATATCGCAGTGTATTTCAAAAATACAGCAAAATCAAAACCTGAGAAGCTCAAAGACTAAGAAAATCCCGCAGAATAGATGATATAATTTAAACTTACCTTATGATTGAATATACAAGTTTCATTAAAATTTAATCACAGAACCTACGTAACATATTTTTATATACGATACGATCTTCGTTTTTAAAACGGTCCACATTCTCACCTCATTTTCTCGGAACTATAAAGGCATTGCACCTAACTTATCAACATTAAGTAATACTCATAAACACCTATCAGCATTAGGTTCAATTTCTGGCCCTTAAAACCCAATTCTCCTTTGAATATAAATCGTTTATACCTCCCATATTTACTCCCTCTTTCTCACACTTGTAACAATTTAGGCCATAATAAAGACGTTCCCCGCTGTATCATTACATCCAATTCCAGACCGTAAAGCTAGAGAAAAAGGAATACAAAAGAAATTGGTCTTCCACGAATATTCCTGTCACACGCGAAACAGGCTTAACCACCCTCCAACCATCGCATCGCATCAGATCGCCATAATCCGAGAAACGTGCGTCTAAATCGTTGCACAGATACTGGAAATAGGGTTTGTGGTGGCATTTGGGACGCATATTCTCGCGAGAGATTCACTGCTCAAAGAGAGGAACCCCCTTGTGTCCACACAAGCACAATTCCAACGTCGTGAAGGTACTAGTTGCGAACATAATCCTTCAGGCAACACGGGAAATCTAGGGCTAAGGACTATGCGTGTATAAGCTCTCTCTGGTATAGGAAATTCTAAAATTTATGACATCGACGAAAATGTTCGCTCTTTTTTAAGGCTTGAATATTTAAAGTTCATCCCATTGCTGTTCGACGGCTTTCCGTAATTTTCTTTTAAATAATTGTATATTTATATATTTCTAACCTCGGATTTTGAATTTCAAGAATTAAACTCTTCTATGGTCCTCGAATTGTTATATTTATATCGATTTATGATATATTAAGGAGACGTTTAACGTGGTATTAAATCGACAAATCACGAATATCAATAAGGAAGGTTATATATTTTGTTAAAACTTGAAATAACTTTTGACCTTATAAAAATACAATTGGATGAAATTGACCAAAGGAACGTAATACGATGAAAAATTGAGAATTTTACAATTCCGTAAATTATTCGAATTTTACTCGGATACAACTGGAACTGTCCACTTGGAACATTGTCCTAAACCGATATTATTATTTAAATATATTTAACGTTGGCAAGCACCCGTCTTCACAAAAAATGTGGGAAGCTTAACAGTCTGTCGTCAACCGTGCCATTTATCGTGTATTCTCCCTCAAACGTTTTTCAACGGACTCGCCAACTAATAGAAGACGTCAGCACAGGTCCCTGGAACTTGCCACAGCTTACCAGCGACCCCAAGGCCTTATCCGCTGTGTCTGTAGGTTTAACTTTTCCCCCAAGTGCCCCTGTACCGCTTCCATCATTCAAATTGATTCTTCAGTGAAGGCTGAGGAGGGGAAGGGTGAAACCACGATACGGGGATAATACCCCGATTGCTCGAGACGATGCTTCTCTACGTGCACAAGTTGCGAATTTCATCACGCTGAATCGAGAACGAGAACGTCCACTTGTTTGTCGAACGATGTACTCGCGTGGTCACTTTGCTCCATAAATTTCTTTCTAGCGAGAACATTTCTAAATACGTCGTACTTTGAGTAGATGAGTGGCGCGCGATGGCGCGGGTGCGATCTCGTTTTATGAGTCACGTAGAGGTGGGAACGATCCTCGAACGAATTCTTCTGGAAGGGAATTGTTACAGGGTGGTTCTGTGGGTCGTTTAATCGAGGGTTTAATTGTTCTTTGATGTAGAAAGTTAATGCATCGGCTTTAACCGGAAATACGTGAATCAATTTGTCAGTCAGATTTCTTTATTTATTTCTTTGTTTCTTAAATTTCTTAGTTTCCCATTTCCTTATTTACGAATCCTCTATGTAAATCGATCTGTTTGAAATGAAATCGTCTTCATTAATTTTCAACTTGGCAGCTACAGAAATTTTAGAAGATGATTCAGTTAGTAAATGGAGCTGTTGTAATATTTCTAAAATAAATAGGATTGCTGCATACGTATTTGTAATTTAATATTTCTAATAATCCTACTTATCATTTTAACATATCGCCAACCAAAAGAGAATCGTCAGAATCGGCTGAATTTTTTATTCCTATTTATACATTCGTGTATTAATTGATCATAATCAAATTGCTATATTCCCCGTCACTCGTCATAATCATTCACGATAAATTATTATTCATCATCCATAAATATTTCCACAATAGATTAAGCAATTTTAATTAAAATATGTATATCACCGATCCATTCTCTATTAACTACATGGAATCGAGTCTTTATCAACCTCGATTAATTTCCAACTTCGATCATTCTCCCTTCGGTCAATGATGCTTGTTCGTCATTGCGCGTTGGTTCTTTGCATCGAGAACACATAGGCTCGCTTTTGCCCTCCAACGGACCGTGAAATACGCATAAGATCAGTTTTCAAACCCGCGCGAGTATAATCGAACGCGTATAACTAAATTGACGCGCGCGCTCGAGCTTTGTCGATACTCGCTGACTCGATCGCGCGTATTATCCACAAGGGATTTCCGTGGTGAAATTCCTGGTCTGTGCGAATGTACCTGCCTGACCATCGATCCGATTCCGTTTAAGTAGATCAGCTGTTCTAATGCCATATGTTCCCGCGTCTAAGACGCAGATCTGCTGACCAGCGTCATCAGTAAGGCCAACTAATCCCCAGGCTTTGTCGGCTGTTGCTTCGTCTATTTTGCACCAGGGAATTTGTGTTTACGAATAAGATAATTGTTGATACTGTGATTCGAGGATTTTTTGCAAAATTGATTACCTGTTGTAGCAATATTTTGAAGAAAATTTGGGATATTTCTGAACTTAACTTTAGATATGGTAATGGTGTTGAGAATTGTGGATCCTAATCGCCGAAATAAAAGTAAAGGAACACTTAGATTACACATAGAATTTATGTTAAAATAGTTTCAGATTTATTTAATAAATTATTTTCAGAATCTTCGTCGATATACATTTGCACGCATCTCAACATTCTCTTTGTCTCATCATCTCTTATACCACACTACCAATGGCACAGTTGCATTCATCTGTTTTTCGAGATGGCTGATCTCGGCTGATCTACGCGGCTGGTCTAGTTTAGCACACAAAATTATACATATCTCAATAAATAGTAATTTTTCGAAAGAACATTGGAATACCTTTCATGATACAATTTTGCCGTTTCGAAATGAAAATTCGGGACGTTTTCAAAAGCGCTCGATCGAGCGAATTTATATTTTAGAGGACAGTCGAGATATTTTTGTATGTGCTTGCGGTAATTTTCTATCGACTGGATTTGTGTTACCTCGAAGTGGAGTTGGGATATTTCTCAGTGTAATTTTGGAAAGACAAATCGATTCATTTGTATAATGTGATTTAAGATAGTTTTGAACACAATTTTTGTGATTTTTAAAGATTGAGTCTTTTCCACAGTGCGATTATGAATTTAATTGCCGGATTAAATATATAGCAATGAAATTGATGCGACCCCAAGTATATTGTCTTTTATAACATGGAGAATCCAAATTTCAAACCAAACGTCACTGTAAACTGATTTTGTAATCGGTATGACTACTCTTCGTAGAAGATAAAACGTTGTCAACTGTTGGTGACAAAAGGAACAGTGTTGAAAATTTCTGTGCCAACAAATTGTTTTGTATTGACACTTTTTCAAACGTTTATTGAAAATTGTTTTATCGACGAACTATCAGAGGAAGCAAACAAATTTTCAAACGTATCTATATCATACGTATATTGGTATTTGTGTGATAAATGGTCGAGAGTTTAAAATATCGTCCTCTGTGGATACATAGATTTTAATTGGACATAAGTAATTCATATATCTTCTCGATTGAATTACATGACCAACCAATCGATTCTACCATCATCAATTTAAAAATAAACCACTACTGCTTATTTACTTTCCTTCTATTTCTTCTTTCAATTATCCCATTTTATTAGTAACGATGTTTCTATATCTGCAAAAAGACACTTGCAAGAAGATTCCCCCTGTCATTTTATCCTGTTGTACATTTCAATTATGTCAATAACCGATAATAACGCAGCTCTTGTTACATCTTGTACTTAATCACACTCGATGACCAAGCCTATGATCTCGAATGATTTCAATGGTACGTTTCTCACGTCAAAATGGCATCAAATTGCTCCAGGCTGATTTCGAAACAGTACCTTCTGTTCGTGAACACCAGATGCGAATAGGAATATATCTGCCATACGAAATGACGTGGTGGTACACAGTGAACATTCTTTCGCTTGAAAGGAGATACTTGTTCGATCGGTCGAAACAGATATTGATTCGATCGATTTGATATCTTCCCCTGGGTGGTGGGAAAGGGACGTTTCTTCGATCGTGCTAAGTGGAATATTCCTTCGACCGGTTGAAAAACATATTTCTGTGGCCGATTTCAATTCCTCCGATTTATAAAGAAGGATATTTCTTGAATCTAGAATACTCTTCGAGTCAGTGGAGAAGTCGTATTTCTATGGCTGATTTAAGTGGAATATTCCTTCGTTTTGTGGAAGAGGAATATTTTTTTAATCTAGGCGGGATACGTCTTCGATCGATTGAAAAGAATGTTTCTGTGGTCAGTATAAGTAGAACACTCGTTTTATCGGTCGACGAAAATATTTTTAAGATCGATTTATAAGATTTATTGCCCTCGCTGTTTAAATAAAGAAAATACTTCTCAATCGAATTTCATAGATATCCCTTCGTTTGGTCGAAAGAATATACTTTCTACCAAAAAAAAGGATATTTCTTTCATCAAAAAAATATTACCTTTCTTTAATAATTCTTTGTCTGTTGAAAAGAAATTTCGATTGATTTAAATAAAGTATTTGTTAGGAAGAATATTTTTACGGTTTATTTACGCGAAACATTCCTACGATCGCTTTAAAGGGATTCTTTTACGATCTGAACCAAAAATATTCCTCCGATCGTTCGAAAATAATACTCCTTCGATCGGTTGTAAAAAGATTTGCTCGCTCGAACGAAAAGCGATGTTCTTTCCGATCAGTTGGAAAGAGATACATATATATTTCTACGATAGCATTGTTTTGAAGATACTCAATGGTTTCCAATTATTCCATTCTTCTCTTTTTTTTTTATAACGTTTTTACGAGTGGACATTATGGGAGCCGCCTCCTATTACCGATCGCCTCTTCGACATCGCATTTTTCGCTCGGTTCGTTTCGAACGCAGTCGGGAATTTAATTTCACATCCACTTCGACGTGCGCACGTTGCCATTTCGATGCTGTTCCAATGACTTTTCGGCAGCGTGTGAAATTTTCGAACTCGAATAGTGCTTTATGGTTACGATTTTGAAACTAGAACATGAATGTTCGATATAAAAGAATCGAGAAACGGTGTCCCTATCATGATTCTATGATTACTTGAAAAATTATTACTCGCTATTTTCGTGATTTATAAAGTTTGAAGTGCTATTTCGAATAGACGACCAAACGTTTTACGAACTAAGGGTTGCTAGCAGAGTTTCTCTAGTTACTAGGGGAGAGTATAGTATTAAATTATGCTTTGTATTCGAATAGTACGTTAGAAAATAGCCATTGGAAAGAAGTATGCGAGAAAGAATATTCTATTACAGTAGGCATAACAGACGGTTAATCGTCGAGCCTTCTCTCTCAAAGATTCGTATCTTTAAGTTAGTCACCTGGCCAGCAGATGTTGGCGTTGCAAGGTCTGCCAATTCTCGATTAGCTTTCTTTTTGTTCTTAATGGATTCCTTGTAAGTATTTTTATTTGACTGCACGAAAGGATCGTATATGTAAAATAGGGAAGGATGCAGAATAAATTATTTAGAAGAAAGTTATTCTTTTCAAGTTTTTCAAGCATTTCTAGTAGCAGACTTAAAAAAATGCTTAATCTCAAGCTTCTAAGCGTCAAGAATGTTTAGTGTATGAAACAAGTCTTTGCTTATAACGACTACGAAAACTATTTTCACATAATTCTCAACGAAGTGTTTTGTTCTCAATGAAGTGTTTCATCAAGTCGTGTACATTTCATAGTATCTAAATGATACGAAATCTCACTACTTCAACTTAATTTATTGCTATGTAAGTGTTTGAATAAATGCAATACCATGCAAATACTGTTTGTAGTTATTATAAATTGCTATTTTACAATCCATGGAAATATGAATTTACATGCACGGTTTACAGCGTACACAAGTGAGGATTCATCATCATTTATCATAGGTAAATAAGTTTAATCGCGTATCTTCTTCTGGATGATCTTAATTTATCGATAAAAATCTTGACGATGGCAGGCTGTTCCTCTTAAGCATCGAAAACCGCTCCACGAGAAAGCTCTCTGGCCATAAAAGCTCTCATACCTCCATTCAGTTATTAACATACGAGGAGTTCGTGTGCCAAGTCCATCCTCGGACGATTCTAAGGTCCCAGGCATCCAAGATCTATGTGACCATTACTGATCTCCCTTAAACTCATTTCGCCAGTGCCAACCGCGTTTTTCTACCAATTTATAGCATGATACCACTCTTACAACATGCTGCTACTAGCAGCCCAGATTTTCTGCTTCTCGATTCTTCGTAACTTTCAAACGCATTCAAACAATGTACATGCTCGTTCAGAAATAGTAAGACACCTACGAAGGCTTGAGTAAACGCGAAGAATCTTCTGAAATTATTCAAACGTCTACGAATTATTATCACATTTGGAACGACTATAGAGATTAATAATAATCTCATCAATTTTTTGTGCGATCTTCACTTACAAATGTCTCGACAGATCGAAGCTGCTAAGACGTACTTAGCAATTAATAGCCTCGTCGATGATCTGGACGTTAACTAAAAATCAATATTTCTAAAATTTATTTTATCAGCGAGACCAGTGTCGATAAATTCTCATAAACGATAATCCACACGCTTTGTCAGCGTATACTTCAACACTTCTAGAATGCAATGGATAATGCTACTATTGCACCTAGTATACGATACGCATGGTACATTGAATTTTATTCAATAGAAAATTCACTTATCTAAACACTCTCGACTAGCTACGCGCGCTATAATAAAAATCATTATTTTCGAACCTCTCTAGACACCTTAACCAGCGAGACACGGCGTATAGGAACGCAACACTTTTCGAGACTTCAAACGGGCCATTCTCCCGGCGAACTTCATCCGCCAGTTTGCCAGCGTTTCGATAAGCAGCATTTTCCGTGATGGCCTTCTCCCAGTCGTTTTGTACCTCGTTGGCGCGTCGATTGCAACTCAGACGCGGTACAAATCCACACAAACTGTCGGCTTGGCCACCGTATCCTTTGTATATACGGCATCCTGTGCGTCCGGACAAGTGTGTGCGTACAACTTTGTTCGTAAAAAACCGATGAAAAGAGAGAAAGAGGGAGAAAGATAGAAAAATCACGAAACATAGAGGAGACGCAGAAGTAGCGTCGGGCTACCCCCGACGTCGTCGAAACGTAGCATTGGCGGTCGTTTGGTCGCGTTATAACGCGTAGAATCCATTCCCATAGTCGAGACGGCAGCCATTGTCGGACATGGAAGATCAAACGACAGAATTCTCCCCGGAGGTATGCGCCGCTTTAGCTGGCAGGGTTGCTGCAAAGGAGATACAAACAGCGAGCTTCCTTTCACCGCACTTTGCCCACCTGTTCCTGTCTCCACCTGCGATATAAAAAGCACATTTCTTTTCCAGGTCGATGCATTCCACTTGCGTTTCTCTCCTTTACCCCTTTCCAACGTTCCTTCCCTCCTCCTATCTCTCTCTGTTTTCCACTGATCTCTTCTGAACATATATAAGTTCGCGTGTGTGTGTTTGTATGAGTTCGTGCGTGTCGAACCATCAAACCGTTACTTTTCCTCTGTCTGCGCGCTTTATACCCTCCACCACCCTGTGCTCGACGCGCTCGCCCCTGTGTCAACGACGCATTCGACCCTGTTCCACACACAAAAAAAAAAAGAGGGGAGGCTGGAAAGTAGGGATTCTTGTGGCTATGGGGAATTTTAATTCGATCCTAGACTCGATCATACTTCCTACTAACGCGTAAAGTAGCTTTGGATGTTTGATTGTAGGAATGTTCAATGATCTTTTGGTAGAAGAGAGAGGGCTGAAGGAGCGGCGATAAAATTATTCTAATTGGATAGTGGAAAAACGTGTCCGTAACTGACACGAGTAGCTACAAAATGTATTTGGCTACTAATTAATTATGTCAAATCCCGTGTCAGTTGCATAGTGTTTTTGTATGGCTGCAAAAATTGGATACTATGAAAATGAAATTTATAGAGCCGAATAGAAAGTATTTTCGCAGCAATCAAACAATGGCTATGACCAGCTTAATATCCAGAGAGGTTTTAATTATTTATGAGTTTTGGAAATATCGAAGTTTTTTGAGTTCTGATTAATTTTAACTTGAAATATTTCGCGGTAAAAGTGCGTAATCATTTTTTTGAAAAATAATGCACATTGTGTGTGAAGTGTAAAAATTATTCGAATCGAGTCGTGAAAAGTTATGTATTTATTGCTGACACGAGAAGAGATAAAAATACAGTTGCCAAGTAATATTATGGTCAAGTCCAGCATTGATTATTGCTAAGATTTTTAAGGCTCCGTAGCATTTAAAGTTTGATAATAAATTGTTACAGTTTAGACCACCGAAAAGATACTGGAAATAATTAATTGGAGATTAACGTTGACAGGAAAATATCGCGAAAGTTTGTTCGATAACGGTAGAAGGTTGTTGCAGAGGACATTTGTTATATGTAACGGGCTTTATTAACCGCAGAAACGTTACTCCCCTAAAAGGAATTGCCAGCTACAATCCGCCAGTTTCGCAGTGGCTACGCGTATTGGTTTCGTTCCGTTATGAATAAGAAGTTCGTGAAAGTTGGTTGGACTTTTTGGAAATTTAGGTCACGAACGGAAACGAAGAAAGGAATTAGGTTAGAAGGTGGTTTGAAGGAATTTTTCTCCATGCTGCGCGTTCCTGTTCCCTGATAAAAGCCATTTCATGCTGTTACGCTAAATTGAACCGAATTCGTACGTTTGTTTTCGTATGAAAAATTGATTCGAATTGCAAAACTATTTTCTACAATGGAAGATGTATTATCCCATATGAAATTTTCTAGCCGTAACTTAAGTATATTTTGAGAAGACCACGCAGTAACCAGAGTTTTATTCGTAGTTCGTAGATTAATGGCCTGTTAAATTTTAAGTTGGTTATTTTATCTGATTGTCAGCGCGCTTCTTCGAGGTAAAGTGTAATTAATAATTGAAATTACCACTCTACCACGCCTGTAGAGTTGCTATCAGTGCTGAATTAATCGTAGCACTTTGTCAAGATACATAATTTCAATTTGCAGAGACAGGATTAATTAATAGTGAAATTGTTACTCGGATATAAAGTATTTCTCAGAAGTATATCATTGCTCATCGCAGTTACGTTAAATCATTCCGCGTTAAATTATTATCCTGCGAAGCCACATATCACGGGAAACGTGTATTCCATTTCGTTCTAGCGAGTTTTATTGATTTCTAGTTCGTAAATTTAAAAACTTGAAAACTCGAATATTCGAGGAATCGAAGATTACAGAATTTTACGACTCGAGTATTTAAAAATTTGAAAGTCCGGATATTTTGATGCAACGAATAAAAAACACTTGATCGATTGTAGAAATGGATTGGGAAAATGATTGATTGTAACGAAAATGAGATTTGGATGACAGTAAAAAAAAAAAAAAAAAAAGAATAAAAAGAATAAAACAACTGTACGCGTGTGTGAAATATCGTTATTCGATGCTTGAACATTGTCGCAACATCCGGTGTCCAGATTGTATAACGTATACAGACAAGTTGAAAATAAATTTGCTTGAGTGTATCCTCAATTTCATTGTACGCTCGGTCTAGTGGTTGGAAATATAGCATGTGAAATATGGATAAAGTGGATCACTTTGTAGTCGGCAAGAAATAATTTGTTGCTTCAAGTACTACCGAACCAACCTTCGTCAACAAACATGTAATAAACTTCTACTTCCGGAAGATCAGCTATATAAATGATTCTGGAGGTAATATTTCGTGCTTTGCAATGCTGAATCTACTATTTACATAAACATCATGCAAGTGGAACGTCTTTGTCTTCCATTCGCTTCTAAAATTACTCTCTTGAGGTTAAAAAGGAAAATATTGGGTGCACCCTGTATAACAGCTACTACCTCCTATTTCTTTCACTAGGATAAAAAGTTGGAAATGAAAATTTAATTAGCAATAGCAATTAAATGGAAGAGAAATAAAAATTAGATAGAAAAATTTAATTTTTCTTTCTGTTTAAAAGTGATCGGTAGTAATTATCATTTTTAGTAGTATTATTTAGCAGTATTTTTAATAGTAATAATCAGTAGCAATTATTTTTTCTCGAGTACAAAAAAGTATTTGATATCTGATTATTACAGTGTATCAAAGACATTTCTATCACAATATCACTCGGATTGTTTCGTTATAAACATCATTCACCGAGGCATCGCCAATCGCCTCTGTTACATGAAATCCGCACCAAGCGATACGGTGGCGCGAAGCTGGGAGTTAACCGCGTTTTCAACGGTTAATTATCGCGTTTCACGAACAAACACCCCCGACTGCGGCCGAGAGGTCGTCAAGGGTGTTCCCCGCGGAAGCTCGAGCTTCGAAACGTGCCAGACGAATTCGAACACGAAGTTAGCTGGGACACATCAACGTCTATCCTCTGCCACGAAATTCTCCATCGTAACATTACACGGTGTCTGGTTCGCAGATAATTAACGTGAATTTACGTGAATAAATTAGTGCTTCTTTCGTCTCCTCTGCTTTTTATGGCTTCTCATTCTTTCCATTTAATAATTCGTTAATAGATATTTCCAATTGATTACGCTAAAATTAATTACTTTCGAACTAATTCGTTAGACCTGTTCTACCATTAGATCGATTACGAGATATATCGAATTAAGGAAAAGATGTTGACTTGGTTATAAATATATTCATTTAAGGAACGTATGTATGTATATTGATTTTGTTATACACGTATTGATTTAAGAGAAGATTAATAAATGATAATTGTTTTAAAGCATTTATATCTTTTCGTGGATAATTATGCGAATGACTATCTGATTCTGTCTTTCACAAAGTATATACAGAATTGAATATAAAAGGAAACTGGGTTACAGTAATTATTCTGCATAAACGTGGAAGCGTTTGAAGATACTATGAAAGGCGTTAGATAGTATAAAAGGTGTCGTCTATGGTGTTATAAAATATCCTAATAAAATTCAAAAATATAAAAAGTGAGTAAAGAGATTTTACTAGAATATGTATAAGGTATACTAGAATGTTGCAGTAAAATAGAACACTGAGTTATGGAGAATGTAATAAAACTTCTCGTAAATATTCCAGCTTTAACAAAAACAACTAGTCAAATTTCTTCTACTTTCAAATCGAAGGCTAGCCATTTCGAATAACATAACATAATTCCTACTGTCTTTTTATTTTTATTAATTACAAGTTATAACTTTATCTCCATTCTTTTACAAGATAAACATAAAACTACGCAATCATGATTAAAAACCAGAAAAATTACCTTCATAGAGTCGATCTATTTTTCTGCTACTAAGCGCGATATATTAGGTTGTCCGAAAGGTGTCTTTCTTTTACAGACACGTCTTTTACAACGCATCTTTATACAAATATGAAACCTAATCTGTCAGACGTTGTGATCTTTATCTTGATAGAACAAGATGGATCATACGTAATTCGATAAAATAATATAAAACGAAAAATGTTGCGCGTCCATTATTTCCTTATAAAACGAAAGAAACTTTTCGGACGACCTAATACATAGATAAAAAACGCGAGAAAGAAGATTGTCCGCATGCTGCGGCACAATGCCCCAAAGAGCGAAACGTGCAACGGTCAGGCAGAATCAAAAGAGACGCACTGTCGTTGGTCCTGGAAGAGAGCGGCGTTTTTGGCGCGGCAAACTTTATAGAGCGACGACTGTTTTGTCTCGGTGATTTGCAGCATCTGCACAGAACACATCGAGCGGAGCAGCCCAACCAGCCAGCCAGTCAGAGCCATTTCGGTGTGCGGCGAAGTAAGAGCATTTAGAGAGTCGGAGGGTTTCGAGGTAGAACGACGTAGGCGAGCACATCGTGCACGGGGTGTGAGAATTATTTGGAATTAGACGACGGCGAGGAGGTCGCGATTTACGTGCGACTACGGCCCCCACGCCGCCATAGGTGGCAACTAGGCGTGGCTGTCGTGCAACCACCGCCAGTGGATCCTTTCTCGGATGCTGCACCCTTTGTGCGTGCGCGCATGTGTGTGTGTGTGTGTATGTCCTCTCTCATTTCATCTTTCTCTCCGCGGTGTGATTGTAACTGGGAGAAAGAAAAGGGCGACCGGCGGCCCACCTTTTCACGGTATCGGGACGCAAACGATCTTTAATAATTCTGCTGTGCGCCATGGTCTCTTCCATCCCTTCTACCCGTTTCCGCTCTGCTCTTTGTTCGCCACGTAATTCGCTGAATTAGAGGGCGAGCGTCGCTGAACGAACCACACGAGTGATTCTCGCGACGATTATACTGTGTTTTATGTGGACTCGAAGCGGGGTCAACGAGGCTGTGTTTTACGGCGCAGATGAGTTTTCTTTCTTTTTCCCCGAGGAATTTTTCGGGCGCGGCGTTAGGTAGGATCGCGCGTTTAACTTTCTCTAACGCCCTGGAATTTGGAAGTTACGTCGCCAAGTATATTTGCAGGGTTTTTCTCTTTGCTTTTCAGCATGCTTCGTTTGCGTATCTTTATATCGTGGAATGGTACGATGCATTCTCGCTGCTGGAATGTCTGTGACGAAAGAAAAATTGTAGTCTCGGCGATAACATTAAATTACGTACTAAAAGGTATTAGAGCATTCCGTCTGACAATATGCGTAATACCGAGGTCGAAAGAGGAATATCTTGTTTTCAAGCAACTTTTTATTTTGTTATACGTGATTTTTGTAGAAAGGATTTTCATTTCTAAGGAACGCGGACATTCGGTTGTATTTTTTAAGTTTTTCTGTAGAAGTAGCCAGAATCTCTCTATATATCGTACTACTTTCGAAAAATATTAGAAATCTAGGAGTGTCTTGTCGTTTTATCATGCAGAGGGCCCTGTTACAAGTTTTCGTATTTCTTCTTAGTATTTCAGAACATGCAAGTTTCTGTATCCTAATCGGAGAATTCTAATTGGAGAATCGTTAGTTCTTATCTTTTACTCTCACACAAGGAACGGTATTTGTTATTCTGATTACTTGTACAAATGAAAATTCAATTACAGTACAGGATAGAGATTCTCAGGAAACATTGGAAATTTTGGAAAAGTGATTGTTCGGATTGCGATTTTTTGATAAATAATCGTCGAAATATCTTTCTCATGCTAAGGATTTTGACTTTTGGTAGTGAGGTGTTTGCGCACGTTCAAAGAATCAAGCAAAATAGCGATAGATCGATACTGTGGTAGGCAGGAGAGCAGCTTGAAGCGATGGCGTACGTTCCCGGCGCAAGTTTGATGCGGGTCTAATGCAATCGTTAAATAATTATGTCGAAACGCAATTACAGTCTCCTGTGAATTGGGGATGAAACTATTCTCATTGTGCATTTAATTATAGAGAGTGACGTGCGTAGTAATTTCCCCGACGGATAATCTTTGAGTGGATAACTTTAAAAGTGAAGATTTCTATCCTTAAAAAATAAAATACCTATTACTTATATTATCATTTCTTTCGTAAGATGTATAACCTTCAGACACTCGACATATTTTATTTAAAAAATAATCTTACAATTATTTAGGAAACATAAATGTAAAATAGTATCCCGTTAAATATTTGAAAATATATATTTATGAAAATATTACTAAAACACTACTTGAGATAATGTTGTCACCATATTATGAAGGCGTTTTTACTGAATTGGAAATCCTATTTCTTTGTTATCGCGTCAAGGAATGCTCGATAAATTAGTTCAACGCAATTAAGAAAATTAAATTCCACGAAGGAGATTTTGATTTCCGCTTCTACGATTATAGTCGAGGCACGTGATATTCAAGCCAAACACACGCCTGTTCGAGCAACAAAATGGAACGATACGTTTCAAAGGAATTCTCGTAGAAAAGAGAACCGGAATCGGATGATCGTTGCACTTCACGCGTCGAGAGTCAGAAGAAGGTGCGTTGGGTATTGTTGCCGCATAATTCGGTTTGCCACACGTTCTTTGAATTCTGTAACTTGCCAGGAAAGAAATCGATAAAGTGACAACGAATAAAGACTGCTGGAAACAAGACCGTGTTGGATACCTACTAAATCTTCCAACATTTCCATTCTGTTACTATTATTGCACAATAAATTAATCCAATCTTCAACGTTGCACGTATGGTATCGTTCGAAAGTATTTTTAAGAATCCTATAACACATTTGCTTTTACTATAATTCTACTCTGGTCTATATATATATAATAGCTTTTTATAAAACTGAATGACATTTCGGAACCTCCCTTGATCCACACGATCCCATATATGTTTTATAAAACTTAGATCAAGATTTGTTCGGTTTAATATTTTCGAAGTGTTAATTGCAAACATAAACGAAATATGTTCGTTTCCATGTAACAGCATGTGGAAACTTTTTAAGAAAGTGTATTTACTTGTCATTATAAGACATTGGATATTTGCTAATTTGATTAGACATTTGATTTTCAGTAACATATTTACCGATGTGGATTGATAATAAAACATTGTTTATTAAATAAACGTGAATTTATTTTTCATAAAAACGTTTAGTTATTATCGAAGTGTTTGTTACATCTACTTCGGTCTACAGTTATTTTAATTAGAATTGTCTTAATTAATTAAATATCGTGTAAAATATTTTTGACTTCAATAACGTTTTTGCTTCCTTTGAGATATATTAACAGCGACGCTATATTATCGCGTCATTATCAAGAAAGATCAAACTTCGTGATAGCCAACAATGTATACATATAGACAACTCACTGATCTAACAGAGTAGAACATGCACAATGAATCGTTACATAACTACAGCAGGTGGGGTTAATTCGAAACGCGCCACTGTAGTCGCGTTAAATTAATATCAGATTATCTCACGATGAAACTGTTTTCCCTACAAAATTAATCTAGAGTGTTACAAAACATAATTTAATGATTACCTAACGTAACGCTTTCCTACAATATTTCTCGATTTTTCGAACGACAAAGTTTGGATCAATTCTGACTCTTGTTAATAGATACTTTACATTCACTGAACACCATATCAAAGTATATGAACGATTTTATTTTTTAGATGAATCTACTTATCACTAAATTATGAATATTTAAATATTATACTTTTTACATATTTTTCACATTTTTATGAACACAATTGAAAGACATTTATTCCACCTACTAAATGTTAAAACTGCACTTTGGACATTTTACTCATTTTCCCACGTTGCACGTGTGTACTTTTAAACGCGCACCTTTAGAGCTTGACTTTAATTTTTTGCGTCTTTCAACCTCCCATAAAACCGCGTGAAAATCCACAAATTACTTATCGCACAGACACAAAGCGTCTTTAGCTTTGTAAAATAAAAATAAAAATAAGCTGAAATAAAAATAAAAGTAAAGTTTCTTAATTTCGGCTCTTGACGACAAACATCCAACTTCGGGGCCTTAGGACTTAATCAACAACCTTAGTCAGACCTTCAGCTTCGTTTGATAAGCTGTAATCCGGTCGTTTGTACGAATCCCAGTTCCTCGAATACCGCAACAACTTCATCTATCCTCCCAGTACCAAGCCACTTTGCCATCTCCCCGAAACGACGTAAGACCACTCGTCACAGTCCCAACGCAGAAAAACGACGATTCGTACGAACGTCGAAATGGCTTCGTGTCACCATCCGTCGTTCGACAGTACAGTGAGCCGAATCGAAGAGACAAAGCTATCGGTTGGATTCGGCTGACAAAAGAGCAAACCAGGAGGGATTGATCCTTGGGAAAGAGACGAAAGGTTTCGAAGCCAGCCTTCGATACGTCATAACGCTCGACATTGCCGTGTCGAGGTATTAGCGACGATTAATTAGGGGAGCTTTCACCGGTTTCAGTGCGCTTTTATCGGGCTGATCCGATTGCTTTTCCACTTGACCGTCGTCATTTCTCGCGTCACGACGCCAACTCCATCTATTTCACCGAAGCGAGCTTACGAACCTCTTTTTCGCACCCCTTCGTTTAATCGAGGATCCCTTCTCCCGGTACATACGGTTGCCTATCCCTTCGTTCGTGCATCGTTTCCCTCGGGGCATCGGCAAATACTGCGAGAATTTCGGATTAAAGTGAAACTTTAAGCTGCTAGGCCTGGATTAGGTTGATATCTGATGGGTGAAAGTGGCTCTTGCGAAGGATGATGCGTCTTTAGCTAGTTGCCGGCGTATGGTCTTGTTAGATGGAACGTGACTGAGGTGGATTTAGATGGAAGTTCAAGCCTCGATGGTGACAACTGTTTTTATCTGTTTTATGCGAGCAAGTGGTAGGATGCTAGCGTTGATACTTTTCATTTGAAGAAGCTGTGATACATCGGTGTATGTACACTTGTTGTTTAATAGATATAGTTAGACGAATGTCATCATTGGGAATTCTTAGGATACTCGACGTTCTATATTTTGGATCGTCTGCCAAATCGAAACATGCTCGTTTTATTTATCTATTTATTTATTCCTTTGACAAGAAATTGCTGATTTTTTGACAAACGTAAGCATAAAAATAAAGAGAAGAGACAAAAATAGATTTAATAATACATTTTTCTCTCATGGTATGAAATACTCGATTCCTATCTAAGGGAAATGAGTACTTACGTATCACAGAATATCACAAAAAGGTATCACGTGTATCTCCAATTTGTTACTACATAAGTAATATTTCGTTGATTATTAAGCAGAAGGTTTGCTTTATGATCTCGTTGTGTTTCTTTCACCTAGAACGTTTACTCCTTCCACGATTATCCGAATGACACTTTCTCGCTTGAGACGACAAGAAAGTTTTAATCGGATGGTAAATTAATTATCGACGGGAATTGTGTAGCACAAAGCCGTGGACAACCGTGGCTCGGATCGCTGTTTTTGCCGATCGTGACATTAAGAAAGAGCTTGTTTGTCAAGCTGGAGGTTGTTGCCCGAGGGTCGTGCGCTGGTTGCTCGAAAGATTATAATTCGGTGTTCGTGGATGAACGCTTGTTCGCATGTTTGTCGAGTTAGCGGCTGAATGGAACCGAGGTTCGTATTGTTCGTTGGAAGATGATTGTTTAGATGAAAATGGTCTTCTAGACTGTCGAGATCCTGTTTAAATGATGACGTGTTTTTGAGAAGATCCTCCAGAGAACATAGAGAACATTGCAAGAAATGTCATTTGTGAATTTTGCAAAGATCATTCAAAGTTCACTAGAATTTTTAATTAACTTTAATATTGTTTTTCCACGTGAATATAAATTTACCTTAGCGACGCAAATCTATTTTAACAAAAATGAGAAGTTTACTTTATTCGTATTGATTTATAAATTGTTAACATAATTTCATCTACGAGATTTAATATTTAAAATTCAAACATTTATTATCTCTAATCCGTTCGATCGAAAATTTCCTTTGAAATGGAATGAGTAAATGGAAAAACAAATAAATGAATTCATTGGATTCTATAAAATTCGTAGAATGACTGCAAACAAATACAAAGATTTCTTTTCAATTCTGCAAAGAGTATTTTATTGGAATTTCTAATCAACCTCAATGATGTGTCTTATCACAAATGTAAATTGATTCGAACACAAATTTTCTCTACTTTCCTCCAGTTTTCATCCCTGAATCTGCTATTCGTGATACAGCGCATCGAAAGTTTTCTTTTAAAGGGAATGGATAAATCGAAGAATAAATGAAAGTATTTACGAACCATGGAACTTATTTACTCTGCTATCCATTAGTTTATGGAACTATGTGTAATTTGCTCGTTAAGCTACGTGTATCAGGATTTTTTAAATATTTGCTGTACATGCAGTTTGTGTTACAGAATCCTCGGCAAAGTTCGAAAGCCTGGCGTTGTTGATCCCTAGGTATTACCCAATTGTTTCAACAAGCTTGTAAATCTTCCATTATAAACGAAAGATCGAATAACGCACGCCTGAGTGGATATTGGAACCTTGGATGTTGCAGTCTCGCAGAAGCGGCAACAGTATACGTTCCTAAAACCGATACCAACAACCTTAGTTATTAGTTAATTTTCCTAAACTAAAAAATTATCTACAGCTATTATTCCTACAGATCGTTAAATTTTCTCAATTTTTATAATAGACGAATTGCGTTGGCCTATTTTTCAGTGGTTTCTAAAATTATCACAATTAGCCATTTCAAAGAGAAAATGAAAAGAAAATTACGTGGATGTTTCAAAAAATTTTCCGCCACAATTGGTGAAAAGATTATGTAATAACAGTCGAACAAAGTATCAGATATTCTGCTAATGACGAACGTTACAGAACGTGTTTCTGTAACCGATATCCGTTCCCCTTTCGTGTTTTTAATCCAAGAAACTTTTAAATGGATTAACATTTTTTTTCACCAGAACATACTTGGAAAGAATTTTTAAATAGATTAACGACCTCGTTTTGGTATTTATATATTTTTAAACGAAGACACTTTTAAATAGATCAGCGTTTTACAGAATAATGCGTTTAATGTATTTAAGGTATTATCCATTAGCGGTCATCGGAGATTTTATCATTGGCAACGGTAATGTGTATCGAGAGGCGTAAATAATATGTTTTTTAATGATAAAATTCGTCGGATTTAGAACGACGGAGTTGTAGCGAAATTTATTACGATCCGCTGAAATTCGAGATTTCTCCGTTTTAATTGCACAATTATCCGGCCGAACGGATGTCAAAATGCTCTTGGTACACGATTATTAACGGTAATCGATTTCATCGGCGCATGCTTTCACTTTTTCACGCTAAAATTAACGTTCACCCTGTTACTCCGTTAATAATGGTTTAAAATTGCTTTTCCCTGTGTACTTAAAATATCGCGAGAAATTTATTTTTATGGCCTGCATCGCCTATTCGATCCGACAAACAACGAGCAAGTATGGCCGTTCCATAATTTCGGTAAATAGAGAGAAACATCAAAAAGAATTTTCGAGAGGTAAACAGTTAATAAACTGTAAGGATGGTAAACAAGAAAAATATCCAATAACCACGAGCGATAACTCTTACGAACCGAACAATGTACTTTATTAAAACAAGCGCTTTGATACCTTGCAATTGCTCTTAAATTAATTGATATAGCACAATATCAAAGTGTTGCAGAGAAAATATTTTCCATCGGACCGATAAAATGTGATCCTTTAGTTGGAAATAATTTACACACACTCGAACGCTTGTCAAAAATTAATCACAATAAAATTAATTATAAGTATCGGTCGATTTATGAAGCCCCTTTACTGAATACCATACGTGAATTCTCGATTACCATTGGCTAATCTAGTTTCATGAAAACGAGTCTTGAATCGTGAGGTTAACCTCATAGAAAACACTTAATTATCTGAATTTTCACACTGTACAGAAACGGTTTTCGATATTTTTCATTTATCGAATTCTTTTTATACATAACGTTTGAAGTTCACAGCATCGACGAAATCATTGAAAAAAACACCGAAAAAGTCACTAAAGAGAGAACTCACTCTCCTTCTCTCGGGCACCATATTTATCATAGTGTACATTTTGCAACGAACATGAAACGAAATTCGTATTTTTTTAGCCTCAGGGATTACGCGTCCTTTCTTTCCTTTTTTGTCTTTTTTCTCTGTGTATATATATGTGTGTGTGTGTGTATTTTGTTTTTCATTTTTAGTTTTTGGTTTTTAATGGGTCACGTAGCGAACGATTGAAAATTGTTCGCTTCGACATGTTTCCGCTTGCCATAACTCGCATTATTCCTACTTCCGGTCGAGCAAATAGCCAGATGGGATCCCAATGGTGGATTAATCCGCTCTTTCTTTTTTTCTTTTTTTTTCGGAAATATCTCGTCGATCCTCTCGTTTTTCGACCGCTCGTTACACATTTTTGAATTACTTACCTGTTTCATGTGTAATATTCCTCTATGAAACGGTATCCTTTCGAAATCTGAGACGAACATGTAGTTTTTTGGCAGATGTTTCTCTACCTTTTATTCGCAAGGAATGTAGTTTAATACCGCGCGTAGAACCAACAAAAATCAACCTGAGGATCAAAGTTGAGAATAAAAGTCAGACATGAATGTATTTGCGATGTTCAATCTATATCGTACGACCAATTGATTCGGTATTTCTCTTTACAAAAGGTAATCAAAACTTTCTTCTATATAAAATGAAAATTTCATATTTCGCACAAATATCGTTAAGGATATTTTTTAACGTAGTTAGGTTAAGATGTAGGGAACCACGTTAAACAGTCTCTTAGAATATCAAGTTGGGCTCGTTTTATCTCCGTACGCAATCGAATTCTTCTTTTAACGCGGAAATCAATATCAATTGAAACAAAAGCGATTGAAAGGTACGGATGAACAGAAAATATGACAATTCCATGGTAGTTTGCAAGAAATCAATGCGATGCATAACTCATACGATGATAAACAAATTTTTATTATATGAGAAACTCGTAAATTAAATGAGAACAAACGTATAAATTTTACAAGATTAAACGATAAGATAATGAAATTTTATACTAAAATCAATAATATTCAAGATATTAGCAAAAACTTGCATTTATTAATATTGAGAATTTTTGATCTTAATAGCCGAAATAATGGTATAGGAACATTAAATTTACACTTGGAATTTATATTAAAATGGTTGTATATTTATTTGATAAATGATTTCAAAGATATTCATCGATACACTCTTGCACGCACATCTCAGCACTTTCTTCCATACCTGACTGTTAATCGACTGAACAGTTTACATTCATTTGTTTTTAAGACGCCGCGCACACACACGCTTCTACACACTGGTATTCACATACAAGTAGTATTACTACGCATTTAACCTAATCTAGCGCATAAAATTATACATATCTCAATAATTAATATGATCCCAATATCAATTTATGGGTCTTATTATTGGTATCGGTTCATTTAAACCTAAATGTCCCCTTTATGGTTCTCTACTGATGTAGACAAACACCTGTAACATGCCCTAAAATCACTCTGAAATACATCATCATTTATATGTATCAGACGCGAGCAATACTGTAGTTCTAACTAACTCCAACTATGTTCCAGCTTTATATATAGATAAATGAAATTGTACAGGTAGACACTGGATAATTCGTCATATCGTTAACTGATTCGTTCGCTATGTAGAAACTATGGCGGTGACAGAAACGTGAAGCAAGGAGCGTACAATTTAATTAGCCCTAGCAGCCTCTGAAATCGTTATCGGTGGTTCCAGTGGGACGCGTTTCAGAGGGGTGTTTTTTCGTAGCCTCGGGAGACAAACGAGCGTTTTCACGTGCTCGGATGTCTCTGATTAATTGACATTATGTTTATCGGACACGATTCGTGTCACCGATACGGACGACGCGGTACCACTTGTCGTACAATCGATATATCGAGTTATGGAATGGCGGCCGATAGGCAATACAACGACGATAACAACGTTGACCAACATAAAATTTGACCCATCATCCATTGAAATTTCGTTTCGTCTTGCAGAAAGTGAAATTTAGGTGAATTTGGAATAGAAGGCGCGAAAGAATGTTTGCTGACTTTGATAGAACGATACACTTTTGGATATATCCTGTCTCGTTTGTAGCGTTGTTACGACGGATTTTTAAATTCCAAGAGATCCGTTTACCTATTTTAGAGTTACAATGATATTTTGTTACGTTAAGTAACATTTGTATATTTGTATGTGTAACATTTTTATTTCGTTTGTGTACGTAAAAGTTGGAAAAATTCCAATGGCGTGCGAAAGAAAAATCCTCAGTTTTCAAGTAAAAAGACATCGAAATACACAGAGACAGAGATATTTTTCTAAGAAAGCAGACTCAAATATCGGGAACTTTTTCACTCGCAAAACACGCGTAAAAGTAACGATGAAATTTGAAAGATTATCGAATGGTAGTTGTTTTGTGAAAAATTTTCTGGATATTTAAATACTTCCCTGTTAGAAGTTCCCTATCAAACCAATATCGAAGCGAAAGTTTCCAGACTGTGTGAGGTTATTATAGATAAGACCTAAGGTAAAACGTGCAAGTCGTATCCCTTTAGGAGCGTATGATGGGGCAGTCACGCTGATGCTGTATCGGTGTCAAACCATTTCACGTCGAAATATATCTACCTTTATTGCGGGTCTTACTGGAAATTATTTGGAAGCGCTTAAAAAAAAAAAAAAGAAAAAAAAAATAAAAAGAAAAAAAAGAAATTACTAGAATGAAGAAATAAAATCAAATATTCACGTATGTGCGACTAATTAATTTCGAACTTGGTAGTGAGAAAGTCAGGTTTCGAATTGATATTACAAGTCAATAACCCGATCTATTTTATCTTTTTCCTTGTTATTAAATTCAGTTAGATATGTTAGATGTATCCAGTTGAGAGAAGAAAGGTGGAAAAAAGAAGAATTGCAAAAACATGTAGCGACGTTAATTTAAGCCGCTCGTTTCGGCGTGTAGCGAACACCGGGGCAAGCGTTAATTTGATAAAAATATCAGCGAAAGGCTAACCCAATTTTCCCGCTTCTGAGCCAGCTTCTGAATTAACGGGCTAACGTCTACTTTGTCCTGCGTTATTACGTTAACCTGATTGCGCCGACAAATTAATTTCGTTGTCCATTATATTGTTGCTTAAAGCTTGCGTGTAGCGCTGTCCTTTCGTGTTGTCTCGCACGCTTTACACCTTATTTTTTCCCCTCTTGTTTCATTTCGTTTGGAAATCAGTTTCTTTTGGTAATGATCGAGTAATGATCATTAGGCCGTGAATCCTCATGCGGAATTGAAAAATTTCAGACTTTATGGCATATATACGTTACGTTACGTTCCTTTAATTATTATTATTAATTATTTTAATACCCTTAGCCGTGCTCGTTGAGGTATCCTTTATGCCTTTCTGGATTTTAATAAATGTTCATTTTAATAAACGGAAAATCTGCGAATTTCAGTTTTCTACCAAGAGTATCTACAACATACAGATCAAACAGGCACATCTGATTCAAACATTCTTTCTACGTGAACATCTATGGAACAGCTGGAACATAAATGGAATTGCTGTTAGTTAATACTCGAATATTACAATCAGAATACAGAGTATTATGCATTTATAGGAAACTTAAAGGCGCAGAAATGCATGTAACACGAATGCATGCACACGAATTACAGTGCTTGCTACAATATTTACTAAACGACACAAATATCTCTTCAGCTTCCATTTCTTCGGTTAGGTATGTTTTCAAAAATATAACGCTGCATAAACATTCGCCATCCAATTATAATATATATAGTGCCCTTTCAGCTTCATCAAATAAGCATACAAAGCACCCCAAAAAATATCCACCCTTCAGAAAAAAAAACCTAACGGATAGACATCTCTTTCACGAACCTTTAATATTCGTGGGACGAGGGTCGACAGAGGAGTGTAGCGAATCGTAAAAGAGGAAGAGGAGCTGCGAGGGTGAGGATGGTCCCATAGCGATATTTTTCCGGGTAACAAAGTGGCAGTCTGCCCGATGGAGCTGCCGCATCAGCAGCAGCCGGTTATGCGAAACAATTTCGCGGTGAAAACGGATTAGACGATTCACCCCTGTTACCAAGGGGGTGGCGTGGCGTGGCGTGGCATGGCGCATCACGCGCGAACCGCACGATGGATGAAAGATAGCCCGAAGACACACGGGGTTGCCGGTTTTTATTGCTCTGGCCCGATTTCGCGAAGCAGAGAACGCGACGAAGCTGACTCGTCGCCCCCATTTTCCGCGCCTTTTGTTCGACGCCGAGCTGGAAAAATAACACGACCACGAGCAAACAGACGTGGCCTAGGTCGAGCCATTGTGTTTCGTATCGTTTCCTGACCAGCAATGGTTAAAGTGGTTCATGTACGCATACAAAGAATAAGAGGATGGAGAGGAGTGCGACTATTTTCGGAGTAATTGATAGGTGGTTAATACGTTGGTTGTCACGGTAGCTAGTGAGAATCACGTTTTAATAAATCTTTAGAACGATTAATATAAGACAGGTTTCATAAACTAACAAATTTTTAACGATGTGAATGATTTGGAAAATATTGTCGGAGAAGGGTGCGCAGATAATATATAATATTTTGCAAAAATTAAATTATGACTGTTATTATTATTATTCAATCATTACGGCGTAGTACGTTTCAATATTGCGCTCGTAGGGTGAAGCACACTGGTATACAAAATTAAAGAATCATTAAATTCCCAATGAAAAGCTGTCGATGTTTAAATCGTTGTAACTTCGCAAAGTTAACGTGCAGTCAACAGCCAGTGCAGTCTACGCGTTAAAAATAATTTGTAGATGAATTGAAAGGAAGAAGTTGGGTTTGCGTTCTGTGGTTATTTTTAACAGTGTCGTAGTGCGAAGTAGAGGTAGGTTAAATAAAAATGTTTTTATCGCGGTTCTGTGAATCCCGAGCTTTTGAACGAATTAATATTCGCTATTTGAACCATTTATTATATCTATAAGTCTATGATTTTTATTGTACGTATCTAAATGTATGTATTAAATGGATAAACAGTGAGCAGTACCAGTGTAAATTGTTCTATTATTAATTTGAAAATATTGACTTTAAAATGGAAACTTTATATATTTCAATTGCAGTCAAACAAGTGTAAAGTGGCATTTTTAATTTGATTCCTTTGAAATTATTCGATCGAAATGAAATACACGCAAAGTATTCTGAAAAATTTAGTTTTCCGTTTGAACAAATTTTAACATGACGGATCGTGGTTAACTCTCGCTTTTTTTTATTAACATTTTGCGTTCGTGTAGTTCGATTTCCAATAAAGACTAACTAAATATTTGAGGAATCTTGTTCCTGCGTCAAAGTTAAATCAATTTTCCACTTTTACAAATAAACCGTTTATTGATTTTACAAAGAAAATGAAAAATTCAAGAGCCGTTTATTAGTTTTGATAGAAGTAATACCGTTCATCGTGTAACCACGTCTCTGAAAATAGATTTACTTTTTTTTATCTTTGTAGATATAAGTTATTTAAGTTTCGAAAAGGAAACGATACAAACGTATTTATCTATAGATTTTCCTTATGAATTTTCAAATCTTCGTTATCGTGTATATCAATGTATTTTAATATTTAAAATTAAACAAATATTTCTATTATAAGTCGACTTTATCCATACTTTCCTCAACTTGAAGATATTACCATTTTTCTTCTGAACATAGCAAATTCCCAGAAGATTTCTCTCTGCCATAAAAAAATCGTATTGATGATAAAGAGAAGCAAATTCTGCTCATTGCCATTCGTTTAATTTTCATTATTTTACTACCGTAAAACATTTTCAAATCTCTATAAATTACGCTATATCTTAATTTAATATTCTATATTACGATAATTTCTTCGACCCATTCAACCCTTGCACCATCTTTCAAGTATATCTAATCGCAAGATACGAGCCAAACAACACATAAATTCGCATACCAACGCCATAAACTCATACCTAAGTAAATGTCTGCCATATCACATGTCACAGCGTAGTGTAAAGGGGAGCCGGCATGTTGCGTTAATATCGATATGTCACGAGGTTGTTCGCGTGTTAATTCGAGGGAATTTCGTGCGATAGGCAAGAGTGCGGATTAAAGTGTTACAGAGGCACAGAGCCGACGTAACAGGTGAATTTACGGCGATGCTGACTTTTATTGCGCATTCACATATCTCTCGGTAGTCGCGCGATTTCTCTCTATAATTTCCTAGCGTCGTTCGCCATTCGCGATTCCACTACGTACGTACACGTTCTACCATCCTAGGAACCCTCGATAACGTCGACGACAATTTTCAGATTTTAATGAAAACGAATTCTTCGCCACCATTTCTTGGACACGTAGAACACGTAGGTGCCGTGATTCCACGCCAGGAACAATCCGAGAAGAGCATGTCATGTATGCTGATTCATAGACGGCGAGGTAAAGTTGTCTTGTGTCCAGTCATTAGGACTGCGCCTCGACAGGACGATTATTACGAAAATAATAGAGTTCTAACTCGGCAACTTGAATGTTTAGAAGTCGTTTGAAGATTTGAGAATTTGATCGTACGAAGATCTCGACATTTGAGAATTTCAACGTTCGAGAATTTGCACATTCGACGTCTTAAAGGCTTGAACATTTCTGCGTTTGAGAATTTGAACGTTCGAACGCGTAAAGACTCGGGCGTTCGAGGATTTCGGCGTTCAGAAATGAACAAATTTTGATGTTTGAGAATTTTGGTATTTGAGCGTTGGAGCGCGCAACAAATTTGTCGAAACGCGTAACAAGGTATTCGAATATTGGAAAAGTTCGTAAATTTGAGCATTGGAAGGTTTAAGAGTTGAAAAATGTATAATGAGAAAATTACAAAATTTGGGAAATCCAACGTTCCAAAGTTCATCATATCTTTTAGAAAGCTGAAGCTCCTAAATAAATTATTGAGTCGCGAGTATCGAACGTCGATACGTCAAAGTAAGCTAAGTTAAGGCTTTCCCGGTTACCAGGTTAACCAATTCTCGGCGTCCCGTTCTACATTGCGTCATCGAGATGGAAGTTGAAAAACCGAGGTCCGTCTGAAAGGGAACGAGTAGGCGGCGCGGCCAATCCATTTCACAGCTCGTCTGCCAAACACCTCTTCCGTTTCCCGTATCTACGCGTCCCGAACGCATCGAACGAACGTTTGCCGATAGCTCGCCAAAGAAGAGAAGCAAAAATTCGAGAGAGAAATATCAGCTCGTTCCACGTCCTCCTGCTTTGTTGAGAAAGACTCGTTCCCAACTCTTTCGCTACTGAGGTTGATGATAGACGAACCTTTGCGTTCTAGAAAAATGGAGATTGTTATTTATTCTAAATTTTTTATTGAACCACAAAAATTGATTATTTTCCTTTGTTGTTTCTTAACGTCTTTAGTGCAACTGAGAATTAAGAATGCTTCTAAGGAAGTTATTTGAGAATGTTTGATTATGCAGAAGAATAAAATATTGTTATTAAATTTTTAGTAGAATTTTAATCGTTATTTCACTCGGTAGAATATTAAAATCAATGGTCAATCAAAAATTGCATCTAATGCATAGAAAACATGTATAGAAATCATACTTAAATTCACCGTTCTGTAAACGATAATATAGAACAAAATCATTGTTGTTTTATGAATTTTAGTAGTAGTTGCATGAATCGTACATGAATTTTGATCATAGCTAATATCTAAAAATATTTTCTACCCAAACCACCTTCCCTCTGACTTCATAGAATTTCACTATAATATTCTTAGAGTCTAAAATTTATCAAAATTTCATCAAAATAAAAGATTATGGGAGAATTCCATAAGAAAGGTTCCATAACTAGCCTATGAATTTTTATGAATTTATGGGAAATTTGATGATGCGAAGGTCCACGCAATGCATATAATACGTAAAAATATATAAAATAACGAAAACCGAGTATTTATTATAATATCTTCTAGACAAAACAAATTTCTATCTAAATTCTATTTCGTTAATCATTTTTATAAGAATAAAACAAAAATGCATAAAAATCCACAGTCTAACGATAGCAATCTAAACGCATGTTCTATCCAAATAACCTCTTAATACGCAAAATTATTGAAATCATTTTCCATATATCAATTCTATATCCACAGTCCGCGTAACACTGTACGCAACATGTCTATTCGTACTCACCATGCTGATTGTCGCTTAAGATTAATTCCAAACGACATCGGCCATCATCGAGATGACGCGGCTGCGAGAAACATTGCAAAGTCGCGGACAGAGACAAAGTAAAAAGAAGGATTACACGGGGGTGGAATGGGCCACAGCGGTGGGAGAAGAAGCGTGCCGCTCTACCAGCCACCGATCAATACACCTCTACCGGTACCAACACTATCGATGGCTGGATACGGGTGATCGGTCTGGGTTTCCGGCGTTTTCGCATCAAGAAAGTATAACCGCACTGAAATTGCACGAATAGAAGACGCACCGATCAATGGTGTCCACTTGCGGTCTTCTGTTTTTTCATGACTACGTCTTGCGGCTGCTCCACGTTCTGTATCGTGTTACGTCCGGTATTCTCTTCTATAGCTAAAGATGGGATATTACAATAATTGTTCAACCATGGTTCTTTCGTGTTATCGAACGATTATACGTTTCGTCGAGAGTATAAAATGTTTTGAATCTTCTCGGACGGTGGAGTATATCTTTGGAAATATTCGAAGCATTTAATTGAATTAATTTCTTTATACGACGTATTTGTCAGAACTGAAGATTATAATTATTCAAGAATGGTTCATCTATGATATCCTTCGATCGAATTGTATAAAATTGTTGAAAATGACAACGTGAGTTCGCGCTAGCCAACCATATGCAGATGAGCTAGTTATAATAAATAGTAACTAGAAGATAGTTCTAGATATAATCGATAGGTTTAAGATATTCTTTTGTTTTTATCCCTGGTCCATGTAAGAAAGTGCAATAAAGGTTTTTGGGCTCAGAACGATGTGATAGATTTATCCACAGAATAAAATAATAGCTTTTGCGATCCTACTTCTAAATACAGAAATAACAACAAAAATATTTTGAACGCTCTTGATATTTTTAATCTGCACTCCGCATATAAACACATATCAAAATAAGATCAAGGTTCACCTTTAAAAAGCAAAGATTTCCACGTCGTCGGGATACGAAATACAAGACCATCGATAACCTCGCGATTTGTATGCACCCGACCGAACCTTCGCAGTACTTGAACAAGCTAAGGCCTTCATTCACCGGTTGAAGTCCATTAAATCTCATTAACGCTGTCGCACTTATCCGACAACGTTGTATCGCAGTAAAACACACTCGATCTTTGTTTTATTTTAATTTTTTCTTTTTTCAATTTAATCCGGCTCTTCGCGTCTTCAGAGCTCTTTGCCCTAATATATCTTTCTCTCGGGTGAATGGCAAAAAAGTATCACGAACTCGCCAGCATTCAGTGTTTCCCCCGTTTGAGGGGAGATTAAATAAAAAGGGAGAGAAGGGGGAGAAAAATTCGCTTTAAATAAGCAAGAACCGAGTTTCGCCTCCGGAACGTTTTCTTACTGGTCGGCAACTTAATGATTAAAATAACTCTGGCGTAAGAGAGCATCTAGAAGAAGAGTATGTATATGTGTGTGGAAGGGAGAGAGAGAAAGAGACAAGTAGAATGAGTCTGAAATCCGCTTGAATATAAAATGTATCATCAGCGTGATTAATGTCGTCGCGGCTTCAATCCCATGCGATTACTCTTGGATCGTTAACCGTTCTTAAAAATTGCCTGAGAAAATCTCGCTTTATCACTCCTCGTCCGGCTTCTTAACTGTGCGTGAATTTAAAATCATCTCTCTTCTCTTCTTTTGCCTTTTTTCCTTTCAAAGCGCTTATTTTTCATAGATCGCGGTTGAATTTCTGCTGAAGATGCTGGCACCGGCCAAAAGTGTAAAGAGTTGGAATAGCATGTTGCTTCGAGTTGGATATAATTGGCGGGAAGTAGGGACATTTGCGAATTAAGCAACGTGTAATTTCGAGGATTAATGAGGCTTCAGATGTGCTTCGCACGAGAAAATGGGCTTTCTGTTTCTTTCTTTGATTATATTTATTTTCGATTAGGGCTACTGGTTTTTTATTTCAACGATTAAAATCTTCGATACGAAGAGATTATTTTTTGTAGGAAGTTGGACATTATCGAAGAAATTGTGATTATCAGCGCAACACAATCACAGTTGCGATATATTATTTTCTTACATGCACTATGCGTGCTTTTTCTTAAACTAAATTACATATCACTTTAAATATTTAATGATAAATTGAGAAAGAGATTTAACTTCTGGAATTTTTCAATTGGTCAGATTTTTTACCTTTTTAATTGCGATTTTTTTATTGCAAGAAACGAATCCCTACGAACATTATATTTTTTTAGAGTTTCCTTCCTTTCTGGATCTTTTTCGATTATTCATTTTTTAAAGAAACAAATTAGGATGTCAAGATTATTTTTAAGAACGTCGTTATGATAGTTTTGGAAAATAAATTTCTAAATGACAATTGAGACAGACATTTCACTTCTGACGTTTCTCGATTAATACACTTCTTAGTATTTAATTATTATTCGTTCATAATTAAGAACGAATACTTGTCATTAACGTGTTTCCCTAGATTTCTTTGAATTGATACAAGAAATAAAAGTGTTCTATGCTACGTAAAGCGTAAGTAATTTAACTGCGCCTTTCCACGGAATTTTCCATGTATTTCGTGCCACGCTGTCCAAGCTAAGCTCCAGAGATTAAACAGCCGCTCTCACCGTGTCTTAGTTATCATGGGATTCTAGCGTTGACTGACAATCACCAGACTGACGCCGCGTTTTACATGAGAAACGCATTTCGGTAAACACAATTACTTTTCATGAGAATACGTCGACTTTCCTACACCCATGGGCACGCTTCGTTCGAGGAAACAAACATGGGAACGCGTATTTTCCATATTAATATTCCAAGAATGATATCGTGCACTTAAAGAATGAGTATAATAATTCTTCCATCGTATTTCCACTCAAAGATTCTATTTTCTGAAGCTTCCTTAATTTCAATGCAAGACTCTACGATTAACGTTTAACTCGTTAGAAATCAATTGATTATTTCATTGAATCGATTAATTTATTTTCTGCGTCACTCGTTTCACAAAATTCTTCGCGAAACAATTTTCTTACGATATATTTATCAGACTCAAGACGAACTCTATTTTACAAAAGCTTCATGATCTTAGCGCAAGAACACGCAACTAGTCTATAACTCATCAAACTGATTATTTTATTTCATAAAATATCTCACGGACAAATGTTTCATTCAATATCCTTGTTACTCGCTCAAGCATAGAAGTTCGAATGCTTTTCCCTATTTTCCAATCACACAGCCGTATACGATACAGAGGAACTTGCGCTATAAAACACACATATAATCCTTCTATAAAAATCGGTCATTCCGATCGTTTCCTTTCGACAACATCCAACCCCGGAACCATTCGCAAATCGATCCAAAAACCATCAAATCTTGCAACATTTCCTCGAATTTCTTCGCAAGATTTTTAAATCCAATTCCCAACATTTCCAATTTATAGCATTCCTTCCGCCATTCATTCCACCCTTGCAACGTAAACGGATTGGACAACGCAAAGGATCACACACAAGAAGGACGCGTTTCGCGACTGTTTTCGATTGGAAAACGCGGACGCAAGCAGCCGCTTGGTCCAGGGTCGCGCAAGAAAATTACACGGATTCGAACGCGGTAGAAAAGGCCAACTCATTCGTTCCTTTCACTCTGCTTTCATTCGCTACTATGCACCCGTTGCAACCCCTTCCGCCGTGATATTTAGAAGCTGGCTGTCGCATTACATTTATATCTGCTGGTCTCTCGCTGGTCCCTGCGTCGCCTTCCATTTTCGCTTCTGAAAAATCGTGTTCGCGAATGAATAGGACCACTGTTTTTGCTTTCTGGTGTTTTAACGCAAACCGTTTCTACCGTTTGACGAACAGTCACGATGTTTCCGAAACGTGCTTGGAAGATTTATGATACAGTTGATGGACATCCTGTAAGCAGAATTTTATTGCGACAGAGTTGTGTGTGAAACGATATTTTCCAGTTATTTTGTCAAGCGTCGCCGGAGGAAATTTAATAACAAAACTTAGATGATTTGCTTTGATAATTTTAATTCATCTGTGGGAAGAATATTCTGTGCTTTTTGTACCGTTTCGGAAAAAAAGGAAGATATCTCAGCTCGATGAGAATGCTTTTTTTTTTTTGTCAATAAAACGTACGTTCATTTTCAGGTATTGTGATTCTTTCGATCGTTAGAAATATTTATTCATATCAATGACTTTTCATTTTATTTTCCGAGTGCAATTAGTAGAAGTGGAAAATTGATCAAAATGCTTAAGTGAAGCAAATTTTCTAGTCTCCCCACAAGTAGAATTTTAACAATTTTTATGGAAGGGTAAAATAAAACAGTTTCCAAAACAATTTTTATAAAATAAGGCAAACGAAATAAATATATTTTGTCAAAAGAATTTCATTCTGCACACGTCTTTCTATATTCAGACATTATCCAACCGCATAATGTACCTCGATATATACCAATAAACATTTCCACCAGAGAAACGATTGAATAAAAATTCTCGCCTCCTCGGGGCCGATATTTCCTTTTCCGATTCTGCACAGTTACATAAACAGGATAAGAGACAGGAGTCGAGACTTACGCAAAGAGCAATGACGCGGCGGCCGATTTCCCAGAAGCGGAGTATCATAAATAAAAGAAAGAAAAATATAGAGAAACGTAAGCTACGAGGGGAAAGATTGACAGAGTAATTACAGAAAAGCGTAGTTTCTATGCTAGCAGACCTCGCGGACGTAAAAACGAACGTAACGTAAAGAGAAGAGAAAAGAAGAAGCAGAAGATGAACGGGATAAACTAAAATAAAACAAACAAAAAAATGAAAGAACGAAGAAAATAGAAGAAAAGATAAGAAACCAGAGAATAAAAGAAACTATCAATTCTCATTTTTTCCAGGGGACGTTGCTTTTAAAACAGAGAGGACTACGTCGACGGCGTAAGCCTAAGAAATTGTTCTAAAAATAAAAAAGAAAAGAAGAGAAAAAAAAGAACGGCAAACAACTTGCCTTTTCCGTTGTGAACGAAAGTTCTAATTTATTCGACATGAAGCCAAGCCTTTCCCGCAGGACGCGTTACAAGCGACCCGGAAGAAATTCAAAGACAGAGCCGTCTACTTTATTCTCGCCTCGTCGAGCATCAAGAATTTTCCGCGGGCTACGGGGCTAACGCGTGTGACACATGTCATGCCCGTCTGAATTTCAAGCCTCCGAGCCTGAATTCAGATGCGCCTCCGGGGAAGGCAACCGTCTTATTTTCGCCATATCACCCTCTCTTTGTTCGCCAACGATTCACCTCTTCTGCTCCTCACGTATTCCTGAATCTTCGCTGTCATGCGTTGTGCAAGGGAATTTGTAATTGAACGTTGCGTCGGAGGCAGTTGTTCGCGACGATAGAAAAAATATTTAGTTATTTGGTGATTTGATATCGGTAATTTGTAATGGGATACACTGAAATACGTTTTCATCGTTAACGAAGGTATATATGTGTTACGCCACGAGGCTTTTTAGAGATCGTATTTCCAACCGTCGCTCGCGGTCCTCCAGCGTCGCAGATATACCCTCTTATGTGCCCGACGGAAAACACACATTGTATCGACGAACGCATACTTGTCACCAAGCAACGAGTTCTGGAACCGTCGATCTCGGACCGTTATTTTATAAACGAAGAAGTCGGCCTGCGTGATCATCGGCGCGTGCGGTGGCGTGATCCGAGCATATGGGGGGGTCGTCTCCCCGAAAGACAAAGAATCGAAATCTGTAACCGATCAGTCTCATTCGAACACTCTAACCGATCAGTCTCATTCGAAATATGTAATCGGGGAGTCCATTTTCGTCGTCCGAACAGTCAATAAGTCTACCACGGTTCTATCTTCAAATCAATCCGTTTGTAAAGTCTAACTATCTCATCGAGAGATATCGTCAAATCGGGTCACATTTTCTGTAACGCATAAGCTGTACTCATCGTCAAATACTTGTGACGCTCATAATATTGTGTAATCCATTGTTGAATATATACATCATATTAACCTGTTAACACAGTGTTAATTTCAATTAACCACCCCTGTTATCCTAACCGAAACACGGGGAACGACTAATTCGCGGCGTCGATTAGCCGAATCGTAGCGAGAATTTACGCCTCTCGCTGACGCGTTTTCCTCGCGACCGCGTCTCTCCGCGAACGGTCGTAACATTTGGTCCTTCGAGCCGGATTCAGTGGTAAGTGAAAAGTGCACACCAGTGACACCCACTACCATACAGTGCCACATGAATCCAACATAACCAGCAGCGGAAGCGTTACCACTCCAGCGAAGTCAGTAACGTCAAGGGGCCGTCACCTTGGAAGAGGCATAATTCAATGGTTGAAGACGCAACCATGCAGCCTCCCGCCGCAACTGGACAATCGTCAACATAACGATATTCAACAACTTCGATCGCACGACAAAACACGTCACTTTCGGGAAGAATCGCCTTCCTCACGAAACGTACGTCAACGACATTCCACTGCACAGGGACAAGCGACAACCTGCAGTCGGAACAACTTCAGTTTC
Organism: Bombus fervidus; assembly: GCF_041682495.2. Lineage (NCBI taxonomy): Eukaryota > Metazoa > Arthropoda > Insecta > Hymenoptera > Apidae > Bombus > Bombus fervidus. The sequence goes on along the minus strand of NC_091530.1, from coordinate 9,440,159 downwards.
ACTACAACACGAGTGATCTTCGGGAAGAACGCCTTCCTCGCGAACATCACGATATCCCGCTGCACAGTGACGAGCGAGCACTGCAGCCGGAACAATTCTGCATCGGGATACACCGATCACACATCACAAGTACCACCTTCGTTAACGAAGTATCTTCATCACAAAAAATGGCAAACGAAGCAAGAATCACCGCCTTGAAACAGGAGTACGACGATATAAGCGAAGAATTCAAGACCATATGGAGACTACTCGACCAATACGAACAGTCCGGGCAGCGCAACAAGGGCAGCTTAAAATTTTATCAAACACTGGTCGACGACAATTGGAAACAATTCAACATTGTCCTTAACAAATTGCTCGACATCGACGACAACGAACCTGAGGACTTATCGGATATCTATTTAGACCTGATGGTACGATTGATCAGACTCAACAACATTGATTCTTCCTCAACGGATGTCTCCAACGCAGTGGCGAATCCAAAACTATCGGAATGCAACAGCAATACTTCCAGCAGTTACCAGAGACGTAAGAATAATCTAAATAATAACAGTAACAATGATCATACTCCGCCGATGGAGAATCTCGTATCGAGTCTAGCGCCGATTCCGTCGCATGACACGCGAAGTTCATTGCATAATACTCGCAGCGCACCAACACGCGACTCGACGACGATCAAGTTCGCGTCCTCATTATCCGAAAAATCTGATTCAACGATACCGGTCGCCGTGAATCAGACAACTTCTAACGTCCGCCGCTCATCGTCAATACGCGACCAGACGACAAGTACGATAGCAACGTCTCTACCTGAACAATCTGATTCAACGTTACCGATCGCCGTGAATCAGACAATCTCTCACGTTCGCAACTCATCCCCAATACGCGACTTAACGACAAACAAGCTCGCGTCATCAGTATCTGAACGATCTGATTCAACGCTACCAATCGCCTTGAATCAGACAACCTCGAACGTTCGCTGCTCATCGCCTACACGCGACTCGACGACGACCAAGTTCGTGTCATCATTATCGGAACAATCTGATTCAACGCTACCAATCGGCTTGAATCAGACAATCTCTAACGTTCGCAACTCAGAGCCAAAACGCGATTCGACGACAAACAATTTCGCATTATCATTATCTGAACAATCTGATTCAACGCCAGCAAGCGCCTTGAATCAGACAACCTCTGCCACTCGCAACTCTTCGCCAACACGCGACTTGAAGACAACCTCTCACGATCCTCTGGACCGGAAAAAACTGAATCCCGTTCATGACAACAGAGTCAATTTCGAATCAAAACCTACAGCAGGGGTTTCGAAATCCATGATAAGATTCTCTAGGAACATTTCCTCCTCAATCAACATCTCAATGTTCAGTCTGTCTTACAGCACGTTACCTGTATCATCTGAGAGCAGGAGTATCATATCGGAGAGTCATTCTCCTGGACATAACACGAAGATGCCACCTTCGCCATTTTCGAAAGGGGCCACATCTGCAAATTACCCGAAGCGGAATAATCATCACGTTGTCACCACCGTAACGAATTCCTCAAATGAGATTAGTTGTCAAACCACACCATCAGTTTTCAATACTTATCCACTGAGCCCACAGATTGCTGCATCGGACAAGTCTCGGGAAAAAACCACGAAGATCTCACTGGAGTCACCCCTGGCTCCAATAACGCCAACATATTTTCCAATGCCAAGGCAAGTCACAGTTACGACGTCCAGCGTCGCGACGCCCAACGCTCATTCTCCGCCAAGGATCATCACTAAGAGAGCGCGATTCGGGCGGATCATCGGGGGGAGCCCAACCTCCCAATCAACTCCAAAACTCCGCATCGTGTTGGACGAATCAACATCAGGCAACACAAGAATTCCGTTCAACGACACCTCATGGGCAGAGGTGTTCCAAGACACTTCCTGGGTCGAGGTACTCCACGACACCTCCATGATCGAGACATTCCACGACACTTCATGGGCAGAGGTGTTCCATAATACTTCCTGGGCCGAGCTGCTGCATAACACCTCCAGGATCGAAGAATTCAACGACACTTCATGGGCAGAGGTGTTCTACGACACTTCATGGACAGAGGTGTTCCATGACACTTCCTGGGCAGAGGTGCTTCACGATACCTCCAGGATCAAGGCACAAAACGACACTTCCTGGGCCCAAAAACACAACCGCAAATTCCTAAGACGACGAAAATGGACTCCCCGATTACATATTTCGAATGAGACTGATCGGTTAGAGTGTTCGAATGAGACTGATCGGTTACAGATTTCGATTCTTTGTCTTTCGGGGAGACGACCCCCCCATATGCTCGGATCACGCCACCGCACGCGCCGATGATCACGCAGGCCGACTTCTTCGTTTATAAAATAACGGTCCGAGATCGACGGTTCCAGAACTCGTTGCTTGGTGACAAGTATGCGTTCGTCGATACAATGTGTGTTTTCCGTCGGGCACATAAGAGGGTATATCTGCGACGCTGGAGGACCGCGAGCGACGGTTGGAAATACGATCTCTAAAAAGCCTCGTGGCGTAACATATGGGTAAAGGATACGATTAAAGCGATGAATGTTCATCGAATTAAATTTCGGAATCGATTTGTGGCAATTCGTGGGAATCTATAGCTGTAAATTATTTGCTTTTTGTAAAATGCTATGCGATTTAGAAGCGTATCTATGTATCCTATTTTTCTATTATAATATGGCAGAAAGTGATCTCTTGACGACAATGATTTCAGATTAAGAGAGTAAAGCTTGTCCGTTCGTGATCATATGAAATTCTGGTTCTGAAGGGATTACAATATCTCTCTCTGTCTGTATTCGTATGTAGTCTGAATCGGAAACATTGCCCTAAATTTAGAGCTATTATTATAGTTCGTAGAAATTGAACTATTATCGAGATGAAGTGTTACGGTGTAAAATATTCAATTAATAACTTCTTGAATTTTCAAAATTACGGGAAACTCGGTAAATTAAATTTCAAGTAATGAAATTAATTGAGAACAATATTCTAATTTCAAGTTAATGGTTTTTCGTCCTAGTTTATTCGTGACCTTCTAGATACATAATGATAAATTATAGCGCCGAATGAAGGAAAATTACGTTAATTAAGTGACATTATGTGGACGAGTTTTTACTCGATAAAGATGCTCTAGTTCTTTTGAGAAAACAACCGTGTTGTCACCGCACGTGACCACGTACTCCATTCAATGAGCATAGTCCACTGACCTCTTTGCCGTTGCATCATTAAAAGCCACCCTTACTAAGTGCTGCAAGTGGCGACGCCGTCTTAGAACTTCTCCAGAACGTCCAGAATACTATTATTTTCGAGTATCACAGGGAAGGAAAAATAGTGCAGATGTTTCACCTGTCAGCACGAACTTTCTGTTTCATTTAATAATTTTTTGCTGCATATATACATACACATATGAATATATGTTTAACGTTGCTTCAACTGCGGAGGTCATTAGCAGCGTAGCGCAGTTAATATTTTATAATTTCAGATAGAATTTTGTACAATTCATTACAAAACATATATAACGGTCACGTAATCAATATGTTAATTATATGTATACATATAATTACGTTATTTCCAATAATGCGTTTATAATAATCATGCAATTATTATGCACCGTTTGCGTAATTCAACAAATTTTACAGCCAGAAAACCTAGTTATATTTAAACAAAACTTTACTATATTAATCGAACATCATAATTATTTTCCTTCATTCTCTAATTTTCATGCTACTTGGAGAATTTACATAGTTGAAAAGAAAATAGATTTTCAGGTCCAAACGTAAGTAACTCTTTTAAATATAAAAAATTAAGAGAATACCTAATGTTATGATAATTAAGTTTTTTTTAAATATTCCAAAGAATAGTAAACGTACATATATTATCCTGAAGTTAAATAAAAGGATAGTTTTGATAGTACAGAGCTGATCGACAGTATATTGAACTTTTAAATTGCTGTAGAAAATTGAATTTTCTGTGGAGAAATTTGAATTATCACGTTGTTCCTCGGCAATCTAAAATTTATATTAGAAATATAATTATCAGACTCATTAAAAATCGTTCAAAATTTTCCCCCTCGAAGAGTATCCTCACAAAATAAACTGCAAAGAACAAGCAAACGATAAATTCTCGGGCAACACCTCGCCCACTTCCTTGGAAAACAGTGAAACCAGCCATGCACAAAGCAGCAACCGAAGCAAATTTGTTAACAGGTTTCGGTACACTCGATACACTTTAGAGCTTGTTTTCCTTTGACATCGTTGCAATTCGATACGAAGAAGCACGGTAAACCGATTCGTACGCCAGCAAACCTCTTTTCATATATTAATCTAACTAAAAATACGCGTTAATAATCCAGTCACACGTTTTTCCCTCTCTTTCCCTCTCGATGTGAAATCGACGCTAACGCGCTTCCCTCTTTTGATACGAATCTGTCCGCTACACGACAGCGTCGAGATTAGTTTTTCAAGTGGTTCGAAGTGGCTCGTGTTATAAAATTAAACCTCCAAAGACGCGGCTTTTCGAAATTCGGGCTGACCGAGTGTCAAACAAGCCTTTGAAAGATGAGCAGAGTAAAAAAATACCCACGCTGCCATGTTCGATTTTCGACTCGTTTTCCAAAACGCAAAGGAACTTTTCTGCCATGGAACGTACCGTGAAAAAAAAAGTACAATTTTTCCACCCACGAAAAAGTGACGATTCTCGTCAACCTTTGTCCGCCGTGTGAAAATGAGAATTTGGTGTAATTGTTTATCGGGAAATGATCCAGTTGAGAATGTTAGTGATGCTTTAAATGGCTGAATGCTTCCGATTAAGGCGCAAAAGGACAGTTTACAGTTATTTAGTGCCAAATATTTACTAATCGTTCTAAATGTTTGCGAATCGGTTTGATGGAGACACGAAATGCGCACGAACAGCAAATAATCGTAAATGATGGCCAACACTTGGATCAACGTCAGCGTACATCAACAGCTTAGTATCCACGAAACGCGCATTTCTAATAAATATTTGAGAGTATTCGAAAACATTTATCGGAAACTCGCGTTTGGTGAACAGTCGACTTAAGATTTTGATTTGTTGCGACTGAATGTGTGCTGTGTTGTATCAAATTTACATCGTACATTACATTTTACCCTATACATTAGCATTATTTTTCGCGCTTCATGAAATACCTTTTAACCCTTTAACCTTTTAGTATCTAGCCTTTCTTTCATTTAAGAATAACTCTAATTGAAAAGATACAAACATATAACGATCATACACATTATCTACGTGGAAAATTGCCAAATATTTTCTAACATCATCTACATTGTTTAAAGTACACCTGATGTACGAAAACTAATCATCTTTGCTCAAGCTTAACGAACTCGATTCCGAAGAAATTAACAAGATAATTATAGTTTTATTTCATTCTGTCACTGTATCGTAATCATATTTTCTCGTCTTTTCACAGATATTACGATTTCAGCAGATGTTTTTTTTTTCATGAATTCAAGCCACTCGCGAAAGTAATTTATCGCGGAGAATAAAAATTTGTAGAAAAGCGCGCGTGGTTCTTTTATTATATTATTTATTCTTCTTGTTCTTTTATTATATTTATTATATTGGGGTTGCAGGAGAAGTAAGAATCCGAAAGTGGGATTAACGGCTTAAAAATAGCGGCCATTGTCCGTGGAATTCTCCACAGGGATATCGTACGCGAAATTATTCACGCTTTCGAGAGGGATGACATAGATGCGTCTTTTAACAAGGGACAATTAACCGTAGAAACAAAGGATACCGGTTCGTATCTAATTTTTGGCCGAATTAACGCGAAACGAATATGACCTCGTTTGAATATACGAATAAATGAATTTGTCGATGCATAATAACATTAACTGTGTTCATTTGTATATTGCAAATGGTTTTTGCCTCGTGCATATCCGTTTCGAAAATGACAAAGATCTTAAACAGGAAAATAAACTACCTGAATTTGATTAATACTTGAGTAATCAAATGTATGATGTTAATAATCGAAGATTACAGATGAAAAGTTACAACGAATTATATATGTATTAGGTTGTTCGGAAAATGTCTTTTTTTCACAAACGTGTTTTTTACAACGGTGCACCTTCATACAAAAAATAAGGGAAACCAAGTCTGCGAATTGTCGCGGTGTTTATCTCAACAGCACAAAATGGATCGTACGTAATTCGACGAAATAATATAAAACAAAAAACATTGTGCATCTATTATTTCCTCATAAAACGAAAGAAACTTTTCGGACAACCTAATATTTAGTTTGTTTAGAGAAGCAACTTCACAACGCAATATGTCGTTAATCTCACATCATCAAAATTGTATACTTTGTTTGGCGAGTCGAGTCGGTAGAGATAAGCAAACGCACGTGACTAGGATAGAAACGTATTCACAAGCTTCAGATACTACAGAGAAAAATATTGATTAAATATATATTAGATAGATTAAAAAGATATCTGATGTAACAAAAAATTTTTGGTTTACATAAAATTTCTGGAAACCAGTTCTGTTCGGCTTTTCGGTGCAAACGCTGCACTGTGTATATCGTGCGTCTGATAAGCCCGAGAGGTCGAGGAAGGGTCTAACAATGATCCCACCTAAATCCGCTTCTGAAGTCAACATCTGCCAGCCAATAGCTGGACTTCTTTGTATCTATCAGTAGTTTGGTACACGGATCTTCTGTTTACCTTTAGCGACTCGATTCATTGAGCGAAGTATAGTTACTTGATTTTTGGATCAATATAAATATGTATGTTTTTGTTAGTTTGAACATTTGAAAAATATCGGTTCTCATAAAATTCTCTGCTTTTTGTATTTTACAAAAAGCTTGTTATCGATGTTTATAAAATATTCGTTACCCAGGAAGCAGCATAAAAATAAGAAAATAACTGTGATACGTATGAAAATTAGCGAAATATTTATTGAGATTTCTCTCGCTCAATAAATACTATAAGAAATACTTTATTTCAGATATTTCCTATATTTTTTGCACCTTTAAATTTCCTATAATCGCATAAATTATTTATTCGTAATCCGCTTATCATAATCTTTTCTCACTCGCTTTTAATTAACAATGATTTGACATTACTTTCCTTTCATTTGCAGCGAGGCGTTCCATGCAAAACGCTAAATATACGTATTATCTTCTTCCTTTTAATTCAACGCGGAATATAATCCAGCGTCGGATTAACGACGCCTCGAGCAATCTATGCATGTTTCTTCTTTTTTACTGCGAAATATTCTCCGGATAAAATGTCCAATTGCCAATTTCTACAATATTTCTTGCAGGCAACAGATTTTCAACGGTTGCCGCCATGTATTTCATCAAATCGCGCGCTATTATTATTCGTCGGCTAGTTTTCCAGCAGATGATAAAAACGCGAATGCATTCGTTCACGCGGTTGTCCGTCACTATTTTCAATGTCGATCTTGTCACCGGTAGAATCTCTCGATAAACTGTCCGTTCGATTGGCACGTACTCTCGAAACGACATGCAACACTTCGTTGTTTCAAATTCTAGTCTTCCATAGTCGAGACTCCGACAAATGTAAAGAATGGATTTTTTTCGAAGCAAATATCGAATCGTACAAAGTGATTCAATGTTTGGAAAGTTCTGTTCTCTGACGAAGTTATGTTCATGCAACCTGAGTACTATACGTTCCTTTGGCCATTCAATTTTTTCAAAACCGAATTCTCTTTTAGTCTGTGAGAAAAAGTATCTTTTTACTCGTTTTTTTCGGCTTGTTGTCTAAAGAAGATACAGCGGACTATTTGCAGTCGATTTTTCAAAATACAAATACATTAGTTCTTTAGTTAATTAATAGCATATTTAATTTAAAATATTACATGTACGTAACGTGGAACGTGGAAAAGTCAACAACCGAACTCTTTCACATTTTTTTTAACCAGTTCGCTTTTAACTTTCTGTGTTTGGTAGATTCTTCTTCGTAAATTCTAATTTGTTCTATTTATATGTCCGAAAAGTTTCTTTCGTTTCATAAGTGAGATAATAGATGCACAACATTTTTTATTTTATATTATTTCATGAATTTATGTATGATCCATTTTGTAGTAATAGAATAAAGTGGATCAAACGTAATTCAATAAAATAATATAAACCAAAAAATGAGCATCTACTACTTCCTCATAAAACGAAAGGAACTTTTAGGACAATCTAATATCTATCACACATTTGTGATTTGATTGGAACATCGTGTTATCGTCTCAAGTCTTTATACTGGTGTTTCTTTAGTCACATTAATAGTACACAACATATATGTGAAATAAAAGACAGAAGTCTAACGTATCTAAATAAAACTTGATAGACGTGATCTCTCTCTTGTTAAAAACTTCTACCTTCGGAAATCTTCACCGCAAAGAGAACCTAATCCAAGGCAAAAGTTGTTGATGCTATTAAAAAACCTTGGAAAAGATTTAACGAACAGCTATAATCTACTTTAGACGTATTCTACTCTTGAAAATGAAATTAGTAGATTGTAATTAGAAAACTTGCTATCAACCAGTTAGCGTATACTTATAATTCTGCTTATAGTTGGCAAACATTCTATACCCGTGAAACTACTCTGACGAACTTCACGAGCAACTTTCAACGCAACAAACAGAGCACCTTACACCATCGGCATCATCAAACCACATCCACCCTGAGCAAACTTGTCTTCTCTAAACCTGTCTCGCAAAATATCACCGTGAAACTACCCTTAAACCTCCATTCAAAGGTTTACCCGACAGCAACCGTATCTTTCTACGCTCCTCGTCCTCAGTTCCTTTCGCATAAGTGAACATTACTTAATCACGAATCCCTTAACAACGGCGCAGACATAAAAAAGATTGAAAGAAAAAAGTAGAAGTAGAAATCAACGTCCGGGATGGAGTAGGTACGACGCAACGAAATCAAGGACGTTTCTTTCGCAACGTGGTCGATACGATACGACCTGGTTCAAGTGGCGCAAGAACGTTTTCAATAGGGTCGTTCATTATCAGCTTGTACGTGGTACCGTATTCTCTAGAGAGAAAGAGAGAGAAAGAGAGAGTGAGGGGGTGGGGGAAATAAAAAATGAGAGGAGAAAACGCGATCAGGCATCAGTTTTTTTTTTCTCTCTCGTTCTTCGTTCAATTTTTCCTTCTCGCCTTCGCTTCTGCGCGATAATGACGATCCCTACGATGGAATCCGATCGATCCGCGGTTTCTCGCGCGATTCACGATCGCCAGTTTACGTAATCCAGTCGTGAGAAACGTCATTCTTTGAGAGATGATTGGACCTCGGCCTCGGCCATGCAAATCGTATGGAATTGTCTGCTGGGAATTTTCGAGATTGGGTTCGGTCCACGACGAGTACGTGATTTCTTTGCTATAATATTCTTAGTGATTGCAATACGTGTCTTTATTTATTTTTTATTTAGTTTCGTAATTCTCCTAATTTCCATTGACTCTGTTAATACAAGTCTTGTAGGCCATACTTGGTTCGCGACGTGCACGTGATTTCTTCGCTATGATACTTTTCAAGTTGACGTTTCAATACACACGTGCTTTCATGTATTTCATCGACTTTTATCTTTATCAGGACATCGCCTAATTTCTGAAGAATCTATTGGCAGGAATTCTTAAGGTCATAGTAATTCGCTTATAGTAAGGATTGGACTAGCCGAAGATGTAGTCTTCACTCGGAATTTAACTAACAGTAATTGACATATTTTAAATCCCAGGAATATGAATTTAACATTATTTGGAGACGAATTTATCGGAGGACCGATTTCACCGTCGAGCGGACGATTCGCGCGCAAATTTTTATGGGCGACAATAAAATGCCGTAACCTCTGCATTTCTGTCTTCCTCCCTTTATCCCTGTCTCCTCTGCTATCTCCCAGACGGCCAGTGTTTTTACGGTTTGCTTTGAAAGGAAATAATAACGAATTCAGCGGCATTGCATCGGCAAACGAGCATTGGGACCAGCGTCCATTCATCCGTATCGTGTTACCGATTTCCCCAATTGTTCTTTCGATTCTCCACACAGACGTTTTGATTTTCGTTCCTCTCCTTCTATGCTGCTGTCTCTTTTTCTTTTTTCCTATTCTGCTTTCATTAGTTCTGTTTTCTCGAATGTTTTTGACGTTTCGAAGGTGGTGCTGAAAAATTTCTCCGAAATCGAAAGCTAATTTACTGTGATGTTTCTAGATTTTTGAGTTGCGTTTCGTACAATCCGTGTTTCGTGTTATAAAATGTAACGATTCGTCGATAATCCTTAAGCAAGTTAATTCTGAAGAGTTTTATAATATTCTTGAAGGGATAAAGAATGTAAGGAAATCTACAATTAGCCTCGGAAATGTAGATCTACAGGCATTATGGGTCTATTATTTACGCGTTTACTTTATTTTATTAAAGTTAACAATTATTAGCGATTCGAAGGAAATAACTGTCCGAAAGTTACAATTGTATAAAAGGATTTTGCAAGCTTTCAAAGATTTGCAACTAACACACTATACAAGCCGAGTTCGAATTTTCCCCAAATTTTGGAGGGTGCAATATTAGAAACTGAAGAACTTTCGAAGAATTTAATATCAGAAACTGGGGAACCATCGGTTTTAATTTCAACTTTTAATGAGTATTTTAATTTCAACTGTATTAACCCAACAATTTCACGCGGGTAGTTGTAACTGTCTATTTTTCTTTCTTCCACTGCCTCCTATCTTTACTCGGCACTCCTGACGAAAAAAGATTGCACCCTTGAAAATACAATTCTCTCTCTCGTGATAACCAGCAGAAAATTCCACGGGTTACAGGTGCGCTGAGTAAATTTGCGAAATTAAGCGTAAAATGCAGAGATTAAAAGTTTGTCATAATATAAGGTAACTGTAAAGATCATTAGTAATTGCAGAGTAATTTGTGAGTAATTTATCCGAGAGCATTTAAACTCGGAACACTGCTAGAGAAAACATAGGTCCATTCTCCTGAACTGACCGCGTGTCTGACCAAGCGCGGTTCTGTTCTACTTGTACAACCATTTAAACAAGCAAGGATCTATTCTACTTCCTCGTTGATTTATTCGTGTAAATACATTTCGTCGTGTTTGTATAGAGGTGGTAAGACCTTCAAATTATCTTTAGCAATTAACAGTTACCGTGTATTTTGCAATATACTTTATATAGACCTCTTATTTATATTATATTTATTACAACGTTAGGAAGTACGGAAATATTACTGTTTCTTATTTTGAGATTGTGAAAAAATAAAATTATTGATGTATCTTATCCGCAGACTATGGATGTTTATTCAAATATACATTTTTATAAGCAACGATAAATTTTATTTTTTAAATTTTATGTATTGATATTTGTTATTTAATATTTTCTGTACTTTTACGTTTCTGTTTATTCTAATACATCTTGATATATGTATTTGTGCTTGCCATAAATACATAAATATAGCAGCAGTGCAGTTATGATCGAATCATTTCTATCACATATTTTATGTATTTACACAGCCATGTACAAATTATTCAACAACTATAATATCCAGTGCTTTTAATTTTTCTTTGATAAAAGCCATGGGAATCCACAAAATATCATAGATATCCAAAACAATATACCCTTTTCCTCACGATTTGAACATTTATAGAAAAGTTTATATAAAAGTATCTCATAATATAATTATAAATATTTTGAATGGAATTCTGACGAAAAGATGGAGCGAATTTGATGAGAAATGATAAAATTGCAAGAAAGACATTTATAACCTACAACTTGTACCTAGTATTACTTCACTAATATCGCTCATTGGTATCCAAGAAAACCTTGATCTCGTATGGCAAAAATATGGAAACGGGAAAGCAAGAAGCGTAGAATTCAAGTAGAAAGGAAAGAGATGCCGTGTTCCGCGTGCGTGAAATAACAGGCGGTCCAGCAAATAGAAATTCGACGATGCAGAAACGGATAGGTAAGGAGTGGGGATACAAAGTTGGAAAAGCACGCCTCATGGGACACGTGGCAGGAAGGAAAACCTGGACTTTTCGTTCCTCGACTCGATTTAAGTACATCGCGCCATATTTTCTCGCGCGAGCCTTAAGAATCCTGCTTCCGCTTTAGCTTCACGGATAGCAGACTACTTTGCTCGCGATTTCCTCGCAAAGAGCACAACCGTCTGTTGTTATCTTCCTGTGTTCCTCCTCTTCCTATTCCGCTCACTGCCACTCATGTACATATTTTTCTAATAAATTTTTTTCTGCTCCCCGCGGAGTCCGTTATTCAAATGGAGCAGGTTTGTCTTCTGAACTGCGGCTATATAAATTCACGGAAGAGGAACTGCGATTACGTGCATCCGTTAGGGTTGCTCGGAGCAGCACTCGAGCTTTTAGTCATGGGATTTAAGGAGTAGATTTTCGGAAGAAATTAGGGGTGGTATCAGCGAATGACGAACAATTTGCCTTTATAGAGGTTCGCATTTATCGTGACGTTGACATTGTGATTTTTCTTGCTAGAATTTTAGATGATTTGGATGAGACTTGAACTTAAATTTTGATATATCAAAAATTTGAAGTTGAATTTGAATCCTGAGTATAAGAAGCTTGAATACGAATTGGAATTCCGATTTGGAATTCTTTTTGTATTTACGAAAGTAATTATTCGAATTCTATTATTCTTTGCCGAGGTAGTTTTACAAGCTGTCAAATAATTCAAGCAGAATTTATTGCCTTGGATTAATTATGTTTATGTTTGGTAATAATTCGCGATACATATTTAGCATGTGCAGTTGTACCTTTTGACATTCTGTTTACAATTCTCTTTCGGTCGACAGCTTCTGTCAATATATTACGATAATTAATTTTTTTATACGTTAATTAGCCAATGACGTGAATTAATGACGAATTGATGATGAACATAAAGATATGTCACGAGCGTGTACGTTGGCAGAATGGTTTATTAACGATAATGAGCGCTTACATACTACAACGTCCAAGTTAAAAGACTTCAATAATTACGTACGTTATTGTTCGATTATTTTAGACAAGTATATTCATTTTGATATAATAATCATGTCGACATAATGTAACTTGTAGTAGAATTATTTTACTATTAATTGATCAATATTTAATAACTTTAACAAAATTAATTTGCCATACGATATAGTAAAATAATCCTATTACAGATTTGCTTCTAAGTTTTCTTATCATATTCTGTTAATTATAGCATAATCGTTGTTAACGCATACGTTATAGTCCGATGTTTCTCATGATTTAATTTTAGTATTTTACAACGAGCATAAAAGACGACGAACAAATATGTCTTTTTTTATATCGAGCAGAAAGAGAAGCTTTCAAAACGTTAAATGCAAAACGCATGCTCGTTCCTCTAAATATGGCCGAATATAAATATATTTTTGCAACAATAAATAATGTTTCACGGTTATAATACTGAAAATACGTATGATGTTCGAATAATATATGCTACAATGCGACAAGTGCAGGCGACGTGTTCACTCGCCGAGATTTGACGATCTCGTTTTGAACGTGGAGAACTGAAATTATAAAATTTCAACGCGAAGGGGTAGAAGAATTGGAAAAAAATATTTAACAAGTCCATTTTATGATCGAAAAAATTTTTTCCGCAAGTTCTTAACGCGGTTATGCTCTTACGATATCTGCGTATGATATTTCTCTCGTCACATTCTTTTTATGGGTCATAGGGTTTATTTTTATTCTTTTTTATAGATTGCAGATAGTTACATTAGTTACTATAATAGGTTACTAGCAATTTGAGTTGAAATTATAGGTTGAACTTTTATTTTTATTTTTACTATCGCATTCATCATTGTAATAGCACACTACTGCTTCGATTGAAATGATAGATTATCATCTTTAAAAACTATAAAACTGAATGTATAATTTCAACCATACATAATTAATAATAATAATTGAAACAGTAAATAAATAAATCGTACGATCCATACGAGTTCCCTAATTTTTTAAAAAGATTGGTTTCTTTTAAAAAAATTTTACCAGTCGTAATACTCGATTCAACCTTTCAAGTTATCTTTGATATATTATACAAAGCGATATTTATTATTGAAGTAAGAAGCGAGTTCAAATATTTTCTATAATGACCTTGATTGGAAGAGAATTTTTGATAGATACCTTCGATCTAATTGGAAATCGATATTTATCGAGGAAAAAGTTCCCCTTTCGTCCTAATGTCCTGAATACACGATAAATTTATAACACATGAACGAAGATAGGACGTGCCACGTTAACGACATTGTCAAGACGAGGGGTAGAAGTTTCAGTAAGATAGGAGAAGGACATTAGGCCCTTGATTTTGATGGATGTACTTATATTTGCAATTTTTGCTCGTTTTTGAGAGAGAACCGAAGAAAAACACGAAAGTAAATATATGCGCTTTATACATAGTTGAAGTTTCGTTTGAAATCGACGTTAAAATGGAAATAAAATTCCAAGAAAATTGTAGTATGCTAAACTAAAAGCTCAACTGGATGTGTAACGTTGAAATCAGGTTGCGAACATGCTATTTCTTTTCTATGAATTTTTACATCCGAGAAGACTATTTTCTGAATCCTTTCTTTTACTTGTATAACTAAAACAATTTCGAGGTGGTTTCACGTTATCGCTGGTGTAAGGTTATTCCAATTAAATTTTCCTCGCGGAAGATCAAACTTGACGCGTTTAAAAAGACACTGGACGAAAAAGAATCTCGTTTACGTCACTTTTTGTAGTTAAATTCCGAGTAAATTGAACCGGACATTACCTAAATTATCACTATTCGCTTAATTCTACTTCTCATACCATCACTGTTTGCTACCTTTTCCACTTTACATTCTTCTCGAAGAACTTGGTCGAAACCTTCTTCTCATTTAGATAACGCCATTTCTTTCGACCATCGTCTCCCACAAGATATACAACTCAAGTAAATTGCAATAAACTCCCCTAGAAGATTCAATTACTTGATACTCGATCCTGCACTCGCCAATTACCTAATACCTAACACCGATTACTCAATATCTAAGCTTACTCTCTGTCATTACCCATTCCTTCCTCCCCACTTTACATCCTCCCCCAGGAAACATCAGCGAAACACTCTTGTCGTTTTACCGTCGCTACTTTCAACCCCTATCTCGCATCACCGCCATCCAACACCTTTCCGATACCCAAACTTCCCTCTGGCAACCAGTGCCGCGCGCCCAAAGTACTCGAAGAACGTCCGCGTGAACGATCGCGAAAAGCACGAGCGGGTTGAATGGGAGGAAAAAAGCGCGGCCACTTATCTTGCGGCCACGGACACGTAACAAGTCGATCGAGTCGCGCCAGAAATCGAGCTGGTTGATAAGTCGGGCAGAAAGATCGGCCGATAAAAGTGTTGGAAAAGGGGGTGCAAAGGGTTCGGTAAGAGTGACAGCCGGCCCGTCGAAGCGGAACGACGCGGAGATTAGCCGCGTACACCGATGTTGGAAGATCAAGAGAGGGTAATCTGACTGGGAACGAACAAACAGAAAGAGAAGCGACGATAAATGGGGATGAAGGACGAGAGGGCGAGTTCCTTTTAAAGTAGTGGACCGCGTAAGTGAGAGAGGGAAAGGCAGAGAGAGAAAAAAGGGAGAAGAGAGTAGAACGGAACCGGGCCAGCCGTTTTTCCTCCAGGTTTTTCGCTCGCTTATCTCCACGCGACGTTGATTGGACGTTGACAAACGATTCCTGGACGGCCGCATCGTCGTCGTCGATATAAAACAGTCGTTATCGATCCGGTCAGGGGGTAGCCTGCGGCAAAAAGGGATCGGTGCTCGCTTTTGGCTCCGTTTGTTTCAGCTGCCTGGCTCGCGTCGGACCAAACCCTTCGATGGACGGGGAAAAATCGGGCCACCGATATCCTGCCTCGTTTCGAACGTCCCTTTGAACGCGCTTCCACCCGGGGTTATTAAAAATTGCCCTTCCCGCAACGCTATCGACTATCACCGAGCCTCGGTCGTCCTGTTTCCTTCGAGTTGCTTAGGGTCGCCACGGTGGTTATTGCATTCTGTAAATGATTTTTAGTTTTGGGGTCATCGAGTTTGAAAGAATTAGTCGGACGGTGGTGATATTGAATTTTTACTTTGATCTCTGAATTCTTAGTTTCTGATGGTTCGTGCGAGATGGTTGTGCTCTTTTGAACGTGCCCTGGTTGAAGATATTGTGTTGTTCCGAGGTGTCTTGGTTTTTCAATATTGCTAGAATTTTGTTTGCCAATCACATTTGGTTTTGGTGAAAAAGTTGGAAAGCTAGTTTCATCTGTCAATGGAATATAGTTATTAATACTTGACTACTAGAAGGACTTCGCGTAGGACTTCACAACACGGGATGATGGAAGGACTATACACGTTCTTCGTTTACCTAACACTCGAAGTTTAGTCATTCATTAGGAACATTCACGTCAAGTCCCGCAGGAACTTCGCGCAAAATAATCATTGAAAGTTACACGATATGTACATCTCTTCCATTAGTTAATTAACAGGTTTGTATTCATCATAAACGTTAATATAACCCTGTAGAAACAATAAACTTACTGCGAAATAAAAAATACATTATTTTTATCATGCTCGTACTACTACTATAAAATATACCAAATAAAAGATCAAAGGCGATACGAACAATGGAGGAAGAAATTAATAGACGGAGAGGAGGGAAGATTGAGAGGAACCTACGAAGAGTTTAACGTCCAATTAAACGTTTTTCCGCTTGACAGAAATTGTCGAGAGTAAAATTTTGACTTACAAGCTACGCAAGTTTATTTAGGTCTCTGTACCTAATTCAATCAAACACCTTTAGCTTCACTTGTTTGTTCAATTCCACAGCAGTGTGCGCGGTCGATCAATTCTGGATACAAGTACACATTGTAGTCGTGACGTTAATCGATAATCGATAGCCGGTGTTCATAATGAATTGTTTAATTTCGATACTCGATCTTTCTACAACAGTCGATACGGCATTAATCGTTGTCTATAACTCCTACATCGATGCTTCGAAGAAGATATAAACTTAATTACACCTCGAAACGCCATTTTACATTGAAATTGGCGATTCCTATAAACTTGTTAATTATAGGGAATTACCTGTTTTGTATTGGTAGTACAATTGCTAATACAAGTCTGATAGGAATCGATTAATAATAATTAATAACCTGTTCTTTCTATGCCGCCTACTTAATATCTTCGACTTTACCGAGAGAAGATGCGTAAAATTTGTTGTTTAACAAATTGTGTTTTTAATCGCTTTGTAGTTATTTGCATTTCTGTTACAAGCAATTTACTCTAACAGACTCCTCAAACGATCCATAGTTATTTAGCTTCCTGCTATTCAGGAAATTTTCATAAACAACGTACCTTCATTTCTCAAATGCGGTTGCTCATATTTCTGCTATTTGATGCACTGCTGTGCATATTTGTATAAACAACGGCGAGTATTCTTCTGCTGTTCATAAGATATTTATTTTGAAAATTTTCGAAAGTGTGTACGATATATTTGTTTCGAAAATATTGTTTGACGAATAACAATAAAACATTTTCGTCGCAACCTATCAGTGTAAAAATATTTTCGATCCATCGTAATTGTCAAGTATGTGCAAAGATATACGATGCAGGGGAGGAACAAACAATTATCGATATATTCTACGAAAAATCATTCATGTATCAGAAAATGCACCATTTTAAACCTACAAAATTTCTCTGGAAAGTTATGAATATTTTGCTCACTTTGATAATTGTTAATTAACATCCACCAATTATCTACCGAGGTTTTATTTTTTTTTTTTCTTCGGTAATTATATTTTTAAAAGTATGAGTGCGTAAAAACCCGCGGTCTAAGCGCTACATTCTAATTATTATTATTTATATGGCTTCCCCATGAAACCGCTCACCCCTAACTAATTCTCGAAAACGAACGAAACTTGCATCTCACATCGGAAAATTTTCGCTGATCATGAACGCGTCTTTAATTGACCAGTCAAGCAGAGGAATCAATTTGCCTGGCTAACTATAGCTCGATAAATTTCGCGCAACCTCGGAATTAATTTACCATTTATACCGACGCTGAATCGACGCTCGAGGAAAAATGGAGCCGCGTTTCAGCGAAGCAAACCGTGACAGAAGGAAAACGCGGCTGAAACGCAATGAATTCATTTCCATTGGGCTACGCGACGTGTGCCCGGGTTCTCTTCAATTATTTACGTGGATCGTGATACGAGCATAGATTGCAACCGATAGCATACAACGACCAGTTTGCTTTTTAATCCACCAAACACAGATGTATCCGTGGTTGTAATGCGTTGTTTCTCTAGCTGTAATTAGCTCCAAGTTTCTCGCTTTGAGAAATATCTTGAATTATTCGAGTCTTCTAGAGATTAACCTTAGCTTATAAAATTGAGGATTACAACGACGATTGTATGTATTTTTCTATCCGAATATTCAAATGAATCTAATATTCATCTATCCAGCCATTGGAAAAGTTTTGCATAGTATCATATTGTAGTATCGTGGACGAGGGGTCTGGGGGGTGTCGGACGAATTATAAACAAGCGGATGCGGAGCGGGGCTAAGACAAGAGACGTGAGGCTAAGACAAAAGACAAAGGGTTGCTAAGGGACATCAACGAATTAACATTCATTGTGAGTTGAGAAGCCAGAGAGTGTGAATCGAGAAGTCAGAGAGATAGTGTTGCTAGCGTTGTCGAGAGAGTGTAGTCCGCGTGAGAGACAGCGTTGGATCCGTGGCGACGAGAATTGCAAATTAACTATTTAGTTGTCTTAATTATAATACGTTATTGTATATAGTTCACGTTAAACAACCATTGTTTCGTGTTTAACCAACCTGCTTAATCCATTTATTGTAAATAAATTAATTGTAGTAAAGATCCTACAATATATCATCTTCTTTGCCGTTTATATTACTCGCGTTTCTAACATCAAATACGAAAATATATGAATTTTGTAAGTAATAATGTATAATAATACATTAATATAAATTTTTTCCAGGTATACAAATACATAATTAATAAGAATGTATATACATATATTATATAAGCGTAATTTGAATTTATTTACTCACATACGATAAGTAGAGTATCGATGTAGTTGATTATAACGTGCGATATACTCACGCGTTTTTATAAACATACGTGCACTCAACAAATAACGTACACAATCTGCTACAACGATCAATCTCTAGCTTTCTATCAAATTTTTCACGCTCTATCCTTTCCTCCGTTCATCTCTACATTCAATTCATATCATTCCCCATACGTTTTCATCGTTTACTACATTTTCCGAATAAAAACTTCTCTACGATATTACGCGATATAACCGGTGACACGAAAAGTAAAGCAACAATAACAAAATCGAACGAAACAACAATAAACGTCTCGCCATACGTTTCTACGAAATCTCTAATCTATATTACGATAAACTGGGACGCGAAACCTTCCACTGTAATCCCTCCTTCATGCCCTGTGTCTCATCCAACGAAGAACGTCAACGAAGATTCATAGATCCCGAGAAATCGTCTGTAAAGCGTCGTGTTCGTGTTCGTGCCTCGCTTCACGGGATCAGAGGATCGTTTGAATGTTCTCCATTGCCGTCCTCTCTTATTATACTACACGACGCTATACTTATCCCCTGTTTCACAGAAAGTGATTGTCTCTTCGAGATTACCTTTCACAGGCAGCAACACCTATCGAATGCACCTTGGATCCTGGTATTAAGGACTCGCGTCTTTCGCGAAGACACTTTTACAGATAAAATTACTTTTACAGATAAAATTTACTTTTCAATGGATATTCCATTCGTCTACTTGGGAAGATTAAGTCGAACCGAATCTCATAAAGTTAAACTCACACCTTAAATCCAACCATGCGCTGGTGACTTGTTATTGTTAAAGATTAGTTTACATATATTATAACATTCATGTTAGCATACATACGAAGTGGTTGGGAAAATATGGAAAACGAAGAAAGTATATACAATTGAAGTTTTCCTTGAGAAGAAAGAATATTTCATACGCGCCAACCTAATGAAAAATCATTCTTTCTGAAAGGTATCGATCTTTAACCTGCGTAGCAACGATTCTGCGATTTGACATTCTATTTCTATCTATTTTTTTACAGAAAATTTCATGTTCATCGTAGAAAAAATCTGAATGTAGCTGCACCTAAAGTTGCGGTGTCTAAAAGCATCTTTTAGAATTTTAACGATATATATATATATATATATATATATATATATATATATATATATATATTATAGTTTAATATCGTTTCTTTAATGAAAATAGGAAACAGAATAACAAAGTGAAGCGAGATAGAGAAAACGAACTTTGTTGGACGTGAAATACGCTTTCGGGGCACGCAGGAGCGCGCGCCTTTTTGAATTAACAAGATGAACAGGATCAAACGTTTCGTTGGCTGCACAGGGCAATTACAAGCAACTGCTTAAACATCAAATAGTCCTGCACGTGTCCGACAGCATTTCCGCTCGTAAACGTTTGCGCGAAGTGTCTCGTACGTCTGCGCGCCTGTGTTCATGTTCTCTGGATAATCGCAGCTTTGTGAAGTTATCCGTTATGGTGTATTTGATGGGAATTGTTTTCCACCTGTACAGGTCGACAGCCTTGTAATAAGGAAAATGGATCTGTGACGAGGCTCGTGTCAAACATTTTCCATTTCCTCGTTTGTGTTCTTATCTTGAAACACGTATTAGCGAAGAGAAGAACGCTAAAATGATCTCAGAATTCTTCTTTTAACACTTTGACTGCCACGATGGTCATTGTTGACCGGAGCGCTTGAACTTCTTACAATTGTAAAAATTGTATGAAAATTGACAGTTAGGGCATTTTGACTATAACCGATAAATAGAAGATACTTTGAAATAAAAAGTGCCCCATTGAACGATTAAACATTTTTATCAGAACATCGATAAAAAAAATGAGAACAAATCTTGCATCCAGCGGTGCACTGTGCTAAAACACTTTAAACATAAATGTGGCTTATCAATAAAATCTGCACAATATGTGATCACCCTTTTGGTCCGATTCGTATTAATTTTTTATCCTAACTGTTTAATACTTTTTTTATAGCATTATCTGCAAAATTTTCATGCCAGGTATGCTTGCCCTTTTTTCTTCTGCATTTCGTGTCGCAATCTTTGTCGAATAAGTATATTTGACGGCTCTGGTGAATGACACTATGTAAGGTGCATTGCGAGTGCCATTCATTCTAAAATCTGATACCTTGATTTTTGTTTTTGTTGCTTGTTTATAGGCTATCATCGCGTTTGAAATTGATGTATTTAACAATAACTCTAAAGCTAATTTTATATACCACCTGAGATAAATCTAGAGCATATTTTCCTCTCTTGTAATCTACTACCATTGGTTTATCACAAACATCATTTTTTTTACCTCTACCATTTCAGCCGAATGTTTCGTCGAAATCATAAAAATAATCATAATACTGTTTACTAATATCTTCTACACGTTTCAACAATATATTCTGCAAGTTTTTCTTACGACGAAATAACTAATGGTTTGTTGAAATAAACGAAGACTTGTTATAATATGTCGCTATCAACTGTTATCAAGGCGCCACGGTGGTCACCCGTGACCACCAATGAGATAAACGATCCACTAGGGAAGAATGTTGTCTTACATCATCAATTTATTATTATTTTGCAATTATATGCTTTGAATAATAAAAATACTCCCGTGGTGTCCTGAGCGAAACACGTGATTTCGGAGTGGCAGTCAAAATGTTAATATCGTTAAGAACGTGCAAATGTCTTCTACGATTCGCGTTTCAATTTTCAGTAAAAAGAAACACATTGAATAAATGAAACGTCAGTTGTATAGTATTTTAAAAATTCAACGCATTCTCTGTTTACTGGTCTACGCATATATTTAAATAAACCAAATGTTCGCCTATATATGTTCTCATTAGAGGAACAATCTAATTGCACGTTCTGCTTGGAACGTGATCGGTCTGTCGTAAGAAGACTTTACACGTACGTCGATCTTGTTTCGCGTTCAATGATTGGAAATCTACTTTCTCGCAATTCTACTTTCTACGATATCAGCCATCCTTGGATTTCGCTTTATTTGAGGTTCTATGTCACCATCCTCACTATATATATGTTAAAAGTTCAAAGCTTGGAATTTTCCCTCTTACAAAAGATTTTAAACAGCACCAAGTACCAGATCCTTTCAATCTATCACTTTCCATCTCCAATCAACCCTCATCGAACCACAAGCCAAGAAGTCCAAAGTAACTTTGCACGCTCTCTCGTCTGTCACATCCAAGTATTTACCAGCAAATGGTTGGGTCGAAAGTACAGCGAAGAAAGCTACTAAGGTTGGCGGTTAAAAAAGGTTCAGATGGGTTCACAGAGCTTTGAGAATGCGATAGAGGAGCCTAGAGCGACAGCTGAAAACGGGCGACTGAATCGATTGTACAGCTCAGTTCACAAGTATCGCGACACTTACGGAAAACGAGGAAAACTTTCGAAATAGAAATTTGCTGAAACTGTTCAAAATTATTATCTCGTTTGAAAGTTATGTAAAAACTAACGAAATTCACGTGTTCGATGTTACAATATATAATCTCTTTCTAGTTACATTTTTCTCATTTCTATCTATTGTTTGTAGGTCATTGTTTTAATCAATTTTCCCACTTCCTTTCTCAAGGTTTCTTATTTGATTACAATTTCAATAACTTCAGGAACTTTATGACCAATTTGTAACAAAACCTTTTCGATAAGTTCAAAGTTTAAAGGGTTGTGAGGGCCAGCGTGTACGACACTAGATTCATCATGTTCTTCTTCTATACCTTACTAACGATCCTTGCAAATTTCCGCATCTTTCTAAAAGCATCCATTCAATTGGTTCGATTAATTACATTTTTCGTTAATTCTTTACAATTCCACCGATCATTATGACACTATAGCTAGTCGACAACTCGATCGGACTCGTAAGCCGAGTTTCACAATTTTCTCGAAATATTGGCAGATTTTAAAAACCATTGACGATTACAAAATCGCTTTCTCGATGATTTAAACCCATCGTCAGGACGTGTACGGATCCGAGAGCTGTTGCAAAACTTATGAACGTGACTGTACGTTCGTATCTCTTCTCAAAGGGTTAATAAAGAATCGGAAGAGTGAAGAGAAGAGGGAAAGAGGGAGCAGAGAAAAAGAGAGAAAGTGAAACGATTCAGCAGGAGATCGAGAGGAGGACGCGATGCCAAAACGTGGGCG
This sequence comes from Bombus fervidus, assembly GCF_041682495.2. NCBI lineage: Eukaryota > Metazoa > Arthropoda > Insecta > Hymenoptera > Apidae > Bombus > Bombus fervidus. The sequence goes on along the minus strand of NC_091530.1, from coordinate 9,416,824 downwards.
CGGCTTTGCGAACAGACATTTTCCTTCGCGTATCTCTGGCCCCGCGTATCGATCTGTAAGCGGAGCGTGCAGTCAAAAACGAAACGCGGCCAAAAGGGAAAAGCGTAGCCACGCTAGTTAAACCACGATAAGCCACGCGATAGAGAGACTGGAATTTTTGAGAAGCTGACGTGAAAACGAAGCGAGTCTTGCTCCCCTTGGACGTAGCTCGCTTTTGGCAGGAAATTAGTTAGTCGCGTTGCTGCCAGGAACACGTTAAGTGTATTTGGAGTACGAAGACTCGCATGGTTGGAAGTAAATATAGGGTTGTTCAAAAATTTCTTAAAAAATTTGTCTCCTATGTCTATTCGTCGTTGGATTTCCTCGCACATTTTTCCATTCGCGAATTGTCAGATCTTTCGCTTTGTATTCGTAGCCTTAGTACGATTGTGAACTTCGTATAGTTCGAAAAATGTGCGGTTTGGTGTTTTCTTTTCAGAATTATAAATCGAAAATAATAAGGATGGACCGTGAGATTGTTTGGCGCGATAGACGATGATGTCGTTAAAAAATTCCTTCGTTTGTTTATTCGCAGATGTTACTCTTGGGCTTCCTTCCTTCGCAAACTGAAATTATATGCACAACAGTCTTTCTACAAGTATTATTATCAGTGTAAGGAAGATTTTTCTGGCTCTTTAGAACTATCAATTGAAAATGACCAGTCTGCTTAATCCTATTTTGTTTGCGTCACTTTTCTTGCTAATAAACTTCGTTAAGTGAATGGAGCGTTGTTAAACATTTGCTTGTTGTACAATTTGTTAGAATTATTTAAATACATTGATTAACATTCTATATTTTGCAAATCTTATTTAATCTATCCTAATACAAACACCTTATCATCGTAATAACGCTAGGAAGTCTATTTGTATCGATAGTTAATTCCTAGTTTCCAAATTGGAATAAAAACTTTTAATCAGTTTTTTGATGAACGCAAAAGATTTCACTTATAGGGCGTTTACTTATAAAATTGTACCTATAATTTTTCTTTGATATCCAAGAATTGTTATTAGACGCACGAAAGCTACGATTATTGAAATATTTTGGTAATTGGAAATGGCCGTCTATTATCATAAAATCGTTTAGTTAGCTTACACAACGGCACGTAGAAACAGAAGAGGCGGATAAGCTCGCGACAGAAGGCAGCTTTGAAAAGTTTGCGGACACGACAAGCAGAGAGTGGCTTCGAGTCGTTAGCGTGCATCTAACTTTGATCGTCGATGGCGTAAAGAGCTGGCAGCCGATATACATGCAAAATACAGAGAGTGAGAGAGAGAGAGAGAGAGAGAGAGAGTCGACTTATTTTTTGCCTGTGTACACTCGAGAAAAGTTCGAGAGAGGCGGTGCGGCGTTGCTGTGTTGCTTTGAAAACGTTGCTGCTTGGTTGAGATTTCTAAAATCGTCGTTTCCGTCCAATTTACTCTTTTTACTCTGAAAATAGTGTTCTTCGTGTTTGCTGCCGTTTATTTTGCACTTTGATGTTCAGTATTATCACGTGAAGTCTATATTATAAAAAAGAATATGCATACACATATAGTTTATATAAAAATGTCGAAAGTACGTACAAATATTAATATAAAGGTGAATATTTCTTGTAAAAGTGAAATTCTTCTGGAATAATTGAATAATTCAGGATAATTGATAAAATTGATCTATTACATGAATTCGTTCTACATCTAAGTTTGCTTAAAAATTGTTACAATTTTTCATTTATCTTTCGCCTTTGACCCTGCTCAGAATTTGATTAAACTCATGAAACTTAAAGACCTTTTTTTAAATTCCCGCTAATAAATCATATAATACTTAAAGAATCTCAAAAAAAAAAGTGGTAAACGTACGAAAATCGTTAACATATTATGAACTAACTATGAAAAATTTAAAGTGGGATTGTATTATAACATATTTTTTAAAACTATCTTGAGACACAAGAGAATAATTTTCTTCGTTTGATAGGAACAATTCAGATTAAAAATCGTTAAAACAATTTATCCTCGTGTTTCATTAAAATACCCTTGTAAAACTTCCTTCGTCCCGATTAATGCATCTAATCATATTCTTTCATTTCTGTTTCAGGTAAGTCGAGGAATCTGCACGAGAAGGCGATTTCTTTTACCGACGAATCGAACTCGTCCAGCCGGCCTGAGTTATCATCGACCCGTTTCACTTGGAACGGTGACAAAATTTGCATTTTGACCGTGGCCAGCCCGTTATTAATTGGGTTAATAAGGAAACCGACCGACCTGATCGATATTCACTTGGTGCACCGTGGATTATCGAGCCCGATCTATCAATATTTCATTTTTGGCCGGCGAATTTCGAACTTCTGTCGGTGGCATTCCACCGAATAATTGAACAGGGTAAACCCGAGTCAAATTTAACGCTTCCGTCCTGCTCGTGAGCCACGATTGACGAGTGGATTACGCACGTCCTGGAAATTGCATGTCGACATTCTGGAAGGCGCGAGAGGACCGAGTGAAATGCCACTTTTTCTATTTCGCGAAAGAAATTGAAAGTGGGTAGCGAAGTTATCGCGAATGCGATACTCGAAATTGTCGGGCAAATTCCTTTTATTTCGTTAGTGAAACAATGCAAGCCTGTGGAAATTGCCCGAGTGTTGGAAATTCAAAATTGTTTATTTGCACGTTTATATTTTAACGTGGATGGAATATTTCAAAGAGAGACAGAGAAGATTGGAAAGAATATGGGAATTTAGTTGGCGAACATTTAACAGATTCTAATTATATTTACAGCTTATTTTCGCTATGGTATGGATATAGTAATTACACCTTGTAGTCGAATTTTTCTTTGCTAGCGAGCAGAAAGTGGTTGGTTATTACTTTTCATTCTAGTAAGAGGAATTAATGAAAGGAACAAATAATAATTAAAAACAGGTTTGGTAAAATCGCAATAATGTAACGATAGAAAAATATTACGTGTTAAAGCTAAAACCGTTGAATGATTAAATATGATTAAATAATGAAGACACTAAGTAATAAACACAATGTATATAGATAATACTTCTATATAAAAGATATAATTACGTTGAGTATATATCTATATACTTGTACGAAGATATTCTAAACAATAGTTCAGATACATCAAATAAATTGGATGGAATTCCGAGTGGAAATAGAAAACAGATCGTAAGAATCAGAGATAGCGTTGTGAAGAAGAAAGAGAATAGGGGAAAAAGCGAAGTGAACGGAATCCCTAAAAATCTCTACCGCTTGAAAAACAGTTTTCGAAGTTGCTACAAGTGACCTTTCGCCTCGAATGTACAACCGAAGCAACTTCGTAAAAAGTTATCGAAACTTTAAGTACAATCGAGTGCGTGAAATATAGGTGCTGAAAAGTGGCGCTAGAAATGTAATAAAAAATAAAGAAGACACGGATTCCTACTTTTGTCAAGTTCAGATCGAAACAAGAACTCAGCACCGTATTCTTTCCATGTGAAAACTAATTTCTCAAAATATATATAAATAAACCTAATAAATTTTATTCTTTCGATATTTGATACGATGTTATAAAGCGTTTCATTTCTCTTACAGTCACTAATACGACGTAAAAATCATTAATATGTAAAATATCAGAAACTCATCAGGCAATATAATTCTGCATCGAAATTGCTCTTCCTAAATATTATTAATTCGTTGATCTCTGAAATAATTATTTAAATATTTCAACTGCCTTGCAAAAATATTCCAAAAAATACTCGCACTTTTCGTGTCATATTTCCGTGAAAGAAAATATTCACAATTTTTTTTTTTTTTTTTTAATATTCCACTGTGCCATTTCTTTCTTGAAAATGGAAAATCGTTACTTTGTATATTGAATTACAACATGATCACCAACTGTCGGTTCGCGGAAGGACGGTTAATCGCGTCAAAATTTCATTAAAAGATGTGTCCAGCGTCCCGAAACGTTATTAAAGCTCAAAGTTGTTCATGAATCTATTAGCCAACCTAACACATATCAATGTACGTGCACGTACATACCCGTTCCCGAGGGATACATTCGATGGCGTGCCATTTGATGATCAGCAGCACGAACCGTCGTTATTAACAGAGAAATGAAAGGGGACTGGCCCGAAGGCAATCCAAGGATTAATCTTTTTAGCAAACGTCTCGGGACGCGTGAACCGCGCCACCATGTTGAATCCTGGTTTATCGACAACGTCACGCTTGCCGAATATTTCCGCCTCGATCCGCCGATGAAAGTGCCGTGCACTTCGTTCCAAGTATAATTCAGGATCTAATGTAATTGCCTATAATTCAGAATCTAATCTAATTGTCTGTAATTCAGAATCTAATGATTGCAAGATAGCTTAATTTTTTGAAGTCTGATTAAACAGTCGCTAATTACGTAATAAAGTTCTACCTCGATCTTATTTTAATTGATTCGAATGTTATTTGAACAGTTAACAGGGCATTAACTGTTGAATTTTAGATTGCAATTTTTTTTTTTTTTTTTTTTTTTTTTTAGAATTTTTTACGCAACGATACCTACGTATACATACACTTTCATTAGCTAAAATCTAATTAAAATTTCCGCGGAAGGAATTACATTAAATTTTAATTAACTTAGTTCTTTCTGTTATCCGCGAAAAGCATATTATGAGAAGCTTCCCATTTTAATACTGTTAATTTGTTGAACTAATTTTAACATCTTATCTTAAAATTTCATATTACACGTTTGTACTTGATCAAGTCGTTCTTTTTTCTTTTTTTTTTTCTTCGTCGTTAACGAATTTCTTAAGCTTTTGAAATAGAACGAAAGAATTGCGATTGACACGCGTAATGTCTCGATTTTCTGGAAACCTTCAAAATCTTTTCGTCCTTTGAAACGAGAATAAAATTGAGACACAATAATTCGCAAATGTGTTTAATACATAAATTAACAGAAAAATACTTGTCTTTTAATTTTAATTTTAATTTTGACTTTAATAGTAAAGTTGACATTTTTTTTTATAAAAATAGCTTAGTCGTACGTTATTCAATTCTAAAAGAATTTCCTACTATTTTTCTCTCATAGCAATAAATAATAAAATATTCGAGAGTGCTTCCGCAAAACTATTATGAAATGATTTCGTGTGCAAGTTCAGTTCCCCTGAAAGGGCTATTTCGGCACTTGGCCAACGTTGCAGCTAGTTTGCAGTAGTCAGTAGAATATAGCCGACCATAGAACGCTGGACGAAGACACGTGAAACAGTTCGAGTCAAAATCGAGTTCTGGAATCCGGTGGTAGAGAACGTTTGACAAAGGTGCACACAGGTCGTTTCGGGTCAAAATCGAGTTATCAGTGGCGCTCGGTTCGGTTTGCGTTGAAATCGTGTTTCCAAAACGACAACCCGCAATGCGTTATTCCTTTCATCATTTTTAACTATAGCGGAGAATACCTTTGATCCCATGACGATCGATTTCATTGTCCCCTTTGACGCATCAGTTTCGTCGAGAATAATTTTTTCATTTTTGTGAGAACAATTTCCAATCTTTTTATTGATATACAGAAGTATTAACTCTATTTTAGATTTTTTTCATTCTTTCCTTCAGCATATCGAATATTTTAGCTTTTTGTATATCATTAGTATTTTTATATCGTGTTCTGTCAGATCTTTTCAATTTTGGAGAATATCCCTATTCCCATCCGGATTCCTTTTTCTATTTCCATTTCTATTTCTGTTTCCACATATATTTTAATTTATGTTAGAAATCATCTCTGAATCTATCTTTATTCATATTCCAGCGCTATAGAAAATTAGAAAATTAGAAAATTAAAGTAGAAAATATTCCAACTCCTATTATAGAAAGTGAAGATAGTTGAAAATATTCTCATTCGTATTCTTACTGCATGAATATAACATTTTTGGAGATTATGAAGAATATAGAAAGAAACATTTTTACTAATATATTATTATAATAACATAATATTAATTGACAACGTATACTAAATTTCTTAATTGTTATCCTATAAGAAATGGAAGGTACAACTTACCCTATTCTTCCCTACAATCTTCCTCTACAATCTACCAGCCTAATATTTCTATTTCTACTTTTATTTCTATTCTTATTATTAGCAGCGGATAAAAGAAAGTTTAAGCTAGCTATGTAATTTGTTTGTAAAAATAATTCATCGATTCATATATTACGTATCAGTAACTTTTCTATTAAATATCTTCCACCACGTTGCTGGTCACCAACACTGAAATACATAGTAGATTTGTTCGCTGCTCTGTGTGTGTGTATTTGAACTTCCTCCTGTTCGTTACTGTATACAGAAATTGCCCTATTGTCTTGAAAGAATGGATTAGAAATAACCCAGGTGAAAACATTGCCTTAATATTCGCGGTCTCAGTCTCCGAGTGAAATTCCACGAAGCAGATTCTCTCATCCGGGGTTAATATCTGTTTTTATGGGCGATAAATGAAGTTGTTTACCAGGGGGCTGCGTAGCCGGGCCGGTAAACAACGCGATACTGGCCAAGATAAAAAAGCTGGCCGGTGAAAGAAGAAAGGAATTCGCTTGCAAATAAGTTTATTTACGATACGATTATTCGAAGTTACGCGTGTCCGTTGAACGAACTTTTGTCCGCGTAATAAAATTTGTATTAAAGCCTGGCTCGTTCGTGAACCAGCGAAAAATTCCACGGCAACCTGGCTTCGCTAAATAGGGAACAAGTTATAACGATGGAGGGAAAAAGGAGAAAAAGGAGAAGAAGAAGAAGGAGAAGAAGGGAAAAAATGACAGAAAGAAAATGAGAGGAAAGTTAATGTTGTAGAGCTGGACGAACAGTTTCCCGCGCAATGGGAAATGAAACTGATCGCTTGCATTGTGCCAAGGAAACGTTCCGTTGGAATTAAACGAACGAGGCTGGAATATTCATGTTGCTTGGCAAACAAGTGAATTGAGAGATTGAAGAGAAACAGCGAATACGTTAAGTCCGCGAATGGTTCGAGAATTCTGGAAAAAGAAACGGATGACTCGGAAGTGAATGAATTTGACGAACGACATTTGGATGTTCGATCGTTTTACATGGGTTTAAGTAGTTTAATGAGATTTTGCCAGAGTAGCATTCGCAAAGCTTTCAAATTGAATGGTTAAAGATTCGAAGAATTATAATTTGATAGGTTGGAAATTAGGTACCTTAGAATTTCGATGGATTAGGTATTCGATACGTCAGAAATGAAACGCTTCGAAATTTGTAGAGTTCCATTTGTTGGGTCTTAGAATTTGATTGTTTAAAAATTATATGGGTTGGAATAGAAATAGTCTGAACATTCGGTGACTTGAATTTCGGAGATTTCAGAAATATAGCGATCTGGAAGTCAAAATACTTAGAAATCGAATGGCTTGGAATTCAATGGCTTAGAACAGAGCATAATCGGAACATCGAGCGGCAAAGAAAATATCGTAGAATCTTAATAAACTTATAAATTTCTCGACACAAAATTTTCTTCATACTTTCGCCGTTTGTAAAATTTTTACAAAATTCAGAATACCGTTTGCTCCCTTGAATACAAAATTGCTACATGTGCATGCATACTCAAGCTTTTCAGTTCTGTCTCCTTTCACGCGGCAAGTGTATCTTCGTACGAAAATGGCAGCAAGCTATGAAGCGAAGTAAAGATATATCTCTTATACAAAGCGAATGAAATAGTTTGTTCTAGCTTTGAAAATGTGTCTCTAAATTCAACAAAAACTCCGAAATGTTTATCGAGAGAATTTTGAAAAATATTAGAAATTCTCGCAATAATTCTTCTACAAAATCCCAAATTATTTCACTGAAACAAAGAACTTTTAACAATCAAACGAATTGAATAAAGATTGCTATATTTTATTTGCATATGTAACTCACGCAATTCCCGTTACGTGATTTTTATCATAAAATAATAAAGAATGTAGAATTTTATGAACACGTTTCTTTTCGAATAAGAAATCATTCTTTAGGAAAAAGAGGATGAACGACTGAGCGGTGGAAAATTAGGGAACAATGTTCTGCTGGAAAGTGAGGCTTTTGTAGAATTTGTCGATCTCTATTTGTCGGGACATAAATTTTTCTTCCGAAGCGAACATTTCAAGCAGTAAAGGCTCGCTACCCTCCAATCCTACTCCCACGAGATGTTTCAAGATGCACTATGATTCTCAGGAAAAGATATGAAGTCAGTAAAACATTCTTATCGATATAATTTGCACAACCTTCTCTGTGTATTTCAAAATGTATGCTTTAAGATATCCTTTGAGAAAAGGATGAAATATAGAAAAGTCGGAAAAAAAATTACTACTGTTTATTTAAGAACGACCGTCTTCGATTAATAATTATTCTTAAGAAACAACTTTATTGGAACTTTCTTTTTTGTTCCATTTTATTCGTATACATATACATATACATTATGTACATTTTCTTAATGTAGTCTGGCAAATATACTATCATACTATCATACTAATTTACAAGGAATAGGATTCAAAGTAATATAACATTTCATCGTTACAAGTATTACAACGATTGACCATGTTTTTTATCCTGCTACGTCTTTTAATCCATTCCTCATCCAATACCAATTCAAGCTTTGCGTAAACAGGTTGTGTTAAAATTTTTCTGAAGCTCAACCAACTTGTCAAGCAACTCGATATTTTATAGGAAGCTTCGTAATAGAATACAAAATAGAAACTTTCGTCTGATTCGATCCCTTCGTTTCAACGGAATAATTTAGAATTCTACGTAAGAATTCGTGCAATAATTTCTAATACTTTTTTACAAGTCTGCAGTGAATACTGCACGTTATATTCAACGAATTTTTCTACGCTCGAATGCAGTGGCTTATTTAAAAAGAAGAAAAAGAGCGAGTGGAAGAGGAAAAGGACGAGAAGCATTCGGATGGGCTTGTAAAAAAGATATCGCGGGGTAAAGAACCACGAGAGACATTGAAGATGCCGGGGACAAAATGCATTTCGCAGAATCCTCGAAAGCTCGACTCGTCAAAGCGTGAAACTGCGCTCCGAAACGCCTGCATTCCGCTCGAAAAGGGCCACCGATACGCTGATGCGCGCTTATCTGTCTCGTCCGTTCTCTCGAGAAGATCCGAAAAGTTTCCACGGCAATTTCCGCACGACGCAGCCGCATTGTCCTCGTCTAAACTTGAGACAGGTTCGACGCGTGCTACTGCACCTTCCGTAGCTGGCTGCGTCCCTGAAATCGGCTCGTTGGCCGCCGCGCCGGGTCGAATTCGAAATCGAGAATTCGCGAACGCGAATATCAAGAAAACAGGTAGCGAAAAGAAAGGGGAATAAAATAGAATAAAGCGATAGAGAGATGAGCGCGATTCTCTGTCCGAGGAGATAAAAAATAAAGCGGATCGAAAAAATCGGAACGCGACTCTACGTTGGAAAGCTGAGCTGCGAAATTTAAATGGCTGTTCTCTAACTTTCCTTCCGACCCTTTTCATACCGCGGCCACGCTGATTATAGCGTGGCTCGGGTTTGCGCTAATCTTCGATCCTGGACACGTGGATTGAAATATTTTGGCCTCTGCTCGATGCTTCTACCACGATATTTGTCAAATGGTCTGGTCTAATTGCTTCTTGTCGATCGTCTGATACTTCGATCGTTTTTTATGTTGTTTGGGAAGATTGGATCTTTCGAAGATTCTTTCGTAGATGCTTGTAATATAAAACTTATGTCTTTCGTTCCTTAATTTCTTCAATCGATTTAAATCAACTTTTATGAGAAAGTTTGTTATGACTTTGTTTAATATTCGAATTAAAATTAGCGAAGATTTTGCTTGCGATTGTTTAAAGTTTAGGCTTAACAACGAGTTACTCAAAATTTGTAAAAAGTGAGATTACGAAATGTTTCTTACGAAATGAATAATCATCAAATGAATAATCATGTAATGGACAATTAGATTACTGGAATTGATCTAGAGAGCAACGAAACTTGTTTGCTAATTTTAAATTATTTCGACTGAATATGCATCTCTTGTATATACTTCCTCGTCTAATTCCAAATGTCATGAAAAATTATCATTAAAGAGATTTTGAACAGAAGATACGTAACCATTTAAGAATTTTACAAAAGCGTAATTAAATCATGCAACGTTCACTTCTGAATAATAAATGAATGATTTTTTTATAACATCAACGAGTACATGCTTCCCTGCACTAGAAAAGTTCTGCCAGGTTTTTATAACTCATATCACGATAAATAGTAGTTAATTAAGCAGTCTTCGCTATTAAATACAGGTTTCCCTACATTCAGCGTGAATGTTGTGTAATTACTTTTCGTGATCCAGTTATAAAATTAACGAGCTCAAAGAGCTTTGATACATCAATGGTTGAAGCAATAAACACTCGAATCATGCACTCTTTACAGACGAAGAAAGAGTTAGTAAACAGCTTAGATTAAAACTAAACGAAAGCACATAATTTGTTATTCAACAAAACTGTTTTACATGTTTAACCGACGCTTTTAAGAGAAAAATGGACGAAAATTGGTCAAAAGAATATGAATTTAAAAATGAAATGCTTAATTAATATTCTATGTTCTTTCGGACAAATTACTTTCAGACATAAAATATTGTAAAATGTTTTAAAATTCGTGTGCGTTAAAAATAATGAGAAAATGGTAGCGCACAAAAATGGAAAACATTATATTTCATTTTCGAAGACAGATTTATTCGAGGGAACATAGAATATTAATTAAATGTGCCATTTATTGTATTCTTTCAATTCTTGAAACTCGTTTTGAACATATTTTGTTCCAATAATTTAGAATATTTGGAATGTTGTTATTAAAAATTTACTAAAAATTAAATACTAAAATTAACAAAAATTGCAAAGTAAACAATAATTCTTCTTGGATTAACAACAACTGTGGTGGTTTTTGGTGTAGATGTTTAGGAAAATAAAACTTCTCGTTGATCTCGAACGAGTTGGCGCAATTTTAATATATTGTTGGAAAATGCGAAACATTACCCATTCTAGGTAAACTGAATATTCGTGGTCACGGATTAAGCTCAAAATTAGTTTGAAGATTAGGGAAGTTGGGTTAACTGCTGCACATAGGATCCGCCCGCCCCCTATCTATCATGAGTTGAGAGGGTGAACCAGCTTTGTGGTGAGACGTGTTATTGATTCGAATATCGTCCGTGTCGTTTGTTCTCGCATCTTGTACGTGAATTTCCTCGATCATCACAATTGAGTGAAATCGGATATCCGCAGATAGAAACTGATGACAGATCGATGCAGTATGAATGGAAAAGTAGAATAAAGAAATACATCATTTAATTAATTTACTAACACGAAATTTTTATTCGTGAATGCTTTAATAATTTGGGAGTAGAAATTTCACTCTTGATGTAAATTGGAATAATATTCGAGATACAGAAGCTTAAATTAGTAAAATTAGGAATTGTGGACCGTTAAAAGTGAGAACTGAGAGTCGAACAATTTGGTAAAGAAATAATTTAGGCAATTTAAAAATACGAAATTTTCTGTAGGAATTTTTTAATAATCTTGGAATAAGTTTTCCGCTTACTCTTAGAATAAATTAGTATTGTGATCTATATTATACATAAAATTATATTTTATATATAATATATTTAATGTAAATTAAAGTGATCAAACTATACGACAATCATTCTCATTCTTTTCGTTTAATCGCTTATAATTGAAATTTTATGGGGAAAACTGTAATCTCTCGTTACGAAACGGACGAAGTGCGAAAAGCGAAAACAACAAGTCGAGCTTGCGAGTTATAACTTCGTCGCTAGTTACTCGTGGACTGACGTAAGTAGAATCAGCTTTTAATTAGACAAAGTGTTGTTTTGTAAGTCCAGGTATGTTTCGAAAGGCTTGATTAATTAGAAGAAAAGCAAATAACCTGCGCATCGTCTTGGATCGCGTCGAACGTCGCTGTAAGCAATTATTTCGAATTTTAATGAAAAAGTATGAAATTTTCTAATATTACGAATTAATTATAAATTACAATATTGTAAATGTCACAGCTCTCTAGGCGATACTTTCTATATTAACAAGCTTTTCTCTGTCCATGGTATCTTCATGTAATTTATGTTTTGATCGTAGATCGTTCAAATTATACATATTTTGAACTATAATATTAACAGACATAGCTGACACGGCAGCTGAAGAAATAGTACCAGTGCAATTTAAAAAAGAAGAAGAAAGAACGAGATAAATGCAATCGATAACTACAATCTGTGTTTCCACGTCTAGAGAATATTGTTAGGAATTTCCAAGGGTTGACGAGGACGCATGAGCACGCATATTAATGCGTTGTAATCTTTGAAAGCACACAGGCTTTTCTATTAAAGTGCAACTTTACCTACAGTTTCCTCGAATTAAAAATCTTCTCACTTGATCCACTTTTCCTTCGAGCCCCTCAATTATACGCAATCATTCGTAAAACAGTCACTATATCTTATCGCACAGAACCATCCCTAAAGTATAACGCGAATCAATAAGATCAATTATCCACCATTTGTCACAAATACCCAACTCGCATTTTATTTTCACACATTACAGGGCCGTTAACATACACGCAATTTCTTCTGTGAAAATTCTCCTAATTTAAGAGATTTTATCTCGCGGACTTGGATCGAGTTAGAGAAACTTGCATCAACTCGATATAGTCGAGCAAACAAAATACCAAAATACTTGACCAATGGTATTTCCAAACACCCTATCTGGTAACCAGTGACCATTTTTGGTCTTAACTGTAGCAAATCATAACGTTACCAGCATTTACGAACTTTTATCCTTCTCTTTAATATCGACGACGAATGGCGCTCGGTTGGCGACAAAACGAATCCATGGAACAAGAGAAAATATCATGCCGCATAATACCTTCTGCCGGTATTTGCCTTTCTATCTTCGGTACTTCCTTTATTTCTTAAACGAAATTCCGCTCGTTTTTCCGGCTGAAACGTTCCCGGAGACCAAACACAGCTCCCTTCTCCTTTTGCTGCTTCCGTATCCGAGTATTAAATTTCGCGGCAAGAGGCAGAGAAAAGAGAGAAGGAAGAGGAAAGTAGCCAGGAAAGATCGCGAGCAAAAGGAGAAAGATAAATAATAAGGGGGCGACAGATTGGCGGATCGATTCGACGATTTCGTGCGCCTCGTAAATAAATAAGAGGTCGAGCTTCTAAGTGGATCACGCAGCGCGCGAAAAGAGAATCGGGCAAATTCGAGGCAACCGATATTGGATTCGACCCTCCACGCTCTTCTCCTCTCCCTCGTTCTCGTCGTCAGTTCTCGCTCCACCCTTTCTCTTCCTATTCTCCCATTTTTCCAGACGAGATAGAACCCTGTGCGATCCGATCCTTTTGTTATTCCGCGATCCAGTGCGCCACTACCTTTCCCTCTCAAAAGCGGCTGTGATCCTCCTGGAATCCGAGAATCCTCCCAGCAGCTACCACCAATCGAACTACGATAGGCGATGATAATCGTATCGCGAGAACGCGTCGCAGCTTTCTCCCTTGCTTTCTCCCTCTTTCACCACGTTTGTGTGCGTTCAGCCTCTCTAGTATTTCAATAGGTGGAGAAGGGAGCCGGAGCCAAGCTATTATTTTCGCGAGACGCTTTGTGAAAATTGACTTTTGCACGAACACTCGGAAATGTCGTTACGAGGCTGATGTTGTTTTCAAATTTGCGAAACTGTTCAGAAGATGATGCAGCAGCAGTGCGAAATAAACGTCGGTCTGAGATAATTTGAACCAGCGTTTTGTTATATTTCTTATTCGCTTCGTTGGTATTTTATTTTGTTTCTTGCTTATTTATCGTTGTTACATGTTGCATTTTAGCTTAATCCGCGCAAACCGGTAGCTTTTCTTCCGGAAGGAAGCAACCGGTCCTGTAGCAGTGCTTGAACACACGGACTTGGCGGTGTGAAGAAGCAGGAGTAGGATTAAAACATAAAAAAGGAGATAAACTTTGGGGGAGAGGGGGAGTTAACGTTGTCGGGAGATTAACGTTATGGCGAGGCTAACGTCGGGAGGAAGATTAAATATGTGCAAGCTTAATGATCCAAGATGCTAGTGACTGCCGGTATGGTTCCGTAGATAAGATCGATATTGCAAAGTCCGGCGTGGGTTGAAGAGGTAGTTGTGGAAGTTTCCGATCCGTAGAAATGACGTAACTTTCGCCAACCACTCGACACGTAAACTACGTTAACCCATTATGGTTGCGTAATCCGTGCTCGAGTCGGAAATAAGTTTGTTTTGCCGACCATTGGGCCAAACTTCTTACAAAAGATGCAAAGTTCTTATTCCAAAGTTCCACTTTTCAATATCAATTTATTTCTATCCTGTAATTTGACATGCTTTTGAAGTTCAATATGTTATCTGTGTTTGACGTCGGTGCAATACAAATATTTTTATGAAAGTTTTAATTAAACTTCACATTATATCATGTCCAAATCATGGTTGTCCCATAGTTTTCCTCTTGGAAATATTCCACGCCGATCCGGGAAAACGTCACAAGTTAAAAAAGCCTTTTACGACGTTTTAAAAATCCGATATCTCGTTACTCGCCTTTCTATTTATTACACATCAAGTTAAATTATTCTGTGTATTACGTTCAATACCATTTTTTATTCGGCACAAAAAGAAGACTTGGCAAAACCACAACGAACGAGAAGCACGTTCGCCGTGAGAAAATTGTTTAGACTAATGTTTCCAAGAAATATCTTTTTCCGACAAATATTAAATTGCTATTTATGAACTTCTAGCAATAAAATCGAGTGGTTTATTAATTGAAAAATCAAGTAATTTATAAATTAAAAATCAAGTAATTTATTAAAAGCAAGACGAAACACGTGCAAACGAATATACACATTCACCATAACGAATTAATACATAAAAAAAAAGGTAAAGTTACAATATAATAATATACAGGATAAAAATATTTCCAAGAAAAACTGTTGTTAATAAATTATTACGTAACAAGCTCCTAACAGCAAAATCGAGTATTTTATTAACCAAAAACTAGGTGAAACGCATGCAAGCGAAGCTCGCCACCCTAAAGGTCTCCTGATGCTGATTCAGAGTTAATTTGCTTGGCGTGTTCCATCGACCTGCTCTGTTTGACATAGAAATTAAATCCTAATTAATAGCACGTACGTGTGTAACACGAGTGTAAGTGCGTAGCTGCAATTGCAATTAAATAATTTCGGCCGACGTTGCAAAACGCTTGAACCCGTTTCAAACGTGCGCGAAGAACGCGTAGACGCGGGGCACAGGTGTGATCGTTCCGCTGTTCATTTCGCTGCAAAGAATGTCTCTGTAGATTTGTTCTATTCCTTTCTTTTGTTCATTTTCTCGTTTTAAGTGGCGCGGAGATCTTCGAGTTGGTGCAGACAAAAGGCGTTTAATTTTTTTTCACCAGAAGTTTAGATCTGAAAAGGTTAATTAGAGGAACGTATAATTTTTGCGTAAAACGTTCTCGAGAACCTGCTGGGAAGCGAATTGAAGCAGCTACATTAAAGTTCGTTAATTAATTCTGTTCGTTAATTTCGTATGGTATGCGGTTGTATGATTTGTTTTATAACGTTCAGCCAATTGCTTTCCACCTGCCTCTGCCGCTCTTTCTTTTCCTACTTCCTCGGTATGTTAATTTAATTCGCGCTCAACCCGGACTTTGGTCTCTACCGTTAATAACAATATGAAAGATTGTAAGGCAATAGAACGAGGAAAGGGAAGGATACAAGTTGAGAATACAATGTTGAGGGTACAAATTACAGAATATAATATACTATACTTTCGTTTTTTAATGTAGTTATTATTGATTATAATATGATCGATAATAATTTGAAATAGTTAGCACATCTTGAATAACAGAAAATCTTCCAATCTGCTTGTTAAAGAGAAATTATTACGCGAATTGTTTCATACATTCTACACGTAGCGGAATGTATAAGGTACGCGTGCAAACGAAATGATATTTATAAAACAAATTATTTTTCCTCTAGACTATCCTTTGTTTACACTCCTCCTTATCAAACAAATCAATTCTTTCGTAATTATAAAATTCATAAAACAGAGAGATCTACGAAAGAACCGTTCTCTTATCGACTGCCATTTAAATTCGACGATCTTTCTCCATAAACCACGCTTAATTTCGTCCATCCGAGACAAGCCATTTCAGAGCCACGCGCAACAATCTGACATTAGCAGAAGCAATAATGGAGCTAGCAGCACGTGGCTCCATTAAGGCGAATTTCGCCGCGGAAACACGGAATTCGTTAAAAGCGTGGCTTGCGTTATCGCACGCAGAAAGTTCGCCTCCACTGTCACCGGAAACGCAAAAAAAAAAAAAAAAAAAAAAGGAAAAGAGAACGGCGAGTTCGCTCGATACGTCGCATCGCATCCGCAGTAACGAAAACGCAACTGGATAGCGCCGTTTAAATACCCCTTGTCGCCTTTCCCCGCGCGTATCATTTTCCACGTTGCATAGACATCAGCGAAAAATCTGCATTCCCTTCCTGGTTATCATTTTTCTCTCTGTTTCCCGGACGTTGGTATCTCCGAGCCCCCCTTTAACACACAGCCATCCAACCCTTTTTCGTCCCCTTTTTTCGACAGTTTTAATCCCCCGTGCACGAGAATCCAACAATCTGTCCACGCTTCTCTCCATTCTACCCCCTGTACGTCCCCATGTCTCTCGCTTTTTCTCAATTGTTCCTTCTCTCTCGCGCTTTATATTTATTTTCATGACGTTACTATAGCGTCACGTCCCGTTACGTCAACTCACCGCGCACTCTTGCCCGAGTAATTCATAGTTATCCGGCTTTCGAATTTCGTTCAGCTCGTGCTCGTTGCCTCGATTAAGGAAACAACACGCGTGGGCACGCGCGGTGATAAAAGCTTGGTAAAAACACGATACAAAGGGGATGAGAGAAGAGGTTGGAAAGAAGGATGGACGAGGCGCGTGCAACTCTTCGACGCTGAATTATCGGCTGGCTTTTTCATTCTTCTCCTATTTTCATCTCTTTTTGTTCGCATGTCGATTCTCCACTTCGCTCTTATCCCGTTCTTTCGATCAATTTCGCTGCGTTCTTTCCGTCAACTTTGAAACCATTGTTCCTTTTTCAATATTCGGAAGATCTTATGTAACCTGGGAATTGTTACCGTAATTTCTTATTTTGTAGAAATGAGAGCAAGAACGGAAAATCGAGGCACGCAGTAGGTTTCACTGCTGCCATCCGGGCCATCGATGATCCGCGATTCGCTTTTAAAATTACGATCGGAATAAGACACGTTTCGTGAATTAACAAATTTTCAATGAGAGTGACATAATATTGGCAAAAAGGCAAAATGGTACAGTATACTTCGATCTATTGTGGCATTCGCGATTACTATAGCATCGATTAAAACGTATTCCAATTGCCTTAAATATTGTATACTATTCGTGGCCTCGCTCATTTTTCTTCTTCATCTTTCTTGCCTCGGTTTCGCGTACATCGTTGATTATCTCTGTCTAATTATCACGATGTAATTAATTCGCAGACGGTGTACTCAATTTGGTAGCGCGTCGCGGAATTTCGCAGAGCACTTTACGCGATCTTGTTTATCACGGACGTGGTTTTTCGTGAACGACTGACTGCTCGAGGAGTTTCGGCTAGTAACGAAGTTTGAGTGGCTGAAGTGCTTTCGGTTGGAAGTTGTTTGATTCCTGTTGCTGTTGTTGGCCCGCCGGAAGGATTGTTTCCGGCTAGGGATGCGTTCGACTGCGGTGGTCTTTCCCTTTGTTTTCTTCGTTTTTCCTGCGTCGTTTTGAAGGAAACAGCAATTGATCGTTGGATCTTTTTATGTGACGAACTGTTGTTTCTGATACGTTGGTTTACTTGAATTCTGTCTGCTTCGGTATTCGAGAAAGCCAGTGAAGCAAAGTGATAGGTATACGTTGAATTATATACTGAAATTTGAAACATTCTCTGAGGTGGAGGAATAACAAATAATTCGTCTGTAAATTCCATTAAACATCATTAAATACCATTTATCAGTGTATCATTATTTACAGTTATCATTATTACAATATATTTAAAATGTCTAAGTAACCAGAAAATTCCTTCGTCAAATACATACGAAGATCTCACGTGAGAGAAATACGAGAAATTCATTGTTGTTAATTTTCTATTCTCTATTCAGGTGGTTTCTTATACGCGTTGGTTTATTAAAGAGACGAGTGATAAAATTGCAATAGTCTGTGTATATTAAAATCACTTTAAAACAAGTCGTTGCTCGCTCAATGCTACTGTTCAACTCTACGCTCGCTAGTCGACTGTATCACTCGCTATAATCATTGTCCTAGAGAGCACGTTCGTCTATTTGTATCGACCGGTGGTATTACAAGAAGCTCGAACGTAACTCCGGTTGACGATTACAAATAGCGACGATTATTTTTTGTCCGCTGTTCGTTTACCTTTGAACGTAGCAAACCAAAACAACACGTGCCGCTACACTGTGTCATTCGGTGGTGGGAAAGAAGTATCAGTCTGTATAATTAGCGTTACTAATATATTTTAAAAATCATATATTTAATTACAAAGTCAAATGGAGAAATAGTTTTCACGTGGAACTAATTTACAGTATATCAAACCTTAACGTTGTTCTTTTATGAAAGATGAAACACGTCGATTTCGTATTATAACGTGATTTCGTTTGAAAATTTTCGTACTACGGAACTTTCCAAAAATTGAAGTCCACAAATCAATACCGACCACGAATAGAAACGAGACAATCGGCAGTCGAGAAGTCTAGACAGCGTCGAACGAGAAAGGAAAAGAGTGGGAAAACAGGCTGGTTAATTGAAAGTCGGGAGCGACCGAGACATCGCGTTAACCAAATCGAGGCGTAATATTTCTCGAGGGCTGTTACGACCATGAAAGGGAACCGGTGTAACTTTTTCCAGTCTGTCGGTGAATTGATGAAAGTGTTTAAACGAGATTTCCAGAGGAAAACGTCCCTCACCCCGCGACAGCCCCCGGAAATTACCGTCAACGTGTCATAGCCTTGAACTCTTCGAAACCTTCGCGTTTAAAAAGTCTTTTCATTTTTCTACCCCTCTTCGTTTTCCCTATTATTCTGATAAAAAAATTAATCGGTTTCTGGAAAAGCTTCGTTGGTTTCAAAGGTATACATATTCCAAAGGATTAAATAGGTCGACGACTGTTTTTTTCGATCCAGTTTAATGGTTGATAATTGAACGAGGCGAGGGTTTAGCTTCGAACGCTTCAAGGTTCGTGTTTAATCATGATTCCAGTTAAACGGTCCTTTAGTCAGGCTATTTAAACGATCATAAATTAATGAAAAGGAGAATAGGAAAGGAAGTTTGTTACATCGACGCGATAAAAAGTTAATCGTCTCGAAGAATTTTCTCGTTCTAAAGGTTTCCAGCTAATAATGTAAAGAAGCTAATCCTACACTGGCTTATTATTAATATTACGTATCTCCAAAAGTCTTTGTGATATATATTTTAAACAAACTCTGCTGCGAGTTTCAATAGGTTTCTGTCACGGCAGGCAACTTAATACGCGTCGTTAAAATATTTCCGATGCTTTCGCCAAGTATACATAATGCATCAAAGTTAGAAGCTGTTTTACCAAATCCAAGTATATTTCTCTCTGAATTAATCGATAATTTAAAATTTACCAATTTTTCCATTCGTTAATAGCGACCGTATAGTTCAATAATTCTATCTGTATTGCTTGAAGAACCGCTACAGATAAACTGATTTTTCGATCATTTATTTAAAACCAGGATCGGTGCATATCCCCCTTATTCAATTGCGAGCGAGTCTGGCTGCAGAATTAGCGATAGCGAATGGCGTTTTAAATAACACAATGCTCATCCCGGTAGTTTGTCGGTAATTTGTTCGTACACTCGTAAACCTCGTGAAAGCTTCGTGTTCCAGGATTAATGAATATTTCCTCTGGTGGAAAGTTAACGACCTTCGATTAACCCCTTTATCCGTCAAGCTCTTCGGCTCGCTGCGCACCCCTTAAATTTTATCTTCTTTCGTCAATGTTGCACAACCCTCGAGACTCTTTGACCGTTCCGGAAGGCCAGTTGAATAAAAAACAGAAAAAGGAGAGGGGTTGAAGAGAGAAGAATAAAAAGAGAGGAGAAGAAGAGAGCGTTATCATGCGTAATGATACGTCCAGACGTGGTCGATCGATTTTTTCCTCGATATTTCAGCCGCAGTCTCTCTCTTTAATGAGCTGTTGTTGAATTATTAGTATCGTTTGTGCACTGCATGTGCGTTGTGCGATCGATGGTTGGTTTAAAAGTGATATTAACGTTAATACGCCTCGGGTTATGGCTGAATAGGCATTTTGTGGTTTTTATGTAATTCCTGGCTTGTTTTTAAAAGCCACGTTTCGTTCGCATTCTCAATATCCGAGTTTCCTCGCTACATTCCAGAGTTGATTAAACAGCTTAATGTTTTGTAGCAGTTTATTCCCGTGCGATGTTAGTGGTAATTTGTCGTGTTCGGCACGCTTGTAGCATGTTTTTACATCTATGCGATACTAAGTTCGATTCTGAAATTTTAATCCTGATTGGCACCCCTGAATGTTAGTAGAAAACAAGTTATCAAATTTAGAGAATTTGATCAGTCGCAAGGAACATTTAGAACCATACAGTGGTATTACCAGAAATAAATCAGACCCGATTCCACAAACGTAAATTAATGCCAAACATATCGCGTATTAATTGCAGCCAGTTCCACAAACGTAACTTTGTTCTAAACTTACTCTTTATTTCAAAGGAAAAAGCAGTTCCCTAAAACTTGCCTAATTTCAAGACTATTGTATCCCTGTTCCAAACTAAATCCCTAGCCAATCATTCGCATCGCTAACTGATCCTATTTCGATCACGAGCTACCACCCTTTTACGGAATCTTTCCCAAACTCCGGCTTTCAAGAGTTCATTTTCACTCTCCCCTATCACAAACCATCATCCGTACACAAGCCACCACAAACGAGAAGCATGAAACAACAAGAGCAGAGAGAAGGGTTAGCGTGTTAAATTCATCATTAATCCGTAAAAACCGCACTGGTTCCGCGATTCACCGAGGCATTTCACCAGCGCAACGATATTATCGTCGCTCGCATTTATCAGTCTTTAATTATCTGGTCGCATTGTGCCGTGCGTGTAAGCGTTCTCCGTGAGTGGGTCAAATCGCGTTCAATTACAATAAATACGCGTTAGTCCACTGGTTACAATCGACACGCCATTGATTTCCGCTTCGCGATCCTTAAACGCCCGACCTAACCGCGTAAAATTTCCAATCAGCCCCTTCTCTGCTGTGTCTCTTATGCTGCGTTCACACTGGTGCCGCTATCAGCCCATTCTGATAGAAAACAACAGTCGATGTTTCTTTAAGGTAACGTACTTACCTTAAAGGTCAATAACTTTAATGTGTGTACATGGTGAATCGTCTAAATTGTGCTAGAACCTAATCGACTAGAATCTAAAACATCGTCGAATCTATTAATTGTACCAGGAAATATTGCAGATAGAAATGAAGCAATTTCAAAAGCAGCGTAATTTCATCACGACGGAACACAAAGATTAAATCTATGTCTTTTAACGTACTGGCCAAACGAACTCGTTATTCCTTATAAAAAAATTCACTGAACCAATCATAGCGAAAAAGCCATTAGTTTGTGGAATATCTTTATCCAAATATCAAAAAGTACAAAAATTACCGATATACATTTATTAGGTCATCCGAAAAGTTTCTTTCGTTCTATAAAGAAATAATGGATGCACAACATTTTTCGTTTTATATTATTTTTTCGAATTGCGTATGATCCATTTTGTTCTATCAAGATAAAGATTACAACGTTCGACAGATTAGGTTTCATGTTTGTATAAAGACTTGTCTATGAAAGAAAGATGCTTTTCGGACAACCTAATACATCGATATATATCATCGTTTGCTTATGTTTTATGAGAAAGCAACAGCTTGCAAGTAGTTTTGATCAATGTGTACACCGCATAATGCCCTTTGTACGGAAGTTACAGTAGCTCGATATATCGAAATAACTGTATCGAGACTGGAGGGGTAGGTAAGGAAGGGGGGATAAAAAAACGGCAAGTTTTAATTAATTTTCAGCCTATATTCGCCGCAGATAATACGAACGAGTGGAGAAGCATCGAACGAGAAATGCGAGTAGCTCGAGGCTCGACGACCAGCAGAAATTTGCCGGCGAAATAATTTTAATGAAGCTTCGCGACCATGTGCCGATATGTACGTGCTTCGGGCTCTCTGCTTCTATACATGTTTCCTTTTTTCCTTTCCTATTTACAACCCTCCTATCCAACTCCCCCACCCCAACCCAACCCTTTTATGATCGTCCCGTTGTTACTGTATTAATAATATACTTGCTTAATTAACTTAATAGCGTGTTTTAATCTCTCGATTACAGGATCGAGGCCATGTATATTTCGATGAGCCGGAATAGTTGGTTTCCATTCTTCAATAGAATTTCCCTGTATCACACCGTGTACGCGCTAATTCAACTCGTAGACACGCGATCGTTTCGATTATTATCCTATTTCTCTTTTCTTCTGATTTTCCATTTTGTTCTCTAACTGCTTTAGATTGCACGTGAAGGTGATTATTGGCTGCGAATTTTTAACTTTAATTTTTTAGACATTAAACGAGAATCCATTTATACTGTTTATCTCTTTGACATAAACTATTTCTTTACTTGGAGATCCTCTATTTCCGTTTCTACGTGTCGTCTCATTTTTGTTCTTATTTGCGTTCGCAAAGACTAGAAGAGACATAATCGAAATTGATTTGTCTGTGTCAATCTTCAACATTATAATATTCATAATTCGATGTTGCATCAGGCTGAAGTGATCACCACTTCTAAGAAAACTCTACATCTGATCTTTTAGTTTTCTCAAGCACTGAAACCATCGACAGCGTATAGACAAAAGACTGGAACGAAGGCAGACCATAAACTGTAGACAGGCGACGATGGCTTTAGGGCTTTCAGTCAGAGGGTAACACTGCTAGCGTGCGGATCTGGACCAGCTCAAAATATATTCCGATTTGTATTTGCACTTCTGTATTAAAATATATTTTCTACCTCACAATTTATCCACGCATTCCGCTGTTCATACATCTAATAACCTCAACATATCATATATCGCGTAATTAAATTAATTGACGTTGTTCTGATGTTTCTGATAATACGTTAATTTTCGTGCAGGAAACATGAGTTTTTCACATAATGGTACAATATGAGTCGAACGATTGATAGTGTAATTTCATGGTTACTTGTACATGTTCATCTTCCCTCACCGACAAATTCTACCATGTTTCTCCGTCCAAATAATTCAAAACACGCAAGCTCTGCTTGTGTAACACTTATGAAGTACTCGTCGGATCACTATATAGCTTGTCTTTTTCTATTTTTTTTTTTTTTTTTTTTTTTTTTTTTTTAATGAAACCTCGCGTCTTCTTTTCCATTTATCTTTCCGCCAGTCTCGAGATGGATTCAGCGAGCGTAACGAAGGAAGCTCTAAGATTTTCGAGTCTTTCACGCCTCCGCTTCTTGCTGACACTGTCTCAGACATCCGGTTGCAAGTCACCCGTTTGCTTCTTTCTCTTCCTCCTGAGGGAGCATTTTGACGCTTTCAATTGCGGCTAGCTTCATTAGGACCCTGACACATTGCACCAACATCAATGCATCTGTTCACGGCTGTTGTCTATTTAAGTCATCCGTGTGTCTCGTGCTATTGATCATCAACTACTGTGTTTGACTCTGATGCTCGTATGAATAGCAAATGGACAGGTGTAAACGCTGTGATTAGGTTAATTTCGACGGATTTTTCGATTCGATCGATGACGCTGTAGATTGAGAAAACGATTTAAATACTCTGGCAAATGTCGACTTGTAATATGAAAATCACATAGATAAAAATATAATAAATATATTTTCGATTGCCTCATTTTAGTCTCGCTTTACGTGATTAAATACAAGCATCGTAATATAACGCAACTGAAAATGGAAACAGTCTGTTAAATTGAGAAAAGGCAAATCTTTTAAAAATAGTTGATAAGTTCGAGTGTTGCGGAAGCCAACAGCGCAAATAATATTTTAATACTATGACGAGCAATATTCTGAAAATTTGGAAGAAAATGAAAAAGGGAGAACACTTGTTTAGCAACAAATTAGATAAAAAGACAATTTTAGTAACAAGAAGACATACAGAATTTTACTTGCCTTTAAAAAGGCAAAACTGCTTGCCTTTAAAAAATAGGAAACGTAACTTATTGTTTTGATTGTAAAAACATAGTGTATACTTTGATTATTTTATTTTTCAATGCTACGTTGTGGATATATATATTTATTATTTGTATAAATTAGGCCATTGCAAGATATTTTTTCTACACGACACACAAATAAATACAGCTAGAAATAAGTATAATAAATGGAAACAGATAACAGCATTTAGCTCGAGTACTACGTTTGTACCATTTTGTTTCGATTTTATTCCTCGATCGACATCGTTGCAAATAACTCCGTTCTCGATACTTACGATATTCATTTATCACACGATACGACGATATAATTCTTCGTTTCATAAAGCTGCGAGCTGCTGTCGCGGAGATGTCGACGATTAATAAGCGCCACTGAAATTTCAATAATTGCAAACACACCGCATTTTCAGCGAACGAGCGAGCGAGCGAGAGAGAGAAAGAGAGAGAGAGAGAGAGAGAGGAAGAGTTTGAAATCCATTTCTCTTCTTAACCCCGGACGTAAATTATAATCTTTGTTCTTGGCCGAATGGAATTCTACGCGATTATTTCGCTTTTAATCCCTGTCGTTCATCGATCCATCTGAACCGCTTGTAGGACGGAAAAGGAATAAAAATAGAAATCATTACAAATCTATGGAGATCTCTTACGTTTACTTTAGAAACTGCACGATATGATTTCTGTTACCTTTTCATTACAACGTAGCAATATAAAGAGAAATCCTTTTGGCGGACTTAATAGATTTTTAAACGACGTCGCGTTATATTTATCATTTTTAATACTTATATACAGCAGGGAAATATATTAGTAGAAATAAATCGAAAGTTTCGAATAATATGTTAAATATATATTTTATTAAACTTTATAACGGAACTCTATTTTACTCTAAAAATAAAAATTGATGAATATCGTAACTCGCTGTAAAAATGATATACTATACAAATTACATTTAATGAGATGGGACATCTATATAAAATTTTATTGCGTTAATTATAAATTCTATCAAACTTTATAACATACTTTCGTGTCGCCATAAAGCTAAAAATTTAAAACTTATATTGTAGCACAAAACCCTTTTCAAACTATAACATTCAACTTTCGAAGAACGAGATTTCACGCGATGTAAATGATAGAATTAAAATAATTCTAAAGGAAAAACGACGATAGGATTAAATTTATTCGCAGAAATTTTAAAAAATAAAAACTAGACTTTCATCCAATATTATATTTCAAGCAATAAAGCTGCACAAATAGAAACCGAAATTTTCTCTCTTACGATTTCATAAAAATATCGTGCCTCGTGGTAAATTCGCAGAAACTTTTAAGCTTTCAAAATATCCCTCCGTACAATTTCGTTCCAGCGAATTAACTAATCTCGTCTACATTGATACTGTGAAACCGTATCGCGTTTCCAGCAATAAACCAAACTTCAATACATCATGCACAGAGTTTACTCGTCGAAATCTAATAAAACAATTGCAAATTAAACATAATTATATTATACAATTAGTAAGTTATAAACAAATAATACGTTAATCTTTTTCTCGGCGACGGCTGTGCGAGCTTTCAAAATTTTCTCTCTTCCAATTCCATGCCAATAAATCATCCAATCTTAGTTACACTGAAACCGCGAAACTCTACCGCGTTTCCAACAGCAAATCAAACTTCCATACATCATAGACAGGGTCCATCCGTCGAAGCCCAATAAAACAGTCATAAATCGTGGTAAGGATGATGCAGATTTTTGTTTTAAAGTTGCCAGTAACGTAAGGAAACGTCGACGGTTCCCTGGGGAAGACACATTCTCTCGAAGGGTTAATCTATTCTATGGGGTCAAGTCGAACAAAAGGAAGTGGAAAGCGCGAGCGTAAAAGGCGACGCATCGAAAACAACCGTTTTCTCGACATGTTCGTTACGATCGGCACGTCTTTGCACTTCCTCGAAGAAGAGTCAGTTCATTCGCGATTCCACATGAACCTCGTGTCTTCTTCGGTTTACGACCGCTCGTACAACTTGACTTGCACACTTTGCTCGCGATTTACGACACTCTCGGTCGATCGTCACGCTACAATCCCGTTCGTATTAACTTTTCAGCGTGAAAGTTTGCTCTTGTCTTCGTTGCTCCTTTTCTTAATTTATTATTGTTATTATTATTATTATTATTAATTGAGCGAATTTTGATATATCAATCGAGGAGAATAACTTTTCTTCGCTGTAGTTTGAAAATGTAGAATATTTGGTGTAGTTAGCATTCTGTGAATTATCAAGTCAATTACGCAGATTACATGCTGTATTGGATGTGTAAGAATAATCACAGTCTTGCTTGATAAGAATGACATTCCAGGACTTATTATTATTATAATTATTGAGAGAAAATATTTAAAGAAATGGTGCGATTTCATTTTGTCCTAATAAAATTGGATGCATAAAGTATCAGATTGTCCGGAAAGTTCCTTTCGTTTTATAAGGAAATAATAGACGCACAATGTTTTTCGTTTTATATTAGTTTATTGAATTATGCACGAACGTAATAATAGAACTAGAACGAAATGGATCATACCTAATTCAATAAAATAACATAAAATAGAAACTGTTCATCTATTATCACCTTATGAAACGAAAGAAACTTTTCGGACAACCTAATAATTAAATTAACGTGATACAACGAGATTGTTTAAAATAGGAGACAAAATTATACGATGGTATTTTATACGTGTCGGTATGTAATTAAAGGAAAGGAATTCGACTGATACTGGGAAAAAACACAGCTGTGATATTTGCGAGATTTTTTGGTTACCTTCTTCTTTTTCGAATTTCTCTTTGGGAAGAGATTCTTCGAACGTCAAAATACGTAGAAACACGAATGGCGCAAGCTCTAAGAAAATTGTTAAAGGCTGTGGCGCGCCATCCGAGAATTTGATTTCCGAAATGGAGGAGCTGGTTTCATGATTCCAATTCGGTGTGACGGCGGCGGGTGCATTCTGTTTCGGTTGAAATTAGAGAACAGGTGGAAAGCAAACGGTGATGTCGGTTTCGTTGAATGTCGGAGGACGACAGTCGAGTTAACTAGGTGGTAAAGTCTACAATTTGCCTTTCTTCAAGGGCCGTGCCGCTTTTTATTCACCCTGTATAAGTAATCGAATTAGTCGCTTGGATGAACTCGCGAGTCACTTAAGTGGTGCTTTGGTGGTTAATCATGTTTTGCTTGCTTTGTCGGTCTTCGAATTTACTTTTCGCGTGTTCTGGATAATTTCATGGAAAATACGATAGATATGATAGGAAATATAGTAGTAGAAAATAATGTTAAAGAAAGATGATAATTGCAATTGACAGAAGTTTTACAAAGGTATAGACACAGAAGAAATGACAGTTACAATTCGTAGAAATTTGACAAAGGAATAGCAACACATTTTGTATTAGTTAAGGCGATAGAATTGGAAAATTAAAAGGAAATAGAATAATTTTATTTTAAACTCGGTTACTTCCACATTTAATTCTTTAATTTTAATTCTTCGATATTAAAACGAAGAGTCACTTCGCTGTTTCATATTCAACTTGTTTGTTATTTATTTTTACTCGTTATAGATTATTTAATAAGGCGAACGTAAATAGGTATAAATTTCTTTTAAGAAGATTTATAGATGAAATATAGGTCTTATTTGCGACGTGATGTCAGTAGAAGAGAAGAGTATTGCGGAAGAAACTCTTTTAAGGATATAATAGATAAAGTATGAGCATCGAGTCAGAAATAGACCTACTATTCGATAAAGAAGCCAATGAATTATTGATCTTGTTGAAGGGACTGAGTTCTGATACGGATGGCAAAAGAACACAAACAAATAACAATTCTACCATATAATATCCATTGGTAACGTGGTTGCACAGGCCACTGGTAAATAAGTTCACTGAAAACAAAAAGCGAATGAAAAATATCGAGTGCGGAGTTTTCTTTTCTTTTTAGAGGGATCCATAAAAAGATTAAATTGTAGTATAATGTCAGTTTCTAAAACAAAGGACGCTATATGTGCTACGTTATTTCATCGTAAACTAAATTATACGCTTCGGTTTAATTTATCAAACAAATAGAAATTATTAGAAAACAACGAAATAATGAATCATTAAATTGCTGTTATTTATCGCGAAAGTAGATTAAAGCGAGAAAAGATGTTAATAAAAACGATAAAAGTGCGCTATAAAATTGAAAGGAAAGCTCACGCAGGAAGTAAAGTTGGAGGAACTCCCTGTAAAACAAAGAAGTTCCAAAACAACTTCAAACAACTAAACAACCTCTACAACAACTTTGTTAAACAAAATTCAAGCCACAGGAGAAAGGTGAATCATAAAACATCTCGAAATTGAAAATTCCAACCTAGCTTGACCGCCGAAAAAACGGATGAAAGAAGAAGAAGGAAAAGGGGTCGAGACAAAAGGAAATGCACAAAACCGAAAGAACAAAGGGTGAGAAATGGAGAAAGAGAAAAAGTTCGTTGTTTATTCGCGTGGTTTTACTCCGCCGTAGTGCGTTTGTTTGTTAATCCTGTTTCAGCAGCCGGTCTATACCGTTACAAATTTTATTTCTGCCCTGGCCCTTTGTGATAGATGTGAAAGTTGCGAACTTCTTTCGCCTAATTATCTCATATTCGTCCACAGTTCGAGCGTTAGACAACGTTTACGCGAAGTCACGCGATATCCTGTGACACCGACACGAAAGTCACAAAGAAGCAATGTAACAACAATAACTTTCTTCGTGTCTTTCTTCTCGATGGTTAATTTCGCGTCGCTTGCCGAATCACGTTTTTCAACGCCGGCTCACCCTCGATGTGTGCGGGTAACGCCATCCTTTTCTTTTGCTGCTTTCCAAAATTTAAACGCGAGTCTTTTACATTTCCCAGGTGGTGGAAAATATGCAATTGTTTCCTGTAATATTATATTTTATGATATTTTATACTCAACAAAATGAGTATGAGGTTAATGATTAACACGTTTCTTGCTACTGAAGCATATCTTTCACTTATCTCGTTTCCATCAAGAACTTGTTCATTTTAACTAATTATTAAAAAGTATAAATATGTCTATCGTTAATACGTGTGTATATGTTAATTCTTAATTTATACAAGAGATTCCATTATGGCAAATAATTTTGTAAATTATCCACTACCACTTAGTATTGTAGATTGTTAGCTGTTTAAGCTTAGATTAGAATGTATGTGTTTTATCCTGTCAGATTTTTATCAATTACTATGTTTGGAATTTAATGACTGAATGAATAATTTAATTTAATGAAAAGGAAATTACTATAAGAATCGGTACAATCAAAGGAATCCAGTAAACCCTTTCACAAAATATTATAATTCACACGATTTTTCCGTCACGCTGCTCGTTTGACGTTATATTAAACAATGAAACAAATTTCAAAATTTATAGCTATTAAATTCGACAAGATACAATACATGACGTATTATACCCGTCCTTCGTTATTAAACGTTTCCATTGTTACTCAAATAGGCATGAAATTGCAATTGTAAATAATAATATATCATAGAAATATATCACAGTTATCAGGATGATGATCGCCGATGGTTGACGAGGCGTAAACGGAAATTTCCGTGTCGGTTACTGGTGTACATGATGGCGTTGAATGCGTTAACTAGGCAGCCAAAGCGGATACAGTTTCGTTATTAGGCAAATATTATAATAAATCAAAGGATCTTGTCAAAGCTGATTTGATTTTATCTTGTGGAAATAGCGTGGCAATAAAATCGAATATTTTTTTGGAATATTTTGTTGAAAACAGATCTGTGAAGGTAAACCGTTGCAACGTTTAAAAAAAAGAGGCGAAAAAAGGTAAAAAAGAAGAAAAGAGGGGAAAAAGAGAGCCGATGAAAAATATTGAAAATTCACCACGATGCATACCGGAGTACTTAAATATCGTATTTATAGAAATCGCGCGATCTTGCGTTTATTTCCGTTCAATTTACTGTAAAAAATAAATTGTTATTCCACAGTTCATGGGTATTATAGAAAAAAAGGAACAAAAAATTTCATGCACGAAAATATCACGAAATACTATATTCTTAATCATTCTCGCGTCAGATTTACAAGTAAATGAAAAAAATTTAGAATTGCCAATTAACTAGATATCGTAATTTCTCAATTTTTATGAAATATGCAAATTGCACGCTGCTGCGTTTAGATTTTCTCATGGAAAAAAAGAAAGTGTTAAATAGATTTTTTCGATTTCTAGATTATTCTGAAACCTATTGAAACCTATTCTGTGATCGATTAGGATATCTAATATCCCTATCGTAAAATATCTAAAACGCCGTGTTTCTGTTCTAGAACTTTTGTTTAAATATTATATATATATATATGTATATACATATTTCGGATAAGTTATTGCACCTCGTGCATTAATTAACTCTGGTTTTAAGAATGTATGATTAAATATCGACGATGGGAAAATGTAATACGTGTAATAGGTATGTGTGCACGTGTATACGTGGTAGGGTGTATGCTTTCGTGGAATTATTAGGATACCACTTTATGGCTATTTAAAGTGATATATGGCCAGCTTTTTCGTCTTCCTTTAATTAACCGTAATTTTTTTTCCGATTTATAATATTAAAACCGAAATATCGGAAGGCAATTATTCCTGGTTTGACGCGTGAATAAACCTTATCGAGGCACATGAATTAATTTCTACAATCATGCAGGTAACAGACAGGCAGCGTTTCGAATAATCGATATCTCACATATTAGACGTTTCCATAATTGATGTTTTCTGTAAACGGTATACCGATAGTGGGAACCGTGGCGTTGGGATTGAAACCGAATACGAAATCAGGGAAATTAAGATGAATTGCGAACGTGGAACGAATCAACATCGACGGTAAGTTGAAAAATGTATCATAGTATGGAAACGTAATCTTATGGTCGAAGTCGTTAATATTTATCGATCAGGATGCAACGTGTATAGATTATGATTAATTTTCAAACTAATAGTGTTATACCTTGATAAAATTAATTAAGTGTTATTTTAGTTTGACGGTCAAAGTAAAATTTAGTGGCTCTGTTGCAAATGTAATTTTTCAGTTCTTACACAGTACCATGTTTAACTTATGACAAGTTATAAATTAAAATACACATTCTATCATGCTAAGATGAAGGATACCGAAGCCATCGGAGATATTGGGAATCAAGTACATTTGCAAATCATAAGGTTGTATATGATATGTCAATGGAAGCCAAGATGACCTGTAGGTTGCAAGGTCAATCGAATTTGTGTTAATAAGAGTTAAGATCATACGAAGATCGCGAGTAGTCGCGCAAATCGTGTTATTGACATTTAAAGTCATTTGAAAGGCACGCGTGACGAAATTGTGTCAGTAGCGCTCCAAACGATTCGAAGGTCACAAAGAAGCTTCAGTTATTTGAAGACCAAAATTGATCGTCTAAATTGTCTCATTTAAGATCAAGGTCGCGTGAAAAATATCAAACATCATTAAGATCGTGTCATTGGAAATCAGAGAAATCTTGCTATCGAAACTATCTAAAAATTCGTTTAGAATTGCAGATAAACAATAGTCTAATCATCTCTTACAGTGTAATAATGCAGTTTTTCTGAGAACTGAATTCAAAACATTAACAGTTGTCCCTGTCAGAGTTTTGTAAAATTAGAATAAAACGCTTAACGAAAGAAGATACGAAACTCTTAGAGATATGAGAGAAATTTCATCATAGATCTAGCACTAACAAGTAATTTTTTATTTTCATTTAACATACGAGGGATGGCCTCGTTAATTATGGAATGGTCCAAATGGAATATAGCAAGTTTCAGGTTAATTCAGTGAAATTTCTACCAAACGTCTATTCTGTACTTCTCCGTCCAAAGAATTCCTTTCAATTTGCACTAAATCTCACAGCAAACGGCATCTACTATCAATACATAACCTGTAACTGTACTCGCAGTTGGATAGTAATGTATAGAACAGGATTCATACGTGTTAAACGACATCGTCACAGGTGATGACCAAGAGGGTTGGTGGGATACGTATACACGAAGGGGATGAAAGGTACCTTTACAGCTCTCGAGGCTCGTCACCGACGCGACGGTTGCAATGACGAGCTGATTCAATGGACGGATCCACGCGGCCGGCAATACACCTGAGAACGCTCGAGAGACCAGACGAGGACTTTCCATTTGACAGAGCAAACGCGTGACAAAAGGCCAATGGAAGAAGTTAAACGAGGCTTGCTTTGCGTTGTTAATCAATCTTCACGCGGTCGTCTCGTTCCATTTACCTTGCTCGACTCTTCCGGAAAAAACAATTCCACCCTTTCCTCGTTCGTGTTTTCGTGGAAAATAGTTTCTTTCATTGGCGAGTGTTATTTGTTGAGAAATTAGCGTTTTTCATTTGGAGAATGTTTAGAGAAATTTGAAGCAACATTCCGAGATAGGAGCAGTCTTGAAAGATACATTTTTGTATGTAAGAATAATAAGAGAGTGTATCTTGGTGTGCAGAATTTTTCTATCATCTTCGTGTCAAGTATATTCAATAATTTCTGATCTTCTGCAAATAGAAAAATAAGAGCCTTCGTATGTTTATCCTTTGTGATAGACACGCAAAATCCTCTTGTAAATAAAAGATGCTCCGGGAAGCTTTCAATCTGAACGAAAGAAAACCCTAAAACGCTATCCTCCTTGGATTATAAATATCATGTTAAAGTAATTACTTCAGGGAACACTCTACATCTTTACTTTTGTATATCCGTAATATGGAGATCGCTATTATGAAGAGAATAAAATTTAATGAAAGAAAAAGATTCGAAATAAGGAGAGGTCCATATTATTGTGCCCTTGAATAGAAATTTTGGTTTGGGCTATAAGATTTAGTAACAAAAGAGCTGTAAGTAGATTTCTGTTGCTATTTCTTGTAGCCTCCAATTAGAGCTACAAGGTTAACTTTTTGGTAATGTCCTTTGCTATAAATATATGAACGTGTTCCCTATCATGGCTTCTTCTATTGTATTGTAACACTATAAGAGTGGAGATCTAGGTCAGCATACACTATACTTATACCTTACTTATACAATATATTTTTCTATTACAAATTCATCCACTCGTTATCCTATCAGTCAACCTCAACATATGAAACTAAATATTCTATGTGCCAAGAATTTATTACATTAAAATACAGTTCTAGGGACAATCACGTGAACGTTTAGACAAATCCCTTGTCAGTCAAGCCTCGATATTCTAAATAGAATAGGCAACCAAAATCGTTATGCCACCGATATGCCAACATTTTCAACATCCCTGTCGAGCATGCATCCTCTATTCAACCTAGATGAATTTCAACAAAAAGATCGCCGGGAGAAAACAAACGAGGAGGATCAAATATTCTTTTGTCAGCTTTGTCCCTGACAGGCCTTTGACCGACGACGCGAGCCACCACGAGGATATTTTTACCTTATCTGTTCGCACGAACAAGAGGACGCGTTTTGTGCTAAAAAAATCCGCCATTAGCCGTTGTTTCTCGATACACGATTAAACTGAACGTGACTGCATTGTTCACGCGCTTTAAACGTCGAAAGTTACATGGCAAGTTAAATTCGAATGGAGAGCGGAGAAGGAAGAGACACGATAGTCGCTGCCGATTTTCCACTGAAATACAGTACATAGATATTGGTTGTATTCTCTGTACGAAATGATACAAATGTTATTTGTAAAAAGAAGTGAAATTATTGCGGTAGCTGAAGGATACCTTTTATAATTATGCTCGTATCTTAATTTAATTCAGTGATCAAATTTATAAATATAAATTATTTCTGTGAATACTAGCTTTTTCTCTGATCATTTATTTCGAAATTAATCTTTTTTATTCGTAATTATGTTGAAATTTCTGGGAATTTGTTTGAAGCTTTTTTGCTTAATCATTGGATCATTTTATTCGTTATCGGATAATCTCATTTGAAAAAAATCAACCGTCAATATTCACAAATTGTGATTGCACAGGGATCTCTTAGAATTTTATTGGAATTCTTATTTTTAATCATCGAATACTATTTTATTCGTGATGATTTATTGGAAATTGAATTTCTTTGTTTATATATAAATTGTAAACGAATACCATCGCAAATGGCAGTGACAGAAAGTAAAATTTTCGACGAAAAATCCAATCCCATGACGTTTAAATCGGACAATTTTTCCGCCGGAGAAAAGAATGTTAATTAAAACATGAAATTGATACTTTTCGTTGGTTCAGCATCGCTGCGAGAATTGTATCTCACATTTCTTTGCAATTAGTAATTTATAAGCTCTTGTAAGAGGAATGTGTTCCATTGTTCGGGTACGTGTATTCGTACAAATTGTCCTTTTTCTCCTAGATTACTCGTACAGACGAGAAAGTCTTTCCACTATCCCTAATCCATGTCCTGAAGCTTTAAGCCTCATCCTCGTGTTGTAGTCACGTAGTCACCTTCGCGAAACAAGGTCGGGAGCTTCGTAAAACAAAATCGTTTCGCGTGTTTAACTATTCTTTGAATAGAATTATTAACAAAAGAAATATTTATTTTTTCATCCACTGAAAATCGATAGAATTCAGAAAATATATATAATATATAAATATTAACAAACAAATATTATACGAATATTAACAAAAAATATTTCTGTGAATTTTTCTTCTACGTAACATATTCTACAAAGGTTTAAAATTGCAATTTGGATAATTATGAAAGTCGTGTATATTCTCGGATTTGATTTCCCTTATGTTTGAGAAATTCTGTTAATAAAATTGTATAGTAAAGTGGATCTACTCAATTTATGGATGGAAAACCTTTAAGCTGATTTTCTTCCCGTAGAACGATCCAGCTGGTCCTTCTGACGTTTTCCAATAATATTTGGATTTTCCATGCAAACATGAAATAACAATGAAACAATAAATCCAGCTTATTCTTATAGATTTTAATTTGCTATCGTACATAGTAGGCGCAGAAAATATGCAGACAAAAATGAAACTTTAAGTATCGTAGATCAATAAAATTGGCTGGAAAAAAAAAATAGTCAAGAATTGCGAAACGTTGTTAGAGAAAGTTACAACGTATAAAGAAAAGCTTTTTTTAAGAGGATGAGAAGAAAAAATTGCAATCTCGTCCTTCTTTCGTAATCTGATTTTCGAGTTTTATTCCCCTATCCTTCAATTTAAATCTCTTCGCCAAATCCCCTTCCGAAAGCCCTGGAAAATAGCGACAACGTCTTGTTAGGAGCGCAATAAGTAGCATATATTAAATAAGAAACCGGAAAAACTTCCGCAAATACGATTCTAAGGAACATTAAAAAAGAAAAAAAAAAAAGGGAGGAAAAAAGAATTTCGACGACGGCGTGTTTTTACGGTAATTTAAACATTTTCAAACTTCAGCCAGTTTTCCACTTATCTTTCGTTTAAACCCGTTCGTTGTAAACTCCACGCGGAATCCCAGGAAAATAGAAAATATTAAATAAAACTCAATAAAAGCGTGTCCTCTGGAAAACGTAACGAAATAGGAATTTCGAATAGTTCGAGGCTGAACTGACGTGTGTCTTTCTCTCTATTAATTCAAAATCCTCGATCCAAATTGTTTTGTAAAGCTTAGAAAAATAATACCGATCTATCTTACGATCTAACATTTATTGGATACCGGATAACAGCAATAAAGGTACAAAAAAACTGTTTCACAGTTTATTCTTTTTTTTAAATCTGGGTATTTAAAATTCCTTTATTGAATTCCTATAAAAATTAAAAATATTCAAGATCAGCGAGAAAAAGATAGTTGTAATTTTTGCAGTTTGCATTGTTTTACTTCTAAATGTTTTACAATAACTAAACATTAATGATGACTGGAAAATGCTGGGTTAATTTAAAGATTTATGAAGTCTAGCACATGATCGGCAAAGGGGAAACAGTTCCATTACTTTGTATTATAGAATTTAAAATATTTCATTGTTAAGTGTTTTACAATAATCAAACAAAATTCATAGAAATCTAAACAAATCGTAACAAATAGTTATGGAATTCTTATAACAATTAGAAAAAAAGCACAAGGCAGAAGTATAACAAAAATCATCCTCACGTCAGATCTTCAGCACACAAATCAAGAAGAATCACGTAATATTCTCAATCGATATCTATGCAAATTCATATTTTTGTGAACAAAGAAATAGAAGCTAATAAATATTTTTCCCTTTAAATATTACGATGCAATTCTACTTTGAATATTTTTTATATTATACAATGTACGCATTAAAATTTTCCATGAACGCGTAAACGATCACATTCAGGAAATTTAGAAAAATGGATAAAAATCTTTTTCATCCCTTCTAAGCATTCTACTCTCAAATCTGTTCATGAAACCCGACGAAAATTGTCAGCAGGTCTCTCGTTTAACGTATCCCGGCTGACGCGAGCAGCTAACCGTGTCACGGATTTCCCGGGTGTCGATTTCGCCTAGAATAAAGGTCAAGTCAAAAAGAGGTTCCTTCCACTTTA
The DNA here is from genome assembly GCF_041682495.2 of Bombus fervidus. Taxonomy (NCBI): domain Eukaryota; kingdom Metazoa; phylum Arthropoda; class Insecta; order Hymenoptera; family Apidae; genus Bombus; species Bombus fervidus. Next base: position 9,379,975 of record NC_091530.1, on the reverse strand, counting down.
CCTCCTCGTAACGCAATCAGCCCTGACTCCCCTTGCGACGCAAGGTGCAAGCAGCCCCAACGAAGCAGCGCTGATGGAGCTTCGCCCCGAAATCGCGCGCCCCTTCTTTCGCGAGAGGGTGCAACGACGAACAGAGTCGTCGAGTTTCCTGAGTAGAATACTCACATGCTGCTACGTATTTGTGGAGGTTGGAAAGGGATGGCGATAATACCGTGTCATCAGGGTAAAATGCACGGAGGCCTCGTGGATTATTTTCAAAATAAAGTGCTATTTGATCTGTTCACAGCCCAAAGACAATTCCATTCTTTGACTTTCTTTCTTTCTTAAAAAATTTTAATGCCGAAACACTCGACTGATGCTCATCTCTAGACCATGTCTTTGTGACAATTTGACGCGCGATAGTTTCGTCGCGTACGAAAAGGACGTTCGTTTATATGAACGTTCGCGCAGTTGCAGGACTTTCTTTGTTATTAGAAGAAAACGAAAATGAAGTTTTGATTGATGCGAGCGAGGGCGAGGAAATTGTCTCGCGACAAATTGACCCTGGATTTTTCTGCAAGCTCGTACTTTCGATGATACGATGGAAAAAGTAGACCCTCGGTAGAAAATTGTTTCAGGTATCGAATATTACAGAGAGCTCTAGATTTTGGATATTTTATATTACTTTTACATATGTGCTTTCTGTGCAATTTCACACTTTCAAATCAGTATCAAATTTCATCGATTTTCTCCGTCTTTCAGTTTTGTCAAATCAACCGATTTAGCATAAAATTTGACTCGTTTTAGGGATCGTGGAACAACGCGAAATTGGCAACCACGATCTGAAAAATGTTTTAATAAAATCCGAGTGGCCATGAAATATCAAAATTTTGGAAAGCTGGGAGATGCTCGAAACGTAATTGTATTACTAGGCGTCACTAGGCATCGATCGATCGATCGATTAGCGAAGAAGAGTGTTTTTATTCGGTTCGGTGTCATTCCCAGTATCGTTCCGCGCGACGATCTTCGATTATGAACAAAAGGTGGAAACACGGTCTGGCATAGCGGTTAATTAATCCGGCGCGAAACAGAAATTCCATGGCAATTCCGAGGGATGGAGACTAATGCTTGATCTTGGTGATCCATTACTTGATAAACGTGATGTTTTCTAGAGCGTGCAGTTGCATTAGGAATCGTCGAATGTTGTGTGAAATTGGAAGTAACCATACGGTTAATTCAAACACTCGTCCAGCGATCCTAAACATTCTGTTGAAATATTTGGAAAATATTTGGATTATTTTCAGGATAAAGTGTTATTCTAGAGATCGTTGAACATTGCGAAGTTGGAAATACTATCGTACTTAAATTTGGACATTTTTAAAAATAGAATTTAGCCAACAACGTAGAATTTAGTAGAAATATCAGAGCATTGAAAAAAGCGACATAAAAAATACAAAGATAATTGTATCGGTGAAGATTATTGGAAATAATTGGATCGTCGATCATTGGAGGTTATTTAAGGTCATTGGAGGTCGTGCAGCAGTCGTTTAAGATCGTGTGAAGGTAATTGAATGTCACGTCGAGGTTAATACTGACGGTGTTATCTCACCATTCGCGTTTCTCGCCAAAGGCGTTCTATTAAAACATACGATCAAACTTATCTCGGTCCCTCTAATTCTCAAATCGAGGTTCGTTCGAGGTCGTTTGATGAGAAAATCTGATCATGATCGTTATTGGAATTATGAACATTAGAAGATATTAAATGTTATTTCGTAGACGTTTCATACAAATAGCCACTTTTACTGGCTATTAATCAATTAAAATCACTTAAAAGAAATTGCGTAACGATTCTAGCAATTGTTACTTAACGAAATTGTTCGCTGAATATTCTCTCTTGAGCATAGATTATACGTTTTATTAATTGATCAAAATTGAAAATGTTTTAATAACAGGAAATTTATAAAAAAGAAAGTCAGGCGAGATATTGGAAAGTTTCCAATCAAAGATTGTGATTAAATTATGGAAAAATATATCTACAAATGAATAGTCGTGAATAGCGATAGAATCAGTAGAAGTAAAGATAGATATTATTCTTAATGGTTTCCTGTGAAAGAAATATGAAAAGTAAATAAAAAAATTAACTAAACAATGATCGATCGAATAAAATAATCATGATACATTTAACCACAGAATTAAATTCAACGTGAAACGAATTTAACACCTGGTGCAACTTATCACTTATGAAAGATAATATACAAGTAATAAAGTTGAATTTAATTTAATATTAATTGAAAAGTAATTTTATTAAAAGAATGTATTATTTATGAAAGGTCACCGTGTGATTTTATTAATAATGAAATTACAGCAGAAACGAGTTTTACGTGTCACATTTTGCGAAATCATGAATGTTCATTATTAAATGCCATATCTACATGTCAACGCGGCATCGGGCCTATCTGAAAACGGGTCACACTTTCGAGGTCGTATTAGTTGATTGGTAGTTAATTACCTGCAGCACAGCGTGGAGGAGACATTAATTTGCTCGCGGCAGCCAGTGAGATTCTATCGACACGTTTTTGGAAAATTGAACGACCCGTGATTGCGTGTCGTTCGCATTAAACGACCGTTAAACAGCTCATTTTTGTTGAGGAATATAGTTCTGATTAAAATGCGCTGGAATTTTCTCCAATATAAATACCGAAACCGATGAATGCTTTATTCTATGCTTTAGTAGGCGTTGTAATTTCAGTATGTTAAAATGCAGAGAAATTAGAGGTCTTGCAAACGCTTTTCAAAGAAACATAATTTGCCTGCTATTTTCGTCATTTGAAAAGTACTACATTATCGTAATACAGTTCACTGAATATGACAATCTTCCTTTTCAATCGTTTTCCAAATAAAAAAGAAAAACCTTTTTGCATTCCAATGTTATATCCTAAATTTGTATTTTATTAAAATTATTACGATCTTTTTCAATGCCGTGCTTTGAAGCTTCAAAATAGTAAGAAGATACTTAACTTTAGAATGGATCTATAATTATATTCAGTGTGTCATAAAAGTAACAAATTAATTTTTATTATATCTGTTGCTCTATATTATAAAAATATTCGAAGCAAAGATTGCATAATTATAAAAGTATTCTTCAAATAACTTGCCTAAAAATAGAAATACTACCAGATGTGTTTTTTTTTTTTTTTGTAAATAAAAATATTTTGAGCGACACTTACAATATGACATTTATAAAAATTGCGCAAAATACATCATTCATACAGACGATAGTTATAAAAGCTGGGTCAACGAGTGCACGAGGGATTCTGTAGGTTAACCTTCTGGTTGCTTCAGGCAAATAAACTTGCCCGCAGTTTGACTGCTCTAGCCAAATGAATTCACATGGTCCGACTAATTCAACTACTTCATGCCAGTACACAAATCAGCCTGAATAAGTTTCTCTGACTCACGCGATCCATGTTAAACTGGCATTAAATGCAAAACATTAGTCGCCGGGTACATCTTAAAGTTGCAATTAGTTCGCTGGTATACGCATACTTGTGTAACATAATATTCAAGATCTTTTTATGTTGCACAAATTGGAGGCTAGCTACTGTACTAAAACATACTTTCATTTCAAATATGAAAAAGTAATTTCACTAGGTAGAAGATTAAAATATAATATTTGTTCTTTTTTTGTATCTTCCTCATACTCTAACGACCATAAGCATTTGAACATTTCGTGACATTTGGAAAAAATGGAAGCTTTCGAGTGCTTTTAATTTTTAATTGTTTTATTCTAAAATCTTTTTCTAGAAAGTTCTAAATCTTTTAATTCACTCGTATCATATGAACCTTATGATATAAAAGACAGAATAAAATAAATATTTTAATACTAACGACAGTGTATCTCCCTATTTCTATTTTAGAAATCAAACTGATTTGCAAGTTCTCTAGTACACATATATAGAATATTCTATTTTGTTATGAGTTTCTTCGATGCCAAAGTTATAAGAAAGAATAATATTCGAGGACACGGGAAGAAGATAAATCATTAATAAAGAAGGACGATAAATCCTGGACGGAAGGGAAGAAGCAGTTGAGTTCAGCGGTTTTCCGGTAGAGATGCCGACGAAGTTCGTCCGTGCCAAGAGACTTGGTCGTATTTCCGAGCGACAGTTAACCAGCCGGAAAGAAGACGTTGCAGCGTTGTAGGGAACGCGAAAGATGCCTTAGCGTGCCTGAGGCCCGTCGGAAACCTTGAATTCTTGCTTCAGGGGTGCTTCTATGAGGCTCGGTGTCGCCAGATGCAACCTGCACCCATACACTCGACCAGCCTGAGGACATAGGAATCTCCATCTGCTAAATTTCCTCGTCTTCTTTCCTTTCTCTTCCATTTTCTACCAGGTTGTCGGCATATGGTACATGATTTTAGATTTAGAACACAGCGAATGGAAAATGGAGTTAAAACGTGATGCGTGGATGGATCGAGGCGAACATGCAGTGATTTTCCTCTTTCTTGCTGTCGTTTCCAAGATGTTTGAATGTGCAGACTATGTTTTAGTTTAGCTCGACGTGCTTTTGAAAAGGAGCTAATTTTTTGGTATATTTAGAGTACCCAGTATATTTTGCTAATAATTCAATATCAATTATACTTCTTCTGTGAAACATTTCATGAGAGCAAAACAGAACAGGAAGATAACACGTGATACGTACGGTACACGAGTTATATACCGTGGACCATTTCTTTTTGTGATAAATTTTCTGTTGCCAGATTATACTTTAATATCAATTCCTCTTCTCTAAAAGGTAACTTACGATTTCAACTACCAATAAGCATCGTTTAACTTATATCAGTAATTCATGCGATTGTAAACAATCAATTGTTTACAAAGAGATTGTTTTATCAATTTTTGTACTTCGTGTTCCGTAGGGACAGACTTCTCATTAATTTATCAACGCAGTGACGACGTGTCGTTCGATCGTCAAGTCGTTTGCCAGTGTGAGAAACGACCCAACTAACGGCTAGCTAATTGTGCGTCCCTTACCCTTCTCGAGAAGCGACGAATTTTGAATCTGCCCTCTCTCATTTCGACGTCCACAATGAACGTCATTGAGAGTTACGGGATCCCTCGACCACCATCTGTCGTCACGGTAAACGACATCGTGCTAATTTAGAGGGGCGCGAAATAAAAGTTCAAATTCGAGAGGCTTCTTCACTGGCACGGGTCCTCATCGTATTAATACGAGTAAAAGGGGTCGAGGGGTGTGCATACTTTTACATATGCATTAACTAGCCGTAGGTGTGTATTGTTCCAGCGAAATCTTACTCGACTCTACGGGGTGTCCAAAAAGTTAGATTTTAATAACGGCAAGAACGAAGTATTTGGGAGAATTCTAGTTATCGTCTTTAAATCGTGGTAAGTTGAATTTGTTGAAAACGTACTCGTGTTTGGCGAGAAGTCGAAACAGAGTCCAAGTAAGGAATTAAATAAAAAGATCGATATTAATTGATCACGTATATGATATTTTGATATATTAACAATTTTACTACGAAAATGAACAGGTGTAGCTTAATGTAGGTAATCTGAACAAGCAAATACTGGGCTTTCGTTAAAAGCAACTGATGTACCAGAACTTTTCTCCGAGAGAACAAATTTAAAAAGTTGAAGTTGTTCTTTGTTGAACTGTTTTTTCCTTTTTCTTTGCTTTTTTTTCTTTTTTTTTTTTTTTTTTTTTTTTTGGTGGGATGATTTTATTCCGAGAAAAAGGGGTCATGCAATAGTGGAACGATGGAAAAGGAGGATTTGAAAAGTCGAAGAAAGTAGGTAAGTTGGAAATTTCGTTAATCTGGGCTAATTCGGGGGTTGGATTTTGGCGCAGCACAGAATCGATTCAACTTCGTTCGGATTTCGTTCTTTAATGGAACGGAATATGAAGGTGTACCGTAATCCGTTGAAATCTGCAGTTCTTGGCGAGTTTTGGGACAAGCTTCGACGAATGCTTACCATTGCGAGATTTAACGGAACTCGAGATGTTATGGAATACGTGTACTTAATGCAGAAATCTTTTCATAAATAAGCAAATCCTTCCAATCTAAATCGTAAAAGGAAAAAGATAAACCTTCGATTCGAAAAGATTCCGATTCTTATTGATACAATTCTAAAATCACAAAATTTCTTGCTTTTTAACTTAATCCTACCATATTCTCGTTTTAATAAATATTTTGTATTAAAATATTCTTACATAGCCCTAAATCAGAAAGTTGGTTTTTCTCACGGAATTTTCTATATCTTAGCTTTTAATAGTTACAAAATTGATATATATATATGATATACACAAACCTCCCTAGGCACATTTCTGAGCAGTCAACCGTGTATTAACAAAATATTTCACTTTCCGGATGAGCCAAAATTCACACGCCGTTATCGACACGTAAATCTACATCATTAAATCCTGATAACAATTCGGAAAACACCCTGTGGCAACAGTCACTCGAATCGGTGATCTCATTTGGTAGCACAGTGTTTACAGCATTGTTCGAGCGCATTATAACAAGCACCTTTGGTGTTTATCGAGGCCAGCTCAGCACACGTGGCCTCATCGATATCGAAGGTATCACCAGTATCGTCGTGCGCTTTGTATTGTTTGCAGAGATCCACGGCCAGAGTGTCGTTTGCAAACTTCGATCGTTTGTGGTACTGTACGACCGCGTTGCTGCTAATTTCGCGTAAGGTGTATCGACACGTTATTTGTTGAAGGGAATATGGGTATGGATGAAAGGGTTAGAGAGTGAGAGAGAGAGAGAGAGAGAGAGAGAGAGTATGTGTGTGTAATGTATCGCTTGCAAACTTCCACGGGTAACACACAGGCGGACGAGGGTGGAAAATTAAAGGAACGGGCCACGTCGGTTCCCATTGAAATGTAAATGCCTGGTAATGTTTGCTGTCAGCCTCGCCTCTCTCGTTCCATTAGGCCAGCGCAGTTGCATTAAAACCAAAATACGAGTTCGATCCTCGCTCAGGGTATTTAATTAACGCGATTAAAAATGTTCCCAGCCTCTGCGGCTACGCTTTCTATTTACATGCTGCCGCATTATTCTGTGCGTTCTCCTGCACGCTGATTTCTGCGGAATGAATGACACACGGCAAGGGTTCGTTCGATGCTATTTTCATTCTGCTTTGCAATTTTCTTCTACGTGTTTTTATTCCGCGCCTTCGTTCATGGCTTAAATTCATCGTGAGAGATTAAAGGCATCGTTCTATGGATGTTCATGGTGTACTACGAAGGGTGACTTGATATGGAAAAGGATTTCTGCTCGTCTGGATCAAAGGATTCTTTGTATATTGCATTTTGAATTTTTTTCAGTTTCCAGCTTTTTAAAATTAATGTAGCTTGAAAAATTGTATGGTTGTTCGTTTATATAACTTGAATTATAGTCGGTTGTAACTTTGAATTGCATATACACATTTTTGCGAAATGAATACCTACACAAAGGGTTCATTTTACGTTATATTCCCTGCTTCACAATTTTTCCTGTGTGTTTTTGTTCCGAGGCTTCATTCATGTATTGCTTAATTCATCGTGAAAGATTAAAGGTATGATACCACGATTATTTACGTTGCGCTATGATGGGATGGTTGGAAATGAAAGAAGATTCATGACGAATAAGTGAATTGAAGATTTCTTGATGTATAAAATTTCGAAGTTTTATGAATTACTTAAAATGAAATTGACTCAAACAGTTGTATTATCATTCGTTTATCTAACGTATTTCCTTTATGATTCGAATTACCCAGAAAGCAATTCTCAGCTTATTACTCTAAGAACGATGCAGCTATCTGTATATTTAGTTGATGTAATTTTAGAAAATTTCTATCCTCAGATATTGTACAGTTGCAAGAAAATGATTATACGAACGTCGATAATGATCAGAAAGCAGCGATTATGCGTAATTTTCAAGTTAGAAACCACTAACAGTTGACGTGCAAAAATGGAGACATAATGCGTTTCTAGAAATATTCAATTCTGACAGACATAACGACGATTGTACTCATCATTCTCTTGCTGCATTTTGTTGGTCACGATTCTTAGGCTGGTCACGCGTTTCTATCTTGTAACGACTGGTTGTCAAGTTGAATACCCACGGTAACTGGTTCATGAGGAATCCGGCAACGACGAAGTACATATCGAGATTTAGAGATTCCAATGAGGAGCACGCAAGTATTCGCAATAAATGAGATAAAGTATGGCGTGCTTCTGATAGGTTGTTTTCGAGATCTGTTTGCAGATTCTTCGAAGTCTGCATTTTAACCCGAGTAACATTTCTTCCTTATCGCAATTCGCGTTAGATGTTTATATTCAGGAATTTCTCAATTAATTAACGTATACGTGACATTTTTTTAACAGAATGAAGTATTTGATTCTGTGAAGTGTTTAACGTAGAGGAGCAAATATTTTAGTAATTGTGATTATCGTTTGAATTAAATATCGTCAATATTCCATTTACAACTTGTATTCTCGAGTCGTAAATGACCCATAGCTTACTCGATTTTAGAATAATTCATTGTAATTGTTGAAAAATGACAACGTGAGTTCATGCTCGCCATCCATATGCAGATGCGCTAGTTACAATAAACAGTAACTAGAAGATTGTTCTAGATATAATCGATAGATTTATTCGATAGGTTTAAGATATTCTTTTTGTTTTTTTCTCTAGTCCATGTAAGAATGTGCAATAAAGGTTTTTCGGCTCAGAACGGTGTGATAGATTTATCCAAAGAATAAAATAATAGCTATTGTGATCCTATAGCTATATAGAAATAACAATAGTAATAAATATTCTATGTTCAATACGATGAAAACAATCGATCTATAAAACGTAGAATCCAAACTAAAATTAAGTTAAAATTATATATATAATTAAAATTAATTGAAATTTATGAAATCTAATTCAGAAACTGTTATGATCGCGTATGACTCAATTATTCCATTCAAGAGCAAACATTTCTTTTGTCCTTTCCCTCTGTTATATTCTTAACATTTTCGACTCGTTTGTTCCTTGAAATTTTCAATTAAAACATAATCATAAATCATAATGTCAGCGATGAAGTTACATAAACGCAATAACCGAATATCGTATTATTCGTATTAAATGATTTTGTTTTAACGCCTACTCGAAATTGTCGTTCGATAAATATCCAGCCTATTGACGTCGAGTGATATCGTTTCGTTTGGAAACTTTTGCTCGTTCGCCCCTCTCATTCCAATTTCGCTGATGACACTAAACGATTCCATGCCTTTGTTCTTCGAATGCTCCCAAATTCAAAGGGCAAACGGTGATTGGAACGATGACACGTGGTGGCACGGGCGCAGCCGTTCTGGTTTTACGATGTTCGAGGGCGAGAATCGATTCCTTCGATGCAAAAACAATCGTCGCCACCACTGTTTGGCCGCGTGCCAATGGGGGTACTTTAGCATAAGCACACCGTAGACCTTTCCAATTTTTGTCGCCGACGGTTTAGTGAAACGATGGCCCTTTTCCGTGAAACGCCGCGTACGAAATTTAAGACGCTTTAAAAGTCGTAGGCATCGTTGGCCAAAATTATTCCTAGTAGTGTACATGTAATTTATAAAATGCTTTAATAATACTTTTTCGATGGATGCTTTAACAATTTTGTTGCGATATTATTTCGAATTTCTGTCTATATGTTTAGAAATAATTTAGGATATTTCTATGTATAATTTAAAAAAAAAAAAAAAAATATTTGCAACGTCAGAATTTGTCTTACTCTTTCGTTCTCATTATTTAGCTTTTCGACACTCTATACATCGATGATAATTATAAATGCGAGTGAATTATCTTATTCGACCGGGAATATATTTTAAATCTCAAGTAAAATTGAACTTCTTCATATAATCCTGTGTGCCGTAATTTTGTGTTACACCGCGACATTTTACTAATATAAATGTGAGTTCACCTTATTATACAGCCTTCAGGGTAAAAAAGTTTGTGAACAAACAAAATAAGGACGTTGAGGGGCGAACATATTAAGGGCGCGGCGTTTTAGAAGGAGTCGTTACACATTTCATTTCCTTCTTGGAACTCCAAAATGATATAGCTTGCCAGCTACTTCTTCTCCCGTTCACGCGCCTCATATTCGGCGATGTATGCGCGAAAAATTTCGCCTGAACGAGGCTGCGGTGCATCCTGTAAAAATTGAACACACACGTGCGCACTTAACTAAGAACGGAACAGAAGGGACAGGAAAGTATGAAAATTCCGTTTATTATGCCTCGAAACGGCCATATTGGGACCGAGTAATAATGTACTGGACTGGAGGGGAGAATAAATAAAGAACAAGATCTTCGTAAAAAATGAGCTCTTAAAAAGTTTCCAGCAAGAAACACGAGCAACATTCGAGAACGGGCTTTTTCCTTTATATTCCGTTGTTGAACCGATGAAGTACGACTCCTTTTTAGGAAGAGGGCGAATTATTACTCGAAATGTTATAACCTCCACTTCCTTATGCGCCGAACGAAAAATCAATTTTCATATTTCATACTTGATATCCATTTTCCGTGCACCCAGTGCGTCAACAGATAAATGGAAATCATTTTTTAAAATACATACGGTCTATTACCGGTGAAGACGAGCAGAGGGGCAACACGATCGAAAAGAGGCACTGTTCTCATTTAAAACCAAAGCGCTTTTTTTTTCTTCTTTTCTCCGCGTTGCGAACGTGCATAGACTTCGAACACCTTGTCCCCGGCGAGGCATTGTAAAATATTACACCGGGGCAGGGGGGGACATCGGGGGTGTAACCGTTTCCAATTTCTCATCTCTTTTTTTGCCGCGCTACATCGCGCGGTGTATCGCGAGCGTATCAGAAATGCAAATTGCGGGACGTTCGCCGATGGCGTGTTTTCGATATCCGCCATTCCGAGCTGTTATTCTTATTGGCGAATTACTTTCGAACAGTTTGCCCTGGCTTGTGCACGAACCGCGATTTGCATAGCCGTATAGACGCGCTAGAAATTATTCACCATCGCGTTCCCGTGCATACGTACGCAATTAATCTCGGATCTTAACGATCCGCGCGCAGTTTTTCCGAGCAATCGCAAATACCCACAATGTCGCACGAGAACCATCGAACGCGCGTTCTCGTGTCTTTTTCCTCGATGCAGTGTTTCGCATGTAAGTATTCGAATATTTAATGAATATACTATGTATTATACGATATACGAAACATTTTAAAATTTCCTTCGTACTGTTACCAGATTCGACTATCATGATTGCATTGGTTAGATTTGCATCAAATCTAGAAATATATACACAAATTACAAGATATTTAGTGCAAGTGCATATTTCGTAAAAGTCAGAAAAGTATTTAAATAGTCAATTATTCGTTATATTAACAAGCCTCGATATATTCAATGGGATAATGCTTAATACTCGTTACGTGTTTAAGATAACTATTTATGTTGTTGACTATTAATTAATTTTTCGTAAAATATATGTTTAAGATAAATGTTTCTAACCTTTACACACATTTCCAGATTAGTTTCATATTTGACCAATCATGACAGTCGTATCTCGTTACAGTGCTAACGAAATATTTTCTGTAACACATACAATATATACACAAAGGTTTTCTATGATAAGCGTTCACATATGATACTTTCGTAAGCCACTGTATGCTTAATAATATCATATTTATAGTAATTTTTATAATATTATAATAATTATAATAATAATATCATATTTGCTTATAATAGCCGATCTGAGTGAGATGCGCGCTGGTTTTCTGCGCAATCGTGAATACGCACGATGTTACTCGAGAATTGTCGATCGTCCCGCGTTTTTCTGTTGAAACTGATACGCCGCCATCTTTGATATATATTGATTTATAGCGTCAATTAATTTGTAGCGATTGAACTCGATAGTGACGATTTAGAATGTGTGTCGCGAATCGTGGGACGTGAATCGCGTGTCGAATAATGTGTCATGAAGGAAGTGAGGAAAAACTGTGGATATTGTACAAAAGACTGGCGCGAGGTTCATGGGGAGTGAAATTAGACGGACGACGCCGAAGTAATACATGTTTTGTGTGTCGCGAAAAATAGAATATTGCAGTTGGATTTATTAACTTTAGATTAAGGTACAGTGAATACGTGTTTTGATGAAATATCTTTCCCGAATGAGACATAAAATACATGCTCTCATAAGAATCTATATATATATATATATATCAATTAATACATATATTCAATTCGTGTTCGTCAGGATGATAGAACACGTATCCTTTGTAAATTCTAAACATAATTTTAGGCTTGATCTTATAGCATTATTTAGGTTAGGACTAATATTGATCATTTAAATGTTCACAAGGATAACCTAGAATCTAAAAGAAAATCTAAGAGAGCACTTGGGTTATTAAAATGTTAAGAATGATATATATATATATCTGTGTGTGTGCGTGTGTATTGTACCTATATGATTACAATGGTTTTTGTAAGATATGAGAAAATAAATTAATAATAATTTAACGTAATTAAAATGATACACTTAAAACTAGGTAAAACTTCTTCCCCAGCAAAGAGATCTTTCAAAGGTATAAATGAAGGAATACGGAGCAAATAGGTTAAATATATACACAAGTTGAATACGTAAAATCTTATTTAAACCAACTTAAAGCCTACTAATTTATAGGATACGACTGAAGTATATTCTATCTTTGTATTATTACATTTTTATAATTTTATTACTAATTTTTATCTTATAATTTTCTCCTCTGTTACTTTTAGCTTTTCTCTGTTTGTTTTGTTTTAATGCTTTTAGCAATAAAATCTAAGCTAAAACTGAAATGTTGACCTGCTTTTACTGGATCTTTTAATCTCTTTCATGCACATTGCACATGCATCATACACTTATATTATATGCATACCTTTCTATGCTCTATACATCACCTCCAAAAGGTTTATTTAGACACATTTTACTGCAGTCAAATCTATATATCTCAAACAGTCGTTCAATTACTCTTATTTTATCTTAACTATCCGCCATTCGCGTTTATACAATATTTTGATAATATAAAACTGGTGTCAGCTGTTTTGGAGTATAAATCACTGAAAGCAACTGCACCCTGACATGTACTAAGTTGTTTTTATTTAACACGGCCCGTTTAATACAGAGATATTTCAAAAGTAAATTACATCCATAAAATAAGGATTAAGTTACAAAGGATTAAATTAACAATGTTCGTACTGTTATAAATTTATACAGATATTCTCATACTACTGTTTGTATGATATTATCGATATGTTTTTTATTACCGTTTTATCGTTACACATAGACTTGGTATCATTAGATCATTAAAAAGAATCTCTTCATTTATTTTAATACTCGTATTATACGAAAATAATAATATCGACAATCAAAGATTCATATTGAAGAAAATATTTAGAATAAAAAAATAGTAATATTTAGAATAAATAGGAGTAATAATAGATATATAACCTAGAATAAGAAATGATAAAATAGTACAAATAAAGTGCTTATCTATTAAAATTATAATCATCGACGTTAAGTGGAACTAGAATTACTGGTCAGATATGAAAGATGCGTTGAAGTTAAAATTCAAAGATAAAATTATGCATAGATCAGGGATATTTCTAAACTTGTGAAAAATTTAAAATTGAAAAAATCCACGGAATGCATACAATATGCAAATTATGTAAAATATCCTAAGCTTATCTAAATAGGTACTCGTTATAATAGATATCATTTTACTATTAAAGATATGACGAATTTGCATAAATATCGTCGGTATAATTATGTATATTACAAATAGGTTCAAATCCAATTGAAAAATTTCGAATACCTAAGTTATTCCAAAAAAAAGAAACAATACTTTTAAGACTTGATAATATACCAAATTAACTTCAAAATAGATAAACTGATAGACATCAACATCTTATATCGATACTGCTCAAATATATAAGTACTATACAAGAAGAAATTATTCGACGATATTCAGACGGATCGTTTCAGCTTATATAATTAACTGGAATGAATATAAACGATCCAAGTGAATCGACAATATTATAAAAGAGCTTATATTGATAACAACCAATAGGATTACAGGTAGTAAAGAATTAGGTGCGCGAGCATTTGCTCTTCTCTCGAACCGATTTTCTCGCAAATAAAGCCTTACTTAGAAATATCCATCTATCTTTTTACCTACTTTTTCACGTAGATTCATATCCTATTTGCTAGTGCTATACTTTGTAGAACATTTTGTACATAGGGTGTCGTTTTCTTCAAATACAATTTTAATTTATACACGCCTAATTTCTTCAAACCATTGTACTTTTAATCAAAGTAATTTCCACATAGTTGAATGTACTTTCGCAATGATCTTACAAATACTGATCGAGTATCCTCAAATGAAATCAACGTTCTAGAATTAACTGGTATTCATACGTACATACAGAAATTCATCTTGTAACCAACACCGCACCAATATCCCTTATCAAAAATTTGTTTATTGCGAGAACAAAAAAATGGTCATGGGTCAGGAATAAAAATTGTGAGAATCAAGAAATCCTTGATTCTTTGAAGCGCGAAGGAAACCGAACATCGGATTTGTATCGGATACCAAAAGTCTGGCCGCGGGGAGAGGCTCGGCGTGTATTTGACGCTTAAAATGTCGACGTATTTCTCGAATGTTGATTTTTCGTAGCGGAAAAAAAACGCGTCACGGAAAACGCCAGCATGCGGGAACACGCAGTTCCGCCGCTAATATTTATAAATGCCCGTCCATAATTGCCGTAGCTCCGAAATTGCGGGGATAAATTGTGAAACGTGCCGTGGCCATACTCGTCTTCCTCCCTTCTCCGTTTTTCTCTCTCCCTTTTCTCTGTTCCGTTTCTACTATTTTTGTTGGTGCACGTAGATGAGCAATCCGCACGACAGATTTCCGTGGAATGTGATTAATAGCTAATTTTATTTTGTTTCTGCCGCCTTATCAAGGTCCGTTCGCGCAAGCACCCGAAAGGAACGTGTGAAAAATCCGATTATCTTGGACAGAACGCGCGAACCCGGAATTTTTATGTCGGAATCGCGGATTTCTCTCCAGATGCCGGCACGAAATGCGAATCGGCGGAGCGTTGCGAAGGAAAATGATAAAATAACCGGCTCCGGTCTGCTCCAGCCCTGATTCCAGCCGAGACACGGTAATTCCGGTTTTCTTAAATGTTGGCAATTTTTCAACGTGTTCCATATTTTCTCTTTGGTGGTCGATAGATCGTTTTAAGAGATCAGCAGAATTTTTAATAAAACATCTTTGCTTATTAAAAAAAAAAAAAAAGAAGGGGCGAATTTAATTTTAATAATTCGAATCCAAGATAGCAAATTTCACTCGATCGTTGCATGGGAATTATCTGAAAATTAACACGTGTGGTATGTATAGTAACCCGTTAAAACAGGTAGAACATTATCGCCAAAGGATCAAAACGTTTCTTATACACGAATGAAGTAATAAATCATTCTTTTCAACGTCCATGACGAAGCAGATAAGCCAGCACGCCTATAATTATAAACCCGTACCACCCACGCAAAATGTCACTCGACGACAGGGAAAAAGGCCATCGTATTCATTCATCGGTAAAAATTCAACCTTACAAACACATCGCTTTTCACAGGCCCTTCCAAAGCAAGAAAAATCCTTCACAGGGCAACAGATAAATGGCGAGATTTCGGCGAAAAAATATTACCCAAACAGCAGAGGTAGAAAAAATCTCGTGAATTATCGCTGTTTTCGCTTTTCGTGCCAGAAAACGAGTCAAACAAACCGGCCTGTCTTTGCGATAACTCTGTAGCCGTGACACGAAACGTTAGTTCGAAGGAACGTAGGGGAACAAAAGAGCTCGGCAACGAAGGGCGAAAAAAGAGGAATCCAGTTGGCGTTCCCTCTTCCAAATTCGAATTTCATTCTGACAGTGAATCCTCGATAGCGGATCTGGCGGGGCCGGATGTCTCGTTTCGCCTTTCTGAAAGCTTTCAATCCTCGAAAGCCGTTCCCTGGCGCGGCCATTCCCGGCCAGATTGAATAATCCTGGGCAACGCCGCGTGAAAACGCGATTCGAAGCGATCGCGGCAATATGATAAACGGCAGCTGGGCTCTGCGACGCCTCGGAGGATTCATGGAGTCTCTACGGGACGGGAGAACTCCTCCACAAGGGAAACGACCGAGACGGCATACAGGACGATCTCGCTTGATGGACCGACGACGCGACTCGGCGAATAGGTGAGAGAGGAAAGTTGTTAGGGACAGCTGTATGAACCGGGATTTACGATAAGAACAACGTGAATCTGCTCCTCTTTCAGTTCTCTATGCGACCTTCCCTTCTGCGCACGTTCCTTCTTAGAGCTTCTCTTGCCTCCAAGTTATTGGAGGTTTACTCGTTTCGACGAGGCGAAAGCCGGAATTCGAACAGACGACTTCCAAGATTGAAGATTTTTCTGATTGCGTGCCGAGAAGATTGACACGGGAGGAGATGTCCGGAGAGGTTTCTAGTTTTGCGTTTTTTCTCGGAGACGCGTTGGTTTTGCTTAAGTTTTTATCGAAAGGAACATCGTTAGATTGAAGATTGTCTGCACTTTTCTTTAAAGTTATTATTTGAGAATTGTTGGAAAAATGAAGGCGTTCGTAAAAATTGTTCCGTTCATTTACCTCGCGCTAACGAAAATAGAACTGAACTTTAAAAGAATCTTATAATTATAGAGTAAAATACTCATGATACTTAGATATCATTTTGAAAATTCTATTATTTCATACGTTCGCTTGCTCTAGACAAAATGATCCAATGTAACATCTTGCAGAACTGCCTCGCTATTTAAAACAGCATCGATGATTTCCTCGTACTAGTAACTCGCCGTCAAATCTTTCCATCCATGTTTATTTCCTCCCAAGCCAACGTTACACCGATCCCATGTCGCCGAAGAGGATCGAATCGTCATCGTTGGAGCCGATTCAAGGAAACGGGACGATCAATGGAACGCGAATGAGAACGGAGGAACGTGTTGAGAACGGATGACGATAAATTCGAATGAGGAAAGAAAGAGTCGGCGATCGCGGGAAGGTTTTCTAGAATCGCGATGACGAGAGAGATGCGATCGGACGAAACGCGTCTTAGAAAATGGGGGTGGCTCACGTTTGTTCGCTGGCCGAGCTGCGAATGACACGTAATAAGGGATATACACGTTTAGTTCCAGCCGGTGAATGCGTGAAATCGGATTTCTAGATACTGGACGTATCAAATTGGATTTTCAGACAGAAGGAAATACGAGACAAGTCGGAGAAAAATTGGGAATACCTGAGATAGATGGGAACGGAAATTGCGACGAAACACGTGACGGGGCGGAAACTGGCGAGAAGGTGGGAGAGAGTCGAACGGGGGAGGAAGTTACACGTATCGGAAATAGCGGAAAGCGCCGCTTCGAGATAGAATAGAGTTAACGAACAGTAACGATTTTATGAGAATACTGGTAAAAGGCATCGGGTAACATTTAAGGAGGATTTGGATTTCGGAGCGTTGCGGTTTTGATTCGTAGCGTTTGTGTTTTGACAAACCTAATTTGCGAATTTTACTTATAACTTATATTAACGCTAATAATTTCATAGAAATAGTGGTAAAAGGAATTTTCGTTTATATAATGCTCTCATATATACGCGTAATACTAGTTTTTCATAGAGCGCCTTCTGTAATTTATAAAATCTGGTTTCTAGTTTCTTATTCTGACTAGGTGATTTTTGAACGACGTACATTTCAGATACTGTCATTCAAATCTTATTTCGGGCTAAAAGTTGAACTATCAACTTTTCACAGAGACAGATGTGGAAAAATCGCGACACTTTTTTCTGTTATAAATTTGTTCTAGTTAAAATTCGTTCCGCGAATGGTAATCTCCTTGACAAGTGCAATTCGTCGTTTTGAATATAATGCAAAAAATTCGAAGCGAGCTATAGCCGTTGCTTTCGCACAAAAACGTTATTAACTTTGACGTTTCGTGTGTTTCGTTTGTTTTATCATGATTCCTTGCTCGCGCGCGTGCTTTCAACACTGCTTTTTTTAATACACCTTTCGAAACGTCAAATAATATCTGGTTTCTCATTAATCTTCTTAAATGTAAGAGCTGCAACAATTCTCTCCATAATCGCGATAACTATCTCAATGACAATCTATAAATTTCTACAGAAATTAATTCCTCATTCTACGTTGAATTTTTTCGTCGTACAGATTTTTATATTTTTAGCGATACGTAAATTTCATGAACTTTATATATGTATACCTTTCTTCTATGACATATATTCCACAGCAGGATAATTCGTCTGCATATAAAAACCACAACCATCCCCTATCGTCGTTCACGGAACTTATTCCATTCAATCTTCCCCTTTGATATCATTATCGTCACCACAGTCACCGCATATCACGATAACGAAGCTCTCTATTTCACGTTAGAACTCTACAGATTGGGACCAGTTAAGAGACGACAGGTGATTGGACTTAACGCTGATCAAGGAGCAAGAGACCGGAGAAGGAATAAAAAGGGGAAGGAAATGAACGCCTTGAATCGCAGGATGTGAACGGGCGAGCCCCGTGGAGCGCAAATCAGCGCGTAAGGAGCGTGGGACCGCGATTGT
The DNA here is from genome assembly GCF_041682495.2 of Bombus fervidus. Classification (NCBI taxonomy): domain Eukaryota; kingdom Metazoa; phylum Arthropoda; class Insecta; order Hymenoptera; family Apidae; genus Bombus; species Bombus fervidus. The sequence goes on along the minus strand of NC_091530.1, from coordinate 9,361,298 downwards.
TCGGTCGCGGAAATGACGGGGCTCTAATAACTCCGTTCGCTGTTTACACCGACTCTGGGGCTGTCCCGATGCACGGCCAGAATTGCTTTTTCGAGACGGTTTCGCTGCTCGTAATTGCTCGCGACCAAACAGAAGGACGAACCTTCTTTTCCTCTCTCTCTCTCTCTCTCTCTCTCTCTCTCTTTCTCTCTCTCTCTCTATCTATCTATCTATCTATCTATCTATCTATCTATCTATCTATCTATCTCCCTTTTTTTTATCGAGGCGTGAACAATACATAATTATATACGTAGACATATTGTATGATTAGTTTTAATTCAAATATTGTCTTTCCTACGTGCATTTTTATCATATTCCGTTCTAGTTTCGTTTAGGTATAAGCAGAAAAATTTCTAATTTTTTAGAATTAACGGGGAATCCGAAATTTCTTTCTACGTTTGAAACATTCCTGCTTTAGGCAACATATATAGACTCAAGAAAGTAGTACACTCGTAGATGTCTTTTATAAATATATTACGTATGTTATACGAAGCATTTTGAAGTTTCATTAAACACCGTGAGGAGATCTGATTATATTTGTGTGATTATACCGGTAATGTTTCAAATCCGAAAATGGGTACATATAAAAATTGTTATATTTAGTACAAGGGTATATTTCGCATAGATCAGAAAAGTATCTGAACAATCGATTATCCATTATATAGAGAAATTGCAATATTCAATGGTATCATATCTAATACTTATTATATGCTTAATGATGTTAACGGATATTTCTAGATCAAAAGTTGTTCATAACCGGATTCGATCAATTTCAAAACAAATTACTTAGCTCGCTTCCAGTATCTATCATTCTGACCTAAATAATCCTACCTTAGCCTGTCCGTGTTTCCGTTCTTGTGAGATTATGACGGAAGAAAAGGAGTAAAAATAAGCAAAGCGAGAACGGAGATTTGTGACGCGTGAGCTTCCGCGCAACTATCGAACCACTCAAGATCGCCGATATCGGCGTACGGAAATTGTTCGGCCAAGGTGAAATGCGCTCGGTTTCCCCAGCTGGAAAACGTGTATCGCGAGCAGGGAGATGAGAATTCCTGCGGTTTATCCTCCAAATCTTTATCAAGATGCAAAAGGATTACTAAGGGAAAGAGACTGATCGATGTGATGAAATATTACATTTCTGTTAATGTTCTCGCTGCTGGTGTCTGTTCAGATTGACTGATTGTGAATCGTATAAAGGTAGCTCGGGACGATTATAGTAGCGTTTCGATGACAAGCCTCCGTTATATTCTTCGGTCTTATGGAAGTTCATAGGATTAAAAAAATTTTTAAGCGAGTCATATTAACAATTAGCGTTGTACAGGTTTATTTTATTAGAGGATGTTAGGATACATGTACATCGAGATGATGGCGGATGTATGGATAATGTTAATGATTTAATTGGAAAGAAAAATTGTAAGAAACATATATAGTAATATTAATAACATTGGTAGTCATACAATTACGTGGAAACTTTCCTTCGTTTTCTTTAGAATTAGCCAAGTTAATGCCGTTTACGAGGAGTATATTACACGGGGAGAATGATTGCTTCCTCGAGGGAGTTTGTTGATTTTTATCTTTTAACAGAGGAAGACGTCATCCGCGAGCAGACTCGTGCTTCCTGAATCTTGATGCATCCGTTAGATCGATCAAAATTTAAAGAAAAACGTAACGGTATAAGATTGTTTCGTTTGAAAAACGTCGAGCACGGAACAATCGGTCTTGCGGTGTTTCTAAAAACTGATCTGTCTTATTCCAACCAGTTTCGAGACTAAAGTGTATCAGTCTTGAACGAATTTGTCTGTTACTTTAATTACTCGGACGAGAGTTTAGTAGAATATAATTTAGAGATTAAACAAGGTAAATATGATAAATAATTATTTATTTAGAGACTAAATGAATAATTATATAATATAATATAATAATACAACTAGATCTGAAATTTTCTCGAGAATAAAATTAACAGGAGAAAAACTGTGTTTTTACCATAATACAAATTTACAAATTCCATCGAAATATTCCAAAATGTCGTTTGATCAGTAATCAATCAAGGAAGTCATACTCAAGTCTAAGTTTGCATAGAATTCAATTTTTATTTAGGATTCTATAAAATTCAATCCATGTTACAGAAAATTATACGTCCTTCATTTAACGATTACCTACTTGGAAATTTATTACATACACATGTGTCTCATTAAAATTGTGAACAAGTACAGGTTGGTTAATATCGTTTGTAAATTCTATTTCTGTGAAAGTCTAGTCGTAAAACACACTTAACATTATTCTGTTATTCATAAAATACGTCTTAGTGAATCGTGCCAATTGAACTAGTCATGGGATGTTAATTTGACACGTAACATTGCACCGAATATCGTTGCAAGTCCAATGAGATTTACAACCTCCTAGTGTTCCTGCGAATAGCGCTATATACGACAGAACAGGAAGCCGGAGTATAATGGCATTAAGCACATGACAATCAGTGCACGTCTCTGTCGGGAGTGACCATTTAGAACTTGTTTTACGATCTTATCGTTACTACCACTTCGTACCTACTTTTGCAGTTCTTCAGTTTTAAACAGACATTAAATGTGCTATTATCGTTCAAAGATTGAGAACAATTTTTAGAATATGAGTGGAAATACAAAGTATCGTGGTAGAAAAGTTTGTGAAAAATGTTAACTTTATCGTATATCAAAAAACTTATAAAAGTCTAATTCTATGTAGGAATTAGATGTTAAGATGGCAATCATAATTATTCAATTTCTTTTTTATCCGTTTTATTTGTGCGAATATTTTCACTGTTACTAAAATAAGCTTCTTCTGTTTCAGGTACGTACGATTTTTCAAGTTTAACTGGAAAATAGATTCGACGAAGGAGAAACGCAAGAGAATCGTGATGTTTCAATTCAAACCCATAACAGTTCATGTACGTAACACCAATTTCATTTGCAAAAATTATTTGACCACCGTGAAATTCGCGATTTAATGCGTCATTCCGAAACATCGCGTATATTCGATACTCGCAATTTTGGAAAAAGCACGAACGTTAGCGTTTTACGAAATTCTTATATCTTCCGATTCATTGTTTTCTGTTTTCTATTCTCTCGATCTATTCTCTCCGTTTCGTGGTTTGAAAATAAATGAATTTCAACCATACATGGACCTACCTAGTGACTGTAGCCTTTAGTCAAATGTCGTAGCACGAAGCTTGACGCGTCGCCCGCCACAATAATTACAAATGTGCGGTTCCTTCTGAATTATTTTATCCTTGAACGATATAACGATAAGATTGTTTAAATACCATTGAATGTACTTTTCTCGAAGAACCTATTTTTTCACAATTTGTTCACGTGTCATTTTTTTTCACAATATCTTCTATTTTCACAATATGTCTGATATTTTTCACGACAGGCAACGCGTTAGGTTATGGTTACAATGGATACCTTCTGACGAACTCAATACGTCAATGTAATCAAACAGGTATATACATTTTACGAGGGCATGCATTCCAGTCTTCAGTTGCATTCGTCAGAACACCACTCCATCCGAATACACATCCATTGTAACCATACCTGAAAACGGTATACGTGCTCTCAAATAACGCGGTTTCGGATTATATGTGGATTCTTTCCTTTAAAAATTTCGACTTCCATTCCAAATTAATTTATTCAACATACCTTTACAATTCCCTTCATCGTGGCGAATAAGAGAGGCGAATGCGAATTCGTTCGTACCAACTAATTCCTCGCAAATTCAAATACATAACAAACAGCCTAATTTGAAGGAAAATCATACGACCAGTGGGTGTCTGCGAGGTACATAGCTGTAATTTCACTGTATAATGTAATTGCGTGATACCTATATAATAGCACATATGTATGTATACGTAGACATATGCACGTGCACTTGAAGAGTACAAACGTGTATGTATCATGTATATGTACGTAATTTAGTCATTTATGATAGGGAGGCGATGTTTTCATCTTCGCGAACAGTCGGTGTCCCAATTTTCGCGTTGTCCAAGAGAGCACCGTTAAGCAAAGCCAATTCGACGAAACAAAAACCTGGGATGTCCATGCAAGAACCGTCAAAAATTCTTTGAAAAACGGGCCAGTTAGAAAAATGATCAGGCACAGCAGGCTGGCACGGGCTTTGCCGTTGACGTCTTCAGCTTCGCCGATATTAATTGCCGTTCTCGTGGTGTACGCTCGCGGGCTCGCTCGACAGCAAATCCACGCGTATTTCCGTGTCGAATGAGAACAATAGTGCGGGCCGGGGGGAACGCGGATCGTTGAATCGTCGGTGAACGGAAGCGGGGCTGATTCATCGTTTGGAAATCGTACATCGGCGTGTTCTTAGGCTCTGACCTTTAAAACGGTGGGCACTAGCTCTGTAACACGGGACCGGCCGTGTGTGCACGATGACGCAAAAGGCCGACAGATCGAGGAGAGCCGGAGAATCAGGTCGTGTGCCGGATACTCCGTGGCGGCGGTGAACCAAAACAATGCGTCCGCCGTTCCTTGTCCTACCAGGTGAACGCGACAAGTCGCGATCGTTTGACGTCAGTCGGTTTGGAATGGCACACGGAACGATCGAGTGATTAATTGGCGAATTGTCGGCTATGAAAATGGCTAATTTGATCATAGGCGTAAACGAGATCCGGGTTGGTACGACGATGATGGATATGGTGATAAGATTCTCCGATACATTATTCGGTTGTTAAATGAGTGATAGTATTAAGGAAAGTATACATTTTTTTCAGGAAATTGGTTCTCCTGGAGAATATGGAATTGTTAATTATTTGAATATTTTTTGGAAATGACGAAATTTCGCATTCTTCTTTATAAAACGTTTGAAACCTTATGCGAGATCTTAGCTGTACATTTTTGTGTCTCTTACAATTTATAGTTCAGTCTTTAGATCTTTTTAGAGTTTATATTCATTTATAATGATTCGAATAATTCAGATTTAAGATTTATGTAGCGTGTAACCGATGATACAGTAAAAATAATGTTTATTAATGCAAATATAATACAACGAGAAGAAACACTGATTTAGATGTTAGGATGAAAGCTATGTCTGGAAAGTACGTAAATACAAGGACATAAATAAGTAATCTATCGTCGTGTAATCGAATAATCTTTCATCGTGTTTCATTATACGATGAAAACTGGTTTATTTATAGCAGAAAAATATAATTACTTCTTGAAGATTAATGTATCAAGGTGTAGCATATTTTGTTTAAAGTTATTCGTTATATAAATTTTATCACGCGATAGTTCGCAAGAAATGTAATCTATAGAGGAGAAATAACGTCAACGTTATCGTGTTTGTTTCATTAAACTTGCAGCTCGTTCTCGAAATTTCCATATCGTCGAAACGTGCAAAGACATTTGTTCTCCTTTAACCGTCGTCCTGCACCGTGTAATATGTATTAATAATTATGCAGTAAATTTTAGTTAATTGCGCAGTAAATCCCTACCAGACTTAACCCAGAACCATTAACGAGCAGATCAAATTTTAGGCGACTATCCCTGTGTAGATATGAAATACGAAACATTTATAATATTATACTAAACGTTCTCCGTGATATGACAGTTTTGATTATTTCTTCGGTAAAATGAAAATGTAAACTTTATAGAAATTACCGCTCAATTCTAAATCCTATTTCCTGGTTCACTTTTCTTAAATTTCCCCTATTCTTCATCATCATATTCTAGATTAGAGTGTTTAAAAATCCAATTATTTGATTTTCAAAGCTTCTTGTATCTCGAAATTTGTACAATTGTCAGAGTTTTAATTCATTCTTAATTTTCGTTCGTTTTCAAGTTAAATTCTCACGAAGTAACGTGATTTTAAGGCACCTAATGTACCTACATCACGACGCTTTAAATCCATCAAATCCTCAGAGGTTCGTTTAATTCCTTTCTGATCCGTATTATTCGATACTTCCTACTTACAGTAAATAACTTTACCTAAATCTTCTCACATATGGAGCTTTAAATTCATAAAAATCCTCGATGCCTAGTAAAAATCTATCTGATTTTTAATCCCAAATCCTTGATTGCAGCAAATGTAATCAGACATTTTCATTTAGTCTGATTACATGAAATAATCAATGAAAATAACTTCTCGCGAGATAACATAATTCCAAATCATTGCGCACCTATTCGCAAAGCTCTTAAATTCCTTTATCTCGTTCTCGTTTACAACTGTTTCGTAATTTCCATTAACATCCCTGATTCGACTATTTATTTCAGGAAAAACTGCACGCCAAAGTTTCGCGACACCTTCGAACGAAATAAAAATCCTGGCCGGTTAAGCTCGATTTCATTTCCAACGTCGCGCGCAGAGCTGCAACTTTATTTCTACGGATTTACGGAGTGTGCAACGCGGTCGCGAGATCGATCCTGGTAATTGCACGATTTCACTGCACGCGTTACTGTTCTCCTTAATACGTTTTTTCCCCGCTGATTTAGTTATCGTTCCATCCGATAAAATCCCGGGCCACGGCTATACCAACGAATTCGCTCGTCGTGACGTCAAGGAAGATTTAAGGCTACGTTTCGTGTATTCACCTTTCTCTCTCTGCCTCTTTTCTATTCGTTGGCGAACTTGTAGCTGGTAAAACCTCGGATTTTCGAACTAATCGAGCACCCAGTTTCGTCCGGCTTCTGTCTGTGTTAGTTAGTCGACTCTGCTGTTTCTTTCTCATAGATTCCTCGATGCAATACGAGCTCCGAGTTTTGGAAGTGATGTGCCAATTACGAGATTGTCAATAAAGTGTAGGAGTCAGTATTTGCAAAAATTGAATAACATCGATCCCTTCTTTTATTTAAAGTGCAATATATCGCGACATTTTACTTAGGTTTAATGTGAAAACCACATAGGAAAAACATGATAAATAGTCGATTTTCTAATCGTTTTATCGTTTGGTGATCGAACAGTGATATACTAAAGTGACTTCGTTCAAAGAACGAACTTTCATGTGTAAAGACATATCTCCTTTAAAGAAAAGTAATATATTCAAGAAGTTTTGTATAAAACCATATTAGTATGATTAATTTTCAAATATTCAAGAGTAGATATACGTAGCAGGAGTATCCATAAAGCAAATTAATTTCTAATCAATTAGAAGACTTGCTATGTACTTTCAAAGAAGCCACCACTCACTCCTATGCAAATTTCTCCTTTGACATCGACAGCTCAAGCAATTTAGCAAATAAACCTTCGAAAAGATCATTAAATTTTTATCTCAAGGAAAGCAATCTTCTCCTCGTTTGTAAAACGCCACAATCTTTTTCATAAACCTCCGAACAATGCTTTCTACAGAATCTTAAAATGTTCAAACGTTATTTATACCTGTTCGAGTGAAATACGAGGCGTTGCTCGAATTTTCAGCTCGTTTCATCCCCGTACGAACTCTGCTGACAATTTTTGCGCGCACCTTTCTCTCCAAGCCTCCGTATTTCGGTCTCGAAAGTCGATAGAAAAATAATATATAGAGGAGTCGAACTGCTGCTGGTGAACTCGTGATAAAGAGCAACAAACTCGGTGGTGAGAAAAGAGGGGCAAGGATTCCTCGACTATCGGCATGCTCGTTTCGAAACGACGTCGTCATTGCAAGTGTCGTACACTTTGAGGAAGCTTTGTAAAATACAAGTGAAAGAGAGAGAAAAGGAGACCATGGACAACACTGTCGACTAAATTAAATTCCTCAAACTTGTAATTGCTTTTGCGACGTTGTTTTTCTTCCGAACGATACCAGGACCAAGGAGTTCCATTTCGTTAGATGATACCACGACGAAAGAGAAGGCGATCTTTCAAGCCCTTCCAATTCTACCTATTTCTCGCTACTGTCCCAACGAATTAGACTACCCGTCGAAATTGTCAGTTTTGTCTCTTCTGTCTATCTCTATTGTTATTTCGAAGCGGATCGTGAGTGACAAGTTTCTATAAATCTCAATTTTAGTAGCTTTTCCAAGCTTCGGATTGCTATAACGAGTTCTTGGATTTCGCCGAAGATAACCGTAATCGAAGCAAAAACGACAGAGTCGTGGGAAAATATGATAAATCCGATATTGGATCGGAGTATTTGGTTATTTTGTACATTCTCCAAGATGTTTAAAGTATATCGTAATTTGTTAAGAAATAGGAAATTAGATTCCGCTTTTTTTCTCTTTTTTTTTTAGATTAATAGGTCTTGTATAAATACTTGAAGTGGAACTTATCTGTGATTGACAGGGATCTTGTTTGAATAGAAATTTCACCATGACTTTTGTTTTTCTTAATAGACTTACTTAATTACATATTCTTCGTTAGCTAGACGCTCTGTTCTCTCCGAGACGAGTTCATTCACCTTGCACGTATCGATCTTGCGAGCTTATTTAACATCGTTCGAGATCGTTAAAAATGCAGAGGTTGTCTTAAAATATCTAAAGATACAATTATCTAAGCGACATTTATTTTCATTGAAATATATATTCTTCCTAAAAATATAGCGAATCGTATTGGAAACATCGTTTATAATTTAGTAGCTAATCAAGAGGTAAAGATTAAGGATCAAAGGAATTTTACGTCTATGAGCATTATTTTTTCAATTACGTACTCTCATAATCTTTACACTTACAAGCACTTTTCTTTCAAAGATAAAACTTTCATTTCGTTAAACATTCTTTCATTAAATCCTTTTAATTAAAACAACAGAAATGAACAGAATGAAAATGAAACAAATATTATATCCACCATAATCTTCATATTCGGAGTGTTTTTCTTTCTAACATAGAACTTTTATTTCATTAAACATTCCCTTTAATTAATACAGCTGCAATGAACTGAATATAGAACTTTTATATCTATGAGTGCTCTTTCTGCAGTTACCGTCATAATCTTCGCATCTCACGTGCTTTTCTTTCGCATATAGAGTTTCCATTTCATTCAAAATTCTCTTTAATCAATACGAAAGAAATTAGTTGACGAGAACACGAGACGAACGTAAACAGCAACCCTAAATCACAGGCATCCGGACGTCGATCAACATTAATCACATTACCTGGCTAAACTACAATCACTGTCGAAACCTTTCACACATGAGCGACGAAAGCATTACTGCTCTAGAAACCAAAGTATCAATCAAACATCGGAAACGTGTAAAGACTCGCAGGAGGACCTCCTACGGTGTACCTCCACGTAAATTTATACCTGTCACCGTAAACAAGAATCATCGACGTTCCTCGGTTCGACGAGCGTCGAAAAGGGGACGAGAACAAGGGATGACGAGAGTACAAGAGGAGAAGAAGGAAGAGAGGGAAGAGAAACGAGGACCTCGACGATGACATGTCGTAAGCTGAGCATGAAATCATTTATCTCCGGGATAAGCGGCGAGAAACGACCAAGCTCTTTCTTCCTTCTTACATGGATTTAAACTTCCCTCTTCTTTCTCAACCGTCTCTTCACGTCTTCCTTCTTCATTCTGTTGTTCACCCTTTCGTCGTTAGTCTGGACGAGTATCTACGTAAATTATTATAGCTGCGCTAAAAGTTTTGGCGCAATTCGTGATTAATCTTGAAAGGTTGGATAAATTAATAAAAATTTGCATTTGTGCTGAATAAAATCGTCGTTGTAGTGGTTATGTCTTTTTCTTTTTTTTTTTTTTTTTTTTTTTTTTGGAGTAACGTTACGAATATGTCGGAACAATTAAATATGTGGATTCTTACGATAGCAAAGCTATATTGTGCATTAGATGTTCTCGAACTTCAAATATTTCATTGGACGAGAACAACTAGTAACTAACGTTGCGTTCGGAATAACCAGATGTAACTGTATATATATATATAGGTTCTAAGGAGGGTAGCTACATCGTTCTTTAAATTTTGCATTCGCTAGGACAATCAATCAACAACTAACATTCTGAAAAATACGTCAAAACAATCAAATGCGTATATAAATTCCTACGAGCGTAGCCATTTCTCTCTTCAGGTGTTTCATTCGTCAGAACATCCATCCGAAGTAACTACATCCTCGTATTATACCCAAAGGATTACCTAAGATGTCACCGACTTGGCACCGTACGAATAAGAAACGCCAAGAATACGTGTCCTGTGATGTATCTGATGCTATGAAACTAGACAAAGCTATTTGTAGATTGTGATAAAAATTATGCAAAATGTGGTTGAAGATTGTGAGAAACATAAAACGCGAATGAATGAAAAATAAGCCCGAAACGAAATTTTTATACATGAACGTTTTCCATCGTTTTGGTGTTTACATTGATACATTTTTTACGCCCTTTCTAACATCCTATATACGTAAATAGTTGGAATATGTAACACGATAATCCAAGAGATACGTACTAAGTGCAGATAGAAGAGAAAGTTCGTCGTTGAAAAATAATAACTGTCGAAACTCGGTGTCCCTAACAATTTTATCAATCGGACGACAAACGGAACATCCTGTATCCGGGGATGAAGCGTTAGAAGGGTACGAGTGCATGGCTGTCGGCCTTAAACGGCGCCCGGCGGCATGGAAAAATTGGATCCGGATTTCCGGCTGATAAGCGCCATTCGAGGGGATGCCTCGAGCTTGCCGCTGTCTTGTTCCTCCTGCGTGAAAACGGCAATTCTTTTTTCTCTCCAGGGGTGTGAAAGAGCGGACAGAAGTACCGATGGATGTGTATCATACGTAGTTGCTTTCTGGTAGCAATTATGGGGTTAAATGTGAGAATTTGTCGTTTTGTACAGGGATGTGAATATTTACGTACAGGTTATCAATTATTTTCTCAATGTATTCTTGTTTCTACAGAAAGAAACGATAGAACGTAAATTAGTAATTTCTTCTGAGATTTCAAACAACGAAACGAGGTTCTCTCGAACTTTTTTTACGTATATCTATGTAGTTGATCGACGTTTGAAAATAAAAATCATTGTTTTGCCAACTAAATTTTTGAGATAATTTTGTCGCAATTTATAAAACGCGTACGCCGAGCAGGTAGTCAGGGAAAATAATGATATATGAAGTAGAGTTCTGGAATGATTGAATCGTTTCGCACGATACAAAGTGCTCTAAAGCTGCCTCGTAGTGTATATATAAATCGTGCATATAAATTGGCCGATCGATAAAAGCACGGCTATACGAAACGTATTTGTTTCTTCGCTATTTTGTTTTCCTCCGGTGTTTGATTTATTTATTTGATTTATCCGCTCGAAACGCGTAGAAACTGCATCTCCATTTCGTCGAGTGTTTTACCGAAGTGATCGTTAACGAAATCAATTATTTTACGAAATTATTGCCGATTAACTGCTTCGGATATCTAGCAGATAATGCCGTGCATTTACTAATGAAGGATAATTAGGCGAAGAGCGTTACGTTATATGGAAAATGTGTTTCCTTTGCCAGCGTAATTGTAACGAAATTTCCGCTAATGCTAAACAAAAATAAAAATAAAAAAGAATTCTCCGATATGAAGTCACAGAAAGTCGTCTTGCAAAATAAATTCCACGTAAAATAGCATCAAACAAAATTTCGTATCTGCTTTCTTCGCGGTACCCGCAGCTAGAAAAGTTTTCAAGGATATCGCCGTGGTGGTTGCTTGTTAATTACACAACAGCTGACCCAACCACGTTAAAAACCACCGCTTAAAATAGAGTATTTAATTTCTTGTTTCCTGATATTTTTGATCTACTCGAAACAGCTATGAAAAGGAGAGAAGCTTACAGGAGGAAACGTGGTGGTTTTGCGGCACGTTTTCAAAATTCGGACAAAGAGGCCGGTTTACGTAAACTACCGTGTTCTAACGTTTTTTCAATTCGTCTTATTAAGCGAGAGAAAAAGAGAGAGAAAAGAGAGAGAGAGAGAGAGAGAGAATAGCATGCGAAGAAATTTTTAAATTCTTGCGACATTTTCAGACACGAAGAGGGTTTCTCGTGTCATGTTCACGGCGGCTCATAAAATCCATCGTCTATTTTAATATTTGAAATATCATTTCTCCTTAGCGGTTGTCGAGAGGCAGAAGTAGGGTCGAACGGATATTCGTCAGGCGGAAAATGAAACCGTGAAGAGGCGAGAAACGCACTTGCCAGCGGTCGCGGGGCTTTGCGTAAAATTTCTGTGCGGTGTTTTAATATTTTTTGCTTTTTTTCCATGACGACGACTGCCGCAACAAAGGGGAATAAAGGGATTTCTTATTTCTCCCAGCTGAGAATGGAATTTTCGTCGAGGTACAAATAAGCTCGCGCTGACGAAGATGCTTTCATTTAATCCTGTTTGCCACCCTTCCGCCTTTCTTATTTTAAATAATACACTGTTTTCATGTTACATAAGATATATGACGCGTCTACCATATTTTTCGACTGATTTTATTCGAGGAAAATTTGTTTAAGTTTATCAGAAGTTATATTAATCAACTTCTTTTGTAAATTTTGCAATTTTTTTTCTACGCGATTTACGTTTGATTTTCAAGAAACAGCAGTGGCATGAAAATAAAAGCACGTTAATTATGATAAGCTATGGTAAGACCGTGTGGCTTAGAAATCAATAAAACCCAAAGTTTTTAAACAATGTTTTACTTCGGTGATTTCATTAATTTCAAGAAGATGACATGGTAATACTAAATTTCAGAAAACCACTGGAAATGTATACTGGAATTATATATGTATATGTATATTATATCTATCGTATCATAAAAATTTTCAAAGTGCAAGGAATCAATAAATTTAATCAAATTTTTAATTCTAACTTTTATTCATCGGAATATATTTTATTTTCCAGATTGAAATCTTACTTAAACAGGCATCATTATAATTTTATGCTGGAAATGTCTAAACTAAATAATATTAGGTTGTCCCAAAAGTTTCTTTCGTTTTATAAGGAAATGATAGATACACAACATTTTTTGTTTTATATTATTTTATCGAATTCTGTATTATCCATGAATTTTGTTGTGTTACTGCAAAATAGACAACTTGATATTTCGATAACTCAGAACTATGACTATTCCATTTAGTGGATAGATTTAAGAGAAGATTATATTGATTATACATAATATTAAGAGAGGATAAAATGATTTCCTTGATAGTTTAGTTTTGCATTAATTTATAATTCATTCTGAAACTTTATACGCTACTGTATTCTAAAAATTCTATCGTCCAGTGTTAATTTCTCTTCTCTCGCCTGACGTCGTAAAAGATGGTGCAGTACAAATAAAAAACAAGCAGGAACCTGTGGATGACTCAGAAAGTCAGGTGGCGGTATAGTAACGTGTATGTTTCATTCACGAAAGTCACACGAGAGAACCGTAATATATATTCCTCCGTGCGTTGTTCGCACTTTAGCGTTTTTCTCTCTTCTGGTGTAATAAAAATTGTGTAATGAGAGCGGTAATTGAGAACAAGTTTCTGAGTCAGAATCCTCTCATGTTGAAACGTTAGCAAAGTTCATATAAAGAAGGATATTTATTTCCTCCCGTATATTCGCTACAATTAAGATACTTTACGTAAAATAATGATTGTGCAACTATAAAAATATTCTGCAAGAAATCTCATACTCGTGTTAATAATTAAAATGCTGAGCTTCAAACGTTTAACACAAAATATATGTATCTTCTGTCCCGTAATTTACTTGCAAGTGATGTTAGCTCACTGCTTGATGTAGAATTTTAATTTTTCTTACGATCCTCTTTAATTTCATTCCATCCAGTCTAGCGAATAAAAGTAGAAATTAATACTTTTATGTTTTACGTCATTGCGTATTTCGTAGAAACGTTGGCAGTTTACGAGTTTCACTCGTAGTTTCAAGCTAGATACGTCATGATCTGGTTTGTTTCTTTTATACCTCAGTCGTCTCGCAACATCTGCAAAATTTTCGAAAAAGGAAAATTATTCCACAGTGGAGTTCGTAGCCGAGAAGATAAAAAATCTGCGAGAGAAACGACTGGATTCGTATAGACTGGAATCGGAAATTCAGATGGCGACGGTATTGCAAGTTTTTCCGCGGCATCCATTGCACCGCCTTGGCACGTCTCATACAGAATTGATCGCTCGTTTTAATATCCCCCCTGTGGAATGGTATCTTCTCGCCGTAGGAAATGTAGCAGCGGCCTCGAACAGGATGTCTGGAAATAAATGATTCCATAATTCTTGTTTTACGTCGTCCTTGAACGGCATTTTTGCGTCGGACGGCAAAGCCTCGTACGTTGAACACGCTCTGCTCTCTGCGCGTGAATGGCCAATTCTATCGAGAAATTTTCAAGGAAATTGCATGGCCGTTTTGCGTCAAAGAAAATTCCCTTTTTTGGCCCGTAAAGCTTGCGAGTGCTGTGTTTTTTTACACGCACAAATTCCAACGCATTTAATAACGCGTGTAGCTAGTAACCAGTCTTTCTCCCTATACATGGCAACTATTTTTAAAGTATACGACAGGTTGCATGTGTACAGAACATAATTTATTTAGTGGTTTTTCACTGTTTTATGCTACATTTAATGAAGTTGAATCTTTAATAACTATATCGAGATAATAATATGTGTTTATGAGATCGTGTTGCTATTTCTGGTATTAGATATATATGTTTAGAATGATATTTACAATTAATAAAGTTCGTTAAATACAGCCGATTACGTAAATAGAAAAGAGAAGTAATTAGTCAAAACTTTGTTATACTTTAATTGCTTTTAATACAATGGATTCATGAAAATATCTGAACATTTACTATAAAATTTTTTTCCGAATATATTATACGTAGATGTTACACAAAACATTTAAATTAATACAATAACGAGACACGAGTATCATGATTATGTTGGTAAAGTTTCAAAGAAATCCGGAAATATATTTACATAGGAGTTACATTATTAGCATCAACGAATCAATATCGAAGTAAAAATTGGCCAAAGAGATCGAACTTGAAACAATGAAACGAACCATTACAAACGAGGAATCATAGGTAAGCGAAGAAATAACCCGAAACATCAGCAAAAATTTAACAATGTCCTATAAAATGAGGCACAAACCGAACCGCGGATAATCGACGTTATCAATCGTTGCTTTATTTCCAGCATCAAGAGCAATTCTCTGCTCGCGAACGACTTTTATTGGCCACTTTTGTCCGACTTTCCTCTATCCTTTTGCTTACACATTAACAAACCTTTGCGTTCCGATTGAATCGATTCACGACAGCCATCTGTACGTCGTAATTTTTCGTTTTATTTCCTCGCTAGACGAAAGTAATCCAACGTAAATTATATTCGCCGATAATCGTGCAATCCAGAAACGAAATAGAGATTCAAGCAACGATCTACGCAGTTGCGAACGATCGTGATAAGCCACGACAAATCGATTTCGAGTAAATTTCGAATTTTTTCTCGATAATGGGACACGCCGGATCGGGTAGGAAACGTTTCTTTGCGAATGAAATCTGATCGTTCGCCGTTTTCTCACGCTATTACGTGTTTTAAAGTTGTTTCGAATTTATTCGTGGTAACCCGCTTTCTCGAATTTACAATTCCAGAATAATTCCTTGGAAACATAATTTTAAGATCTGTATAGTAATTCTATGATTTTCCACGAATCTTCTTGTATGCTTTTTGAATTCTGTAATAAGTAGTTTCTGTAAATCGATAGTTGGATTCAAATTTATAGAAATAAATCGTGAGATTAGTAGGTAAGCGGAGAAGTTGGAGAAAAAAAAGAATTTCCGATTAGAAGACAAGGATGATCCAATAGTACTGTTAAAAATTTAAAGTTTGAACTGCAAACTTCAAAAAATGTTGAAGAAATTGGAAAATTTGAACTAGGCTTGTTTAATATTTTTTCTCTTTGATACATAGTTCAACGCGTTTTCTGTAGCACAGATAAAATTCTTACGAACGAACGTTTGATCAAAATTGAAAATCATCATTGAACGATTCATGTTTATTTCTGACCGTCAAAGAGCAGCGCTCTTTACCGGATATTCTATGTTTTTCAGTTAACTATAAACAAATGTCACGTGTCATTACCATTACTGTGATAACATTCCGACAAAGTTAACAACAACATCTGTTCGCGTCCGTTCTGAAGTAGAGTTGTTTTTGCAAACTGATAAAGAGGCGATGCAAAAGGAAAAACAGATATTTTTCAACCGATATTACGCATGATGCACCAGTGCGAGGAATTGTCGTTTTTCTGCACGCAAAGTGATCGACGTAATGGACGGAAACCTAAATTGTTTGCAATTTCATAGCTCGAAACGTTATCCATTAACGTCCAGTAAATTCGCGCGCGTTCTTCCTACTTTTTCCTTTTTTTTTTTTTTTTTTTTTTGGGAGTCTTTTTTTTAATCGTCTCAAAATACTCGTTTTCCGCGTCAATTACCACGTTCTCCAGTGCTATCCTGGGATTACGTTAACACGAGATCATTGCTGCTCTCCCTTTCTCTCTCTCTCTTTTTTCCATTTGTGGACGTTTTATTATCAACGGATCGTAGCAAACCATGTGGGCGTTTTTGTGCAGCAGCGAGAGAAGCAAAACAAAAAGGAAGAAAAAAGTAAAAAAAAAAAAAAATGAGGGAAAAAAGAGTAGAATAACGGTAACGTGGCTTGGGAAACGCGCAGAAATGATACTAAATCAACGTCGGAGGTTTCTAGATAGATGACTTTTTAATTGCACGGCTCGTTAAGCCCAGTGTCAATGACGACTTATGCTTGTGTCACGATAAAAAAGCTAGGATAGCTGACGATCAATTCACGCGCACCGGAAGTCGCTTAAAATCATCGTTTTGTCTAAACCAGATTACCCACGCTAATTGGAATACTATCGGTCGACATGGCCGTGTTTCTTTGTATTTTTATTCTATAAAATGGTTTTGAAATGGGTGAAAAAATTTTGTACGTACATTCTACACTTCGCTTCGAAACAGGAAAAACGCGTGGATAAAAATGCATGTGTATAAAATGAATTTTTATTGAGATGTAATTTAGTTTAGTTTTAGTACATTTTCTCCTGTCATCAATATTGCCAATTTATATAAATTTCGATCTATGACCAATTAGATAGATAGAAATATCTTACAATAGCACCCCGATAAACGAAAGAAAAAGAAACTTATAATCGTTAAAGAATTTTAATACTTCCTATTCATCTTAATTAATATCTTAATGATTTAACTTCGATTAATATTTGGATTGATATCTCGGTTAATATCTTGGTTAATATATAGATCATATTTCTCGATTATCATTTCACTCGGTAAACCAGGCCATATTTCGGTTAAATTTCCAGCGACATCTATTAATTTAAATGATCGTCGGCCTGATTAACATTCCAATTGATTTCGCTTGATATTTCGGCAGATACTTCTGCCAACAGATTTATTCCATATCATAAGCTTCATCAATCACCCGAAACCGAATCATCCACCGCATCGACATGCTCCGTTAATCAACGAACAGTATTCCATATACGTAGCAGTAGCTGGTGAACACACCGAGTTCCTTCGACATGCACAACACAAACCAGCATGGTGCGCATCGTCTTCCTTTGATTCGCTAGAACCATTCGGTTTCGAAGGCAAACAATCCTTGCAACAAGCCTCTTCAATTAAACACGGAATAACCAAACATCATGCATCGTTTCAGGGATGAGAGAACGTCTAGCAAGGCCAAACATGGAAACGAGAGAACGTCCATCGGGACGTTCGTTAAAGCTTGGCAATGGATACGAACGAGGACGATATCACCCTGTAAGAACCGTGCAATATTGGGCGATATCTATTGTAGCTATAATTTTCCTTCCTGGATAACGACGGCATTAATTAGCCTTATCGTGTTTTCGTCGATCCTTTATCACTCCACCCTCTCGTCGTGTTTGAATTTCAGATTCTGAGAAAACACAGACCAGCATCATGTTGGTAAATTCACGTTTATCGAGTGAATAGATCCGCTCGCCAATGTTCGGCTATTTATCGCACACTTTCCATTTTCCATTCGCGTTGTTCCAGTCATTGTTATCACTGAAACCTTGCAAACTTGCCCGATGACGATTCCTTTAGAACGTTTACGCGTTTCTCGATAAATTATGTGTATGTTGGTACGTAGGATATTGCAAAATTCGTTTCTGTATAAAGGGTGTATTTAATAGAATTAAAACAAAGAGAATGAGAGAAATTCATGATTTTGTATTACATCAGAAATTGCTGGATGTATCTTCGACTCGAGTACATATATCTAATCACGATCTTTTACTCATAATCTTTCGATCCAAATTTCATCGAGGAGAAACATTCGTTTCAACGAATCGTTTAGGAAATTCAATGAAATTTGCAAAAATGTTAATGTAACCCGTACATTTATTTCTATTTGCAATAGAGAGAGGAGGAGTAAATCTCACCTGTCTTCTTCTTCATGGATAGATAATAAAAAGCGTCTGAGATTCTACATTTTATTTTCGTAATACCAAATGCTTATAGTGTCGTGAAAATTTTACAAAGTTGTACGAAATACTTTTTTGTAACCATTGTATTTGTAAACGGGAGTATGTGTGACTATCCGTCTCTCCTTTAGTCGATGGTAACACCAAGTAAATTATGCATGAATGTAGACACGAATAAGTGTAATTTAAGCAAGGGAAAGGTAAAAGATAAATGGTAACCGTCGATAGAATGGAACAAGTGAATGGCGCGATGTTGGTTGCTGTTTGTGGAGGATTTGACGAGGGTGTAGTTGGGTCGAGGTGTTTTAAGCACAGTATTAGTCGGGGTCGTGGCAATACCACGGAGGGAGGTAACAAGCACGAGGGTGGGAGTTGGTATGAGAGAGTTAATAAGATGGTGTTTTGTGGGGTACCTCGAGGATTTGGTTTTAGGGTGTTTTTGGTAGAGATCGTGGCTGTCAGGATTGGCTGTTTAATCGAACGATCCGCAGTCAGGATATGTGAGGTACGCTTTAAATTGGTATTATGTTGATTAATAATAACTATCGTGCGAGTGTTGACGGGTGCTCACAATGTGTCACGGTTCGTTCATAAACTGCGTCATATTGTTTCTTCGTATTACGTGGCAGCGAGTTAATTAATTTTTGATTAATAGGATGAAGCTGCCGCTACTTACAATTTTATGTTATACATTATACTCTGTAACGTATTAAGGTTCGCTCTGGCAAGCGGCTAACAAGCTACGCTTTGTAAATTTATAAACTTGCAACAATATAGCAGCATATAGGAATTGTAATTAGGCAAGTGGACGATAAATACGATGAAGGGAATATTTAACGAAGATATTAATATCTTGCGCGGGCAATGTTCGTGTAGGATTGTGGATGGTGTATGTAAGAAACACGAGAAGGCCAGTTACAGGTTACTAAGGGGAAATGCAACAGTTTGATTTGAAATGCCACAAAATGGAAAATGTTCAGGATTTACGAGAGAACCTTGCGAATATTTTATTGTTCTTATGGTTCAAACTTCTGCTCTATGGTCTCTGTTTTTAAAAAATTCGTTCTTTGAATATTATTTTTCTCGACTGTTATTATTATCCTTCTCGTATATTATCCATCGTTTTATGATATTCTCACGGTTTAATTACGATGTCCTTAAAAACTGCAATAAATTATTCTAACACTTGCAACAGTTGTCTCGAATTTACGCCTTTTTCCACTAAACAAGGCGTTTCTTTTGTCTTTTTTTTTTCCTTGCCATTTATATCTGTTTACCATCTCAGCTTCTCAATTTCGAAAGAAATCTGGATTTCGTAAACTGTAGTAGGTAGCGAGTTTGTCCAAGTCGGTTGGTTCTTAGGAGGAACAGGAATTACTGAAGTTTAGCCTAGTTAGGGGATTAGGTTGTTTCTTGAGTAGACAAGTAGAATAGGAGAAGGAAATACAAGATTAAGGCCGTAGCAGAAAGCTGCGCAAAATACACTGTTCAAATTATGTGATCACTGTCTGTAGTTAACCGATTTATCAGAGATAACAGAAACTGTGTAATTGCTGCTGCCCTTCATATACGAGTTACTTAAATGGTTTATTCGAGCTATTTTTTGTAGAAAGAGAACGGTTTGAAGATTTCGAAAAATACAAAAGAGAGCGATTTTCGAAGCTTGGACGTGTGATGTAGGAAATAATAGTTCTGTATAGTTGGCAGGGCTCGCGTGTGGAGGATACTTCAGATGTCAGCTTAGAAAGCGTGAAACGAAATGAAGCGTGATAGAGAGGAGAAAGGAAGTGGGTTGGTAACAAATTGAGAATGGCAGTTGAGAGGAAACGTCGAATGTAGTGCAAAGAGCGATATAGCGTTCGAGGGTAAAACAAAACATAGAAAATAAAATATTTGATGCCTGTAGTGGTTTTACAGGTTGTTCCAAAAACAAGGTTCCCGAAATTTGTAAAATAAATACGATCCTGAAAAACTCATTCGAGTTACTTTCAAGAAATATCTCGCGACGTATATAACAACGAATTTCTATAGATAATTCGTGTTTCTATGCAGCTAATATTTTGTTGAATAATACAAGCGACACTTGTAGCATAGAATCGTTGGCGATTATTAGACAACTTTTTAAAAACGCCTTTTCTAAAAAATTATTTGGCAAAAGCTCGGGCCAAGCAATTCTTTTTAGATCTCGTGAAATTCTAAAAACCAGAATGCATCGTCTGTCGACTAATTGTAGCACATATGATTCTTAAAAGGGGACACCATGGAACAATGTAGAGAGAAACCCTTATTCCAAGACGGCGAAAAATATCCAATTCTAAAAACACCCTCTATTTTCGCCAGATAATAACGGCAAACACGACAATGTTCCCCGACTGCATCTCCTGTACACTGTGACAAAAACTCATCCTTCGCACCGAACTCATCGAACGAAAGAATGGCGCGCATTGGCGAGCTCCGCTCAGAGTTGTCTTTTCTTTTTCGTCTCGATTCGTTCATGTAGCTACTCTGTCGGAGAATTCACGCGCCATTCATTCGCCGGCTCATTACGCGGCTCGGGAAGCGACCGCCACGAAGAAAAGAACGCATTGTCTCCTTATTAGGGGATCTACGGAGGGAAAAACGTTGACTTGTCCCCCTGTAAGAGGACTCGGCCACGCAAGGGAAGAAGATAAACGACTGGAAATTAAACATAGACATGATAACCTGGTCGGAGGGAGAAGCGTGGACAGGCCTGGGTCAGAGGTCACGGCTCTTCGTCTCCTTTATTGTCTTCGTGTTTGCGTGGTCAGAGAGGAGATATGAATACGAGGATACAAATACGAGAGACAATGAGCTCGAAGCCAGACGAACGGACGAAGACAACAGGAGAAACAGTTTAAACGACACGGGAGAAGCCACGTCACTTCCTCTGAAACCCCGAGGCCAGACGTTTTTCATCCTGTTCTTTACGTGACTCACCGACTTGTCCCGGTTCAACGTCGTCTACCTTTTTCCTCCACCTTATCCTCGCCCCCTCTCCTCCACCCACGCTTTTTTCCCTTCATCCTTCCTCCACTTTGCAATTGCTTCCACGTCGAATTTTCAAATAGGTAACGGGCAAACAGGCGGGAAAGAGAAAAAAAGGAGCAAAACAACGAAACGCGCAGACGCCAATGAATTATTCCTTCACGTTCGACTCTTCTATCTGTTCGAAGGCGATGCGAAATTTATATTGCGTATTTGTTCGTTCATTCGATCCGCGTGTTTGTTTGTATGGCCACGAGTAAAAGGGGTGGCATTGCGTTCGCATTTTCAAATACCTAAGAGGCGGTCGTATCCCCGGGATTAACGTTGATACGCATGTCGAATCCAAGGAATTTGTTCGAATATGGAAGGATAGAAAGGGCTTGTTCACTCGATCGAGACATATGGGAGGCAGTAGATTGATATTTGAAAGTATTATTTTACGAATAATATCGGTATTTTTCGCGAGAGATAATCGTATGCGATGTTTTGGAAGTTTTGGCATGATTTTTATTTTCATAGATACGCGTTTCGTTGGATAAATATACTTCTTGTCGAAGTACCAATATTCTGCCTGTATTGTAACTTTATTAAATTCGTCTGTTTTTTCGGTATCGAGAAGCTTCTAGTTCGAAACCATTTCTATTTTGTTTAAATATTATTGAACGATTCGTTTCCGGATATGTGAGATTTTTAATGTTTTACCAATCCTGAAGCTTTTTGTTACGAATTCAAACGATCATAAATTTTGCCTTTGGCTATCTGTGGTAAATATACGAAACGTGGCTGATCTTCAAAATTAAAATTTCCTTTCGAAGGTGATCAAATTATTTTGTAGGAGACTTTTCTTCGATTTCTATTTCTGTTTCCGGATCTGCTTTACAAAAAACCTTTTCTTTCTAGTAATCGATGTTTAATCTATCTTCTGATAATTGAAATGCCGAAAATTATAGAAACTCATGGAAACGTAAAATTATCGAATAATCTAATATCATGCAAGTTTATGTATTTTTATTGGAATAAGAGAAAAGATGAAATAGCAATAATGTGATTTAATGATTTTCGGTGCAGATTATTTTCTAAACAAAAATGAGACCAAAAATCAATGTCCACCAGCAGCTCTGTTCAGCAAAGTGTAAAATTTGAAAGGAACCCACTCATGGGTGAATACGCGAACCTCTTTGAAGCTCGACTCGTTTCGATCGAACGATTCTAAAAGGATAAGCAGACCGGTGGTTTGAGTGCTTTTTGTGAAGGGTGTTGGTTAATTGAGTTAATTGGAAGCAGCCTGTTTGAATAGTCGATCCCTTTTGGGGGTTTAAAAGGAAGGGGCCATATATTTGGCGTGAAACAGTGCTCGTTGTTCGTCGAGTGCATCGTTCATCGATTGCAACAGTTAATCTTTCATTAGTGCAACATTAGAACATTTATTAAGTCCACAAAGAATTTTTCTGAAACGTTTAATGAACATTATACTATGTATAAATTTATTATTTTAAGTTTACACAAATATGTGTTTTCTTTGGTTAACTGCTACTTACTTACGAGAGAAATATTAAATATACATAGCACACTGTAAAATACTATTTGCAGAGTTTAAAAATTTACAGAAAAGTGAAAGGATTTAATATATTACAATCGTCATAGATATACCGTACATAGACAAGAGAAATGATTAATAAAAATACTAATATTCTTTACAGTCCAACATTCCAAACGTGATAATTTCCGAATAATTTTCCTAATAGCTCAAATAAATTCCTATCTAATGATTCTTTGCTTCGCTCAGATTTTCTAAGTATCCTAACACTACTAAACGGTTTGTGTGTATGAACATTTCACGGCAATTCTACGAGAGCCGTGCAAATGTTTGATCGACGAAATTATTAACGTGGATTTATAGATTTAAGAACCGTGTGTTTCACCTCAATCAATACATGAACGATCATAAACATGGATTATTATGATATTTCGCTTATACAGCGGTTTGCTGTACGTATGACGTGTACGTGTGTGGCTACCGACCATTGTGCAAATTAATACGATCGGTCTATTTAAATACTATAATCTGTATAATGTATCACGTGTAACACGAGTGGATATTAAATGGTACACCGTAAAACGAGTCGACGCGTCGTTCATGGATACACGTCTATGATTAGGGATAGAGAAAGCGGAGAAGGTTGCAATTTCGAGAATTACTTTGATGTTTTACCAGAGATTATGGTAATAATTCGAATAAGAAAGAAGAAGGGTACACGGATGTTGTCCTGCAAAATTATATGCAATTCTTATAAATAAATATCGTAGTGGGTATGTTGGTTCTTGGGAAATTGATTCTAACATGCAAACTGTAATTTATAGTTTATGTCTGCAAGCGGCAAATGCGAGGTAAAGTTTAATGGATTTCTTATTTTTACGAGATTCGTGTGATATCAACTCGAATGCGAGATGTAAATTAAAAATTACGAGATTTAAAAGCCCAGAGAATTTATTCGAAAAGCTTAGAAAAGTTTCGTCATGATTGATGCAAAGAAATAAGTTTTTGGATAAAAGCCAATTTTTAAGTCCAATTTTTATATCCTCGAATCGTGCTCCCCTTAAATGCATTGTATTTATATAAAAAATCAAATTGTTCGAGTATCGTTAAACTGGAAAGAGAAAATTATTACAATCGATCACAGTTTGAATATCATCGAGATGGAACGATACTTGTGATTTGCTAGGCACTTTAGCCAGGCTGAAACAAAGGAGTAGTTAAACAACGGCGATAGAATCGAAGGTAGAGAATGATGGAGAGGGATGTGTGTCGAAGGGTCACGTGTTTCGTAGGGACATCCCCTTGCCATGTGTCGTTTAAGTGTAACGAGTGTTTGTATTGCAAGGGGTTAGGCAAACATAGTTAGGTAACGTTGAATGGAACTTGAAGCACTTACGATAGGGGATATGGTGCACACCATGAATCATAAATGTCTGTGTCCCTTCGAGTCACGTCCTTCTGTAGTATACGTCGGTGAAGAGTAGAACTAACTCGATGGCTCGTGTGTATCGCAAATACGAAAGCACGGTACGCAAACTATCAGCAAATATCAGAGAATATTTTTATTTCTTGGTCGATGCGGAGTTTCGATACAGAAATTGGGTAACTGAATGGTAGCTTTTGCAAGCAGCAGTTTGAGGAGATTTAAATATTCTTTTTAATAATACGATCGTTGGAATGAGAAGTTAACAAGTTTTTAATAAAGTGAAATTAATTTTTGAAGTATTTGCTGTTCGTTTGGAAGATTCTCTTTGAAAGGGTTTAATTATGATCTTATAAAGTTACGAAGTATTCTTTTTTCTTTCTTTTGGATTGATAAAGTTCTACGGTATTTTATGATTGATATTTGAATATCTTATATTAATATCTCAAGGTTGGAGGAATTTTCAAATTTTTCCAAGTATCCTCGCACACGCAATTTATGATGGATTACATGATTTCAATTTGACGCAATATCACGTCATCCATAATGCATGTATTACGCCGTGAATCGATTCGATGCAGTATAACTTCATCCCTCATTCATCAAATGATCATATTAAACATTTCGTAACACCTCGCAGAATAGCTACATTCACGGACAATATTCAGATTAAAACACGTTCATAAACCTCGTAACTTATACAGGAAACTTCTAATATCTGTCGTACTCGAATCCTAAGAGAATTTTTTCCTTTGTAAATCAGTAAAAGAGAAGCAATACAGTATTCTATTATAAAATAAGATATTACGGAATCAAACACATTCTGAAATTAACTTTGTACGTTTTCATTCGCCGATGCATGTGGAAAATGCAGTCGCATCTCTCCTTGTAAATGAACGTTGCTTCTCCTCATTGATTCAATTTCCTTCTTCTACTGATGTTGATTTTTTCTATAAAGATTTTAAGCAATCTAATATATACAAAAGCTTCACAGTAACCTCATAAATCACATGGAATAGAACCTAACGGTGCAAATTAATTTACCACAAAAAGAAACTTGGCAATTACGGGATCGCTTAAGAGGCGACACACCAACGAAGGTACATAAAACTCGGATCGTTTCCTGTCGCCGCGAAATAACAACGTCTGGCTTCTAATTATCGCCGTGGTCTGGCGTCGATAGCTCGCTCTGCTAGATTTTCGCGGCCAGATAAAGGCGTCGCGTTCAGGTGAAAGAAAGGTGAGGATTCGCGGCGTGGGAGAGTCCCACACGGGGCACCGCACCGGAACCATCTTTCGGTGTCTTCCCCCTTCCATTTTTCCCTTCGTGTTCCCCACTCTTCGACTCATTGGAACCTTAAGTAGATTCGTGGCCGGAAGTGACGCATCGCCAAGGATTCACGACAGGCGAAGGAATGAAATTTCGGTCAAGTTTGGTGGGGCGCCCTTCTTTAAGGAATTACGAGACCTCGAAACCGCTTCCTCTTTTCTGATCGCGTCGATTCGTGCGTTCAAATGTATCGAGTTGTGCAATGTTACATGAGAACTTTGGTTGTGGAATTTTTCTCTCATCCTTCTTGCTTTCGTTCGTTTCTTTCCTGTTTTTCATTTTATGAAATAAAATAAACTGTATGTGGTACGATATTGTTCTTTTAAATAACCTTTAACGTCGTATCAAGCGAAACTGTTCGAACAGTTGTGGATATCTTTTATCGCTGTATTATACTGTATGAAACAGTTAAAAATTTCATTATCATTTTTTTTATATAAAAAGTATACTTGTTATTTTGTTGAAAGGAGAATACTTTAATATTACTGTTTCGTTATTTAAAAGGTGTTTGAAAGTTTCGTAGTAGGTTAGGAGTTTCTTCCTTTTTTGCTTGGTTTAATTTTTGTATATGTAAGAGCGATTAA
Organism: Bombus fervidus; assembly: GCF_041682495.2. NCBI lineage: Eukaryota > Metazoa > Arthropoda > Insecta > Hymenoptera > Apidae > Bombus > Bombus fervidus. The sequence continues at coordinate 9,334,983 of NC_091530.1, read as the reverse complement.
ATGTTTCAACGGCGAGGAAATTTCTGAAGCATGGGAAGATGCGGAACATCCCCTGTGAGGCGAAGTTATAATTAGGAAAATTAAGAAAAACAGGAGCTCGGGGGATAAATGTAATTAATTTCAGACATCGGAGATGGAGAGTATGTTTTGATATTACCCGCACGGAAAGATTGAGAAATATTTAACAATTACTGCTCAACAATTACTGCTTACAATGCTTTGCACTTTACATACCTAATTTCTTTAATATTTTCATAGCTCTAACGCAACATGGTACGTTAAACAATTATTAATTAATTAAAAGTTAAATGTATTTGTCCCCGTTGTTTAAAACTACCCTTAAAATGCACGGTGTCCTTATTACAAATACACCAAGAATATGCTTCTGTCGCAAATAATTCATAAAAAATATTTTCCTACATTTAAAAGAAAAATTTAGAAGCAAAATAAAGCTGCTGGAAGTTCGGAACATCCTTAGCATTACGGACAAAGCAAACATTCTCGTTCATTTTCCCAAGAAATATAACCTTCGTTTATAAAGATGATTAATTACAGGTGGGATGCTTTCTTCGATATTTCATTCGCTTAAAATTCCAACGTTCTACGTTCTGAAAATTCTTTAAAAAACTTATCAACGAAGGAGCCGAAAATTCAGCCGCAGGCGATAAACAAAGCCAAACATCGATGGTAACAAGCACATTTCATCCATTCTGAAACAGTGCAGTCGTGTACCAAGAAAAACCCTGAAAACCTCAATCACTTGAGCGGTATACTTATCGTCGAAATTCCGTGCAGTCCACCACGTTGTCTGATGTCGCAATTCCGCGGAACAATGCCACACGCACCGCACACGCCGCTCGGTATTCACACGAACGCTTCATCCCTTCGATGAATTCTCCCTGGCCGTGCAAACTGCCACCCTTCATGGATGGCAAGACCACGCGCGGCCAGAAACAGACAGAAGGAAAGAATGGAAGCGGCGCGACGGCTTGGTCCCACTAAACAATCGGTCGAGACCGCAGAGTCAGACAGTGGTCGTCGTCCATCCCAAACCGAGTCCACAAAACAAAGCCTGGACGCTGAGAACGCCATTTGCACCGATCGTAATGCAGAAGAAGAATGAGAAATAGGAGGCGTGTACTTTGAGACATTTGTATATTATTGATGTATACTGGTGTATCATACACAGGCGCATGAATGTATTCAAGCACTATTAGGGACGTTTATGAATATGGATATGAATTATGAATTATGTGTGCTGTAGGGAACATTCGGAAATTTCATTAGTACTGTTGCCAGATTCCACTATCACGGTTATATTGGCAAAACTCGAAGCAAATCTGAAAATGCACAGCGTGATCTCGGTACAGATACAGTCAGGCAAGTTCTATGTTTCGAAGTAAAACGAATATCAAACTGACTAAAATAACGACCGAATAAAATAAAATCAAACAGACCAAAATAAGCACTTGCGTGGCTTAAAACTATTATTTATGGATTGTCTACGTTAAAAACTATCATGTTCTATTAAAAGAGTCACGAATTCGGTGTGCCCCAGAATGAAAATCAGTAGCTGTCTTCGACTATCGTGTGTGGGAGAAATTTCAAAGAATATATCGTTTATTAATCCAGCCCCTCCCCTAAGATTCAAACCGAAAATTAAACGAAACTTTAATATAATCTTCAGATCCACATCAGAATCGTCATTTTCCCTGGTCATAGCCCATCATGGAAGCTCAAGATCTAAAAATCTTTAGATCGTGCTATAAGCTTTTACCAACAACAACGACCTCGCGCGTTCTTTTGTGTCTTCCGGACAGAACAAAAACTGCAGTGGATATGTTGAAGAAGAGGGAGGAATGAGAAGGCGAATTAATGAATTCCGGTCGCACGTGAAAGGATCGCGCGATAAACGCGTGGAGAATAGGCTGGATGAATTTCATTCATGTGCTTGTGGGTGTCGGAGGTCGAGGTCCGGCGTTAAGAGGTTCGTTCCACTCGGCTGGTGGTTAGGTGGAGGGATGTTAGGTGGATCGAAAAGTTCTGTGCACGTGATATATCTTCATCCGTGCTAGGTAGACGTCTGCTTCTTTTACGTATTTTCTTTTTTTTTCTTCTTTCGGTCGTTTCTTTCCTACACCCGTTGCATACGTATGTATGGCAGGGACGTGTATGGGGTTGGAGAAGAGAAGGGGTATCTCTAGCAGCGCGCGAGTACTTCAGACTTTTCTCACGCTCCGTCGGTATAAATATTTACAGGCTCGCTGCAAGCATTTCCGGGGAACCACCGGAGACTCTCGTCCCACCTGCGAAACTTGCATGCACCTTATACTCGTTCGTGCGAGGTGTCTTCGGTTTCTTTCGCCTTTTGTTTCGTTTCTTTTAGTGAACTGTGCCTGCTTCTTTTTGGGGACGGTTCAACGTCTGGTTGAAACGATCATGTTACCGTCCCTTGATTCTGAAGATGGTAGATGAAAATGTGTTTTACGTGTTTGATGGATTTAGGGGAAATTGGCGAGGAGTTTTTCATTGTCTGTGTCGTTCGCAATGTGTAAGACCTATTTGCGATTAGGAATATAGGAGGATGAAGTAAACGTTGGTTATATCGTTTCGAAACGCTTCAGACCTCGGGAAGAATAGTTGTATTTTATCGCTCAGGTGTATTTATTTCAAATATTAATATTTTTAAGATTAATAATTTTAAGATTAATAATTAATAATTTTAATAATTATAAGAACGTCCCTCGCATGAGTCAGTAGGCCGCTCTACAGGTTACGATGTATTATTTCAAACTATTTTCTTGGTAAATAGCTAGAAACTCATAATTTATAAACATATATAATATAAGTAATATTCGATTATTGTTTCATCGTAGAGTATAAACACCGACGAGGTACAGAACAGATCTGACATTCAATGTCTCGTGACCCACGTTTTGGGGATCACCTGTCCACGCATACCACTCTCATGTTGCATGCGATATTATCGATTCAATATTGTAGTGGTTTGAATTGAAACTAAATTTCCTATGACATTACAAATAAGGTGTAGAACAGGACAATTTGCAAATGAAATATAGAATTCTATACCTCAACAGTACGTACTTCTTTGATCGTATTATGATACAATTAATTGGATTCTGTGATGATTTCGTGCACAAGCTTAACGTTTTTCAATTTTAATGTTTCCTGACTGCGTAAACAACTCGGGTTGGGCTCGGATTGGGCACAGCATTGGGCAGGACTCGTCTGTAATATTTTCTAGCAGCAAATTCATAGCAATTTTTTCGATTTTGTTCCAGATAGGAATCTCAGAACCTCGTCTCACAGAGGCACAAAGTCTCGTTTAACGTCACATCTGTTCTGTGCTTAGTCACAATGGTACTGATCATATTCCAACATTAAACCTGACCAAATACGAATTTAATTATCAAAAACTACCCTCCGACGAATTTTCAATAATCACAGACTTTCAATACACGAACATCAATTAATTTCAAGCGTCATTTAATTTCCATTTGCATTTCCATCAGAAAGTCCCAAAATCCCCATCTATCGATCAGAGGAGTCCACTACGGTTTTCATCATCAAGAAACGCTCTCCATTCCTAAACATACTCCGACCATGAAGTTAAATCTGAAAACTATCCCGAAACATGGACTTGTTTCAAGGTCACGTGCTGAAGTATGCCAACAGTAAATCTCGCTGAGTCTCCATTCCTTTCTCTTCATATTTATCGTTTCGTCGTTCGTATGTTTTCCAGTCATCCGTTGTTTAGACGACGCTCGGCTGGCTTATACGCTCGGTTTCGAGTGTTCGTCCACACGGTGTGTAACGTACGATCCTCTCAGAAAGCAGCCTTAAGGGTTGTCTTACCACCGACGCTCCTTCACTCTGTCTAAGCTAACCCCTGGGGCCCTTAGCTGAGACCAGTCGAGATCCCTGACCTTTACCCTTTCCGTTTGCCACCCCTAGGGTCATCGGGGTGGAGCATCGAGACTAAAGTGGCTCGTTTCTTACGTCTCAACCGAACAACCACCTGCGAGGTCGTCCTTGAGCTCTCTCGCGACCATCGACTACACGTTTTTATGTCGATTTGGCAGATACGATGGAAACGAAGGGTTGCTTTCCAGACATTTTGGGTGTGGTAAATGGGACATTTGGAAGGCTGAAGCTTTTTTTAGCCTCGTGCCTCATCAAGATATTTTCTTTAAACCTTTTTTAATAAGAAGAGCATAAAGTTGTTAAGTATATTACGGACTAAATAGGCGACCTTCGGCTAAAAAGTTAGAATTAAAGAAGTTATTTTCGAGACGCTTTCGATGTGAAATATGCTACGTAGAGAATTTGCTAATTTTATGCCTTGCAAACATATTTCATATAATTGTTTCTAGAGGAGAATTAAATAAATATCGATGATATAAAGATTACCGAGTTGCTTTTCAGACGTTTTATACGTAGGATATGAGCACTTTGAAAGATGAGAGTTTGTGTTAATTTTGTGTTTTGTAAAGGTGTTTCGTATAAATCTTTTTAGGGGAGAATTAAGTTGTCGAGGGTATTGTAATGGAAAAATGGGGAAGAGTAGAGGAATCGCGAACAATCACGGTCGAATGATTTACGAGTGCCGTGGAAATTTACCGACAGATTTACTTGCTCGACAAGTGACTGGCAACCGACGGTACGAATATTTTTTCCTCGTGTCAATTTCGCGACTCGAAAACGCTGCGACGAAGCCAGATATATTACAATCCCAGACGTAAATAACACATTTTACCGACTGGTCCGTGGTTTCTCGGATAATCGCCAGTTTCCACCGGTAGCATAGTGGCCATCCACCGTCGAAAGGAAAACTAATCTCGAGCATGACAAAAATAGGGAGATCAACAAGCATTTTCAAGCACGAAACTTCAACATTTTTTCAAATGTTGTATAGTCTTGCTGAAATTATACAGCGCTATTAAAATGTTTGAAAATTTCAAATTTCGTAGGAAATTAATATTAGTAGAATTTTCGCAAGTAACTTTGTAGGTGAATTAAAATATTGTTAGTATATTGATTTCATTCGTAGATCATAATTTGACAATAATGATTAGATTAACGTATTGGAATTCAAACTTGTTGAGTGTTATGCAAATTTTCAGATTAATGGGACGCTTCGTAGAAGAAGCTCTTTCCTTACAAGCAATACATTAAACGAACATGATGTTAAACACGATTACGCGTAAAACTGGTTGAACAACTTTTCGAGATTATTGAAGTTGAACGTTCATATATGTACGAATATGATTAAACGCGCAAGTACTTCGAAGATTTTTATGAGAAACGATAAATGTCACTTCGTATTTGACCAGCAGGGACATTCAGGTATAACGCGTTTCTTGGATGGAAATCGAGGCACAGTTTCGCGAGTCGTATTTTTCAAATATTAAACGCGTACGTAACCCGGTATCAGTTATACGCGTGACATTCATTTCTCAAAAAAAAGGGAAAAACAGCTATAGGGACGAAATTGGAAACAAAAAATGCATGCTGCACGAGGATAAAACTGATAAAAAATATTTTATGCTTCCGTACGCAACGCATTAATCCTATCTTGTATTTTTATAATATGGTGGGATATTTTTTAAACTCACTATCCCCTGCATTCGTCAATTTTTTTTTTTTTTTTTTTTAATAAAACGAGAAAGAGAACTAAAAAGGAAACCTACCTCATCGCCAAAAACCGAGTCGAATATCTGCTACACTTACAGCGTACTAAACTATATTGAACGTATCTTAATCACCTAAATGCAATACTAAATACGATACTACCAGGGTACAGCATGACCCATCTAATTCGTTCAACGTGCTACAAAAAAAAAGACTGTGGAAAAAATGCTGTAGATTTTCTGAAAGATATTGGCATACAGCCTATTGCAGATACGCTCTGTTCCACTGATCGTTTTCACCGTGCTTTTTGATAACTATAAATGGCGAATGTGACCTTAAATACGCATTTAAAAAGGAAAAGATTCGATGAAAAATATTATATCATATTTTCGCGTTAATGAAGAAATAATATACAGCATTGATAACGGTTACTGATAACAAGAGTTACCGATATTGATGTAACGCATTATACGTAATGCAGTTACGCGGTGTACACGTTACGCGGTTTTTATTACTGTCAATTAATTAAGCGACAGTAACTAATTTTTGCAGGTAAGAGAGTAATCTTTTACATGTTAAGCGAAACAGTCAATGGGAATTATTAAATGCTAAGTCGATATACCGTTCTTTGCACTGAGACCGATTCAATGTTAATGAAGAAGGAAGACACCAGATAAACTATATTACAGTTGCAATACGATAACATCAATATCGTTATGGTTAATTAAATTTAAATAAAATGGATAATTAAACGAGATAATTCCTCGATTCTGTTTGGAAAGAAAATACGAAAAATATCGAGGGAAATCTCTCAGGTCTGCGGATAAATTTGAACCTTTAATTATTAAACGTTGAGAATTGTAATCCGATTATTTTAATAATCGCTACGAATTTTAATGTTAAACATATATTAATATTTTCTAACTATATTTTAACCATATTTTAATATTTCGATAATCATCGCATGTATCATCTGTCCATTAATTTTTGAATAGAATAGGATGGTTCGATGAACTGCTGATTGTCTTTGTACTTTTAAGAACAATATTTACGACGGTGTTCTTAACATACTTCGCTAAAATTTCACGAATCTAAGTTATTAAACGCAGGATGAAGATCGTAGGTTGTAGATTGTATCTTGCCCCGAATGAATAAATCATCCTCCGAAATGAAATTCAGAACGGCAATCCGGAAACTTCCAGACGAAATTGCGTTCAGACTTTCCGCCAGTTCCTAATGCTTTAAAAAGTTAACAGCTCCTTTTGTAACTTCTGCCCTTTCCTTCAAGAAATTCTGCGTCTTTTATACCCTCGAGTTTCACGCTTCTTAACGCCATGAAAACCATCGATTCGAATCATGTCTAAAACCGAAACTTTTCATTTTAAACCTTCTCATCCCTTATACCAGTGATTTTCAACCTAAGCGATCGTTTCTTCGCTCGATACTTAAAGATTATTGGATGATACTTAGATAATTCGTGTAAGATACGTTATAAAAATTTCAGAAGAGGAAAAAGTTCATTTCCAATGTGCACGTCTGCCAATTTTCAATCAGCTTGCTAGGGATTAGTCGAATATATAAAAAGGATATTATCGCTAATATTTAGAGTACAGGTGCGAATTAATAATAAAATAAACAAATTGAATATGAATGAAAAATTGATTCCAACCCGATCGATAGTATCGAATAAGTATTAAATAAAGTAAAATTTGTCGAAATATCTCAACAAATGAATCTAATTAACTGTGTAGTTTTAAATTCCAATGTACAAAATTTAAGCTGTGTAAATTTCTGTTTGGTGATGTGCGCTGATAAAGAAGTTGAGAACTCCTATTTCATGTTCTTTTCGTGGCTTCAAAGCTCAGCAATAAAACCACGTTATCCATATCATAAGTTATTGCCGAGTTGAATAAATCGCTCGGCGAAATCTGTAAAATCGGGGCGGAAAAAATGTTTTTTACGTGGAAGGGAAGCTTGTGCGAACAGCTTTTGGATACGTTGGTCCACTTGAGCGGCAGTAACGGAATTATGGAGGTGCCGTGAATCATCCTACGTAAAAGGATACGATCGTAGGATGGAAAAGGGTATGACGGTGGTTGGCAGTGGAATGGGCAAAGTTTTCTGGCATAGGAAACTCGTTCAATTCGTTGTTTCATCGCGAACTCAACGTGGACCGACCTCTTCTTCTTCTACTTCTTCTTCTGTTACTTTTCTTTTCTTTTTCTTCTGTTCATGACGCACGTTCCACATTCGATATTCGAATCACGCCTTGGGACTAGAATAACACTTTCCGCAAATAATAGCCCATCTGCCGGGCTCGAAGAAAACTGCTGGTCCGTCAAGAAAAGGGATATTTTACGAGCGGCGAGGCTTCGTCAGGACGCGACATCGTGAATGTCAGTTTCGTTCGCCGCATTTCAATAAGAAGCTTCCCACCGTATAGGAAAATGACCCAGATTCACGAAGATTTCGGTGTTTGACATGCTTGGTGAGTTAACCGTAACTCACGATGCATTTCGAATAAGTACGTTTTTAGCAAATCAAAGGAATTCTTTCGTCATTAGTTGTTTATAAAATGGAAAAGTTAAGATTTAGGTTAATGCGACATTACACGTACGATTTATCTTTCGAGATAATTTTTTATATATTTAGTCTTGATATTTTTACACGTTAGCGAATTTTGTGTTTTAATATTGTACTTGCGAAGAATTACAAGAATTTGGTCGTTACGTCTTCCCTTGCAAGAAGAGATCGTTCGCCTACAAGATCGTATAGTTTGACGAAGTTGGAAGAAGTTGATTGAAATATTTATAGCGTTATGACGAAAACTATCACTTTTTGAATTATGAAAATTGTTTCGTGTATTTAACGTATATATCATATCTTGACAATATCTGTATCAACAATGTTGCTTTTGTACAACTTTTATTCAGTTACTCACTCTTTAATAGGTTGTTTTATAGAAACTTAAATAATAGCTTGCAATCTCCCATAGACAAATAACCTGTAATTAATAGGTTTATATAATTAAACTTTCCACTTTTCGTAAATCAATTGAATGTCTTAAGAAAAAATAAACGAAGAATATAAAGTACCATCATACATATAAATAAGCCTTGCAAGTGCTACTATTCAATAATTCTAAAATAATCCATTCCACTGTTTCTTCTTAAATGCTATAAGAAAAGGAAATTGCTATTCTCTGTTTCAAAATCTAGGGAAGTGATAGGATTGAGGATTCGAAGCTTTCAGTGTACCATGAAATGCAAATGAAATCGAGGAAGAGGTGCAACAGCTTATAATAAACTACGAGCGTCTCGATTCAAGCAGCAATTACTCTGAAAAGAAAGAAGTTGTTCCATTAAGAAGACTCGTTTCGATCGAAAAGGAACGGATATTTCGTGTATTAGGGTTTACCACGATCGAAGCTCTCGAGATGCTCGGGGATTCAACTGGAACCGTTCGGAGAAGCTTAAGAAAAACATTGAAACTTCTCTCGATACTTCTTCCGCCTTCCGTTGTGTAGAAGCTTGCGATGTCAATTCTTAGCTCCGAGCATCGGAACAAAATTGCCAGCGGGTAAATATTCATCGTCGATACACGACGTTTCCCTGAGATACACGTTGAACGTTTCTTTGTCTTCTTTGATCTGATTCTTGAAATAGAAAATCGCTGAGCAATCCGCGAAATTGTCGTGACAGTGTGGAAATTATGTCAAGGAATCCGGTGAAAAGAGGAAGTTGGATGCTTGGTGAAATGTCACTCGCAATGAAATTGGCAAAATAATAATTGTTCGAATGGAGCTTTAAAAATTCCATGTTGAATCTTACGAGAATGTAAAGCGTCTAAAGTGAAATTCAATGTGTAAATGAATTCATATTAGCAAGATATTTTCATCTTACTATTTGCATTACTTATACTAGTCAAATATTTGTTTAAAAATTGAAAAAAGATGAGGTCTCTTGGCCTCTCAAGTGATACTCCATTTCCAAAGGTGTTCATTCGTCGTAAACGAAAATCATCAATTGCTCGGCCATCTTCAAAGAATATGTTCTAATTTTCTAATCACTTACAAAGTATTTGTCGACGTCTTATCTACAGAAATTACCAACCTTCCAAGTTCAACCTCCAGAGTCCCATTCGCCGTTATCTTAAACGAAAAATCACCCTCTTGCTTCATCCCCAAAAAATCCTACAACATGGCTCGCATCTCTTTCTCAACTCGCGATTCAGCTTACTCCGCTCAACTCGTACTAAAACGCGAATACGCAACGAAGCATCGTATCGCGTAAAATTCAGCCCAGCTTTTTCGCTAGCGAGAATTCAAATCAGTTGGTACGATCGAAACGTATGGAACGCGTAAAACACAGGCAAGTCCTATGAACGGTTTCGGGCAACGAGCTGGAAAAAGCTAAGGATGGGATAGGAAGAAGGAAAGCAGGCGGAAATCGCGAAGAACAGCTCCTGGACCGGTAGAACTTTTAATTCCGCGCATTATCGCTTTCCGCCGCGCACGGTGTATCTTTCGTTCTTCCCGACCCTTTCCATTTCTTACTCTCGCCCTCTCGGCTCCCCTTCATTTCCCTTTTTGTAAGCGAGAACCGCAGCAAGTTTCCCGGAACGAACGAGTTGCTGAAAACCCGAAGTCGACTCATTGCTTCTCGCCCCCTAGAGAAGGGGTTGAAACACGGCTGGGGTTAATCACGACTTCGTAAAGATGCGTTTCACCCTCTCAATCAGACCATCAGCGCCCCTTTTGCATTTCGATTCTCTCTCCTCTTTTCTAGCGTTTTGGCTTCTTCGCTCGTTTCTCCCTTTCGTCGGATGCTTCCGCTCCTTCATTTCGTTTGTTCGCCGTTTTTCATCTCTCTTCATTCCGTCTCTCTCGACCCCTTTCGTCTCGTTTCTTTTTTGTTTTTCTTTCGTCGCGCCGCTTTCACAATTACCCACCGGGCCTGTTTCTCTTTCAACATTATCTTCTCCTCCGTGTTTCCTTCTTATTGTCCTCTGTTCTTTTCTCCGCTTCTATTATCTCCTCCCCCCCTGCAACTTTCCCCTCCGGCCGAAATATTTCCGCTACTCGTCATCGTTATCGTTTCCATCGGGACGATCCGCCGTCTCCTGTCTTTGTTATAGACTGACTCGCTTTTCCAGCTGTTTGTCTGCCAGGTAGCGTCGTGCTATCGAGAAATTGGCTATGTCTGATTGGCAGAATACGTGTAGATAGTTTCCAGGGAATTTTCGTAATTCCTTCAATTCGCTTTCGATATGTGAAGGATGAAGGTATTTGTCTTGGATGTTTTGAGAGTCGTGCAGTAAGCGGCGATTTTTAAGGAGGATTTTTGTTCCCGACTAATGCCAAAATTATCAAAACCGAATTTCAAATTTCCTTTTTTACGATTACTGGAAATATACAGGTATTTTTGTTAAAATTATTATTGGTTTTCACTTGAATAGATCTATTTATTTTAATTAATATCTCGTAAGTTACAGTGATTTATATATTAAATATTTAGGTACGTGTCACAGATTAGCATATTAGCGCTACTAGTTCTAGCGTTGATCACACAGAATTTATCGGTAGAACCATAAAAACGTGAAAACGTTATTTAAATACCACTGATACAATTTTATGGAACTTTCTTTACTTCGTAAGAGTATCTTTGATTCAATATTCGATGTATTATATTCAAAGATGCGTAGATAATTTGAATGATTCGATCTTTAAAACGTCGAATCGATAGCGCGATCGTTCGAGGCGTAGAATTTTATCTTCTTCCGCTATCTTGTTCCATATCTTATAAGAAAGATGTTTTGCAAACGTTCAGGTTGCCGTGAAACGAGATGAAACGGTCGGAATTAACGTCAGAGAGAATTTTCAGCCAGAATTCCCTTCTCTTGGACCAAATCGTAGGTCTGTTTGGGGATTTTGTTCAGACGATCGAGGGATGTTTCCGCAAAATTGAAACACGTTACACGCACGATCGCCTAATTTTACGTGCCGTTTACATTCTGTGGGGCTTGTATCGACCGATAAAGGGAGATGATCCAAGTCCTTGAATTATATTGAAAAGATATGGTAACCGTAAAAGTAAGGAAAAAAATTACTCGTGCTGGAAATCAGAGATAAGTACAACTTTTCTTCGTGAAAACAGTTTCTTTTGACCACTGTGTTCGCTAAAACAACTGATCCGTGATATTTACTGAAGTATGTCGTAGCTCGATCGCTTCAATTATAGTTTATTAAAATTAATTTAAGTATATGTATATATAATGTTAAAACATGAAATATTAAAACAGTCACAATAAGGGGAAGCATGAAATTCATGAAAATGACAAGTTTGATAATCTTAGTATTACGTATTAACAAAGACAAATCAACTGTTGATTAAACTGGTTTCAGTCTTTCCAGATCTAAATACGACTTATTAGAGATAAAAAAAAACACGTAAAAAAAGCCAAAGGAATTTTTAAATAAAAAGATTATTACGATTAAGAGACTTGTAAGTTTTAGGATGCAGGATCTCCGTTGACTCAAGTGACGATTGAAATTGTCTTTCTCGGTTATCACGTTAATTTATGATACTTCGGAAGATGTGTAAAGGATTTAATATCGGCCGCGATGGAATAGAGAAATGTTATATTAACATTTTGAAAAATTGTCTCATGTCAGGAAACATAGATCATGCTCGTAGATTAAACCATTGACACTTTCTGATTACTAAAACTTAATCATAGACTGGAGAGATTAAGGATTTTAAGATATATCGCTTTTCCTCTGTTCTTTCGCAATTTTTTGATTTCATTACGTACATACCGTTCGAATGAAATTCTACTTTTCCGAAGATCTTCAACCATCTTCGTTATTACAACATAGTTGAAAAATGCTTGGCGTTTTATGAAAGTAAAAAAGTTTGCGGAATGCCCTGCCGTTCTTAACTGCTCGAAACATTCGCTCTTAATTATTTCCAGCTACCATCCGGTTAGCTAGATTTTCTGTAGTTCCAGTACGAACCGAATAGAAAGAAATTTAAACGAATTTTAAACCTTCGAATAATATTACGCTTTTCCAATTCAGAACAGTTTTCGAATTGTGATAGCTTTTTATTAAACACAAGATACAGTGTTATATAGGAAAATGACGATGATGTTAATTTTTGCATATATTTCACAATCGAAAATGCGACGTGTCATTCTTTTAACAAATCGGTAATATGCATCTAGCTCGAACATGGGCTGAAATACGAAAGCTGAGCTATAAATTTCGAGTTCCGTGTTTATATCATAAATTCTGATTGAAATTATGATGTAAATTTATGACAGCTACTTACGACATTATGCCGAGTGTAATTCTTTGCTAATTATGTCTGCGGTATAAATATTTATTTTCTTCTAGCATATTATCAAAACATCCGTCATTTTTGTCACAATAAAATGCGCAAGCTTTACACGTATTAACAGAGTTTTGAATGGAACTAAATGTTCCGTGGTAATCCGCATGCAAAAATTGACAATTTTTATAGAGCAACGGACGGTGTTAAAATTTTCAGATTAAGCTACAAATTACGGATTCCAGGATATTCGAAAATATAGACTGTACTTTACATTTACAAAAACCTGCAAGATTTATGTCACTCTACTCATACCTTCTCAACGGTATCGTTCATTTCACAACCATATATACTTATTTCTTGCATAGCCAATATTTCGATATTTACAATTTATGTATGCGTAGCTACATATATTTTTGAATCAGGGTAGAAAATTCCAGATTTCACGTTGTAAATGTGAATGGTATACTGCAAAATTTATGTTATATAGTTGACATTTCTTTGCCAGTATCTTGTACATTATGAATATCCATCTTTATTTATCGCATATTTAACGTTGTTCTCCTACAGACACATACATAGATGTCTAAATCCAAACTAAAAATTGTAGATTTTGCTTCTTTACGACATATACGTCACTACGTATCTATAGCTATCTACACATTCCTGCTAGAATTTAATCTTAAAGTTAAGATTAATAATCTGTGGAAGATGCAATGTTAAAATAATATTCAGTGCTATTTATTAAACGGAACTACTGAACCAAATGTATTTAAGCGAGTGATATAATTAACAAAGTATGCCAGAATTGTTGATTGTTGGTCAGTTACTCTCAGACTAGACGTAGGTAGTGACCCATGATCCCTTAAATACTTTGAACCCCATTCTCTATACAGTAATGAGTATGACCTGTGTAAGTGTCCTGTTCAAATACCTCTGTGTAAGGATATTTGTGCCTATGTGTGAAATATCGTTGTATTCCAACAATTCCTCCTTATGCTCTTCATGTTACAGCGTCTCTTTTTATTATTTGCATAGTCTGCATTTTTCTACGTTTACACGCTACATACATACTTGCAACCATCAAACTAGAAATTACAAACTGTTCTTTACAGAAAATACATCACGATATCCACCTATTTTCTCATCTTATCCATTTTTCTCTTCTCCATTGCCGAATATTCTTCTATATGTACATACTATTTCATACTACAAATGCCAGATTACACTTGAAATATAGGAAATATACGTATATTTACATAATACGCAGATTTCTTGTTTAATATCTTTTATCTTGCATATCTAATAGTTTTCTATATCTATACACAGATATTCCTAGCATGTACAAATTTCGAAATTAAAGTACAAGTCGCAGATTTTACTACAAAATTAGGAAGTGTACGCTTCCTATTATGGATTTAGGAAATTGCATCACAAATTTAAGAAATGTACGCCCGCTAGAATGCGTTTAGGAAATTACATCATTTATTCGCTATATATATTTTCCTTATTACGATCATCCCTTTCTTTTTTCTTGCGTACCTACAATTTTTCGGCGTTTACACAACGCTACACAAACATCTTGAATTATTGGGTTGGCAACTAAGAGATTGAGTATTTTGTCAATACCACCTAATGACAAAATCCGCAATCACTTAGTTGCCAACCCAATACATATATCAATTCCAATTGAGCAAACTGTAAAGATACGCTGTATACCTATACTCAGATTCGTTAAAAATTTTATCAATATAACCACGGTTATCGAATCTCACGATAATGCTAATAAAATTCGAAAATATCAAAGCAATAAAGCACAGAATATATTTACAAAAGATATGTATACGTGATTCTATGCGTCTATAAGGCTGCGTATATCACACACTATCCTTCGTATTCCAAACATCCGCTCGTATCACCGATCTACGATCTACAAATCCAACAAATTTCTCGAATCTACCAGATCAACCAACAAATAATCGTTATCGAAGGTTCTATGGAGACGCCTCGCTCATTTTCTAATGGTACCCTTGGTACGTTCTGATTCTCATAGAACGAGAATGTACGCCACGTATCGAATGTACACACGCCCAGGCGCGCCACCAAAAAGTTACGTTGTCGAGGTCAGTTGCGGCCTCCACCACACCCTTTCTGCTCCACCTCCTCCGTTTTATTTCGCGCTCGCCCCCGTGATTACGATTTATGTCCCCGGCACGCGCACGCCCCTGTGTTTGTTTCTCATTGCTCCATTCATTCTCACCCCGGTTGAACCCGAGCCGCATCCGCTCCGATTTTATTGCGTTTCATCGCTCGTTTATTTTAATACCGATTCGTTTCCGAAGAATCGTTGAAACCGGCCGCTTCTTACGCGGCTGCTCTAGCTTCTACGTTCACGAATATTTATTTCATAGGTGTACCCTGTGTTTCTAGATCGATATACCGCGTTGTACGGAGAACCAGATATTTTACTTTGCACTGGCAAATTGGAGGATTGGAAAGGACGACGGGATTAGAATTTTGAAAGGTTCTTACGTTTTGATTGAAATTTTTATTCTTTTTTTGGATATTTTACCTTGTTTGTTACGTAGTAACATAACTAAATTTTGCTATTAGATTTTCTGGTGTATTCGCAATCACTAAATTGCTGTAAATGATTTTTGTTAGGTGTTAATATTTCTAGACGTTTCTCATGAAAGATTTTTGAAGAGAGTAGAGTTTCGTTTTATTAGAGATTTTCATTTGTGACTATGTATATTGAATCACGAAGTTGCAAATGTCGTCTACTGGAAAATGTTGCTTCTATGCGTATTTAATAAATGATTTTCTAAAATAACGTACATGGAATGCGACATTTAAACAAGTCGCATTTCGAGCAGTTAAAATTCGAATTGTTTAAATTTGAATAGAAAATTCGTATTGCATTAATATTTTTTTCCGATTTTGAGTTCTGTTTACATGAAACGTGTTGCACTAAAGGAGTATAAAATTTCTTAGAACCGTTTAAAAATCTTTCGCACTCTTTCCCTTGACGGGATCCTTCTTTTCAATCACGAAGTTTCGAAACACGTTTCGCAATTACGTAGAGAACTGGAAGTTGCGTTCCAAAGGCGATGTAGAAACCTTTGAAATACGTGGAAACTCGCTTTCCTATGGGTGAAAAAAATTTCTCCAAAAAAAGAAAGAAGTCAAGAAAACTCCTTTTCTAACGTTCGCCATCGCTTCAAATGTAATTTCAGCGCGTAAAGACGCGTTTTTAAAAATGTTGTTAGAAAAACTGTTTAACAAAGTATGCAGAAAGCATGATTGTTTAATTAAAGGAAGAACGAGAAAGTTTGCCATCAGAGAATGTAATTGGACAGCAGGATAGCAAGGCACGGTCGAATAACCGCGATACAAGCTTTGAACGATGATTGGTTTTCCCATCGAACATCGAGTGACCGGATGAAAATTTGGTTTTTCCAGAGACCCATTTTTCCGGCATTTTTCGCTCGATCGAATCCGCTTTTATGTCAATTTCAGTGGCTGCACTTCGCCAGTTACACCTACCTCTTTTCGTTGTAGTACACCAATGTATACGCGTAACAAAAATCACATACATGGAAAATTAGAAATTTATTTCATGCACTCGTTATCTGTTCTCGAATCGATCTTCTTCAAAGTGTCGGATAATCGAGTTCAAAAAATATCTCCTGCCCTTCCGTCACGTAAATAATTCTTTCGCTAAAAAATTACAGTCTTCCGTATTTAACGATCGTGTAGGCATATGTTACTATAGAAGATTTTTATAAAAATTAAATAACAGAACTGTGGAAACTGTATTATGAAAGTGATGGACGTAAAATCGTGTTAAGTGGAATAGGTTTAAAGATCAGACGCGATCTATTAATTTTTTGATTTTCACAAAGCTCAAACGAGGAAGCACTGGAAGAATTAAATTTCCTACAAAATCCTTCAAAACGATAATAAAAACAAAAAGAAAGCCAAAGTCCCAATCTCTGAATCCTAAAATGTAAAAAAAAAAAAATCGTTTCAATAAATCTTCTAAATTTATTAAAGCAAAAACTGCACAGCGGTTGCAAATATAAAATATTCCACTGCTAAATTCGGAAACCATAACTAGCTGCCTCGACCACGAATCCAAACAGCGATCTGCCTCTACTTTTCCACCCAACCCCATTCCACGAACTACAAACTTCCTACTCCTATCGATATTAAAACGCAGGAACGCATCGGAAGCAGGAATTTACGTTTCCGCGAGTTGTCGTTCCCTTGCTTGGTAAAAATTAAAATCCAATTTTCCCGGTCGCCAGGTGTTCCCAGCGAATTTTCGACTTCGCGTAGCTGCAAAAATAGAGGAACTTGCCTTTTCCCTGCGACTCACTGCATCGATTCGATGATCGTTCGCCAAGCCATCCATTCGCGCTATCACATTCCATGCAATCCAGTCCATGCAAACTTTCCCAGAATTTTCCTCTCCACTCTCGTACGGAGGCACTCGTACAGACATACGAGCGCCGATTTGCGTACGCGTAAGTGGTTGTACACAAGGAGAAAAAAGGTCGTCGTTTTCCTCGAAGGTCTCGCCGTATACGGTGAAACTAATTTACCCTCGGACAGAGAGAGAGAGAGAGTTTCGCGTGCTCGTGAGAGTTCTGGATTTCATCGTGCCTCGTAAATCGACAGGCAACGCTTGTCGTTCGAGAACAGCCGCTTTCGAGGACCCAAGAGTAAATGCGGTGACGCGAAATACCCTCGTCTTCCTCTGTTTTTTTCCTTTTTTCTTTTTAACGCCTTCTTAATTTCAAAGCAGAAGGACCAAGCGATCGATAAGTTTCGTGACAATGACTGTCGGGGGAATTTTCATTTTTGCAAAATTTAGTGGATTCGTATTTGTGGTAGTTGTCAGTTGATACGTTTGTGAGAAATTTAAATGCAGAAATCGAACTCGAATTGATAAATTGACGGAATACGATTTTGTTTTTTAAGATGCATGCAAATCTTGTTGAAAGGTTTCTTTTTTTTTTTAAGGACAGAAGAATAAAATTGTGAAAATTGTAGAGGATTTGGGTGAAAGAATCATGCCATATGTTAAATAGGATTGGTTTGGAAACACAAATATACGTTTAACCAAAACAAGCTCCGTGAGTAAGCATCGATAATGAGATTTTATTTGATTGTTATTTGACTGATAAAATCTGCTTGAAAACAATTTGGCTTTCGGCCATAGCGTCGCGTGACATTGTATCGTCCGTCTGTTTATGCAAAGAACATAGCACAGTAGCCGACCGCTATATGAAAAAATGCGACACGTTTAAAATCCTCGAATCGGAAAGTGTGAAACGATTCGATGCGCGTATTGTTGATTGAAAATTGGAGCAATAAATTTCATTAGCTGCCGCAGTTGTTTATTCGCCCGTTAACTGGAACGTTTCTCAATTAGAAACGTTTCCACCTAAATGTAACTAAAAAAAAAAAAAACGCATAGCGAATGTAAACTAATTTCCCGACAAATAAATATCTTTATTCGAACTTTTACACATGGAAATTGCACGGTTTACTTGTATCGTGTGTTCTATCGTTTTCAACATTTTTCACCTAATTGAAACGAATTAATTCGGCAATAACAGATTTCATGTTAAATCGTCCGAATAATATTTAGAACATATCCTTTTCTCCTATACAAAACGACGCTTACATGGCAATTGTTTCTAATTTTTTATCGAAACAAAATTGTATTAAAAGCCAATGAAAATAAACCAAGGGTCAAACAAAACGCATGATATTTTCCAATCGGGTATGGTGTGTTCGAATCCACTAGCTCGCGACGATTGAGACAAATCGGTGACAACGGTCGATACAATGAATCAAGAATTAAAATACATGATGCAGGGTGTACACGACATCCATGCATGCGCGCGGACAGATACAAATGTGACAGCGTGCGAATTTATTCGCGACGAAACCCGCGAAATCCGCGATTTACAATGCACCGACCTCGTCTTCGGAACTGTTTATCATCGCTGGAGAGAGACAGAGAGAGAGAGAGAAGCAGGAACGAAAAAGCTGGGTGCTTTTCGAACCAGCTGGAAAATTGGTTTGGCACAATGGAAATCGTTGTCTACCATTAGCTTGACATTATGCAGGCTTTTGTCGGTTGCTCGATTTTGCGAATAATTACGATAATCGCCCGATCGAACTATTTCCAAGAACGTGACGTCGTTGTGGAATTTTCAGAGAATGCGAAAATTTCATCGCGGAATTGGCGATAATCCTCTAAATTGCATAGTAACTTATAAGTTTCCATTTTATTATTATTATTATTATTATTATTATTATTATCATTCATGGGTATATCAACCAGTATACCTTCAGTATACAATTCGGTTACAAGCCGTTTGTGAGTGACAATGTTCTACCACCGTATCTGGAGAAAAATTGTGAAAACTCTATCGAATCGCAAAATTGATTGGAGTTTATTACCATGCGTTTAACGCGGTTAAACTGATCAAAGGTCGCCGCTAATACACCCATACAGTCAATTGGAGCAAATATAAAACGTCGCGGGATTTTCAGGAAGTTCGAAAACTTCATTGTGCAATTAATATATCACTTGGAATCACATTGATATGATAATTTATAACTTTTTATCGTTTCGTGTCGCTAATAATTCACACGATCAACTGATGCAAATATAAATGACGAGAGGAGATAGATTACGCAAGAGAAAATATTTCTATAAGGTGGAAATAATTATGGAAAAGAAAATAAGTTTCACGTAGTAAAGTCTGAATGGGAAAAAAGGAGCATCTAACGATTTTTAACGAAGAATCAATCGAGAAGTAAACGTGCAACGGTACGTTTACTGGTCTGATATGGCCTTTCATTGGATCATGTTACGTAAGAAAGATGGTTATTTGGAAGGATTGGTGGACGATCAGGCATTCGGGGCACGTCGAAGGAAATCAGAATCAAAATTACGGCGAACTCGCGTCGACGGGGTTGCAATTTCGTACTAATACGACGTAATACGGATACAGCGGCAGAATTCTGAAGGAATATCGTCGATAACTAGCCGGAAATGGGAGCATTCCGGTCGCGGACCGTACTAATGACGAGGGAAAGGCGACCGTTCGGGGAATTATTATCGATAATCGCGAAAATACGAGAATGCTCGACTCGTTTCTTGCGTTTCTCCCGGTTAAGCAACGTTGCGAGAAACGTTGAAACGAAACGAACCGACAAGAAGATACTAAATGGAAGATAATTACGAGACAAGATAATAACAGGATACGACATAATAAGGATTTAATTCGATTTTTCTCGTCTTCCTTGTTTCAATCCTTTGTTTCTCTTCGAACGTTTCGTCTCTGTTCGAGCCGGGCCTCGATTAATAAATTCCTCGATTCCATGAAAGTTTCACGAAAAGAGGAAAGAACGGGTCATCGATTAAATTTTATTCCACGGTTGCCGTAATTAAAAATCTTACGCTTGTTGGAGGAAGTTTGGACCAAGTTGCACAGGGGCGATCGTCGAAAGCTAGAACGGGAAAGATTAATAGAACGGGGAAGAGCGGCGTCTGTTTGCTGGAATTGCTGTAGAAAATTTTTAATCGTTTGATGTGAAGAGTTTGAGGACAACTCGACCTCTGCTCCTTCTTCCAAGGAAGTTTAGATTATATACAGTTTGATGGTTTTTTACGTAGGTAAGTGTGTTTGATCTTTTTCTAATTATCTCTCTCGGTTGCGTTCCTCAAGTAAGTTTAACGATTTCAGTTGACCCTTCGTGACCCATATTACCACGTTGTTCGCCATAGATGAACATATTTATCTTTGTAGAAGTAAATGTTGCTATTTTATCACACAGACGTACATATGAAATAGAATCTTTATTGAAAATAGCCAGGAATATTTAAATATTGAAACGCGTGACTGTGTAATTATTAGAGAAACTAAAATAAATTAATAGTTTTATAGTGAGACCATTAAGCAATGAAGAAAGAAGATGGTCATTTGTATCTAAAAATTAATTAATTAATTATTAAAAATGTGAAAAGAGGAAACGGATCTGTCGAAGAAGAAATCAATTGTATCATCGTTTTTAACATCTCGACTGCTTCATTTAAATACATAGTGTTTCAATCTTCCCTGCTGAGAAATATGATTTCATGACTAAAGATTGAAACAGGCTTTCCCGTAGAATGATATTATTTGGTTGGTCGTTTTCGTTTGAACGAGAGTACAATGAAAACGAGTGATTCGAGGTGGAAAATGAATTTGATTCGACTAGAGAATGGAAAGTTCGGTCTCGTAATCTAAGTTAAACGACTCGTACGAAATGGATTAGATTTATTTCGCCTTTACACTCAGACCCGTGGAGACGATCAAAAGCGACGAACAAAGAGATAACGCAAATTTTGCCGGTATCTAAATGAAAATCGTCACTCCAGGGGTCTTTCTGCCGTTGCTGAATGAAAAAGAAAGAAGATAAATAACCATGGAACCGTTGCAGTAGTTCGATGTACTATATTCTTGCCGCAGAACATCGTAAAAATGGCGAACGCGTCGAAATAAAAGAAATGGCGGGCGTTAATAAATCAGGGAAGGCGATTCCGCGAATTAAATACGACACTCGCGGAATGGAATTATATTTCAATTTATATCCACGGGACTTGGATTCCGTCATTGCCGTAGCGAAATTTCCACATGAAGATTTGCATTTCATATTTATCATCGAATTTAAATTCCGCTTTCGCCCGAATAATTTTCTGCCCGCACATTCATCGAAAAAAATGACACTGGCCCGAATTAATCATTCCAGCCGCGGTAATGCGATTCGTCGATTGTAAAGTTTCACGGTACCTTCCTATTTGCTGCTCGTAGATACTCGATGGATCGTGTGAAATAATTCGTACGACTTTCTACGAGGTTAAAATATTCAACTATCTTTTTTTAAGATCTTGCACGGAACAGGACACGATCCATCATTTTATATTCCTTTAGAATTCAGAAGATGTATCGAAAATTCTGCTGTTCGCGTTAAGCTGAAAGATTATGATAGAAATAATTTCATTGGAATTTTAAAGTAAAAACAGTATGAAATTTGTCAAGATTCTGCAATTAATCGAGACAAAGAATATAATGCTTTCATTGTCGAATATCATGATTGTCGAAGTTATTAGATGTATGAACAAAGGAACGCGTGGATAAATTGTAAGGTAGAAAATATATTTTAATACAGAAGTGTAAATACGAATAGGAATATAATTTGAGTTGGTCCAGATCCGCACGCTAGCAGTGTTACCCTATGACTGAATGCCCCGAAGCCATCGTCGCCTGTCTACTGTTTATGGTCTGTCTTCGTCCCAGTCTTTTGTCTATACGCCATCGATGGCTTCAGTGCTTGAGAAAACTAAAAAGACCAGATGTAGAGTTTTCTTAGAAGTGGCAACCACTTCAACAATGATGTACCGTATATCAGATATTATTAAGTGAAGCTCGAGTGAAGACGTACAGTCGTTGTTATTGACCCTTCGTGACTCATATTACCGCAGAATCATAGATGAACATATTTATCTTTGTATAAGTAAATGTTGCTATTTTATCATACAAACGTACATATGAAATAGAATCTTTATTGAAAATACCCAGGAATATTTAAAGCTTGAAACACGTTACTGTGTAACTATTAGAGAAACTAAAATAAATTAATAGTTTTTATAAGATATTTGTGAATACAACTGAACTTTAAGAGAGAAATCTGTATGATACGGAACATCAAAAAATAGGGTAATACGAACAAACATTTGTAGTAGTTTTCTGCAAGATAAGTAACACACGTCGACGCCCATTAATGTATTATAATTAGTCAATTAATCTATACTTCTTAATGAAACGTTATTCTATTAGATTTCCCCAAATATATATTTCTTAAGAAATTTTCGCTCCTATTATAATAATATTCTTAACGATCCTGCCTTCGTCGTTATCACCGACTCACAGTTGACCTAATTATCGAAGAGAAAACTCTTCGATCTTCTGTACGAGATTGAAAAAGAGAATCGCTAATCCCTCTTAATTCCCAACCGTTCGGTCTTCTCTGGTTTTTCTTTCGGTTCCACCCCTTTCGATAACCCAATTTCGCTCGGAATTCGACGGGCCCTCGGGTTTTACCAGCCCCGTTGTGCGTTCGTTTCTAAATAGTTTGACGTCCCTCGTGTCTTTCAGCGAACTTCTCTTTTCACTGAAACACAAGAAGAATATTTCGCTTCACGAATAATTTGGAGGGAGCATATTCGCAGGTGATTTTTTAAGGATCGATGAAGCTTTATGTAAACTTTCGTTGGTGGATATGTTTTTAGATCAGAGGTATGATATTATAAATGTAGAATATTTATGAACAATAGGATACGTTGTTTTCGTTAAATTTTTTATAATTAAGTTGTGGTATGATTAGTATATTTTATAATTTTGTTAAATAAGGATTATGTATCTAGAATTAGACGACCTGGGGAAATTTTTACGTTCAGATGTTTTCTCTATATATTAATAAAATATGGAGTATAATAGAGATAGAATAAATAGAAACAGAACATATTGCTTTTTAAAACAATTTTTGGTCTCTATTAGATTTTAAATAGGACAACAATTTCGATCAATTTTTATCATGGCTCTTATATATATTATGCGTTAAATATTATAACGGATATATCATCAAACATCGATCTCGTACAGAACGTCAAAAGCGGATGAAAATTATTTTAACTAGTAAATTTCGTTTATGAATACATTTGCTTGAATATGCAACGTATTTAATTCGAGTCTCTTAAATTTCTTTCATCGGAGATTTATAACATAATTCTTGCTCGAACTTATGTTGAAAATAGAAAACACGAAGCTTTTACAAGTCATCCAACAATCGAGTTATATTGTATTAGCATTTCCGATCAACTGAACGGAACTTTGTATGCAGCGATGCAAAGAGCATTTCCAATAGTTCTTGAATTAATGCATGTAAATATAGGATAAAGTGAATAAATATTTACGTTAAGGGTATTCGTAACTTTGTCAACTTAACGATATGCATTCTATATTCAATAAAAAAACAATACCTTTTGTGCTCTTTTGTTTCATATAATTCGTCGTTTTATCACATAAGATATCCTTTAA
Organism: Bombus fervidus; assembly: GCF_041682495.2. Taxonomy (NCBI): domain Eukaryota; kingdom Metazoa; phylum Arthropoda; class Insecta; order Hymenoptera; family Apidae; genus Bombus; species Bombus fervidus. The sequence continues at coordinate 9,310,835 of NC_091530.1, read as the reverse complement.
ACATTTCTTTTGTGCGAAAGGTTCGTTTGACAGGATATATTAATACAAATGGATTATGACAGTATGAAAATGTGAGCGTATTACGAATAACATTTAACCTTGCAATGTGATATTTCATTCGCAGAATATCAAAAGCAACAAGTAATTATGCAACCGAAAATCAGTTTCCACTAATTCCTTGAAATCTTCTAAATGTACAAATCTTATTACGTTTATTATTAAATGTAACACGACCAAAGATCAGTTGGAATAAAATCTTCAATGCGCTTCGAACAATCCGAAATTAATAACGATATGTGTATCCGATATTATCCGATATTAATAACGATCCTGTACAACTTCCAAATTCCAATGATCGAACCAAAAACAAATTCCCACAAACTCTTTAAAACGATGAAAATTGGCAAACGGTGCCCGCCACGCTGAACCATAAGACGACCATCGAGAACCACGCGAACCAAGTACAAGTATTAAACTACGAACTTTGCTCCGATTACAAAATCCTTCGGTATAAAATTATCAAACTCCGAAAAGAGGCCCTCTCCCAGACGTCATTGCCAGTACATCGTCCTCGTTTACCCTCTTATACGCGAACTTCCCCCACAATTTCCTCGGTTCCTTCCTTGGTATAGTCGAGTCACCTCCTCGGGGCCACACGAGCCTGCTTTTCTTCCGGCGGACAATCGAACCAACCCCTCTCCCTTCTTCCGATCGTTCCGTTCGAACGAAAGAAGAAGAGGTTCCATGGTGATGGAAGGTACGGGAGAGGCGAGCTGAATTCGAGCGTTTTCATAGTTGGCCGAATCGCTGCGGGCGTCCCGTAGCTTAGACGGTTCCTTCGTTATCCGGAAAGCAAACTTCTTCGCTCCCGTGCCGCGAGCCACCAGGACGATGAACGAACCGATAAAGGGAGAGAGAAAGAGAGGGGGGGAGTCAGGTATGCCAAGGGTTGAAAGTGGTCCCCGCGACGAGATAAGCCAGTTGAGCGAGGTTTTCTTAGGGCGAGGGGAAGCTTACGGTGCTTGCCAGGGGTAACACACCTAAAAGCTTAGGCTCGCCTCGTGTGTCTCATTAATAGCTTGTGAAGGAGCTGCGCCAGGCCGAGATAAAGACAAGGCATGATCGCGCGAAGAAACGCACCGTTTGCACGGCGAAATTGAATTTTGTACTCGGAACACCCAGCTTACGGCAGATACTGTGTACTGTTTAAAATTGTTTATACTGTCTGTGCTGTCTTTGCCACAGGAGTTTTAGACGTTATCTACTTTGTTTTACGATGAAGGTTTTTTACTGGGTTCTATAGTTCTTTTCAAATATTTGTAACCGTACGAAAGTGCCACCAAATGACACGGGTAGGATATTATACGCTAGAATATGATTAACTGGTGTATAAATGCGATAATAAATACAGTAATGTCGGAATCGATAAAAAATTTCCTCTACAAATTGTCTGAATAATTGCATCGGACAAGGAATCTACGTTATCACGACTACGATCGATCGAATCGATACTGAAGCGAATTCCTTCGTTCCTTTAAATACAATTTTGCGAGTATCGTTCTTGAAAAGTATCCGCGAGCCCGAGGGAGTCGCTTTGTTGCTCGATAATTCGAATAGCGAATGGATCCCAGTAACTGCGAATACAATCGCTTGTAGCATTGATTTATATGGCCGCAACTGGTAGGAATATTAAATTATTATTATGAAATTCGCGCACGACCCCATCACACCGCCCAACACCACTACACTTCCGTGTAGGAACGTACTATACCCTATACCGTGGACCGAAAGTTTCGAATCTCTCACATATTTGTTCCAATATCGAATTTTCCGATCAGCTTGCAGTTCATGATGCAAATATTGACTTTATGGTTTTAATTTATTTAAGCTAAATATTTTAGCTTGATTTTTTATTCAACGAGGAATCGATAAATTATTTTCATGGAACTATTGTAGCTGCGATTCAGGTATTACAATTCGGAGACGCGATTGAATTCGATGGACAAAATTGACGAATGATTTCGTTCAAATTGTATCTTCTAAATCAATGTATCGTGTCTTTTAAAATATAAATAACACTGGAAAATAAATAACTCTTGAAAGCAATATCCAAACGTAATACATACAAACCATCGAAGCAATAAGTCTTCGTGGCAAAAATATCTTCGAACGTACCTACATCAAATTTCCAACTTCCATCGCAGAGAATTCACAACGAGTTTCATTTCGTGTGCACTTGCTATTCCGAACTTTCAACCGTAAGTGTACACTGCGACTCTCTAACAGCACGAAGTAAGATATTAAGCAGATTGTTCAATATTTCATCGCTACGTAAGTAGTATGACGTGATACGCGTTGCTAATATACAGTATGCACGCGTGCATAATGCAGTGATAAGGGTAACGTTACAATCTCGGCCTGAAGGTCTTTAACGAGGGCTCTGGGGAAAATTGAAGGAAATGTCCAGTGCGTGTTTCTTACTTACCTGCCATTTTCTCTCGACCAAACGATGTTCGTTTGAAAAGGAAAATAAAAGAAGAGGAAATAGGGGAAAAATGTTAAAGGGAAAAGAAACTGGATAATTTCGCTGTGCCGAATACTCGAGATAAGCAGATGCAGAGGTTAAGATAATTTCTACACTCTTTGTAATCAAAGGATTTAGACTTAAAGTATGTTTTAGCGATTATACAACTCGCGGGTAGATAAGCGTTCGGATTAGGGCAGTTTGCGCAAGATTTACGAGCAGGCATGGCACAACGCCGTCGCACCAGGAAAGATTATGCTCGCGAGCTTTCATTATAAGCGCGCGTATTTCGCAATTGCCAAGCTTTTCATAGATACTTTCGTGCTTTACGCTGTACACTCTTTCATTGTTCACGGACGATTTACGTTTTAACTGTTCAATAATAACGATACCTATTTTCCTAATCTTAATGGAAAATGTTATTATATTAATTATTACATAGTATACTATATAATATAATAAATGTTATATATAATATATAGCAAAATGACATTACTCATAGATCCAGGAATATTATAGTTCACCGTCCACGGTTCCGCCCGCACAGTATTTGCTTTTGTGGCAATTTATTCGTATTACCCTCTATTTGTGTATCCTTTAGGAGTTGAATTTCCAAAGACGCTCTAACGTGTGTTTGTTAATATTTAACGAATTCATAAGTCGAATATTATATCTTTAGCTTTAGTGGACATACAGAACGGTTGGCTCCATATACTTTAAAAAAATCCTTGTTTGTCTTTTGCGTACGCCATAAGTGAAATATATTACTCAAATTTCACGTTTAGCGGCTAAATTTTGTGCAAAGTCAAGCAAGCATAACTATTAAAATGAACAAAACTTTAATGTCTTTCAATATTTTAATATCGCGACAAACGATATTTTTGAAATTACGAAGGCATTGTAAAAGTAGATGTTTATCTCTAAAATCTTCTTCTCGTATCTGTTTAAAAAATCACAAGCAGAAATTTTCTAGAGAAAAGAATTTTCCAGTTCATTTTTTTAATTATCTACACTAGATTATATTTTCATTATTACGTAATCTATACCATATCTTTGATATTTATCACGTTTTTTAATCATTTTATTAGTATTTCGACGCGCGTTTCTGTTGGTTAATCCTATTCGCGGATACACGTGGCTCGATTTTCACTCGCCAAAAGGGATTTCGGGCCGTGGCTCGCAAACATTATTTATTTCAATGGTATTTCTGCGAAATTATCGGCATTTGCAACACAAACACAACTCGGTTGCCATTGTCCGTTCTTCTTTCCTCCCTTTCTAGCACGGGACACGTAATGAAACCAATTTAAAGATTCCGGGATCACCGGTTTAATTATTTTCTCACGTGTTCGCGTATTATTCGCGGTAAATTAAAGGAGCACAATAAGTGAGAAAGCACGCCACGGAATCTCGATTATCGGAACACCTATTATTTTGCGCTTTCAACGCGCTCGTTACGTGCCACTCGCTTTATTGCGCTCGCGTAAATCTGGCCTCGAGAAAATACACGAATAATAGTTAAACTGAGTATTGTGAAACAAATATTGCGTAACGACCGATGACTTTACCGGCATGAACGCGATATGTCTAGGTAATAACAGGTTGCTTGATTTCTTTACCTAATCGTTACTAATAATAATTAAGTAATAATAGATAGATAGAAATTTAATGAATATTAACAATGGATTAGTACCATTGATTCTGTTAATTATTAGTTGCATTAGTATATTAGATATGTCAGGGATATTAATAATATAGGTACGTGATAATTGTGATAAACTAGGTACTGGGAAATTTTAGAAATTTTTTGGTTCTCTCAATGTTAAACATTGGCTCTTCAAATGATTCAGAAAAGGTAAAAAAATAGTTAAGCGTAGGAGAATTATTTTCAATATTCATTCGTTGAAGTGTTCTTGGTATTTTATAAGCGCAGGTACTTGTATATAATTTCATATCAATTTCCTAACACTCCGTACGTTAAATTTAACGGTCCGCCGACTTCGATCTTCATCTGGCAAGTTAACACTGCCTTCCGTGAACTTCTTAAACCAACACTGACATGTTCCAAAGTTTAACACATTAACATAACTTCGTTCATTCCTTTAATAGCACCCGTGGCTTTCGTTCGTTCCTCTTGGACTCATAAAACGTCTCCTGTCCGCTGTACATCTTATTGAAAAGTTATTCAATAGTTTCTTCCTGAAAGTACTAAAACCATCGCATATAAGAGGAGATTAAAATATCGTCTATTTCAGCGAATTTTTACAAGGCAAACTCCACATGATATACTCTTACTCATATTCGTTACGATATTTTGCTTTAATTTGAAATCTGATTAGAATAGTCGCGAACAACGATAAAGTAGCGATGCGTAAATAAAAGAAAATTAACAAACACGCGGACACATTCGTATTCGTCGTGTTAAAACCTAAACACAAAACGTGAAACAAGCGAGAATCACGGTTGGCTTAACGATATCGAGAACAAAGTGTCTAATGAAGAACCGATCCAATAAATCCGCTGGGGAAACGTCGAATGGACATTAGTCGCGGTAAAAAGCTCCATGGAACCGTTTGGAGACAACAGAGTTATCGATATGGATTCCACGTTGACGAGACATATCTTTTTCGCTTTTTTTTTTTATTATTATTATTAAAAGAAACGAAATCGACGACGACCATCGAGGTGATAAAATTTAACAAAGCTTTTATCGTAATAAAGCAAAGGCGAAAAAAGGGTGTCGAAGGATGAAGTGCGAGGCATATAACGTCGAAATCAATAACATCTTCGAGCTTGTTACATTATTATTGATAGTTCGCGTCTGCTTCCTTCGTTCGAGGAATCCAATCGACGTCGCGTCGTCCCCTTCTTTTCTTTTTCTCCTTTCTTTCCTCTATTTTTTTTTCTTCTTCTTCTACCCCATCTTCGCTCGCAAAGATGATTTCCAGCTTACATCCTTTTTACCCCACCCTTTTCGTCGCTCTTTACGCCCTTTAGCTTCTTGTAATTCGCCGTGAGAGGATCTAACGCGCCTCCAGGATGTTGGTATCGCGTCGTATGAAAGAGTTCTTACCTTTTTTCCCCCGGCAAAGTTGATCCGAATACTTTTTATCGATCAGCTTGAGTTTTATTATCTTGCATGATAGTTTGCGAACGTCTGTTCGTGATGGATTGCATTACGTACCTGTATTCTGCGTGTATATGTGAAGTTTTCGGTTAAACGGGTTACCTTTGATAACTTCCTCTATCGACTTTTTACGTTTAGCGCAAGTTTCGCTTATAACTTGTTACAAATTGTTATATCTTCTCTAGCGAGACGAAGAGATAGAAAATTTTAGAGAGATTTTACAGAGAAACGATGCACCAAACGGGAATTCTATAAAAAAATAAAACTATTACCTTGATAATGAAACAGATATGATGATAAAATGTAGATTTTGAGGTACCGAATCACTGACACTAACGCGATATGAAATCGGCTCAAACAGTGGAAAGTTTGCTTTTGGAAAATACTAAAGAACAATATTTACGTATAACGAATTGTTCTATAATTCGATTTTACTTTCATTCCTGTAAAGTATACCAAAGTATTCATGAGCTATTAGTTTCGCTATACTCTGTTAAAATATCCATTCTTATCGTACAGGATATAAATAAAACATTTTTTGTATCAACGTATGCGTGTATCACGATCAAAAATATTTCACTACATTTATTGTTAAAAAAGATAGAAAGAATGGAACACGTGTAATAAAAAATTGAAGAAACACGCGTTTGTCAGTATTTTTACGATTTATTATTTATTTTACAAATTGTACGCAGTTTATTGTTCTCGAATAGTAGATGAAAAAATAATCGTTTAGCGTTGAAACTTTAGTCTCTTGTTATCCACACAACATAACCACCGAACGTGTTAGGTTAGGTTAGGTTAGGTTAGGTTAAGTTAAGTTAGACAATAAACGCAGCAGCTCAGCTCGCTGCTCACGTTCGAGCTAAGCCTCAAAGCTTAAGAAGATACTAGTAGAATAGTCGCAGTATAAGACGGCAAACTGATGTATGTCAGTGAATATGATAGTCACTGTGAATTGGTTTAGCTATTCTGTTGTCGTATTCTTGTCTCATTGTTTCCTATTTGCTCTGTCATTTATACTGGAAATCGAGAATGTAATCGCCTAGCAAAAGGATTTACTGTTTCTCAAACGTGGAACAATAGACGACAACCAATGAAATGAACAAAACACAATTTTTTCAAAGGAAACGCTCGCTGTATCAAATTTCCGTTGTGTGTACGTTCTCCGGAGTATGAAGCTTTCTGTTGAAATTAATCAGAATATGAAGTAGGAAAATTTCGAATTTTCCTTTTTATTCCTATACTTTGGAAAGTATTTATACATATGAACGAATAATTAATCTGCAAACTCGAACGAAATGCATACCTTTGGATCTTGCGTTCTTTAAAAATATTAAACTTGTTCGCTTTAATCTTTTATAGTAATTCAAACATCAAATTTATCGTTTATGTTTACATTCTTAAAAGTATCTATAGATACGTATTAATTTGCAGGTTAAATCTTTGAAACTAACAGCTTTTCGAAATATTTTCATTTCCATTTAATTCAATTCTCTAATGTACTCGATAAATTCTATTGACAAATGTCCTAAATCTCGTATCCTTGCAACGTGATTAATTCAGGGTCTGTCATTACAAAAAAATACACGTTCGACGTTGGTATATCTTTTGATAGAAATTAATCTCTCGAGGAATGGTGTTATCCTAAAAAGTACACGCTAGATTCGAGTGTTACACGTAATTAATTAAAAGTATATTGTTGCTGGTAATACCGCGCTATGAATCCAAAGTTTGACAGCAGTTACTCGAATCGTGAATCCTGTAAATTAAATTCGTGTTTGCGAGTTGTGGATATAGGAAACTGAGAATAGATGGGGTATGGAAATTCCGAACTTTTCTGCGTGGCTCACTTTAATTAAAAGGATTTCGCGCGTAACTACTAAATCAACAATAACGCGTTTCGCTTTTTGTAAATTTGTTAAAACAACGAATGATAAATCCTCGGATTTGCCTTCTTCGATCGAGTTAATTGAACTTAATGATCAGAACCGTGTTCGTTTACTTACGGTGTAACGTTTTAATTGGCAACACCGTCAACATTGAGTGAAAAAAAAGGAAGGTAAAAGAAAAATTGAAAATTTCATCGGAAGCAAATGATTAATCGTTCTTGCGCGCCAGATTTATTTTTCGTTCCATTCTTCCTCGTTGAACGAACTATAATCGAAGTTCATTTTCAGGGCGCGATTGAATTTTTCCGTGAAATCACGCGCGATATACACGCTACATTTCACGCGACAAATTTTCGCCTAACCGATTCTCGAAATATGTATTATGAGAACAATAACTCGCGTAAACTACAGTGTACGTCGATTATTTGTAAATTATTTGGAAAATATCTGAATTGATGGATCTGAAACAAATTTAAATTCGAGACACGAATTTCCGAAGAAACTCATTTCAACATTCAGAGAATAATATAATTTTTATAGAAACTTTTGTAAAATAAGCGTAATTTGCAAACTTTTTAAATACATAAACAGATAGAAAGAATTACAAGACACGTATCAAAGAAATCAAAATTGAAGATACAGCAAAAGTAGATAATTCTATTATTTACAAAATCTATAGTCCTTCGTTACTTTTGTTACCCTCCTAGTGTCTATTACTTTTAAGATGGGTAGTAAAAGTGGAAGTACGGATCGACGGGTCTTCTGGGAAAACCCTTGGTGACGTAGAATATCCTGTTGGCTCTACCATATTTAGGTGGAGATAAGTGATGGGGTGCGTGGACAGTTGATAAAAAAAGCCAGAAATAATGATGGGGGTGAAAATGGCAAAGAAAAGGTTTCCCTGGATACGAAAGAAAATATTGTTGTAGTTAAAAAACATAAAAAATGATTAAACATCTAAACGTTATTAAACGTTATTAGCCTCCTGAAAGATTTGATAGAGACTTCTTTATTTCTATCGAGATATTATTACTTATTCTTGTAATCTATCTGATTGTTATTTATCACAAATCGCTTATTTTTCACAAGTATAAACATACAACATAAATGTATATGTGTAATATGAATTTGCAAAAATATTTACAGTCTAACTATGCGTCGCTGTATGCTAACTCGAAAGTACACATCAATACGTAGTTCAATACAAACTATTAGGTTGCCTTTCTTTCGTAAACGTGTTTTTTACAACGGCGCAGCTTCATACAAACGAGAATCCAAGTCTGTGAAATGTAGCGGTGTTTATCTCAACGGAACAAAATGGATTGTAAGTAATTCGACAAAATAACTGTTGAGAATTTTGGATCTTAATAGCCGAAATAATGGTATAGGAACACTAAATTTACACTTGGAATTTATATTAGAATAGTTGTATATTTATTTGATAAACGATTTCAAAGATATTCATCGATACACACTTGCACGCGTCTCGGCACTTTCTTCCATACCCGACTGTTAACCGACTGAACAGTTTACATTCCTTTGTTTTCGAGACGCCGCGCACACACATACTTGCACACACTGATATTCACATACAAGTATTACTACTACGCAGCCAACCCAGTCTAGCACATAAAATTATGCATATCTCAATAATAATATAAAACAAAAAACATTGTGCGTCTATTATTTCCTTATAAAACGAAAGAAACTTTTCGGACAACCTAATAGTCGTAAAAGATAAACACGAGGAGCGTACAAGTAGAAACACGTTGAACAAGGCCCGCAGGAGCCTCGGTTTTTCACGAGGAACGTTCATTAAACGGTATGCAGGGGATCATGCCAAGATCGCGCGCGATCTCGACCTGGTCAGCGAACGATTAAGTGCCATGAAACATGGCTTGTCGTCTAGTATGCGACTCTGCATGCCGAGTACATTGTTGGCGATACGCGAGAACGGTGACTCCGAACGAGGCGTGTTTCATCCTGATAATTGCTGCCTTCGACGCGGCTACAATCTATGCGATTGTTTTGTGTGGCAGCCTGAAGCTGATTTGTTGAAGCAACAAACAGCAGGCCCGGCCAATTGGATTTCTGGCTCGAGATTTACATCTGATACCCCTATCCGATCTATCTATCTTCTGAAATTTCCACTTGCATCTGGTTAGAAAACGAAATTCGATTGGCTGTAGTGGGTAATTTAAAGGTGCAAAAACGACGACTACACATAATATACGAGAATATATGGGGATCATAGAAGAAAGACGTAAGTATATTTCTCTTCATTTTCTGATTTTAACACGTCCACGCGTGACGCTAATATTCGCAGCCGCTAACGATAACAATTATTCTTTGTATACGAAGCTCGTTACTTCGCAGCTGGTTGAAACGTGAAATTTGCATTCCATCCGGTCGATGGAGATCATCGTCGCGTTTCTTTCTCTTGGTGAATCGACTTTTCGTATCAAGGAACGTTCCTCGACGCTGCTGACGGTCGAACAAATTTACTTGAATGGAATCTTAAGAACGACAAGCCTTCGAATATTTTTAATACGACTGACGAATGGTATAGGTAGAATGGTTAGGTCGATGGATCGTTTTAAACGTGTCTTGTGCGTGCATCATCGATTGTAGAAATTACTGCGTAGTAATCAATCGTGATTAGAACATCCGGAGATAAATCGACGTTCTTTGACGAACGATGTTTCGCATCGATGCGTGATTAGAATGCTGACGAGGCTAGTCGTAATAACTCAGGGTAGTAAGAAATCTGGGATAACGTTAACTGCTTTAAAAACGCTGGTCACGAAAGTCTTGAAAATATCGAGTTCCTGGTTTACGAACAACACTAACACGACCAGCAAGATTCGACCTCTCCAGGAATGAATTTATTAAACGTAGAATGGATAAAAGGGTATTTAACTATTATTATGTTGATCGAACATTGATAAAAAAAGCAAGTTTTCTGCACACGCACACGATGGCTTGTATATTTTCATAAAATATTTTGTAAGGTGTTTCGTAGAATATTTTATAAAGTGTTGTACGAGCCTTTTAAAGCTCAAGCTGATCCGCTTTGTATGAAACCTCAATTTGTATAATTAATATCGAACATTTCGAAAAGCGAGAGAAATCATATTCTTATGAATTTATTTATCACAAAAAAACAGCTTAAACAATCGCAACCAACAAGATAAATTTTCAGAAATAATCGAAGGATTCGTACGGTGCTGGAAATTGTTTACACTCTTCTATCTGTGTAAATATCCTGCAATTTTGAATTTTATTAAGTCGACCAAATTGTAATAAATAGGAATAACAGACTAAAATACGAATAACAATTTCTCCTCTATATTATATTCTTCACAATCCCAGAAAGCATGCCCGAAACGTATTTTTGAAAATCCAATCCATCTTACTTAATCGGTAATCCCCCCACCATCGCTGAAAGAAACCATAAAAAAAAAAGGAAACACGTTGAAAGCTGACCTGTCTCGGTATATAACAAGAAACGAGACCTCATTTGCCTCTTTAATCCTGTCACTGCTATACCCACGCATAAAACCCGCCATAATCCTTACCGCGAAAAATCATGAGTCGAGTCTGAGAAAAAGCAAAACTTCGTAAACCTTGGAAGAGATCCATTTAAGAAGATACGTTCGCTCGATTATTTCGCGAGGCACGAGCTCCTACGAAGAGGCGCGTTCAGAAACGATAAGACAAAAATAATTCGACTCCGGTTCGATGGATAAATGGGGGGATGAAGAGAAAAACTGGCGAAAAAGAATGGCGAAGAGTGGGAGGGTAGTATCTCCAGGCAGCAGCTTCTCATCCAGTTTTCTAGCTTGAAACTCGGCCTGGTTCCCGCTAAACACACAACCACGCAGGTGCAGCGACTCTCTGAACGTCGTTATTTCAGCTTTCAGAGCAACGGCGAGGAAATTATTTCCAGCGAATCCGTGACCTCTCTGTCTTTCGCGCTCCACACGCCATTCCGCGATAATTCTGTGACCTCTGCCTAGTTAATTTGAAGACTGTAGCCAGGAAAAAGATGGTCCACGAATGATTCGGTTGTTGCAGCAATTTTTGATATTTATTATTATTATTAGGTTGAATAGGAAATTGATACGTTTTACATCAGAATATATGAAAGAATTTTTATTTTCATTTGATATTGTCGTGCATTTGGTTCTACTTGTTATTTATACATTTTCGACCTCGGTGTTAATTTGAAGAAAGGAAAAGAACACAGTTTCGTTATTCTGATATTATATCTTAGTGAGTCAAACGTCGTGAAACTATAAAATACCTCGTTAGTTCGTTCTACTATGTTGTAGTAAATTCATTAGAAGAGTGCGACCTGCGACGCGGTAATAAACAACTTCTAGAAAATCCTGCTTGTTACCAAGAGTGCGAAAAACGGATATAAAAGACCAAAAACTGAGAAACTTCGCCAGACTTCACTTCGCAGCAAGTTAAATTCTTCAATCTATCTTCCTTCGATCCTTCGATCTATCTTGTTAGAAACACCCCCTTCGCAATTAACTCTTTTACAGAATGTAGCCAATTTGCGTGCTTATTGGACCGTGACCGAACACTCGCGGCCGCCACAGTCGGTTATTTCTGATAGACTCAACACGATCATACACATAAACACGCGTATTAGCTGGAAATGTCACATTTGCAAATATAAAGGCGTGACGGTGAACGATAGAGAAACGGTACATACCTCCCTTGCACCTTGTCGCGCCGACTGCCAACTTACCAGCAACGCACTTTCAAATGGCACTTTTCTGAAATCCATAAACTGCAAAATTCATGAAAGGCAGAATAATTTACAATTAATATTAGCATTTGTCAGAAACTGAGATATGTTAACTGTTACATATCCTTTTCATAGGCAAATGATATTTCATTTAAAGATTTACGGGGATTTAGAGATTTGAATAAACTGAAAATTAAGCCATAAGAAACGACCAGAAAATGATCTTTTATCAGCTAGAACCGCTGTTTTTGAATCACGCGTTGACTGACGGTAAATCGATAAACGCGTTCACGCTACATCGGTTCAGTTGTGGACCAATTCGATCTTGCTTAAGTAAAATATTCTTCCCAAGGATCGTTGCAGATACGCGATCGGACTAACAATGAGATCAAACCGTTGACTCACAGTGTCAATACCTACAATCGAAGTCATGGAATAATAAGTTGACTAAACCGAAATCGAACTGATAGTGTGGATCGAATTTAAAGATGGTAAACAAATACGTAATAATAATATAATATAATATAATATAATATAATAATATAATGTAATATATGATTAATAATTAGTATATATATGTTAATAAAAATATTATATTATAATATCTTTTATCCTATTCCTTGTTTTATATATCTTCGTACCGTTCTTTTCCTTAATAAAATATGTATGAGTTTTGTGGTTCATTTTATGATAATAAGTAATAACAATTAATAACAATTGACAATAGCCGAATGTAAGCAGAAAACATGTTTGCCGTTGGCTATCAGTAACCAAAATAAAATCGGTTCGTCGATAATGGTTGCTGGTAACCAAAATTAAATTTCCATCATCGATAATGGTTATTCGTAACCAAACTAAAATACCCGTCGTCGATCATTATTACCGATAATCAAACATATTTTAATCATTTATAACGGTTATTCGTAACCAACATTTTTAAATTGAATATATCAACTCTTCTACCGTAACTTTTAAAACTTCTCTTATAACAATTATAATATCCGAAATAATATAATTATCAAAATTAAGAAAAAAGCTCCTTTCCCTCTATTGAAAATCTTCGCTAGTAGTACTTACGTACACTATTTACTCTATTCACTCCTCGATATTTTCTCCTAGTTTCCACCTTCCAATTTCTCCTGCCAAAGTTTCCATTCCAAGCCAACGTTGTCCTACTCGACTCCACCAAACATCAATCCTTCCAATAGACTACATCACCCATCGAACAAACCACCAGCCAAAGAGTCTACCAAAACGAAGCACGCGATTCTCTATTTGCATAGTCGATCTGTGGGTCTGCATATTTGTTCGTGTTTTCGAATAGTTGACCGTTTGCACGCGTTCCGCGGTACAAAGCAAATTGTTCCGAACCTGACCGATCCGTGGACAAACTTACACGAGAATGCTAGGGAGAAAGTCGTGACGAACGCCCGGATAGTTGGACACCTTAATCGTCTTTGATGCTGCACCGTGTTTCACGATACCCGTCGAGGTAAATCAAAGCCAGCGAAATCGGTGGAATTCGAACCGCCACACGGCATCGGTTATCCTGTGTGCAATTAATTAGCGCTACGCTGTCCTGGTATCATTGTTACGGCTACTTAACAAGATACGCGAATGTATCGATAGCTATGAAACGCTATACCGTTATTTTTAGTCGTTGAAATTTATGGTGTGACCAGTGAAGTATTTTATTTAAATTGTATAATATTACGATTTTTATTGTTTGCTATTTTTCTGTACTCGGTCGCAAGCTTCTTCGGATTACGTTTTGCTACTTTGCAAGATTTCATCGACAATAATTTCTCTGTGATAAATTGAAGATCTTTCGAGATTGTATAACGTTACTGTCTTTATTCGTTGCAATCGAAGATTCTAACCATATTTATCGAAACACGTTTAAAAGTATCAGGTGGCAATTTTCATCGGCTTTCATACTTTCGAAGTCAGTTGGTTTTTCCCTTCGTGAATATTTGCGACTGTGTAAAAATTGTTCCGACGAAGGTTTAGTTACGCGCACGCATAAAACTGTAAAAGTGGAAGTTGTCTGAATATTTGTAACACCTCGTCCTAATTACACAATCTCAGCGTTATCTCTCAATTATCGTTTTATGCTTCTCGAAAAACATCCAAAATCTTCAAAATTCCGCGCAACAAATTTTCCCTTCCAGTCAAGTCGAACATCCTAATCTCCTTAGCGCCAATAAGAAACCCACGATTTATTCATGCGTCACGTTCCTAACGCGTTAAGATATCAGTGACGTTTATCGTTAAATTGCTATAAATTAACAAACAAAGGATTCTCGGTGGAAGATCTGGGTGAATACGAAGCAAAAGGGTTAGCAGAGGTACGAGATACGCGAAGAGAGGGAAGGAGATATAGTGGAAGAAGTATGTATGTGCGCGGCAGGGAGGCAAGATAGTGCTTTTGACATAGCACCGGCAGCGAACCTAATGACTCAGGCCACTCAGAGAATACACTAATTACCATGAAAGCGTCCCGTACACGCTTCCGGAAGACAGGCATTTTACTTGCCTCCCGTGTCTCTCTGTTCCCATACTTAAGGTAAAGATATTAACGCCGAGGATGCTCCGCCTCGTGTCCTCCTCGACGCGGCAAGCCTCCATTTTAGAGCAAGTTTCCTGTTCCGTGCTCTGAGAGGCACGGTCCTTTAACCTCACGGTAGACGCACGCCCTTGACCCTTCCTGGCTTCGAGGGATTCGAATTGTTGAACGGTGCGCGCGGAAATCCTTTTTGGAAGCCAGGGAACAGGAGCAGAAAGGATGTTCCGGGGCAGACAAGTAAATTCGAAGCGCGAGATGTTATTGAGTTTCTGAGGAAAGAATTGTCGTAGTTATAGAGGAAATTTTGCGGTTATAGGGAATATCGTGGAGACAAATTTCTTGTAAGCCAATTTGTTTCTCGTTTATTTTATTTGTTTTTTTTTCAAGTAATAACGTGGCCATTTTGAGCAATTCAATAGGAATTGCTTGCAATTAAATTCTGACGTTTTAAATATATCGATAAATCTCGACTCCGCAGCATTGCTTTATTCGTTCTCGATGATGGTTTAGTATCTTTTTTTTTTAATTCCCATTGTATATCAAAAATTGCAAAGAATTATTAGCTCATATCTACTACAAAGTTCAAACATCGATTAATTCGAAATACAAATAGGCAACTGCCAAAAAAAAAAGAATAAAGTAAACAATCAGTCACCAATCGACTGAACAAAAGTGGCCAGACTTTCAAATCTTGGATCAATCGCAGATTCCATCGTATCAACTAGCCGTTGAAACCTGCGTGTTCTTTTGATACTCGAATGGAACTAAAAACGATCAGCCACAAAGCCACTGGATCCATCCTGGGGAAATATTTTCTAATCGCATCAACAATAACTCTTGGTGTACGGAGTAGAAGTATTCGTTCATCTCTGTTTGGCAATGCGTCGTTATCTCGATTGGCGTTATCATTTTCACGGATGACAGAGGAATTCGGATCGCGGAGAACTGGCAGGCTATCCAAGCCACCGCGCGTTTCGCAGAAGAACGACGACGAATTCGCGTCGGCCGATTGATTCGTCCTGTCGACAAAAATATTGAAGCGGCGTTTCACGCGTAATCGGTCCGCGCCAGCCGATTTCGTTTGCACGGCTCAGCGACGAAAGACCGACGTCCGTTGTGTTTCGCTTCGATTTTTCACCCTTTTCTCTCTTTCGTTCGTCTCTCCTTTTCTCCCCTCCTCTTTTTTCTATGTGTTCTTGATTCGTTCCTCGATTCGTTTTCACGTATACCAGCGTAGTATTATATATCGACATACGGCGTCGATTAAATTTGATCTTCGAACCAGCGGCGCGTATCCGCGAGATATCGCGACGTTACGAATCGAGTCACCGACAAAGGAATGGAAATTTTGACGTCGCCTCGATTGCCACGTGGATTAATTGTTTCCCGGCCACTGATCATTCTGATCGATCGATCAATTTCATCGGACAGATTTCTATGCGAGCATCATTCTCTTCCTTCGCTGTACCGTCGACACGCTGGGATAGCGTTGGCGATGCTGTTCGTCCGATGTCACTTTCCTCTCTTTTTCGTTTATTTTATTTGAAATACGCGTAGTGAGAAAGGTTGTGACAAATGTATACAGAAATTGTATCGATTATGTTCACTTGAATAAAATGCGGCGATTGTGTATATGGTATGAGAAGATTGCCTTCTTTATCGTAAATACAATGACGTGCATATATATATATATTTATATAGTTGCTCTATATAATTACTTAGACAACACAAAAGTTCGTCTGATACGATTTTCATTTTCTCGCGAACAAGGGAACTTTAGAACATTAAACCGGTAGGTAAATTATACAAAGGTTTGCACGTCCGATTTCAAGCTCGTTCATCCTCGTGCGAAGTGGCCATCCAACGCTCCAATTATACAAATTTTCCTGCCGGATCAACCTCGGCCTCGTTCATTTCCTTTAATGAAACAGATGTCTACAATTAAATTCACCTTTCCAACAAATTGTTCGCTGAAACCGGGAACGAGACGCGTTACCTGTGACGAACTACTGGAAAGAAAAAAAGAAAGTGTCTTGCTGCCATATTCGTTGTACCTTACCTCACTCTGACGATAACTTTGCAGAAGTAGTTGGTAGCCGTGTTGGAAAGTAGAGGAAATCTCGTTAGTCGGCCAGCTCACCAGAAAAAATGTGAATCAGAATTACGGATCAAGTTGGTCGAGTGACAAAGCTCGTTGACGCGATCTTTTCCTCTCGTTAAAACCAGACGGGTTTTTACTCGGTGGTTTCGAAACCTTAACGCCCATTAAAGTACGCGTGAACATCGAGATATCGAACGACGAAACGAATCTGCAGGTACAGGTTCGATGAAGCTAAAGTTAACAAGACGTATTTCCATTCCGATCGCTGGCACAACGAGAAGGTTCGAACGATTAATGCAAATCACGTGCACTCCGGTTTCTTTGGGCTACGTCAGCCAGTGACGGCAATTAGTCTCTTTGGCAAAAAAGATCCACCCCCGTGTTTAATGTCTGGCCGATTAACTAGAGAACCGTCCAAGCATAAACGACTGGCGAAGTGCACGATTAACGATAAAATCGAAAGAAACGGATTTCGGTTCTGCTAATTTTCGGATGTTCGAATTCTCGAATTTTCAAACTTTCGAATTCCCAAACCTTATTTATTTTCCAATCTTTGGATTCTAGAATTCCCGAGTTTTCGTGCTTTCGAATTCTTTGAAATCTTCAAAATTTCTTTACAATCGAAGTTGGAACTGGTAATTGGTCGAGGTTCGTAAGTGGTAAAGTTCCATTCTCTCGGTTAGCGTCAGGGACTGCATTAATTTCCATAATCGAAATTTTCCAAACTTTTAAATGATGCTGTGGTTTCCTTTTAAACTGAACTTCGAATTTTGTCGAAGACGAGTTACCTGATTCTGATAACAAGCTTTCCATTACCGTAACTCCATTCAGCCTATTTTTTCCTTTTCCAATATTCGTTGACATATGAACGTCATTATCAATAATTATAATAATACCGGCATGGAAAAGAGATAAAGAAAAAAGGTAAAAATAACTTTCCTTCTTGACTTCGCAACTCTTATACCATTTTTTAAAAAGTATCACTTTCTCATTTAATATTGTACATCTCGAACAAACAGGATCTGTAAAGTGAAAAAAGTCTCGATCCTCTTTTCCTTGGCAACGCGTAACGGAATGATATTCCCCGGCAATTGGAACAAATAATCTTCGCTGAATGCTTTTCCATCCGAGTATTTGCGAACAGGCGCTGCATAATAAACTCCGTTCGAGCTCATCCAGAGGGGAGAGAGATTTTTTAATTGCAACGATATTCGAATACGACCCAATTAAAGCTTTTCAAACCGGTCGACGACAACGGCGGCTC
This sequence comes from Bombus fervidus, assembly GCF_041682495.2. Lineage (NCBI taxonomy): Eukaryota > Metazoa > Arthropoda > Insecta > Hymenoptera > Apidae > Bombus > Bombus fervidus. Next base: position 9,292,599 of record NC_091530.1, on the reverse strand, counting down.
GAACTTCCACCTTAAATTTATTGACCGCTATCTTCTTTCCTTTTATTCTCTCCAGTTCTCCTTTCTTTCTCCCTTTCGAATATCTTTCCTCCCGTTTTCAGGAACATCGCCTCCTGTATATTTCGTCGTGCTTCGTTCGATCGATTTTAAACGGTCATCATTCCGGATTTTTATTCCGCGTGAAGTGAAGATTAAAAGACACCGGATATTGTCCATGACAAATCGTGTTTACTTCCGAACAAATAGCACTAAAACTTTGAAGAATATTCGCCAGTATCGTCGTTTTCTGTCGATGTTCTTCGGTGTCCCGTTTTTCCTTTGGTTTATTTGTTTCTAAAATGTTTAAGCCTTTCTTTATGAAGGATGTTTGTACGTGGTCACAAATATTTGAGTAATTATTCCATGAGAATGTACGTTTTCATTCACAAGTCTTAAGCATTTACTATATTTGCTTGAAAACTGGAAAAGAGTCAAAGAATCACTAAAAAATCATTGTAGATCAATAAGATCATTTTATATGACCAAACATGTATAGAATACTAATATGCAAATAATTTTATTTAAAAATTAGTGGAATTTGAAGTTCGTAATCTATATGAAATAATTAATTTATTTCAAGAATAATTTATTCAAAATCTATAAATACATTGAGATTGTTTACTAGGACTAAAAAGGTGTTCTCTGATTTTTGAGACCAATGACATTTGCTTGGCTACAAGGAATATAGTTGTTGATGAGTATGTAGCAGTTGAAGTAGTATAAGGAAGCATGAAAATACAAGAAGATAGAAAGTGGAAAAGCAAAGGTTCGTGGGAATCGCCAAATGTAAGCGAACGGTAGCCAGTCCCAAACGAAGCATTGGACTTAGAGAGAGGAAATATGGACAAAGTTAAGAAAAGTCACGAGCATGTAGAAACAAAATGGAAAAAATATGAAGAAAGTGTATGAAGAAGTCGTGAAACGTCTACAAGAATTGCACCAAGCTGGCGTGAAATTGTGAGTAACGTAGATGAAGAATAGGAAAGAAAACACGAAGAAACGTGTAGAAAACTATAAACGACGAGGAAATGGCGTTAGCGTTGTAGTTGCTACAAATCCATTAACAGAACGAAACGTATCTTGGACATTCTTCTCCATCTTTCTTTCTCTTCTTTCTTCCTTCTTCTTCTTCTTCTTCTTCTTTTCTTTACAATGAAAAATATTGTTACAAAGTTGAAAATTTCGTACTGAACAAATAAATCAACCGATTTATTTCATTTATTATTTATCAGTAGAAACAGACTGTATTAGTCGGACATACCGAAGCGATTTTCTTTAAAATTTTCTATCAAACTGGCTTCTACGTATAAAGAAAATGTATCGATTAATGAAATGAAGATTTAATTGATTTATTCCTTTTTCAAAGTTATAAAAAAAGAACGTGATAAGATACATTTTATCATTTTAGAGTTCAAATCTTCCTAAACCAATCTCACGTTACCAAAGCTATGCTTTAGTTTAATTTTGTAGCTGAGTATACGTTCTTCTTAGTGTCTTGAACATTTCGAAAAATGTTAATGTATTTATTATTACGTTGAAGCCTTTCTTTTTTTTATTGAAACAAAATGAAGATTGGAACATTACAATTGCAATACGTTAAAAATTAGAGAAAATATTTCGCTTAAATATAACCTATTTATTTTCAATCTACAATCTCACTGATCGCAAACGAAATGTTCCCAATACTTTGTAACTGACCATCAAATGATCAAGCATGACACAGAAAATGTTCTCGAGCATTCCAAAGGTTCATTTTACCAATGACAACAAAGATACTCTATCGTCGATCAAAACAACACAAAGAGCAGCTCCCTTTCACAGTGCTCGGTCAATATATCTTTTTCTCCTTTAATTCCGGGCGGACCTCCTTCTAGGAAACGATCTAGCGAACTGGAGCAAATAAAGAGTTCGACCCCACCGAGCTTTTCAAGAATTCGAGTTGATTTTACCAGCCTGGAGCGTCGCCGTTTTGCCTTCATCATTCTCGCGGGCTTAATTTTTTTAATTTAAACTTCAAGGAATAAGATGAAATGTAACCTAATCCTCGTAAAAGTTCCTGCGTCTGAGTAGTGCAGTTTCCTTCTACTGAATCTTTTTCAAACGTTTCATGTTGAGATAAAAATTTTCATAAGTCAATGTTTATCGACGTTCTGTTCGTTTATCTTCGTATTACCTGCTAGAGAGAATTAAGTACCTAACGAGGAAGAATACTTCCGTACGAAATAATTTAAAGAATGAATAATCTATCAGGTTCAAGAGAAATAGCAAAATAATTTCACGAGTCTACAAAGAACTTCAAAGTTTTATTGATTTTCTAACTTCTGGTGTATCATTTTACAATTAAAAAAGATTCATTAGTAATGCAATTAGTTATACCAGTAACCAGATAACCATCCAGAGTCCAACAATTAGAAACGATAATCCTATTACCGCACATTAACTTCTACGATTTATCTTAACCGCGTCATAATATTTTCAACCATTTTCGTCTTCCTCTCTATTCTTGCCTCCGTTATAGAACGCTATAAAAATATTGTTACAAACTTGAAAAGATCGCGTAAGATAGATAAGCCAACTACCTCGTTTCGTCTAACCACGGTGAACATGGTACGAACCATTCCAGTAGAAACAGCTTTGCGTTAGTCAGACGTTACAATGCAATTGTTTCATCTATAGCAATTAAAACGAATAAAATCATCATAGTTCGATGCACTCCTAATTTCCCTTACAATCTTATCAAAAATAAGCTACTGTCAAATTACCTTCAAACTACAAAATTATACTCGGATTATAATATAAACCCCAACTTCTCTTAATCCAAACAACACTTTCCAACCTTGCGTCGTTCTTTCCCCTCCACAGATGCAAAACCAGCTTACCAAAACTCGATATCTCGATAATCAACTACAGAAACCCGTCGTCCGGACTCAGCATTTGTCCACCCCTAAAAAATCTCTGGGAAGTCTGCCGTAGTCCCGCATGAAAGCTACCTATCTAACAGTCGATCCACCCTCTACGACCCTCTCGGAGAGACCAGTTTTCCATCCAAGGGCCTAGCAAAGAATACCCCCTCGGCTGGTTGCCGCGTTTAATTTAAATAATAAACGTCGCGTCTGCAGCCGGCTACCAGGCTGAAGGGTAGCGCAGAGGGTTGGTGCGGTAGTTCGGTGCCAAAAGCTGTCCGAGGAGGACAGATCGTTAACCAAGCAGTAAAGCTTCGGAGCCAGTGCCCGGCCAGACGAGCGTAACGACGAACGCAACTCGAACCAGCCACCTCTTTCTCCCTTTCCAAATCACCCCTTCTTTTCGTCTGATCCTCGACCGCCTCCGGCCGAACTTGGCCGGCCAACAAGATACGCCCCAGACGATCGCCCGCCGCGAAAGTTTTCCCATTTTCGGGTGAATCGATGCACATAATTCGACGCATACGTTGGCCCGTCGCACGTCCATCCTGGTTTCACTTCTCTTCCATACCTCTTTCCATCCCTCGAGATAGTCCGTGACAACCCTCGTCGCGTGCTTTGTCTTCGCCACGCATAACCACGTATTTAAACGCCAGCAGGAAACTTTTTCCGTAACAATGTGCGAGTTTGGTGGATGGAAATTGTCGAGTTTATGGGAGTTTACTTGGCGGGTAAGGAGAGCAGATGTTTTTCCACGATGGGTAGAAGCGGTTTTTGAATGTTTATGATTGTTCGACTGTTTTGGTGTAGCAGTAGTTTGGACGGTGAATATAATTAAACTCGAGTTTTGTTCGGCCTGTAATTTTACGAATATCATCGGCATTGGTAAATTTTCATGTAGAACTTGAATTTAAATTTGAATTTTTATTTTTATGCCACCGACACTCTTGCACGATTTCGTCGATGTTAGTATTGAAAATTTTACAAGCGTAAGATGTCGATTACCAATTACGTATTCGGATAACGAAATTGTGAAATTCATAAATGGCGCAGCTGATCGGTTTTCTTCTAAGAATTACGAAATATGCGTAAAGGCAATGATACAGACGTGCCATTATTCTCGAAAATTATTGTTTATTTCTGGTGTGATAATTGTGTGCACTCCGATGAGGTTCGACGTGTACTCGTATATGCGTGCATAGAAAGTGATCGTTTTGATGGTTTACGTTGTTCGATCGGTAATGGCTAGTTTTCGAGCGCTTGGATAGAGTGTACGATTTGCTGGTCGATGACTCGTGAATAGTTTGTTTAATCGGTATAATCCTATACATCGGTATAGATTGGTTTTACGGAGAATCATGCGGATCGGTCGTTTCAGTTACTAAATCAGGATGCTACTGTTTCGAATCATTCGTTTGGAATTCATCCAAATATTCCAGGAAAATGTTGCAAGTTCCTTACAAAAATCTTTCAAACGAAAAGAATAGGCACGTGGAAAGTTGAAATGTCGAATTAAGTCGAAAGAGAAATCGATGGCTACCTCCTTCTACCAAGCAAGAAACATACAGAGATGTCCTTGTTTACGAGAAAAATACGCGACGAATTTTCAAGCGTTGAACATTTCGCCAGCGAATTGCATCTATATATATGAAATATAATCGAATCAGGCGAGCTCTGTGTATCGTTTAGACTGCTGAAGTTATTGGATAAATGATGCAAGCCACGGTCATTAGGATATTACGCTTGACAGAGAAAAAATCCGTCGACGAACTGAATAATTCGATTGGTTAGTCGTCTGAAAAACGAACGATCGGGACTCCGAGCCGACCAACCACAGAACAGAGTCCCTTTTTCCCTCTCCCCCTCTCTCCCTGCCACACATTTTTTTTTCTTTTTCCCTACTGTCCGCGATCGGATTAGAACGGCGAGACATTGTTTTAGTTTTTTAAAGGGGCTGTGGATTTTGATTCTCTGGATTGAAATCCCGCGGGCTGATTTTTGATGCCATTGAACGTATCGAAAGACAAGGCAATTGGGTCGCCGATATTGATAAAATTTCCTCGAACGTAAATTGGCAACGGAATTTCAGACTCGATTAGCGTGTCCGTTTTGTGGACGGTAGGATGTATCGACACTTTGCTAATTGATCAATATCTTTGTTTTGTTTGTTTGCCTGTTACGAGATAATTTGCGCTATTGATCGATTCGTGTGGCAATTTGATCGAATATTAATATTGACGTTCATAATAAATGAAATTCTATAAGAAGTTCTATATATTTGTCATTGATTTTGAGATAGGTAGAGTTGATTTTATTCTAAACGTTGGATTAGATTAGAGATTCAGATCATAGTAATTGATGTTATCAAAAAAATGAATAATAAGTTAAATTCTAGTTAATTCCGCGTGTTTGTTATCGACCATGGAGGAAAACATAGGTCCTATTGGAAAATAAAATGAAAAATAATTTCAATTAGTACGTAATAATACTAATTGTTATAATTGGTTGTCGTTTAATTGAAACAGCTTCTAAAATAACGTAGAACTGTAAAATGAAGCAGCACATAAGAGAGTAAGTGAAAGAGGACGCTTTATGGTCAGACTAGGCTTAGAACATCTTCATATGTTCACAAGCTATATTTCTCTGTATCAGTTTAACTAAAGAATATTACATCCGTGCGACAAATGTTTGATAAGAAAATAAATGAAATAGATTGTATACCGAACAGGATATCAGATCCTAAAAGTAATATGAGAAAAATCAACAGAAAAACGAAGAAAATGAAGAGAGGTAAAAACAAACAAGGAGGATCTTTAAATCGTTATAAGTATATTCTACGAGATGATATAATAAATTTATACAACATCGAAAAGAAATAAAAGGACGAAAAATAACCACCAACCGTTAACAAATATGATACGAAAACAATTTTCATTGCTAACAAAGAAGAAGCTACAATATCTATTTTTTTCCGAATCTTGCAAAAGTAAAATCGCTCGGACTGATCGATTTAAAACAGACCACAAACGTCCAACATATTCCGCCAAAAAATTCTTCGAACTCCGAGTTCCAACGAAGAAGCTGAAATACACAAGAAACGAATTAAAGTCTTGAAAACACAATGCACCGAACACAATCATATTCTTCATTCCCTCCGGACCGAACAATAGACGCGACTGAAAAGATCCTTGTTAAATTAATTTTTCACTCATGCGATATTTTTCTACTTTTATTAGCGAAACGAAGCAATTGCCAGCCCACCATTCCTCTTCTCCACGTTCGACGTTTTTAATAGTCACCACCACGCGGATGTTTCATTCTCTGCACGTCTTTAGAATTAGTTCGGTTCCTTTCTGAAACCGAGGCAAGAGTTGCGAGAACGCCATTGAAACGGTTGAAAGCTATAGTCTGGGCCACTTCTTTTTAAAGTGTTCCGCTTATATTCTGAATTCACCGTCTCTCGCCTCCTCTTCTTCGGCCGCTCGCCACTTTTGTCCACGTCGAGGACGATGTACCGCGAGAATTTAGATTTCGCTGCGATTAAAAGGCAACGAAACTTTTTTGCCTAACGGAACGGAATCTTCGAAGCCCCGGTTGGCCAGGCTGATTATTTGTGTTTCAATTAGAAACTGTTCTAAGACTGGATGGTTTTTAACGCTCCTTCCCGAAGAACAAGACGAGGATTCTTAACGAAAGCCGCTAAAGTTTCGACTCACGGTGCGACTTAATTATAAAAAATTAAGGGACAACAGCGACAACTTGGCCGTGGAAAACGAGGGACCGTGACGAGCTATTCCTTACCTAACGATCTTCCACTGCGACGCTCGAACCTTCGTGAAAATTACTGCGAACTTACTTTACGGTATGAACTTGAACGTTGAAAGTTGAAATTAGATTTATGTGTAATTACACGGTAATCGAACGTGGATGGACTAATGTGACGCCATTATAATTTCTCGTTAACCCTTGCATTAGTTCTATTAATCTGCGCTATAATGACTTTCTCATAGAATTTAAAAAAAGATTATCGTTAGCATTTCTTATTCGTATGCCATTAGTATTTTTCATTAATTCTTCCTATTAAAATACGATCTTTCTTTCTTGTTGGAAAACACCTTTTCTATCGACCAATGTCAATTTGTTCTTAACTAATGTCCAATTGAATTTAATATCTAGCTGGAAGTAGTATTTTGTAAAAACAAGTGATAAATAATTCTCCTGAATAATATCGAATATATAACACGGTCTAACTTCTCGTAAGTCGAACCTCTATAACTCGAAAATCTCTGTAAGGCTACAATTTTGTTCGTTCCCTTCCGCTGCGAGGACCCACGCTAGCAGTCGAAATACAACTTACTTTAACTCGAATTATTTGCCACCTGTCCAGATCCACTATTTTACCTCTGTAACTCGAGTTCAGAATAGCCAAACCTCTACAACTCGAACTTCACCTCTATAAATCGAACTTCTATAACCGTTGCCGCTGTCGCAGCCGCTGCCTCTGCTACTCGAAGCGTAGCTATAGCTATGCTATGTGTCGCAAGATGTAAGAAGCCAATCGTTCGGCATTGTTCCCTTTCTTCCGACCGTTAGAATTGTCTGCAACAACGTCAAACGACACAAGCAGCTTCCCTACTTTCTCATCCATCGGCTACGTGTATCATCATGGAAGTTAACCGTTTTTCGTCAGTCGAACGTATAATTGCCATCATCTGTGGCGTCTTTAATCTTTTGCATTTACGTTGAATAAGATGAGCTGAACACTTTCTGAAAAGGTGAATGTAATTGAACTTTTGCGCAAAGCTCGTGCACATCGAGTTTTCCTTCGTTAAACCTCTTTTACTCGGAAGTTTCGATAAGTCGAAACCTCTATAACTCGAAGGTCGTAGCTCTTTTCTTGAGACTCGAGTTAGCGAGATTCCACTGTATATATATTTACAATGGAATAAATATTAAATTAACAGAACTAGAAATATTAGAAAATTTTCAAAGTATCCGATATTTGATGATAGTCGTGAAAAGACATACAAAAACAAGAAAATTCGCAGAAATGAACTCATCACGCTAGCTCTGTGATGTTTTATCGAAACAATCAATGCATGTACATGTATGGAAGATTCGAAGAGAAACATTTACCGCATGGAACATAAGCTTGTGTTCGATCTTTTTATTTAAGAAAAATCGATTCGATTAATCACGCGCGATTGACTATCTAGCGCGTCAAATGTTTCAGATATTCGACACGTGGAATCGACGATGAATTCTCTGCCTCGGTGTCTCCGGTTCAGCCGATATTCCATGAAATCGAATGAGCCTCGTACGTGAAAATCGGGAAATCAATCGTTTCTTTTAACCATTATCAATGCAGCTGTCACTGAGGTTCGCACATCGAACAGGCATAAACTTCGCTATAATTTAAAATTCAATGCATCGCCTGTCCCTTTTCCCTCGATCGTATCGTTCGTAAAGTGTGTGCTTGTAGGAGGATTTAGCAGTGTGACAAACGAAACTCGTTTCACTTGAAAACCTTTTATTCTCTACGATCATCCTCATCAGTTCTGTCATCTGTTTGACGATGATTCTCGCTCGTTTCCACAATACACCAGATATACATTTGTAGGTTCGTTTTAATACAATTCTCTGTATTAATAATTATTAACTACAAGAATTCTTTAAGGATTTTTAAAACACTATCTTCGAATAAAAAAATACAAATATCGGCTTATAATATATTTTCCAGACCCAAATAACAATTTCGGAGAAACAATGGTTTTAAGAAATGTAAAAAACTAAAGCAGAAAATGAAGGAAAGAGAACAAGATATTTTCAAAACGACTAAAAAGGCACACGAGAACTAAAGAAATCCTCCTTTAAAACCGCGTACATATCATAAATGCTAACATCCATAGTAAATTATAAAATATGGTAATTATAGAAAGTTCAAAGAGCTGAAGCGGGAAATCGAGAGGCAGAACACAATAACGTCAAGACGACTAAAAAGCGCAAAAGAACTAATGACTAAAGTAATCCTTTTTTAAAGCCGCACACATATAGATACAAATATCCGAGATAGCGGTATCTCTACAACGCGTTGATTACCACGATGATCATCGATAAATCGTGTTTTACTGAATCTTTTCAAACGATTAAAATAAGATAAATTTCATGAAATAAAAAATCTTCATGTGAATAATTTAGAATATTTTAAGAAACACATTTTCAAAAAGGAAGCGTAAAAATATAATACAAAATTTCAATATTAAAATGTTAAATATACAAAAATTATGATATAAATGTTAAATTTAGAAGATTCAAATATGATGGTATGGTACCTATCGCTGCACCTATAGCAAAGAACGTGAAATTCGCGTAGCAACGTATCAACCAAGTAAAACTACAGAGATAAACACGGACTCCGAACGTGAACCAGAAGAAGCGTCACTAGATTCCATATAAGTATCTAATATATTCCACTAGTAGTTCGCGACTAGTGCATGCCAACGGTCGAAGAAAGAACTAAACTAACCTGAAGAAGATGGAGTACTGTGTAAGTACAGGTTCGTTCCTTTGGTTCAGGGAACAATCAAACGTGGTTCACACGAAGTAGTGACGACGTGGCGTGACTGCGTGTGAGAAGAGTCGCAATTAAAGGCGGTGAAACATGTTTAAGTAGCGACCTGTCGAGCAGAATCTCGAGAAAGGAAACGAGCCACGGCAAAACGACCATCCTCGTATCCGGTTGGTCGTCGGTGGACAAGAATCTAGTGCGTGACTCGAAGTAGGGAGTAGCCGTGATCGTACCTCAATTTGTTTGCATAGTTGGCCGTAATTAACACGAACGCGATGATCACAGGCTACCATAGGGACTCGTTAACGTTAATTTGTCGGTTCTTGCGATTTCATCGAGGTCTAAGCTTCGTTGTATAGTTCTGGAGGGAAGAGATGGTTCAAACGTAGTTTTAACGTGTTGTAACGATGTCCGGGACCTGTCGTTTTAGCAGGATTTAATTATTTATGTTGTACCGTGAGCAGAGTTAAGTGCTGGCGCGAGGGTTTGATAATTTTGTAATGATTTTGTTTGGCGTAACGAGGATGGTGTTTCGGTTCAGTGAATCGGGCAGGAAAGTACGAAACTCTAGATGATATTTTTGACGAGAAGATCGTATTAACGCGCAATTTGAAAAATTCTTCTTTATTTCTCTTCGATGAGATTGTTCCAATCTTTTCTGTAGCAAAGGGAATTGGAATTTACGTAGAAACTATTAAACGTAAATATTGAAAATTACTTTATGCGATATACTAATATATTATGTAATATATTGTGGATATTTTTACAAATTCTATCACTTTCTGAATACTGAGAACTCCCTAGATATTTTCCAAAGGAATCTCTTCGCTGTCCGTGATCCGTCACAAGCCAGACGCAAGACGTCAGACATCAAGAAATTGAAAGCAGAAACAAATTAAAAACACCAACCTAAAATAACATGACACAAATGTCACGAAAGGATTCATTTAAGGACGATAAAGAATCTGTCGCAGGAGATGGCGAATTCGTTTAAAGTGTAACTGGGAAAAGCAGTTTCAGCACGGTGATGCGTTACAAAACTGGTTCACGCAGACAGGATCAGCGATTATGTCGCAGTTTTCATCTGAAATTCGAATCAACAGCCGATTTAAAATCGCACGCGAGGTTGTGATGGCCCTGGCAAAAACGCGTTTCGTGCGTTTACATGTGCGTTCGACGGTTCGTTCATTTGCATAACGTAACGTTGCTCTGTTACACTGTTACATGGATACCTTCCCTTTTGCAATTACCATAAGCAGGCGCTCGCGAGCGCGAGCTTAAAACGCCATGTGTTCGACGTGAAGCGAAAAATTAAACGTCCACGCCATTTAGGGGAAACGTGGCGAAGAATTTAATTGTTCGTCGCTCGTTTGTGCGATAGTGAAACACGATGAACGTGCGTGCGTGTATAGCCATTTTTGGGAAAAAGCGATTAATCGACAGCCGTTGCTCCGTTGTGCTAACGACTATAAATAATTAGGATAATTTCCGGGTATGAGTCGTATAGTGCCTGGTGTACACTAAGATGTATTAATATATAATATTATTGGTAGCGTGTACCATTAAAATATACTGGTGTACTACAGTTGCGGGTAGAAGAAAGTTTAAAGTCGATAGGCTATCAGTCTTATCAACTTTTGTATTAAACATATTAAACGCTTTTTACCATATTAGCAATAATCGTCTATTCCATATACATTATATTTATTCGTAGTTCTTATCAGACATAAATTCATTTTGTAAAATGATGGTGTTTTTTTATATCTTTTATTCTTCTTGTTTCATAAACATTTACCGGCAACTTTAATACTCTGATTTTAACATTATGTAACGTTAGTTTAATGTTGCGTTGTCTTCAATTTTAAATTCCATTAAACAGGAGAATTTTATTATGAGACGATCGAGTACGAAGATAACCTTTTAAATGCAAAGATGTAAGTCTTTTAGAAATAGTTGAGAAGTTGATAAAATTCTGTAGAAGACGAAGGTATTATATAATTATTAAGACGAGCGATATTCTATGCTAACTTATGCTAACTTATTCTTCGTAATTCTACGTTCAGTATGTAGCTGCTCGTTTCGATCTCTCCTTTGTAAACACGCAACAAAATGTATAAAAAAGCGGCGTTATAATTTCTCTTTCGTTACGTAGTATTAGCATATTTGCGAGCAACACGATGAATAATCGTAGGCGTTATTAAACAAAAATGGAAAAACAAATACACGCGCGGAAAATGCAAATGCTTATCGGACACGAGAAAAATTGCCATGGTTGCACGTGTGCACAATGCAACATCTGGTTATTATTCATTCGAATAGATCATAGCGAATTCGTTAGCCTGTTCCCAATCGTCACCGATCGAAAAATTTTCATTTTACGTACTATTTATTCTACGATCGTTTAATCGGCTTTTTCTAACCGTTTTCCTGTATAACAGATTTTATTTGATTTAAAGATGATTATGGTTATTCTATGAAACAATATTTGCATCTATACTAATTACATTGCGAAACCCACTACTATTATAACCTTATTAGTCTATTTGGACCTTTTCTATCTCATAGTTTAATTAAATTTACGTATATGATATTGGCATGACATTAACATAACGAGTGTTTAGCCGTAATATCAATTTCAATACCATTTTCGATAAACAACTAATTTTAATGGAAATTGCCTCAGTGTTTGAAAAGTAGCTATTTTTAGTCGGCTCCACTTTAATCGATCTATGTGACAAAATATTACTATTGTAATTAATTCTTCCACGATAGATCGCAAATACTTGATTACAATAATTCTAACGAGATATCTAATTAAATGACAAACGTTCTTTGTTTAAACTTTGTCCCAATTCTATCGCATCGTGTTTTCTTCACAAAAACATGGGAAAAGAAGTTATCATTATTAAAGGGTGAAAAAGAAATTTGTCCCACAACCTAAAAACTTCTGTCCTGAAAGATTTAAATTAAAGGTGAACCCCTTACATTTCAATAATTTAAATACGTATTTATTCCAGTAAAGAATTAATTTCTTCAACGACAGAATATAATTAAAATAAGATCTTTATAGATTCAAAAAAAGAAGATAAAAAGCAGAAGAAAACAGGAGAGGGCGCATAATCTGCATATGAAAGTTCCACTCATCCTTTCCAATTCTGCCAAGCTAAACCAGGTCCCTGAATCAACCCTTAAAAGCCACGAAAAACACTCGGAACTCCATCCTAACCGAGTCTCCGTACACTGCATCATCCAATCCGAACATTTCGACTATCCAAAAGATCCCAAGAATCCCCAACAAACGACATCCCCCGAGCTCATGTCTTAACTACCCTTGCCTAGGACTCCTTTCAATCTCTTTAACCCAGCCTTACATAACCGGCAGTCAAGCGTACAGTTTACGAACAAATAAAAAGAACATCAAAATAACAATTCAAGAAAATGGAAGGAAAAAGCAAGAGGAAGAAAGAGAAACACGCTGGAAGTTTAACCTCATTAAGTTTAACGTCGCGTTAACGCAACATCTGACGTTTCCAATTTCCTTTCTTCGAATTTTCCGTAAAAGCTTTATGCAATTTTCGTCGAATTTTTGAATGTCACGGAATACGTAGCGCTTCCAAACTCGCGCACGACAGTACAGATTCTACAATTTCACGAAACTCTAAAGAAATTACGATACTTACGTCACTGTGACAAATTATATCGCTTGGATAGAATCTATAAATTAACAAGAAAATAACAACCGCGTCGCCGATAGATCGAAATATATTACAATACACCAGAACGTTTAATTCTTGTATTACACTGCGTTTGCGCACTCTTTCTCCGACACGTTGTCGACAATTTTCTTAGTCCATGAAATTTATCTTATTTCGATCATTCGAAAAAAGCGTAACAACGTGAGTCACTGCTGACCATCGTAGCAGCTAAGTTGATGGGTTAACGTAGTAAAGGAACGATACGATAGTTACACGACGATAGATAGAACGACTGTAGGGGATGGAAAAATTGGAAAGCGAGCTATCAGAAGGGGATAGAAGTATGGAGAGGTTGAGTGCGCCAGCTCGTCGGTGCAAATAAGCGGGGCGGGGTACGTGCATGCTAATGGGGGTCGCGTTCGTCCCTTTGTACGCCGTATAAACGAGCGTTCTCACTCGATATGCTATCTACAAGCGGACCAGTCTTGAATGGGATCGGCAACGAGGGAGGTATTGACGCGAAGAACGAGAGACCAAAGCCTCTCTTTCCTCTCTTTCTCCACTCTCTCTCTCTTTCTCTCTTTCTCTACGCCTTTCCCTCTCCAAAGGAAGGAGCGTCTTCTCGTCGTTTCTTGGGTCGACAAAAGGAGCAATATAAATGCGGGCACAAAAGCTGGCGCGGATTGTATTAGATGCCGTCGTAATGCTCGAAATTGCGCGCACTCCACGGTACGAAAGGGTTGCCCGGTGTCACAGGTTTGAGCGGGGGGGCGTGATATGTTTATCATGCGCCAGAATTTACTGTTCTTGTTGTTTTTAGTCGACAGAGTGTGGAGAACAGTTTCTGCCAAAGGAAATAGAGACGAAGGATCGGAGTGGTAGTTTCTCTTACACGACAAGAGACGGCGGTTTGAGGTTGCCAGCTTTTTTGGATAATTGTACTTGTAGCTTAATGAGGTGGTTACATGGGAGTTTTTAGATGTAATTCAAAGTGAGAATTTAATCTGGTTATGAGATCGTCGTATCTAGGAGATGTAAGATTCGTAAGATTTTTATAGAAAAGACACACGTGACAATATTTCGAAGACGAAATATATTCCCACTCGAGTCTCGTTCGTTATCGGTATCTTTAAAGATACAAATTTACAGAAAAGAATCCGTAATCTAACTACAACAGTGTGATATTTTGAGTGATTTTTGGTTTTGGATTTCGAATATTTTGAATTATTATATCATTCTATTCCCATTTGAGGCGATTATCGTCCCATTTTTGTAGTTGAGAGTTCGATCTTAGATTCGAAACGGTGGCTGAGTTTCCGAAATGATGTGTTTTCTTCCTCTTTTTTCATGGGATTTCTCGTTTAATTTCCGTGTAGACCGCAAGTGAAGTAAATGCTCGAACGATGGAAGCGCTACCGAACTGCAGGTTTAATGCGATTATCTTTCCATAGCTAGCATACCGTGATCGTTACTGGAACTTCGCGGTGTGATTATCGTCCAGCTTAACGCTGCAAGATTTAGGATAGTTCTAACGAAATCAAAAAAATTTGCAGAATTTCCAGAATAGATTAATAGCGGCGGATATGACTGCAATAAATTGCCATGTTAGATTTTTAGAACCTCCCCCCCCTTTTTTTTAACTATTGGCAGATGTATTTCGAATCTGAATACCGATTGATTAATTGACTAGTATAATCCATTATTTGGAGTTGGAAGCTTCCCGGTTATTCGTTATTTTTTTACTCTAAACTTTTTGACCTTTTTTTATTTTTGTTCCTGTTTTTTTACGAGTAACTTTATTCGATTAATCTCTGCATTCAATTACGGTAGGTAGAATTTTGCAAATTTACAGAGAACTCGTTCCGTGTATTTTTTTTTTTTTTTTTTTTTTTTAACATTCGTTTCATCTGAATAGATCTGTTGTTTCTTTATTTTTTTCTATTAAATTTTCGCTGCATCTTTTTCTCCCTCTTGCCAATTTATTCCCATATTAATTCATAATCAAGTTTAAATTTTGTTCCAAATGTATATTTTACTTTTCATACAATCTTTTTATATACAATTAAAAGAATCGACTCCACGTTACGCTATCATGATAATTATTGGTACTACTTTCAATCGAAATGTTCTTGTTCCAACGTTCATTGAATGAACAGCCTAATTTATGAGCAGTAAAAAACTGTAATTTATCGCGATGTTCGTTGGTAAACTTTTCGTGACAACAGTTTCGATGAGACGTTCAACTTTACCTCGATAAAGTGCAATTATTATTTCGCTACGATAACGCGACGCAACTTCGGTGATAACGTTATCATTAGATATTGTTGATGCGATGAAAATTTCTACGTCTCGCTGCTCTTTCACCAACATCTTAAACACAATCTGATTGCATGAAACAGGAATACACGTCATGACAAACTGAAATAGGAATATACGGTAGAATATAAATTTTCTAAATATGCCGCGGGCTGTTACGTGAAAAATGCAACGAATTATTCGCATCGAGGAACAAGATACTACATCGACGCGTGGCGAGAAAACAGCATTACGCATTCTGTACGACTGTATTTTACGCACGTCCACTTTTTGTTTGACATCGCGTCAACTTCGAGTTCATGCATTTTTTATGAGTGTGAAAGAATCATCGATGAAAGGGCCAGAGCCTACGCTGCCATAAACTATATTATCAAGATTACGTAACGCGATTGAAGAGATCGAAACTTGCGTCGTGTCTTTTCGCGTCACTCGAGCGAATAAAAGGTATCAAAATATTTTTCCAAGTTTCAACTTTGAGATTTATGCTTTCCTGTTATTTTTGGATTAAAAAGCATTCAAAATCTTCTACGAAACGAACATGATATTTTTTGGAATAGATTTTGAAAGGATTTAAAGAGAATTAATTTCTTATGGATTTTATGAAATAACGCACTTTCGCTAAATTGGGAAAAAACCTACTTCTATTTGGAAGAAGCAATATGTATTTTATCGGACAAAATGTGAATTTTATGAAAGTACTTGCATTGCGTAAATTTCACTAAAAACTTATGTCAAACAACTTGACAGAAATGAGAAATGTGCGAGAAAAACGACAATTTAGATTACTTCGTGAACTTGTTCCTCTTCGTCTTCACACAACAACAAACTTTCCAATCTTCCAGACGATTATTATTTATAGACTAATAAAAAAAAAAAAGGAAATAAAGGTCTCTCGAAATGAGAATAAAAAATTCAAAAAGGCTGATATATAAAGCTACTTTTATAAAAAGTAAAGTTACTACTCGGCGCAGGCCAGTTCAATACAGTTACAAACGAATTTTTCATAACGAAACAACCATCGCTTTACGAGCGTCGCATGGCTGCTACCTTCGGACTACACGAGCAACAGCAACACATAAAATTTTCCATCGATCAGGAATTTATGAAATTCGCATCTAGACAACCTCTCGAATGTTTCGTGCGGTAACGTTGGCCTCTGAACGCGCATATATTATATTACCATTGGAGAGACGAAATAAGTTTTCGTTCTGACGAGCACACGAATAAAATTCTCCTCTGTATATAACGATATATACAGAATGAATCAGCCAATATTAGAGTCGACATTTTTTTCCTCCAACATGATAAATTTTTTGACGAAATTTTCAATCCCAGAGAATTTATACAAATTTTATTGTATAGAATAATTCAAAGACGTCAGTTCTGTTGAATTTTTAGTAGTACAGAAGACTTTTTGATTCACGAGAAAATTGTAGAATTTCAATTTTACGCACTGTGTACGATACTGTCCTACTTTCTTCGAATAAATCCAAATTGTCAAGAGAATCTACTATGTGCAACAGTATTATACATATATTATAATCTTCCTCTCTGTAACAAGATATATTATGACCAATTACTTCTTCGATGCTACGAAAGTAGAAATATTATCTCGTACACAGTAAATCCACATTAGAGCACATTATTGTTAATATATTTTCATAGAATATAAATTTATTATATATTTTATAGAATATAAAATTATTATAGAATATCACCATATATGAAATGCCTATTTTAAAGAAAGAAGAATGTAAGCTTGATTGACAATATATAATATACAATCTACTGCAAGATAATGAATGTAGGAGTTCCAATTGCTTCAATAAAAAGAATCTTAAAAAAAAAATCGGTATATATCAAATATACTATGCTGCCATAGAATACATCGCCTCGTTTGATGAAAGGAGGAAATTAAATAAGCTGAAGGAAAAGATCCCCTTTACTTACTTACAATATAATATTTCTATTATATTACGTTATAACATATTATATTATACACATATTATTCTATCTTCTCTTTCACTCGTGTTTTCGTACCATTAAAATCAGCCAAAAAATTTTATATTGGATAGTAACACGAGTCATTCTGAATATTACACGGGCACTCGCGTATAACGCGTGTATATGCACGCGTATTGATACAACGTATGTATTTACAAGACGGAAATAACGGGAATGCGACGTGACGCGACGCGACGTGTCGTTCTTTCAGGTATAATCGGGCAAACTCGTGGCGTGGTTATTTGCCAGCTGCTGGGAAATTGAAGGAAAGTACGTTCGTAAAACGAACGCGGTCGTTTTATGACGCTTAGGATGTCCCATGGTGCGGATTTTATTTTCCGGGAGTAAAGCTAGGGGGAATGTTGCGTGAAATATCGGTAATGGTAATCTCGTTGGTTGCTTGTCTTTTAGTTTATACGTTGCCGGAGAGTAGTTTTGTAAACACGTGCTCTGCGTTATAAGGAATAACGATGGGAGAATTTTTACGTTCCTTCGTAAATTAGCGCTGACTATACCGTGTCAATAAAAAATCATAATATTGACTGGCTACTTTTATAACTCAGGAACAGGTAAATCATAACCAGAAGCTTTGTTTGCTTCTGAAAGGAAAAGATTATGTATAGATAGATTTGATCTTATATCGGATTTTATGAACGAAACTAAAAGAATGAACCTAACTAGATATTTGTTCTACTAAATTGCTTATTCGTAATTATTATTTTCCAATATATATATAATTATTATGAACAAGATTATAACAAATGATCCTTTGCATAAACGAAAATCGGATTATAAGAGACAAGTTGATGATTTGATAAATTTACAGTAGTTAAACTCGACGATTACACGTACGTGGTTTGTTCTTGTGACAATAAAATTGCCTGCTAATCTCAAAGGACCACAGAAACAGGATTTTACCTCGTAATGAAACTATTTAATTAACGCGATTTTTACCCACAAACGGTAACAATTACCGGTGTATACGTTAGTGGCGTTGCACGATTAACGAAGCTCCATCAATTTCGAGACGCTTAAACAAAATTAATTACCGCAAGCTTACTCGATAGTATCAGTGGATTTAATTAATTGATAGAAATCTATAGAAGGCAAAAGTAACCTTCACAGCGATTGTATCCTTTGGAACGAACATTCTCTTCTATCAACTATCTTATCCTCTGTCGTCTTTAAAAGATCAAGCAAATTCTTTCCTATATATCTGTACCTCCTGTAAACTTGAAGATGAAAAGATGAAAAAATGAAAAGCGAAGTTTCTCTGCCGTGGTCTCCGCGGAATGCGAATAGTCGACTGGTCTTCCATATTCTCGAAAGGCAAGAATACATAAGAGGAGGTAAAGTGCTCTCGAAAATTCATTCGCGTGCCGCTCGAAGGATACACGGTGCTCAAGATCGATTTCGAAGAAGACACTTCACCGATATTTTTACCAAAAATGCACGGTTCGCTGAATTCGTCCGCGTCCTCGCTATCTTTTCTTCGCTTCTCCGTCGTTTTGCTTCTTTTTCGTTGTATTATTAGGTCCCTCGTTGCACGGGTTAACTTTAATAATCCGAACAAGATCCTCTTTCTCTTATCTTTCTTCTTTCTTTTTTTTCTCTTTTTTTGTTCTTCTTGTTTTATTTTTATTTTTTTATTCTTCCTTTGTCGTCGCCTCTTCTGGTTCAGAAAACTGACAATTAGAATGAAATGAAAAATAGGACAAGGGATATTAAACGACGCTAATTGGACGCTGTGTTTGCAGCTACGAATAGGTCGATAACGTTACTCGCAATGAACAATGTAGAAATTATACTTCACGGTTCATTTCAATCTTTGGGAATCAATGACGGATTGTCGCCGCGTTTCAATGGGCCGTTTTGATCCTGTATTCGGATAATCACACGAAATGACACGACGACTCTGCGATCATCCGCAAATTACGCTGTATAATTGGCGGAATTACGAGAATTATTAAAAGCTATTCACGATCAATTCGTTTCATCCGTACGATCTTCTACGTTATTAATTACGTACTTCGTAGTTCGTGATAAAAATCGTTATCTCGATTGTTTGTAACAAGTCAGATACGATCTTTCTGTCGCGTAAGAAACGCTTGAACGATGCCTCGTTCATCAAGTTAAGCGTCAAGTATAAATTCTTTCGTTCTTCAAATTTTAAAGTTGCACGATAAACGTGAAACAACTTGTTACGGTTCCTCGTGTTTCCATCGTACTTTTAATAGTACGTTGCTATTGGCCCGGCGTTTCGTGAACAATGCAGCTCACTTCTTCAGGGCAGGTCAGAAACCTACAGGTTCGAAAAGTTGACTTCATCTTTTTCTCTGGAGGTTCCAGTTACCGAGGTTCGCTTGTATTATCATAAACAAATCTCCAACTATATCCATACCTTGCTGCAAAGATACCCTGAAGGAGAGAAACAAACGAAAGGAAACAGGAAACATGGTAGCTGAGAATAATAAAAAAAAATAATAACAATAATAAAATCGATAGAAAGTTTGATGCGACCGCTACAAGGTAATGTTTCGTCGCGGATAGCTCGCAAGCAAGAGGAAAATGGCTGGTTTCATGAGACTTTGCGACGTCGTCCACCGAATACGGAATCAATGGAATTCAAGGAACTCTTGGTGCTCGAGCCAGTGTACACAACACGAACGAACAAACGAACGTACGTACGTACGTACGTACGTACCAACGCAAATTTCACCCGACTCAGTGGAATTTTCTCTTTACTCTTCCAGCCGGAAAAGGACAATCGGTTCCCGTATCGGTGCTCGTTTCAGGGTTCGCTTAACAGGAAAAAGGCCGACAAACAGTGGCATAAAGTGCGCGTTTACCTTCGACCGGTATGCAAAGCGGCCAAGCCCCGAGCCCCGTACATTGTACATGAAAAATGAGTCGATCCAGCGAACGTTACCGAACGATTTTCCCCGCTAACGTTTGCCGCGAAACAACGAACGGTGTCGTTGAATTCGAATGGAGTTTCGAACGGGACTTTGTTCCATCTGGGACAATAAATGCGATACACATCCGTCCCTGTTTTCAAAGTTGTTCCATTTTCACCGCCGAATAGCGTAGGGAAAGTTTCGGAATTTCGGTTTTATTATCAGTGAATTCGTTTTAGCTTGTTCGAGCTGTTGTAAATATTAAAATTGATCGAATCAATGGAACGCGATGCGCTGACGAAAACACTTTTTGCCGAGATTTGCCGACCGTTGCTCGGAACTAGTACGCGCAGGTATTCGAATTTCGGTTTTGTTATCGTAGAGATATGTCGATAACTGTTGAAAGTATTAGAAGTTCTCGATTACTCGTTAAGAATTGCTGTGGAAACCGCAAGTCGATCGATCTTTCATTCTATAACCTGTTTCCGTGGCAAAGAATCGATTAACTCGCGCTATTTCAAGTTAATTCCACCGATGAATTAAACGGAAGGGGGAAAAAAGGAAAACGCGAGAAGAAGGAAGAAGAAAGGCAAACAGAAGACCATAGAAGAGAAAAAAATCCTATTCCCATCACGTAACCATTCAGCGGGCAACGAAAACAGGTGGAAACGAAAAGGAAGGTGAAAAGCCCAACTGGTTTGCGTTCTCGTTTTATCGTACGACAAAGGAAGAAGTCAACAACGCGTAGGGAAATTTCGTGATACGCGCCAATAGGTCTGTCAGAGATTTAATCGAGGACGAAGCTGAAGGAAATAAATATCCTACGTGGACGGCTGGCCGTCGATGCGGGAATCCCTCCAATGAATTATGCGATTATTGGCTCTCTTCTTTTTATTTCTTCCATCGACCCTTTCCCTTCAATACGTTTTTATTTTCTTCCCTTTCCTGTTTATCACATACGTAGCCTGTGACGGCGCGAAGCTTTCACGGAACGCGTTTTAATTATCGCGCCGTTTACACCTGCATCTCGTCGCCCTTTGACGAGCAGCATTAATCCGGTGTCTATTATTCTGAGTACGTTATAGCTGCAGTTTTATAGGTCCTTGTGTAATATAATTGTTTGGAAAGTTTATAACGAAACTATACAAAAATTCAAATATGTAATCTTCTATATAACTTTATTATATCCGTGTGTGTATCGTTATAGAATTAGTATGTTATCGATATTATTGATATATTATCGATATATCGTTGAATATCATACGCCTACACCGCTTCTTTCGATAATTTTTTGCTATTTATTGGGTAGCTTCATAATTGAGGAGTTTTCTGAAAACAGACCTGTACGAAGTTCTAGTTTTAGTTGTGTAACGTTTGGTACGTTTGGATGAATAATCGTAATGGCACTTAAGGAACTTAGAAATGTTAGGGAAAAATACAAATTAATACGAAGTACGTATCTGAAAAACGATAGAAATTTGTTAGAAGAAGAAGTGAGAAATGATGGCACGTTAAATTGGGAAAGAAGTTTTGTTGAATTTTTATTGTTAAAATTTATATTAATGGAAAGACGTGATAATTCGTTTTTAATAAGTTCCGCGGAAGTGTAATAAAATGAAATAATGTCGAAGAGGTGAAAACTTCGGATCTTGCTTTTACACGCGATGAAATTTTTATCCGTTCGTTCGACTATGATCTCCCTTTTTTTCTTTTTTTTTTTTTTTTTTTTAGAAATATTCCATAACGACGGAGATCAAATTTTTTTAAACAAATCTCAAAAAATGTTCCAACGAGATAGCTTTCAATGGAGGAATTTATATGTCGTATAAAAAAAAAAGGGAAAAGAGAAATAAATGAACGTAGTTTAATCTAAAAGGCTGTTTTGTACTTGTAAAACATTGAAAAGTTGGAAACTTCATGTCGAAAGAATTTTCCGATTTAAATTCCATTTACGTGCAGAAAAATCTTTTTGCCATGAATCATTCGTATTCATTGAAAATGTTTTTCAGCGAATTACGTACGATAAAAGAGAGATGGGTGTCTGAACGATGATTTCGTAGTGTGAAAGCATTTTGTAGTGGCGAAAACCATGTCGAAGGGTGAATAATCGTCACTGTTTATTCACAATTTGATAATGTTTCTGCGAATTTGTTGATAAATGCACGTGTTAACGGTAGCTACCGATGAAATAACTTCGTTTTACTGCAATCGATGAAACACTCAAATGGCGGAACAAAATTTTCATTTGTCCTAAAAAATGACGAATGTTGCCAGTATCGTGAGGTTCTCTGGCGACTACAGTCGAGTGCTTTTTCGGATGGATGAAAATTCTCCTATAAATGTGAAAAGCTCGTGGCTGCGATCGAATTGCTCACGGCTAGAAGCAGTAAAGTTTGATTTAGCAATTCAACTAAAATAGACCGAGTTATATCTACCGAAATCGCAGTTTAGGGGATTTCAGCGTAATCCCCTTTGACAGAATGTCAACATTATATATCTGTACAATTTTTATTCGACCTATAAACAATATTTAAAATCCAGCTGTATGTTAATATTCTGATTATAGCGATCAATCCAAGTTCAATGTACTACATTACCATTTATCACGGGACACCCAGTAGGTTTGATGTTTCAAACGAATGTTCATTACACGAATGTTCATTAGAAAGGGAGTGTTGCAAGGAAAACTAAATTTCACTGTGTTTTCATGATTTTATTATTAATTAGCTATTGTTTTAAATTCTTGGATTCCATAGAACGCAAGTCCGTAAATTCTATAAATCCCGCATTTTTAGTCTCTGGAATTCGAAGTTTTCGGATTCCGTGGAGCACGGGTAAATAAATTCCGCAAATCCGAAATATTTAGTCTCTACTGTTTTAAATTCTTACGTTTTACAAAACCATTCCATAATGTTTCCAATATTTGAATCTCTAATAGGACATACACGCAACAAATCTTGAAACTCGATTCTCGTAGAAACTAAACCGCAGATTACAAAAAGAAAACCATTATTCATCTTCTTAAAAAGTCATCGTTGATTCAGTCCCTTGAACAACGTCTCAATCGCCTTTACATGTCAGCGAAATAGAATGGAAAAACGCATAGTCCGGATCGATCGCGAACGAGCAACCCAAAATGAGTCGACTGGATTCTTCATCGACGTATCGCTTTGCGTGTAGACACGCGTGAAATTTATCTGGTTAAAGGCACAGGTCGGACGCAAAAGGGAGGCCGAGTTTGGAGGTGTAACGGCTGTATATTTCATCGACGCGGGTGCACGCAAATTCGAACAGCAGGTGACCGGCGTGTACAAAGGCAACGTGTAACCAAGCCGCAGGTACACAGGAACCGATGATGCAGCCTTGTCGAGGAAAGCCAACCGAGCATCGATCGCAATGGCGAGTGGACACTGGACAGATTACGAACTGGCGGATTACGTCGATCTTCTATCGAGATATTATTCTGTCTTTCTTCTTCGTTCCTCTAATCGACTACCGTTGATTCCGTGACTGTTGGATTTTATAAAAATCATAGAAGTTGTCCAGCGTATGGTGGATTATTGTCGGTTTCTGATTGGTAAAAATAGGAATCGTTTTTGCAGTGATATCGCAAAACATTCGTTGAACAGGTAGTGATTTATGTGAGTGGATTTTTGGGAATTGGGAAGAACTGGTTTTGTCGACAGGGCGATCGATTGTGATATAGGAAGAAAGAAATTATCAATTTTTCCGGTCTGTTTCTCTATTTATTCATCTTTCTAAGGGAAGAGAATTCGATAGAAATTCATTGGTTACAAATTTCTGTGTAATTTTTAATCCTTTGGATTATTCATCTTTAATTGGATCATCTGTGAATTTTTATTTTATAACTACCATCTAATAATTATTTTGTGGCTACAAAGCAGCGTTTAATTTGTACAATGCAGTGATTTGATAAATCAAATAGACGAGTAATCTGTTGGTAATTTACAAAATAGAATTGTCAAGGCCGACTGTAATAACGATAACCATACGGGGATGTTTATAATTAAAAGTTGACTGTGAGTTGTTTAATTTTGTTTTGTGAGTAAAGATGCTGTGCTTTCTTTCCATTTTGGTCAGACACAATATGTTAAGTAAATATTTCATTAATTAGAAGGTTATTCATAAAATATTCGGCAGGAAAAGATCACTCGCAACGTTCTATTCCTGTTTCTCATTTTCATTTTTTTATAAAATGTGGTCTCACTCAAACGTTCAAGCTAAAAGAAGCACAGCGAGTATTTCTCCGGATTCAACAACGCGATGTTTACCGGAGCTTTTCTGGCTTCCACTCTTTTCACGGAAGTGGTAACGCTGCGCCCGCGAATAATTTCCGCCATAGAATAGAAGATTCCTTCCCCCGATTCTGTTTCAAATCTCTCGTAAATGCGCACTTTTACGACCGTTGTGTAATCTTATAAATTAACCAAAGCTGCAGCTCGTACTCGCTCACAGATTTTCTATATTTAAAATAGTCATTAGAGGTATACGTAACAAGCGAGAGGAGAAGGAACTGCATAAAATAATTAGCGTCTTTTGTGAAAATTTCATGCATATAATTTTGATGTTTCAACGTTATTAATGTCTAATTTCTTTTCATATTTATTTAATACATATTCTTTTCATTATTTCTATGTAAATGATGGGCACACACACACATATTGAGTTTAAAATATTTATTTAAAATTATGGGAAGAGATAGAAACAAAAATTAGTGAACGAAAATATAGCATACGTGTGTAATGTAAGCTACAGGATATATAAACTGTAAACTATAATTTGTGTATAACTGACAAGGAGTCGACCGAGGTCAACTAAGATAATTAAGCTCGTCCGCGACGTTGTTGGAATAAAGTCAGTGTGACTTCGAAATTGTAAATGTACTCGCGTCTGTATCTGTCCCGTAAACCGAACATGGAGTTAGATTTATTAGGCTACGTTTACCGTTTAATCATTTCATATTATTTCCTAAACTAATGTTCAGAGAGAGTTTCATTTCGAGAACGAGAAATCTAAGATATCTAAGATAAATATTCAAATACATATATCAACTAACAAATTGACTTTCTTTTTATTTGTATCTCTTTGACACGAGAACTTTGAGAACCATCGACCAGATAAAATAAAAGATAACGTATATTCGATACACAAAGGACCAACTAAACTAAATTAGCCTGGAAATATAGAAACTATTGAAACTATCAGAATCGCATATATACACATCGATAAGTTTTACACGCGGGACCATAATGATAACGTTATCAAATTTAGAATTTATTTTAATTATCGACGAATATATATTTAGAAAATTGAAAAATTCTGTTTCTTCGAAAATGTTATTTACACGATCCAATATAAAACTCGTTTATTATATTGTACACGTACATTATTGATAAAATTATTCTTTTTTATTTTTACCATATGAAAAATGTTCATTAAATATCCTGCATGTGTTATTTCGTTTATATTTGTTATATATGTGTATTGCGTTTGCGATATACTTATGTTCGTGTTGTTACCAATAATGTTACAGGCGAAGGAGGACAATATTTCCGAGTGAGGCCAAGAAATAGTTCTGTCCTGGAAGGTGGTGAAGTGATGATACCCTGTGAGGTTGGAAACAGAGTTGGCATTGTACAGTGGGTAAAGGATGGCTTCGCTTACGTCATACAACCGAGTAAGTAAATCGACCTCACCCTCTATTTATCTACGCTTCTTTTACGATCTCTGAAACGAATCTAAACTCTCAAGCATAAAAAGTTACTATCCTGTTCAAATGTATACGAAATATGTAATTCTATCTTAATGGAAAATTGCCAATACGACATTAACGTTAAACATTTACAAAATATAACGTTTCATAATTTATACCAAGTACGTAATTCCATTTCGATCGAAAACACTAATATACTGAGATTTAACCCTTTCGCTTTGGCAGTCCAATCCGCCGAAGTACTGTCACTGAACGGAAACGCGCGCCAGAAATACGCACAGTATGCGTGGTTGCTGTATATACGTTTTCCTAAGTCTTAAATAACAATAATTCTCGTAAGAACCGTATATGAAATATCGTTCCACTGTCAATGGATTTAATAGACTTTCTAGCATGAAACAGTATACGGCCGTTTGGATGTTTGAAATATATTGCGTGAAACGTTTTGATGTTGTTTCAACAATAAGTAACTTTAAGAAGTGATTAATCCAATATGAAAATAAAATCAACAGAAAATGTTCCGCCGATAATGAAAAAATATATTATTGACTACAGATAGCATTTGTATATGCATCATTTGGGTGCCAAATATATGTGGTGCCGTACTCAGGAGTCGTCGCGTGATCGCCGCCTACAAGCGGCGCTCGAAGCGAAAGGGTTAAATATAAAATTAAATATAAACTCTTGTCTCTACGAATTTTCAAGAATCTACAATACTAGCGATTGTCATAGAATTTCCATACGACTTTCCTAACGTCTAAATAGCGAAATAGCAAACGAAAGAAGGCGACATCGCGCATTATATTTAAAAGCGGACTCTAAATATTTAGAAGTCGAGGAACTCCATCGCAACTAAAGAATAAAATTATTAAGGAAAGTAACGAGATATTAGGGTAGGAAAGAGAACTAAATAACTGGAGGGAGATTAAACTTCTTTGGAATATCGACCGAAATAGGACACTGCGTCACTGTGACGGAAATGTCGCCGATTTTAATTAGCACGTGAAGCTGCTCGATCGCAAGAATTTTAAGAACGAACGTTCGTCTCGATTTCCAGCAATTATTAACTTTCGCTGGCACTGACGGCGATAAAGTAAAAGTAGAGCGCGCGTTTCTGCGGACAGTAAGAAAACCCTTCGAATTTTCTTCGCCATCGTCTACATTACGGAATCTTTGGGAACTTCGTTTCGGTAACTTCATCTTGCCCGTTCATTAAAACGCTCCATTAGTAACCGCGACGTAAATGGAGCAGAACTATCTGAATGTCTTTACGCGTTCTATCATTTTTGCAAAATGAATCTTCAGAAATGACGTAATCTCCGCCTGGTGTGTATAGCAACGTCAATTTTCGACGTGATATTTCGAAGTGTCGCGAACGCCACAAAAGCTACATACTCGTCAGTGTCACGGTTTTCAGGTCTCTCTGCTGGTATTATTTGATTCTCAGGCTGGATATGATCTCGTAGGGAACCGGTAGCATAGCGAGGGAAAAGAGTAATTAGAGCCTCGACTATCGAAACCCTTTATTAGCCGCTCCTTTCTCTCCACGTTCGTCGCTAGATGGCCTAAATTATTCAACCGAATTCGAATGTGTGCGTAGCTTGGAAAAAGAAAAAGAGGACAAAGCACGAAACTGTCATTAGGACGAATTGCTTGGTCGAAAATAGCAGGTGAACTGCGGAATTAGAATTGCGGTGTAAAGTACAGAAATTCGACAAACATCGTTTGCGAATCTAGGGAAGCGAAAGTGTCGCGTAAGAATGGAGCGTTGGTAATTTTCAAAGTTGTAAATGCACCACTGTGGATAAATTAACGATCGAACAGATTTTTGACAAATGTTGAGATTGATCTGTTTAATCGTCGATAATTTTGATATTACACGCAGCATTGTAACTAAACAAGTACGATTATGGTATTGGAACTATTAAAAAATTGGAAACAACGTTTGCTATGTTTAATATCTAAATGGATTGTAATAATAAACTTATCAATACGATGTAATTGAACTATAAACGAACACTGATTAGTAGATTATGCTATAATGATGTAATTTAATGTGATGCAGCATATTATCCGAGACTATGTTATCACAAACTATAGCTCTAATAAATAAATCACAGCGAAATCGTCCGACTTCTAGGGATTAAATTTGCCATCGTGATATTTGAAATATTGCAAGATTAATTCTATATCTGAATAAAAAAAGAGAAAATAAATTCCGCAGGTCAACGATACAATATTAAAGCATACAATGATATTTAAAAACACAAATAAATTGCAGGAAAAAGGCGCAAGCGGAATATTTTGCCAACTTTGCTACGAGGTAATTTATCAGAAACATACACATATATTTGTACCATTTCCTTAATATTATTATTATTATTATTATTCGAAATAGCAGAAATAGAAGACTTTTAGATTGAACAAGAAAAAAAGTCACACGAGAGAATGAAACGAAAACGTAACTTAACAGTTTCAAAGGAAATTGTCGTTGCTGTTTTATAAAAAAAGATTCAGTATCGTTCAAAGCAATTTTTGTTGGAAATAATTTTTAACACATTGAACGCGCGGCAAGTTACAAGAAGATGCAGCGTCTGTCGTATTACTTATAAAATGTGTCTGACAGGAGACCGTTCATTTTCACTGTTACGTACCTCGTCCTTCTTTTTCTCTTTTGCTCTTCAACAGCACAAGATGCTCATAGTTGGTTTTTTCAAAAACGATAACCACGTTCTAAAATCTGTTCGTACTGTTCGTGCGAACGAACGAAATTTCTGACACGCAAATTCATTAGCGACCTCCGAGTCATAGTACTTTGGGTCACGAACGAAAAATCGAACGAAACGTTCGGGCCAGGAGGTTTCGGTTAAAGAAATTTCGAGGTTTCGAACTTACGAGTTAAAAGGCCAATTTCGAATTTTCACGATCGTAGCAGAGAGTGTTTCTTTTGTACGAAGTCGCATTAGAAACAGTGAGCTGTCCGACTTTCGAATATCTAGCCGTGGCAAAACTTTTGACGACAAAGGCAAGGTTGACAGAAGGTAATGGCCGCCATAAAGCCGTACCGTTCCATCGATTTTGCATACATCACCGCTTTTATCGAAACGCAAGTGGCAGTACGTTCCAGTATTTCCCAGCGAACGTGTGTCTTTACTCTGTATATAGAAACGCTGCTCGTTTAGTTTACGACGTATCGTTGAGTTATGATACGGCCTTAACGCGTCGCAGTTGAGATCCTTTTTTTTTTTTTTTTTCTTTTCTTATGATCGGGGACGTTCGCGTAATAATTATTGGAAAATGGCGATCTTCCTGGAATATATCGGAATGGATGTAAAGAAAATTTTCATTGGCTTATTTTACTCGGAACGTTAAACCGTGAACTATTTATTTTGAGATTTGTCTCTTTGCTTAGGATTGGAATAAAATAATATACGTCCAATAGTGTAATATAATATTATGTGGTGGTTGTAGCACGAGTAAAAGTATAAAATTGGATGAATAATATTTAGATAACGAATATAGAAAGATAATATGAAGATAAAGGATAAAATTGCAATAATAAGTATGAAATTACGGATAAGGTACGTAGAGCTTCATTTTCAAAATGATAGACAAAGAGATAGAACGTTATTAAACGTTCGTCTTTTTAATCGGGAAAAATTGGATTAAAGTATCTTTGGCAATATAAAAAAAAGAAGATAATTTAATGAGAATCTTTTTCGAAATTATCAGTCTATTTTTCAATCGAAGTACGTTTATATCGAGACGATCGATGATGAAGATAATTGGTCTACGAAGTTAAAATAAAAATCACCCCATCGTAATACAGGAAGATTTTAATGAAACACCCTCGTGAAAACGTTTAAGCCGCAGTAATACCCTTTTTCAATTTCGCTCTTTAGGACTGTAACAATCCCCATTTTCCTATAAAGAGGGAGGAAGGTTGAACATAAAGCTAGCGATTATTGTTCCTCGTCGTTTGTTTCCTTGATCAAGACCTTTGACGTTTCCCCTTCTATTCAAGCAACTTGTGTTTTACCTAAAACATGTACATAAATAGAACATTCTCAAACTCGTGAGCTATTCTTGCTAAAAGGAATATTTAAAAATGTACAAGAGCTCTTTAGCGAATTTAGTAGCATTCTATCGTAAAATATTTTAAATGTAGCCTTCCACGGTAGAGTTAATTCTCCTGCTCTATGTTAAATATTAATTCGATTAGGATATATAGTTTTTAATTCTACTCGTGAGTTATGTGATTAGCGTCCAATTGCCAAGAAATAGACGACACTTCTATAAACGCTAACTATTCGGATACCGAAAAATAGAAAAACAAAATTATGAAAATATTCTCGATGACAGACGTGAAGATTCTTAAAGCTGTTAAAGCGACGATTACTAAGATTACGAATTAAATTAAATCGTTATGTTCGCTTTAAAATTGCGGATAAAAATAACAAAACGTTAAAGCATCAAATTAAACGCGAAGAGAAGTAAATTCAAGAGGAATAAACGTTTCGTTTTTTTTATTATACAGGTGGAGAAATCGTCGGGCACTCGCGATTGAGACTGATAGGTGACCAAAACAACGGAATCTACAATCTGAAGATCACAGACGCTTCTTTGACGGACGATGGAGAATATCAGTGCCAAGTTGGACCATATTTGCGCATTAAATCGATCCGTGCCAACGCTCATCTCGTCGTCATCTGTGAGTACACGACCATCTTTCCTTTCGATTTTAAATGCTTCAAACGTCACTGGTGGATTCTCGATTTAACGGCCGTTACAATTCCTCCCGTTTACAAACCATTCAATGTGTTTTTTCTCGCGTCTACGTTAAAAAAGTCGTCTGTTCGCTGATTTCGATATAGAAATGAAATTCCGCTGAGAGAGAACGAAGAAAAAAACCGGAGGAGAGCGGACGGTTGGAAAGATTTAGCTTGAAAAGTTGGTTAGAGTTTGGAGATTTATGCTATAATATAATTTTGATGATTCCGGAAAAAAGTTTGAATCTTGGAGAAGAAGCGTTAAATTGAAGAGCATTCTGAAGCGATTAAGAGTTTTCTCGACTTCTTTGAAAACCCACTTTCTTACCGGACAATCATTTTTCTGAGAATAAACCGTCGTTTAAATAATATTTTGTTTAACGAAAGAAGAACCTTTTATATTTTTGTCTTTCGCTTTGAAGATTCAGCATTCTGTAAGCACCCTAACTCTGATTTTACTACATTTCTAATTCATACCTTTTTTATGTTATCGAATTAATCATTGTGTTAGATTGGTGCATACGAGATGTTGTCTTTTCGAACGTTATGTTTAATGGATCGAACAAACTAAACTTTATTTTACTTGTCATTTGTCCACCACATCGAAGAAAAAGTTTAACATTAATTACATGCATCTAATGTTAACAAAAATCAAAATCCCATTATTCGCGATTATGAATATTCGTGCGATCTTTTTATATGAATTGCATTTTTAGTATATAAATTATGTCAAAAGATCAAAGTTAATCGTTGACAAGCTATCGTACAGAGATTAATATTATAAGATTTAATTAAATATATTATACATTTCGCAGAAGCTATTTGCAATTAAAAACCCGATATATCTAACTTATTAATCTTTTTCCAATTACATTGGAAGTTTACAGCTTCCATTTTCCTTCACTTTGCCCCTTTTTAAAAGTAACACGTAAATTTCGATTAAATGCGAGATATTTTTCGCTATTTCTAGCGAATAATCGAGAATGTATAGTACACCCTCGTTCTGTTATTTTCCTCGCCATTGTCCCGCGTGAAAAATGAAGCGACACGTTGATCGCCTTTACGTGAATAGCTATAAAATTATACAAGATATTTTGCGACACCCTGGTTGCCAGCAACACGAACAAAAGGATAGGTTATTCTCTAAGCAAAAAAACGCGGTAATTCATGCGGCCCATACAAGCATTATTCATTAAGTCCATTAGCGTGCAGAAACGCGATTTTGGAAGCTTTCAGCCATTGAAGCGAAATTTAAATATCTTTTAAATTCCGAACGAAAATTTTCTACGTGTAAAAAGATCTTGTAAATTAAGAGAAATAATTTGTTTCATTTATATAGCAAATTATATACGTAGTATCTCGTACTATCACAAATTGGCTAATTTCTTCGATTAAATTTATCAAACATTTGTATCAACAGATTTTTACCGATCTATGCATATCTTTAATATTATCTTTTATTATCTCTATATTATCCATCTATCTATTATCTAATATTATCTCTATGCGTATTTTTAATATTAATTTCTCAGAAGCAGAGATTTTTTTCACAAACCATTTTAACATAACAACCATGTTATGTTAAAGTATTAGGTTTCTTTTTTCTCCGAATAGTTTCTTTCGTTTCATAAAGTGATAATAGATGAACAACAATTTCTCTTTTATATTATTTTATTGAGTTAGGTATGATCCATCTCGTTATATTTCTATTACTATGTTCATGCATAAAACATTGTGCTTCTATTATTTCTTTATAAAACGAAAGCAACTTTTCGGACAACCTAATACGTCCTTCCGATCATTCAAGAATGCTCACTGCTCTAAAAAACAATTCAACAATATTATACTCGTAATGTTTTCTCTCCTTTGATCTTCGTATAGAATACAATCCCCTAACAAGGATGGAGAAACAAAGAGTTACAAGCTTAATAAAATAGATAAACCCGTCAAACGCAACCTTTAAACCTTGCCATAAAAACGAACAAAAGAAGAAGAACCGCAAGTTGGAAGCTACTCAGCCAATCTGAAATTAACAGAGGTTAAAGTTGATGAAACGGTGGCTGAAGCAAAGCCGTTTATAGCTCAGTCGTTCGAGGTTGCATTCTCGAATTTCATGACACCGTGCAAATCGGCCGCACCGGTTCCTCGAACAATGGCTCTTCCCGCGTTACTAAGAACGCTTCGACGAATCCGGTCCGAATAGTCGGCGCGAAACTCGACGAAAGTCCGATACAATCGCGCTCGTTGATGCGGTCAACTTGGCGCGTTAACAAAGACATTCCCCGACAACTTATTGGAAAGTCGACGTCGAAGGTGGTAAACCGTGATTAGCGACGACGTGGCGTAAACCTTCGGGTGGCCGCCTCCTAGGCGAGGAATTAGAGTTGGCTAGAGTTTAGAAAACGACGTCTTTCCCGATCCGATATACGAAACCTCTCAGTGAGGGTCGAACGTAAAGTTTCGCGAATTTGTTCCACCCCTCGCACTATCTTCGCTCTTCTTCTTCCCCTTTTTCTCGAAACGGTGTTTCGGAAAGGAGATTGAAAACACGGTGCAATCGTTTCGCGAAGGCAGGATATTTCGAAAGGCAGATTCTTGTTAAAAGTGTTTCTGATGTTACGAAGTATCGAGATTGAAGGCAAAAGTTTGATATTTCGTGTAGGTTATAAACTAAGCGGTTGGAAATCTCCGACAGAAAAATATTGTGAACGGTGAATATTTTCTTATTTTTCGAATCGTTTTATTTTAATAACGAGAATCCAGTGAGTTTCGATATCTTCCAGACACAGAAACCACAGCGAAAGAGGGAGTTGGGAGTAAAAAGTATTCGATACGTTTCTAAGAAGTCGAATTTCGTTATTTTGCTGAGGAAAATCGTATAAGTTTAAATATATTTTAAACTAGTAAAAGATCATCGACAGACCCGATTAAGAGACAGTTTAGCCTAGAAATCGCACAAAAATATTCAGTCTCTTTTACCGTATAAATATTCACCGCTTCCGAAAGATTAAATTACTTTTTATTATTTAAAGAGAATTAGACGTTGTATGAGAAAAATCATTTATAAATTCCACAGATATAATTCTGTTCCAAATTTTGCAAGCTCTTCAAACAGGCGAACTTTATCTGTAATGTAACGAACGATTCTTATAGGAAATTGCATAGAAATTGGAAAATTTTATTTCACGACAAATTCTATGCCAGTAAACCGCACGCTTACAAAGTCGTGGACGTAGAGTTCGAAACTTCCGTTGGCTAAAGAAACGAAGAGAAAGAGAGAGAGAGAGAGGGAGGAAGACGTAAAAAGTGTCCCAAGGCGACAAGGAAACATCTTCCTGAATCGTGCCTTTCCGTGGTCACAGTTCTCTCTCTGAGTCGTCGTCTGCTTTCCCTCTCGTCCCTCTTTCTTTTATTTTCCTGTTTATTTTTCTTTTTCTTCTTTTCTTCTTCAATGCCTACGGCCACGTGTACTAAGCACAAGCAACGACGACACTCGCCGGTCAACACGTTTCCACGCTTCGTGGAAACCGCGCGCCGGTTTACCGGAAGGCAAGCAACTCCTGGTCGACGACGATCATCGTCTTTGTGTTTCATCGTGAAATATTAAAGGCTCGTCAAAAAAGAGAAACATCGTTCGAACGACGAACGCAATATTTCTGACCGTTTCGATTGGAAAACGTTCCTTCGTTTCTGGTGAAACCGAGTTCGTCGGATCAATGGGATATTTTATTAGAAATTTCTAAGCGAACGAAGGTGGATCAAGTGGTTTGGATCGGTTTGGATCAGGAAAATGGATTTTTTAAACGATCAGATGTATCTTTTCATTGAATTCATTTGACGCAAATATAACAATTCTTAATTTGTTAGATTCACATTTGTTTTGGAATTACGTTATCCAATTTGCGTTATAACTTGCTAATTAAGAATTATATATCGTAACGATATCATACATTAAAAATATCATTTCATGCTCTGACATCGCAATAGTCAAGACAAATTATCTTTCCTTCTCATTCGTTTCTAACGTCCAATCTGAAAATAAATTTTCTAAAATTAAAAGCGTAGAATTACAATTTATTAAGTCGTGTTCATAATTTGTTGATCAAACCGATTACAAATAATACGAAGCGAGTTGGGCGAGTTAAGAAATTGTTAACGTGAAAGTTAAGAGTCCTTCTTTGTTCCCTCGTGAGGTTAATGAACGTTTCACCCCTTTCTTGCCAAGTTATCTTTTATAAAGGCAAACCTAAATCTTAAGGAAGGAACTGCGATAAGAGTCCGTAGGTGTGGATAATGGCACTGTTTTGTCATCGTTATAAAACTAACGGCAGTTTAATGTATAAACGTTAACGGTAAAAACTTTCACAAAAGAGATTCTAATTTCTTTTTATCACCTTCTTCGCTGCAACCGTTGCGTTCAACAACTTTCCCATAGCAGACATAAGTGTTCCTGCGATCCTTCTTACTTCCTTCCCGTATCATCGAATACTTTCGGGAATTGTTTAAATTCTCCTAAACGAAGCTCTCTTAACGTAGCTTAAGATATTCTGTTAAAGATTCCACGCAATGCTCCTTTTCTGTGATACTAAACTTAAGTATACTATCGATAATGTTCTAAAAATAAATCGCTCCGAAGAAAAACAACGTGTCCAATCAACCTTCTTCCTTTATATTGCCAAGCTTTTGTAATATGCAAAGTAGAAATTAAAAGAACAATTAAGAAATCAACGAGCTTATCCCTTGTGTGTTATTGTCGATCAAGAAGCAATAAATGTTGTCTACTTTCCTAAGGTAAAATTTCAAAGAAAGCAAATGATCAGGAAGAACAACATACCTAACAATTAACATTCTTTCCTCATACCACCAAATCTGAAAGTATCCAACATAAACTTCAACTTTCTGTATCGACAAGCTTACCTCGGTCTACCATAATCGCCAATAAATATTCTTCCTAAAAATTCTTTAATATAAAACTCTAAAGAAAACTTGGGTCGTTACAACCAAAAAACGTTCTTATATTCTTTAACAGAAAATTGGAGGGGAAAGAAATTTTTCTACTACCAAACTTACGAATATCCAACAAACGATAAACTACGAAAATCACAAAGCTTACCAATCTACACCATTCTACCATTACCACCAACGAATGTCCTTCAATTCTTTGATATAAAACTGTTCTACCACGAAACATAGAAGTAGCCGATAAAAAGATCGAACTTACAAAATTCACCAATTTTGCCTGTAGCATCGCAGTCAGCAAATATCGTCAAATTTTCTTCCACGAGACTTTCAATAAGACGAATCACCGTGGAAAAAGACGGTGAAGTTACACGGATCATCGCTAAGGAAACAATCGTGCTATCTTCGAGGTATCCATGAAAAACCGATACGTCGTTCGCTACGTCATAAACTGTGATACGAATCCTTCTCACAGCGTGAATACGTGTGTGCACTTTGCCGACGTTTTACTACGTGAACGTAGAACGTAGAACGTTCGATCTACGGCGGTGGCTGTCCTACGTGAGCCAGTTGAAATCACGCGCGATGAACACACGGCGATCCTGTATAGCGCCTTTGTAAACGACACGGGGTTTCCACGTATCCGACCCCACGGGTCGTACGTGTCCGGAAAAAGAACGCGGTGAACGACGTAGAACCGGTGAACAAAGGGGGTGAAGGGGTAAGGACACGAGAAAACTGATACGAAGAGAGTTCGATCGATGGAAAGTTGGCCGGGAAACTATATCACCTTTCCACGGATAAATATTTTATGACATTCAATCCAGCGTCCTTCTCTCTGCTCCCGGAGTGTGTGTTTCTCGTTGTTTTTCTTTAGCAAACCACGTATCCTATGGTCGTCACACATCTTAAAGTATCCTAGAGGATATCTTTTATTATCGATAGACGGTTCACATTTATACAAATTCATATTGTAGTATCGTGGACAAGGGACCTGGGGGAGTCGGGCGAATTATAAACAAGCGGTTAGTGAACATGTGTATGGTGGGGCTAAGACAGAAGACGTGAGGCTAAAACAAAAGATAACAGGTTGCTAAGAGACAAAAACGAATTAAGAGTCGTCGTGAGTTGAGAAGTCAGAGAGTGCGAATTGCGTTGTCGAGAGAACGTTGGATCCCTGGTGACGAGAGTTGCAAATTAACTATCTAGTTGTCTTAATTATAATACGTTATTGTGATTAGTTTACGTTAAACAACCATCGTTTCCTGTTTAATCAACATCTGTTTAATCCATTTATTGTAAATGAACTAATTAAAGAACCTACAATATTTTTACGAATATATGTTTGAAAATGGAGCCTATCTTTGCAATTATTTTATCGGTGAAAATGTAGAAATGCTACTTCCTCTTCGATTTCGACGACTTTTGCACGTGTTGTAAAGAACCAACGTTTCGAACAATTTTTTTATGTACATGTAAGTAGTAGATCGGTCACGGGATAGAGATAATCGCGAGATATTCGCTAAAAGTTATCGATATC
Organism: Bombus fervidus; assembly: GCF_041682495.2. NCBI lineage: Eukaryota > Metazoa > Arthropoda > Insecta > Hymenoptera > Apidae > Bombus > Bombus fervidus. The sequence continues at coordinate 9,255,175 of NC_091530.1, read as the reverse complement.
GCTACGGTGAATTTAATCTATAATTCTGTATTTAGGATATTTTATATATTTTTGCATATTATGTTCACTCTGTACATTTCTCAAATTTTCCACAAATGTATAAAAATTTCCCGTCTATTAATAAATCTCTGATACTAGCCAGAGTCTAATAGTAACCTAATAGTATAATCTAATACTAAGATAGAGTTATTTGGATTTGAAGATTATTCTAGTAAATAATTTTTTAGGCTAGTTGACTGATTACTAGCGGCCTGATAAAGGTGCGAAATATCGTTTACTTGCATTGATAGCTCTTGTATCGTTACGTCTAAACAAATTATATTGATGACTTACATAATTATAATGACGAGTGACGGTAAGTAGGCGAAGTATGCCACTATAGTACGGCAACTCTAATAACAGTAAATAACTCAAACGATTTGCGCGACTCTCAGAACTCGACGATAAAGTAAATTGTTATCAGATTTATCACGGTAAGCAAGAGAAATTGGGAACGGTAAGCATCACGCGAAGAAAGTAAATTTTATTCACTCGAGAAATTTCCCTCTTTCTTTTCCCTTTCAACCTACGAGGCAGTAGAAGAGAGACAGAAAAGGCAATGATGTTCCCGGCTGGATTGTTATTTTCCAAGTCCTTTTTTCCTCCCACCATCGTTCAGAAACATGTAATTACGCAGCCAATGTTCTTTCAGGTCTAATTTTCTAGCAGCAAAGGAACAGCGAACGCCCGCACGCCGGGCATTTATTACTCTTTTCGGGATACTTGCCTGGCCTCGGAAAAAGATTCACTGTTGCACGTCTCGCACTTTCTCATTTCTTTTGTATTCCCACGGCGACGATAATGGACACGAGAAACGAAAAAGAATCGACCAGAAGCGGTCTGCTTTTCAACCTCAATTACACTAGTTTAATAACTTATGGATCATTTGATCGTCCACGAAATCCAAAGGGAAAAACCTTCTCGATAATTCTTCGTTTACCAATTATCCTATTGTTTTTCTTATAATTCAGTCCCATATATCGTAAAGAAGTTCCCTCCTACAATTTTGTGGTAATTAAGTATGAAAAAATAATGTAAATTGTATCGTAAAAGAGTTATCTATCCTTGTCACGATATAGGCAAGATCCTTCTCGATGCTTCGATAATTCTTCGTTTACTAATTATCCTTTTCGATTTTTCTTCCCATTAAAACTACCTACATATCGTGCAAAAATTTTCGTCTGCGCTTTTTCGATAATAAATTTAAAAACGATGATGTAATTTATATCATGGGAGGGACATTTCATCTTCTACGAGACACAAGGAAAGATCCTCAATGCTTCGATAATTCTTCGTTTACTAATTATCCATTTCGATTTTCTTCCCATTAGAACCTACCTGCATATCGTGCAAAAATTTTCGTCTTCGCTTTCGTGATAATAAATTTAAAAGCGATGATGTAATTTGTATCGTGGGAGAGACATTTCATCTTCTACGAGACACAAGGAAAGATCCTCAATGCTTCGATAATTCTTCGTTTACTAATTATTCATTTCGATTTTTCTTCCCATTAAAACTACCTACATATCGTGCAAAAATTTTCGTCTTCGCTTTTTCGATAATAAATTTAAAAGCGATGATGTAATTTATATCATGGGAGAGACATTTCATCTTCTACGAGACACAAGGAAAGATCCTCAATGCTTCGAGAATTCTTCGTTTACTAATTATCCATTTCGATTTTTCTTCCCATTAGAACCTACCTACATATCGTGCAAAAATTTTCGTCTTCGCTTTTGTGATAATAAATTTAAAAGCGATGATGTAATTTGTATCGTGAGAGGTACATTTCATCTTCTACGAGACACAAGGAAAAATCCCTCTCGATGCTTCGCTAATATTTTTCGTTTACCAATTATCCTCGTTTCTTCGCCTTCTTGATAAGTAATTTATAGACACAACGTTCCAAAATTTAAATCTTCCTCTCTCTATCATCATCTCTACATATAATCTGAAAACTAGTGTAGAAATTCCACTGCGTAAATGAATCTCTCTCTCTCTCTCTCTCTCTCTCTCTCTCTCTCTCTCTTCGCATCTGAGATATCTTTTGTACAAAGAAGAGGCAAGATACCGAGTGCGAACAGAATCAAAGAGTAACTTTGCAGACCATGAACACCGACTAATGTTTGAAGAAAAAAAAGAGAGAAAAAGGAAAGGTTGCAAAAAGTTGGTCTACGCAAAGTTGAGGGTAACTGTTGTAATTGGCGAGGCTCGAAGTTCCTTAAAGAACACCGCTCCATTTACAATCGCGGCGGTTTCTCGACTTTGGTTGTTTCAGTTTCGCGTTACTTCGCCGGAAACAAGAGCGGCCGAGCGAAAATGAAGACGGCAAAGGCGACAAAACCAATTACTTCCGCCTTCGTCCAACGACGCTCGAATTCCATGAATGAAAAGAACAAGAACCATGGTTGGCGAATGTTACGCGAGAAGAGAGAGGGAGAAAAAAGAAGGAAGAAATGGGCCGACTAAGCTTGCGTCATATTAAGGCTTTATTCTATGACTGGCGGCGCGTATATCTGAATTTAAAAAAAGGAAAGGAAGTAAAAAGCTGAAAGAACAGAGGAAAGTATAAAGGGGAAATTACCTGTTAGGATTAAGTTATTCCATTCCGGAAGCCTTTAATTCCTTAAAGACCGCGGCAGTTTTTTACCATATACGTGGATATAGACGTACGTTTATTAGAGCAACTTTCGCATAATTTCAAAATCTGTCGTTTGTGTGAATTGTTAAAACAATATATATATATATATATATGTGTGTGTGTACTTGTGTAATGAGGAGGAAAAAGTATGTATCAGGATAAGATTATTCAGCTTGCAAGCTGTTTTTCATTCTTTGAGCGTGATGAGAGTTTTGTACAATTCTCATGAAAATAAATCGCAGCTACATATATTGAGTTTACTAGATGAACGTACCCTAGTTCTAATAACAATTTTGTAATTTATAAATGCAATATTAATATCAATTTAATTAACGATATGCATATCGGTATTAGAAAGAAAGAAACAACCGGAGAAATGATGATTCTTGTAGTCATGATCGATTATTTATATTCAAAGAACTAAGCGCTAAATCGATCGATTTAGTAATCTTCGTTCGTTGCTGACAATCCCACGACTAATTTCGGTCACTTTACGGTTGAAAAACTTCCCAAAATTTTCAAAGTATCTTCGAATTATATTGAGAAGAATCTCTTTTTTTATTTTTATTATTCAAACTATATACTCGATTGATTTCGTAATTTTCGCTCGCTTCTTAAAACATTCTATCATCAAATAAACTTGCACAATATCCAACGAATATTTGATCGAACGCTATCCAAAGAAAAAGATCAAAAGACCGCGCGTATAGTATGCATATAAAAAATTCAGCACGGCCGAGTGGATCTCGTGGGCGACGGGATATCACGAGCGAACTTCACTGACAGTTTGTTAAGCTCAAGGATATCGAATTTTATGGCTCCACAGGAAACGTGGACGGTAGTCATTCCTAGTGGTGAAAAACCGTCTACCGCGGGAAAATTGAAATCTTAATTCTTAATACGGAAACCGACCAGTCTTCTCTCCATTTTTCCATCGAAAGAAATAAAAAATTTGTAGTGTCATAGCTTTGGGCGGAAAAAATAAATAAATTAAAGTGCAGTACTCGATTACAGGAGCACAGTATAAAAATCATTTCGAGTTTGCTTGATTTATTTGACTGGTTTACGCGATACAACAACGATCTAAAATTATAGAAAGCGTTTCCTATTTTAATAATTGACAAATTGCTTCTTGTTACTCGTTACGTTCAATCATTCGTCTATTTTAGAAAATACAGAGATAACGAAAGAAGGAACCTGATATCGAACGCTTGGATCGTATTTGTCCGCCACGTCCTACGAATCTTCCGGCAGAAAAACTCGAAACGAACCGAAAAGTTGGCGAATTAAAGGGAAACAGTAACGTCCGCCGTTTTCATCGGTTTGGCGCGACGCGCGGAGAAATGTTGCTACGTTCTGGTCGGATTCACGTCGGGTACGGATGGTTCAGGGGCATGTTTCGAAATATTGAAATTGATCCAATTTTCGGGCTACGGGAACGACTTTTCGGAACGGGAAATAGAGACACGGCGTGCACTGGCTGAATCGATTCGTTCTCACCGGCTCGACCCGTTATCCCGAGGCTTTTTCCGCTTCGACAGCTTCCCAAGGAAATTTCGGATGGACCACGTTAAAGGGGAAAAAATACGATCAGCAGTTATTTAAGGACCGTATATCTTCGGCCTCGATTCGTCCACGAAATGCATAATTTCTTCTTTGCAAGATTTTTTTCTCTTCTTTTAATTTCTCCTTTTTTCTTTTTTTTTCTTTTTTGCAACACCTTTTCGCTCTAATTCAACTGTATACTGTATCTATCAAACACGATTTCTTTCTAACAGGTGTCAACACTTGTTAATAAGTAGACTGCAAGTTCTTGTGCTCAGATTCATATTTTTGAGAATATAATTAAGAAAATAGAGCAACTAGGTAGAACATTGTTTTATGTGCCAAATATTCTACGTAAAACTACTGTGTACTTACTGTACCATTTATTTCTTCGTACTGCGTGTATTCTGTGCAATTTTGCAAAATTTCAAATTTCCCATGAATCCACAGATATCATCCGCTGGTTTACCAGTAATTGAGTGGTACAGGACGATTAACTGCACTTGCAAGTAATACACTTCAAAGCGTTCTTTGAGAGGTTTCATAGTCTTCGCTTGCAGTATGATCGAAGTTGATCGTGAAATGGTTTGAGACGAATGAAGATGATTTTACACGCTTAGTACACGTCGATGTATTCTTTGAAAGTTTCAAAGGTGTCTTCGTCGTAGAATAGTTGGAATTTTGGTTTGAAACGAATGAAGATTAGTAATCGATTAGCTCAGAGCTTAATTGCTGGAATACTGGGTAGAATAAAGCGGTTTTGTGCAATTTCCGTCGGAACGGGTTCAATATCCATTGTGGTTTCTATGAATTTTGCTGTGAACGATATATATGGTTTAATATCGGTAGCAATATTGGTAGAACTTATCATTTCACTCACGTGATTCGACCTATTTATATTTTATACATTGTCAATTTATTTTTATCTATGGAATACATTTTATTGATCAGATTTGTTTAGGTATCTATGGCACATTTTCTAGTTATTGTGTAGATATATATATCGTTTAGCAAAGCATTTACAGATTTATTTTATTGTTTCGAATAACATATTCATTTTATTTCTAGTAGAACACATTGACGAAATTGAAACGTGAATCTATAGAATACCCTGTACAGCTTGCGCATTCACCAAATGAAATTAGTATAGCCAATTGTACCGTCGATCGAATAATTTAACCGAATTCGAAGATTACAGGGTGAATCGATGTCATAGAATACCCATTTCGTACTCGAGACTCGAACAGTATTATAGTAGATGCAAACTATGTAGAATGTTCGTAAATTAAAGCTTCAAGAAGTGACACCTAAAATTCTACATTGCATTCTATAGAAGCAATTTAAATTTTAGGCTGCGAAGTTACCTGTAAATTAGCTACCTCCAACTCGAATTAATTAGAAGTTGCAAATATTCACACAATGCCCATAATACACCAAACTACGTAAGATATTCAAAGTATCGCATCGTACATTTTAAAATTAGAATATTTCATAGTCAAAACAATTTTCTTTCTAGGATACGTTTAAAAAAATAGTTTCAATTATTTATAAAGAGACTTGTTTATCTAAATATCTTCGGTGTGACGATTGCGAAGCAACCGCGTAAAAAAGATGCATCTTATCAAAAATAAGCAACTAACTGTCCGAGTATTTTTGAAAAATGTCTCGACTCACTCGTCTCTTCCTCTTCGAGACGTGAAAACTATGGCTCACCCTTAATTGCACGATCGTGTTATCGTTTTTAGGTAGCGAAAAATCAGGTAACAATTGGAGAGGCTGGAAAGAGCGAAACTACTTACGGAGGTCGAAGATCGCGCGTAATACTCTTAAAAACCGCGGTAATCGCAAAAACAATGGAAATTGCTCTCAGGCTAGGCTTTCATGGACGACCAACAATTCGCGAAACCGCTAAAAGTAGCGATTCGCGACCGCGAGACTGTTAAGTCCGGCAAGACAAGTTATTTGCCAAGGAGAAATTTCTTTGAGGGTGTTTAACTTGCCGTAGAATTCCCGTTTTCCAGCTTCGTTTTCACCGCCAACTCATTACCTTGGAATTTCTCTCGCGATAGAATCTGCTCTTACGTGTACGTACACTACTTTATCTGCTACAAACGTAAAAGCTGCAAAGCTTATTAATTTTGTTTACGTTGAAATTACGATAAATTAAAACGATTCGATGGTGAGTTGTTTGCGTTTGTGTTTGCCAATCTCTGACCTTTGGTATTCGGAATTTGTGTAATTGGCGAAAGGAGGTCAAACTCATGATATCGGTTAAACAGCGATTAATATACTTCGGCTAATCGGTTGCGCGAATTTAAAGGACAAAGTGGAGAAATTTTAATAGAAGTGTTAACAGGAGGTTGATATGGAATGAAAATTTCTTATCTTAAATATAATGTGAATTTTATAGTGGTTCTGGTAACGATGATTCCAACGTTGATAGAATTTCAGTAGTATAGATGAATAATTAATCGGACAAAGATTTTACTTCAGTTTATCATTGTTACAGCACCGTACTGTCTCATTATTTGCTCGATTTGTATAATCAGCTTAATACTGAGGATTCTTTGGTGTTTCTCGCATAATATATTGTTCTTCGAGCATTTTAAAAATATTCATGAGCCATTTATTGTTCATGAGTTGCATTCGTCACACTGTAGAATTATTTGTGTCTGTTTAGTCGTTAAATATTACCAATCATTTCATCGCATCGCTAATCATACTATTAAAAGAATATCGAAAACCCATAGAACTAAAACATAGCAAAGAGGAAATAAAGTAAAAGAGAAATGTACATTTTTAACACGAAGACGACAGCACGTGGATCGATATTACAGTGAAAAAATTCGCATAACGCTTCAACGATGTAACAGGCACCTCGAGGAAGAGAAATAGCAGAAGTAACCTTTTTTGGTCTGCATTTGACAAGTTCGCTTCAGAATGGCGCGTCACGGCGAGAAAATTTCGCAATATCACAGCATCTTGATCGTTGTTTTATCGTCGTTTTATCGTCGTTTTATTACCGAGTTACACAGCTTGCACCGATATTGAGTGTCAGGTTGATTTAAATCCCGAAACGGCCAGCCGCAAATATTGACGGACCTCGACGACTAATTTTTATCGGAAACTCGCGTAATTTGTTAGCGCAGCGACGATTCGTGTACAGCATTTTTATGAAAGACAAATATTTTTCTACGGCCCTCTAATAAAGTATTAAAAGCATGCTCTATAAACCGCGAATTATCTCGATGAAATAGAAAGTTCTGTGATGCTATCTATATGTTTTTATTATACAGAAATGGCTGTGTTTAGAATGATCATTAATAAATGATTCAGATGAGTTGTAACAAATGATTTCAGATGGATATTTAAGTGAGATAATATTTTGTAAAGAAAAGTTTGATTGTTTTTGTTTTTTATCTTTTTTAACGCTAAAGTTACAAGTTCGATGTAATGGAATTTTTTGTGTTCATAATTTCAGATAAACGTGTTTTTTAATATAATATTCAGTGCGATGATTATATGTGCTATTAAATTTTATCGTGTTGTTGTTTTTCACAATAAGTGTTGATGATTTCGCTGAAACATTTCCTTGGCGGTAGAGAACTTCAGTAGTATAAGCCAGCGTTTGATCGAACAAAGGTTTTTCTTCGCTTTATCGCTTCTTTTATAGAATCGCATTGTTCGATTATATTTACTCGGTTGCTATAATCGGTCTAATATTTGACGTAGTACGTGAAAATTTCACGACTATGATACGCTCATTATTATTAATCTCCGATGTTAATTAACAGCGCAATAATTGCATTTATCTTCACATTGTAATGCTACAAATATGGATATTTACGTTGCATCATGTGTATTTGAAGCGTACCTATGCGAATTAAACAGTACTCAATGTGAGTTAACACATTCCAAACTTAAATTACGTTCTTCAAATTTTTAATATTCCTGGGGATTAAAAAAAAAATACTGTTTCATGCATGCACCTAAATTATTTTAGGTAAAAATTAATTTCTCTGCTTACCCTATCATTATGATAATATCTGCAAAAATATTAGGTATTAAATATAAGGTATTAAATATAATACCTTGGCATTTCTTTTGAGTAAAGAAACAACGTTTAATCAAACAAGGGTCTAGGTGTTTGACTTACGTAATGTGTGTACTAACTTTTAAGAAGATTCTTCAGCAAATAACAAGGCTATAATTAAATAAATACGTAAAATAGATTTGGGTAGCGTTTCGATTTGATTTTTGTAAATTTTACTTTTTAAAAAGTGTTTGTCTCGAGAGAACTGGAGTTCGAAGCGTGATGGAGGGGAACAAAGCGAAACAAAGGGAGACAAAGTAGAAGGAAGTAAAGAAACGGGAAACACGTGGAAGCAAAGCAAAATATTTCGGAGCGGAATGCTACGGAGCAAAGCGGATGGAAGCAGAGCCGAGCAGAGCGGTGCGAAGCGGATAGAAGAAGCAGGACAGGATAAAACAAACTAGGAAAAAGGACAAAGTAGAGCGAAACAAAGCAAAGTAGGATAGAACAGAGCGAAGCAAAGCAAAGCAAAACAAAGCAAAGCAAAGCAGAACCAAGTTAAGCCGAGTTGAACCGATCTGAGCCAAGCCGAGCAAAGCTGAATCGACTCGAGCGAAACAAAACAAGGTAGAGCTGCGTAAAATAAAATAGGGAAACATTTTTGTTTTCGATTATTCTTTGTTGTCATAAAATTGGAAATTTGTGAATATAGAAATTTTCGAAACCATATTTTCAGCATATTAAAAAAGGGAAAGAAAAATGTGAAAATTGAACACTTAATTGTGCTACGTTCTTTGAGCCATTTTTGGCTTAATGGTGTTTGTATTTTTTTTTTTTTTTTTTTAATTTATAACTCAAAGGAGAATACGAAGAAACGGGAAACAGAAATAATACATAAAATAGAGTTGAAAAACTGAACTCTAAATTTGTCGTTTGGAAAGAAAAATTCGGTAAATGCAGGGCTTTGAAGGCTTTCGGTTTACCGAAGAAAAAGCTTCTCCAGGGTATACAGTTCAGAAACCTACATCGTTGATTGAATAAGGAAATACCTCGAGAATTTTCGAAACGTGACCAAGAGAAAACGCACACCTGGCACACTGTTAAGGTGGCAAACTGAAAATATCGAACGAACTTACAGTTTCAAAAAAATGATTACTTTCGTTGTCATAAAATGTTGAAAAATCTCTCGAGCTTTCTTTCGTGCAATATTTTTATCGTGACAAGAGTAGCAATGCAAAATATAAACAGCCTCTTGTCAACGTTCTTGAGTTAAAAAATCGAACAAAATGTTTATTTCAATGGGATACATTATAGTCGTTCAGTTATAAGTTTCTAATATTTCAAATTCAAATAGAACTTATACAACTCTTAATTTCTCTAATAACTTACTAGATTTTCAGTCCTTTTGAAAATCTTTTTCATCTAAATGTAAATACAACTGCGAAGATATCAGTGTAGATCGTTTACCAATTTTCCTCGGTATACTAACATTCGCAGTTATGAAAATATTATATCAAAGAAAGATAGCATATTTTATTCGAAAGAGAATTATATGCTCGATTAAGTATCCGGATGACACTTCACTGATTAACACTAGAATTACCACACCAGTGAAATTGACTGGTTTTACAATTTTATGTTAAAATTCCTACTTTATGTTATATTTTTGTTCCGCAATAATGTAATGAATTTCGTAACGATAACTATAAGAATAATATAATGAATTTTATTTTGTTTTTTATATATTCAAACTCAAAATAATTTTGTATTAAGTCGAAATGACTGGTGACCCCAATTTACCAGTTGCCACACGTTTTTAAATTTTTTACCGCGTATCATTCGATATGATGATATCTGTTATCGGGAAAATTTCGGATCGATCGTTGGATCGCTAGATGTTAACTTTAGAAATACCACACCAATCAACATGACTAGTACAATTTTATAAATATGTCAACCTTCATTTAGGGATCATGGTTCCAGATAGATTAATAATATAAAAAATGTACTACATAACATGGAATTCCTTCCGTAAGAAAGTAATAAATCAGTAAATATACAAATATTCTATCATTACGTATTTTTCAAAGACCAATCATTTTGACTGGCTTTGGTAGAAATAGGTTCATGTTAACTATCGATAGTTCTAGTGTTAATAAGCAGTAATTCAACACCACGTACTAAAAAGATTCACACTCAAACAGAAGAACGTCGTCATCTCGCATAGTCTCAGAAAATTCTCACTCGCAACAACAAAATGAAACAAAACTCACACGAGAATATTTTCCAAACTTTTTCATTTGCATTAACACATTAATAATTAATTAACAAATTAATAATATATTACGTTGTTGCTGATTAAGCTCGTGGTTTGATAATTCGCGAAATGAAAACTAAATGATAAAATGAGAAATGAATAATTCGAAGCAGCTTGCCTCGACATCGAACGTTACTCGACTTGACCACCAAGCATTCGAACACAATTACAAGACAGGATGATACGCGAATTACGTGGAGAGTAATCGAGACACGGACGTCTGTCTACGTGGCGTGTTTTATTGCTGGCCAAAGCCGAGCAACGCACATACGCTCGCGATTTCACGCGCCGCTGATTCGACTCGATTGCATTATAGGAATACACGACGACGAAGTTGTCGTTCACGTCGATGACGGCTGACAGGAGGCGGGCACGCGGTTCCCGGCGTTGACGTGCATGCCTCCTATTTCACGACGAAAACGAAATTTCGTGCGCAAGTGCCGCAAGTAATTGAAAACTGACTGATGACCGAGGCTATATAACGGGGAAAGAATGCTCTTTTTTTGTGCTTCGTATGAAAGAACTAGAAAGAAATAGGCGAGTAGCGATGATAAACGTAAGAAGGCGGAGCAAAAGATAAAATTCGGTACAAAGCATAACAAAGCTAAGCAGAACGTGATAAAGCACAGCAATGTAAAAAAGAATAATATCGCAACGTAGCGATAAAAAGTGTAGCAATAAGAAATACAGGAACGCGGAATGTAACAGTAGAGAATGTGAGAATGCGGAGCATGTCGATACAGAATATAGAAATAAAAGAATGCAGAATGCGAAACGTAGAAATACAAAAGAACAACTGTACGAAGCGTCGCAATTTAAGACATAGAAATACGAAGCATTGCAATACAAAGCAGGGTAAGGTTGGTAAGGCGAAGTGCGACGATACAAAGCATAGAAATGCGATGCGTAGCGATGCGAAATATAGGAATGCGGAGCGTGAGAATACAAAGCGTAACAATTCAATGCGTAGGAATGTGAAGAGCGTACAAAAAACAGAAGTTAACGATACAAAGCATTGGAATGTGGACAGTAGCGATACAAAGCGTAACAATTTAATGTAGCAAACTGATGAACAAAAGCGCAAAATATCATAAACCAGTGAAGGGCAAATCGCAAGATTAAACTGCGAAACGTATCAAAATGCAACGCAGCAGAGCGGAATATGGCAAAGAGGGATGTAGCAAAGCGAACTGTTGGAAAACGAAACGTAACAAAGCAACGTTTTAAATAATCCAAACGCGCCATAACGAAGCAAAGCATCGTAATACTCGTCAAAGTTAACTGGGAAACGAACGGGTTAAAGCAACCTACTTTGCGCAATACACCGAATAAATTAGCTGAGGCTGATAAAAAAAATTGATGGGAAATAAATTAAAATAAAAATGATAGGAAGAAGGGGCAGATGGAACGAAGTAAGAGTAGACGATAATTGGAGCATTAGAGAGAAAGTTTAACTCAGGCTACGTCAGTTATAAGCGTCTTCGGTGTATCTAGCGTTTCCGGTTCTTGCACAACCAGCAAGTCTCTTATTGCGACAGTGATAATGAAATGGAGGTAGCCGAAAGAGCGTATTCGTAATATCGCGACGCGGTTCCACGCAGACGATCCGAGCCTCGAGTCTCTGTGGCATTCTCCATTCTCTGAGTGGCGGCTGGATTAAATTGGTCTGGGAATCGGAAGCCGTGATTTCGGTGTAAATATTTGTAGGCGGTTTGTTACGGCGCACTATCTTAGACAATCGATTCTAAAGCTAAAGTGTGTTCGTAGTCGTGCGAAAAAGAAGAATTTAATAATCGATTAACAGTTTCGCGTTGGAAAATCATAGTAGAGCTAGTTTGTAACGAGGCACGTGAGATATCTACGAATTAGTTCGAAGTATTTCTACGTCCACTTATTTTCGAATGAACCGTCCTTTTTTATCAAATGCTGCACATTTCATTTTCATAGTTAAATTTGTATAATCATAAAGAAATACCGACAAATGATACGATAATCGGTATGCCTGCAGTTAATCAATTAGTGAAAAACTCGATTTCTTCAAAAGCAGAGCCTCAGACAATTTCTTTTTATTTGGCACTTAGTATCATGAAACATCGACTATATGAGAAGATTGTATAATATTATTATTACGTAAGATAATACACAACATGAATTGATGAAATTGCAATTAAGTGAAAATTATATTAACAAAGAAAAGGAAACAAATTACAAATATACTGTCTAACTTGACAAATCCAGAAGAAGTACTTCAAACAAACCAATCTTATACCTTTAGAAATCAAGAGGAAACATAAACAAAAATTCTACTTTTCCAGTAGAACAACCGTCTTTCATGTTCTATTACACGTCCTGGCACACCCTGTATAACATCAAAACTTCGTTCTATCACGAAACCCTTCAGGAATTACAACTTTGACAAATCACGAAGTCACACGCATCCAATTTCTATACTCGAAGGGGCACATACAACACGACTTGGAAACTCTATCTCTTCCCTAACTCGGCGCCTATTTCATCAAGAATCTGCTTTGACGCGTAAAGCGTGCACGCATATTGTAGACACGGAGGGTGTTCGTAATCGTCACCGACGAGGAAAATTTCCGTCTCCGCGAAAACCGACGCGTCACGGTGCCAGAAAATGCAACGAATTAATTCGCGTGATGTAGCTTCGAATACCGTCGACACTAATGATACTCGATACGTATCGTGTCTGGCATAACTCCTTCGTGTAGGTACATTCTGCTCCACATATTTCACGGAGAGGATGAAATACTCGCCCATGCCATCGTTAACCTGCAGAATATTGAGTATAGCTCGGGACGCGACGGGGAATTCGTGTCTCATGAAATCTTGCGGCAAACTTCATTTTGCCTTGCGCTGACCGTTTTACAAGGGAAAATCAAGGTAAAACCGTACCGTTCCATTGAATAGAAACGGTCATATTCTTGGAACCTGACCGCCTATTCTTATCCATCAGGATTATAAATCAGGCCGAGTTTTTTTTAATCTAGACTGGTTAATGCTGTTGGTTACTGTTGACAATTTTGGATCTTAATAGCCGAAATAATGGTATTGGAACACTACATTTACACTTTGAATTTATATTAGAATAGTTATATATTTATTTGATAAACGATTTCAAAGATATTCATCGATACACACTTGCACGCGTCTCAGCACTTTCTTCCATACTAGACTGTTAACCGACTGAACAGTTTACATTCCTCTGTCTTCGAGACGCCGCGCACATACATATTTCCATATATTGATATTCACATACATGTATCACTATAACGCAGCTAATCTAGTCTAGCACATAAAATTATACATATCTCAATAGTTTCATTTTTTAGATACAAGTCATTTTCGATTTTGACCACTTTTGGGATATGATGTACGGTCATGGAAATGAATTTTTTTCAATGTATGATTTATCAGGATTTGTAAAATAATTTTATTTTCATAGCGGAAGTCAGGATTCTATAGGATATATATGGGATATTTAAAAAATATTCTTTGAATATATGGATTGCAACAAAGGTTATAAAAGTATAGAAATCGTTGAATATTAATTAGCTTCTTTTTTATGCAATATCCTCTTATACCATCGCAAATCCCTACGATTTTTCCTTTCGATGCTTCTTTGAAATTTCTATTTTTATATTAATAATGATATTCTTGAAAATTTACCAACGCCGTAAAATCTCAAGATAATTGCGCGAAATTTCTAAGACTGCGCGAAATTTCTATGCAAGATTTAATATCTATAGTAAAGGCAAATACCGTTTTATGATAGTCGTGAAGTTTAATGTGTTCGGTGTTTAGCATATCTATGATGGAGTTTATGGTTACGCGCATTTAACGGTAAAAGGAAGCGTAATTCTTGCACTCTTCGGTGGAAATTCTTTAATTAACTCGAAATTATGTTTTCCTCGGTATGAAAAATGAAATTTGTCGTGAATTTAACGCGTATACGTATAGTTGTTAACGTATAAAAAGGTTTATATTATGTTCGTTTCCTTTTCCGAGCGAGGCAGCCACTTAGAACCTTTTATATCGAGAACAAAGGTTGTTTGACGGAATTCGCAGAATTTGAGAAATTAAATTTATGAATGGAGAAACTCTAGCTTGTTCTGCGAAACTTCTTTGTGTACTATGTTTCATTTGCTAAAGTGTGCTTGACTGTAAAAGAATATAAAAGCTTAATACATCTTGAAGAGAAAGAACTAAGGCTAAACGAATTGAACGAAGCGATTTCATAAGAACACGAACAGAGCACGTATTTGTTGATAACGTTTAAATCGTTGATGCTATACTGAACAAGAGGCAAATTTAATAGCGCGACAGAGCAAGTAGTATATCTTAGAAATTGATCAGTTATTGGTCAAATTTTAATCTATATTAACCAATTCAATTTACTTAATCATTTAATATATCATCTATATGTATCTAGAAAACGAAATTAACGTGAATTCAAATCAATGGACCAAATCAATGAATATTCTCATGAAACGTTTAAGGAAGTTAATAAGAGACAGAAACAGCCGAGTAAGTGGTACAGTCCCCTATATGGTCGGACATGTTGCAGTACGAAGCCAATCTTCGATCGATCATTAGACATTTAATTGCAAACATTTAATTGTTTGCGCTCTTCCAGGTTACTCATACTCGTGCTTATTATTTTAAAAAATATATTAAATATATAAACGTTTAAAACATTTCAATTCAGACGAATCATCGAACGATTCTATTGAATTAAGATGAAATTACAATGGCCTGTGTAATCTTCGATTCACGTGATATTATATAGACTCTAGCCACTCGTTCAATCCTTCGCGTTCAGATAAATAGAGAAAAAGGTAGATTTCAAATATATTTCGATAGAAGAAAATATTTCAATCGCTCAAATTTAAATGACCGCGTGTAAATTTCACGAACGTGTTTACATTGTATGCCTCTCCCGTATATGACCATTATCGACGTCGATCGCATTCCAGGATGCATAGAACGCGTAATGGCAACAACGATAACAACAATCACGCAGCAGGTTGAAAATTAATTACACCGAAATAACACGTAGCGAGATGTTGGCTCCGGCCTTTGAAGCGAGCTCTGTTAAAGCGTGAACGGCAAACGGTGTCAAACTTGCTGAAAATTAATTCGAACTATCAGCCAAAGTTTCGCTAGTAGACAGGGTTACGCTCGAACCTCGTTGCACGAGCATCGTTCTGATTATTTATCAACGTGAAACGGTTCTCGTAGCTCGCAATAAACTGGATGTCAGCGAGACGAACGAACGTGGCACGTAGAAGAGGTCACGTGAAAAATAAAAACCAGAGAAATTCGTTCGAGGTCTTAGGGTACAACGTTGAGGTCAGGTAGGCAGAAGTTGCTGGCATATTTAGTCACTTCAGCACGTGCTTCCGCCTGACCCGAATTCTCGATCAATTAACCCCGAATATTTTATCAGCGGTTCACAAACACGATCCCGAAACCGCGATTGGTATCTCGAGCGGAGCGTGGATTTTAAAGATTTCCAAGCATCGTTCGATCGTTAATTTCCTCGGTTCTTTGGTTAATGAAATCGAACCGGCTATGAATTTTGTATTTTTCTTAACTTTCTGGTCTTTCGTGATTTTGATTGAACGATAGCTTTTGGAAAGAAAATAGAGGATTGCGGAAATATTACGTGAAAGGTGGAGATTACGATTTAATTCGTTCGAATAGAATTCCAATTTTGTCGAATATTTATAATAAAAGCAAATTTTTTCAGAATATAGATTTATAAATTTTGTGAAATTATATGATTGTTGCTCGATTGTCTATTTCCAACTTTCTTTGACTTTCGATAAATAGGGGTATTTATCGGTCAATTGATTTAAAGTCACAAAAATTTGCGACCAACTTTATCGACGATAGATAAGTTTATGGTTCGTTTAGCTAATAATTCGCTAATATGTAATTATACGTGTGGCAAGTGCATAGCTTGGAATTGCCGTGATATCGGAGAGCAACAAAATTACTGTGTCTCGCGGAAATTTGAGAAAAAAGTTAAAAGCTTGGAAAAGAAGCGTAATGAATGGAAGGGTAAAGTGAAACGGATCGAATGTCAGTAAAAGCAAAAAATTTCATTTGTCGCTGCTAAAGTAAGTGCAAATCGAAGAAACAGAGTAATAAAGAAACTGACGAAAGATATAGAAATAAATAATAATAAGCGAAGCGAGAGGAATATCGACAAAGATACGAAAAAAATTGTAAGAAAATAATGAAACTGAAATAATGACCAAATACAACAAGTAATCAGAAAACAATGAGAAATAATGCAAACAACAATAATTATAGTAAACAGAAGATAATACAGAGATTGATGATGAACAAGATAGAAATAATAGATATGTATATTATAAAATGGAAATACGAGAAGATTATACATATAGATTGTGTTAGAAGAAATGCAATATCAATAGATGTAATTACAGAGTAATACAAATAGCTGAAACATAATGGGAAAACAAGAAATGGACCGCGTAATGAGTAGTTGGAACCGACGTTTAATCCACTTATTAATAATTCTCGCGACGAAAAGTCAGTCGGTGGTGTTTCGTACAATACAAAACTGTTTCGCGGTAACTGCTGGTTCAGAATATTGGTCTGCCGTTAATAATGCAAATTCCCTGGCTGAAACTCACGACTGAATGCATTTAATTATAACACACGTGCAATTTACCAACGAGGTTCGACAAGCAAGGAACATCGTACACAATTACGGTTTACTTGTTAAAATTAATGCCTTAAGGCGACATTCATTTTTCTTCTTTCTTCTGATCACCGAAGAATGAACGTTATACCAACGTTATATCTGCATTCGACTAATTTAAATACATATTTGTTTTTCTCAAAACTATATATACGTATGTACGAGGCAATTAAAAGTCACATCGATCGACTAAATAATTGGAAAATACCAGAAAATGATATACAAACGTTATTTTATTTGTTTTATGCTATTGCTTTGACATAGACGAACTTGTGCAACCAAATCGTTTGTTTTTTTTTTTTTTTTTCTTTTAAATTCTACTGTAATTATATAGCTGGACAAATTTTATAACAGATAAAATTAGTCTGTCTGGCTTCTGGAATATTTACGTATTAACTCGCTGTTTTTTCTTCAGTTTATCAAAATAATGGCCTATTTAGATTACGCTACAAGCAAAACAAATTTAATCGTATAAACTAATTATACATAAGTGCTATGTTGCAGTTGTACATTATTAGCGTTGTTTTCGAGGCTGGCAAACGTGCAATTGAATCGCTCTCAAACTAATTCAAATGCACTGTTTTCAAAACCATGTCCGTACGTATCGCATATGGACTGTACCATATGCAGAACACACTGTGCCATTAAATTGGCCATTAAACCACAATAATCAATCTTATCGTCTACGATCTACAACCACAGTTTATCCTTTAGCCAATTCGAACCTTCTCAATCCTTGCTAAAAAAAAATGCTCATTGTCAGTGTATCCGCCATTAAACCACAATCCACAACCGCTAACCCATCCTGTATCATCCGCGATACACAACCGCGATCCATAACCCATAAACCCGCAAAGAGACAAATAACGAACGAGCAAAACGCGATACTCATCCAAGCAATATCATTTATTGGATTGTATGAACAATAAAATTCATAGCATGAGTTTTTTCTATTTTTATTAGAACACAACAACAGCGTATTAAATAACACGAATCTGTTTGATTTCTCATTGATCCACTACGTGTATTATATAACACCATAAAATAATTACGCAAAAGGGGCGTAAATTGACAAAAGTACACGGTCTCAAGCCGTCATGTCGAACGATTTTTCAAGCAGTCCACGAGAAGGGTACACGGTCGACGACGTGACGAGCGTTTGTCTTTTTTTTTCATTTCTTTTTTTTTTTTTTTTTTTTTTTTATTTCAAGGGACAACGAACGGTTTGTCAAACCGTGTACGTACGTGGATGACTCGTACGGATGACAAACCGACACGAAGGTATCCGGCCCTTGGCAAGCGTTTATTTATGATCCGCCACCACCGCTGCGGACAGAACAGCCGGCGAATCGGATTTACCGTTGGAAATAGCGTTCGATCGCCGCGGCGTGTCTCGAATCGGCAATCGGGACCGAGAGATTATTGCTCCTATTTCCCCTGGACCATCGTCCCTTTTTTTTTCTTCTTCTATCTCTATCACCCCTACATTAACCCCTTTTCTCTTTCCATTCCTTTTTCTCGAATTTCTATTCCTATGGACGAGCCGATCGATCGATGCGTCACGCATGAGTTCCAAACGTTCGTTTCTTTTATAACGTGCGAGGGAAGATATTGATAGATAGCAACGAGAAAAGATATCGAGAACTAGCGGCGTGGAAGAGATCGATTCCTGCTGCTGTATACGTGTTTTTGTCCATAAATTACCCTCACATGCGGACGTTTCTAATGAACATTTCCTCAGAGGCAGAATTTCTAACGGAAATCCTTTGACAAATAGCGTAATATGATATTTAAAGTGTTCCATATAATCGCATATAATTTGACAAAACGATGTCCATCTTGAAATCTCGAAGGCGTAATTGTGCAAAAATATTCGAATGGAATATTTATATATTATATCGCGTTCATAATCCACAAAATAATTGCTCATTTTAGACATACTTATTTAAGTAGTACGTAAAAACATATAAAACAGCGAAAATACAATGTTTGTTATAGCATTTATTAGTACATAGAGAAAGAAATCTCTGCTTACATTCTATTCTTTTACTCGCGTTCATAAAAATATAAATTTGTATAAATATCTGCGAGTTTACTCGCTAATGAAATTTCAAAGTGTTTCGTATAACACACGTAAAATATTCAAAACGAACCCTCCGTATTCTACGATTTCATCTTTCTAGAAATATGTAACGTATTGTTAAACCGTGTGCCAAAAAATTCCCTAAAGAGAAATAAATAACCAACAATATGGATAAAAAGTATCTACAGATGTTGGAATATTTTTAATTACATTGATACTTTTTATTACGTTATTAATACTTTTTATTACGTTCCATTTATTTCCTTTATTACAATTGATAAATGTAGCATAAAAATTCATCAGCTGAAATTTTACTCAACCGAATTGCCAATATGTCACACCGTGTCAATCGTGAAAACGATTCGATCGACGGTCAACTTTACCGATCGACGAATTCTCATCTGGGTTTATTTATGAAGTGGCGGTCAGACGTCGCCGTTGCTTTATCGTCGATGTCTTTTGACGACCGGTGGCGCAATCGATGGCCAACCGATGAATATTTAACGATCGGCCTGTTTACTGTGCTGATAGATGACGCACCGTCGATGCTGTTGCTCCCGCTAATGGCCAGATTCGGTTGGTTAAGGGTTACGGAACTTCCGGTCGGTAGAAGCGAGATCGTGACGCAAGGGAAGCTATTTGTGCGTCCAACCAGGAGGTTCGAGGTTGATTTGTTTGGAGATTTGTGAGTCGGCTGTTTGTTCAAGGGATGAATTACATCGAAGTGATTATTGAGCACCGGGTAATTTTAGATTGCCGGTTTTGATTTATGTTGTAATTAAGAAGGACAGTTTGAGGTGCGGCAGGAAGTTGTTTCACCGGTTCATGGAATATTGAAAGTTCCTGTTACGAAAAGCGAATTAAACTGTTACACGGTATGACTCGGTTAATTTGTTACGCGAATTACATACTGACGTGTCTTATAAATTTTAATGAATTATTAACGACGGATGTTTATACAAATTCATATTGACAGACGCAATTAAAGAAATGTAACGTAATTGTTACGTTTTGCATGATAAATATTAATTCTGAATATTTTGCATACTGTATATGTAATCTATGTATTTTTGCATATTTACGTTCGAAGAATTGCCTGATCAGCTTTGCTGATGACGATGGAACGGGACCTAAAAGATAAAATGGAACGTGCCGAGAAGTACCTCAGTCATCCTTAATCTTTGTACTGATTTGTCGTTGGCGAGAAGCTAACTGATAAATGGCTATGATTAAGCAAATATGCCTCCCATTAGGAAAGAAGGGGAAAAGTATATTTCATCTTGTAGGGGATGTTTTTCTTATACGAGACAAAGACTTTCGATTAATTCCGTTTCATCGTACATTCCCCCAGCAACGAATATAACAGAATCATCACAGGAATATTCCAAATCAGAATGAAACAGCATAACTTAAAAAAAGTTTAAAAAGATTAGAACTTAGCACGTTTGACTCTTCTGGTTTGATTTAACTCTTGCGTAGATTTCGACCCAAAGAAATGGTTACGTGCCGTAGTAAGATCGAGAAGTTGAATGAGAACAATTTTCTTAAAAGAAAATGATTAAGAACGATAACACGCGAAAAATGAAGGAGAGAACGATCAAACGATGTTCGGAACCTTCGTAACGAAACTAAAAAAAGGAACCGAAAACGAACTAGGTAACTTGCTTCGTCAACAACGTTTCAAAAATTGTCGAAACTATTAAATAGAAAGAACAAACACTCGCTAACCGAACATTGCTCGTACAAAACACAATACCACGCACTGTCGTGCAACAGCTTTATCATCATCCTTCCAGCGACTCGTGAAAACGTTTTTCACGCGCCACATATTTCAGCCTCCCTACGTATGGGGCGGACACCCTTGTAAATCCCTCGTCCTTACAAAACGACGAATTTTTAGGCCGTGCAATTTCGAATGGCGCTCTGTCGTCTATCTCTGTGTTTCGACTGAAAAAGGTTGACTGATCGACGATCGAAACTCGTACCCATCTCTTCTCTATTCTATCCGTCGCGTCGTTCGTGAGAATTAAATTCGAACTCCGTCGATGTAGCCACCGTCCGATTTGTCCCTGGAACAATTAAATTTGTTCGTAACGGGTTTATCAAATCACACTAGTGTTTATCTTTTATAGGAGCATCGTAACGAAATATATGAACTGATACAATCGGTACACACGATATACAGGATGTTCCAGGTGGTTTAACAGCTTTCTCAGTATATTAAATGGATATAATCATGCGTAATACGCGTACCGCATGATATATTTTCAAATTTCATTATCATCGTAATGAAACTCGACTAACGTGTTCTCAGCGATTTCGTTAAATTTAATTCGACGTTTCATTTCCGTGGTATCGAATTTTTGTAATCGCTTAAAAGTACCTCTGAATGGCAGGGAATTTTCTTTTATATTTGAATCTCTTTTGTTTGAATCTAATTAACGTATCAAACTATTGTTCCCTTTATACTTTATATTTTTATTCAAAAATATAGAACAATACATGTGTATAAATAGTATGACATTAATATATACACATATAGCAAGTAAATTTGACTGTCAAACCCTGGATCTCCCTATATGTATATAAAATATACACGGACACAAATACGAAACATTGATACACGCACACCTGCTACCGGTAATACCCTTACAGTCGTAAATAACTTAATCACGAGCGTACCTTTCGAACTGTTTCGTACGTAGGACAAATATTTGCGATTTATATTCAACGATTTGTTATAGACACCGTGACAGGGCCGTTTCGAAACAGTGTCACGCGATATTTCATCGTATTAAGACACGCGTGATCCGGCTGCTGCGACGGACCGGTTCTGTTCCTGATCTGTCTGATCCGATGACGTTAGAAACGTGAAAAATAAAAAGATATATCGTTACATGGAATAAAATAGCGAAAATTTAGAATAATACGCGGATAATAACCGTTGCACGATGCACTGTATAATTGAACGATCGACGTCAACGCGAAAGTAGCACCGCCTCTAATGACATCAGCTGAGAGAATTTTAACGCATTTTCCATGACGTGGCCGAAATTTCTTAGTAGCTCGAACTATTCAATGGCAATTTTCCGATTTAAACCGGTCGGTTTAAGGTTTAAGAAATTTAGATTTTACATTTAGTACTTTTTTACTTGATTTGCTATAATATCAGATTGGTACGTGTGAAACATGTTCTTGTCACTTTGGCATGAAACTGTAGAAAACTATAGTTTGTTGAAAGTTATCAATTCTAATTCAGAATTAATTCGTCAGATTCAAACTTCGGTGAAACGACATTGCATAGACTAAGCAAGTATTTCGAGTTTGATAAAACGATGCATTTTTAAGTTATCTTTTTCGATTACGTTTGTACGGCAGAGAGTTATTATTCGATTAGACTTCTCGCTGAATAGTAAAAGTTACATAAATATTAGAAAACTTGTTCGTTCCTGTGTTATTATGATTAATTTATACGTTGTAATAATTGACAGAACGACGATACATAAAGTTGTGTGGAAAAATCTTCGGAATAACAATACATAAAATTGCACGGCAAGATACGTAACGAATTATACTTCAGCTTCTGAAACAAATCTCTGGTATCGTAATTGATAACTGAAATTGCAACGAATGCACATAGAATATAAGAAAAAAAAAGAGGAAGAAAGAGGAAGCATTGGATATATCTTTGCAAGTTAATTACCACAATCTGACAGAAAAATCCGCGTTACTTTCGAACCCACCATGTCAGCTTTCCTCCTGTTCACCATTTCCGCTCGAGCAAATCCGAAGGTATAAAAGCAACCGCCGGCAACGCAAACGTTCGCGTTCATTTTGTCGGCCTGGCAGATTTAATTGAAAGGGCCGAACGTACGAGAGGAGAGGGAAAATCGTTTTTACTAACGGGAAATAGACGCGGGAACAGGGTCTGAAAAATAAATTTCGAATTAATTGTTCCTCGGCGTGATCTTCGATAACTATTTGTGGATTAAGAGAGCGAATCGACTCTTCATCGGGAACGAATTATCCAACTAATACTCGCCGTGAAATCTCCACTGTTCCTACGTACCGTGTTTGCTCGCGAATATTTTCAGCTCTCTTTTCAATGCAAATAAGCCTCGAGTCTCATTGGAAAGTTTACGCGTCCCCGAACACCTCGTACTCTGCTTTAATCTTCCGCCACGAATTTATCAAAGACTGTCTTTGAAGACTGATCTTCCTGCGAAAATTTCGATCCCTCGCTTCGAGTAATTTTCAAGCCATCGTTAATCGATTTAGATCTCGTTTCGCTTTAAAGTAATACAATAGCTATTATTTCGTAAGTTGCTTAACAAAAAGTTGTTTAACTTTCGTAAGTTATTTATTTAGACTGTATATTTGTGGATGTCCTATCGTTTTACGTGCACATTATTTTCTGTAGTTTTAATTGATTAGCGTCTGCAAAAATATATTTTTTGCAAAAGATGCTTTAAAGAGGCGAGAGATAATTCTATTTTAATGGAGCATTGGAGAAATTTATATTTTTGTGATAAAATTTCTTTGTTCATTGTCGCATGTTGAACACTATAATTTCAGAATTGTTACAATTTTCCACGTTCGATTGGTACCATTGAATGACAGGGTACCGTAACAAATTTGAATTGGACATTTATTTCTGCGAATCTTCAAATATTTCATTCAAACTTCTTCTTTCTATATTTCGCATAATAAATGCAATTGACTGTATTTGTCATACAAGACACAGGATACAAAGGAAATTTAAATGACCCAAGGACACCAATAAAAGCTCGACCCTATTCTCGGATTTTTCTACGATTTAATCCACGATATCCTCCATTCCGTTCCATCCACTTTCTATTCCATTTTATTCTCGAAACATAAAGAAACTTTTATCGACGCGTAACAATAAATAAAAAAGTTCTTTTAACCTAAATCAAAGAAATTCCCGAAAAATATCAACACATTCGGCGAACGGTGTATCAAAGCGAGATGGCTCGTTGACAAAACAAACAAATCATTTCAAAGGAATCTAGTCGATAAAGTATCGGATTTTTTTCACGTAAAATCGTGGACACACGTATTTGATCACCAACGATATATTAATTCAGCTCGATTGTGTGCGAATGTCCCTGTACTCCGATTTTCGGTGTTTGAGTAATCGCATCGTCAATCATTATCGCGTTTCAAACGGTTATTCCGTGTCAATATCTCGTTGCTCCTGTTTATCGTTCGTAAAGACAGGTGAAACATAAATATTCAATGGCATCGCGCAATTAGCGAGCAGACGCGATCGCGAAAACTCGACTTGTAAACTATGTAGCCTCAAAGGATCCCTTTTTCTTCTTTTAACTGCTACCCTAAATGTAAAAGCGTTGACAAATTTTAGGAAAGATCCATATAACCGTGTTCGGAATTTTGAGTGGCCGTCCGTTTATGGCACGGACAGGCCATTCCCTTCTTTAGGAAATTCCGAATTACATGTTCTCCCCGAGCTGTAAACCTAATGACTCCGAGGTCAGGTAAAAAATCCCGTGAAAAGCCCAGCCGGAAAGACACGATGGACAGACGAAACCCAACGGCTGGTAGGGAGAATCAGCAACGTAGGAGGACAGTTGATCATCAGACATCGTACCGTGCGGGTGAAATACTTCACTTCCAACAAGATCCTACCACCGCTGTATTCATAACATCACACTTTACTTTTATACAAGTGCAGATACAGTGCTAGATTACTCTAACACTCGATATATTAAACCTGGAGCGTTAATTCATTCGAGGTACGCGATATCGACCGATCGGTTTGACCTGACCGGTTGCTCCTTAGTCGAGAATTCGCAACAAACGTCTTCGGCCATTCTACGTTAAAATTAGAAGACAATTTTTAGTAAATAATTTGCTCAAATGTATTTTATATAATAAATAGCGTAAAATAAGACGCGTGAGATGTAGTGTTACATTCGAAGTTCTTTATAGCTTATTATATTCGCTTCGTTTCGTTCAAAGGTAACATAAGCATATAACGTATAATTATCATTCGAAAATGATTTTTTAAACGAAGCAATGCACATCTGTATAAAACGAAGATTGATCGTTTAACTGGAAAATAAATAGGAAATAAAGACGAAAATAGCGGTGGAAATAAAAAACTGTTCGAAATTGTATAAAATCAATTCTATCGTTGTTTTAAACAATACTTATTCAGAGCCTACACGCGTACACGAGACGAATCAGCGCATGGAAAAATACGGGAAGAAACAAAGCGACGCTTCGAATGACCATTTTCTTTTCGCGTCAGAGTTTTCGGGGCAAATTACTTTTTCATCGTCGGAGTTCCATGGGAAACAGCAATTTCCAATTTTCGCGTTTCGTCAAATCTATTGCGACGGTATTCTTAATTCTTACGTCTCGCCAGGCAATAAGATAATATTTTTCCAAGGCTCGGCTCGAAATTTTCGTATTTTCCACCGTGGAAATATTATACGCTGGGTTGGGTGATTTCCTTCTCGCACACACTTTCTGCAAAAGATGTTCCTCGTAAAAAATACGAACGTCCGCGAATATACGTATATACGACATAGGCGTGTAGATACATTGTCACGATTCTTACGACACGTTCGTAGAAAGCATTTTCCCAAATGCTTTCTCGAATTCCCAACGCCTCGAACGAAGCCACGAGCTGATCTTAAATCTTCCGCGCAGGAATTCCGCCCTGATATTCTGTCTATTTTCAAGGCTATATTATACTTTATCCTCTATCGATTACTGCGGGGATCAGAAATTGGAACTGGAACGCTCGTTGCGAAGTAAAAAATTATTAACATTGACCTCTGATTCTGGCGTAAAAAAATTCTACGCAAAGTATCTGTAACTTTGATGGTAATTCAAAAAATATTTCAACGAAACTTTGATAAACGAGATGTTATATCGTGGTCTTTAAAAATTATGGTGATGTAAATGTTATTAATTGATTGAGAGACAAAAGTTGGATAAATATGACGCTATTAACAAACGTAGATAAAGCAACTTATATATTATTTTTAAAATATTGCATACCTTTGTGAATCTCGCGATTTTAATTAAACATAGAGTAAAAGAAAGAATAATAAGAATTATTTTAAACGAAGTTACTTAAAACGAACAAGCGAAGAATAATAGATTTCTTGCTAGAAAAAATATAATAATATGTGAAAAATAGACACTCATGTTCAAAGTCGCGATCATTCTTTCCAACTATGTTGCATATGTAGAATATGGAAGAATCGTAAGATCGACGGAAGCTGGAAAAGATTGAATAAATGCTCGAGCAACTTCTAAGTGGCGAAACGCGAGTGTCGAGTGCATCTGTTCGACTTGTTAATGTTACTTGGAACTTTCTATTGCAGCGTGAGCAAAAAGACACTGCGAGGGAAGTACTTGAAGACTGTCCTGCGCTGTCGAACCGGATAAGTCACGCACTGTTCCAATATCGTATTTTCGTTTGTAATTTCCTCTCACACGTAATTATCGTGAAAATTTTAATAATTAGATCGCTGAATAAATTTCATTCGCTGAATAGATTTTTATGCATTCATCGAATAAAATTTTATACGTAGAATTTCTACACATATTGCACATATTCTGTACATTTTTGCAAATTTAAATTTCCTATAAATGCATCAACATCCGCCATCTAATAATTATTCATTAAATTTCGAAGGGACGTTCGTTTGTATTTCCATTTGTTTATCGTCAGGAAATAAGTTTGCCTCGTTTCATTAAGGAAGATAATTTTATTACGCGAATAATTTTCGTACACAGCTCTTTTGCATATTTTCTCGTTTTATTTAATATACGGTAATTTTTCGAATTGAAGAAACGTGCCTGACGAAGTTGATGGAGCGCAAGGCGACCATGATGAATAGGAAATTGTAATCACGATGATGCTCGTTTATCATTCTCCATTCTAATTTGTCCGTCTGATAACTGATCGCTTTACTTAGCGAAAGATATATTCATAAACATCGTTTTATTGAATTTGCGGTGCAGAAAATTCATCGTAATATCGTAGATGGTTCGATTCGTAACAGAATTGCGTTTTATCGTATGTTTCATTTGGATGCGTAACGTCAAATATAGGCAACGTTCGCACGAAAGTTAAATTATACTTGTTGTTAAAATGCAGCAAAATCATACTATTTGCAAAACGAAGAGAAAGGATGGCTCGACACACAAAGAACTATGGCAACTAATTTTACATCACGATGGTTGAAACCACGATTATTCATTCGCATTTCTCTTATTTCACCAAACTATTCGCTTCAGACAACAGTAACGAAAATTCAGTGGCGTGAATGCTTCCTGTTAACGAGGCGTACAAATTGCGTTTCACCTGTCGTTCAACTTAAACAGAAAAACGTTACAGGTTACGAACAAACTGGTAACGATAACACATACAATAAAATTAACGAAGTAGTGTACGATCGTTTTTAAAAATGAAATTCCTTTTCTTTTGGCCTACACTTTGTTACTCGATGCATCAGACATGCGAACAAAGTAACGCGATTGCCTTTATTTCTACTTAAACGAAAATTTCTGTTGCCTAAATTTCTGTGCAATAAGATCTTGTTTATTCGAAGTTCGTTTACGAATTTATAGCCGAGTCTCTATTATCCGAAATATATGAACCTAACTTTAATTATACGAATATATTTCCCGTAACAATTAATTATGATCATTTGCCTTTATCCAAAATAAATTCCATGTATCGAAAGAGGAGCAGTTGAGCGTAACGGGAAGCATAGCTTGTCAACTTATTAACATTATTAGCTGATATATTATTATACAAGAGAGTCCAGCTCCTATTATCTCGAATAAGAAGTGCTGGAGGGGATAACTAGCGAAGTTCTATTATCAAAGCTACTCTGTTATCCGAACTATTTTGTCTTCCAACTTGTTCAGACAATGTTGCATTACCGTATAGTAGAACTTCATTTGTTGGAACGAAATTTTCGTTCCTGTCTGATTAAATAAACTCCTGTTCCTCGAAGCTAGACGTGAAGTTCTATTGTACGAAGGAAAAATCATATATGCCGGAGAAACTAAGTGAATTCCTTTTGTGTAAGCTATTTGCCTGTCGATAAATTCATATAAACAAAATTCTACTATATAAGGAATTGATTTTTTCTCATATCTTCGACACTTCCGTATCAAATAATATACAGTACATTATTTTACAAAATATACTTCCAGTCTGTACAGGCATTTACGAAAAATTACGTGAATTTTCGCAGAAACATCTTCAAAGTGATATCTCTTTTTCCCCTTGTCTCTGTTTAATCCACTTTCCTGTCCTTCTGTATCCCCTTGCCCCACTTTATTCCGCCACCAAACCACCATCACAATTACCACCGTAAAATTAGACGTTCCCCTTTACCCCGTCCGTGTCACTGCTACCTCGATATTTTCTGCTCGCGCTTCTCCCATGTACTCTATTTTAACTCTCTGCGTCCCTTTTTCCCCTCGGTTGCCGCCTAAAATCTCGCCGCGTACCACCATTACAATTACCAATTCCACGCTACCAAATGAAGCATCCCTATCGCTGCGAGGCAACGCGAGCTCGATATTTTCCCTTCAGCCCCATTCGCCGACTAATTCGCTCCTTTCGACGAAACACGGCGGAACGTGCTAGTCTTCTGGTTGCCCTCCCTCACCCCACTGCCGCCCTTTAATAATTCACAATTCGCCAAGGATACGCGTACCAGAGTATAATCCATGTCTGCGGGTATGCTGATGCAAGGTATGATTCTCGTGTCACGAGTTTATTAAGTGTATTATCACGATCCTACCTTTCGTCTCTCTCTGTCTCTCTATCTCTCTCTCTCTCTCTCTCTCTCTCTCTCTGTTTCGTCTCTCGTTGTTTCGCTCTCTGTATTTCATTCTTTCGTGTATGCAGTTGATCACATTAATATTTGACACACTTTAAAATGGAATAAGACTTTTAACATTAGATGAAACGACTGGAGGCTTTTTTGGAGAAGTTAAATGGATTGTTAGTTTATTGGATGGCAATTGGTTTGAATGGCGGAGAAAATAACGAAAGTCGCCTTTTACAACATTTTTACCTGAGTCAGTTATGTGCAACACTGAAAATACATTCCACAGATTTATGTCAGTTGCGTACGTGTTGAAAATTTCATCGAAATCGATTGACGTGGTTGCGACCTAGGAGCAGTTAAAAATGGTGAAAATCGAAGCTTTCGGTCTACAACCGTAACAAATATAAAAATTCTTGCATCTATCGATGCCTGTCGCGCATAATACATTTCCAAATTTATGTTTCTCAGAAATGAAGCGTCTTATAGAAAAATTTTCTTCTACGTTTTTTATTTATCTTCGAGCATATTAGTTTGTCTCAAAAGTTTCTTTCGTTTCATAAGTGAAATAATAGAAGCACAACATTTTATGGATTTATGTATTTATTTATTACTATAAAACGGATCAAACATAATTCAATAAAATAATATAAAATAAAAAATGTTGTGTATCTACTACTTCCTTGTAAAACAAAAAGAACTTTTGGGACAACCTAATAGTTTAAAAATCCCTTTCGACCACTTGCTCCTGTTCGACCCGAAATTGATCAAACTTAAATGTACTCGGCAAACCTTCAAAATCGATTTTCTTGAAAGTCTCAGATGAAAAGATATTGTACCAAACCTTTTTCTCATATTTTCACGTAGAATCATCCTCCGCCTACGATTACACTACTATGATTACAACTCCACCCTGTATGCGTACAACTGACATAATTTTCTACAAAACGTATCTTTGAAATGTTCATTGTTCCTCTTGTTATTCTTCTCTGTCGATCTCGTTCTCTTTACGTGGTGCTGGCCTATTCTATGAGTGTTTAGCGAGCGTAATAATAAGTCGGCGAAGCTTTTCGTTTCGTAGCCACTGCGGTGTCACGTCCTCGATATTTGTTTCCCTCTAATAAAGCCTCGTCGTCCGAAGGAAAATCGCGCGTGGCTTGGGATCAACGAGGCAAAGAAAGTTTGAGGATCGGCGGAAAGTTTCTTAGAGCGATGTCCGTGAGACGAATTCGGAATTCAGAGTCGATGCGACGCGACGCGACTTTCGATCCAGACGATCAATTTCAATCATAATCATCGACTGCTTCCTTTCTTCCTTGTTTGCTGCCGGAACATGGTCCAGACTTGTGACTAAAAGAATGAAAGAGGTCGAAAGTGCAGGTAGAGCTCGATTTCCAGTCGAAGATTATTGGCTTTGCAGGGTGTTGTTGGACGATCGAAAGTCGGTTTGTTCCGAGGAGGTTGGCGAGGCTTGCGGTCTTTTGTGATTGGTTTAAGGTTGTTCGTGTAAATGGACGAGTGGCGAAGTTGTGGCGGATGGTTTACAGTTTCTTTCGGCGAATGAACGTCAGCTTGGTAATTAAAGGTTGACGCGGTCAAAACTGGCTGATGACCTGTGTACGTAGGTCACATGGGTCAGGTATTTTTGGGAGCATTTTGTATTGAAATATGAATAATTCAAGTATAAAAGGAATACATTGGTTGAGTATTAATTGGATTGGTTTAATGAAATATGACAAAAGAGGACAATAAATAGGGATATTAATACTTGAATAGCATTATGAAATCGGAGTCACAGCGAACGTATAATTATGCTATCGCGGAGAGAAATTCTATTACGTAATTATTAATTGTATAATTACTGTTTGTTCTTATAAGAAATATTTATTATTGTTATGTTTCTTTACAAATGTAACGTGTATATTAAATCGTAGATCCTTCATGACCACGTTCACTGTAACGTAAATTAAACACTTCTGTTAAACTATTTTATTTATTCTCTTATCTAGAGAGATAAATTCGTATTTTGGTCGGTGGGAAATATTATGTATGAAAATATTAATACAAAAGACAATTTTATATTTTTTTCCATAAATAGTTATGTCTTAAATAATATTGGAGCAGAATAATCTACTTAATAAGAAATGAAATTACGATTAAAGGACGTTAGACACGAATGTAACGCACTGTAATTATAACAAGAAACGAGTGAGTAGTCGCAGCTATGCAAATCATCCACGATGACGTAAGCGTATCTTGTAGCAATAATGCACCATATGGTATGAACTATACAGTATTACATCGAGATAATGCGAAACGTATGTAAATTCAAGTAATACCTGTGTACGCGACACTAAAGTTCTCAAAGATAGGTCAGAACAATCACCCGATATTATAGAGATGATAATTCGTGGGTTGAATAGGAAATGCTAAATGCACGAACGATGATATAACTGTTTCTATAAACGAACAAGAAACTTGACGTTGCGTTCTGACGTGAAGGATCAAGATGGAAATTTTAGGAAAGTAAAATACAAATAATTCTAAACGAAACGAAACATAATACGAAAATCAATAATAATTCAAATCCCATGACACAAGACGTTCGATGATATTCTATAATATTGCTTTAAATAAACTAAATTCAATCGCGGCCCAAAGCAAACTAAACGAAATCAAATTATCCGCAACTAGCCATCAACAAAATACACGAAGTATCAGAAACCAATCAAAACTAAAAGAAACCAACCACACAAGATAAAACCAATTTCTATTGAAAGAAAAGGTCGAAACAACCTAGATTAGCACCAGGCAGCGATCAACCCTCGGGAGGAGTCATTCGATAACTAGCAACACAGGAAACTAACTTTTCTTCTGTTATTAAGCCAGAGAGAAAAATAACTCCTCGGAAAGTATACTCATTTTTAGTGAAATATTAATTAAATATACGTTTGCACGAAATATCTCGTAATTTCTATATATTATTTCACATTGGTTTCAAATTTGACAGTCAATCGACGATCGTGTTTCGTAATTGCGCTAATAGAATTTCAAAATGTTTTGCATAATACGTACGAAGTGTTCGAAATATTTCGACGAGCCAATCTGATTATAATTTCAAAAACGAGTGTAGTTGATCTACTAAAAAATTGAAGAGAACGCAAAGTAACAGCCAATGTTAACAAGGGACGAAGGATTAATTTCTACGATTACACTTGGTTGTTCAAGGTTTTCGGTATAATTGCAAGATAAACGAGCCTCCCTAATTCCATGGCCAATCGCAAACGCTATTGTGTCGGTGTCTCAAGGATGCAGATCTTGCATTTACGTTTCGTAGCGTGCAATATGCGTGACAGAGTTGCACACACGATAAGAAAGACGACTGTGTCCTGTGTAGTTGCCTCTCGATCAAGACTGTTACGCTGTGTGTGTTTGCCGAATCGATCCGTAGATCTCTGTGTCTATTGGCATGGCCATTTGTCTGAAACTATAGGGCAGACTGCGTCACGTAACACCGGCATACGTTCAATCTCTGAAGGGTGACTAGTCGCCGCGTTTCATCCCTCTTGCGATCCTCCAATTCCGCTTGGAGATTATCCCCCCGCCGGATCTACGTTATTAATGGTCTCCTTCAGCGCGATTCCCAAATGGAGATCGTTGGAAATATCTAATTATGGTCTGTTACGTAATTTCCTGGAAAATAGGTATTGTTCTGTTATGGCCGCCCTCTTCCACGCTCGACCTTATCCATCCTGTTTAGGAGGATTTCATAGGGAAATTAGATTGATTTTTAATGCGACAAGGGTGGTTTTGCATGGATGGGATTCCAGATGAGGATACGATAGAGATACGTTGCTCGTGAAGGATGAATTTCGATAAAGGTTCTCCATTTAATACTCGTTAGATGGTGTACTCTTTGTGATATAAGGGTGTTTTCACACTGGTAGTTTCCATAATGCCTTTTTTTCGATATATGCTAAATTTATGAGAGAAATAGAAAAGAATAAAATTTTGTTATATTTATGTTAAATAGATTCTTTGAATTTGCCATGATTCTTGAACAACGACGATATCACGAATATCTTTTATCCGATAACTGAAGTTCTTTATACTTTATAAAAGTATTTGTCGAAATAAATTCAATACGTTTAATACTTAATACTATTTGATATTATGTGTGCATTAGTATCACGTGTTTTATGGAGTTCAATTAATTGGAATAAGAGATCATTGAAGGAATCAAATTGTTCAGAAAATGTATAATATCGTTTAAATCGTGCGAATATTCTTTTAAAGGGATCCATTACCTTCACATTTTTACTATTCATTATGTAACATTAATTACATAAGAAATATTTTACTATCTGTTCTACGCATTAATTATCGCGTTTAATTCGCTCTCTGATAATGCCAGTCCGTGGTTTAGCGAAAGAAATTGTAAGTATCAGCGCTGTAAAATCATTTCCCGCAACGGGCAACTAATTAATTCTAGATTACATCGGGTGAGTGTATTTGGCTGCACGGAGGAATGCATTTATGCTTTTGTGCAACGAGCAAACACACGCATTCGACAAACTTCCGTCACAAAAGTCAACCGTAGTCAAAATAAATACGTGGAAACTGACTTAATAGCCACTGCATCCCAAGATACAGAACGACCTCCTCACGACGGTTTTATATTCTTTATTGTCAACATTGCAAACGAAATATTCTTTTCTCGTGTGCTTTCCACTTCGTAATATTATTTTCAATGTCATTTACCTTTAATTTTACTTCTTATTTAGATAGAGAAACTAGTAAACAGGCAGTGTATTTAGCATCGAACATAGAAATAAATTGAAGTCGAATAATTGTAGAGTGATACATGTAAATGTATATATTTTCAAAACCTTATTACGAATTTTCAAGGCTTTAAAAATATATTGCGGATTCTGTGCATTTTCGTATTTCAGTTAAATTGAAATCTAAATATTGCACGAAGTATTTTGAATATTTTGTACTTTAGACATTTTATACTTTGGATATTATCTATTATACGCATTCTTGTGGACTTTTGCCACCTGAAATTCCTTGCAAAGACAGCTTATAATCTGAAAATACATAGAAATCAATTTATAAAGCAACGTTGTTAATTAAAGTGTAATTGCATCCATTTTTCTCGTTAGAATGAAAATTCACATGGAAATATTGCATCGAGTAAATGACGATCGATAAACAGTGCATAGAACTTTCGATCATTTACCTTACGCACTTTTC
Organism: Bombus fervidus; assembly: GCF_041682495.2. Lineage (NCBI taxonomy): Eukaryota > Metazoa > Arthropoda > Insecta > Hymenoptera > Apidae > Bombus > Bombus fervidus. The sequence goes on along the minus strand of NC_091530.1, from coordinate 9,220,653 downwards.
CCCGACGATTTCCCTGGTGGCATTCGCTGTTTCCCCTTTTCTTCGCGTTCGTGCTTCTCCATTTTCTCATTTTCGCGCACTGCTGCCCCTTTTGTCGCACGCGGTAACAAAATATCGCGACGACACTGGCGAGTTTGAGTTATTGGCGTCGAACACGTCCGGACTACTTTATCCTACAGTAAAGGGTACCAGAATTCACGTGAGAAATCGATAGCTCGACGACTAGGCTGACTTGCCTGATACAGAGACTATTTTATAAGTTTCTCAACAGCCTGGCATTGAGCGATTTCTCTATTGGAAATTGAAGGGATTCTCGATATTTTTCGTGTAATGTTATCCTCTCTTTCGATTTCTAAATAATACAACAAACAATAATAAGAACAGAATAAATTACTTTTGTCTCGTTTGAAGTCACGTGACCAATGATTAAATATACCAGTGTATTAAGTATATATAATCATGTAGCTTTATATATTATGGAGTATATGAACCATATGAGATATATATGAAAAAGTATGAATATATTGTCTTACGTCGGCCGACTCTCTACCTAAACCAGGCCATTCACCGCGGGCAAGATGACATCCAGATGTCTACACATCCTTATTGCGTACCCTCGATAGTCTTAAGGACCGACCATAAATCTCAAGAATTTTCTAGCTAAAGTCCTTCAGACCGAACAAAAATCTTTTTCCTAAAGCGTTTTCTAAAGTTTATTGTTTACTACGAGAAGACACGGAAAAGTTAGTTTGTCTCACGTATGATGCGTCCCAGTAGCAACTTTCAATCGAGGGCGGCTAAGACCCTTCCTTGTCCACCAACCTTCTTATTATCTGTTGGAATATAACGATATTTCACGCATAGGCACAAACACTCTTACACAGACACCCACACAGGCATTTGAACAGGACACTTACTCATTACTGTATAGAGAGTGGGGTTCAAAATATTTAAGGGATCATGGATCACTACCTAAGTCTAGTCTGAGAGTAACTGGCCAACAATCAACAATTCTTGCATACTTTGTTAATTATATCACTCGCTTATATACATTTGATTCTGTAGTTCTGTTTAATAAATATCACTAAATATTATTTCAACATAAACATTGTGTCTTCCACAGATTATTAATCTTAACTTTAAGATTAAATTCTAACATTATCCAATCAGAAGCAATGTCTACTGCCCTCACTTTTCTAACCAAAATTGTCATCAACAAATCCGATGATTCCGTGCGCTAGACACACCCATCACTAACTTTCTTCCGACACAACATCGTCACTAAACTTCACTTATTCTTCATCGTTAGAATAGTTAACATGTCTGTACCGTGTCTCTACCCTCAAATTAAATCCATCACTTACTTAACTTGTACATACGCACCAGCGTAACTATCGTCAATGCAAAGTTGTTGGAATAAACATTATTTTATACGCGTTAATTCAGTGTATACTCAATTAAAGCAGCAGCTTTATCGTAACAGAAATAAGGAGATCAATCAGTTCGTGGCGTCGATTATCTAATCGTAACGGGAATTTACGACTCCCGTTGACGTGCTTTCTCGCGATCGCGTCTCTCCGCGAATGGTCGATTAAACATATTGCATACGATATTTGTAACATTTATAACATTTAAAAATCAAGCCTATCTTGCACAATTCAACTAATGTCATCAACAGAATTTTACAAGTCTCAAGTTTGTTAAATTTAACAGTGCTGATACATCGCCTCACGTAACAGTAATAACTTTATATATATCAATTACATTGCTGCAAGTAAATATTACAAATTACACGTCAACTAATTTTCCTTTTCGACACGATACTGTAAAGTTCTAAAGCTTTGTTCGCACAGCAGAAGTCCACGACCAACTTTGTCACGGACACTCGTCGATTTAATATCAATTTAATGTTACTTTACTCGATTACTACGCAAAATACTCGAGTAAATTTTACTTGGCTATATTACGCAAAATATCGAAGTAAATTTTGAGATCGTTATTCGACCCCAATTGACAAATGTACTGTAAAATTGCCAAAGCAAAGGAGATGAAACTGCCGGAGTTAAACAATCTCTCAGCAACACCGATCGATGTCTGGAGCGATTGTACGACGATCTCAAAGAAATATACCGGTCCTTTGCTTTCAATGATAACTCCAGCCGAGCAAGCACATTATTTCGCTTAATTGCCTGCCTCGAAGACGATTCAAACTGTCGTCCTGGCAACTAACCCCTCGATAAGTTCATGCCCGCGTAGAACAACCAATAAGACGTATGGAGGAGCCGAAAAAGCTACATGGCAGCAACGGAAAAAATAGAGAAACGTAGGTGAGACGGGGAGAAAGAAATATTCGGAGAAAATGACCGCTGTAAATTAACAAACGAACGAGAAGAAGAGAGTTGCAAGGCAAAAGCACGCTATTTTCCACGTAATTACTGTAACTTGCAATCTTTCAAGTACTCGTTACAGCTTGATTCGTTTCATTAAAGCCGATATAATTGGTATCCCTCATTTCACGAGGCTCTTTGAGCTTCTCTCGCAAAGTCTTGAAATTATTGTTCCATAGATTTTATGTATTATCCTGGATGCTCCTAATTATTGTAATATTTCGTTTGAAAGGATTGGAGAAAACGTCAGCCTGCTCGTTATCAAAATATTTAAGCTGCGACGTAATTGAAGGAATTATTGAAAGAAAATGATAAAATAACTTGTGAATACTATTAGGTTGTCCGAAAAGTGTTTTTCTTTTATAGACACGACTTTTACAACGATGTATCTTTATACAAGCATGAAACCTAATCTGTCGAATGTTGTGATCTTTATTTTGATGGAACAAAATCGATCATACGTAATTCGATAAAATAATATAAAACGGAAGATGTGCATCCATTATTTTCTTATAAAACGAAAGAAACTTCTCGGATGACCTAATACTAGATATAAAGAGCTATTGTACAATATAGAGATATGAAAAAAGGACGCTTATCGTGCTAAAATTTCCTCAGACTTGATAAAATGTGGGATCCAGCTGCAAGAAGATATATCTGTGAACAGGGAAAAAATAAGCAAATTCTACGATCGCCCTTTCGTAACTACAAAGTCGAAAAACAGAATTCTCTGATATTAGTCGTAACTCAATCGAAAGCAATTGCGTTATATTAACTGCTAAAAACTTCGCCTTTGCTCGCAAAACTACGATGTTCTATGATTTTATGGAATCCAGAGAAATTAATATTTTACAATCGGCCGCTGCCACGATGGCGTAAGATTACATTTGTCTACGAATTATAAATGTTTATAGCAGTGCCAGCGGAAAAGTATGGCCACCTCAAAGAGTTAAAATACATGAAACACTGTAACAAATTATTGCACTTAATTAGCTTCTTTTAGAGGTTGGCCTGTTCCTCAAACTTTGGCACATCGCATCCCAAAGGCAACATTTCAGTGCACGACCAAAAGACGAAAACCAGAGACGATTGAGCTGGTCTGACAGGCTCGTAAAACCCGGCGAACCACACCATTTTGGCGATCTATGAGAGAAAATGTCCGGCTATGCCAATCAGCCGACGCGTGGTGCAACGAACCGACGATTGATGTGCGTTGATGAGACGCGTTCGATCTGTTCCCTGTCTTTTAGACTGGCGTTAACGAACGTTAGCGTTAACCAACCGAAACGTTTCGCGCTCCACCATGGGGTTTCCCTTTGCCCGGCCATCGACCATGCCATTCGCAGATTTTGATGCCGCGTTGACTTTGGTGGCTGCCTTTCAACCGGCCGTTCGAATGGCCTCCGAATGTACACGGCCAACGTTTGAATGGCACGGCCGTTGCGTCGCTCGTGCATAAAACGAAAAAGATAAGGAGAATCAGAGAAAAATTAATTCTCTTCCGGTTGACGCCGGCCGTCTGCGATTGAAAGGTCATCGCGCATGGTGGGACAATTTAGAAATTGAGACGCGCGCTAGAGGTAGAGAGAAGAATTGAAATTCCTAATACGCCTACACTAACGCTGAAAAATATACGGACGCTTAATTATTTTTGATAAAATATAAACTGATTAGAGAATTAGTAAATAGGATGACTCAGGATGATTTGATTCTTGGGGATATCGTAGAATAATCAGGACACGATAAAGTTATTTCGATAAAGATATAAATTAGTTAGAAAATTACAAATGGAGAAATTCAGGGCAATTTTATTGTTTGTTCGAGCTATCGTAGAATATCGTATCGACGAAATTGATTTTTAAAAATTAATATATCGCTGTTTGATCTCTAACTAAATCAAAAAATGTCGAATTTGCTTTTGTTGAATGCAGGGTCTACGTTAGGTTTTTATTTTTATCGCGTCGAAACGACGTATTTAGAATTGCGTCAGTTTTACGTCAGAAGGTAATCGTATTAATAAGGTCTATATTTATTATTTTCAAAAACTCAAATTTTGGAAAAACTTCTATTGTAGAATTCAAATCTTTTTAAGTTGTGCCACAATCGATGCCAAGCAACGATATAATAAAAAGATCGGTATTTATAAGCGTCAAATAATTGCATTGCGAAGTAATTTGTTTATTTAAGACGTTCATTATACGCAGCTTGTCTGGTTATCACGATATAGATAAAGTAGAAAAGGATCTTCCAAATTAATTGAAAGACTATCGTGATTCATTTTAACAATAACATCTTAAACCATTTGATATTTCGATAAATCAAATACAAGAATAAAAATACTTTTATAGCAAAATTAAATGTTTGAGATTAGTGAGATTTTTTATTGTGAAAAATAAGTACAATGTACTATTATAAATAGTACCAAAAAAAGAGTAGAGCTCGTAGATTTAATACTTACAGAAATATAAATTCTTCTAAAAAGATAGTTTTCGTCAAAATCAGCGAAAGCTCTTTTCTTTTTTTTAATAATTTTCATAGTAACAATATGATGACCTATTTTCATATACATTACGATATACATATACATATTTCAATATGAACAGTCCTAGACGTCGCGTCGAGTAGAAGAGTAATCGATTTGTAAGTAGAATAACCCATGCGTGACCAGACAAGACGTCTAGCGGCATGCTATCGTTGACTTCCATCATGCGTTCTATCATAATATCTTTTGAAATTCTCTTCAATACATCAGACCATAATTTCATATTGGTTGAATTGTTTCCTGCTGTTTATCCTTTTAATTCTTTTAAAGATACTACTACATTGGCAACTAAATGATTGCGGATTTTGTCATTAGGTGGTAATAACAAAATCCGAAATCACTTAGTTGCCAACCCAATATAATAAAAATCTGTAAAAAAAATTAACTAATTATTTGACTATTACATAAACGAAATATTTACCTTATATTTCATCTGAATAAATATTTTCCGAAATTGATCAAATTATTGCGTTAATTGCATCAAAATTATAGGCTTCGTCGCTGACAGATTTATTTCTATACAAAAAGATATGATCGTTCCCTATCCCTTTTCTTTCCCTACTTGATTTTAATAGTGATCGCTTCAGCAAGGCTTTACCTTGTAATATATTGTTCGTAAAGGTTGAAACTTCAGATTAGGGCTGTGAAATCTGCAGTTTGAAATCCTATCGTGCTACATTAAGCTTTTGGATTTACATTGGTAGTTTCATTAGCTTCCACACGATTAAATTTACATTTTTAGCAGATAGTTCTCCTGTTAGGATGAGCTAAGGATTTCGTACCTAAGTCTTTTCTTGACTTTTACAAGATTAATATTTGAGAGATTTGGATCCCCCATCTATTATTTATATTAAACTTAGGGGTTTGACGTTCTTCCTAGTCCTCTCTCTCTCTCTCTCTCTCTCTCTCTCTCTCTCTCTCTCTCTCTCTCTCTCTCTCTCTCTCTCTCTCTCTCTCTCTCTCTCTCTCTCTCTCTCTCTCTCTCTCTCTCTCTCTCTTAATCTATTAAACGTCTTCATGATTTCCCCTTCTGTTGTATGGAACTTACATATTTGTCTACGTAAGTCCTGTCCGGACTTCAGTTGCTTCTGCTACATTAAGTCGCTGCCTGCTGCCTCTTCCCCCCTCATTTGAATTTGTATTTAAGATATGGACTCCTGCTTTACCTCATTAAACTTTCAATTTCCATGTACTTATCTCATTATATTAACCAGCCGTTCCTTTACCAGTTTCCAGATCTCCAAATATTCCCATTTATCGTTCGCATCTTTAAATTTCGAGACTTTATAGCCTTCGAATCTTTCAATTTCCATATTCCTAAGTTTTGAATCTAGCCGTTCGCAAATTTTAAGATTCTCAAATTTTTCGATCTTCAAACATCTAAGTTTTCGAAATTCCCAGCGCTTACATTTTCATCGTTGCGCATGCTCAGGTTTTCAAATTCTCAGATATTCGAATTTCCTCGATTCTGATTGTCGAATTTCGTATTGTCGAAATCGCCCCCAGGCGACGAATTTCCAAAATTCTGAACGATCGAATCTTCAAATATTTAAATTTAATAAATCCCAAATTTCCAGATTCTCAGATGTTTCAATGTTTCAAGTTTCGAATCCTCGAATTTTCAGACATTTTTCAATGTCGAAATATTTGAGTCCGTGTAACGCATTAAAAAATTCAAAGTTCTTTACTGCACGCGATCCTAATGGAATGCCCTCAATACTGTTTATTATTCAGATTGTTGCGCGTTATTCCCCTGCGGCGTTAGCTTGGCAAAAAGCGTGCATTACCTTAAAAGACAACGCACGTGCATACGTGCGTGCTGGCTGCTGTTTGTTTCGTTAAAAAGATGTTCACGAACTCTGTGACTATCTTATTAAAATTTAGCTGGATAAAGGGAGACCGCGTATGGTACAGGGTTCTCGGTGTTGTTCTTATCGGATTTTATAAAAATTCATGATACTCGAGTGGTAACGCACGAACGGATAGACACGAAGCTTCTCTCGAACGTGTACATTCGCTATACATACATAAACGAACAAGAGAAAAAGATAGGAAAACTCATGACAAAAAGGATACAATTCGTTCTATCGACTTCAAACATTTCTATCGTGTATTCTCATTCTCCAAAAGCATAATTTAATATTTCTCTGCTTTATTACGACAATCCGTTTCGAATGAAATTCTTTCGTTCATTTAATTATCTTCTGCTAAATATCGCACTCTATTACTTCCCTACAATCGCGATGTCTTAGTAAGAGATAATAATTGCAAATGAACAATGGAAAAATAAAATTTATGGGAAACAATTTAATTAATCTTATCTAAGCTGATTATAAGCTGGTAAGATCCTTTTTATTTGGTTTATTAGAATTATGTACAAAATACGAAGAATATTCGAAATTGATCTTCCAAAGAACAAAGCTTCCTATGAAATTTCCGATATATCTCTTTACGGTGCTATCTCTCTGTTTCATTACACCGCAATTACAGGCGCACGTGTACAGCCTATGACTAAACCTTCAAGATATGTTCAATCTCAAATTAAAACTAAGGGACGCAGAGAAAGAAAGACACGTGTTATTTTTTTACGCTTTTCAGCTTTTTCTATTCCTAAACTGAAAGCAAAGGATATGTTGAAAGAGAGAGATGAAGCAAAATGGTTTCGTATAGAATGGCTGGAGGGAAAATTCGACCGCGATCTCGTTAAATATTTCTAATCTCAAATTGAAATCGAAGGACACGCAAAAAGAAAGACACGTGTTATTTTTCACGACAGACTCAGCCACTTTCTTATTACGCCATAATTGGCGTATAAATAACTGATATTACGAAATCTTCGAGAAATTTCTAATCTGAAATTGAGACGAAAGGACGCGTTCAAAGAAAGAGGCGAGTCACAGAAAGACGCTAGTTTGGTCTGGAATAACTCGAGGCAAGATTCGACCGGGTTCTCATTAAAGGCTATGCGCAAACGTTCCAGATGTGTTAAGAGCAAACATACTCAACCATGCAGTGTCAACGTTCGGAAGTCGAGGGCTCGCAATCGAAATTTAGGTCGTACCAATTAATATTATAATTCCTCGTGGTCGCAAAGATAAATGGGAAACTATAAATCGAGCTGGAGTAGCGCACGAGGTCGTCATTACCATCTCCATTATTCCGTACGCGGCAACGTTAACGTAACATTGAAAATATAGTCGGTGATGAATTTCCTTTGTCTCTCCTTTTCGTGTGCGCTCCTTCGCCCCCTTTCCTTTCAACCTTTTGCCTCTCCACTTTGCCTTTGCTCGCGTGCACCACCAGCCACCGGAAAAATAACGTCGTTTTCGAGCGACTTGACATTTCGTATTATTTACTAACCTCGCATTCGTCGTCTTCTTTTTTCCTTCTTCTCCGTTTTCTCGTTGGAACCGCAGCACGAAACGAAATTTTGTTTCTTGCCGAGGGAACTGTAAAAGGCACGAGAAGGAAGTTACATCTTTAATCCTCTGTCCTGGGGAACAATAGTACATAGAACTGTACGCGCCATGCTTTCCACCCTTGAATTTTCCTCTCAATTTTCGCTAACATCCTAGTGCAATCGTTTCTCTTTCTTCTTTTTTTTTCCTATTTACCTTTCTTCTTTTTGACGCGATTACAAATGAAAGCCGCAAGGAAGAGACGTGGGAAGATCGTGTTTCGGCCGAGCAATTTTATAATTTAAACTCGTTCTTCTTTGATTTTGCGTTGTGAAACATTTCTCATTCTCTTTTTTCTTTTCACGTTAAACGTAATTTCGATGAACGATTACTTGTGCGTACGTTAGCTTCCCTCCATTTTAGTATTCCAGCTTCTTTTGAGATATTTTACTTGATTTTCGAGTCACTCTGTTGGAGCATACTTTGACGTCTGATTGGTTTAAACGCGATTCGAAAAGACACGAATAAATTGGTTGCGTACGTGCATGTTAGTTTGATGTAAGAAAAATGGTATTGTTAGATACCTTTGAAAATGAATATTGTAAATAGATAATAAAAAGAGAATCCTTTCAATCGATAAACGTCATGTTTGCTTCTACAAAATGTTAGGAAGTTGATGGTGTAAGAAACGTTAACATGTTGGTTAGCTCGGGATAAAAATGGATTAAAAATCGATTGTACGATGCCGCTTCCTGCAGCGTCGTCCGCCGGAAGTACGTTCTCTGCTGTCACTGACGAAGATGAATCGTACGTGACGAGAGGCCCGGCACGCTATTATTGTAACTTTTCAACAAGGCAATGACTTGATTCAGCGGAGTTGCTCGATATTCTGGGCCAATCGCTTTGACTCAAAGTTATTTCGTACATAATTCGAGATACAACTTCGACTGTTGATAGAAAGGAGGAATATAAACGTGCAATATCGCCGCGTGTATTTTTCTAATTTCGTAGGTTTCAAATGCATTTCACCATTTATTTTCTCCTTTCTTTTTTAAACAATTGCGAGTAAGAGTTAGAGGGAAAAAAGGATGGTATAAGAAAGAACGAGGAAACGAATCGCGAATTATTTACTTACATGTGAAAATCGAGTTCTTAAGAAGGAAAATATACATTCGTATTTTTTCTCAACAGGAAGAATCGAAAATTAGCCTCTATCTAGCCTCATCTGCGCTGTTATTAATCTTTCAAAAGCTCGATCGTGTTTGCACAATTACGATTACGGTGTTTGCGGCTTGCTCTCTGCCGAGGCGTTTTATTATTGTACCATTTGCATACATTCCACTGTTCCACGAGCAATTATGCATAATTATACGCGATTGTTATAGAGTGCAAAGGGAAAGGGCGCCTTGGACGCGATTAACAACATTTCCATCCGCGGGCAAGCTCTTTAACTTTCAAAGAAGCTATTTCGAAATTACATGGAAAATAGATCGAGAGGTGAACATCTAAGCGAAGAGCTAATTCATTAATATGTAGAAAGATAATTACCACGACACGCGTTCTATGGAGAAATTTTAAGAGACGTAATGAATTTCCTTTAGAATATTCTCGTTCAGGCTCAAAGATAAACAAGCTATCGGAATTCTTTTCCAATAAAGAGACGAGGTAATTTCTAAACGTTGAGGAATTAAAAAATTAACGCTTGTGATAAAACACTGTCAATTTAAATACGTAGCTACAGCTTGAAACAACGTAATTTGTGGAAAATGCTCGATAACAGCGAGAATTAATTAAGGGTCTCAAAGAACGGGTTTGCAGAGGCAACTTGAAAAGAAAGAAAAAGACACGTTTCACACAGGGTTTTATGAAAATGAAGTTTGCGAGGAGCAAAATTTTCAAGGGAAAAGGAATTTTTAATTTTATAGAACGTTATGGTTTCGCTTTTTCAACAAGATTTCGAGCTTCTAAAATGTCACATTTTCCAGTCAAATTTCCAAATATTTAGATTTTTCAAACTAATTCTGGAAAATGTTCGAATAATCGGCTTTCGGATATATCCTGGCTAACAATTTATGTATTGGCAGCAGCGAAAATGCAATGATAATATATAAGATATTGAACCGAATTGTTATAGAGGTTTATACAGATTTTGATAGAAAAATATAGGAAAGGGCAAACCAATATTTGTCGCGTGAAAATTTACGATTAATTCCACCGAAAGGCTGTATTGTCGTGTGACATTTCGATATCGATTGGTATCTCCAAAGAACGATCCCCCCGAATACTCAATTTCATCGGTACGAAATTTCTGCATTGTATCGAAATTAATATTTACGAAAGCAAAATGCGCAGTCGAACGGCCCGATTGTATTTCGTCGGCGGAAATATCAAACGGTATATCAACAACCGTTAAATTCCGCCTACGCATAATTATTATTGTTCGTGATAAATCTTGATTTTTCAGTTCAATGTTAAATAATTGATAAATCAAAGGATGTTCGATCCTTTTACGTGGAAAATGCATGTCCATAAAAAACGGCTCTGAACTTACAAACAACAAATAGATTCTTGTTTAAATTCTGAGAATAATGTAATTGGAATATTAATTATAATTATGATTTGTTGAGATTATTAGCTGTATGTGAATACAAAGGAACGCGTGAATAAATTGTAAGGTAAAAAATATATTTTAAATACTGAAATGTAAATACAAATCGGAATATAATTGAGCTGATCCAGATCCGCACGCTAGCAGTGTTATCCTATGACTGAACCTGTGTGTTGACCTGTGTACTGTTTATGGTTTGCCTTCGACCCAGTCTTTTGTCTATACGCTGTCGATTTTTTTTTTTTTTTTTTGCGTTTATTTTACAATCAATTCTCGTTAGAGAATTTTAAGTAAATTTATCTGACGTGATACTATGACATGATTAATTAGTGTTTATAGTATGCTTGATTCTATTTGAATCTAGTGCTTAGGTCTAAGGTACAATGTCTTTTTAGCCTGCGGATCTGTTCCGACGTGTCGAGTAGTTGAGTAATTAGAGGGTTTTGGTGGTTGTTACCTCTTGTGCTATGTCTATTGCTGAATTTTGATATTTCTTCTTTGACTGTGGGTATCTTGAGGTCGTGATGTATCGTTTCGTTGGTGACGTACCAAGGTGCATCTATTAGGGATCTTAAGGTTTTCGATTGGAATCGTTGGAGAATTTCTATGTTGGAATTACTTGCTGTTCCCCATAGTTGGATTCCATAGGTCCAAAGAGGTTTTAATATGGCCTTGTGTAATGTAATTTTTACGCTGTCGATGGCTTCAGTGCTTGAGAAAAATAAATGGTGCAATACAACGATATTTCACGCATAGGGATAAGTACCCTTACACAGACATTTGAACAGGACACTTACACAGGTCATACTCATTACTGTATAGAGAGTGGGGCTCAAAGTATTTAAAAGATTATGGGTCACTACCTAAGTCTAGTCTGAGAGTAACTGACCAACAATCAACAATCTCCATACGTTGTTAATTATATCACTCGCTTATATGCATTTGATTCTGTAGTTCTGTTTAATAAACATCACTGAATATTATTTCAACATAAACATTGTGTCTTCCACAGATTATTAATCTTAAGAGTTTTCTTAGAAGTGATGACCACTTCAACATGATTATATATATAAACGTATATAATTTTTATTCACGTATAATTCTACTGAACGTAATATCTATGTATAAAATTATATATGCACAATATTTGGGTGTATTAAATATTTGTACATTTATCTATAACTTATATGCTATTCCATCTTCCTTTCTATTTTCAAACAGATTTGATAGATTGTCGTATATGAAATAATCGATTGCACAAACGCGTTAAATCCGTCAGAATTCTGCTGGCTAAATGTACACACCGAATAACATTTATGGTACATCAATTTAAAGCATGCAACTAACCGAGTACAGCGTACGATCGATGTTTTGTCAATTCTTCTGTTACTAAATGACAGATTGTGTATCAAAGCGAGCCATTGATCAAAATGAAATTCAGCTATTTTCCTTATACGAGCTTACAATTGAAAATATCGTAGTAACTTTATTACAAAATAGTAGATGCTATATGAAGGCATACTAGGAATCAGAAAATCTATATATTTTACTCTTGAACGAAAACGTTGGAGGAAATCAAAGAATTCTGACTATATAGAATACATTTGATAATTATAAAATATATTTAAAATTAACTTCTATAATAACGAGATTAAAAACTTTGGCGCAACATATAGCAAGGTAGAAGATTCCTAAACAGAAGAATTATTATATTTCAGATACTAACAACCTAAATAATTACCTCGTCTCTCACGATTCACAGTTTAATAAATATTATTCTTTACCAAACTGTAAACTTTGGAAGCAACACAATTTTATTAAAAACTCGAGCCTCGAGACAACCTAACGTTTTAACAATAACCTATTTGCTATATTTCGCGTGCATGAATTCGTATGCAGGAAAAATACACGTCGAGTAACAAAACAGAAGAGACAACGTTGTAAATACCCGCGTCTGTTCGAAATCGTTCTCACAAGAACGCATCTGCAACGCGGCGTATCGTTTCAAAGCGTACGCGATGCTTTCAGTTAATCATCCCTCTAATTACAACGATCGGTTGAACTTCCACGTTTACACGGTGGTCTCGTGGAAAACAGAGCGCAGACAGAATTTTAATTGGCCGACGCCAAAGGTTAAATAAAAACACGCTGAACGAAGCGAGTCTCGTTGTCGTTTTTCCACACGTTCCTACCTCGAGAGCCGCGCGCTTTAATTTCCTTCTAACTTGACGCGAAGAAACTTTCGCGGGAGTTTGTTTCGCTCGCAAGGTGTCCATTTTCGCGAATCGATCGTGCTTTTCGAGAGTGGCCCTTAATCCCGCTGTACTTATCGTATAGCGAGGAACACTGACGGGGGAGAAACACGTGGAGATCGAATGCAAATTGACGAGAGCCGCCAGGAAAATGTTTCGTTTGTCAAAGCGATGTTTCGCTTTGAATGTCCCAACGAACAAATCCTTTGACGATTTCGGTGGCCTCAGTAACTTGTAAAGCGAGCTTTAATACTTTATTTCACCCCTCTACCTGCATCATTTTTAACGTTAAATAATCTCTCGTTACGTGGGAAATTTTTTCCCCGAGAGATTATCGACCATAATGAAAACAAAAATGAGATATCAAGCGTAATGGAACACGAGTATGTAATTTGGAATATGTTTATTTCGTTCAGCAAAATTTATACCGGTCTATCCCGCCAGATTATGAATTTCACGAGATAAATGAGTTTTTAGAATTAAAATATTCTTTGCATATAAAATGTTTTTGAACGATCATGGGAAGAAATTCAGGCTCGTGTAATCTTCCCATAAAACCGTGAACATCGTGTTTTAAATACTCCTCGTATCATTTGAAACGAAGATGTTCGAATGCTCGCGAGTAGAATGCTGGTCTCATTGCTTATTTCGTGCAGACTCAACCAGTCATACAGATAAGAACATGTACGAAGAAAATGGTACAGCAACGCGTAACGGTGAAGGATACGGTGACTCTGTGTGTCGATCCGCTGATCTTCTTTCGTGCAACGCACAGTATCTACCTCATATACTTCGGTATAGAGGAGAGAAAATAGGAAAAGAAGATAGGAAAGAAAAGCACGTACGAACGAAAGAAGAAAATAAGATAGAAAGGGAGATGAGGAAGAAGGAGAATGAAAAGAAGGAAAGGAGGAAACGTCAAATAAAAACTTTGAATTTTAAAGCTGCTTTCCTGTAAAAGATACACAATATGACTTACTATGTTCTTCCCTAGAAGACTATAAAGTCTTCGTATTTATTTGTTACTATTGCAACAAATTTTTATCTACTAAAGAAAAGAAAAGAAAAGAAAATGCGCTAGGTGTAATATTTTCTAATACACGTTTTCCACGTTTAAATCGAGACAACTTAACTCCTGTTCGAAGAATAGAAAATTTCTTCTTCGATAACTCGATCAACACACGAGGAAAAAGGGACAAAAGGAATAAACGGAGAATAAAACGAAAGATAGAGAAGAAGATTCACAGGGAATATTTCCAATCCCTGTTGACAGAGTTATCCACAATTAAGGCGCGATCGCGATAATCCGTTTTCACGACGCCGTTTAAATTGACCGCCATCCCCTCGGTTACATTTAATAATCTCTTATCGATGCAGATTGCGCACGATACGATCTCTTTCTCTCAATTACGATTTTCCATTTCACGGGGGGAGGACCGGTGACCAGTTAATTCCCATTTGACGGAGAACGTCGGAACTCTAACGTGGCACGGGAAGGATCGAAGAAGGGAGCGAAAGGAGTGATGGAAGAAGCTGAAAAGTCGAACGAGCGAAGGGACGCCATTTAATCTAAGGAAGAATTTCGTTTGCCAACGTTTGGGAAACTTTGGAAACGGCCTGCCCCGTGGTTATTATGTCAACTAATTACTCTCGATATCGTCATGACGAGTTCTCGTCGCGACACGCTCGAATAATGGCATCCCTGGCATTTCAAATAAAAGGATAGATAGATGGAAAGCATCATAATTGATGGATTATCCGAGACATATTCTTTTTTCTCTTATTATTCATTGATTCTCTAAATATTCGAGAGTTTAAAACTCTTAAAAAAATTATGTTTGTTTTTAAAAGCGTTTGGAAGATTGAAATTCTTGAAGTGTTCATCTCTGACCTTAACGATATCCGAATATTTAAAATTCTCGTGAAATTCGTCGTTTGTTAGAAATATACTGCAATACTGTACGCGTCTTTGAACAATCTTGAATTTACACTTAAAGTAGGATCTCCGATAGATTCTGTGTAATAGACAATCTTTCGGGTAAATTAAATTGACAAACTGAGAGAAATTTCGAATTTGACTGAATAATTTTCGTAAAATATATTTCTATATAAAAATCTTAAAGGAGAAAAGTTATTTCATATATCGATGTAAAACGTAGATAAAATGTATAAGTCTGCTTTACCAGAATTTTAAAAGGGATGAATTAGTTCAGCGCAATGTGAACAATTTTTATGAGAATTTCCAGCTTCGTGTACAGCTCGGAGAAAGTAATTACTTTCCGAATTATAAAGCCGGAACAATACCGTGCTAATTTTTAATATCGCCTTAGATTAAGAAACATAATGATGATCGATAAATTTGATGGTTCGATGTGCTGGTTGTTGTAGAATGATGCTTCAACGAAAATGGAAAGACACGCACGTGAGACAATTTGAATGTCAACGTTTCTACAGACAACGTTCCTTTCACAACCAGACAAACGTTACTTCATAGTAAAATAAAATAAACGTTAAGAGACGTGTTTCCCTCTAATGCAACTTTTTCATAAAACGAGGTAAACGCAGGAAGCTTTTCTACGCACGATGAAAAATTTCAAGGCTACAGAGAAGTAGGTATAATTTCATGAAAGTTGTTACAAGCTGGCTTCATTACACTCTGCATTTTACAAAATATTTCTCATTAGAGGAAGAAAAAGAAAGAGAGAAAAGGAAAGAATGACGTAACTTTTTTATGTCGCAAAAGATTCCACGTTTTCGACGATCTTAAAAATAGAACGAAGTATTTAACTCGTTAACTGAATGATCATCGGTCCAACCACGTTGCGCTTCGTTCGATAAAACCATCGAAGACGATTTCCCTAAACGAATTAAAAAGGAAGCGCAGCTTAATGTTGCATGAAACCGATCGAAGCTCTTTACCGTTCTCATTACTCATCGTAAGGAAATAAGATACGCAATATATCGTCTTATATAGTTCTGTACAGACAGCAAAAACAATTTAATTGCCACGGTCATTATAACGAACCATATGATTCATCGTAAAAGGAAGCTGTGCCTTCGTAAATCTCAGCGATCTAATTATTCCCCCCCCCCTTATCTTATTATCGCGAAACTCTTGTAAAAAAATTTATCTACGCTCATTAAATGTCTAGAAAAAAACCATTTAATCTGTATATGATCCGCAACGCCAGTAATCCGCGGCTATTTCGATCGATCGACTCTCCGCTCGTTCGCTATCTCAACGACGATGAGAAGAATTTTACTAACCGCAACGCGAGGCCTATTTAATCAGAATTCATAAGACGTGCCAACCTGTGTGCTGGAAAATCGGACGAGTTATCGATTTTATAACGAATAACGTTAAAGGCAAGCTGGTAATTAAACCACGGATTTTTATGCATTTATAGGAAATTTAAGCATGTAGAAAAATATCAAACGAAAATTATCCATCATAACGTTGTAATATTATGTAGCCGTTATAATGTTTAGAGGAAGGAACAAATTTTTAGTATTAAGATAATATTTATCTATCATAAAACAAACTTTCAGCCTTATTAACAAACTGTGCGTGTTGATGCGTTTCTATGAAACGAAAAAGTGCAAACGTATAGACAATGTGTATTTAAAAATGCAGAAAAATACATGTTGCAACTTAGAAATTTAGCTTCCGTTATGATATTTGCAGAACTTTTATTTGTACAAGCGAAAGATTTCTACAAAATCTCTACAAAGTATTGTACGCATATACAGAACAACAAAAATTATTCCACGCGAAAAGAAGGTGCAGGTTGTTTCTTCCCGTAGTTCCAACGATTCAATGAACCACCCCCTTTATTCCAGAAATTTTTATTACTCCGTGTTCCTCCCGTTTTCTTCTTTTTCTTTCTTTTTTTTTTCTTTTTTCTTTTTTTCACAAAGAGAAGGAAACTGCGTTCTGGCACGTGCAATCTTGTTTTTTTCGATGGAGCAGCGTGTTAATGAGGCCGAAGGTCCGACGTTGAATGGTTGAATGTTAGCGCAGAGAGGCAGGGCCCTCGCGTTTTCATCCCCCTTGGTTCGCTTTTCAGGCTTTGCCTCTATCACTCTATACAACTGTTCGCTGCACTCTTCCCTTCGTGTTTGATCATTGTATCTTTTGATGTTGCCAGACGCGTCTGTATTTCAGTTGACCCCTACAACACCATCGATCGATACCCTATCGATCTTCACTTTTATTTCAACGACCATGAAACCTTGTCTTGTCAGGGTTGCCGGCATTGCGCATTAGCTACGTATCATACAAAAGTGACTAAACCGATAGAAATGATTGAATCAATCAATCAAGTTGAAATGAGATTAAATTAAGGATGTATCATTTCTGGGATATTTCTTAGGGTTTTTATAGTATTAACACCGGAACAGTTATCTGACAGGAGGATAGTCTTCAATAGTGTTGAAGTAACTACTTGAAGAAAATCTCTACATCCTTATTTATGTATCGGTCTGTAAGTATGAAACCGGAATTTGCCTATAGATTGAATGCCTGCGTCATTGATGCCAAAAGCCTTTGTTGACATCTCACAAACATTTTCGACTCAGAACAATACAAGTTTCATACAACAGAATAGTTTGTAATAGCGTTGAACATGTCGAATTTTGTGCCTGGAAACTACGATTTGCGGATAGCATTGATTTTCTGTTACCATTTGAAAAAAAACTGCTGCAGAATCGCATCGAATGCTTGTCGAAGCTTACGGTGAGCATGCTCTTGGTAAATCATAGTGCTTTGAGTGGTTTAAAAAATTCAGAAATGGCAATTTTGACATGAGAAACGAAGAACGTGGAAGACCACCGAAAAAGTTTCAAGACAGAGAATTGGATAAGGATGACGCTCAAACGCAACAACAACTCGCTGATCAATTAAACGTGACACGAGAAGCCGTCTCCATACGTTTGAAAGCCATGGGAAAGATCCAGAAGGTGGGAAAATGGGTTCCACATGAACTGAATAAAAGACTGCAGGAAAACCGAAAAACCACTTGCGAAATGCTGCTCTCCAGATACAAAAGAAAGTCATTTCTCCACCGAATTGTGACTGGCGATGAAAAGTGGATATATTTTGAGAATCCTAAGCGTAAAAAATCATGGGTAGCTCCAGGCGAACCACCGACATCGACTACAAGACCAAATCGCTATGGACGGAAGACAATGCTTTGTGTTTGGTGGGATCAGAAGGGTATGATCTATTATGAGCTGTTAAAACCTGGCGAAACCGTTAATACTGAGCGCTACCGACAACAAATGATCGATTTGAATCAAGCTTTGCGTGAAAAACGACCAGAATATCAAAAAAGGCAACACAAAGTAATTTTGCTTCATGATAATGCACCATCACATACAGCAAAACCGGTCAAGGAAACGATTGAAGCGTTCAGTTGGGAAATACTTTCGCACGCGGCTTACTCACCAGACTTGGCTCCGTCCGATTACTATTTATTTGCATCGATGGGACAGGCACTTTCTGACCAGCACTTCACTTCTTACGGAAATATACGAAAATGGCTCGATGACTGGTTTGCCTCAAAAGAGCGACAGTTTTTTTGACGTGGCATCCACCAATTGCCAGACAGGTGGGAAAAATGTATAGCTAGCGATGGGAAATACTTCGAATAAAATATTTTTAATCATTGTCATACAATAAACGTGTATTTTCTATACAAAAATTCCGGTTTCACATTTACATACCTGGTATATCCGTAACTGCTATTACACAGTAATATTCTAAATAAGGAGCGCTGCATATTATTGTACCCTTGAATGTACATTATGTTTTGGGTTGCAAGGTTTAGGGACAAAGGAACTAATAAACAGATTTCTATTCATGTTCCCTGTAGCCTCTAAGGTTAACTTTTTTGGTAATGTCCTTTTGCTATAAATATATGAACGTGCTCCCATTCCATTGTCTAATAACACTAAGAGAGTAAGGATCTGAATCAGCATAAACTTATACTTGTACATTATACTTATACTTTTAATTATTTCAATATACTTTTCTATTACAAATTCATTCACTTGTTCTTCAATCAGTCAACCTCAACCTCAACGAATGGAAAGTTTTCCATTCGATGGAACAGATTTGCAAACTACGTTCGAAATTGTCATTCTAAATGATCATAAAGATATATATATATGGCTGCAAGTAGGTTTGAGAACCGAGCATCGTTTTCCACAATTGTATTCTTTTTTTATTAATTAAAGTATATTCTTGTAATTATGATATATTATATTGTATATTAAGTGCTAGTGAAATGTTTCAAACGACGCGTATCATTTATTTGTAAAATCCAAATAGCTTCCTGAATTTGTGTAATATAAATTGTCCGATCTAGTTCCACCAAGTAGGTACCTACGTATATCAACCCCATGAAGTTGCATAAATCATGTTGTATCGTGAATTCTCGATTAAACTCGACTTGAGGTCGACTCTGCTTTTGAATATTTACCCCGAGGATAGCTCTCCACCTGCTTGCACGCGAATATACTCGTTCAAGACAAAGAAATTCAACGACAAGGCAGGAAAATTGCAAATCGGTATCGCGATGATAACAAGACTAAGAATATCGATGTCGGAAAATCATCGTTGCCTCTTCTACGCTGAGAACGGTTCGCTTTTAACTAGACAGCGAATCTTTCTGCGTTTTCTTAGGAGATCTGCAAGTGCAAAATTGCAAGAACATTGCCCATAACACGAAGAAATATATGAAATATTCGAAATATGCTACTTTCTATATTAATTGATACATAGACAACATAATCTTCTACCGGTGTAATACGTTTTTAGTTACATTCTCAAAAATATAAGACATGAAAGCGGAAATTTGCACAGAACGCTCATAATATGGAAAGATATGTAAGAGATTCAAAGTATACTGCTTTCCATATTAATCGGTAAATAGGTGAAACAATTTTCTGCCGAGTTCTTCTCCTCGTTTCAATTTTCAGCCAACAACTTCTCAATAGCTATTTTCTTCGCTTCTAATTACATTCCCAAAAATATGAATTTGCATAGAAATCCTACTATAACGATATTTATTAACCGACGCGTAGCAATTGACGTTAAACGCCGCCCCGATTGCCTGAGACAATGGGCTGAACGTTAAACGAGTTCCGAGACAAATCCCTTTTCCTCTCTACTCTCTGCTCGACAATGAAGATAATACCGCGAATTTCTAGAGCAAATCCTCTGGCCATGCTGCGTTCGTCTTTTTACTTCCTTCCTTCGGATATTTTTCAGCGAGGCGCACAAGTTTCTTACTTAAAAAGCCTCGGACGATTATTCTTTATTAAATGTGTATACAAGAACATTTAGCCAGCGGACAATGAACGACGCCATGGATTATTTTCAGTGTCGTTACGAATTGAAAAGAAGGACGTCGCTTGGGAAACGAGAATAAAAGATGAAAGAACAAATGGATTTTTTCTCTGGTTACAACATCTTGAGGTTGCAAGTACGCATGCTGAGAAAATCCTAAGCTGAAGATCGGTCAAACGTGTAATTTCCTTTGTCCCTTTGATAACGTGTGCACGTTTCACGCTTTTAACCGATTTGACAAAGAAGCGTGTCACACGCCCAGATGTTGAAGATCGAAAAGTCTGAAGAACAGGTGTGGAGATTTTTCGCTGGTTGGTTTCACGCGTGCACCACCGCCCTTTTAATATCTGACCGCGTGCACCGCGCTTATCTAACGCTGCTTGTTAATGCGTTACTTACACCTGTGTCCCTGAATGCACGCGGCCGCATGCATTATTCACAGACACTTTGCATTACTTAGCGAGACATCCACTCGCGTCGATTACCATGTGGACTGGCTCGAGTTCTCTTCAACCAGCCAGAGGAACTGAAGCTGTTGTTGTTGTTTGACGTTGGTTTCCTGTCTGTTTGACGATGCTTGATTACCAAATTGACGTGCTCGCATATATTTTTGAATAGAAAGTTCGATCACGTTCATTGATCCAATGAATCAACATCTTTTTGCAAAAGAATCATTAGTCGGACATGGATTTTTCCTCTTTATTTAGTGTTTTTGAATTGTTATCATTTGCTTTGCAAATGCAACTAGTACATCGGAACATCGTTAACAATTTTAAGATCAAACTAATTTGTCTTCGTCAGATTTTCTCGAAAGAGCACGTCAAGTGTTGCTAATTTCATATAAAATTCACCTAACCGATAAATAATTTATTCAGCCTGTTTCTTCATCGACTCGGCTACACGTGTCTTTACATTCTTTAAACGATCTTTACAACGTTCCTAACGTTTTTAAATACGTACACGTCAATAAAAAACGAACGAACTTATTGCCCAAACCATAACTCATCATCGGATTGCAGAAACCAATCAATCGACGATCACTCGATCGAATCGATGTGGCCAACTACCGCCGAGCATTCGAACCTCCATCAACAACCAAAGAAAACACCCTGCTCGTTTTACTGCAGCGCAAAAAGATGGTGACTCTTGGCAGACGGAAAATAATTAGTTTCCTGCCGCCGGCATCGGCAGGAAGTTCACCTCGACGGGCTTTTCTTCCTCCCGGGAAACGAACGATTCGCGCGCTTTCCCCCGTGCAACTTTTCAGTCCTCGTCCCGCTTTGTACACACCAATACCGTTTCGAAATCCCATGGCGATACTACGCTCGCTCATTCAATTATCACTAAACCCTGAAACGACCCAAGCTCCCGTCGAAACCCCTCGGCTGGTCCATTCTTCTGCTACGGAACGCAATGCGTGCGAATTCAGCCGCGATTCTTCCGCGTCTGCGTTTCATCCGCGTTCATCGCCGACCCAGCGATATTACTAGACTTCCGGCTCACTGTTCTAGAAAATGTAAAACAGCCGGCTCTCCGGTGGCAAAATCACGTTCAATTTTGTTGCGCGTCCGATAGGCAACAGGAGAAAAAAGAAGAGAAGTAACGAGAAAAAGAGAAAGAGAGAATAGTCGGAGGGTGGTTTCCGAGGGAAAAGAATGCGAATTGCTTGATCCGCGTGGCGTCTGGCTGAGGTCAATTCTCGATGCATTTTCTATCGACGTTCTTTCCTTTCCCTTTTTCTTCTTCTTTTTACGATGCTCTTGCTCGCTTGTATTTTCGTGGTAGTTTTCGGTTTTTGTTATTTTTATCAGAGAATTATGAGCTTATCGTGTTGCACGTTACGCGTTACTTTTATACCGCTTTTTCAAGTACACTCTATTATCTTTGATGGCTTGGGATAGCTTTCATCGATATTTTAGAGTACGCTTGGTGGTTATATCGTTTTAATAAAGAATCCAACGAAACAAAATGTGTTTCCCTTATTATATATGAAAATTTGTTTTTGCTCGTAATTCGCGACGGTTAAGCCCCGACATTCTGCAGCTCTTCTCGTAAATATTTTTCGTTTGTGCCGTTTGACAAAGTGGAATAGGATTGGATTAAACATCGTAATCGATGCAGAGATCGTTTCGTTACCAGGGGTTAGAGGAAGATATTGGTTTTACAAAGGCCGGCATTGTAAAACCGTTGGTTCGCGAGTAAGTGGATTACGTACAGGATCTGTGGATTTTAATGGGCATCCGTGTACATGTTGAATCGTTTCATCACGTAAAGTTTAAGGATGTGCTTGAAATATAAATATTCTTCTAACACTTTTATAGTTTGCGTCTACATCCAGTTGGAACAAGTCTTTCGCGGATGCTTCTATTTAAAAAAATATCTGCTCGTCTGTTACAACTGACGATATCCTCGATTGATAGTAGTATGAAATATTTGATATAAAACTAATTTCGACTTATTCGTATATCGATTTAAAGTTACTGTTACTGAGAATTGTGGATCTTAATTGCCGAAATAAAAGTAAAGGGACACTAAGGTTGCACTTAGAATTCATATTAAAATAGTTTTACATTTATTTAATAAACGATTTGCAGGATCTTCGTCGATATACATTTGCACGCGTCTCAGCATTCTCTTTGTCTCACCATCTTCCAAACCAGACTGCCAAGGGAACAGTTACATTCATGTGTTTTTCGAGACGCCGCGCACATACTTACTTCAATACACTCATATTCACATACGTGTGTCACTATTACGCGGCTAATCTAGCACACAAAATTATACATATCTCAATAGTTACATCTAAAGAATGTTATTATAACCGAAGAAATGCTCGACGTTTTTTAGATTGTAATGTATAACACACGTCTTTTGGGCTTTCACATCATAGTGGTTTTCTTTGATACTGTAAAAATGAACATTCGATTATACGATTGTAATCATAGTTTACGTAACGCGAAATGTATTTAATTGCTAAGTGTGTTTTGTACGCGATGTAAAGTGTATTAACACATTCTCCATAATACGAAATCGATTAGAGTACCACGGAAGTTCACCAAAAAGACTCGTATTTCAAATGATGAAAAAGTACCATCGACATACACCGATCAAATAACGTAAATGTAGAAGTGAATTGAAATGTTCGAAATTCATCTGAACGCTTATATTTGTGCGATCGGATATTCGAATTTCCATCTCGTTTCGCTTTGAACATCCGAAATTTAATCACTTAAACCATTTACTCCACGCTTTATTAAGAAAACAATCATTTATTTTTTCGCTAAAAAGAGTTGCAGGAATCTTATTGGAATCGCTTTCCTTAATAACCAAAGACATATGCCTCCTCCTTACACGTACAAAAATATTTCCCATAAGATAAAAAGAACATTAAAAATGAATATTTCGGAGTATAATTCTAAATTATCTTGTGTTGTATTGTTTTGTACTTGCATCCAAGCAATCAGCATGAAAACTGTGCGTAGAATAATACAGATACATCATACAACCTAATTGTATTTTATTCTTCAAGAACGAACTAAAGTCTGCCACAGTGAGAATTAGAAAGAAATATTAAAAGTTTATTATTAAACTGTGGTTCTTCGTCGTCCTGCATCCGTCAAAAATATTCTTCAAAAATTTCACCTCACCAATAGAACATGACAGTGCTACGATAATTACTATCCATCAAGCTTTCAATCAAATTATCTATCGAGCAAAGATATCTATAGCTTTAGAATGAAAAGTTAACGAGGACAGAACTTGCAACACATCGACTTCCACTTTCTCAAATATAAAAGATTATCAGAAAATTTATTTTCAGCGAACACGAATCGATGCATCGAAATATACGTAATCGGAATGATCTAAGACCTAATGAGACGAACTCGTTCATCTCCGCCGATTAACGATATCCAGTAACAAGTAAATAAAACGGCTAAAAATTTCCAACCAAAGATAATCGCCAAGACTTACTTGGAATGCCACATGCGCAAGTTGGTCGATCCATATCTTAGAAGAGCAGACACATACGTATCCGCTGAAAGGAAGAAGCCACCGGTTGTACATACACTAGACGCGTGGCAAGAAATAACAGTATACCGAAGGAAGAAGCTAAGAAAGATATAATAGCAAGAAGGAGGAAGGAAGAGAGGAGAGATTAAGGGTTGGAAAAAGAAGCGGCCGTTTAAGTGGCGACAGAGGATACGGAGGATGGAAAACACGGTCTCCGTTAATGCCGTTATCGCGGTGGACAACGAAGGGAAATATGGTGGCTATTATTCGCTGAATAGCTTTTGCCTTGCCGCGTAACTCTGGCGGTGAGGACCGCCGCTATGTTTCATTTCTCGTTCTTTCGGTTGCGCCAGACCAAATAGAGTTTAGAACGTCCTTCTACCGGTTGTTTTTGTCCTTTGGAATTGTCCGCCGTCTTTGGAAGCGAGCAGCAGATTACAGAAATCGAGGAGCAACTTGAGAAAAAGGAGGCTTCATTTTTCCTCACGACTTGCTGCACGAAGAAGGTGCAGGCTTTTTGCAACGCGACGTTGTCCGACGGTTTGTGCGCGTGTGTATATCGAGGCTGACTGTTATCGATAGCCCGACCTCTGTCCCTGGTCCAGGAATTAGGACTGTAATGCGATAAATTTTCACGAGCGAGCGGACCGATGCGACTGAAAAAGCGTAACCTCGTTTGTCCGGCCGGAAGTTTCGCCGGAACGACTGGACCGGCCAACAATAAATTCGGTAATTGAAGAGGGTTCCGCGCGGCCGAGTCCTGGTAAACGAGTGTCGAAGAAAACGGCAGAGCCTCGATGATTTCAATGTGCTATCCGGCTGATTTGTCACGTTGGTGGTAACAGGCGAGAAAGAATTGCTGGTATTGACGCATATTTGTCGTTTCGTTTATTGGTCAGCCGGAAAACGTTACGATTTATTTATTTATTTTTGTCTTTCTTTTTCTTTTTTCTTTTTTTTTTTTTTTTGTTTTGTCGATGTATAGCTCGTTCTTTTTAAATCATCGTGTCTGATAGTGGATTTAATTTGTAATTTGTTTGATTCTGAAGAAACAGTCTTACGAGAAAAATTAACGAGTCTGTTAATTAGCAAACATTATATGCAAATGTCAGAAATATATGATATCAAAATATATGCGAATATGCGAACAGGATGTTGGGAAAGATTCTTGTGTCTTTTGATCAACGATTATACGATGGTCAAGAAAATTCTCTTACCTTTCA
Organism: Bombus fervidus; assembly: GCF_041682495.2. Taxonomy (NCBI): domain Eukaryota; kingdom Metazoa; phylum Arthropoda; class Insecta; order Hymenoptera; family Apidae; genus Bombus; species Bombus fervidus. The sequence goes on along the minus strand of NC_091530.1, from coordinate 9,194,881 downwards.
ATTGTTAAATATAGTTTCTAATTCATTGTGTATTTTGTTACTACTCGCGAATTTGACCCAGACAACGACAAGCTTCGCAACAGGCAAAAAATACATAAAGTAGGTAGCCACTATTCTTCCATCAATCCCATCCTTCCTCGCTAAATACAAAAAGAAAAAGGAAACGATTATATCAGCTTTACCGAAGATACAAATTATAATGTAAAAGAAAAATAGTCATATACTATGCTGACCTTTCATCAACTTTATCCTCTCCTCGTCAAATACACAACTAACGATATCTTTTACCGTCATGTCAATCTACCTGAAGGCAAAAAATTAATTACGAGAAGAGAACAATAACGTCCAGTGGAAAAAAGCACAAAAGTCTGTAAAGCAAGTAATCGTACACAATTCTGCTAGCAATTCCAAGTTCATCAAACACACAATCCACTACAACCCTCGATGAAAACCGAACCATTCTACCGTCTAGCCAAAGAAAATATACTCCAAGCTCACCAAGCAAGCTCATAAAAACCAAGCTTTCGAGGATCTTCCGTTAGCCAAAACGAATCATAGTTTCGGACAACGATGAAGGAATAGACGAGGGAAAAGTTCGTAAGTTACATCGAACTGTGATGGAGTTAATTTCCTGTCCTGTCGACGCGATAGGTAACAAAGCGGCGTGGATACGTGCATGAAGAATTCCATGGATGGTAATCGACGAATCAAGGGCTGCTCGTCATCGTGTATCAGCCTGGCGGTGGTTATTGGTCGAAAACGCATTTTTCAACCGTCGATAGCCAACTTCCTAGATAGAAACTCTTCGACGAAGCGCACTGCCATCGAACGGATCGAAAGCACGTTGCATCCGAGCCAAATGAAGTGGCAAATAACCGTTATGTCGGAGTTTCCTGGTCAATGCGTTTGTGTTTCCTTTTCCTTTTTCTATCTCTCCCCCATCCGCCCACCCCTTCACTCGGTATTTCGCTTTTCGTTGGTGGATCGTTGCTGTGGCAAAACTCGAGCAGAAACGTTGCCTGATTTTTGTGAACGATTTTCTTCCAGTCTCTCCGGTGTTCATCGACCATGGTCGATCCGTGGTTTATGAAAAGGAAAAGCCCCAGTTTAAAGAAAAGAAAGTATGGAAAAGGAGAAAGAGACAATAATATTTACTGGGTTGTCCAGGATATGTTTCAGTTAGTTCCGATGATTTAACGAAAAGTACGTATCGAGGAACAAATCAGATATGAAGCTAAGAATTTACTGATGTAAACGACGTTTCAAAAGTGTCATTTTTGTCTTAAAGGCAAGAGTTATTTTGTATCTTTGATATAGACACTTGTTGTCGTATTCTTGCACCACAGTGGCAGATTGATTGTGGTGATACTGTTTAAGTGGAAAAATTGAAAGGAGGTACCTTCACCTGTGTATATATGATACTTAATACGATAATTAATTTGCTTCTAACTTGTAACTTTTAACTATATCGCTGATGATATGTTCGATGTTACGTTCTATTTATATTCCGTATATTCTATATATTTATCTTATATTCTAGATGATAATTTAAACAAATTAATTTATTACAGTTCGAATAATGAAGATGATACATGTTATTACATCACAAAATTCTTCTATCATAGTATAAGAATATGGCAAGAAAAATATGTGATGCTATTTAAAAAGTACAAAATCCCGTCTTTTTTTTCTTTTTGTTTTAAATGATACCATTTGAAAATCGATTCCACATGAATAAATCCGTTATTCGATACCAACGAGCTTCTGTTCAAAACACTTCTGTTAGATTACCAGAAGCAACTGGAATATGGCGACCAACTCGTCGACCATCTTCTTCCACATAGGAAATAAAATGAAAAGAGGAATCGAGATAAAATGATGAGAAATGAAAGACATCGAATGTTGAATGATGTTGAAATACGTTTCTGTAATGAAGAAATGGGTGTTGTGTATTCGATGAAAGAGAGAAAAGGTTCGTGTAAGATGTATAATACAATGTGGAGATTTTCTTAAACGAAGCCATAGATTACAATTTTCCTTCGCTTCTTTGACGTTAAGAAAAATGAAATGGAGTGAAACTAATTTTTCGTTCGCACAAAGGAAGCGGCGGTTTATATTTATCTGCCCGGTAGCCGCGATCGTATCTGGAACGGGTATTAATAATGCAAAATGATGAAAAAGACGTCGTCGTCCGTTTACCCGTTTACCAACGCCATATCGATTACCGGATGTATCGACGAAGAAAAATTGTGTTTATCGTGAACCCACACGATCGTTTTTCTCTGTTTGAACTTGAACACCTAGATACGACGACATAAAGTCGTTGAATTTATCGTTTGGAATTCATCTTAATCTTCTTCCTCGTGATGCAAACGAAGGGATTAACCGATGAATTCGGGTGGAATATACAAATAAAAAAGATTTGTAATTTGAGAGAACCGTGGAGAAAGTTCAATCTTAACAAAGAAACTTGAGAAGTTTAAAAAATTAGATTATATTACCATACTGGCGAAGTTTATGCAAATTCATATTCTCATGAACTAATTTAAAAAATGGAACGTTAGTAAAAAGATTAATTGGTTCTAAAAAAAAAATCGCTTGATATTTACGTTACAACTTACGAAAGTCACGTCGTCGTAGATTAGCGCCAGTTTCGACGTTTCAAACACGTGAAAAGTGGTTTTCCAAGGTACAGGTCTGGCTCGTACTTTACGATATGTTTGCTCCAACATAGAATTCTTCGTAAAAAAGGGGGACTTAAACGCGTGGAAGTTAGTTTTTAACTTTAGACTCTCGAAGAACAGTTTTTCGTTTCTCGCCAACTTTTTATGTAACCTTCCGTTACTTCGTAGCAAAAATATCCTGTGGAACTAAAATCGCTATTTTCGCCAGCTCCGACAAGTACGTACCCGCTTTCCATGCGATTTTCCAATCCATAGATAAAAGATAGAAATAAATAACATAACATAAATAATAACATGAAGATCGTATGAATATTGAAATAATTTTTAGAAAAACCGCTGGGTTACTTTTTACAATTTTTTCTAACATTACTGACACCCGTTGAAACGTAGATTCCCATTATAAAACTAAAATCATACTATGGATATTCTATTTTGAAAATTATATTTAACCTGTGTTTTCCAAATTCGAGTGTGTCGTAATTTCTATTGTTATATTATTACTTAAAAAAAAAAAAAAGGAATTGAACACAGTTTTCCCATAGACTAACGTATACTTTGATCGTTTGTGTTACAGCACGACCGCAAAAAGTGGAGATCAGCAACTACCCGAACAAGAAGAAGATCGAGGTGAAAGTTGGCGAGTCCCGTCGTTTGGAATGCGTTGTTCGATCGGCGAAACCAGCTGCCTCGATCGTCTGGTATCGTGGAAACGTTCAGATCAAAGGAGGTGACACGATGATTACCCCGATTTCTATCGAGGGTGGTAAGTAAATTCATTGTTACCTCGCCATTCGAAACTCTTCTAAACTCGACGAGGAGGGTATCGTTCCTCTGACGCCAACTTTTCTTATCTTTCATGGAAGAATCGACGAGCCTCGAACTTCTTATCTTAAAAAGGGAATTTATATCGAGGAGGCTTGTTACTCTGTGGACACATTTGCATGAAAACACGTGTTTCGAACTTTCTCCGAGAGGAATTTTTTACAAAGAAAAGTTTATTTAAAATATGAGAGAAATTACATGGAATAAGAGAATTATCAAGAAATTTCGTAACAAAGAATCGGAAGATAAAAGGCGCTTGTAAATTTTAGTCGACGATTGCGATAAAACGAAAGAAAGAGGGTACGAAAAAGGGGAAAACTCGAGTCACGACAAGATAGATCGGGTAGAAATAATTGACGGAGTACTGACAGACGAGACACGACCGAGACGAATGAGATTTCTTGCCGAAATTAAGTCCAACCCTTGTACAATCTCCTCGAGCTATGATTAATCTTTGTTTACTCAATCGTGAATTACCAGCTAAATTTCATTTTCTCCCCTGGGAAGCTTTGCAATTCATCGCTCTTCTCATTAGTCAAATTTAGAAGTTGGAAGTCTCGTCCTTAAAAAAGGGCCACCCCTTTATTACCTCGCCTCGTTTCACACTCATTTCGATAAATATTTATCAAGCGCATATAATATCAAACGCTGACGTATTTTTATGTAGTACAGCTATTATCGTAATTGTCAATTGTTCATTAACGTGAACAGGTTCATTTAACAGTTTATGCAATCGTATTAATATATTACAAAATTCATTCCGTGGAATATCGAACGTTGTTTCGGCTCATACGGAAAATACAACTCGTTAGTATAAATGTTACGTTCACTATCGATTTTAAGTGAAAGCGTACGAAATAAAAATAACGTGTTAGTTATGTTACAGTGTAATTTTCACGTGAGAAAAGAACGTTATACTAGGTGTGTTATTAATATTAATACGTATATAGTACGATATGAAGAAGACGACTCAGGATACGTGAAGTTTGTTAAAATTATATGAATTAGCTAAGAGCAGTCTACGAAAACATGAATCTAACTGTAAAACCGAAAAACGACAAATATACAATGGAAAATTCAACGATACAAATATTAAAATACATCAGTGAAGAAACAGAAATATATATATATAAGAAAAAAATTCAGTTATCTTAATAACTAATACAAAAATTTAATAATTAATAATTGATACAATTTTTATATTACAACGTACAATACTCAGATTTTTCGTATCTCAAGATTCCTAATAGAATAACAATCTCGAAACTTTTTTATCCAGTTTCTAACGATTCTTAGATTTATCCCATTTGCCGCGAATATTTATAAAAACAAGGATATTTCCAAAACCCACTAGATTCTACCCACTATTTTAAAACCACTAAGACTCTGCTCTACGAGTTTATATACATTCTCTATCGAAGAAACTTGCAAGTTGGTCGTCATGAGAACCAAAGTACAAATTCCGACGACGTTAATCCAGAGCTGAGGGCGTCAGTCAATCGATCAGGCACAAAAGCGCCGCTTAAAGTGGATTCCCCGTGTCGATTCGGCCGAACCATTCGCGGAATCTGATTCTCCCTTAATCCATTTTTACCGACAATTAAGGCCACGAAGGGTAGACGCGAGTCTGGCGTCTGCCATCGACCGAAGTGCAATAACAATTCGAAACTAACGTTCGTGGAAAGAAGAAAACAATGAAAGGGAATAAAAGAAAAGGTGGAGGGAAGAGAAATGGAAGAGAGGTTTCGTTGCTGGTTGGTAGATAGGAGCAGAGAAGAAGGAGCAATTTCCAAACGGCAAAATCGCTTCTGCCGAGCGTTATATCGATCCTTGGACAGGAAGCGCACGAGCTTGCCGAATAAAAAGAAGAAACAACGTCGAACAGACGTCCGGGGTGGGTTGAAAAAGGTTACAAAAGATGAGTGCTGCGGGAGCAGAAGCAATAGGCGGGACACGAGGGAAAAAGAGGCCATAATGGTTCGACGAGCAAAGACCTCGAGTTTTATTTCCCGCTTCCTTCGACCGCGACGATTTTATGTAATAATTAATGAATATGGAACAGACCGGCCACAGGCTCTCGGATGCAGCCAAGCCACTCGTTATCTTTATTTAAATCCTTCGAGCATCCCTTGCTGCACCCTTGTCTTCGTTTAATCAACCCTAAAGATCTGTTTATAACGCGGCCGAATAACAGCGAGAACAGCGTGCAAACACAGAATTGGATAGAATAAATATCGGATATTGGATAAGGTGGTTGAGAATTAAATTGGTGAGAGCTGTGGTTCGACATGGGGACTAGGTAATGAACTATCGATGAAGCGTTTGATGGTGTAAATTTAATTTCCAGTCGAGTTGACGTGAGAGCATTTTTGGGAAAGGTAATGTTTTGTTAATGTAGATAAGTGGGTTAAATATGATGGTTTCTAAGGCTAATGAGAAGAAGCTGAGAAAGCAGTTCGAAGGGATAATCAGTTGACGACTGTTTTCTTTTTTATAATAAATATCTTTTATATCGTTCGTCACACTATGATTAAAAATACGCTTTCTCTTAGAAGACATTTAACGCGATAATTCGATGTGAAGATCTATATAGATGAATTTACTTACTCGCGACATTTAACAATTCGTTTAAAGCGTCGCAAAACGCTGTCTACGTTGCGAAATAATTACAAAAGCCATAGAACGATGCGATTACGTTATCTAGCTGCCTTCGAAGAGCGAAGAAACAGCTGAAAGGAAAAAGGTAACCTATCATCCATCTCGCGACTATTAACGCAGTTTGCTTACGTTGCGAGTGAGCTAGAACGAGAAGAAAATACCAGAAGGGTGCCATAAACGCAGCTTAAACAAAAGCTAAAAGACTTCACCATATAGTCCACATATAGAAAAGACGTAACGACAAAGCCAAAAAACGGAAATTTTCGTCGCAAGCAGTCTATGACGAAAAAGGAAGTGACCGTGTTTCGCGTATTTTTGCGTTCGCAACAAATACCAGTAGAACGAGAATCCGCGCGAGCAGAACAAAAGGCTGAAGGAAATTCAGGTCGCGAACCGTCGCGTACGCCGAGCTTTGAAAACGCCGTTTAAAGTTTCCCTTCCACTTCCCTCGGACATTTTTTGTCAAAGTGACCACTCGCTTTGCCGGATTTGTCAAAGAACACGAACATGTCCTGCGGGCCAAAAGATCCGTGTCATCGTCCGTTTTCCCTCCTCCACTTGTTACGTCCTTTCAACGGGAACCAGACGTTTTCTGCACGGAAAACCACGTCGTCCCCGCACTCACTCGTCCCGAACGTTCGAAAACTTTTTCCACTTCCTACGCCAGGCCCTTTTTTTCTCGTACAGGATTTAAGATTCTCTTTCGTAGCCAGTTTGCATAAATTCCGTGGATGATTCCAGTAAATTTCTGTTTTTAGGATCTTGTCAGGGGAAACAGATAAGACAGGGAAGTAAATTGATGCGTGTGGCTTTGAAGAAGATTTAAATTTTATTCGAATCAAAAATTCCCTTTCTTAGACACTATCCGAATAAATTCATTCGATGATCCGAGAAAATTCGTATTTTTAGGATTTTATCAGGGGAAATTGATATAATTAATAAGATTGGAAGATAAATGTGAACATATGGTTTTGAATGATGGTTTCGAGATGATTCAAGTTTCATTAGGATACAAATTCACAGGCAAGCTGACCGAATTTATTGAATGATATGATGATCTGAAGAAAGTTTGAAGTTTGTTAGAACCGAAGATGTTAGAGGTAATAATTGGAGCGCTTATAACGTGGCCCTGCAAAAGTTGGAAAAGACACTTTCGCGGTTCCTTCTTGCGAAGGATGCCTCTTGGCAGGCTGTGATAAAGCTGGTAATACGAGAAGCTTAACGAGTGCTTTTTTTATTTCAGCCGACGTTCTAAATTCCTCGCATTGCCCTTAATTCGGGAAAGTAGACGGCGGCCTTAAGCTCCATTCTGAATTTGGACCCTACGTGTCCCTACTTTGAAAACAACGTGTCCATAACATTCCTCTAAACCGTCGTGTATCGAAATTTCAAATTTTACAATTGCAATTTTCTGTATCGCCCGTTAAATATCATAACGCGTGTTAAATCGCGATACATAGAAATCGACAGTCTAATTGAGAGTACCGCATGCTGCTTTGCCACGCGCTCGACAAACATAAACCCAACTATCCACCAACGTGAAAGAAATAGCTAAAAATAGACGCCATAAACGTATCCTCGAAAGCCTCGGACAAATTGCAACGCGTAATCGCTCGAACTACAGGTATCGTTCTAGACGCACACTTACCCCGTATATCGTCGGGAACGTTAGCGTAAAAGATATCAGCAGTTGCTTTCCGTTCCTTGGCGCAGTTCAAATCATTTTTCCGGGCTTGGTTTAATATTTAAACGGAGCTGCGCCATTCTTCTACCTAGTGTTTTTTAAAAGCACACCAGAGGATAACTTAATAGAGTGTCTTAGTTGCTCCATTATATCCTTTCCAACAATGCACTTCCACTCGTTCCACCCCTGCCTCTTCCTCTCTTCCACCACCACCCCTTTGGCTATCCGCCCCTCTTGCACCCCTGCACATTCCCGTTCTTTTCGTGCTGCTCCAACATAGTTAACGTTTCATGATCCCTAGGGTCGTAACTATGGTTTGCAGTACTTGTTCCAGCAGCTTGAAAGTTTTATCTACGGCCGTACAGGCTGCGTGAAGATTTTTCGTTCGTAATTCGCCTGGCTGCAACGATAAAGGCCACTCTACTGGCTGGTCCGCGACGACGATATTAATTGCGATCGTTTCTCTGCTCTTCCGTTTCCTCGTTCACCCTCGTCGCCCCGTTTAGCGTCGTTACGCGTTCGTCGACGAATCAATCCTTGAGAAAAGGAAAAGGACGTGTTTCCTCTTTGATCGTTTTAATCAGTAATAAGATTGTACGAGGGAAAGAGGAGGTGTAGAGGAGAAACTGGCTAGAGCACACGAAGAAAATGCACGTTCCAGATTATTTATTAACGGCAGAGCGACGTTGATTCCAGAATACGACATAGCTCCGGTGCGATCTTAAAAGGGACTTATTAATATCAATTCGACTTGCTCCTTCTTTTTTCTTCCCTTCCTTCAAGCTTACGGCGAGCATAATGTTTCGTCCCTGACGTTCCGTCTTGTTGCTTCTAGCTCTTCCGTTATGTCTTCTGTCTCTTCCACCTCGCCTTGATAGTAGGGAAATTGATTACGTTTATGGCCGCGTATTAGCTGGCCATACTACAGTCGTTCAAAAATTATCGACTCCTTTCGTTGAAATACCTCTGTAGCTTGAAATGATGTAGTAATGGAAAATATGTATCTATTGGGTTGACAACTAAGTGATTGCGGATTTTGTCATTAGGTAGTAATGACATAATACTGCAATACTTCAGTGTCTTGCAACATGATGCAGAATTAGCATGAAATATATTTCCAGGATTCAGGATTATATAATTTTAAGAAATATAAAAGAAAAGAAAATATTTCATAGTGTGTATGTGTGTGTCTAGCGAAAGAATCTGAGGAATTACTACAGATGAAGCGTAAAATAGCTATAGGTGTTAATTGATATTGTTGGGTCGTAGGTAATTCATAGGAAATCAAGTTTGGTTTGATTATTTCATTTTAATTTGTATTTTATGCTTGATATAGTAATTATTATTGACTCGTGTTACCTCAAACATAAAATACAAATGAAATTAACGTTAAACAACCCCCTATTTGAGAGTTAATATTTTATATGATTTAAGAGTTTGATAGCACGAACATACGATATTTATAACAAATATACGAGGCATAGACATTTTGTGATAAAATATTCAAAGAATAGTTGAATCTTTAAACAATTTTTTCATTTATTAAAATAAATAAAGAATATCAAGGAAACTGGTATTTTTTGTATGCATTTAATTCTACGATATATGTATAAAAAAATGGATATTGTAACAGCACGTAATAATTTAGAGATTCAGCTTAACGATAGCAATTTTTATCAACGTTTCAGCATAAAAGGGTGATTACGTAGAAGATTTATTAAGAATCCGAAATTTTATCAAACGATAAATTTTAAGTAAATCTTTGTTATATTTTATAACCAAGGGAAATTATTTTGTCCCGTTAGAACGAGAAAAATAATTTTCGTTTAAAAAAGAATTGGCCGATGGCTGAAAATCCTGTCAGGACTGGGAGATTGGAGTTCCTTGAAAAATTAAAAATCAACACGAATAGAAAATGAAAAATCATACGGCACGGTCGTTTCGTGTACCTTTGGTTGATGGAAAAAAAATGTGGAAATTGAATTTATTCTTAGGTTTTCGAAAGAGTTACCAATGTATTTCATTTGGAATTTTCTTCTCTTGGAAAACCCTGTTAAAATACGGCTGAACTTACTGTAGAGTCGTCTCCTTAAATTAAAGTTCATGAGTTCTAAAATTAACGAAGAATTAAAGAAACCAGTGAAAAATACAATAAAATCCTTTCCGGTCAAGAAAAAATTACAAACGAAAACAAAATCAAATGTTTTAGAATTTGTATAATTTTATAAGTCTGAACAACGTAGCGTAATATATTTCTATAATTATATAAAATATAACAAATTTATATAATATTATAAAAAATTCATATTTTTATAAATTTGACCGAAGAGACATCCTTTTCGTCGCTAAATATTAGAAGGATATCCCATTACTTTGGATATTTTATATATATTTGCATATTTTCTGTACAATTTGATACGTTCAAATTTAAATAAATCACTGGAAACACCTTTTCCATCAGAAAGTATTCCAGTTGGTTATGAAATATATCAAAGTAATTTACTATAAATATCTTTAACATTTCATAAATTTTAATATTTATCTCTTTCGTTCAAATAATACGTATCTTGTAAATTGATTCGTAATCAATGAGTCGTTTCTGTTTCGTCCGGAAATTCGAACATCTTTAGCACCCGGAAAGGAACGACGAGAACTCTTGGGGCAGACTCGTGCATGCTCGTCACCCAGTCGGATTTCACACTTTGGACTAAAATTTCAGTGGTTTACGACTAGTTTACAACTAAGTCCCGTGAGTTACTCTACTTCTAACTGTATCCACGCAAATTCTCGCTGTCGTTCGCACACGTTCCATCGTTCGTCGTGAGTTACGAAACTCATCGTTTTCGAAGTCAATAGACGTCTTTCGTTAATTGCATCCTTGTTGCATCTATTTCCTTTGTTAAATTACTGTACCTCAATTAACTCTATTGGATCTCTATTGTAAAAATTGTAACTAAATATACGAAACTGAAATTACAATTTGGAGAAATAAATGAGAATTATATATATTTCGTTAAAATCAATAATTCGTATCGCAGTTCTCTTCTACTATTCAAAATCTATTTAAATATAAAATAACAAATTTACGTATAACAAATGTAAAATTTATATATATATTTGAAATTAATGTGGAAAAGTAATTCAGTAACAAAGGGAACCTGATCTATTTAACATAACGATATATAATAATTGTAATAGAACTCTAATGGACTTCTGATTAATATTTTATAATTATCTAGTTGTCAGCTGTGTTATTTATTTTCTTGATTAATTATTTTCAGGAAAGATATTGCGAGTTCCGAGTACATTCTCGACGAGTAAAATGAATCGCCACAGTGAATTTTGTAAAAGAAATAATTTATGCTGCGAGTGATATCCATTAGCCAATGAAACAGTCGTATAATTAACATCAAAAACAGACTCCATGACAATCGTTTAATTAATATCGAAAATAGTCGACAGTAATTTTCATATCTCTCTAAGTACATCACCGACGACAGGTATCAGTTAACCAAACAGCGATATCATTAAATTTAATTAATACGGGATAGACGACTTGGGGTGTCAAGTGCTTAGTAAAATAATTAATGTACATTCCGAAGCGAACGTTCCGAGATCCTTAATGCACGGCATATAACATCCTCCGAACATTTTCAGTCTCCCCTATAATCTTCTTACATACACTCACACTTGCAAACATAGAAACATCAATTTTTTTTCATCTATAACCGTTGTTTCTAACAAGCAAAACGCTTCTTCCTTTATCCATTACGAGTAACAAACAACCAGAAATAATTAATACTTAACGAAGTATTATAGAAATTTACATGTAGCCACGTGCAACGTCGTGTAATTGAAATTCTCGCTGTGTGTTGATTAAATTTCATATATATGCATCGCGTTTCACCAGTTCGAGTAATTTGTAAACGCGGATCCTCGCGAATATTCGATAAATATCGATCGAAGTTATGGAATAAAAAAATTGGAACAAATAAGGTGAAACTCGTGTATAACTCGTTGATTATTGAAATACTTGACAAGTATGGAATTAGACGAGAGACAGGAAAAAATCGCTTATCGTAGCCGCATTCTCGCGTGTTGCGCTTAATAGCTGCGTTGCGGAAGTTGCGACTTCTGGAAACGAACAGGTGTTGCTGCTTCGGGTAAAAGCCTGTCCGGTCTTATTTCACGATGATTTTAACAGGTGTCTCAAGAACAATCAAGAGCGTAAGCCGAGTAAATATTGTTGAAACGCAATGTCGCGAGTATCGAGTATCTTTAAGAGAAGGTTTTGCTTTTACATCGTTGTAATCCCGTTATTGCGAACTCTGTTAGCCGATATTCGCTTTTCATTCATTCTTATCGACTTGTGATGACGAAAAATCTTATCGACGAGAAAGTCTAGCTACAGCCGCTGGTAGAACATTGTAACGTAACCATATTGAGACGATTAAATGCTAAGAATTTCGTGTAAACAGAATTGCAACTAAAAGCAACCAGTTTGGGAATTAAAGCTATGAGATACACTTTGGGGGTTTTGTAAAATTTCTGTAATAAACTATAATTCTTCGAACGTTCTTTTCTTATAAAATATTTCTATATCTTTATTTCTCTCTTGTCTTCCTTATTAATATATTTTCATCAAAAGAGAAGATTTCGCTTCGGAAGAAATATTTTTCAACTTCGAGTATTTTCACATTCTACTGTTATCGATAAAACGTTGTAAAGAGAGGTCGAACGAGACTTCTCTTTTCTCAAGTCGAATAATAATAATTACTAACGATATAATAATTACTATGAAACGTATTATTGAATAAATCTAATTCATAATATCGATCTATTACGTAGAAATAAATTTGCTTTAGAGAAAATAATTTCCACGGCTAGAAACACAAGAAACTTTATCATAAAATATGAACGAACGAGTGTTCTTCTTTTCCTATGCGTTTTACTAAGTAACACTCACGTATTATCGTGAAATTCGTTACGGGGATGATCCATGTTACAGCCTTAGAAGGAAGAAGACTTTAAAGTGTGTGATCCTATAGAAATAAATTTAATTTAGAGTTTTCTTAATCTATAGTATCTTTAGGGTAAGCTTTAAGAGGATCTACTTAGTTTTATGGAAACGTGTATGTGTGTCCGCGTGTTTGTGAGAGACGGATAAGAGTTCGCATTTGGACCTAGTAAAAGGGAAAGCCTGAGAAAATCGAGCCGCGAGACGGTGAAATACGTGAGTTACGAAAAAGGCGAATCGCTTTTTCTCCTTTTTGCTCTATTTATTTTATTCTTGATCTTTCTATCTTCTCTTTTACCTACACATTTTACACGTACGTTTTCTGAATATAGAGACTATTTCATCATTTTATTATCTGCCGTAGAACGTTAAATAAAATCTGAAGAGGTAAATTCTATAATTAATAAATCAAGTTTCTAAGAAATATAAGCGTTTTCTATAAATAAAATTCTAAGTATTTAAAAAATCCCATAATCGACAACTAGGAAGTATTTACTCCAATTAATCTGAAAATTAGCTTTAATCGATCTTTCTAAGATGAAACAGATACTACGTGTATATAGTACAATTTATTATATGTATCTTCAAATTAAATACAAAATTATGGTTTATCTGCTGTTCTAGACAAAGAAGTACAGAAGCCTGGTGAAAACAAGAAGGAATTGCTCAAATACGACACTCATGGTTCCATCGTCATTGTACCAACCGCTGACGACAATGATATGGATTATACGTGCGAAGCAAATCATCCTGCCATACCTATCGACATGCCCTTAAGGGAAACCATTAAGCTCTCCGTCTTTTGTAAGTACAATTTTCCAATATTCCCATGCTACGATTATTACCATTATTATTTGTAAATCTCAAAAGTAGCATGCAACACCAAGTCTTTACAAATTCGTACATATACCACTGTACTTTAACATTTGCAAGCACACAGAGCTTTTCATTGAAACTTCACTTTATGCGAATTATACATTTTTTTACTTGTATCGCATTTCACGAAACCCTCGTGTTTCGTCAAATATTTCAATTTTCAAAGACAATTATCGTTAGTATTTCTAAATCTTGAAGCACGATCACGTAGCAAATAACACCAAACAACGATAATGCAGGCCAAACCACCTGAACAAGTGCCCCGACGAATTAGTTAATTACCAATCATCTAAATTGCATCGATCACGGGACGTGCGTCACCCGAACGGTTTATCGAGCATTTGCCCGACCATTAATTACTAAAATTACAACGAAATTATACCGGTGATAATTACAATTATATCCGGTATAGGTACCAACGTAACGCGTTACGTCGAACGAATCCATCGAACGACCATCACAGCCGTCATAGGGTGTTAATTTCACGCGTCGCGCGGTTCTACTCACAGCTTCCGGCCAACTTTTATTGAGAAACTTTTTCCATTACTAAAACAACGAAGATCCCTGTTCATGTTCAATGTCCCTGTCCAAATCGGAAGTTGCATGATCGCATCATTTTACAGATCCTCCCGGCGTGCCGGTTATCGAAGGATACACCGAGGGAGAGACTGTGAAACGTGGACAACAATTGGAGCTAACCTGTCGATCTCGAGGCGGAAATCCGCCCGCGCAGATCGTCTGGTACAGAAACAACGAACAGGTTAGGACCGTGTATCGAACCGAGGGTAGCTTTTCTGAAAGCGTGTTATCGCTCATCGCGAAGGCTCAAGACAATAACGCGAGGTACAGATGCGAGGTGTCCAACATTATGAGCGTGGAGCCTATGAAGGTGCACGCGGATCTCACTGTGCTTTGTAAGTACTCGGAGGACCGTAATTTTCGATTATCAGAATTTTTCTTTTATGTTGAGAGAATAGTTATTGTATATGAAGATAACAGGAAAAAGACATGGTAGATACCTTTTTACGCATTCTTTGATTTTAATGTCATCTTGTAGGTAAAAAGAAATATTTCAATATCAAATAGCTAAAGATGGAAAAGTCCGGTTAGTTCTAGTTAAAAATATAATTATTACGACAAGCGGTATTTTCATATTTCAATGTCTTGGTATTATACGTTGTGGAAAGGATGTGGAAAAATATGTCCTAAAATTCTGATAACGTAGCATTAATTAACAGTGCGGTTAATTATTCGTTACATTAAACAAATAGAATAGAAATTTTCTCCTCGTCTTAGGATGACCAGAGAGAAACATAAAAATAGTTAAAATAAGATCATCGTGCGAAAGAAAGCCGATACTCACAGTTGAGTATACCATATACACTTCAACGAACAACAACGAAATCGAAACGCTATAACTTTAACCAGCTTCCACCCTGATAGCTCGTGATTCGCACTCGTTTCACATCCAGGGCTTTAAATCACTAACCACTGAAACTATTGTTTTTTTTTTCCTCAGTCGCGCCATCCGGAGTGACGATCACGGGGCCCACGGAAGCAAAGGCGGACGAACAAGTGGTGATCACCTGCACCACGGAGAACTCGAATCCTCCAGCAGATATCAAATGGACCGTGGACGGTCACAATTTCGAAAGCAACGCCTCTAGAACCGAGCCAGCTCCTCAAGGCGGCTGGATCACTACCTCGAACGTAACTTTCAACATAAATCGCACGAGCCGCAATATCGTGGTGATATGCGACGCGTCCAATGTCAAGCTGACCGAAAACGTCGTCAGAACGCACACCATAACCGTGATTTGTGAGTAACGCAATTTGATAAAGCAGACGATAGACAATTAGACGAATGACTGCAATGTAAATATAATCCCAGGAATACAGTCTGGTCTTAGACAACGAGATTAATATGAAACTAATCCGCAACCTAGCCGAGACTTCGCGTGTCTTGTCAGTTTATCCGGGATCTATGAGCAAGTGGATCGAGAACAGTTGCGTTCGGACATGAATCCCGATACCTATCCGTGTAATACGAACTTGCAGACACAATTAATTTCGTCTTAGTTCAAGGGACATCCAGATTCGTGATGAAGTTCCTCTGTTAAATCCCAAGCGTAACAATCTTGTCTCGTGATGCGTTTTGTTGGCCAATTAGAGTGTCTTAGAGCTTCGTGGATAGATGTCACGATATTGTATATTGTTCGATACTAAAATGGAAATACGAGCGTTGGTTTATTTGTTTTGCGACAGATCCACCGTCGAGGCTTGTCATCACGGGTTACGAAGAAGGGACGACGATCGACGCTGGCACAGTGCTCAGATTGATGTGCACCGCCACTTCCGGAAATCCACTCGCCACGTTGAGTTGGTACAAAAATGATAAAAAGGTGAGTGGACTGTTTCGTCGTGAAATTGAGATTTTTTAGTCAATGCTGATGAGCGGCTTAATGGCGTTGGAGAAGAACGAGTAAATACGGTCGATCGGAATGAACGAAACTGGAAATTTTAATTAAATTCCTGTCATATTCGTAAGCGAAGTTATCACCTTTTAATCTGATTCGTTATTCGATTTTAATGCACTTTATTCGATCGTTTTATACTTGCCTCATGCGTTAGATTTATTGTACTTTTTAATGGAAATTTTATAGGATAACTTACTTACGAAATTTCATTCGAATGAAATTAAAAACTACTAATATTTCAAACATAAAATATAAACGTCATATTTTACGATTTTGTTTTAAGATAAAAACCAGATCTGACGATAATAGCGGTATTGCCCGATTATCTTTACCAATTTCAAGCAACACGCATGAAAGGGACTATAATTTTTCCTGCAAAGAGACGAGACGAATAAAAGCGTAAGGCACAAGCAAGTGCATTTATTTATCCATATACTTTCTGTTTTAGATACAGGGAACCACGAGAACGCGAGATCACGCGGTTTCCAGCGAGCTAACGATACTCGTAAACGCATCCGACAATAACGCCCGCATACGATGCGAAGCAGCGAATTCCGCAACAGAAATTCCTCTCCTCAAAATGCTCGTCCTCAAAGTGAACTGTAAGATATACTACGCTACATGTATAACATAATACCTTACTATATTCTATTTAATAAACAAAAATTCGCCTCTTAATAATGGAAATAAAGAAAAAAATCTGATAACTTACAACTTTTGCTAATATTATTATTCGACAAATTATTGTGCAGAAAAGCTCACAAAATAACTTTCTACTGTTCCACCCTATACACCCTAGACTCTAAAAAATCTTCCTGCCCCTGTACTCTAAATCTTAAAATCTTCCCTAAAGTTTCAAAGCCCTCGAATCAATCGTATTTCGCAAATCTTGTGTTTGCCAACTCCCCCAAAACCTCGTCATTGCTATCTTTAATACCTCATAAATTAGCCTACCCTGCTCTTCTCCATGCCTGATCTTCGAATAAGTTTATTTGGGACCGACAAGCAGCGTGGCAATTCCTTCCAAGCAATTGACCTGAAATTACCATTGTTTTTTGCTTTAGTTCCGCCTGAGAAAGTGAAGATCAGCCGCGAGCCGCAGAATCTGCACGCGGGCCAAGAGGGCCGTATCATTTGCGAATCGAGCAGCAGTAATCCAGCAGCGGAGATGTCGTGGTGGAAGGGCGGTATCCCCGTGCAGGGCACCAAAAATGGCACTAAGCCCGGCTTACACGGTGGATTTCTGTCGTTCGTTGAGCTCACGTTGGACGTTACAGAAGAAATGAACGGAGAGGTGTACACGTGTCAGGCGAGAAACAATCAAATGGACAGGTCTATTCACGATGCCACCACTCTCGACGTATTGTGTAAGTATTATACAGCGAGCCAAGAGTGCGTCAACGATGAAAATCAGCGGGACATCGACATGATAGCCAGAACGATATTCGAATGAATATTTCATACTTCACGCTATATGGTCGATGTATCGCGGTGTATACAGTTTATGACAGTCGCAAAAAGAAAGTTGAAAATATTTCATAAAGTACTCCTAGAGTACCGGAATGCTTTGCTCTAGGGAACTTTTGGATGAAAATATCGAAAGATGATTCTAGAGTCGTCGATTTTTTTGTTGTCCGATGCGTTTGTTGGAGAGACAAGAATATGTGAATATTTTCGTTTTGTCGACGCTTAACGCTGCTGTGATTCTCAAACTTTTATGTTTCGGTGTTGCTCTCGTTTGAGCGAAGAGAAAAGATTTTTAATACTTCGACGAAATATTTGACATGAAATTGAAACAAGAAGCATTTTTGAACGTTAGAAAAGTGTGAGTGGCCAGAGTTAAAAGCTATCATCAAAGGAAATCATATTAATTGTATCATGGCTGAAATTTCACCTGGTGAATTCCTTTTATTTTAGAAACGAATAAAGTGAGATAAGTACATTTGTTTCATTATTATTCGATGATAGACGGAAAATAAGAAAATTATTGTTCGAGGTGAACTTTCACCTATGATAGCCTTTATGAATTAAGGTCGGCTGTTCTTTTATGTTTTTGACGTATCCAAGTTAAATAATCGTAGACGGAGAGTGTAGTTTTAACCGTTTGTTATAGACAAGCCGATATTCTCCTCGATCGAACCTTACGAATTGATTGGAATGGAGGCCGAACCTTTCGTGATTTCTGTTTCTGCTATGGGAAATCCTAATGAGATAAGATACACGTGGACTAGGGATGGTTTACCATTGGTCAGCAATAGCAGAAGGATATCTGTTCGCGCTTCTACCTTAAATATCACTAAACTGGATCGTCACGATGCTGGAACTTATATTTGTGAAGCAACTAACGAGGAGGGAACGACGTTTTATCAATTGAACTTAACTGTTCAATGTAAGTTTCATTTCGAATGATCAAACGACGCTAGATATAATATTTGTAGAATTTAAAATTGAAAGATTTACAAATTTTTGCATTTCAAAATTCTGAAATTTTACAACAATATGATGATCACCGCAGTTACATGTTATTTGTATCTTTAAACGTTTAAACGATCGTATTTCGTCGCTGGAGAAATTAATATTTCCGTGTGCGCCGTGCGTTTCCCAGACTCTGCAAAAATTAAACGCACCTCGACGTCGGGAATAGTGTATCCTCCTGGAATCGAAGCGAAATTGTTCTGCGAAGTGGATGGCAGCCCCATAGGAGACGAGTATGTCACATGGCAGAAAGTTGGCTCCAACTCGGAGCTCTCTGGTCGATATTCTACCTCTTTTATCAACAAAACTTCTTATCTCCACATCGAAAACCCTGATCAGGAAGACGTCGGAGAATATCAGTGCAAAGTTAACAATGGAATCGGAAACGTTACCTCCGAACCTATACTTTTCGTTACAAACTGTACGTACAACTTGATCGTCGATAATAACTTTCGATTGGAATATTTGTCTTTTTTTTTAATAAAATAATATATTGATACAGTTAAACCACAAATGATGAACACACCGTTGACGAGAAGAGCAGCAGCAAATAAAGGGATAAACGTGCATTTGTACTGCAAAGCTCGAGGTTCCCCTTTGCCGCGATTCTCCTGGACATTTAATGGAAAAACTTTACTACCTAATGTTACAGAACATAAATATGGCATTACCCACACTGACGTAAGTTTTATCTCAACTGTAGAATTTTAGAAATTAGAAGATTTCTATTTTACTCTCTAAAAACTGCTTTAAAACTAGAAAATGTGCTTTCTACACTGATCTCTCGATTGTACGTGAATTACCATTCGCAAAACATAATTTCATTCTCTTGTTTTCGATCAATTTAATTAATTCGTAAATATTTTTGCAACTTTAAATTTCACCATTATTCAATTTATCGTTTGCTACGCAAAGAGAGATACGCGCTTTTTTAAATAAAAATAGAATTTACGTAGTGAAAGTCACTGTAAATATGCTAATGTACTCGATTTACGAATGGATAATTCCGAAATTTGAAAATTGCTCGAATAAGCCACGTAACCGAGCGTCCTTTTTGTCAATTTCGGAAAGCGTTACCCACCAGAAACCACGAGAAAGCCCGAAACGTTATTTACCCCGGCGAAAATTGATCGTCCCGCCGTGCAATCTCGCCAAACGAACACGCTTGTGTTGCTCTTTTTGCAGCTAAGCGAATTAATTTCCGAGTCGTCGCTGTCCATTTTCCGCGTGACGTCGCACGATTACGGGAAATACGAGTGCCGTGCGATGAACAAAATGGGACAGTCGACGGATATCATACACCTGGACGTGACGTCGCCGCCAGACAAGCCGACCGACCTCGAGGTCTATAACGTCACCCATGACTCCGTCACCCTGATGTGGAAAAGAGGATTCGAAGGCGGTTTGCCAACCTCCTATCAGATACGTTGGCGGCAAGCTCTTGACTATGAGGATCGATATCACTATCTGGATGTATCACCGGGAGAATATAAAACCACGATAACGGGATTGTCCCTCGGGACTTACTATGTGTTCAGCGTAAAAGCCATTAACGAGAAGGGGGACAGCGGCTTTCTACCGGACCTAGTCAAAGTTCAGACGCTACGTAAGTTATCTTCTTTTCTCATTTTTCGTATTTAGAATATCATAATCCTAACACTATATGCCGTAGTAGCTGCTTTATTAGGGCAAAATTGCCATTTTAGATTATGGCCATTCTAACCAGGCTAACATAAAGGACCGTTTAAAACTGTTGAGACATTGAAAACGGTTCGACTAACAATTTTTAGATTGATACGACATATGATATTATATGGTAGTTGTACTTTTTAGAAATATATGTTTTGTTATTAAATACATTAGATTACATATAGATTGTCTTTTAGTAGAATAGAAGTAAATTAAAGTAACAATAATTTAAGATATAAATAGTATTTTTGTTTAAAGAATATTTGCTTGGTTCAAGGGAAATAGTAAGAATATTACTGGAACGCATCTAATCCATTTATAATAGTAATGAAGTAGTCGCTTAAGTAAAAGTATCATCATTTAATTCGTGAGAAAGTGAGAATATTTCCATGAACAGTTCTAATTTAAATGTTTACATGCAATTGTCTTCAAGTTGAGACGAAAGATACAACCGCTTGGTATGGTGGAGGAAATATAATGGATTTTGCTTGCTTTATTAAATAACTGCTTTGCAGAAAATCCAACGAACATTCCTCCGTTCGTATTTCATTATACCAGTTATACTTCCTCTTCCAAATCAAACTTTCGCCCTATTAAAAACGATTGCGCATGTACATTAAAATTGTCACAAGAAAATAATGAATCGTAGCTTATATAACAAAAGATGTTCGCATTTTGCATTAAATTCATATCATATCTTATTCGTGCTTTAATCATCGCATCTCGATCTCTTTCTGCTAAAACAGTAAATCGAAAATAAAACGAAATTGGTACGACGTCTAATGACATGCCTAGCTTAACGACATCGGATGTGAAGCGTTAATTAACAATCAACGACGGTGAAACAGCATTTGTTAGAGTTCACCTAACGAGAAATATCGATTATCATAATTACCAGTATTTAACTGCTATTACGTAGCGTAAGCTGATTAATAGTCGTAATATCTGTAACGATGAAGTCTCGGACAAAGTATTACCATTGCTGATGGACTTAGGCGCGCTAATTAAACGTCGCGGACGCGACGGCAATCGTTTAATAATCGATCGATCCGAATGCTAAAATTGTAACTAACCATTGTGGACTGTGTCGTTGCATGAATAACAATTCGGTGATGGGGCGTTGGCTTGGCTTACAGGGGAGGCTCCACCTACCGACGTGACATCCAGCGAGATTAATTCTTCCTACATCATCGTCATTATCATCATTGTTTCTGCCTCTGTTTGCCTACTCATTGCTGCGCCCATAGTCTTTGCTACATTAAAATCGAAAAAGAAGGCCCAACGTTCCGGTAAATATAATCACTCAACCCTATATTTGTCTTTTTTCTGCTTTTATCCTGCAGGACCGAATAACGCGGAGAACCTGCCGGACGTTCTCTTGGAAAAAGGGGATTTTACAATGAATTATATCTATACGTTCGCAGCAACCTCCCTCATCTTTTTTATCATTAATATCTTCATCATCGTGTTGTGGTACATTATGAGAAAGCGAAATAAATCTCGTAAGTTAATTTATGTACAGTGAACATTTTGCTCCAGTCTTCTTCGTCGTCTGAAAGATATATATATATATACACTTTATGAGAAATAAGATTATTTAGATTTAAGTTATTCTATAATGTATATCCAGCACATCGTTGCTGTCAAATTAATGAAAATTTGACTAACCCGTTCGCTTAATTCTAAAGATGTTATGATACTTGTGGTAGGCGTGTTAATATTATAATATTATAAAAAGACAAAGAAAACAGCAATCTTGAATATTTTGTAATATGTGTTCCTATCTTTGCGCAGGAATAAACAAATCACAAACAGCGGATATGTACGCACCATCGACCGTGAATGGAGACACCATGACCGGCGAGTTAAGTTCGGTTTCCGATGAGAAGAGCGACGTTAACTTCGACACTAATGATTACGTGGTCAGTGCGATCAGTCAGTATGTTCTTAGTAACAAGTAATGCCGGAGGGTAGGTTTGAGTTCTATTAACACATTTCTGTTCCGTTTTGCTTCCGTTTCGGACCCCCTTCGCTTCTATTATTTTCTATTTTGGTTCCTTCTCTCCATAGAAATCGCGCTTAGAATCTTCCGATCTCTTTCTTGCATTGGTATTTCATCATGTAGATTGGTAGTCTTTCTTTTTTTTTTTTCTTTCCTTCAATATCATATTTTACTTTGTTTCACAATTAGACAATTTTTTTTTAAGCTTCAACACGTAGTTCTACTATTTTTTCTTCTTTTAATATTACATCTTAGTTTGTTTCACGATTAGAGAATCTTTCTTTAAAGCTTCACCATGTAGTGCGAATTTGTTTGAATCAGAACTCTACCAATAATACTTCCATTTTTAAGAAAATCTTAACTTCATTTCTTGCAGTACCCTTAAATATAGGCAGGTTACAGGGTGGATGTTTAGAGGTAGTTTCCATGCACGTAAAACATACCGAGAATACTCGTAATGTATCAGAATGATGAAGTTAATGTCGATACAGCAGCGCGAAGTATCGCTTTAATGCATGTGAAACTGGTAAAGTACTTATTTACAATTCATACTGATACGCTACGAACAGTAGGAACACAAAATTCCAGGAAATTGTTCGATTAATGATTCGTTTTGTTGAGTTTATTCGTTAATAATTTCATAGAAAAATTTCAGGTTTTCCTTAACTTTGGATACGTTAATTTAACGAAACGCTTTCTCTCTTCTCTTTCACCGACATAACAGGACGAAGGACGAAAAACCGCAGCTAGCACGTATTTGATAGATCAAACTATACAAGATTTTGGGAAAGGGAACATGGAGATGCAGGTACATCATCAAGGAACTCTTGGTCGCCGTAGCAACCACATTCAACCACCGATGAGCATGGATTCACCGCCACAGAGAACAACGGCCAGTGGTACACTTTCTGGTAAATTTCTTAAAGTTCCCATTCAGAAATTTTAGAAGATGTTATCTTTCGAGCGTAGAATTCCTTCAGCAGTCTTATCAGAAGTTCTTCAGAACTCAAAGCTGTAACAGGGTTTATCAGAAAATTAACATATTTCTATTTCTCCGTGGAAGTTAAGCATTAAACCTTCGAAGTTGCGCCTCTCTTCGCACGAAAAAATGCTTACTCAACACAGCTTCTCTTCTTTTTAGTTTCAAAATCGAGTTACATCGGAAACCCCAGTCCAGCGCCGCCAAACGACGTGAACTTTTACAGCGTGGAGATCGACAATGGCCGCTACATGGGCTACGAAACAAATCATAGTCCGATTCCGGTGGTTGGTGAACCAGGCTCGGGTAGTTATTATACATCCATGAGTCCGACCGGACATATGATGTCGAGCCACATGGGCAGCGGGACTAGCACGCTAACACGTAGCAGGACCTTACCACGTCCAGTCCCGCCACCGGATGTAACCGTGATGACCGCTGGCTCAAAATCACCGATACCACCATCGGTACCTCCACCACCTACCACTTTTGCTCGGTCGGTATCCAGCAACGCGCACACTCATGGCCACCCATTATCAACATTCACCCCTACACCAGCTTATTCTGATATCGATGGCCATCTTGTCTGAGGATCACCGATATTCGGCCCTAGTTCGGTGCGTGGTAAATACCGTGCTGTACCAAGGGACGAGACTATCACCGTGACAGAAAGAACCACCCGGCTCTAATACACATCTCGACTTGTGGCTGTTGACCATGGAACTACTTCGCGGATCTTCAACCTCCGTTCATCGTTCCCGGCGTCACACTGAGCTACATGTACTATGATTATATCGGTTCGATATCGTGCGAGGACCTTGAATCGCAGAATCTTTTTCGGCTACGTTTGTGTGCGATTATGAGTTTCGTGTGGGTGCTCCGACGACCTTTTCTCGTACATATTATCCTCCTTGAACACGAAAGAAAGTAACAGAAGTATGTAAATAGGAAGAGAGAGAGAAAGAGGAACCGAGATGTTGCGGTTTCTATACGTAATTTTTAAGAAGCACGCGGTAACGCCGTTGCAAGACGCAGTAAATGCATTCCTTACGCACTGGTTTCGTTGGTTTTTCGCGGACACGATTATCGAAGATACGTACTTCGAACTTGGATCGTACTATGGATCGATCGTACAATTACGTTTTTCGCATATCACGTGTTAAGAAGAACGATCGACGCCCGGTGAACAAGCACGCTGCAATCGACTCGGAAGATATCTCCGTGACACCACAGTTCTAGCATGCTGTCAGTGGTTTCTTTATTTTCTTCTTTTCTATATCCATTTCCTTTTTCTCTTTTTTTAGTTTTATGGCTTTTAGTCGCGCTTGTTCGTGCAGTTTTTTACTTCTTTGTGACGACTTCGTAGTGATACGTAAGAACGTTTTAAACGTGAACTAAATGGAAAACGACGAACTTATGGATGGAAGAAACTCGACTGGAAGTGCTCATTTCTTCGCCGAAGAGGATACAGAGGTACGCTATGGACTGTATAGTCGGGTTAAGTTACGTTTTACTCGTTGGTACATCAACTGGATATACTCATGAGATCCAACAGTAAATTAGAATACGTACATTAGGAAGAGGAAATGTACTAATGAAACGAAATATCAGGGAACTTCACGAGCCACAACAATATATAACGACCTTTAGATTCTTCTTTGAAGAATACGTTATATTCACGATATAATCAGTTTCACTTGTATATTTCTTTTCTTTTTGTTAAAGAAATTCAAAACACGATGAATGCTAGTTATTTGTCAGTAAGATATCTTTCGAAAAATAGCGTTTTTGAAAGTAATCTCAATTTAAATCGATAATATCATCGAGGCCCTATCAGATTTTGCATCAGTCGCAGCATTAATGAACACAGTAATGCTACTTCATTATTGTATAGCGACGTAATTCGCGTAATCTCTTCAATTCCTTTCTTTCCACCTTTTTCTTTTTTTTTTTTTTATTTTTTATAAATAAGTCCGACCGTCCACAATTTCGTTTTGAAATTAGCCAACAAAACATCGATGCACTGGCGGACAGATTCTTGTTTGAAATTCTGAAGAGGAAGCGAGACAATCGTTTTAAACAGGGAAACAGTTGACTACGTTTGCAATCGATGTATAGCAGTCCAACTGATTTCCTTCTTCCCTTTCCCTCTTGCTCATTACAAGACGCGTTCTCTGTGTTAACGGTGTGAACGGTTCATACTCAAAGAGGAAAAAATGGTGATACGTGCGATAAGCAGAAAAGCTAGTTACGAGAAATGGAGTAGGCTACGTATGTATAGTCGATGGATGGAAACGCATAAGTTTGAGTAACGAACTCAAATTGCACGATAAGTACTACAATGCTAAGAGACGTTTAGGTAAGGGAATTCTAAGACAATGCACGAAATGTACAAGTGATTTCGCTTCGGCCTTCTCGAGCTTATTATACTTTGGCAGATCGATATATTGTTTGACACATGAATCGTTCAGAAGCCACGTTGATGTACTCCGTAAATTGAAAGGCGATGATGTTACAAACGCTACTTTGCCAAATTTACCTATTTATATGGTTTTCTTGCGATGAATGAACATATGGAAATCGTTTGTTTCTTGAGAATTGGATATTGATCGTATACTATAATATACGATCTACTATATAATATAATTAAGAAATTTATAAAAGGCGGAGTTAATCAGTCTGGCTTTTGAAAGGCTCGCATTTGAGACGCGATTCTCGCGCTTCTTTCGACTCTCGTGGTTAGGAGAGTGATGCGAACGAAAGTTTCTATAAAACTCAATTTTCCAAGAACAGACTCGACCCGAAATTTGAACAACTGTTTCTTTCTCTTCGCGAGTATCGTTTCCTGTATACTACAGAAAAATATGTACATACGAAATGTGTTTTGCATATCGTAAGTTTTTTTAGATCGCTCATCTTATTTTCGACTCGTAACTTGTTCTATCTTTACGAACGTTATCGAGTGATCGTTTTACTTTTTTGAATTGTGAATTTTGAAGTACGTAGAAATTGCGATTTCTCACTGCCGAATTCCTAAAGTCAATATTAATACGAATAGTTTAATTGATTGCATTGTATCGTGAAACACATTTACGTAGGCGCTATATTGTACGCCACTATTGTCAAGAGAATTGGCGCGAAACAAAATGACGAATACTACAAAACAATTGACGCGTTAATTCTATTTCATGCGTGCGATGAAAAAGTTTTTCCTTTCTCCGATGGAAATAATTGATGTTTCGTTACGTTACAATTACAATTACAGCACAAATACGAACGAACAATAAGCAGAATATTTATAGTGTAAACGGTTTTCACGTGACATCCAGCGAGTGCTAATTTTGTTTTCTATCTTGTTATATGTAGTTTTATCATTCTGGTACGTTTTGTAGTAAATGAACGATTACTAACGATTTATTATTGCGGTACGATCGATGATATTTGCGACTGAATTTACAAAAAGAATATGCCAAATATTTACAAATATTATTAGTTATCGATTAGCAGTGATATTTATAAAGATAGCTAGTAAGTAACTTTCTTTTTAACTACGATATTACGATATGACGTCACTGCCAAATTTTTATTTCTGTGCCGCGAAAAAATACGAAACTTTTTTATATTTAATTGATATGACAATTATTAGATCACGTGAAAACGGTTGACTTGTTATTGACAGAAAGGAAAAAGACATGTTAAGACGGTAATAACTTAAAAACCATCTATATATTCTATCCAGACGAAGGTATAATATCGCAACGAAACGATATGATATTACTAAAAAAAAAAAAAAATTCTGAGAGGAAATGTAATCAACATAATCAGTGAAATCTATACACAACAGAAATTTAAAGAAAGAGAAAAGAAGTAGGAAAGACAGACAAACAGGTAGAAAGCAAAGAAGTAAAAGTGAGTGTCTTGGAGTAGTGATATCTTCAAAAAAGACAATAGTACATAAGTTTAATTATACGAGTATGAGTTTAGTTAAGAGTAAACTATTTCCCTGGCACAGCCAAGTTAGAAGTTGCATTTTTGCATAAAAAAGGTGGGGATCTTTATGCAAAACTATAAGACAGAAAAGACGTAGTTCAACTAAATGTTTATATATATATATTTTTGCATTTGTTTCCATTAAAAATTGATTATCCTTGTAAATAGTGCGATATGTCTCAGCGTTTCACACACTCCAGAAAAAAAACAAGTAATTAAAGAAAATGGATCATATGAGGGTCTCACTTTACCTAAGCTATAATGAAGTATTGTATAGGATTATTACACGCTAGGCCACGTATTATATCTGAAAGAAAAGAAAAAAAAGAGGAAGAATTATTCCAGTTATCGGACGAGACAACGTCTTTCCGTTTATCGAAAGCCTAAGTAGTCGACATATATTTTTGAAAAGAAAGAAAAAAAAAGAGATACAAAAAGACACACTGCATATGTTTGGCCTATTGTAAGAGAGAGAGAGAGAGAGAGAGTCTCGCGAACACACGATGACGCGTGAAGCGCCACGAGTGACAAAAGCTCGTATTAAAAAGTCGGTCAATAAGGTGTAAGTTTCGTTCAATTTCCATGAAAGGAAGATCGTTACGATCGATACGCGCCCAATCGGAATTTCTTCCAATGAATTCGAACAGTGAGATAACGAGAGCAAAAAAAGAGAAAAGATAAAAGAAAAGAACGTGAATCGATGTTCGCTATGTTGTGTATGATCATCGAGAGATTACGTTGAGAAAACTACGCACGTCCCTGGTAACTGTCATTCCGCTTCTAATTTGGCTCGCGTATCGTATGGATGTAAGTTAAGGAATACGTAATAAGTAAGGTTGCTCTACAGATACGCAATGACGCGGCGGCGCCACTCGCATATCCAAGCACAAACACGTTCGCGCGCACGCGCTAAATTGAAACTCGTGCCAAACCGCGCGAAATTAAATTAACACGAGAATCGCTGCGTAGAAAGGCATGTATATCCCGAGCAATCATACTTACGTCGGAGTCTCGAAACCGGATCCAGCGTGAACGATAGTTGTCGACAATCAATCGCATCCTACACTATTTTCACTCTCCGTTCTACCGCGATCATCGATCGAGCTATCGATTCGTGAATTGGATCGATTTCGAGTTTCCTGTGGTGTCTCTGTGTAGGGTATCCTTGAATACGCACACGTAACATAGGAAGGAAAACGAAAGAATAAATTTACACATGCAGCAAACAAGGAAGGAAAGAGAAAGAAACCGGAAGGGTGTCGTTCACAGAATCGATATATTGTATACTTTTCTGCGCCGTTGTCATGTGTGTTTTATGCTTGAGAACTGTTTGAAAGTTTTACGAATAATAACGTTTTCGTAGCATGCGCTATTGTTATTTCATTAATCGGGGAGGACACTGATTTGTTACGGTAGATTCTACAAAGCTTAAAGAAAAAAAAAAAGAAACGTGTATTGTTAACCGCTGCTGTTGTGTATGGAGCCGCACCGTTCGGCTTAGACTGATGATAAAATTCACGTATGCTCAATTAGAGATCATGTTTGCGCATAATTAAGAATTCTATTTACATATACATGTTTTATATTTGTAATTAACGAAAATCATCTATACCTAATATTACCTGATATTATTAGATTATGTAATCTCCAAAGTATTTGCTCATCAAAGTGCTAGGCATGTTAGACGGACCGATATTCGTCCAAAATGGTACCTTGGAGATGGACATACCATCTAACAGTACGATATTTGATATTTTACACAATAATTAATAATTCCGTTGATTATTCTAAGACATAGTCAATCCTAATTATACAATCATTAAGATACGAGGATATATATATATATAAATTAACCGTTTTACATGTATATAATGTACATATACGAAACTTAGATAGACAAGAAAACAAAAGGGAAAAAATTGAAAAAGAAATGAAATACATAAACGAATTAAAATATCAAATTTAAGAAAAACGATCGAGAGCTTTCGTAACTAGATAAATGTTCGTATCGACTTTTGATGTTTTTTCTTCGTATTCGTTTTTTCTATTCTTTCCTCTTTTAAAAGAAAAATATAACATACAACGGAAAAAAAGACGAATATAAAAGAAAGAAGAATGATTCTCTCGCCGACGATGCTATTGCGATTATACTTACATGTCGTTGAATTTTATAATACGAGGGCGCTGCGCAGAAACGGCATGAAGTTGCGACAAAACTCGCGAGTTTACAATAAATCGCCGAAAGTGACGTGACGAATTTTACCGTAACGAACTTATCCGTTCCAAATTACCATTTCCACACAAGAGGCGAAGACTGGTTTATAAAATACACGAGTCGTTTTTTGTCATTTTTTAATGCTGTTCGGATGACTCGATTTTATATTCGATTTCAGATTTCTTATTCGTTAGAACGAAACACGAAAAACATTCAATTACGATATTCTTCAATCTCGATAATCGATTGTTGCGTTTCATTGCGAATCGACAGGCGAGAAATCTCGCGCTCGAAACAAAAAACGGGCGATCGCTTTGAGAAACTTTTTCGAATGTACTTTTTCAAAATTTGCATAGTTATATAATAACTACCAAACGAGTAACGAAATCAACAACTTTGAATCTGTAAAGTATTCGATCGAAATTTATTTAAACGTTTGCTTTGTTACAAATGAGAATAATAAAAATCGATACAAAATTTAAAGGTTAAAAAATCTCAAAGTAGGTTTCTTGCGCGTCCAAACAAAAGAAAGAGAAGAATATATCGCGTATATCGAGCGATACTGATAAACGATATATCGTTAAGCGTATCATCAGATATATGTTGCTTCCGTTTGTGTGCCAATAAAGAAAAATCGACATTCTTGATGTATAAATATATGAAACTTAATGAGAACGATATTATTGTTACGCGGGCCGCCGATACGGCTAATTTTTTCTGATCAGAATTTACGATGCAATGTCATTCTTTGGAGCAATCATCGCTGTTCATAAGTACAACCGATTTAAAAAAAAAAAAAAGTAATTACCGGAGAGGGGAAGAAGGAATTCTCCGATGAAAGAGAAAAAAAAGCGAAGAAAGAATGGGAGGAAAAAGGAAATCGTGTAATATAAACTAAGCTACCAAGCAACTGGTACGCATTAATTACTTGTATATATACATAGTATTTTTACATTCTAATTCTAAATTACATTTCCAATTCTAAACGGTATAACATTACTCTGTGAGCTTCGCTTGTCGTCTGTGTATATACCATCGATAACGTTTCTGACGTTGATTCGCCTTAAGGAAAAATATTCATAGATAAGCCGCGAACTGCGAACCTGGCAATGCTCGACAAATATTATTCCCCTCCTTGTGCTTGTTTCACTGCACCCTCTGCACAAGATTCAATAACACACGCCTCGTGCCTTCATCGCACTTAAATTAATTAGAATGTGTAATATTATGGTCGCGCGTGTAATATTCCTAAACGTGATATATTCGCGGGATATATCGTTCGCTATTCTCTGGAATATACTTCAATAAATTTCGCGATTCTCTTATGATTGCATCAACTTGTACAATACACCGTATTTAACCCATTCAGTACGAAACAATGAAATAATGCGTGTAAAATACGTAAGCGCAATATTATTGCACAGTAACAAATTTGAAACTCTGAAAATTCGAACGTCTTGAAAATTTAAAAATAAAATGTTACGTTAATGCAACGTTGGTCCTTAATGGGTTAACATCGAATGATTCAAGCTACTGTATAATTCATTTCATTTTATTTAAAATAACAGTTTGAAAGCTCTTGAGAGGCTGTTTTCGTTCATAACATATCCGCGAATATTTTCGTACGTGCATCTCACGCGACCATAAATCATATAGGATGACAAGAAGAATACTCGATTGTGTACGTCGTATTACGATGTATTCGATGTTTATACTCGTAATTTAACTTCTATTTAAGCTATATGCTCATAGCGAATGTGATCGTATCTCCCCGAATATAATGTCACGGCGTATAAAAGCGAAGAGCAACGCTCATCGAAATACACTTGGATAATCTACGCACGCATCTTTAATCGTTAACTTAACACGATAACATCGCCTCTCGTGGCTTAACGTTATCGAGCTTTGCCCCTTTTTTCCCCCTACAGGAGAAGGAACTTCGCCAGAATTCGTCGTATCGATTCACTTTTTTTTTATTTGCTTATTCATTTCTACACACAGAGACAGAGCGAAGCTCAACATACTAGTCCTTACTTTAAAACCAAAGTAAAGAGATAAAACACAAACATTGTATAGCTTTTAAGAATCTCCATTACGTATTCACACCTGTGTGTCTATACAGAGAAGGCATAATTATAACTAAATAATTCAGTCATCGTAACTAGGTAAATGACTAACCGATAAGCGAATAGATAAAAAAGAAGATACAATGTTAAGCCACTCGTTAAGTGTACTGTTTTATTTTAATTCATTTTTTACTACACGATTAAAATTTTATCTAGCAACCTTCGTCGGCTAGGAATGTAAATTCTGTATCTGTACATTGTTTTCCTATTTCAACTATTAAAAGTGATCGTCAACTTAAACGTTATGTTGTTCTTATTTATTCTTTCACAAGATATCCATACTAATTTTATTAATCAATAAACAAACAATAAACAACAAGACTCTGTTTATTCCAACACCATATATTTCGAACGAAATTTTAATTATTGCTTAATAAAATGTACCTTTATTAATTGAACTCTTATATTAATATAATAATATAACTATATAATTTAAATTGTAACGGAACTCGACAGCAAAATACCACCACTCGACACTAAGTAGAGTCGGACGACGGCAGCGCAGACGGTTAGTATCTTAGGTTACGAACGTTCGGAACCCGGGTTTCAAATCCCGGCGACCGGAGTTCCGATTTTTCCTCTACGACCCAAAAATGAGAAGAAAAATCCAGCAGTACCCCAGCAGCACCATCTACACCCGCAGCATAGCCTTTCCTTTGTACTGATTGCATTTATTTTAAGAATAACTAATATATTTTGTCACGATAGGCAAGGCAGAGTACAAATTTTTCTCAGAAAATAAAAAAGCAAACTAAAATTAAATACCGAAAAATATATTGTATGCATGTTTTAGGAAAAGCCAGAAATTATAAATGAAGCGATATGATGAAGTTTAAACACGGTTAAATTTGTGTAAAATTCGCAAGAGCGGTCAATTTGACCGCACCGGTAGGTTTAGTGTTAAACGAACTTAATAAAGTTATTCTTCGTTTTAATTATATTATATTAAAATACTATCAGTCTTAACCATCAATTAACATAAAAGTCAGGAAATCAACGAGAATAAAATCATCAAATATTTCCCGTGCGATTCTTGTGCATTAAACGCGAATGTAAAAATAAATACGATATTTAAAATAATTTACAGATTCTTAAAAATGTTAATCCTCTAAATAAGACGTAAAAAATATTTATCAGAATAAGTAATTATGAATAAAAATTGTTTATTCTTTCACTACTATTCAAATCTATGTATCAATATATACTTTCCCCAGTAGATCCAGACATCATTTGTCAGCCACTTACCTTTTCTCTTCAGTGTAAACGCGGTGAGGTGTAATGAGGTGTAAGGTGCAAGTGCCCAAGAAATACTCTCGATGTTCAACAATAAAGTTTATTTAACAATTAACAGTCAACAATCAATAATCACAACGATCACGCTTCTCGAATATGTTTGCTTCGCTGTTACACTAGATCCTTCGCACTTCGCTCTTCAAAACAGAATGAATCTTTTGAACCGAATGGATTCTTTTTTTTTTTTGTTTTGTTATCCTCGATATCCCACTACGCACGTGTTTATTAGACGACCGTGACTGCTGCCGCGCATGCTTTCTTCCGAATATTCGGTGTTACGTCGGCCAACTCTCTACCTGGACCAGGCGTCGCATCGCGAGCGGGATGGCAACCATATGTCTGCACATCCTTATTGCGTACTCTAAAGAATCTCAAGGACCGACCATAAATCTTAGAAAATTCCAACAAAAGTCTCTCAGGTCGAACAAGGATCT
Source organism: Bombus fervidus (assembly GCF_041682495.2). Classification (NCBI taxonomy): domain Eukaryota; kingdom Metazoa; phylum Arthropoda; class Insecta; order Hymenoptera; family Apidae; genus Bombus; species Bombus fervidus. The sequence continues at coordinate 9,161,460 of NC_091530.1, read as the reverse complement.
TTTCTACGAAAGTATTTTCTAAGATCTCTGGTTTGTGTCCGGAAAACACTTAAAATTAGTTATTTTTCACACGTGCGCTGCTTCCCACCACCAACCTTCTATCGAGGGCGGCTAAGACCCCTCCTAGTCCACCAACAATCGTAATGGCCAATAGAAACAATGTCTATTACCCTCACTTTCCTGGCCAAAAAACTGTCATCAACGAATCCGATGATCCCGTGCGTTAGACACACCCTTTCCTAGCTCTCCTCTGACACAGCATCGTCACTCTCAGGGTAGTCCATTTTCGTCGTCCGAACAGTCAATAAGTCTACCACGATTCTACCTTCAAATCAATCCGTTTGTAAAGTCTAACTATCTCATCGAGAGATATCGTCAAATCGGGTCATATTTTCTGTAACGCATTAACTGTACTCATCGTCAAATACTTGTGACGCTCATAATATTGTGTGATATATCGTTGAATATATATGTCATATTAACCTGTTAACACAGCGTTGATTTCACTTAACCACCCCTGTTATCCTAATCGAAACACGGGGAACGACTATTTCGCGGCGTCGATTAGCCGAATCGTAGCGAGAATTTACGCCTCTCGCTGACGCGTTTTCCTCGCGACCGCGTCTCTCCGCGAACGGTCGTAACATTCGGCGAAAGAATCATAAGGATATCGATGGTACATTAGGCATGTCGTCTTTACGCCTTGATGATATAGCGCTTTATGTCGCGAAGCTGTCACGTAAAATAAAAAAGAGAAATCGAAGATGAAAAATAAAAGATAAAAATAAAGAAATAGAAAGAGAAAATTTATTTCTTAACATTTGGTTTACACTAAATACAATTCACTTCTGAATTCCAGCCGCGACTTTTCAAGACTGAAACTCTTACAACTTGACTTTCGGCGGAATCCGATTCTTTTTCTTTGTCATCCCTCAATATTTCCACTATCCACGCGTTTGTTAGGCGTTCTCGAATATTCGACGAAAGGACCGTTGGGATATTGAGGGTTCATTAGGAACCTCGCTTCATTTCCGTCATCAGCCCATTGGTTCCGAAGTACGGCCTGCACAGCGGTAACGCCTAATTGAAGTCTTGTATACGTTTAATCTTCTACGTTTCGCATAAGGAATTAGAGTAAGTTCATCACTTACTGAAAAGCAAATAAATATTCAAGAAGTTAGTATACAACCATTATCTCGCTACGCTATAAAATCGATGTTGATAGATTTCTTGTGTGTCATTAGCTTTTTTAATGAATGCAAATTTAATCTATAATAATGGATATAAATTTTATGAATTCTAATTGAATTATTGTTACGTCCGCTGTAGACATAGAATTAAGCGGACCGCAATAATCCTAAGGAACTGTCATAAAACGAGGATTTTTTATTTACCATTAAGGCATTAAACATCTTCGAGTCAAGAGGTTCCTTATGGTTATTGCTCCAACAGCAAAAAAACTTGAGAAACATGGGTTTTCCCATGTTCCGGGATTCCACCTGCAAGCGACAAGTGGTGGGGCGATCACCACCGAGCAAGAGATTTCCTTTGCGACAACATCGTCACCGGACTTCATTGGTTCATCGATGTTAGAACAGTCAACATCTCCTTGCCGGGTTTCCACCCTTCAATCATTCACCTACTTCGTTCATATCTACGCATCAGCGTAACTATCTTCTTTACAAAGTTGTTGGAAATATATAATACTTTTGGACTGTTAACCAAGTGTTATACTCATTAAACTACCTCTATTATCCTAATTGAAATAGGGGATCGATCAGTTTCCTGGCGTCGACTGTCTAATCATAACGGGAATTTACGACTCCCATTGACGTGCTTCCTAGCGATCGCGTCTCTCCGCGACTGGTCGAATAAACAATTATTATTATAAAATATACACAAGAAATAGAGTAAATTTAATGAAAATAGATAAAATAGTAACAAAAGAGAGAAATGTTATGGAAATAAATTAATCCCGCAGAAAGTTTATTTTTAATACTTGTCACTGCTGTTTCTATTTAATAGAAATGACAAGAGAAGAGATTTCTCTTCCTTTTATATCTACGTCTCTGAGCAGTTTTTTATTTGTGTTTTACAAATAAGACTTTTTAACAGTTAAAGAACGAGATATTTATCTTCAGTCAAAAAACTGTTATTTTATAATAACTTATAATTTTCAAATATTACTAAGTAGAAAAGTCAATCTTCTATCACTATTTTTTTCTTCTTTTTGCCTTCTTAATAACTTGTGAAATAGTTTGTCATAGTTATGAAAAATTAATAATAGATTATTTGTATCATTAATGTTAATAGATTCTACGAAGAAAGGAATAAAAAGTAATTTTCAAATAAATATCTTAAATTATATATTAATTAAAAATAATATTACGTTATCAAACAAGTGAGAGATAAAATAAAAATACAAACGGTGAATGAAAAAGTTATTATTTTCATATTATATTTACATATTCGTAGATATAATTTAATGTGTAGATTTATTTTAATGCAGATTTAATATGCAAATTGTTGATTGAAATTTTGACATTGATAAAAATATAAACAACTCCATATTCTTGTTTCTTGCTTTTTCTTCCCGTAAACAATGTAAGTGTATTGCTATAAGTTGACAGAGCTATAAAAATCATTTGACCATTTTTGTGTAATATCATTCGTGAATTATTAGAAAACGGTCATTTATTACGGTAATTTTACAATAAAAATATTCTTACAAATTCCTTAAATATAAATAAGAACACGTTGCTTTTGAATTACGCGCTTGGTTATATAGTTAATAGGTTACATGACAGAATATGCGTTGTGTTGCATTCTGTTCTTGGTACATATATTGTGACTCATGAATTGGGTGTTGAAATAATAATTCAGTGTATTTTATAACCATATCTATCTACGTTTGCAAAGCTTACAATTAGATATTGCAAAAAGAAATGGTTATTTTAAGTCCTGCAATATTATCATCGCATTTTCGATCAGTACTTTAGGAGTTGGTGTGCGTGGCCAATTTTGCCAACTATTTCCGGAATAACCTCCGTAAGGTGTGTTAACGGCATCATAAACGTCGTAAAATAATACGCAGTTCCAATAATATTATCCCAAGGGGAAGGGTATTAGTTTAAGTAACTTCAGGCTAATTTAGTGTCTTCCCAAACAAAATGGGCCTAACAATTAGCAGCCTACTTACCCGGCTCTTTGGCAAAAAGCAAATGAGAATATTAATGGTGGGCTTGGATGCTGCTGGAAAAACTACCATATTGTATAAATTGAAACTTGGTGAAATTGTCACAACAATACCTACCATTGGCTTTAATGTTGAGACTGTTGAGTATAGAAATATATGTTTTACGGTGTGGGATGTTGGTGGTCAGGATAAAATCAGACCGCTATGGAGACACTACTTCCAGAACACACAAGGTCTCATTTATGTTGTTGACAGTAATGACCGTGAACGTATTGGGGAGGCAGAACGTGAATTAGCAAACATGCTAAAAGAAGATGAATTGAGAGATGCGGTTCTCTTAGTTTTTGCTAATAAACAAGATTTACCAAATGCCATGTCTGCAGCAGAACTTACAGACAAATTGGGGCTAAATTCCTTACGTGGACGTCATTGGTACATTCAAAGCACTTGTGCTACTCAAGGACATGGACTTTACGAAGGACTCGATTGGTTGAGTAATGAACTAGCTAAAAAGTGATAAAGCACTGTCGTTATTCATAATTTTCATGAACAATTTATTCATTGAGCATGGACGTAGAAGACAGGTTGCAATTTCCATTTTGTCAGATTACGCACTATGTGTACGATTTAATACCACTGTGATTGTAATTTTTAAGAAAGGAAACTACTTGAAATAATAGAATATAACTTGATTGACTCAGGACTAAAGACTGTCTGAGTCAGTGCTATATGCTGAAACAGGTTTTATTTTCAAACTGAAATTTTCCTTTAAAAGCAAAGCTGCGAACGAAAAATAAAACATGAATCAGATGAGTGTATAAATTTATCAGTTATATATTATCTGTATGTTACTTATCATCAATAGAGTTGTGAGTTTACTTAAAAAGTGTATCTTCAGATTGAAATAAATATAGAATATTTCTTCATTAAATTTGACACATGTATTGTTTTTATTCGGATAAAAATGTATTACAGATGTCATTTGTTTAATCTATTACTAACAGTTTCTACTGTAAGAAAAAAAAAAAGAAGTAGAAATAAATTCCTATACATTCATGCACTTTACTCTGCGTCTATGCAGTAAATTAAAAATTAAATATCATATATATTACCTAACAGTTTTTACTATGCTGTTTTTCAAATAGATAATAAATTGCAAAATGAATAATACTAACAGTAAATTATAAGAGTAAACATTTAAAACATCTACCTTTGTTCCCTTATTCGTAATTTTATCACTTCTTTTGTAATATGATTTACATTGTAAAGAATCACAGTTATAAATTAATGAAAAAATTTAGAAATAAATATATAAATTATAAATTTACAATTGTGTTTTATCTTCGTTATCTTCTTTTGTTATAGGAATTAAAATTCTATATTTTATAAAATAGGAAGATATAATAGACAAGCATGTTTTGTAGTCTTGTTTAACTTAATATAATAACTTTATTACAGTATGAAACAGTACATTATCATACATGCACTGTATAATGTATAACGTATCAAATAATTTGTTAATATGCAGTGTTACTCTTACGCATCATAAAATTTTATTCCATTTCTACTTCATATAAGACAATGAATAAATTACAGAAATATATTTCCTACTTATGAGTAATATATATATATATATATATATACACAGTAGTTTTAACATATGACAGAAAAGGGCACCAATTAAAATATTTTAGTATAGGATTTGTATATGAATATTTTGTTCAGAATGTGTCAGAAGTGTTAAATTGTTTAAACTCATTTACATAAAATTTGTTATACACAGAATTATTGACTTTGTTTGCTATATGCATTTCATAAAATTATTAATGCATACAACAATTTAATAACAAATTTTCTTCATTTTAGGCAGCAGTCATGCAGATCATTGTACAAATACCAAGTACATAATAATCAATTTGTCCAAACTATCTTTTTAATACTAAAAGCTGATACTTAGAATATGTTTTACCAGTAACTTCAAATTAATTATGATTATCTTACACTGATGCCATTCATAAAAATAATTTATTCAGCAGTTCCTTTATTCATAGCTTACAGAACCTTGGCAAAATTTGTAAGTTAATTAAAGGAACACAACTACACTCATTTGCGTACCCAAGAATTTTTTTGTGGCAGGACACTATTTTTACCCAATGCTGGAAAATGATTCTCTAATGTATGACTAGTCATGTGTGTTCGAAAATCAGAACCATTTTTTAAAACTTGACCACAGGTTGCACAAATTTCCAAACCTTTAATCTTATTGCCACTCTCCTTTTGATGAACTTTAAATAGTTCCTGCTGTTTTTCGATATCTGGTAAGAGGACTAAAAGCTCTGAAAATACGTTTTCGAAAGCGCTGAGACCCATAACTTCACGACAATGCGTATAATAATCTTGAGCGTTACATGTTCCTTGACGAAACAGTCCACTTATATATCGAAACTCCTCGATCTGATCATGTTGCATCAGAACCTCATTAACTTTGGCTACAAGACATTTATTCCGTTTCTGAAATTCGGGAGGATGTACATAATTATATGCACTATCGTGCTTACTGTTGTCTGGCAAGATAGAATAACTCTCTCCAGAACTGTTTGTGAAAGTCAATCCGTTACTATTGTTTATTTTATCCATGCTATTATATTTTATACAAAAACCAGGAGGTGGAGGAGTTGTTGTTCCAAATCCAGGTGGTGGATTCGTAAAACCTGGTGGTTTAGAACTACTGCCACTTAAAGCAGGAAAATCTTTTAAATGACGAACATTTCTATTAGTGGAATTTAAGCTATCTATTTTTAATTCGGTGCGCTTTCTCTGTACTCCGTTAGTAGCATTATTATCGATATCCGTATTTACAATTGCTTCATTGTCTGCATTTTTATGTTTTTTCTTTTCCTTTTTATTAATTTGTTCTATTTCCTTTAGAGGCTGAACATTTATATTTTTTGATGTATTTTCACTGTTAGTAATATCTGCATATTTCAATATAGACTGAGAACTTGATTGTACAGCATGTGTTTTATTCGTAATGGATGAACTTGTAGGTGTCTCACATTCTTTCTTTACTACAGCAGTACTTACATTCGTCTTCGAACTACTACCATCATTCCCATTAGCAGTATTGTTATTACAATTTTGTTTAACTTTTTTCTTTTTCGTTTTTCCTTTTGTTATATCAGTAGTCGTTTTTGCATTATTACTATTATTAGAACTTTGTGCTTGACTCCAGGAAGGAACTACTGTAATAGTTGATTGTTTCTTTGATTTAGATGACTTTGATAATGTAGGGAAATCTTCCCCAGATTGAATAGGTGGTGGAGAAGGTATCAATGGTGGTGAGGCCACCTTTTTAGGTTTTGGTGCCGATGTAGATGCTGATTTAGAGCAAGTCCATTGTAAAACTTCCTTCCAATGAGCCAAATTTGTATTACTACTAGTTGATGGTTCTGCAGAACCCAATGCCGGGAACGATTCCATTGAAAACTGAGTAGGACGAATTCTGATATTAGGACCTGAAACTTTTGTAGTAACAGTTCCATTTGGTTCATGATTTACTTGAATAGATACATTAGAAGTTGTACTCTTCTGGCTCTGTGTGCTTAACCCTGAAGCATTACTACTAGATACACTGAAGTTAACAGTTTTAGAAATACTAGTACTTCCTGATTCTAGTCCCAATGCAGGGAAATTTTCGTCTGTAACAGCAAGAGGCTGGGGTCTTATGGTACTACGAATTGTCACATTACCTCTCCCCTTACTTTGATTTAAGGTAGGTACAATAGGTGCAGTGTTACCCAGTGTTGGGAATTCTTCTGTACTCTGTACATCAACAGATGGTTGCTGTACAAAAGTAGGTTCGTTGTTTGACATAAATACATTTGAAGTATTTGGTGTAACTGTTTGCTGATATTCCCTGAGATTATAATCTCTCCCACCGTAATCTCTTGAATTTCTAGATGTTGATGGACCTAACATTCCTCTCCTATTCATTCGATTTTCTCCACGTGGAGCTAATGTAAATTCTAGTTCTAACATTCTTGCTTGCTTTGCAGCAGCTTTGCTCAGTTGTTTACTATGAACACTTGCCTTATGTGCTTTAAGATCTATATCAGTTCTGAAGACACTTGTAAATTTTTCCTCTACACACATTCCTTCTTCACATAAGAAATGTTCTTGTCTAAAATGATCTCGAAGATAATCATATGAGCTGTAATATTGATGTAAACCATCTGCATCACAAAAATGGCAATATAAGTGATCTCTTCGTAAGTGTCGGAATAATTCATCATTATCCATATATCGTTGATCACAAAATTCACATAATGGATGTCCTTTATGACTTTTGTCATCAATATCTCCTTTTCTTCTATGCTGAGCAAGATCAGGTCTTGTATAACAACGTCTTTCATGGGAAAATATCTGTTATAGGTAAAGTAAGCATTACTTAATAAAATTAAAAAATTTTATTAAACATGATAATCTTTAAAATATCCTTAATGTACATTTTAAAATAAGCTTGAAATTAAATGATATTTATTTACCTTTAAATTTTCTACACAAAGATCACAGTAATGTAACTCGTGTCGATGTCTCATATGATCTTTCAAACTATTAAAAGTACTAAACACAGGTCTTTCCTTGCAAATATAGCAAACATTAGCTAGTAAATCATAAAATTTACTTTGAATATCTGGTGTATTGAAATATATGTTATATCGTGTATCTATGAAATTGCCTTTATGTAATTGGCTAAAAGGTTTTATCTCCTTTGTGAATACAACTCTTGGCAAATCTTGACGACAAATGGGACATTCGTTTTGACAACAGAGCACTCTCATCCGAGTACTACATTCATAACATACAGGGTGTTCACACATACCAATGCTATAAATATCAACATTTTTGTAACATACAACACATGTGTTGTTACTCATACTTTCATTATTGGCAGACATTCTTTTTCACTAGATCTTCTTTAGAAATATCAAAAACTGTTATTATACACACTCTGTACACTCAGAATCTGTTAATTTTATTCAATTTCAATGAGATAAATTATCTGCTATGATGTTCTGCGCAATCTGCAACACAATTGACATTTCAGTTTCGATATATTTATTCTCTACTAAATACCGAATTATATGAGGAACTACTGTAATCGAATATTGCTTTCTTAAAAACTTTGATTAGTTATCAAAAGAATACCCTACTTGAACTGATAAAATACAATATACGAATGTACAAAATTTGGTTAGTATAATTTTTATATTTAACTAGCAGAGAGAAAATGAAAACATATATGCGTTCAGATCATTAGATTCACGATAAAACAAGTATTTTGCAAAAAAGAGACTGTTTATTTTTCGGATACTAACAATATAAAAATATTACCTAGTAAATTATAAAATATATTTTAAAAAGCAGGTAGAAAAGAATGAACAGTACCGTCCGAAAATTGTTCCAATAAGCAAGATGGTAATATCTCACAATATGTCCCTGAAAGAAAAAGGTTATCACGATTTATATATTAGACTATGATATGTATGTTGGTTGCTTTGATGAATTCAGCTCGATGAACAAGCAGGTTCCGGTTTCTTCTGTTTCAGTCATTACTAAATCAAAGAGTAACTAGATAAACTAGTGATTTAAATCTAGTACTATCTGACATTAAATGTAATTTGAATAAATATCAGAATGATTTCCTTAATTTGCATTTTCTTTTTACATAAAATAAAAGGTAAAAAATCAAAAGTATAATTTTCTGAAAAATATACTGAAAAAAGAATTAAAACTAAAAATTGTAAATCTTATACATTAATTTTATATGGACTTTTATACGAATAATTACCATTAATTAAGTTTTCGTATTCTTATTTGTTACTATAATATTTTTATTACAGAAATGAAATAAAATGAAATAAATGAATCCTTACTTTCTATATACAAATTTTCTTTCATATAAATTTAAGATACCAAATAAATTTTACAAATAAAAGATTTTATTTAATTTAATTTTAATTTAACAAGGATTATAATGAGAACGTTCTGTTAACTCTTTTCAGAAAAATAACATTTTAATGCGAATTTGAAGACATTCTGTATTTAAAATTATATACATTGCAAAAACTATATATAACTTATTGTATAATAATAATTTCTTCTCTTTTTATAAATATTAGTTATGTATATTACCCTAAGTATATTGTCATGTAAGAAATATACAAGAATCATCAGTTAAAGGTAAAATAACAATACAGAATGAAGTGTACAGAAGGACTAATATTTTTTAATCGATTTTCGTATAAGTGCCAATCTTTGTTTATGTGCTTCTGTAACTGTTGCACGTTTATATGGTCGTACTTCATCTGTGCCAAAACCAGGGATCCACATATTCCAATTTCTTTCTAAAAAAATTAAACAATAGTTCGTACAAACACATTTAATAACATATTGCATTGAATAGTTACTTATTTTATTACTTCTTATACGTTACCTAAATGTAACTGTACATCCTTTACTTCTACAGTATTTGCATGACGATGTTTAGCCAATAAGCATGCTGCATTTACAGTTGTTTCAACAAAATCATCTGCCAATTGTAATAACATTTCTTCTACATCATCATCTAACTGTTCGGTGGGATCTACCTCTTTCACTAGATCTTGTAATCTTGTTTTAGTCAGAAACTGAACACAATATAAAAAATTAAATAAAAACAATTTTATCATTTTTGTTCAATGATAAACATACCTGTGGAAAATCATTGAAGGAACTTTGTTGCTGTTGTGATTGTTGTGTTTGTTGTTGAGTAGAGGGTTGTTGTACTACCTGCTGTTTTGGAGGTTGTGATACAAATTGCGTCTGTTGAGATTGTGTCTGAGGCTGTAATATTTGTACTACTGTATTGCCACTTTGTACATCAGGCACAGTAGTCGATGCCTGAGTATTAGGTCCGATAGATTGTAGACTACCAAGTACTGGTGTCATATCAGAGTTTTTGTTCGTAATTTGTACAGAAACTGCTTATTTCGTCACGTCTTTCAGTTGTATGTTGCAAATCGAGAAAATTTGTTATAACTAGTACAGTCTACTGCCGTTAGATGGCTAAAACTAGCTATAACTTTCTTACTAGTACTCACCACGAAAGTATTTGAATATTTATCAAATTTCTATCTAAACCAGATTTTTAAACATTTTTCTTGGCATGACTTCTTATTTAGTCACACTACATCAGTCTTAAACAGTTATTTATTTCAGAGTCTTTCATAGCTTGGATTACAAAAGCTTCTAAAATCTCAAATCCACCATAGGCGTCCCCACCTGAAAGAAACAAAGTATTTGAATATTTTTTGAATATGACAAAAACACAAAATGAATTTCTCTATATTTACACTTTTCTCGTATTTTATGAAGATTATACATATGTTTACTATATATATAATACTATATATATATGGTATCTATAAAAATACCAATTAATTATAAATCCAAGTATATTAAATTTCGTATTATTTAGTAATACTTGACAAAAATAAGGATATGTACAAATAGTTTGTGTAGTTACTGTGTATTGTATATATATATATATATATTATTATATATTTATTATATAAATTTTATATCATTTAAGGTTGCACATACATTACAATGTCTTACATAACAATGTCTTGAACTTCGCGTAAATATTTCCCCATATCGAATATCGAATCTCTGTACATTCAGTTCAGCTTATTATCTGTAAAGCACGAGTTAATTTTTAACGCATGAGCTTTCTAATCGTGGGCGCTGTCATCGATAGATTCAAGATGGCCATGGTGCATTACGGAAGAGAAAATTCGAAACGTTTAAACAATAATTTTTAATTATACACAATAATAAATTGATTACAAGAAAAATTCGATTGAACTGTTACTGATACGTATAATATTAATATTTCTCGGTAACGCTGAGAATACCAAACAAAAAGAATGAAAATGGCATTTTTTGAAGCGAGCTGATTTCAGGAAGAACCTCCGATGTCAGCGGGGAGGATGATTTTCTTAGTTTTGTGGCGATTTCGCCAGTGATCAAGGTGAATTGACTGGCTGTAAGTTTCTTGGTATTAAAGTTATCATAATTATACATGTACTTTATTTTTGTTAAAGAATCATGTCATAGTGTTATAAAGTTAAAGAGCATGCTGTCATTTGAAAGAAATGATCTATAACCACCTTTTCTTAATAATTGTATAAATTCTATATGGAATATAATTTTTATAAGCTTATTTGTATCACGAAGAATGCAAAAATGTAAAAATTTGATTGTTACTTGAAATCATTGTTTTGTAGTAGAATACAGAAAATAATACATTAGTAGAATATGTTCTTAGATAATGTTTTATTTTGTAACAATAATTTTCTATGAAATTAAATCATAATGTATTTATTAAATTGTATTGTCACAATTGTAATGTTGTAATTGTGTTTATTTTCTTTTTTTTTAAATACATATATTGTAATAAAATTAGTTTTATTTTTAATATATAAATTTATATTTATAATATATATAAATTTAGATTCTGTATGGTTTTAGTGCAATTTAAATGTCAAGTATGACTCCTCCTTTAAATCGAAAACGAAGCTCATCTGTTAGTTTTACAAGAGCTAAGGATGATAGCGAAGATGCTACAGATGAAATTCATATATCTTTAGCACCATATATACAAACATATTTGGCACACAGTGGACAAGGACTTGGATGTTGTGGAATTAGCCTTCCAGTACCATTTGAACGTGCAGCCCCAAGATCTTGGTGGAATCCTAGATTTGATTCAGAAATACTTGAAGAACAATTTAAAAGGAGTGCCTTTCCACAAATTAGATTAAGATTCCGGTATATAATACACTGTTGTATACTTGTTAAATTCATAGAAGCAAATATTAATATATATTATTTTTTAGGTATGCTCTAACATATATTTTACTGGTTTCTTTAACATGGCTGGCATATTTTGTTGTAATTGGAGCAGAATACAATACTACAACATGGCCAGCTATAGCAGCAGTATTCACTGCTATTGGAGCAATGGTATCAGCAGTCTTGTATCTAACACATAGTGATTATTATAAAAGTTATGTGTTACCAATTTCATTAGGAGTTGCATCCATGCTTTGCATCCTGTCTTTACTTTTTCTCACAATAGTACCACCCTATATAGATGGCTTAACTCTAGTCGGACATTTTGCACTCTGTTCTGAGATTTTGTTATTGATTTACACTGTCTTGCCAATGCCACTATATGCTTGTGTGGGAATATCGATGGTTTATTCTTTTCTATTTGAATTTTTGACTGCTTACCTATATGGTACAAAAAGTGCAAGAGAAGAATTTTTTAGCAAATATATTTTATTAAATACCTCGATAGAAAATGATGCCACTCTGAAAAACTTTAATATCAATCAATTTTCTAATGTGATGCACGGTGACAACGAATCTACAACTGCAAGTATGAAATTAGTATCGTATTCACAGGATTCAAAACTGTTATCTGCTCTTGGAATAAAGTCAAATCAAGAAAATATAATTGGAAGGATATCTGGAGTTTTGAATGATACCAATGTTTTCAAGAACTTAAATTCCACTATAATATCAACGATAGCTAGTATTAATTCCACCATAAATGCTTCGTCTAATGATTTAGTCTCGAAAGGTGTAAACAACGCAACTTCGATATTTGAAGAAAGTGTACTAACTCATAAAAATGGTGAAATGTCAAACTATTTGTTAAGTAGCAACATATCTAACCGATCATTTTCGGACGATTATTTTTCTACGAGTCTTGGAATAAGAATCTTAATGCAGATCTGCATTCATCTGATAGGTATACATATTTTAATAATGACTTTTGTAAGGATGCGTGGTACTTTTATGAAGGTCGGGCAATCACTGTTGGTCCGGCGTCAGCTCGAAATGGAGAAACAACTTAAAGAGAAGATGATTCACTCAGTAATGCCGCCTAAAGTTGCAGATTGGTTAATGGCAGAAAGTGAACGTGAAAGAGAACGGGAGGATTCTTTAAAAAAAGGTTCGATACCGTCCAATAATACAGATATTCGCTCATTGTTTCGACCATTTAATATGCATTCAATGGAAAATGTTAGTATCCTATTCGCTGATATTGTTGGGTTTACGCGAATGAGTTCCAATAAGACTGCAGAAGAGTTGGTAGGCATTTTAAATGATCTTTTTGAAAGATTTGATGATTTATGTGAACATCATGGATGTGAGAAAATTTCTACATTGGGAGATTGTTATTACTGTGTAAGTGGATGCCCAGAACCAAGGCCTGATCATGCAAAATGTTGTATTGAAATGGGATTAGGTATATTTTCTTCCTTTTTTATTGAATTATAGAAATGAAACATTTATATGAAAAATAATTAATGTGTGTTTTTACAGCCATGATAGAAGCTATAAAACAGTTTGATATTGAGAGAAGAGAAGGCGTTAATATGAGAGTCGGAGTGCATACTGGAACTGTACTCTGTGGAATAGTAGGTACTAAAAGATTTAAATTTGATGTTTGGTCTAATGATGTAACTCTAGCAAACAAACTAGAAAGCACGGGAAAACCAGGAAGAGTTCACCTAAGTGAAAAAACATTAAATTTCCTCGATGATCGATATATTACGGAGGAAGGGGATTTAATAAATGGTATTGACATTATTATTATATAGGAGTAGAAAACTCCTATGCATAGAAAAGTTGTCTGAGTGTACTTAATCATATAAAACTTTCTAGAAATATGTATCATATTGCAGGTATTAAAACTTATTTTATTAAAGGCCGAAAATCAGATTTCACCAATCAGTTCATTATGAATATTACATCTCCGACAAGTATATCGCCTTTGATGCAATCGCGTCATCGTCTGGCCTCTTGTAATAGTCAATCTAAATCCAAATATCATTACCTCCATATGGTTACTAATACAAGTAATTATAGAATGAAAGCAAATTCTTTGCCAAGTATTCTAGATTCCGAAAACGGAGATACTGATACCGCAGATGAAAAGGGGAACGCAAATAAAAGTCCGATATCTGTTGCCAGTTATGGAAAGAAAAAAGCGCGAAACAAGCCGTGGAAATATTTACAACGACAACGAACTACCGAGGAAATGACACCTTTAGAAATGGAAGAACCCAAAGCAATTATTGTCGACAAATCAAAAATTGAATCTCAATCATACGAAGATCGCAATGGATTTAGGCAGGTCAAAATCGTGTCGATAAAAGATTTTGCTTTAGTTTTCAGCTGCATTATCTCATTCGTATATAAGTTGTATTTCTTTACAGAATACGTCTCAAAATGAGATTGAAATGGATCCAAATCCTGTACCTTCTAGTCCTTTATTGTCTGGTCAAGAGCCACTCAGTCGTGCCTCTTCTATGTGCAGTAGGAAAGATTCCGGAATTAGAAGTAATAGCAGACGTAGTAGTATACAGCAGCAGGTACAACTTATAATTAATGATAGAAATTATATTAGAGATACTTCAATACAATAAAGTTTCAATAATAGTCAGCATGTTCCCTTTCCTCCTGCAGTTAATTTTCATATTTTAGTTATTTTTGATGAACGGCATGGCTCAAGGAGATTTATTAGCACACAGAGTGAGTGGCTATTATACTTCTAGTTCGACATTAAACTCTGTTCACGAGCCGTCGTCTTCAGTACCACCCTATCCATTTCCTCCAGCAGTCACGGATACCTTTGGTGCATGTTTTCACAAATTAAGAAAACAATCTGACCTACAGTTAATCAGGTAGGTAAAACAACTTCACTTTATAGGTTTAAAAATTATATTATAGTTCGTATGATTTTATTTTTCACGAAGGTGCGTTCAAGATAATGTAAGTTCTCAACGATCATACTTCGTGAAACCTCCACTTTCGAGTATGACACTCTTTTTCAAGAACAAAGAAATGGAAAAAGAGTATAGAGAAAATGCTCATAAGGTTAGCGAATGTATCAGTGGAAATCCACCTACTCTGGCTACCTCGAGATTCAATACATACTTTGATATTCTGATATCGGCGTTGGTTTATACTGCCGTTACAGTATCGCTCTTTTTAATTTGCTATCCAACGTTATATTATATAATTTTTTTTGTATCTGCTGCTACCATTCAAATTATAGCGGTGTTGCTTTGTGTTCGTCAACTTTTATATCCGGATATGGTTCATGCAACGGTGACACAGCGAATATTCAAATTCTTTTCACAATGGTACCCTTGGCATATATGCGGTGCAATTCTTGTCGGCTTACCGATCACGTCAATTCTTCTCAATTATACGTGCAGTAACTTTCATAATTTGAACAATTTTGAATATTATTATGGTTACTTAATCGTTGTTGGTATAGTTCATTTTTGTAATTTCACGCAACTCAATTGTTGGATGAAAAATTTCTTGGTAACATTCATGGGTGTATTGTTTCTTTATCTTGTAATGCATCATGTAATATATGATCAAGAAAATCTCGGTAATCAATTCATTAATAACTCGCTCAATTACTCACAAGCCATGATAAACAAACGTGCCATTGGCTTAATCAGCAATCAATTTAACGAAATTATGGCTAAAAAAGGATTCGATAATACTTCTGATTTGTTATTAAATTCCACAACGAAGCTCGTCTTTATGAGATTAAGAGAGGCAGAAATCAGATATCATAAAAGATTATACAATTCCGAGATTTTTTTAGATCTGATACTTTTACTTTTGTTAGTTTGGTTTTTAAATCGTGAATTTGAAATTAGTTATCGATTAAGCTTTCACGGAAACGCGGTAGCCGCACGAGACAAAAGCCGTGTACAATCTATGAAAAATCAAGCCGATTGGCTTTTACACAACATTATACCAAAATATGTTGCTGATCAATTAAAAACCACTGCTAAATATTCACAAAATCATAAAGCTGTAGGAATTATTTTTGCAAGTATAGTAAACTTTAATGAACTCTATGATGAATCTTATTTGGGTGGAAAAGAATATTTGCGTGTGCTTAACGAACTTATTGGTGACTTTGACGAGTTGTTGGAAAAGCCAGAATTCTCGAACGTAGAGAAGATTAAAACTATCGGTAGCACATTTATGGCAGCAAGCGGTTTAAACCCACAAGTTAGGCAACAAAGTGAACATGAATATATGCATCTGTTTCAATTAATAAATTTTGCCATGGCGATGCATAAAGTAATAAACGATTTCAATCGAGAATTGCTAGGTTTTAAATTAATCTTGAGAATTGGCTTTAATTATGGCGACGTAACTGCTGGAGTGATCGGGGCAACAAAGTTGTACTATGATATCTGGGGTGACGCTGTAAATATAGCATCTAGAATGGATTCGACTGGAGTCGCTGGAAGAATACAAGTGGCCAAGAACTCCTTAGATATACTCTCGGAACGATACGAGTTCGAACCACGTGGCCAAGTCTATGTTAAAGGAAAAGATAATATGGATGTGTTTTTATTAATAGGGGAAAAAGGCGATATTAATACAACGACAAACACTTAACAGTTTTTGAATCCCTAATGACGGGAAGAGTCGATTGTTTATAAATTTAATCGTTTGCACGTTACACTTATATCGAGCATATGATCTTTTCCAGATCAGGCTTTTAGCGATATTTCGATCTCGTTAAGAATTGTATGAATTTTTACGGTATAATGTACCGTCGACGTTACACACGTTAAAAACGTACCTTACTCTTTAATTGCTCGCTCATTAAAGATATTTATTCTTAACGAAATATTCACTGTATTTTTTTACATAATTTAAGAGCATCAGATGCGAGATCTACCAAAACCTATCTTTATAAAAAAAAAAAAAGTACAAAATCAAATCGTTTTGAAGAAATGAAATTTTGTCTTAACAATTGTTGCGAAAAATCTATCGAGACAAATATAGTACGCATCTTCATTGTTTATGTGCTGAATGTACGAACGAACTATGCGAATGAGCGGATGAACGTTATATGAAGTGACCGAGCTTGGTCGTTGTCAACAGTTCCTAATATAAAATGTGCGACTTATTAGGTAACTATTAGTTATCATCGTAAAAAGCTTTCTAATATTTTCTTTCATTAATCCTTCTGATTCATATAAGATTATACGACTTGGTTCCTTTCATAACGTGAATAACAGATCAGAACTATTTATATTTAAACATGAAAATATGTCAAATCATTTGCGAAGTATGAATATTATATTGAAGTATCTCGAGAATCTTAAAACATTCTTCAAGACTTATTTCTTCATTTTAAACATTATAATACAGCTTCTATACTTGTTCTAGCTACAAGCACTCGTTCGGTATACATATATTGTTTCTCGTTAATTTTTCGCACGATAGATAGTATATTCAAAAGAAATCTGTTTTAAGATTGCTATGGTTCTCGAAAACTTATTGTTAGTACTCAATGATTCCATGCAAAGCTTCTATTTTAGTTGAACTTACAGTAGAAATTAATTCACTACAGTAGAAATATCTCTTGTCGTAACATTGTTTCAGGATTTGCTGCATGGACTACCGCATCAATAATAAAATCGTACTTTATAAATTATCATTCCGTCATTCTTTAATCTAATATTTTATTTTATTTTCTCTTTCTTTCTTTCCTTTTCTTTTAAATATCGGTAAAAAGGTATATAAGACGATATAAAAATAGTGAAATATTTTCGGCATTTGACTGCAGTTGTACTTCAGACAATTTTTAGAAATTTAATACATGAACCCCTTTCAATGTCTCATTTCTGTAGGCGCATACATACATATGTATAAAAATTACAAAATGTGTGTTGGACTCTGGCATTGTCTTATTCGTACTTATGTTGAAACGTGTTAACAGATCTTGCAATCTTCACGAAATTATAATTACAGGTGTAAGCAAATTAATGGAGTATTGATAGGCAAAGTATATTAATTTTATTGTTATCTTAATGTGCGTACTATCGCGTATATTGGAGAAAAATTGTTAAACTCTAAAGCGATAATTAGTTCAACTAGTAATAAAATTTGAAATCGATTAAAAACTTGTATTCTATTTATATTAAATAGTATTTTGTTGGAAAATATAGTTCTTTATGAATTTTATTTTATAACATATGTGATGTTAATACGATACGCAAATTGACCGTATTTATATATAACAAGATATAATTTAATATTAAATTTTCGTATTTGAACTATCATTCAAATACATCGAATTAACGAAAAACTCTGGTGTCGTTTAAAATTTTGTCTATGCCTAGCATTATAAATCTTTTAAATAGCACAGTCTCTATCGCGATAGTACTTCATTTTTTGTTAATCTTCGTCATGTTACTTCTGAATCCGTGATATGATTGTCACGTATTAAATGATTATTAGTATCTATAATTTTATGTAAAGTATCGTCGTTATTTTTGACGTGTAATGGAAATCATGTAAAGTACTAATCCATTTTTATGCGATAGCTACAATGCTGCATTATTCACAATAATAAAATAAAATTAACTAAAATAATTAAAAAGTAACAACGAAATCTGGAAATATTACATTCAATTTACATATAAGTATCTGAAATGCTGCATTATTTTCAATTTCAAAGGATAAATAAAAGTCGCATTTAATGCTGGTAACATGAGCCGAACAAAAGATCATTCTATTATTAAATATCATCTTAAATGAAGCTTACTTTATGTATGCTTTTGAAATGCCCAAATAAAGTTTTTACAACTAAATCCATATGAAACAGCACTTTTAAAATGTGCTGAGAAACATACACATTTTGCTTCTGATTAAAAACAATTATAATCAGTTCGAATATAAATTTTTGTACCAAATCGTAAAATTGTTTTATATAAATCAACAACCTTTGTATTATACATTAGCAAAATATCGTTTACAAAACTGTATTACATTGCGTGATTGTGGAAAACCATCCTGTTTTACATTATTACAAAAAATTTGTAAATCCAAAGAAATAGTAATAAATGCGTAAGACTTAATATACAATTATTCGATAATCTATTTAGATTTGTTTGTAATTTGTCTTATCATAAGTGCTGAATGTTCTTCTTTAACAACAAATATCTTCTTATATTACACGTGCGTATGGACACGCATCACGCATACAATACATACATACACACGCACGCACGCGCGCACACCCTGGATATTCGAGAAACACAAAGTTTTCTGTGTATTGTAGTCCCGAATTAAAAATAAGAGAACTTCGTAAATAAAATTGATTGCTGTCTTTTTGACTTTTCTTCTTCTCTTCTTTTTACAAACTATTCACAATCGACATTGAACGCGCACGTAAGCGTATTTTCTTTTCATTTTATTCATTATTCAGTACATAAGTAAAGTTGTTAAGTGTAACACTTTCATCGCAAGACTGTGTATGCGCGCGTCCAATTTTATGAATAATTTAAAAACAAATATCTAGTTAAAACAAACTTATTTTATGAAGTCCTCTTATTTTAGGTATAGGATTCCCTTATGTATATAATTCAATCTTTTTTTGTAGGAAATCGTTTTCACGATAGTTTATTACTATTTATTAATTCAGACCATATGCATGCAGTATGGTCATCTAAATAGAGTTTCTGCTACGTAGGTCCTGCAAATAGAGCCGCAAACCCGCTTTCAGTCGAATTCTCGATCACATCTACGTGTACCGCTTGTTGCTTTCCAAAAATTTCTATACGTGGTAAATTGTCTATCTTAACTTCCTTACGAAACAATTGACCAACACTTCGACCAATAAGCTGTAACGAATATTGTACGATATACAGGGTGAATCACCCAACTGATATGATATGATTTATGTAGTACCTACTCAGGTATACTATGCTATGCAGATACTCACTTGTTTTTTGTATGCAACGATGCATCAGGAAAGTGCAATTGCAGTCCTTTTTTAAATGAAACTCCATAATTTTTCATTAACCATCTGATGCATTTTCTAATTCCCTACAAGAAAGTATTCAGGTCCTTAGGTGAAAAACTGCATATGAGAAACAAGGAAAAACAATGGAAGGCTTGTGTTTATGTTTTCCTTGCCTTTCATACACTAAATGTGGTAAAGGTGAAATTGAAATATCTTTTAAACTCAGCATTTTTCAACCCAAGTATAATACCTTTTTGCAGAGGTTCATAATGATTAACCAAAAATTATAGAGACCCATTAAAAAAATGCAACTGCACTTTCCCCGTGCATTATTGTATGCTTAAAAAAAAGTGAGTAGCAAACATAGATTTTATCATGGCATTTAATTTTTCTCTATCTTCAACGAAATCAGAACTACAGCCCAGCCCAGTTCTATGGACATGCAGCATCCTGTATACCCTTCAGTACACTATTTCTATTTTTAATATGTAAATCTTACCTGATTTGTAATTTTCTTAAAAAGATCTTTCTTTCCTTTCTCAACTTTATTTCCTTTAGTACTAACTACAGCCATCTTTTCGTCGAAACGTTGCAAATCCGTAGGATTAACACCCGGAATTTGCTGCATTACTTCGATAATAGTGGGGAATTTAGGTCGTAAACATTCGTAGACTTGTGCACCCAAAGTAATAAGAGAACCTTGATTTGCTTCGTGTTGTCCGTGAAGTTGTAAACCTTGAAGAATAGCTACCATAATATGAGCAGCCATAGCAGGCGTTAAACTGCCATCACCTGCCAATGCTCGTACAACTGGTGCAGTTAATATCGTAGCCTTTAGACTAGCATTTGAATCGTTCCAAGCTAAAGCCCTAGGTGTAGCAATAGGATTTCACTTAAAATTAATTCTACTATAGATTAAATATCAAATAAGACATTGGATTACCCTAAAACGCATAGGACAACACTGTGGCACGTAGATGGATGCCGAAGAACAACAGCTCCCAATTCACTAACAACTTCGGCAACTATACCATTTCCACGTGACAAAGGAGGATCTATAGCCATGCCACTGCTATCTTGTTCCATTGTGTCAGGAGGCGTTGCATCACAAGCAGCACCACCAACAAGAGCTACTTTCAACACGTCTACAAAATCTCTCGTCAAATTTCGATTTAGCATATCAGTAATAACTTCTTGTGTATCTGTATTTTCTTCGTCCAAACCACCAGATTCGTAGAGGTGTGCGATGTACTGCCATTTTGCGCTTAACCTTTGGCACACTGTAAAAAAATGATTTAAATTAAGAGTAATTATAGTATAAAAATATATGTGATAATAAGAAGATAAAAAGATCGTACTATGCGTAGAAACATGAGCCAATACGGGTACAAGAACGCTTTCGTAAAATGCAGGTGGACAGGAATATACGAATGGTTTCATGAATACGCGTATAATTGGTCGCAATCTATAATCTGGAATCATCTGAAAGAAACACATACAGCTGTCATTAGGATACAGGATAAATAATTATATTGTTAGTTATAGTATAAGAAAAAAATATAAGAAAAGTTACCTCCATATTAGAAAAAACTGAATTGATGAGAGCTGGTGCTAAACCAGGTAATTGATAGAAATCTCTTCCAATCATGTGACATCCACTTCCTAACATGTGATAACACGAATCATGAATAGTAGTAAGAAACGATTGCATTCGAACTAAAGCCGTAAATGAAGACTGATCAGGTTCAGAAGCTCGTTCATTATCATTTGTTACATTTAAACCTAACAGGTTTGCTTTTTCTGCTTCTAATAATTCATGAGCATTTTTATATCCCTAATAAAAATATATAAAAAACATTGGATATTCCTCTATGAAATTACTCAATAAAATAAAATAAAAGAAAAATATTTATCATTAGTGTCTTTATTACCTCTGATAAAGCTGCTAAAGCAGTAGGTATGAATAGAGCATTCATTGTTCTGAGCAATGCAAAAAGTGTTGGCAGTACAGGAATTACATGTGGTGTAGCAGGATTTCTATATACCGGATTCCCACTTTCGCTGAGCGCGGCTACAAAACTGCCTCTTGCAGCGCGATCTGGATCATCGGGGATGGAGCACCTTTTTACGACACACAGTATTGTACAAATACATATCATTAAATTGCTTCGATTCTGTCCTGCCGGGTCTTCCGCAATATTCTCAACCGGTGGTCTGTCTAAACCTACGAATCTCATTAATTCAAGTGGCCCTTTAAACGGTTCAGATCCGAGCGCGATAAACTTCGCTGATGCATCACCAATTATTTCTGCAACGAATCTAGTCTGTCTTTCGTAATCACAGAAATGATTCGATATCAACAACAATGCTTCATAAAGCAAGGTAGTTTCCATCTTAGATAAAGGACTAGGTTCTCTCGCTAAACCCCGAACCATCGTATGTATTTGTTCAAAAACTGGGAGGAGTAGTAATGGATATTTCAGACTAATTTTAACCATGAGACTCGCCGCATGTCGTCTTACATTCTTTGCTGCTCTAGATCGAGTACCTTTTGTTTCACCAGGTGCTTCAAATATCAGAGCAGCAAAGATCTTCTCCAGGACTCTGGGTAGGATAGCAACTCCTGGCATAGCCATTGAACCAGTTGACATAGATAAGAACACGAAGAGAGCACTGATGCAGGAAAGTAATGCAGATAGTAACCAAGGATCTTGTGGAGAATAACCAAGGCATAATTCTAACAATTGAAGACCAGTTTGTACACTTGGTCGTTCGTTGATTAAAAGAATTCTGGATACAACAGAATCCAAGGCTTGTGCAAGAGCTTCCCATTCAAGGTATTGTGGATCATTTTGGTCACTTTGACATCGAAGATCTGCCATTCCCTTTGTTATTTTGGCTGTTAACCACTGTTGTACGTACGTAAATGTTACCAGAGGCGCTACCATCGTGGCTTGTCGAAATCCTTCCAATAAATCGGTTCTGAATCGATGAAGAAAGACATTGAACTCTTCCACTGAATCATAATCCGCGAGACAATATGCGCTCATTCCATTAGCTTGTCTACCTTGGGGATATGCTACTTTTATTAATTTTGGAGCTGTATTTTCTACATATTTTGGTATGTAAGTTAACAATAATTGATCTTGTTTTATCTGTTCATGTTTAAACAGCATTATCCAGATTACATTTGCCATATGCGTTAATGTCAAACTTGAATACATAGTAAATGTCAACACAGTATCTAAAAATATGTTGAAATGTGTTGGTCGAATGCTGGAACTATCATCTTTACCCCAAAGTGTACAAAGTTGAGTTGCCATTCCAGTTAGCACCTAAATTAAAAATTAACATTTTTCATTGCGTCTACATATAAATAACAATATGTTTTATGATAAGTTGCAATTTACTTGTGTCAGCTTTTTTAAAAATAAATAATGGTTTTCATGAAATTCATTTGTTTCAGTGACAGGCGATGCTGCAGTCGCTGCTGTATAAATATATCTCAAAGCATCTTCAGAAAATAAAATCATTAATTGTTTTCTGTCTTCGGCTTTCCCTTTACGGTTTACAATTTGTAATAAACATTCAGCTGCCGAGCATTGAAATATTGGATCTCCCAATAAGAGACATAATATTTGTAATAATCTACCATCTTCTGCCATAACATGAGTAATTGAAATCCATTCTACAAAACCAGTTAACGTAGACAGTACTACCTATATCACAGAAAAATGATTAAATATATAATTAAAAATATATACAATTACAAACATTGATCGGAAAGACATAAATAACCTCACAACAAATTTACCTGTACAACTTTACTATGTGCTGCTGCTTCAGAAGTACAACCTAAACTATTCGTTTTTTGAAATTCTGAAAAATGTTGTTCCATTAATCTTAAAAAAAAGCTAAAAATTTCAGCCATATTTGTGTTAAGTGCTTGATATATATCCTTTCTTCTTTGATTAGATTCTAATGTTTGTAAAAGTGCAACATCCTCTACGAGTCTCAAAAACACCAGAAGAACTAATTCAGTTTGACTTTCACCCCTTGTACAAGCTTGACTAAGTTCAGCAAGCAATGTAGGCCATTGTTGTGGCCATTCCCTCTTTATCATTTCTACCACAACACGAGATAGTGCATCTTTAATATGAGCTTCCTCTTGTAATAATGGTTCTGTACCTTCTTGAAGTAATTTCATTGCATTCTCCTTAATAAATATTTTTTCTGATTGAGATATTTGCGTCCATCTATATTTAATACAATGTTCCATAAGCTGTAATCCAAAATGCCTAACCACTGAACTTCTATTTGGAACTCTCTGAGCTAGGTATAATCCACATTGTGCACATAAAGGAGATGATTCCTTAAATCGTTCACAAGCATTATATACTTCCAAACGTTGCTGTTGTGGAACATTTGGTGACATCATCACCTCCACTACTTGAGCAAGTTCTGCTGATATTTGGGCAACATTACCTACTCCGAACTCCATTCCTGCTTATTGCACTATAATTGAAAGTAATAGTTATTTGTATTTTTTATTAAATTTTGGATATAAAAATAGAAAAAGCATAATATAGGTTTTTATCATTTCATACTTTTTTGTTTCAATTTATATCAACATGTACATACAATATATATACATGAGTTTTATATGATATAAATTTAATGTGAACTTATATATAAAAAGTACAATTAGTGATCAAATACTTGAACTTTGAAGCATATGTGTAAAATATATTATCTATTTCTACTCCAAATGATAAAATTCATTAATACTTTTTTCTATCATTTGAGACACTTTTATAAATACAATATATCAAGGTAAAATAATTTTTAATGACGGCAAACGTGATAGTCATAAACATTCTAAAAATTTTTGTCAAAATATTGAAATTATAAAAAAAAATAAGATCATGAGAAAAACAATTAAATTTCGTAAAATAACATTCTGAAAATTTAAATTCGGAAACGAAGCAAACAGAAATGTGTTTGATAAAAGATATCGTAGCTTCACACGTGCTATAAAAGTTTACAGGTACTATGAAAAATTTAGAAAGAAATTAGATGATGTGAAATTGTGTAATTACAATGCAAGAAAAGCACGAGGTGAACCAGCTTGTAAAGTATGTGTAGTATGCCCTGGTAAGCATGCCCTGACAGAAGGTACCTACCTCGTAACGCGATCGTAGATCGAGACGGATCGAAGATACACGTTTGGCAAAAGTTCTGTTAATACGGCTTGTCAATTCATATCTGATGGTCAATTATTGAATCAAAAACTCGCGGCGTGAACAAGCGGTGATCTTATATTTAGTTAAATAAGTTCGCTTACTGAGGGATATGCGGCACGTTGAACGATTACATATAGCATACGTAAAATACGTACTGCCCTCTAGATAGTTTAAATTCGACCTAACCTCATCTTGTAGCGCGCGTGCATGTTTTTTATGTTTATATGAATTGCAATTCCAATTACAATGGAATGTTATATACCGTAATAATAGTATAAAAATATTAATGAACCAAGAAAGAGATTTGTTATGATCATTTACCTTTCATATATATTTGTTGATATTTTCTTCGTTGCAATCTCCGAATTAATACAATCCAGCGAAAAAGTTTTATAGGTTATGCCGGTGATTTCTTGTTGATCATAACACGAGCTCATCTCTTATATTGAAGGGAATAATACGAATACGAATACACGATGGACGAAGCTTTAACTACACCACCTACATATCAGTTGCATTTTTCTAAACAGATATATTGCGTTGAGTTATCTCCTTACGAATGGTCTCAACATCTAATTTGTGTCGCTTTAGCCGAAGAAATTGTCATCGGTACTATTAAATTTCAGGTAAAGTCATTGAGTTTCATTATACGTGTATTATTGGGTATTTCAATTTACAAAATTTACATAATATACCTGTTTGATATTTTATGAAAATTATTTTTTATGACAAAAAATTAAAAAAGATATAATCTACAATTTACCTTCTAATTGGATATAAAAATACATGAATGAGAAAATAAAATAGTATAGTGAAATTTTATTTATTATCTCTGAAAAACAGTCATAGATGTTCAGAATATATGTTTTAGTTTTATGAAAACGTTAATCATTGCAAAAAATAACAGTCATGGAATATAATAAGATTGCAAGAAAAACATTATTTTTAAATAAATAATAACTATTATTATTATTATTGTATAATAAGGATGAGGATGAAACAGTGGAAGATATTGCTTATAAACCTTTTAGAACATTTCGTCATGATACTAGACCACATGCTATTGCTTGGAGTCCAGAAACCTCCTTGAGTGTTGTACCTAAAGTTTTAATGTTCTGTGTTGCTGGAGCAGATTTTAAAATAAGATTATATAGCAGTGATCTGAATGAAAATACTGTATGCCAGGTGAGATTAAAGAATTATAATAAATGCAACTTATTCTGTATGAATCAATTTATTGACATTTCTTTTAATACAAGATGGAAGGACACAAGGATTATATAAATTCAATTTGTTATGAAACCGAAGGTGAATTATTGGCTTCTGTGTCTGATGATCATACTTGTAAACTTTGGGCTGTAAAAGAAGATGAAAAATGTATATCTACATTTTACTTAACATCTCCAGGAATGAGTGTGAGTTTTCATCTTGAAAAATCTGGCAAGCTCCTTGTTGGTGAAAAAAGTGGATTGATTCATATGTATGATGTACGCAGTCAGCAAGCAATTATGTCTTTAGATACAGATATTGTTCCCTTAATGTCTATTGACTGGGGACCCAACCCATTAAAAGTTGCAGCTATAGCAGCTGGAAAGCTAATTTTATGGGATATATCCAAACCTAGGTAATGCACTGCAAAATAAATTTAAAAATTAACCAATGAGCAAAATAATTGTAATATATTTTGTTATAATTTTTGTTACTTTCAGTCCACCTTTAGAATCAAAACCTCTTCACATTGAAGGAGGTTTAATAGTAAAGTTCTTCCTTGGCTATGAAAATTTTGTAGCAAGTATAGGCAGACCAGATAATTTATTAAAGGTTACAAATATAAAAACTGAACAAGAAATAATTTGTGGGCAAGTTAAATTAATAGGTGGAATAACGTGTCATTATAAATTACCATATGTCTGTGCGACAAGTGACAGAGAAATTCGTTTTTGGAAAATAACTTCAAATTAAAAAGAAAAATGTTTTATTAAAAAAAAACCGACTTCTTTACTGATAAAAAAATGTTCTGTAATTATAAACAATTTTTATAAATAAAAAGTCATATTACCTAATTTATCAACATTCACTTAAATAAATTGTATTTCATAGAATTATGTTTAATATAACACATTACAATATTCTATAAGACGTGTAATACATTAACTCATTTGTATCCAAGCGCAAATTAATCCGCGCGCTGCGGCTATCTTCTATCACCAAGCGCGAATTATTACGCGATATTCTACAAGAGATATGAATAAAATGGAAAGATAGAAAAGATGTCGTTTTACTAACAACTATGCATAGCTTAGAATTTGCTGAAACGGAGAAAACAAACCGATATATCGGACAAAAATGTGTAAAACCAACAGTAGTAATTGATTATAATCAGAATATGGGTGGAGTTGATGTTGGCGATCAAATGTTAAGTAAATTTCATACTATGCGAAGATGTAAAAAAGCCTATAAGAAAACATTTTTTTACCTTATAGACATGATGTTACTAAACAGTTATGTAATTTTTAAATTTCATAAAAAGGATCGAACTTTTCATATTTTTAAATAACAATTAGTCGAAAAAATTATTGGCGAATATTTACCAAATATAAAAGTATGTGTGGCATCTAATGATTCGATAACGCGATATACTAGCAAGCATTTTCCTATTCGGATACTTCCAACTTCAGAAAAGGGAAGCGGAACATTAAAGCGATGCGTCGCATGCTTACCTAAACGTACTTGAAGAGAAACGGTCTTTCAATGCCATATTTGTGATGTACCATTATGTATTGACCATTTTAAAGAATTCCACGAGAAATAATATTATTTAATTTCCATTTTAATCTAACTAATTTTATTTTAAATAAATAATTTTTACTTTTTTTCTCTGTTATAAAGAATGTAAGATACGATGTTTGCGAGGTAACATTGTCTAACAATCGTTTGGAATATTAAATTTTCGATAAACTCCATGAACAATTCGGATGTCATTTACTGCACCTACGACCGATTGCGCGCGGTAATGGGGACCAGTCGTCAGTTGAACGCCGCTGATACCTTCAAATGGCCCCTTAAGTAGGACCATGATGCAAATGGGTTAATAAAAAAAAAAAATATAAAAATATAATTGAATGATAAAAATAATAAATTAGGAAATCCAAGATTGTTGACTATCATTAGTATGTATCTATCAAAAGAATATATCAAAAAAGTCAAGTACATGTTTATTTATGTAGTAGCATCTAACCACATTTTGGAAATACTTTCTAAAAACTTATTTTTTATAGTTTCATCACACAATTTGCTGCATAGTTCATTTGCTTTGCCATATACCATAACAGGATTTGGGATATAAACTAAATCATTGAGGATCTGATTCTTCTGTTTCTTTAATGTATTTAGTTTTTCCATGAAAGATTCTATATCTTGATCAGTTTTAATTTCTTCTGGCATTTTACCTAAAAACAAACAAACATTTACCTAATAATGAATCAGTGTTAGTTTTTTTATCTTTTATATGTATCATTAATAACTAATAAACAATTTTTTATTTAAGCAATATTTCTGTAACTTACATTTTGCAGAAGCTAATTGATTTTCCAATTTGCTAATTTCATTTGTTACTGTCCAGTAACTTATTGCTTGTTTATTTAATGCATCTTCAAGTAAATGTTCAATCAAATTGGTGTAATTTTGTATATTATTATTAATAGATTCTTCGTTTATATTATATACAAACCAATTTAGAAGAGCATAACATAAATAAGCTCGTAAACTAATTGATACAGAACAATCAGTTTTTGTATAAATACTTGTTTCATCTATTGGACTTTTAATATCTAGTTTTATGATAATTTCAATTAAAAAACTGTGTAGATGTTTTAAATCTTTTTGATGTAGTAGTACAAATTGAGTGATTGTATGTAATGCAGTAACAATATGCTTTAATTTCTGTTCTTTTTCAATAGAGGCTGTTGCTAATGCAACCTCATGACCAATTGTTAACCATAACTGAAATTAGGAGTTATTAAACGTAACAATCCAATTCTTCACAATGTTAAAAAGTAGATCACGTGAATCTTACCATTTTCTCCTTGTCTGAAATATTGCAAAAACTATTTTGACACAAGTCAGTGTAATAAGAATTACAATCACCGCAAACTGTCTCTAAAGTTTGTAATAGACCATAATTTGATTTTCCGTCTATCCATGTTTGAATCAAATCAAGAGTTACATTTCCGTTAATAACTTTTTTAAGTTCTTCATAAGTTAACAAATATATTTCTTGATACTAAAATAAAAACAAATATTTTTCATAAGATAATAATTATTTAAAATAAGGAAAAAACCTAAACACAAAACATATATGTAAATATACCTTGAGATATGGAAACTTTTCTATTATATTTCGTGCAAAATCATACTCTGAATTTGTCAAAGTTGCAATTATTGCTTGCTCAGCTAAAGATTTACTTGATACTTCATCATTACATAAAAAAGCAATTTCAGCTGCCGTTATTAACGTAGCTGCATCTTTACGGCGTGCAAGGTATTTTACTGTATCAGAAAATTCTCCTAATTTAATATGACTGAAAATAAAATTACATATTACATAATTAAAATTTTTAAATAAAAATATAATTTACATTAAAAAATATATATATAATTAATACAACTTACATGCACGCTGCTTGCTCGAAATTGCCTGAATTTACACTATATTTTGCCCATTCTTTTAATATTTCTGTTAGTACTGGATCATCAGATTCAAGTCTACATCTTGCAAGAACATATGCTTCTTTGTACAAATTTGCAGCTTGAAATACTTCTATAGCTTTGTAGGTTTTATGTATACAAAGTAAATATGATACTGCTTTACAAGGATTGCCTTCAGTTACTAATTGATATGCATATAGTTCACACATATCTTTCCATATTCTGCAATACATTATTGCTAGATTATTTTTACGACGACTTTAATTGCATTTTATAAAATAGATAAATAAGAAAAAATACTTCATGGACAGACTAGCTGAAAGTGAAACAAGAAAGTCATTGAGACGCTTCTCTTTAGCAGCTTCTTCCAAATTTTGTTTGAGATTATCATACCATACATCCATTTCTGTGATTACATCATAGTTATTTCTCTCAATATGAGCAGATTCTATATAGCAATAAAAGATAAAGCAAATATAATATATATAGGTAGCTTACATTCTGTGTCAATAATAAATAACTTACTTTCACTAGTTAAATAAGATATAAAATTTTCTTGCGATAAAAATAATATTGGTACTATATGATACGAAGCATCTTTATGAACGTCTTCCATATTAAAATTTTCACTTTTCATATTTTTTACGATATTTAAAAGAGAATGAAGTAAAAGTGTTTTTTGAGATGCTGTATTAGGACATTTTGAAAAATATGACCGTCCTTTTTTATTTTTTGTTTCTGTTATCATCATTGTCTTTGACTCTGAAAAAATTGATAAATATTTGTTATTTGTATTATAATAACATATTTTTTTTATTACCTTTATCAATATTATTGTTATACTTTGTACAGTTTGAGAAATACCTGAAATAGAACATTCTGATGTAGCATTAGTTAATTCTAGTAAACTATTTTCAATAGTATCAACAGTTTTATTTGTTTCATTTTGTTTCTTTTTAGCTTTTTTTGGCAATTTTTTATATACTTTTATTTGTGGCAAATTATAAGCAACTCTCCATATTCGTACTGTAGAATCTGCAGAGCCTGTTATAATAAAATCAGGATCTAATGGACTCCACATGCAACACAATACTGGGCCATTGTGTCCTGTATATGTAGCTATTAATTCTTGTGTTCTAACATTCCATATCTAAAAACCAATAGTACTCGTATGTAAATACTTATCTTTACAAAAAATGTTTATTATACCTAAATATATCATTACTTTGTGTCTAAGGTGATATCTATAAAGTTATATACATAATTTGTAATACCTGTGCAGTTCCATCGTAACTACCAGATATTAGATGTCCACTTACATGTGGACTCCATGCTAAACAAACAACATTTTGTACATGTCCAGTTAAAGAAGCTACAATTTCATGCACTTTATAAATATCACATTTTTCCTTTAAATTTTCATTATTACTTGAATCTTCCATTTTTTCAAAATGATCTATAAAATTAGATAAATCGAAAATAAGTATAGTACATGACTCAAAAGCAACAGCTAAATAATTTTTTAGCTGAGAAAATGTCAAGTCTGTTGCTGTACTCTCAGGATGCCAGACCAAGCAATGCACCATTTCTGTAGCAAATTTAGCACATCCACATGTTTCAAATTTTTGATTAAGAAATGAAATTGTTCTAAAAACAAAAAAATTTTTATTTTCATGGAATTCACACAACATATTTAAAAACATACCCATTTTCAAATCCTACTGCCAAGCAAGAAAAATCTGGCTTCCAAGAAAATTCTGTACATTCTTTTTTCAATACAGATGTTGGTTCTAGTTGAGAGAAATTATAGCTTTATAGTAAATATGATATAATAATGTTGCAACCATTTATTAATTAAAAAATAAAAAATACTACCTTCATTTGTAACTTTTTCTGAGTCATAATACACAAGCTCTCCCTCTCCACAAGAGTATAAAACATATTTATTTTTTGGACTTGGGCCCCAGCCAATAGTATATATTACACTTCTATGATATTGTCTGTACAATGTAGGTGATTTATTTCCATTCGTATTAAATACACCAATTCTACCTTCATCAGTTGCATAAGCCAATAAATTTTCTTTTTCAGGATGCCATGCTATCTATTAATTATGTAAATTTCAATTTTCTAGAAAGTATAATCTAGAAAATGTATTAAAAAAGGACTTTTTGAAACTATTATACAGGTCTTACCGCACGAATTTTTCCCTTAATTTTTTGCCATAAAACAGTTATATCAAAAGTAGTATCATGTGCTGCTGATAAATTCCATAATCGTAACATTGCATCTCCAACACCAAATGCAATATGTGAAGTATCTAATGGGCAAGCAGCCATGCAATAAACAAACCCACTTTGTGTAAATATATCATAATCTATTTCAACATTATTTTCTTTTATTCCACAACAAATAATTCTTCGATCTTGTGCCACAGTCCAAATTGTATGTCTACAACTAATCAAAAATTTATAATTGCTTCATAATCATATTTAATCATAAATTATATATTTATAAAAACCTTTGTTTTGTTCTCCAATTTTCTTCTGAAATGTCTTGGATATTTGGTACATGTGCAATACAAAATAAACCCCTACTGTGACGTGCATGTATTACTTTGACACTAAGTTTCCCTTTTATCATTGTTGATAAATCCCAAGAGATTAATTCACCCCAACACGAACTTGCAAGCAATAGTCCAGGTTCTACCCAGTGAACTACTACCCAATTACCTACAGAAGCATTTAATTTACTTCTATGCTGCTGAGAATCAAGAGGTGCTGAAGGCAATGAAATGACAGTTTCATAACGTCCATCTCCACCAGCTTTCCAAATAAAAATTGATCTACACATTACAATTTTAAAATGAATACATTAAAACTATAGTTAAAAGCACTTATTATATATTTTTTTTAAATTACCTATCTTTCCCTCCTGAAGCTAACAGTAAATCTTTATTTAAATTTCCTCTTAGGACATTATTTTTTGAAGGACACCATGATAAGCTAACTATTTCAGTATCATGTCCTCTAAGTTTGTAAACTACTTTCCCTTTATCTTGAAAATTAACAATATAAACTAAGCCACTCTTTGAGCCTACAGCTACAAGATGTGGATCGTGAGGACAAGAAGAAATATAAGTAGGTATCACTTTTCCTAATGAAATTGAAGAAACAGTATTAAAATAGGCATTCCATGATAATACATAACCATCAGAAGTTGCTGCATATATAACATAAGGATTTTTATAGGACCATTCTACGCCTATTGCTTGTTTATCCTGAAATTAAAAAATATTTTAAATATAATATCACTATAAATTTATCATATATGTATATTAATGTAGAAACATTTTTGCATTACATTTTCTAAGAGATAAGTATAAGTTACAGATAATGTTTCTAAATTCCATATTTTAATTGTGTTATCATCTCCTGTGGAAGCTATTAAATTAGCATTTACTTCTTCAAACTGAGGAGTAAATGCAAGACATGTCACCTTGGATTTGTGACAATGCTTAATAATAGAGTATTGTAATATTTTATCATTTTCATTAAGTTTACCAATAACAATTATATTTCTAGCACCCCATGCTATAGTACCATTAAAAGAACAAGCAAGAATATTACTTAAATACCAATTTGGTGAGGGTGGTAAAGTTACTTCATTCATTTTTATCAGCTGAAATGCAAATGAAAGACAATTTCAAATACAATATTCACAAGAGAACTTTGGTAACCAGAAAATTTTGATTTTCCTTTTTTATTAATTTTCGGGTTTTTAGTATAAAAACACCCCTTGAATGAAAGTAGATATTACTCTATTTCCCAGTACATCTTCAAGAGTATAATAGATATAAAAAAATGGTTAGAATAAAAATTGAATGGTTTTTTATGCTTTATAAGATGATGCTATTAGAATAATAAAAATTTGTTGTTTAAATAAAAAATCCACTACCACCGTTATTGTGAAAAATTAAAAATCTTCTGTCACACCGAAAACTATGTAGAATAAATGCAAATGAATATATTAAATATGTTAAACTTATCAGATAATGTGAACGAATCTATGAGTGCTGTATATGATATAAAATTCCGAAACATCATTGTATTTATAAGTACACATGAAAAGCTATATCAAAGCAAGAAATTTGCAAGATCTGTGCATTGGATTATTTATGTTTGAATGTCAGATATCATTGTTATATTTATATAAACAAAAATTTTTTATTGCGTTAGTAGCATCGTCTTATAAAGTATAAAAAACATTTAATTGTTATTATAACCATCTTTTTTATATCTACTATAGTTT
The DNA here is from genome assembly GCF_041682495.2 of Bombus fervidus. Taxonomy (NCBI): domain Eukaryota; kingdom Metazoa; phylum Arthropoda; class Insecta; order Hymenoptera; family Apidae; genus Bombus; species Bombus fervidus. Next base: position 9,127,085 of record NC_091530.1, on the reverse strand, counting down.
TAAAGATACACAGGGCAATAGGGTATCATCTATCTCCATTCGAAGAGTGTTTTCATCATGAAACATCGAAAATAGGCAAAAAAAATACCTGATATCTATTTTAGGTCCGCTACCTGCCAACACAATTTTTAAAAAAAATCAGAATTTTCAGATTACCGGTTTTTTTTATCAGAAGTAAGATCACATGTTTATAACTTTTTAAGGTTATGCGGTTCTTATTTGACATTCACATTAAGTAGTTTGAAATAAACGTATGCGTAATACATTGGGAGTAATACAATTTAGACTATCTTTATAAAAGTATTATATTTGTAGGTCTTCTTTGAACAATTAAATATGTTGATCAAACGAAATAAAATTATGACAAAATAATTTGTCGGCTTTAAGAAACCGTTTAAAACATACATATACTATGGAAGTATATAGCATTCTATTAAACATTTATTTTAATGCTTTTGTTTTAAATCAATATTTCATTTACAAACCTTAAATAACGTTCCTAAAATCTGTTAAGAAAATTATATCAATAAAAAAGTAATAAAGTGAATATCCTATATCGACAAGCACATATGAATATCACAGTTTTATTCCATGATACATATAGTAATATAATTATTAATATGAATTTATTCACTATTTAAACAATTAACAGTGTTAAAATAAGTGTTTGACATACATTTGTTCTGATTTCTTAAAGACTAGTGTAATAGAAAACAAGAGACATTATAATACAATGTATTTAAAATTTTCATAAACATAACCTCAAACATAAACATAATTATGTTTGTAAAATATATATTTTCTATCTATCATTAATCATAATTTTGTTTCTCTAATAAGTAATGAAAATAAATATTACCTGAAAATATTATCTATGATTCGTGAACTTTGATCATTAATATGAGATTCAATTGTATTTTTGAACCTTATATCAAAAATGGAAGAATGATTTAAAACAATATTATGGTTTGATTTGTACATTTTTTTGTATCAAAAAGATGTATATCAAATATATATTTACATAAAATATTTGTATTGTAGAAATTAGAGATACCGAAGAAATTATTAAAATTAAAAATAGTAAACAAAGATATAAACAATAAGTAAATAAATATTAGAGAGACTTGATTTTCACATAAAAAATTTATTTCGAAAGTGAATAAATTATCTAAAGTGATAAAATGTAATGTGTGATGTATGACATATTTCAGATAACTAGATGTATGCATGTAATTATTTTTCTCTCTACTCGCGAAGTACAGTAGATATACTATATAGAAGACTATATAAAAAATATGAAAATTTTACTTACATCGTAAACTTTCAGATCTTACGAACAACGGAGAAGCACTGAATTTTAGTATAATTTAAAACAAATTAATGAATTAATTTTTCGACATTGAAATGGACTGTGAATCATAAACTGTGATTAACGTATAATGCCTGAAACTCATTCATAGTGATAAAGATTGGCGCTAAAGAGGATGACAAATATGTACATATAATATTTCACTTTACGGAGAGTAACTTGAGCGGCAGTATCACCACATCTTTACCATTAAATATTTCAAGTAAAGTGTATTATATGGAGCTTTTTCTTTTGTTTCTTTACTGTTAAATATTTCAAATAAAGTATTTGTTTCGCTGTTTTCCAACATTCTTAGAATGAAAGGTCACATCGTCATATTTTTATCGCTATGTGCTCTCTCTTCTGCGATTTTGTCCAATTTTAATGGCAAATTATTTCATCGTAATGAAAATCCCAACCCAGATGAGGAACTTAATACAGTAAGTAGAATTACATTCTTCATTTTATTAATTTTATCGCTATTAAAGATAAGAAAAATTAATCACAGAAATAAAAGATACTTACATCGTTTATTGTTTGATTACGGAGTAGCATACGTACTTAACTTATTTATCAGTGTAAATAATAACCAATTATATGTAAAGTGTTCGAGAAAATACACCTACTATCTAAAAGCATGTTTACTTTTTGTGTACTTTTTAAATACTTTTTTACAAACATTCGTAATTATTATAATTGAAAAATAGTTTACAGTAAAGTGGTTTAAATTGAAAAGTTTCTGTACTACCTATTACAAATATTCATTTTTTTAAACTGTAAATTGCAAAACATGTTATGTTTCCTAATTAGTACACGAACTTGTATGTTTATTTACTGTTAACTAACTATTTGGAATATACTTATCTCATTAACATGCTTAATGCATGGTGAAATAAAATGCGATGGTAGTCAAATTTTTTTATGATATAACACAATTCCAACATATAAATATCTATATACATACATAATTAAGAATATTATTCTTTTTAAGTAAAATACGATTCTCTTTCTTCTTCTAAAAAAATTGTTGTCGTTGTTATTGAAACAATTAAGCACGTTATAGTGTAATAATTAATATTTTCAAATACATTATAATTCGATTTGTGCGTAGATTTTTACGATTCTGGATAGATTTTTTAAAGATAATTTTAACTGTTTAAGATGTGGACAATAGTATAATATGCATAATATAATTTTCCTTTGTCCATTATGGTATTTTATATTTTTGTAGTTAGTGAATAATGATTATTCATTATTAATTTGAATTATTTTATTTTAGCTGCAGATGATAAGAAAAGACGGTTATCCAGCCGAAGCACATGTAACGTTAACGGAAGATGGTTATCTATTGACGATGCATCGGATTCCAGGGAAACCTGGATCTCCCGCGATTTTCTTGCAACATGGTCTGTTAGGTAGTTCTGCAGATTGGGTTATATCTGGAAAAGGGAAATCTCTCGGTACAAAAACACAAATTGTTTTTTTGTTTACAAATACTAATTGATTTTTATATCATATAATAATATTTCTTCTTTATTGTAGCTTATTTATTAGCTGATCGCAACTATGATGTATGGCTCGGAAATTTTCGTGGTAATACATATTCAAGAGCGCATGTCTCCTTATCTCACAAAGATTTAAAGTTTTGGGACTTCAGGTACTTGTAAAAAAGAAATGATTGATAACGGTTAAAAACATACAAGAGAACGGTATATTATATAGAATTATATAGAAGCGTATTGTAATATGCTGGTGGTAACAATTTAAATAAAAAACTATGTCTCATATAACAAAAGATAATTAACAAGGATATCACAGAAATAAATTATATAATTATATGTATATAATTATTATATTAATTATGTATAATTATTACATCAATAATAACAAATTTTTTAGTTGGCATGAGTCAGGTATTTATGATCTACCGGCAATGATCACTTACATAGTAAAACTAAAGGAAAATTTTTTGAGAGCGTATATTGGATTCTCGATGGGTACAACATGTTTCTACGTGATGGCTAGCGAACGACCGCAAATAGCAAGACTGTTGCAATCAACGTACAGTCTTGCTCCAGTAGTATTTATGAAACACGTAAAAAGTCCTTTACGATATATAGCTCCCCTTGCATATGATAAGGTAAAAAGGATAATAAATAATTAGTAAATAAATAACTCCAATGATATTCTCAACGCAACATCTAAATTCTCATTGTAATATTTATTATATTGATCTTTAGATAATTTTCTCTCTATTGGGAGAAGGTGAGTTGTTACCGCAAAATAACGTTTTAAAATTCCTATCAAAATATTTATGTACCTTCGAATCCTGGGAGGAAAAAATTTGTGCTAATTCGCTGTTTGTTTTTACTGGATTCGACAAAGCGCAATTTAATTATGTGAGTATACAATGACTTATGTAGAAATCTGCTACACTAGTTTTTGATTATTTATGCAAATCTCGGATCGTTACAGACGTTATTGCCTGTGATTTTGAACCATGCACCAGCTGGTACGTCTTCGAAGACCGTGGTTCATTATGGCCAAGGAATAGAATCTGGAGAATTCAAACAATATGATTATGGTGCAAAGCGAAATATGGAGATTTATAAGAGCACCGAACCACCTAAATATAATTTATCAAAAATTACAATGCCAATCACATTGTTTTACGGTGATAACGATTGGTTATCTAGTCCTGTTGTATGTATTTCATAAATTTTAATAGGATATAGATATTTAAATACTGGTATTTTTTGTTATAATTTTACATTTTCCAATTTAGGATGTGATGAGATTAAGTAACGAATTACCAAAGAAACCAATTATTTATAAAGTGCCATTCGCGAAGTTTAATCACATAGACTTTCTGTGGGCTACAGACGTTGTTGAGCTAGTATATAAAAAGTTGCTTGATATGCTGAACTAGTCCGTGAGATATTAAAAACATGACAGACTTAAGCATTGTTTACTATTTAACATATGCAAAGGATACATTTATAGAATAAAGAATATCTTATTACACGTATTCCGATTTTTAATACCTTTCATTACTTTTATTTATAATTTATTACAAAACAATAAAAATTTAATATAAAATAAATGTCACATATTACAACTTAAATTTTACAAAAATACTAGAAATTTCATTTTTAACGTATTATTGTAGAAATCTTCCTAAGCAATAAACTAGCCTCAGGATCGAAAAAAAAGATTTTCTTTGCACATAAACATGTGTTTATGTATAAATAAAATCTTATGTACAATGGAACAATGGAAACCTTCAGCTACCTGTTTGTCCTAATATTCTTTATTCCTTTTACGAGATAGCTGTAACGTGTAAATGGCTTTGGACGTGAATAATCTGGTCAGCTGATCGGTTCAGTGGTGCATCCTGAATATTAACCCAACAAAGGTATTTGGCGTCCACCGATGTTACGTAAAAAGTATTGATGTCATAATCTACAAATCGGCCCATAAAGCCATGGCCTACTTGGTGAAAATTTCAGACAAATTTCTATTCCACACAACAAAATATTACATCAATGTATCGAATAATAAACTAATTTCGCAATATTATTTCAGCTGTTTGCTTGATTTCAGGTGAATTCTATTGATATTCATTATCATTCAAATCGACGAATATCGCTGGTTTGTTTTACGTTTCATCGTTTTTTTCTCACAAAAAGTATCTAACAGAGGAGTGGTCATCTTCAAGGTGTCCCCAGAGCACCTGTACACTAGTCGAGAATTCTAGTATCGATAGGTTCTGTTAATGATTGTGTAATGGAAAAACACTGATGGCATCCGAGGGTCCCCCAGGGATATACCAAGGATGCGACTTTACATACGGGCTTGAGACTTTATTATGCGTATCTGGACAACATCCTTATTGCATCACGTGATAAAAACGAATGTCTTTGATCATTTGTAATTGTGTCTTTTTTTCAGATCAGCAGGAGATCGTTGAGAGAACAACCTATGATGGTGTTTATTTATCACGAACAGGAAGAAAGGTTTTTTGGCTGTTAAGAAACTAGAAGGTCATTTCTTGAGAAAGTTGTCCCGTAACAGGATTTTCCAGATCGAAAGCCATAAAATTCTTCGAATGATTTCTTGGGGTTAGACAATTTGGAACTTCTTTACGGTTACTCAAGACTTTGTTATATTCTTGGTATATACCGACCATACTGATTCAGAGACGACAAAAGAATCGTATTAAAACCGTATTGTGACCTACCGCCTGCGATCTTTAATGCATTCAGATGCACGTGCTAAGTGGCTTACTATAACGCAATACACCGTTTATAATACACCAATGATTCGGTAACCATAAACGGATAACAATGAACTTTATGTTTATCCCAATTATATGACCATTATTCGAGTTAATAACTTAATCCTAATGAGGGAAATCCGACTTCCTGAAAATTTATTTTAAGGTTAATTCTTTTAGAAGATTTTAATGTCAAATTTTTAATTCAAAACATACTATTATACATATACATACATATATTATAAAAGGAACATCACTCCCATTTTTACTGTTAATTGTTTATTATGGAAAAAAATTGAATCATTTCGCACTGATAAGCCGAAGTAAGATTTGTTCACGTTAACAGATTAATCAAAGAAAGTTAATTTTATTAAACAAAACTACTCAATTAGTTCTTGATAGTTGAGCGCGATCAATAATTCTCCATGTCATTAATATTCACAAACCACAAATCGTCATACAACAAACCGTGCTATGCGTGCGAATGTATTTTTCATACATATCTAATTCTTTATTCGTTTTCAGATTCAGACCTGCCTATTTGAATATATTAAATGGATGTTGTTCCTTCTTAGTTTCATTTCTTGCATTGATCGTAATGATTATCTGAAACTTTTTTCTGCGATTTCATTTTTCTAAGTTCGTTCGAATTGTCAGTGAAACGATGTAACGAAACTCTGTTAACCTAACACTTATCTAATAAAAGATATTTAAAAATCACTGAATTCCTACATTCGTGCTAGGAAAATCTTCAAACGTATACAGATGGATGATTTATTTCTCATTAATTATTTGGTAAAATGTTGTACTTTTGCTTGTATACCCAAGTATGCAATAACACAGACGGAATATTATTACGTTCATTAAGCTTGCGAAGACACCAAGTATGTAATGCATCTTTCATCGTGTGTCATTTTCATAATTTTTAGTATAAGCTTTGAATATAAGTATTTATGTACTTACTCTTACCAGTCTTCTTGTATGGCTATCAGATTCACAACTTCCACTGATACTTCATTAGAACCTTAGAATTCCGTAAAAAGGTATTAAAAAAGAGGCAAGAAACTACGAAGAAAAAAAGAATCAATATTGAATCTATTGCGGACAAACGAACGGAAGACGGCAGACAACGAGCAAACAAGACGATTTTCATCGTACCATTAAGATCGGGTTGTACACGAGCAAAATCGCGGGACACGCACGTGCGTGCGTGGTTTGGTCGTGCGCTTGCGTTTTGCGGTGGGTCCGCGTGCGGTGAGGCGCGGCTGGTAATATAGAAAAGCCATGGGCCGAAGGAACAAAAGGAGCAGAAGGAGAAACAGGAGGAGCAGAAGCGAACTCGTCGCGAAGGTAGAACGCGCGTGTACCGTGCACTTGGTGTACCAAAAGAGAGAGAGAGAGAGAGAGAAAGAGAGAGAGAAATATAGATATAGAAAGAAGGAGAAAGACAGAAGAAAACAACGAGCACGACTCTCGGAGCCTCGAACTCGAGAAGTCTTCGCGAGTCCGGCGAACCGACACACACCGCTCACCGATTCCAAAGTCCGCCGGTAGGCTCAGTTGTCTCCGAACCCCCGAACCGTTCGGATGTAGCTACTTTATAAGATTCATTTACGTTTTTCCACGCTTTCGAAGCTCGTTGATTTCGCCGTTGCTCGCTGCTACACATACGCTCTCGTCTTCAAAACCGATTTTACTCTTCGCGTGCTCGTTTTCCGCGGTCTCGTGTGGTCGTCATGCGGTGAGGCTCGATCTTGAAGAACCAAAAAGGAAAAGATAGAGAGGAAAACGAGAAAGAAAAATTCGAACACGAACAACACGCCTTTCTCCACGGAAGGAAACATACAAACGAGGGAGAAGTGTTGCCCCGTGGCCAAGGAACATTCGAATCTAGAGAATTGTTTCTTTTCCGTTTTCCGTATTTTCGTTCGGTTCGGACACCCCTGATCGCGCGCAGCCGATTAGAGAAGCGAGGAAAGGAGTAAGAGCGCTGGAGCGGCGAAGAAATCGGAAGAAACTCGAGAAGAAGAAGGAAAGAAAATCTTGTCGATTGGACGAACCGACGATCCAACACCGTTAACACGTAAGCGAACTTTTTATTCTTTCTCGATCTATCTATCCTTGTTGAGATCGTATAAAAGTACGGATAGTTACCATCAGATCGATCGAGTCCTTTCTCTTTACGATCATTCGCTATTATCGATCATCCTCTCATTGCTCGTTTCTTGATCGGGTTAGCAAAAGCAAAGGTATCGCGAACAGGTATACGCGTGCAAGCCGTGGCCTGCACATGTACAGTTATTTAATATTTATCACTGGCGACCTCATTTATTTTAAGTTATCGGGTATCGGTATTCCGCTTGAGTCCAAGCCTGTGCGCGCCATCGGAGTAACCATGGAAAAAGCTGATGCGAGAAATCGGATACGAACGAAAATAGTGGCCTGCCACATGCAGAAAGTGTAACGTGAAATCGTCACCGATATATACCTACAACACCACGTGACACGCTCATAAAAGCGAATTTAAAGGTCCCGGCGAATCAGTTCACGAGATCTCGTGACTCGATCGATCCGTGATCTATAACTTAGCGTAAATTTATCACGATCACTTGATCCTCGTTGTATAGATCACCGAATTCAAACGCGGATAACGGTAATTCAAAACGAATGGTACAGTCAGTAAATACCTACTCAAGGAGCATGAGGCGAGTTTTCATTGAAACTTTACGATCGGCTATCTGTGTTTTGTCGCGACCTGATAGCAGATCATGTAAGGTAACGTCATCGTTGTCCAATGATATGAATATTCTAGAACTACAAGAACATCAACATTTAAACGTGTCAATTGTGTTTCGTGGTTAATACTTAAGTTGAATTTGTAATTGAATCCCGGCCGCGTTTTTCGTATTTTCGGGAACCATAGCGACATCTTAATCCACATATAAGGTGAATAAGTTAGATAATCTTACTAGTGGTTTAGATAGTTGTGTGTGAATGTGTTGTTAGTCGACATTCGAGATAAACTTTATAATCTCAAAAGTATAAAAGGAAGATGACGTCGCAAATGTTGCTTTTAAAATTCATCTTGGAGTAAACGATGGTTTGTGTGCGATACTTTTACGACAAATAAATTTCTGGAAGTTAGTCATTTTTTCTTTGAGATGCTGTACACTAATTATTTAAGTAATTAAAATTTGTCGAATAATGAAACTGTAAAACTTATTTACTTTATGCAGTTGATTATTTTGATTTCTGCGAAGTTAACATAATGAATGGTAATCTTGAAATAAACTATATAGCCTTTTTTTGTAATACGTACGTATAGGTGAACAATTTGCTACGATATTTCATACATAATTTCATTCTTGGCATAGATATTAAACAGAATTATAAATTTGGAATTCGTCGTGTATTCGCGACTTTCAAATGAACGTTCAGCTTCCTGATTTGATTTGTCTCGCAATTTATTCAAGTGTAATTAATATACGTACAAGTTGACGTATTAAATGAGATAAGAATCGTATGAGGTTATGATTATTAGGGTAGAAAGGAGGTTAGGATAAATAATGAGATTTATATAGAGAATAAATCTGAGTGACAAAGAGAAGATAAATAAACAGAACTTTTTTAAATCAATATAGAATCATGAAAAGTATAATATAAGATACATATATGTATAGCGAAAGATGTAGCATAGAAATTGTAAGTTATAGATATCTGAAATTCCGAGTTTAACGACATTTGAAATAATTAATGGCTAACATTCTAATTGAGAAATATTTGTAAATGCATGCATTATTATAGGCAGATTTATTTAAAAAGAAACAAGAAAACACAACACGAGTTACGATACAAATTTCAAGTTCAAAGTCGCTTAGAATCATACAAGGCATTTTAGCAAGGATAATAATGATATCACCTTTTTTGTTGAATAATGGATATCACAAGAAATAAGTTATTTTGAATGTATTTTAATAAATGTTAATTATTTTATGGATAAACAAAAACAAAAATAAATATTAAATGACTTGCGAAAATAGTCAAAACTTGATATAGGTACTCTTGCGTTGTACCGGTAATTTTCCATTTATTTGTATTTTTCTAACGTTAAGAAATATCCCAGGTGTGAACAAAATATGAAATAGCTTTGCTAAAATGTAAGATGAGAATTTTAAAGATTCGAAAGTCGCAGCAGAATTAAACAGGATTTACTGTAACAAATCAAATATAAAACATAAGAATACTTGTATATATATATATATATATATACATACTATAAATATTTAATCTAAAGTCAATTAACCTTCTTAACGGGATCATTTTTTAATCAAATTCAATTTTTACAGTCACAGAATCCGAAAAGCTTGATAAAGACAGATTAATTTCAGTTAGTCCTTGCAAATATAAATAGACGATAAATAGTTTATGTTCACTAAATGTAAAACACCACTAAGAGGATAAGGAATTTCCAATTAAAAGAATTATTGGGTCCAAATGGTAACTATCTAAATGACGAGTCAGCTCGTCATCCTTGTTAAACTGGTTAAAAAGCAATCAAAGAAATAACGAAAAATATATATGCAAGTTTTCCTCATTTTACTTGGTAGGTTGTTGCAAAACACGATCAACACTGATACATCCTGTATTCAGCGGTCGTATACATGCGTTGAAAAAACACGGTTGTTGGTAGATTTGTTATACACGATCTCTGAAACGTAATTTCATCTAGGTATTATATTTACTCCGCGGAAAAGGTTGTCCTCGTGGTTGTATACTTCAGATTATGAATAAGAAAATATACACAGAATTTATATGAGTAGTATACCACGTCAACTTTTCAAACAGTAAAAAGTAATGCAGCTGTTTTGCAAAACGGTATTTCTATGGAATCGTTGCCATAATTCATGGAATCATCGCTGTCTTATCCTTTATATGTAAATGTCGAACTATGAGCTATGGCCGATCATTCTACTTGGAAAAATCTCACTCTCTCGTTCCTAATATAATGTCTAATTGTTTCGAATTGTGACACAGAACAAAAGAATGCAAATGAACAGTGTTACGAGCTGTAGCGCTGTTAGACACAGCTACGCTGAATTATCTTTGTAAACCGTGATTCTAATCGGAATACTATCGAGATTCCAAGGAACTGAAAGTCAATCGTATATTCTTTATTTCCGCTTGCCTTTCAGCTTTGCGGTGACTTCCAATTACAGTCTTTAAACATAAAACATATACTTAAACACGAAGAAAATACACTGAAAGTCAATAGTTTTATAATATTTCCTATCGTTTAATTAATGTAATGAAAAGCAAAGGATAGAATAAGCGATAAACATTTGCGGTTTCAGTATGATAGAATCAAACGTAACTCTTTTACTTTGTCGCATTGTATTAAGGTAAATTTATTGGTGAAGTTTTACATATTTTGTTAAAATTTCTCTTTGTGCTTTTTTTAATAGAGAAATCTATATTCAAAAAATAATTTTTATTTTTACGATACGATTAGAATAAAATTTTGAATTTCTAAATTTTGTCCTGTAATATCATCATCCTTCGACTCGATTTAAGCGTGATCTTCATTAAATTTACTTCAACAGCCAGTTCTCTTAGTAATAATTCTTAAATTTTCACGAAAAGCTTAATAGGGGGATTCTGTTTAATTCAATTTATATCAGATGATTCATCACGTTTGTCGATGAAAATATTAAATAAATTTACGTACGTTTGAGATATTATTAGAAACCATAAACATTGGGATACAAAAGTGAGATATACTGACATTGAGATACAAAGGATTCTACGTGGAACTTATTTGCTTGGTCCCAGTTGAAAAAACAAGGCAGCTTTGAACTACCAACAATGGTAACGCATGATACTTAAAGCGTTCACGCAAAGTGCTTCTGAATAGAACACGTGATATTTTTGACTGATATGATTCGTATTTATTCAGATTACTCATGGAACGTCATTCGTCATAGACGTTTGACAAATATGTTCCTGTGTTCTATGAAACTTTCAGCTGTGTATCATTTTCGGCATGTACACTCTTAGTTCGTAATAATTAAGTTTATAATGACAACAAGTGATATGGAAGAAACTAGCTGCCGAAGGAATTAATAGGAACAGTTTGAAATGGCTCAGATACACAAGACTACAGAAAATTAATAGCTAAACATTATGAATGTAATTAAAAAAATGGGACTCGGTTAGAAAATTGTTTTCCTTATTAAATATCGTGACAATTACTATACTTTGCATTTTTTGTACAATTTTGCACATGAATATTCTATGCATTTTGTATATATTTAAACAGGATATAAATGCATAAAAATCCGTAGTTCACTAATTACTTATTAGCGAAAACTATCTGGCATTGAATACATTTCCTTATGTCATTGTACATTTTTTAATCGATCACTGCCTTCGTTTTCCTTCCCGTGGCCGTACAAAGTCTAACCAACTTTGGTTAATCGGTATTTACGTCAGTATTTTAACCTCGTGTCTCATTGTTCGAACGAAGACCTTTGTAAAAGCATTCACAGTAGCGTGCAGTCAGTAAAAGTAAAACGCACCGTGGCTCGTTTAAATGGATTTACGAGTCAGGTAAAAAATTACATTGTAAACGCCCAGTTTGGTCAAAACCAATTTAAGACATCAAACTTTTAATTAATATCGTTTCTTTCGATTCTCTGATTTCACGAGTTTCCTTTTCAATTCTTTAAGGACTTTTATTATCACACGTGTTCGGACAATTGTACTTCTTAAATAAAGCAAATAACTTGTTTTCGTATGAGAGAAGATAATTTACTTTTGAAGATTCCATAAATATTAATATCAAGCAGGGGCTTATATCTTTTAAGAAAATATTTATAATTGACACAGTCATTTAAGAGTGTATAAATTAATTAGAAATTGACTGAGACTGACCTGACACCGAGGGATTTGATCAACAAATTAAAAAGTAAAGAAATTCGTAATTAATTATAAACTAGTTGATCTCATTGATAGCCTTTATATTAAATCAAAATCTATATTATCATTGAAATCACTATTATCAATAAGTAAGCTGTTATCTTAAAAATGTAGGAATTATATTTCTGTTTTCCAATTATTTTTAGCAAACATCAATATTAAATTTTCTCTCGTGTGTTCTATGTACGCGTGATAATCGAGATTGTACTATACTTGGCCTTAATCAATAAGGAAAAGAAGCAGAATGGAACGGAACATGAACGAAAGTTGGCATAAATTTATGAATGGAGAGTTCCTGAAGCTTCTAGAACCTTCACGTAAATACTGATAAATCGTAGGTTTATTTAGACATACGATATACTTGACCATACTAAAACTTAATCGTTAAACATAATCAATTCTTTTAAGAAACCAAAAAAGAAAAAAAGAAAAGAAAAGGAAAGAAAAGACAAAAAGAAGAGAAGAAGAAAGCAGGGATCATAGTATGAATGGAGAGTTCTCGTAGTTTCCATAACATTTAAGTAGATATCGGTATATCAGGCAGGTGTATTTGTATATATGCGTTTCTGTCGAAATTTCAACGAGTCTGGTAACATGACTTTCGATTGAAAGACGATCGTTCGTTGCATTATCGTAATACATGGGAGATCGTAATAGCAAGTCTGGACACTGGTGTGTAGCGTAAAGGCTGCATAGTAGACGGTACGCTTACGCCTCGAAGCATTTCGTTGTGAAACGATTGAAGCATTTACGAGTCGATCGTTCCACGAGGACTTTCTAATCCGTCGTATATACGTACAGGGTGTCCCGCAAGGTGTGCCGCGAACGCTGCGAGTGACAGATTCCTGAGTCGAAAACACGACGACTCGCGTAGCCTTTTCGCGACACGACGATCGCACACTTTTCAGCCGCGATCGAACCTGTTTTTCAACTGGGCGATCCAACGCATATGAAATACATACGTGAACTTTTTTCTTTACAAATATCGCAGGTACGTGACAGGTTTATGATATGGAGATCCGGTAATTCGCACTACTTTTTCACGATCATTTCCTATTCCTTTTTTCATTTTCGCTGTAATCATCGGATGTTTTGCTCGAATCACTCAATGTAGGCGGAATCACACAGAAATATTTATTTTCAAACGTGAGAATTAGACTGCGAATATTTTCTTTTTTCTTTCTTTTTTCTTTTTTTATTAAGCATTTGAAATCTCGATGGGGGTTTATTTCACCTTACGTATGGCGTGTGTCTTCAATTTGTAAATAGACTGCGGGTATTTATGCACATTCATATTTTTATGAAGATAATTAAGAGAAACACAACCCGGGTAGAAAATTTTTTTACGTGATAAATATTAAAAGGGGTACTTCACTTTCGATACTTTATATAGCACTGGAGGATGTGTGACGCGGGTTATGCGCATTTCTGCACCTTCAAATTTACGCATAAAAGTAAGTGCTTAAAAGTCCGCACTCTAATAATAATCTTTTGAATTGACGATGAATACAGCTATCGCGAATAATAGGCAATTTTTCGATCATTAGCCAATCTACCTTTCAATTTACATATTTTCCCGCAAATATTGTCGATTATCAATTTCTGACTTGGAAGATTTATAACTTTAGTTCAATTGCACAAATCTGTTTCTCAACATGAAAATCTTATCGCGAATATCATACGAGCTACAGGCTTTTTTTATCGTAAAGTACAAAAATTTATGCAAACGTCTTTCAATTAGTATCATCGATCCTAAAAATATAGCGAATTATAACTGTTTGTATCGAAGGTGCGAGATATCCTGCAGTTTTTAAGTTGCGCGACAAAGTTATAGCCTTTTCTTAAGTTGTAAATGAACCCGTTTTTCGATTTAGCAAATTTAAGGCACGCTCGAAATACGCGACTATACGTGAATATTGTCGCGAGTGTCTCGCGTACATAATCTTTTTGATATCGTATGCGTGTTCATTTATTCGAATGCGTCGATAAAAACTGCGTTCAGTGAGAAACGAATTTGCATACGCCTTCAGGAATGCGGTACACGCAGGATGCTATTCAGATAAATATTTTTCAACGTGCAAGGGTTCGGTTCTCCAAATTTTTCGCGTCTACGGCAACCCGATAATTCGTTTATATTTATTTAAAAGGTGGTAAAATACGTATTCAATTAATAATCGAAATTATTGATTTTCGTATATGCTTTTATTGTATATCCTTTCGTATATTATCTAATTAAATAAGATTACGTATTTATTAACTTTGCACGAATCGTACACCTGCGTTTATAAGGTGTATGCATAACAAAATAAGAAATTGGATTCTCAAAATTCTTTTAGCGTATTTATACATGTGTGCAATGAAACACAAGTATTAGTATAGATTAGCTTTTCTTGTAAGATTCTTCGTAAATTTGTAAAAGATCATGATCTTTTATTTAGTTCCTTTTTTTTTTGTGAAATATGAATTTAATTAGTTCTGAGGATTGTAAATTGAACAACGATTTTAAAATTATTAAATTCAACGTTTCATTTCTCACTACTCTAATACCCGCAAACGATGATTGTAAGAATCTGCGATATTTTTAGTTTTACTACACCAAACAAGATAAAACAATATGCGTTTTTCCAGTGACTTTTCACGACCACAGGTTGACTTTATCGTCAGCCATTCGCGCATTCTTATCCGAGGAAAGGTTTCGAACGTGAATTATATTGTTTAAACGCAACAATAACAACGCACAGCCGGGGTTCTTGCATCATTCGGGTCAGCTTTATCCGTATTTACAATGGCGCATACGGGCGATCACGTACTGTTGCAAAACAAAAGCGGGAATTTTCGAAAACAGTATTTTCCTCGCAAGAAAATTATTCCATTTAGATATTAACACATTCGTCTTGCTAATCTCCCTACGTTCTTCGATTCATTTTTAATCTGTAATTAAGATTTTCTTTTAAAAAATTCAACAACTCAACAATGTCGGAAGTTTCTCGTTTCGGTCTTTTAGCAATATCTCTTTTAAAACATCGGTCGTCTTTTTGTTTGCTGAAAAGAGAACAAGATTAAACCATAAAAAGTCGGCAACTATAGTCAAGTTAAACTCGCATCATTTATACGATAGTAAATGACAGCAAGTGTTCATTGATTGATGACTATTAGATTCGTCTGAACGATCTGTGCGCCATCATTGAGAAATAGCGTGAAAAGAGATGCGAAAGCAAAAAAAAAAAAGAAGTTTGACCGTTTAAAAATCAAGGTGAACTTTGTGCTAGAGCACTCAAGTTCCGGGTTTTTTTCTTTCCTTATTTCCTATGAGACGCGCAAAAAGTCATGACAAAAACATTTGTCGAGAAAGATTACACACTTCGAATAAGGTAACGAGTAAGATTAGGTACAAAGTATCAGGATAACTGTACGTCTTTAATAGATATAGTTAGTACGTTTTGTAACATACGATCTTCCGCAACTGATTTGCCTTATCCCTTTGATTAATTTAATTACATTATACTTCATAGGTTTTTCTTTTTTATCCATCCATGGCCGTGTTCTTTTCAACTTTTTATCAGCTTCTCTGTCATTCTTCTATTTTTATATCCTTTGCATCGTACTTCATAGTAGAAATCAAGGTTCTCTTGCACAGTAATTGGTTAAGCAATAATATTAGTGAATTGACAAGTTACAAATAGTAGTTTAGAAGCTTTTATTTCACAGTTCTCCTGGTAGTATATCTTTCTTGACAAATATGGTTGAAATATCAGGAACACGATCAACCGACTTTACATCGCAGAAATTAGACATTCTAACTATTTTTAACACGTGCGACGGTGTTTGAAAGGTGATGTAAGACCAATAAAATGTCCAGTTTTTAACAACGCGACGAAAAGATAAACAACCGAGAAGAAGAAGAAGAAGACTAAGAAGAAGAAGAAAAAGAAGAAGAAGGAGGAGGAGAATTAAGAAACGAGATATGTCTGCTGAGAAAAGAAAATGCGGGGAAATTTTGAATGCCGGCCAAGCAATTTATCGAACCTTGACCTCGTCGTGGTACAAGTTCGCACTCCAATTAATTTCAAAGTCTACGCACGCCTCTCTCTCTCTTAAGCTATCTTTATATGCTAGAAGTTGATAACACTTTGTTACGTCCTATACATGCGTAATGCAATCCAAGTCTGCAGAAGATTCGTTTTACGATCATCATTAGCATCAGCTGGTTTCCCAGCCGGTTAATGATAAAAAAAATCAAGATACGGGAAATTAGCTTATTTTACTGCGACTTCTGGGAATGCGTTTAGACGCAACTTTTTATACAACGGAATAAAAAGGAAGCTCGTCCGTCGAGGTATTAAAATCCAGTGTAGAACCTGGATTAGCAGCGGGACAACTTCTGCTTTCCCAATCAGCCGGATTCATCGAAAAGGATGCCGATTAATTCGACGTTTTATAGAAATCGTCTTTGAATAACTCTTTCTTTTTTTTTTCTTCTTTTTTTCTTCCTCTCACTTCTGTATGATCGATGATCGAAAGCGACGTTCTAAAATCTCACGGTCTAAGATCTTTCCACGTATTCCTCTTTATATGTATATTCAGTGACGAAATGTCGTTTTCTTGTGTTATCTTCGAAGAAGAAAGTATCGTACATAATCGACAGCAAGTATTCCGATACGTATCCTTTACACTTATGGGAAAAATCTTAACAGACTATAGTTTATTCGATTTATTCGCTCGAAAGTATTCAGACGTTTGCTTATGTTTGACAGGATATAATTTAATTTCGATATTACGCTTCGAAGATATTAATATTCTGTTATTATGATAATGAAATACTATGGTCATATGCAAGAATGTAGTAAGTTATGGAATAAATTATACAATTTTTCAACGAGGTTTGCAGCAACGTGTTCCAGGAAAGCACAGATTATGTACGTAGCCTCCTTGTACAGATCAGACGAAAAAAAGCTTGCCTAAACTTATATATCATGATTAATTCAAGCAAAAATATTTGAAACCAGTAAATATATCAGGGAATCACATTCCAAATTCTAATACGTATTATCGGGTTTTAAGCAAATAATTGAAGTTTGTTGTTTGTCCATTACACAAGAAGATGACAAGTATTGATAAAAGCCAGAAAACCAACGAAATTATCGTACGTTTCTGACGTAATCTTCATTTGTATTAAACATCAGTAGGAGTCATAATGCTCGTGTTCGTGTACGTTCGTCGTTAATATACGAAATTTATTGATTGCATAGGGAAATACGATCGAAAGTGTCAATAAGTTCTATCCTTAGTGCCACGTCCGTTTGTTTGCAAGAAGAAGAAATGGTACAACAAGATTGGTACAAGATTCGCGGTTAAAGCAGAGTTGAAGGTCGTTGGAAACTGGTTAGGGTGGGTATTCTGCTTTCGTGGTACTACACTTTGGTGGCCGAATCGTGTTCAAGTAAGTCAGGGTCATACAAACCGTGTTTCTGTGCTACCGATATAAAAGTGGGAATTCAGTTATGTGTATTTACCACACGTACCACGACGCTTAATTACGCATACCGAATTACCGATTTTTTTACGAGTATAAGTATATTCTTTGACGTGATGTGTAAACGCCACGTGGCGCCCCTTTGCTTTCGGAAGGAATTGTAGTTTCTCTTTGGGAGTTCACATTGATTTTTAATCGTGTTTGCTGCGTTTATAGAATTTTTTTACAGTGAAATTGTCTTAAACATTTTATTATTAATTTATAATTAATAAAATCTATTAAGAATCTTTGGTATTAATTACAAGTGCATATATAGCGCGTTAAACGCAAGTATGCAAATACCGATAATATTCTAGTAATGGTAAATTAATCTTATTAAAATTTTATTTACTAGAACGAGCTACAGAGGTGTTTCAATTTTTCGATTTCTTCAGTTTGCATCATTTTTATTGACTTAACTACGTTATGTAATCATAGTAAAAAGATTTATTGGAATAACCCATACTTCATTAAAATTCGTCAAGTAGATTAGAGGCACCCGTTTATCGAATAAAATAAATACTCTAATTAAAAAATTTATATTTTCAATTAATGTAAATCATATTTACTGATAATAATATAGAGCCTTACACGATAATTATTGCAACTTTAATTCACAAAATATTCTCATCTTCTAATGTGTTTGTCGCACGATAACCGCGCGTTTCAGCAAAAAACAATTCTCATATGTTTTCTCTTTGGAACATGTTTTCTCGAAGGACGAAGCGAAGAATTCTCGTATCGCGCGCTCGCTTGGTACGGCGGTATTCTTGTTATGCAACAGAAAGATTAGTTATGTCTTTTCGTCTTGCTTTTCCGTGGCTTTGTCTTTCGCTGAAGAATGAAAAAAAGGAGGAAGAAAAAGAAAAGAACGTTCCCGATTGGAAAGGAACGCGAGCCTCGCGTTTTATCCGTGTTTTACTCGTCTGATACAAGGAAATGCGACCTTTCGAAATGGCGGGAAAGGTTTTTGCTATAGTTGACAGGTTTTCCGTCGTTTATTAATACGTACGATAGCCTTCTGCGAACGTTGCGTTGATCTTGATGAACGATCACAATGAAACCAAGGTTTATTTATTCTTCTATATGTTCCCGCGCGTGGATTATCGCGATTCTATTGCTTTAAAATACAGCTTTTGCATATTATTACATCGTCTTTACATGAATATATTAGGCGAAGACGAGTGTATACGATTTATTGAAGTAGTTTTTTTTGAAAGCTTTAGGTATAATTTACGATTCAAGTGATTTAAAACAAGATACATTAATGGACGATAACCTTGATTAAAGAGGGTAAATCTTAAAAATGTCTGGAAATAGAAATACGCTTCATTAATATAAAATAAGAGGAAATACTTTTTCTACGAAAATATAAATTTGCACGAAGATGCTATAGCTTAATTATAATATTTGACAAGCGAAACAAAACTACATTTGGGTTCCAATTCTCTAACCGTCTACATAAAGACATTCCCAGACAATTTATTATATTTACATAATGTTTCTATATACATAATATGACACAATCCTTCTCAGAAAATCTTTCAATGCTATTCATCTTTTAACATTAAAATTAGCTTTTTATCTTTCTCGATTTTTAATTAGAATGAATATTTGTAATTAGTTAGATAATCCATTAGTTCATAGATGGCCATACCAATCCGAGTTATATGCTAAGAAAAATGTTACTATAAAATTGAGAAACATATTCCTTCGCGTATTTCCTACGAGAAGAAAACATCTTTTTCTAAGCCTTCGCGAATGACCCAAAGAACGCAGTAGGCTTAATCAATCTCACTCTCGATCCTCTCTATTCCGCTCCCGCTTGCCTAATTCAAATTCATTGCAGCAACTGTTTAAAGCATGTACATCATATAGCTAACGATATCGTGCTTAAAAAGTCGTCAGAGCTGTGTGCCATTATTTGTAATGGTCACGCACGATCATCGAATATTCCGCTCCAACCGCGAGTGAAATTGCTCTTTAAGCTTCTGGAGGTTTCCACCGGTATCATGTGGTCGTAAACAAGCGGGGTCGTGGAACGTTTTCTGGCGCGGAAGAAAGTAAGCAAGTTTGAGAAACGCTGCGAATGAAACGAAGATTTGGCGTAGGTGGGGAGCAGACAGGGCGCAGAAAGAGTTAGCGAACGAGGTGAAGGTATTGCGAGCGCCGGTTAATTGCGATGCACGCCGTGCGACACGTGTCACAGCATTGTGCGGCCGGTCACGCATTCCCATCGATTACATCGACGACAAACGAATTTACAAGCGCAACTGGAACGTGATTCGCGAACGGCTTCAATAAAGCCTTTCCAAATGGAAAAAAGAATGAGAGAGAGGAGAGAGAGAGAGAGAGAGAGAGAGAGAGAGAGAGAGAGAGAGAGAGAGAGAGAGAGAGAGAGAGAGAGAGGAGAGAGAGAGAGGAGAGAGAGAGAGAGGGAGAGAGGGAGAGAGAGAGGATGAAGGGAAAAGAGGAGGAAAAAGGAAAGGATTCCCTTTAAACTGCACGATCCGTGACGAGGTCTTCGCACGCCCCTTCATACCAATGAACGGCCCGTTATAAATCGCTTTTACAGAAATACGCGATGTTGCACGCGCGCCACCG
This sequence comes from Bombus fervidus, assembly GCF_041682495.2. Classification (NCBI taxonomy): domain Eukaryota; kingdom Metazoa; phylum Arthropoda; class Insecta; order Hymenoptera; family Apidae; genus Bombus; species Bombus fervidus. The sequence continues at coordinate 9,106,370 of NC_091530.1, read as the reverse complement.
TCCATAACTATCAGCTCGTAATATACGAGGCGTTCGTTCTGCGCCTCCAATATCTTGTCTTCTTCAGATGCTTTTCTTAGATATATAACATTGGTTGAAATATTTCTCTCGATAAATCCTGGCATTTTGGATTTTATTCCTACGGTTGTCCCGAGGGAGTACCTTATGGTCGTGTTGAAAGGGAAAAGAATCTTTTCTTTTTTTTAAGGAGGGTCTGTTTCTTTGAAAATGTTAGGTAGGGAATGGTAAACATTTGAATAATCGAACACAATATTATTTCACAGTCGATATCGAATTTGAAGTAGTTTTTTGGTAAATCCACACGTAGATTCAATTCTTGGAAATGTATAAATATACAGAGTACACTAAATATATACAAAATAGTAAAAATATAATAAAGTAAATCCGATGTATCAATATACTCACCAAACTACCATATTGCATGTACAATCAATCGATACAAATGTCAATATTACATGTAAATATCAATACTATAAATCGTACACATGTAAATTCATCTTCGTCTGAAAAGCTGCTTACTCATCAGTCTGTTATGCAACCATCTTCATCTTGTCTTTCAAATATAAGAATCTATCTCTATCAAATCGGATATACCAAAGTATGTTAGTATAACAGATTAAAAGAATACAGTCTAATACAATTAATACAAACATTAAATAATTAAATATATTTAATAATAGATTACACACAAATTCATCTTCATCCAACAGTTGTTTCCTTACCAATCTTATACAATCAACGTTTTCCTTCTTCTTTCTCCGATATAAGAATCTCTTATTATCAAATTAGAATCTATCCCAGACGAAGTATATTAACGATCAATTAATTAATAATGTTACAGGTAGCAAACACGTAGAATGGTAGCCTCACAACACGACGGTACCAGAAGTGTTGGTGGCGGTGGCGGTGGAGACGGTGGAGGTGGCGGTGGCGATGAAACCGTGTACACGGTGACCGTGAGTGGTGTCGGTTACAGGAACGAGGGTTACAAGGACGATGGTACCGATGGTATACCTCCTGAGCCGCAGAAACCACCGCAATTATCGTCCACGGACGACGATACCCAGTCCAGAAAGTTCAAGCTCTCCCGCGGCGAGAAATGGCGGATCTTAAAGAACATTAGCACCGTATCCGTAGCATTTATGGTACAATTCACCGCGTTTCAAGGCACAGCGAATCTACAATCGTCTATCAATGCCAGTGATGGTTTAGGCACCGTGTCCCTATCAGCGATTTACGCGGCTTTGGTATTATCATGCATCTTCGTGCCAACCTTCCTTATCAAAAGGCTCACCGTGAAATGGACGTTATGCGTATCGATGCTGTGCTACGCACCGTACATCGGCTCCCAGTTCTATCCAAAATTTTATACCTTGGTACCGGCTGGCGTGCTTCTTGGTTTGGGTGCCGCACCCATGTGGGCTGCCCAAGCCACCTATCTCACGCAGGTCGGTGGCGTCTACGCGAAACTCACCGATCAGCCGGTTGATGCCATCGTCGTCAGGTTTTTCGGGTTCTTCTTCCTTGCCTGGCAAACTGCTGAACTCTGGGGAAACCTCGTGTCGTCGCTTGGTAAGTGGTGGCCTTATTTATTTTTACTTTTTCTCTTGTTTTCATTTCTCTTTGGTTAAATATGTATTGTTCTATTTTATTCTGAAACCTTAGAGCTCAAGCAACTTTTTATTTTTTCGTTGTTGTTTTGCATTTTTCTTTTTTTTTTTTGTTTAAATATAATGCTGTTTAATTTAAAGCACAGGGAATTTCGTTTATTTCGTTCTATTTCATTTTAAAATTTTGGAAGCTCGGAAATTTTCTATTCGACTTGTATTTAGAAGAGTATTGCGTAGAAATTCGAATTTTCGGCTATTTGACTTGCGTTAAATTTGTTGTAGGAATTTTTTTTTATTTGACGCGTCAAGTTTATATGGAAGATGAGAAATCTTTTTTATTTGTCTTATATTACGTAGAAGTACGTGTATGTAAAAAATGGAAAGAAAGGAGGATGTTTGAAGGATTTCAGTTTTTTCTTCTGCATAACATTGAATGAACTCATGGTGAGAGGTTAATGTAGCGAAGTCCATCGTTCTCAATGTCAACGTCGTTTATCATTACTATAATCAATATTAACATACTCAATAACGATAGTTAGTGATCGAATCTCAATAAAATAATAATTGTTCTTTAAGAATTTATTTAAAACAACGCCGTATAAAAGGCAGCTTATTGAAATGAAATTTCCTATCCTTATTAACGATCAACGTCGTACGATCTTTATTATAATCGTTAATATCATATTCTTATTAACGATCGATATAACGAATATCTGCCATAGATAAATCTATAAAAATTACTTTGAAAGCCAGGCTCACACATCAATTAGCATATTAGAGAAATTTGATGCAAAGCTAATGGTGCAAAATGAGGACGATAAGTCGAATAGAACGGAATTACGTAGTCAATAGGTGTTTTAAAACCTGAATTATCGTTCAGTAGTAACTCATAGGATAGCAAAATTGTTAGACTGCGTTAAAGCATATACATTCACCGAAGCAGTAACATAAGGAAATCCAGTAGAAAACGTACCACGAGCTACCCATCAATACTATAAATCAGCTCTAATTAACGGTACCGTTAGGTTAAACAGAGTCTTCCTCATCGAATATGCACGAACTTCATCCGGCTCAAAATTCCCTCGAACGTTTACCGAATGTCCTATCCAAGATAAAAAAAGAAAACCAGAAAGAGAATATCTCGAACCATTGATACCTTCGTTCTACTTCTACTCATTCACGGTATAAATTAATCTTCTCTATACATGCCCAAAAGCTCCTTTCTGAGAAGCATTTAAAATGCAAATTGTTGGTACCCATCTGATCCGACGACCTTCGAAGTCGTAGAAGTCGTTTCGAATGAACGATTCTTAGAGAAGATCGTCAAGGCCATGCGAAATCGGTGTCAATATTATTTTGTCCCTCATAAATTTGGTAATCATCCGCGATTCTTCTTTCTCTATCTCCCCGTATCTGTCAACATACGAAATTTACCTGTCGCTGCTGATACCTAATTATTATCTACTATGTCTGAACAGATGGTCTCATCAAGTGCGAAACACTCGTGAGATCACACTGCTTCGTAAACAACGCACGATTGCGACACACGCACATACACACCTATCCATAAGTATTAGGTTATTGAGAAAATTCGTGAAATTAGCGAAAGTGAACCCAACGATGATCAATATTACATGAACGCGGCATTTCATTTGCAATTGTTTTCAGTCAGTTTCCATTACTAAATTCCATATTTTAAACTTGTGACCGTGAAAGGAAATGCCAAGGATTCGTTTGGTACTCTTTCCGTCACTATTTCTTTCACTCATGTTCTTACAAACTGTATGTTCGTAGTAACCGTTGCATATATTCCAATAAAAAAATTTGACAAATATAATCTAGACACTCATGTCTAGTTACAGAGTTAATGAAATTTCCAAATATTTCGTATAACACACACGATACGCACGTACAAGTTTTCTATGACAAGTATTCAAATACTTTCGTGAGCCACTGCAACTCTTCGTAAGCGTTCTAATACTTATGAAACAGGAATATACGATAGGAATGTACAGTAATACAATACACGCATGGTGTGTGTAGCAGTAATAACGCGTGCGTAGTCAGACTTGTCGGGCCAAATATTCGGTCCTTTCCCTTACTGGCTGACTAGTTGCCTGGCTGGTTGATTAGTTTACTGGCTGGCTGGTCGATAGGTTGGCGCGAGATCGACGACACGACAACTCTCGCGCTTGCTGCTAACTGCTAACGTTCTCCATGGACACACTCGGGTTTCGAGCGGTTCTGACTGACAACATCGAGAGACTCGCCGAGAAAGATAGGAACGTTCGAGGAACAGCGATGGAGAACACTTTGCACGCGGGAAGAAACAAGATTTATCCGGTATAAACCTGTGATAGTCGGTTTCCGTACCACCTCGTACGCATTCCCTGATACTTGGGCGGCGGTAGCGCGCGATTTAACTGTTTTCTATGATTCGAACCGTTCGATCGAGCGATCGGCTCTTCCTCTCCGGCGGGCAACGGCACTTCCGTTTACTCCGCTTAGCTCTGCACACGCGACCCGCTCCTGCCTTCACGGCAGATACGTTTCAGGTAAACAAACGGTTGACCTTTCTTTTCTTTTCCCGCTCCATTTTTTCCCTTCTATTCTTTTGATATTTATTTTTTGTTTACGTAAGATCGCTCGACCTTTTCAGGGTTTCACATGTACATACGTATTATTATTGACAAAATTTACAAAGTTTTTTTCCTGTTTAATGTATAAGACACAATAGAATGTCATTTATCTGCCATCACGTGTCATCTATCTCTAATCGATATTTCTATATGCTGCCCTTTTATTTTCCGTTCAATTAATAGAAGTTTATATACAGATCAGAGGATTCAGTTTTCAAGAGATCATTTAATTCTTAACTGTTGCTATCTGTTAACCTTCATAGCCACAATGGTAAGAAGCAATTGGATAGCGTAAATTAATCGATGCAAAAAATTGCAAATTAAATGTTAATGCAACGTTGGCCCTTGACGAGTTGAATGATAATTGAATCGACACGACGTATACGTCAGTAGCAACGAATATGTTAAACGAACACTAAATAACATCTCTTTCTACTAAGTGGTATTCAGATAAATGGAGTTCTATTGTAATTGAATGGAATGAGGAGGGGATTACGTGTTGACGGCCTTGAGTGGACGATTGATTTCGAACGAACTATAGGCGCGCCTCGTTGCTGAAACCTGTTTTCATCCAGTTTCTTCCGATATATTTGAGACTGTTTGGAGAGTATGCGCGGTTGAAAATGTACTCCGTGGATCGTGGTGTTTCGCGATAGGAACATAGGAACTCTCGATTGCTTGATTTTGCTAGCAGGTATGTTCTGCAACATAGTATATAAACACTAGAGTAGAGTAAAACCTGTACTTTGAAGCATGATAGACACGTGCACGATAATCGAAACGCGATGAACATATCCGTGAAACAATGTGTAACCGGACAAAAAGCAAGACAGTGATTCATTCTATTGCGAATACATAATTCTTTATAAACACACGTTTCTTAATTACGTTTAATTTATGTGTTCTGATGATTTACGTTCAATCAGAAACTATTACTTGTATTCTGATCGTCGTGTATTAACGGAATGCTTTTGATGAAGATGTACACAAGTATATATTTACAGCCTCCCATCGTTACGTTGTTCGTAGGTTCATTTCTCAAGTTCTTTGGGAAATTAATCGAAACACTTCAACGACGCTACATTTCCCTAATGTCTTAATGTATTTCCCCGTACAAACTACACTTTAGTCGTTTAATGTTTCTATTGGAAGATGCGAGGTATGCGTAGTCAACGTGGAAACCAAAATGTCTCTTTTGAAGTAAAGGGCATTAGGTTGAATGCAAATGTAGAAAAGATGATCTGGAAATAGGTTAATTATAGAAACGCAAGAGAAAATACAATATTATACCGTAATTAGGGGGTATCACTAATATAAGAAGATATCATAGAGATTTCGCTTTCTTGTTTATACTAAAATACGTTCGATATATCTGCCTTTGATTTAGTTACAATAATTATTCTACAATTCATGAATCGATGTACTATATTATATATGTATTTATAATTATAAATATTAATCTATTTGTTTTATTTATTCATTTTTTCATCATAAATATCTTATATACATTTTCCATTTTTCATTTTTCATTGTTACAATGTAACTCCTCTGAATCACAAATTAAGAAGTGAAGGTACATTTTGATTACTACGTTGATTAAGTATTTTCTATTCTCCTGGATGGATACTAGTGCATATTTAAATCCTACATATACATTTAAGAAAGGATTGTCTGAATCTTCTTGCCATTTAGTATTTCATTCAAATAGTACCCATACATTTTTTCAAATTTACTTGGCTCTGGTTCAACAACTTGAACATTACACACCTGCACGTGTCTACAAATCTCCATAAATACGTACAAATACTCTCGATCCCTGTATTCGTCGCTCAAGCAACCGAGAAAATTAGTGTAACATTTAAATGGCAGCGCTCTTTAAATTCGTGAACTTTGTTTGCCAAGAAAATTGCATTCCAATAACGTATATATATACGGGCCTGCACACACGTCACAGTTGAATATATTACAAGCTGATAAGTAGGACTTGCGGACAATCGGAAACGAAGGTGGGAGACATTGTAAACATACTATGATATTATCAACGACGCTCCGGTGAAAGTTCCTGTCGTTCGCCGTCCGATGACCGCGTACATGGATTGGCCAATGTAAATTCCAGAATATGTGGATACGTTTCGCTCTGATGTCGTATAATCGCCGCTTAACACGATATTTACATGTTCGATGAGCGAGGCTGATCGTGACACAAACTAGCGAAGAAAATGCTGGACGTTTTTCTGCTCTTAACTTCGACATGGTAGAACTCGTACAATTTGTTTCTATTTGACGATGACTTCGTTGAAATTTTTCGATTATTCTTTAACCTTTTTGTTCTTATCGCAGCACTCGTATCTTGTTTAACTTTTTTATCTGCTTTGGAAAATTTGTATATGACACGAATCGTTAATAGATTGTAATCAGATGCATAAATAGTTGCATACATATCATTCGATTGTCTTGCAAAGTTGAACAGGATCTTGATAAGTTGTTGGGAGATTTATGTTTGAAGAGATAAGATACATTTTGCTTAAGGTCCCATTCCTTTGTTTATGTTTCTGAAGGAATTCTGTGTGATGTACCTGGCATTTAATATTTGTCGAATATTTAGTCGACCAACTGTGTGTGTTAGATTTTCACAAGATGACAAAATTACAGACAAATAAACAAAGGAGAGAAATAGTTATGTACGTGAATAGGAAACTTGAAATATAATCCTCAATAGGATAGGGAATTCTCAAGAACAGTTTAAGAAAAGTACGAATACTTCCAAGTATGAATAACGAAATAATTATAAAACTATTCAAGTTTCTAGAAAAAGACACAAAAGAAGAAAATAGTTGCACAAATAAAAAACATAAAATATAATTATATCTTTCCTTGTGATATATACATATTATATACATAGATATTCATTTATTTCACCGTTTAGAATCAAATTTAAATTATTATATCATATGTATATATGTTGTAAATACGTGTTAATCAAATCACATTTAACAGGCAAATATCATTTGTTCTCCGGATCTGCTCGAACCATTGCTCTCCAATCAAACTTTATTATTATTTTCAGCGATATTATTGTATCTATATCTCTTTCTCTAATCAGAACTTCTCTATTTGTTTGAATTCCAAGTACTCACCGGAGAAGAGTTTGGCGGTGGCGGGAACCGTACCACGAATTGGAACAAAATCAAGTTCTGTGGAGCAGACTTCTGCGTCCTCGGGAATGGAGCTCACGAGACTCTGGATCGTCCTCCAGAATCTGAGATCTACGAAATTTCTGCAATTTATCTAACTTGTGTAATCATCGCCGTGATCATCGTCGCCCTGTTCGTCGATCCTCTGTCGAGGTGAGTATCAACGTGGTCGTACACGCGCCATTGATCCAAAAGGCATCACAGCGCAGCTTTCCATTCTCTATGTGTCGACCTTTAATTTTTTACCTTTGCTTCGTCTGGCAATTAATATCGAATATATAAAAAATATCGGCTGTCACTCATAGTAAGTCGTAATAATAAATTTATCGCTGCTATTCGAACATTCTGTTCCATACACAAGAAGCAAATATAAAATAAGAAATTCTTCAGGGTAATAATGATAACGTTGAAAAATTGCATTCGCGTTATTTATCATTGATAGTTCAAAGCTGAATGACTCAAGTGCAATAGGTAGCCGCGCTCATTATGCGGTATGTACAGTAGCTCGCGAAAGTATTCGCACTTGTTGAAATAGTCTATGAATACATTGTTTGTATTATGTACGAAACATTTTCAAATTTCATTAAGCTTATAAAGAGATTGACTATCGTCGTTATATTGGTAAATTTTGCAATATCAGAAAAACGTACATATTCAGTACAAGTGTATATTTCGCAGAGATCACAAAAGTATTTAAACAGTCAATTATATTATTAAGTCTCAATATTCAGTAGACCATTGATAAATTAAATGTTTAAAACAGTTCTCATGTTGTATGCTAATTTTTTTATTGACATATGATTGCAGTAAATATTTTGTAATTTTTCTACACGTTTTCAGATTGGTTTCAAATTTCACCAATATAACCTTAACAGTCTTGTCTTACTACGGTGCCGATGAAATTTGAAAATGTTTCACGTAACACATACAATACAGGCTACAATAAAAGTTTTCTATGACGGAGTATTCAAGTATACTTTTGCGAGCCATTGTATGCTTTTTTCACGGTCGTTACGATTGACGATTTATTGGGTAGTGTGAATCAACGATTCAGTATGACGAAATATAAATACAGGCACGAGTTTGAAAGATCATTTACTAATTATCTGTAATTAGTAACCACACGACTCGGTTCGAGATTAACACGTGTATGTTTCATTCCTTTTACTTCGATAGTCGATAAATTACTATTTACCACATGTTTTATGATTTCTAAGAATATCGAAGAATTATTTTCTAGTTATTACATCAACTAACAACATATCCATCCCTTGCTAGATTTTCTTACTTTAGAACTTGTTATAATTATAAGACTTTTATTATGCAAAGCGTTCAACGATTTTTACACGCGTGGCATCAGAAAGAATTACTTTCTATGCATTTATAATCGATTCTCAACTCTTTAAGGATGTAGGAATATATATTTTGCATTTAAATTAGAAGTTCGATAAGGCTCGTAATCCTCTAGGGCTATAAGTTGTGTCGTCTTCGAACGACTATATAAGAGTTTAGACGCATATAAGAGCTTCTTAAAATCACGTGTGGGACTCAAAGCAAATTATACGTCGTGATACTGATGATACCTTCCGTTTAAAGTATTTCATTAGGTATATGTATATCCATGGCGAACTTGAACAGTGAACAACGTCAAGACATAATCGCATTTGAGAAAACTGGCTGCCGGATCGGTTTTGTCTTAACGTCAATATTTGATATCCGTGAATCAGGCTTCATGAAATCCTCTTTATCATTTAACACGGGCTAGCCTTACGTTTACTGTTGAGAAAACACTTGAAGCTTCTGCGAGGCTAGTACACCTTGAGTATTACTTCAAGTTAAACAAATATCGACTCGCCTCTAAGATGGATGATTAACGAAATAACCGGTGAAACTCTGTATTTTTCCGTTTCCGTCGTTCGATGTCGTTGCTTGTATCCTCTATTCAGTTCCGAGCGACACTGTACGATTTTGTATTCTTTCAATGTGGAAAAAACAATGATGAAGTAGCTAACACTATGAAGATTTCTATTTTTATTTTGTAGAAACGTAGTTTCAAGTTTTCGAAAAATTATCAGAGGTATCGCCGGAGAAAAATTATTATCGGACGAGACAAGCCTTTAACGATGCTTGCACTAGTTTCATAAATAAACGTTACAAGTCTTTAAAAAATTTAGATTACGTTTTCGCTTATTCTTAGAATTCACAGTAGTTTACGTAAAATGTACCGATAAGAGTACAAGTTCGAATTGAAGTATGCATTCGCGTATTTATCAGAAATTAGGACGTCAAATTAATTTAATAATGTACGATGCACGTGCATACACACACACACACACTTATATTCTTTTGCTCGAGGGCATAGTCAGTTGGAATTCAACGGCACTTTACGTTTACCAGGATTATACAGACGCCTTGCACGCGTATCGCATTCGCAAATTATGTGATAAGAGCTCAGTTTCTGACATTTTTGTTTATCAAGCAATTAGAAGTTTAAAGTGACAATGAGATACACAGGGTGAAAATGGTACGTAGCTCCGACGCTGAAAAGAATTTTAATTTCACTATACTCGACAAATTTTTATTTATCCTCTTCTTTTTATCCCATTTAGTACATCAACTTTAAGTGGTTCTAATTCAAGTGACCATTCAACATTCGACTGAAAAAATAGACAAGCTTCGTGTAATTTACACACAGCAAATGTTATTGAACTCTTGTTATTTAACAAAAAAATTGTCACCGTCCATGAGTCATTGCCACGACTCATGGCTGCTTGTCTTTCGGATAAGCATAATACGAAACGTAAATAGACAGGGAACAAATGGAACGATAAAGTCGATCATGCACGATCAATGACGTACGTAGAGCATGAGACGATTAAATTATCCGAAAACAGATTATTATCGCGATTTATCCTAGAGGAAGATATCTTTATCTATGACGTTCAGCACATTGTTCCACGTTGTGGACACAAGACAAAATTTATTTTCCCTTAATTAACATTTAATATTTATTCGTATAATTTAAATCAGTGTTTGAGTGCTGAGGCAGTGTTCAGTACCTATAGATACAATGATCAATTGCAATTAATTTTATTTTACGTTTGTTTCGCATTTTTCTCTTTCTTCTCTTGCAAATGCTTCGAGAAAGCTGTAGAACGAAAATACATGTACTGACTCACGAAATTATTTGGACGCTTGCAATAACATCTGAAAATGTGTTGTATAATATATAGAATATTTGGTAAAAGTTTTTTACGGTATGTGTTCAAGTAAGTACATCAGCCACTGCATGTATTTTTATATTTTTTTCAAAGAAAATGTTTCTCCACGTGATATCAACAACGACGTCAATCAATAACGACATTGAGTTGTAATTATTAATTTATGTCGAGCCTTGAATGAAATTACGAAACGTACTACGAACTGAATGGACGAGAGCAGAAATCTCGTGGTTTTAACAAACTCGTATAAATCACTATATTTCGACTACTAATTTTATTTTCTGCGTCGTGACTAATACTTCGTAACACCTGTGATATAATTATAAATTCCAAACTAAATCAAAAAAAGAAGTTTCCTTTGGTCTGTGCAGTGAATTGAAATTTTTTAGACTTTATTTTCGCTACACACGTATCGTAGCATCTGCATTTAAATTGCAACCTTCAGACTGAAGAAAAAGAAGGAAAACAAGATAGTTGACGTCCTATTGATCCATCCACTGCCACCTTTCCGATTTTACTTAACATCACCACATTCATCGAAGCTTCGATCGTTTGGAATTTGTCAATTCTATGAAAATTACCTATCCTGCATTACCTACTTTCAATTTTCTAATGAGTTTTGTAAATGATCCTTTTGTTTAACAACGGCGATAAACCAAATAATCGTAACATAGATAAAGTGAATTATGCGTAATGTAAATATTATGGAAATTTTGATAGATAAAAAGCGCGGAGTACCTAGCGCTATATATTTTTATTTATTACAATTATTGTCAGAATACGTAAACTTTGTTCGTTCCACGGCCTCGCTAATAATTTGGAAGAAAATCGCGTAAACGTTCAGGGTGTCATTGTTTAAGAAAGTCGCTGAGAAAACGAAACGTCACGAATTGGTTTCTAACCAGGATGTAGGTTAACGAAGTTGCTACGCTAGAAATCAATGTCAAAACCGTTTCACTTGCACGGATTCGCTCGGATAAAAAGAAGAAAAAAGAGGGGAGGGAAAAAGTGACAGTTACGTAGAAAAAGAAACGTAGGCGGGTACCTGATTAAAGATGAAATCATTCTTCCGTGGCGGGCAATAATAACAGTGGTATCTGTATAAGAGAAGAAGATTGAAAGTCAAGAGCATTGGCGTTTCGAAGAAATGAATTCGCGCGGATCCATATGGCTGAGAACACTATCGACATAGTGGAACGGCGAAAAGAGCAGAAGAAAAAAAGCTTCATCGGCGCCGAAATAAATTAAGAGAAAGAAAGGAAAAAAAAGAGAACTTGGTGTTTCGATCGAATAGATGATGGAAGCATGATGATGCAGTCGGATACTCCCCTGGAAGTTTGCCTACGGCCAAATAAATTACACATATCGTTTCGACAGGCAGGTGTCAACGAAAAAGTGCTTCATGGTTTTGAGATACACGCCTCTTCGTTAAAACGGTCGACGTTTTATTTTATTACACAGGAAAAAATTCCGCATATTTTACTTTTTTCTCTTTCCTTGTCTTTAATCTGTCAAATTTAAACACATACGTAATATGTACCTTATATATATATATATATATATCTTAACGCAATTTCGCTTCGATTTCTTCTTTTCCTCTTTGTGGGATAACTTTGTTTTGATCAGTTCGAACGATTGAACATTCTTTTATACGGGATGATTTATCTGTTCATTCGATCGTCATGCCTTCTTTTAAGATTGTTTTCCGGTACAATTTTTTACACGCTAATTTTTCTCCCTAAATCAAATTGACCGCAGGATTATTTTTTTTCTACAGGACGAGTCTTTTTATTCGATAAGATTGCTCGAAAATTATGTTTCTCTCGTAAAAATATTTTCCTATTCAATAGAATTATTCGAAAATTGATTAGCATCTCATGTTATTTGTTCGATCAAGTCAATCGGGAATTATTCTTTTTCCCTGTAACATTGTTTTCCTCGTACGGTAGACTGGACCAAAAATTACCTTCTTAAGATAATTTATGCCGTTCGATGGAATCGATCGAAAATGAAATCCTCGTTCGGATGCGGCAGTGCATGTTTATCAATGGCCACGAATGTTGATTACGAGTCTTGTGGCTGAATCGAGTTTCCAGAAGCTTCCGGTAGCGGGCCGCTTCTTGAAAACTCGCCCACATAACGGAAGAGAAAAAAAAGAGCGAGAAAAAAGACAGTAATGTTTTTTTCCAGGAGTATTACGAAACGCGCACCTTAATAAGCGTGTATCGCGCGAGATCCGTGCAAGATCCCCTCCCCTTCTCCCATTCAGAATCGCTATAAACATTGCTCTGCTCATGATTACAAAATAGCGTACATCCGACGCAGGATGCATCGAAGCACGGCGGTTACACAACCACCCGCCGCAATTTGTACTTATTAAAACCCGATAAATTTCTGGCTGTTGCCAGCATTGAAGTCTCCGCATGCGAGGGTACATCTATACACGCTATAGTGCGTGCATTGTGTATTGGCAAACCTAAATTCAAAAAAATGCCACGAATTAAAATGATTTGGAAATGTAAACGATTCGAATCTAAGGAAAATTAAAAACAGAACGTTTTTTCGTGCGATGATCGTAGGGAGGAAGATAGTAGGGTGGAAACGCGATAAATTATACCTCTACGTTTTATTTTATCTTTATGGGACACCGGTTTAAAAATTCACTATAACGACGTCTGTATATGTCGGTGATTACGAAAGTGACACATGTCATATGCGTATTTCTCGTTCCGAGATATTTAAAGTTTTGCGATTGATGCATGAACTAAACTTTTGCTTAACGACGCAACAACAAACTCAATCCGGCGGTTCTATTTCTACTTCTTTTCTAAGATATTTTTCAGATTATCGTAATGTACGTAGATGTGACGCAAAATAAGCGATAAACTTGTTAAACAGTGAGTCCATAATAGCTAAATTACTTTTTATTTGATTCACTTGATTAAATATCTGTTCTTGCTATCTATACATTTTTGAATATTTTATGGTTGAATAACTATCACGATGTTATTTATTTTATTGGTTTTATACGAAACTTGTTGGATTTATTACGCAGTTCTCTAATATAATATGTATTTGCCTATAGCACGTCGTTTTTCTTAAATTGATTTAAGTTATGTTAGAATTACTTTCTTTTAATCATCAAATGATATAAAAATCAGAAAATCGACGAATATAGACTTGCCATGCTCATTCTTCATCCCCGTATCTTCTTTTGTACACTTTTTCAAAGCGGTATAAATGCGCTTATATAAATTATTCTGGAACGTTCTCAACTTTAAACGTAAGTGGTATACGTTTATTAAAAACACGCTTTTAGAAAAAAGAATTACATACAGGTATAAAAAGGCACTACGAAACGCGAGAGCATGAAAGTAAAGAAATTTCTTCAGGACGATTTCTACTTAACGTTGTAATTATACAACGTTCCTTGACACGCTTGTACATTTATTTACTCGGTTGCCATACCTTATTCGTATCTCTTCGAAGAGAAAAAAACGTATAAGACGAGCTGTAGAAAGAAAAAGAAAGTGAACGGTATTTTTGATTACGTAAATAAATTTCACCGTAAAATAGATTACGAAAATGTTGTCTTCTTCGATCAAAACACGATTGATTGGAGCTGTGAATTTGTTCGTAAACATCTAATGTAATACCTAACACCTCTAAATGTTCAAATATACTTTAATCATCGATGTGGTATATTCGTCAACAAGTACTGCTTAATCTATGGCTAATATTGACAATATTGATACAACAAAAACTCAAATATATGTCCATACATATGTATGTAGATATTCGTTTTCGTCATACATTCCTGCACGAAAGAATGAATAATATAATATGATACGATAACTACCATTCGCGAAAATATTACATACGATAATATTATCTCTTATTGTCATATGGTATGAATTACGTATATATTATTATACAAAAGTACAGTGATACATTTTAAAGTTGTGACAACACGTTTTGTGAGATAGTGAATTTAAAACCCCACGAGCTATGAAATTAAATAAACAATAATTATTAAGAAGTTTGTTTTTTAGCAATTTACCATGAAGAATATATTTAAAAAGACAGGGATTAATTTATAATTTATTTTTCATCGATTAGATTTTCCCTGAAATAATGAATACTTTGTATAATCCTTCATTCTCTTGACATCAAAGGTTCCATTTTTATCAAATAACTCGATTACCTCACTTTGTACTATCTACCATCTCTATTTTCGTTATCTTAAGCTATTTATCTTTGTTTCGTTCTGTCTTTTTTTCGGCAGTTCATTTTATATATGTTTTGTAACAACTAACTTACCATTCTACTTATCAAGGAAACTTTACAGAACTTACAAGTCGAGAAAAATGACAAACAATTAACATCGTGAAACAAATATCCGAAGATTCGTTTCTACGTAATACATTGCAAAGATATAACGTGATCACTTGCCAGTTTGAAATCATTATGCTAAATTCTCCAAGACATTTGCATCGTGCTGTATCTGTGCACACCAGTTACCAAAATATAAATCCCGTTACTCTCGTCATTTCTCGTGTACTTACATTGTGGCGCCAACGACTCGGCCCAGCGCAGCGACCGAATAGCTTCCGGCAAGTGATCGAGTCATATAAGCGAGCCGGCCGGCCTGTCGGAGATTTGTCATTTTGAGCATCGGTGATCTCAGGATTCGTGACTTCGTGACCAGTAAACCGTCTCGAGCCGAGATTTACAGGCTACACAGAATTTTTCCCGATCATCCGATGTCGTCATTTGCATTTCAATCATGCGCTGTCCGTAGACACAGGGCAATATTATTTGTGTCTTTTCATAACAGTACACACTACCTCGTCCACCAAGGACGTCTGTCCTCTTATCCGGACGTTGGCAACGTTCTAATGATATACCGACGCTAAAAATATTAATAGCCGCGCACGCGGGAATGCTGATTTTCTATTGGCGTTGGTGACGCTACATCATCGATACACCAAGGTGCGTGTCGTTTTCAACATTTGCATATGCATGGGGTCTGTACCGTTTTCATTGATAATTAATGCGTCTGGCCTTCCAACTTGTTAGATCGAAGCGATATCTTCCCATGGTAAGTGTGAAAAACGGTGACGACACTTCTATCGTTTCATCTACAGTTTACCAGTCGCTGGGAGAATCTCATGCGTGATCTAAACGTGTCAACAAAAAATAAATTATCGCGGGCCGTTCTCACAATCTACGTGAATGAAATGGAGGATTCGTTAAGAGGAGGAAAAAAGTGGGCATTAGCGCGGTTTAGGTTTAGATTCGCGTGGTAGCAGTTTTTTGTTGTAATCAACGGTAGTCTTTACGGTTGACTCCGAAGAGCAATTTTAAGATAGATTGTTACAGGAAATCTTAAAGGTGAATAGGAAAAGGTATATTTTTGACACGTAGAGAATTTTATCTTTTCACGGAACTTGGTCATTGCGTAGAAACAGGAAGATTAGAAGTTATAGTTGCGAGTCTTGTTCAAATAATACATTTGTTTATCGCTATTACCGCATTTCAAATTTATGAGCTTCTAGTATCGAACTATGGAGAAACCAGAAGATCGTGAAAATTATGAAACTATATAGACTATGTTATATAAGGAGAATCGCAGAACTAAGTTATGAAGGAATTAGAAAATTACGGAGTATTTGAAAATTATGCAGGCTATTTTGTATAATGAGAATTATTAAATTATAAAACTACGTAGAAATGATGATAATTGTATCATATAACGAACTTGCAAAATTTTTATAATATACCCTACCTGATATCTTTATATAATCCTCGTACCTAATAGTTTCATTGTTAACATATTCTTGTTAATATATTCTCGCTTTGCGAAATACGCCGCGTGACAATTTGTAAATTTGTTTCGTTCGTAGTTCGAACCTGAAATGACATAATAAAATTAAGCTAATGAGTTGATAGATATTCGAAAGTTGTCTAAAAGCAGTTTGAAGGCAAGATAGAATAGTAAAAGATATCATAGTTACGTATAAAACTGTTATATTATATATATCGCGTTTTAAGTGACATAAATAAATCATTATGATTGTATTTTACCGCGTGAATAAGAAGAATCGTTAGAGTGCGAATTTTACGATTCTTTATGAATTACGTAAAAGCTAGACCATTATATACCGTATTACCGTGGATCCATGCTTCATTCATAGAATCGTCCAGATATGAGCCTCGTGTTCATGATTGTAGTCTGATTTACGATTGTACTTCACAATATCGGAGCGGTTGGAAAAATTGTTCTTTTCCTCTGTCATGTTATTCACGTCGATACGTCATACTAATTCGTGTAAACACGTAAAATCGAACATTTTTACAGAAATTATTATATCATCGAGCAAGATTGCAAAAAATAATACCTATAGAGTATTCTGAACTTGAAAGACAGATAATAATCATTAAAACGAAATTGTAACATTAAACATTTTTATTTGTCCTATCATCCTTTAAACCGACTTGGTTTAGATGCGATTTCCATTAAGTCTATTTCGTGATCCTGTTCTAGTAATAATTCACGTTTAACGTTTCACATCATCAAAATCAAGTTAGTATGAAATCACCATTTTATTTGAACTTTTTTGATAGCTGTGTACGTTTGAAACAAAATTACTTTTATGTAACCATTTTACGCTTGATATTATGGCACGGTTTTTTATTACATATACGTTGCAATTTATATTACACATTCTGTTACGTGTGTTATTATACTGGAGTAAATTGTTAATTAATTTAACGATAAGCGTATTTGTTTTCGTTAAAACTGGTTAAAAATTTTAGCGGAATACGTTTTCATCGTAAAACCACCCGAAATTTTATTATTAATAATTAGTAAAAAAAAAGAGAAAAGTTTTCTTCGCAAACTAAAATATCCCTAAGCCAGATCTAAGAAATTTCAAACGAACTATTTCTATTTAAATTAAACACGCTGCATAACGCGATAAGTTTTCCAACGTTGCTGTAGCCGGAGCTCCTTTGTCTCTCTTTAGCATTGGTATACATAGTTGCCAGGAGAAAGGAATATCTCTTGTGCCAGAAACACTTGACTACTTTCGATTTCCGGCAGTATGCGCTTTGATGAACATCCAATTCATCCTCGGTCGATTCACCTGCACAATAACAGAGCGCAACACGCATTCCACGTGCTGCGCGTGAAATTGCACGTTTGATGATTCTGCGATTCCATTGGAATTCCGATTCCTGGAAAGATTAAGTTGCGATCGATCACAACCACGATCCTCCGTAATTCCGAAACGAGGTAAACGATTCCGCGCGATCGGCCTCGGAAATTAGCAAGAAATAACTGTATATGTCTCAGCTGTCATTTTCCATTGACAATGTAATACAGACACAAGCGTTTATTAGCTTCGCTTTTTTACGTCTGTAATCATGTTCTTACGCCAATCGCATATGGATGATTTTGGTTTCTTCACCGATAATGTATCTACTCGTTACAAACGTAACTTGAAGTTTCACGCTCGTTAAGAACATATTTCTTTCGGATGTAATTTTTAACGTAGCAATTTGCGATCTTCTCAAATAATTTGTAGTCGTGTCTTCTAGTGTAAGCCTTCTAGCGTAGGTCGTAAATTTTCTTAGCGTCGATTAAGTAACGTCGCGAAAATTTGACCTCCGGCTTTCTCAAATAATTTTTTAAATCAATATATATATATATATGTAAACTCCGTAGAGTTCACGTGAGATAGGGACTCTTTTTGTTTTACGGGTAACACGACGTTCTTTGTTTCACGGACAGAGCGACCCTCTTATGTTTTACGGACAACCATTTTTGAGAGGCACGCATTTTTCCAAACGGACGGACAGACAGTAACATTAGAGGCAGACAAGATTACAGAATAGTTATTTAAAATTTTGAAGACTGACGGAGAAAGATCGGTAGCTCAGGATGTTGAAAATCGATTCTCGATTTTCAGGTAAACATTGTATAAAAATTGTTATTTCTCGTTTATGTAATTTATTGTTATTTATTGTTATAGACGGATATCAATTGTTGTTTATTTTTGTATTTTATCTAATTACTTTCATAGTAAAAAAAACTCGATTTTCAGACGTCAGAATCGATTCCTGAATTTTCCCAAGATTTACGATTTTACATATATACATATCATTTTAGTCTTGTTTGAATCCAAGAAAATTGCAATTGTTAATTCCAAGAAAAGAGAATCTCTGTACGTTGCAATTTTTTACATAGTTTTAATATCTAACGTTGCAACTTGTAAATTTCTCAAATACTTTTTATCGACAATGTTTCTCCTACGATTTTCCTCCTTTTCCTCATACTTTTCAATAATGAATCTCTTCAAGTAATTTCTACGACCTTCTACAGTACTTAATTTCCTTAAATTACTATAGGTTACTATTTTATTCAATTTTGGCGCTCGTATTATTGTTATATTTATCATCATTTGGTTTCTACCATGCTATAAACAATTTCACACTACAGATTCGAATCTTAAGAAGATTTCCTAGACGTTTTTATCTGATTGGTTTGAAACGTTTTCAATAGGAGTTACATTGAAAAACCAACACGTAATAATTCTAATTCATTACGTCGTGTTACTGCTGCTCTTTATTACAATATCATTACCAATAGCGAACGTGTCGAATCGTATCGCACAGTTCTCGACTTATCGTTCCAAGTCCATACTTGAATCGGCGCAGTTGCTTCACCAGCCAACCGTACTGTGTTATAACGGTTCAGAAGCCATTCCCGTGTGCATGTTGCAAGAGCAAAATCATCAGTGGGAAACTTTTGCACGGTAGATACACAGAGGCTGGCCGAGGAGGTCTTTGAGTTTCCGATTCACTCGCCAGCCCGTTTCCATCAGCTCTAGTCGCCTTTTATTCTTTCCTCCCGAGATAAAGCGATTCTTGCTGACCTTGCCGCATTGTTACGACCGCTGGTACCATGGATGACGTTATAATGGCGCTTAATGACGCTGGATTTTCTCTTCTTTTTATTTTTGCGCGCGTTAGCGATCTCCGTACCTGGCGAGAGCAACACACCGACACACGAAAGTATTTCAGCGCTCACCATAGACAATTTTTACGCGTATATCGTATGTACGGTAAAGCCTTCCTTATCCGGACTAACAGAGAGACAAACCTGTTCGGATAATGCAATTTTCGGATGATAGAGCTATCGTTTTTCTCCTATGAAATTTCATTTATTCGAATACGCATTAATATTAATGGACTGATTCTTTCAATATTTATGCATCCCGTGTCTATTCTCGCTGTTAAGTCATATAATTCTTTCAACGTAAGTAATTGCGTAGGGTTACATTCTTCCTGTACTTTGATATCATCGGGGTTCTTTATCGAATGCTTCGATATCAGAAGACAACTCCTTGTTAACACTTTCGGTGGCTGTTTTCATTCGTATAAAATCCTCGTTATTATCGTCTCTATCGAAATGAAACCATTTAATTACACGAGTATATTTAAGGTGTTCCTACCGCTTCGAGTAATCTACGTGCTTTAGATAATTTTCAATATCATGCTCTCGTTTTCTAATATCTGTGATCGTGGCTTTTCCAACGTTATACATCTAATCTTGTTGCACTTACATTGCAAACTTACGTCGTGTTTTATTCCGACAATTAAAACGCTATTAGTTTCATACTAAACTCATACGATCAGAATTCATTCGATCGAATAAAACAAAGAGTACATTGTATACGAGCATGAATCAAATATGTATACAATTTGAAACGGAAAAAAGTGATCTCTTGATGAGAATTATTATGCTTTGATAATAGACGGTTCGAATAATAGAACGTTCAGATTAGGGTATTCGTATTAGGGGAGCTCTACTGTATTATACAAAATATTCATTATCACTGTAATATCCATTTTAACGTTAATGTATATTGTACAAGAATTATGAAACTCTCTCAGGAAATATTAATTTTTTTGACATTGTATTCTAACACTTCTTTGTTCGGAATAGTACGAGGAATCAATAAATGCGAAAGAAACTGTAAGGTTTTATTTAAAAAAAAGAAAAGAAAGGTACTGCATTAATGCAATTGTATAAAAAAATTAAATTATAAAAAATAAAATTATTTAAAAAAAAGAAAAGAAAGGTACAATAGTACTTTGTAACTGCATTAATGCAATTGTATAAAAAAAAAATCGATTTACGATGATAGAGCTTGATAAAGAATGCAAATTGTTCCTCTACGATCTTTTTCTATCCGCAATAAGAACAGAGTTATAACCCGGCCCAGTTTCTAGACTCGCTGTGCATAATAAAATCAGCCATTCACGCAGTGTGTCAGTATTCCTCAACAGTGGAAGTCGAATAAATGAAAGATTCGTAACACCGTGTGTTCTGCAATGATTCTGCAATCGCTATTCTAACTGAGTTCTACTATCGACTGGCATAGTGGTCGCGACTAGTGTTGCAACTGCATATTACGTATATCGGAAAGTTTTGTCGCTTTTACTCGTACATACGTTTATTGGTTTAGGTTTAGCAGTTTCTGTCAGGTAATGAAATATTCGAGCGAATACTTCTCCTAGTTAGATATCTCAATCGGAATTATTTTATTGTTCGATAAAATAGGAGCGAAATTGAAATATAAGAATGTTTCAAACATCGTAACAAGCACATATATTAAATATAAACATTTTCATGGTATGAAAAAATAGTTTATCATATTGTTACAGACACTTTGATCTCTTCGCGCTACATAAAATTATGCGATCTAAGTGGAAGAAGAAAGATAGTAAGAACAAAGATATCGGATATGAATCTTCGGAATTCCCTTTCATAATCGCAATACTGAAGAACAGAATTAAATTAAATTAAATGGAAAAAAATTGCAAATACAATGCTGCCTTAACGCAATGCTGACTCTTATTATCAATGAATTAATTGCGTGAAAATTCATTGTTCGAGGAAAAACTGTCGGAAATATACCGAGGAAATCTTTGTAAAAAAAAAAAAAAAAAAGAAACGAAAGAAGTCAAAATAACGACATTCTTTTCGTGAGATTCATTCTGTAATATAGTACTTGTGAATGGAACGACGTATTTACTTTCCTCGTTCACGGTATCGCGATAAATATCAAAAGAAAAATTCGAATTTTTTCGCTTGTAATTTATAATTTTATAATTATATAATTAATAATTTTAGCTTATATTTCGTTTAAACTTTTAATTATTAGACCAATTGAAAATCATCTGACAATCATCGAAAATTGTTGTAGCTGGAATATCGTTTGTTCATGCTTATTTTTAGTTCATTCTTCATGCATTTCTCTAATTCCACGCTTCCTGTATCATTAAACGATTCGAACAATGAAATACTTGCAGCGAAGAAGGTATCTTGTTGCATACATCAACGATACTTGTGCCGCATTTTACCTATCCTTATAGAATGCATTTATGATATCGTCTCTTTCATCGATTGAATGGAGTATTGTGAGACCGTGACATAAATCATAGCGACGGACAAATAAAAATGTAATTTCCATTAGGTAATAATAGTTTCCATTGCTCGTGTATGTGAAAAATAAAAAAGTTAATTTTTCCTGTTTTTACTGTAATATCGTCGTGCAATTGTTTTCCTGTTATTTCCAAAATTCTTTACGGTCTTTCGATTGTTCTAGTTTTCAAATCTTCTCGTAAGGCTTGCAAGTAAGATAAACATTTTTACAGCGTATTGACGTTTGTTGTATGGCGGTTGGTAATCTGTGTCGCGAAAATTTAAAGTGCAAATTTAAAAATGCAAAAAAGAAGATACAGAGAGTACATGAAACGTGAAAACACGAAACGTAAGATTTCTATTTTATTAATATCTATTGATATTTGATCGATGAAAACCCAATTCTCTGCTTAGCTTCTATCATTTTAGTTGCGGCCGTAAAGATATGAATTTGCTTAAACATCCGCGTCTAGCAATTTCTAAGATGTCAGATAAAGTATAGATATATAAATTATTGACTTGATTGAAATATGGTATATAACACAAATTTGTACAAACAGGTAGAGGAAAGTTGAAGCAGGGAAATCTTATGTTCGATAAGCATCGAGTTATTTCTGCTTGAACTTGAGGACAAACAGGAACATAGATAGTTACTACTCCTAATGACTAGTCTCCTTTGCTTTTCATTCTTCCTTCTTGTCTCTTCTTGCTTCCCTCCTTTTATTCCTTTTTCTCGCCTCTTCTCTCGCTTGTCTTCATTCTACTCTTTCCTTTTTCGTTTGCTCCTTGTATTCCTTCTCTTCTTAGCTCCTTCTGTCTCTTCTTACTTTCTTCTGTCTCTTTTCTTCCTTCGTTTCCTTCGTTCTCTCGCTTCCATCTAGCGTTAAATTTTCCACAAATGCGTAGAAATCGGCCAATCTACGATTATCGCAATCATTCCCCTTCGCAACGAATATTTTCTCATATTTCTAGAACAATAAGGATTCGGTTTTCCCAGAAAAAAAGGATGATTCACGTTTCTCGTACGTGACGTTCCATAAAATTCGAACACGTATCGATATTAAATCCGTATATATATATCTATCTATCTATACTAAGGTGGCCGGAAACCCGAGCGACCTTGCATTCGACAGAAGCTACTTAAACGCTTCGACGTTGTTTTATCGTGGTGAACGGTTTCGCGCGACCGATGTTTTCCACCTCGCGTTTGTCACACACACGTTTACGATCGATTAACGGTCCACGGCTAATACTTCATTCCATTCCGCAAACATATCTATGATCACTTCTTTTTCCTCCTTTTCTTCGCTTCTTCTTCTTCTTTTTTTTCTTTCTTTCTCCTTCGTTCATTAGATATATATAGATATGTATAGTTAATACAGCTAAAAGTGTAATCGGTAGCGGACTATGAGTCAGGCATTCTTGAATTATGTATTTGGATTAGCCGATGGCTTGTTTAATGTTTACAAGCTGACACATTCTAGTTAGAATGTTCACGTGCATGACTTGCACGTACGTTGACATTCGTACCACGCACCGCACAATCGCAGACTAGGATCGAATAATATTTAACGTTCGACAATCTCGAGTCAATAAGATCTATGATTTGTATTAGATATACGATGGCCATTGGTAGATAAAAGATAGTTTAAAAAGTAAATAACACAATATATCTTTATAAGTTCATGAAATTAATTTGCATTTGACAAGTGCCACGTTGATAGTTGCGACGTATAACGCATACGATAACTCGTCGAAATACCCGCAAGCTTATAAATATTATAATTAGTGCAAAGTGTAGCACCCAGCACAGTACTTAAGTAGATAAAACAAATTTCTCTATAAGTTCTCTGTTTCTTTATTTGTTTTCGTCGTGAGACAAACTTACATAAATACCCGCGGTGTAGTTACAAGAAACATTTTCAGATATCATTAGCGTGTTAAGGCTAAGGTCGGAGGTAAACTTGAGATCGAGGCCGGCGTTACATTCGGTATGCGTTTGGCTTCGACGCGAGTTCACAGACGGAATCGCAGAAAGACTAACATTTTTTGCGTTTACTCGTCAGCCAAACGTATGTACATATATGTTAATGTTTAAATATCAACGTTATCGCAAATAACGACCACGAATGATAGAATCATTATGAATTCGTTTGTTCGGAATTTCCTAATTGAATTGTATAAAAATTTTAATCAAAGATATGTATCTGAGCGATGAAATAATCTGGAACAGTTGTTCCGTGTTTGTTAGCAGATCGATTCGTAGAATAGTGCGAGTTAGAGCTACTTTAACGGAAATATAGTACGTAATATTAGGTTCGCGAACGTGAACGTTGACTCGTGGCGGTCGATGAAAACTTTGCGCAGGGGCAAGAGGATTTTATCTAGCACTTCCTCTCAACCGTCGTGGGAACTATGTTAATGAACATGATTGGCATCGTATTTAATGACGATATCTAACTGTTTGATTCTTGGAAGATCTTTACTTTAATAACGCTGTTAAAAATTGTTCTACGTAACTTAATGTTACTCGGTTCTTTTCGAAATGAAAGTAGCTACGAAAATATTCTTGTTACGTCGTATCGTTCAATCGTATATATCGTTTTATTTTATGTTTTCTCATTTATGTTGTCGAATTAATATTACGTAATTAAAATTTAGTAAATTTATTATGTACTGAAATATATCTTTATCTTATATATTAAGGCAATAAAAACAATTGTTATATGAACAAGGTGACGTCACATTAACGATTCGATAAATACATAGTAATGTAATATTTTCTACGAGAAAAGCTTCGTATTTGTTTCATTCTTAATAGAGCTGTTTCTTAAGAACGATTAAAATGTCGTAGAAAAATGAGTGACGAGTTTCACGTAAAACTCTGTTTGTCGCTCGACGTTGAGAATGGAAATTATGCTCGCGAGTTCAGGAGGAAAGAAACAATACAGAACGATTTTCGCGTAACTAGGTTTACGTAAATCCTTGCCGGCGAACTTTCGATTACCCAGACATCCAGTATCTAGCGTGTAATTAATTTACTGCTGTTCTCGAGTTCAATTCAGAAGATCATGTTAAGCCTCTTGTCCAGGAAATTTAGCGCTAAGAACGTATCCAATTGTACGCTATTCGCCGTTAAACGTATTTCATTACGATTTCGTGTTTCTTCTCGTCTTCCATGTAAGTCACTTACACCACGAAATTCGTCGTATTTTAAGGCAACAACAAGTCTTAAAACTTTCTCAAAAGAGCGTACAGTGTACAGTGTAAAGCATACATATATTTGTCAAGTGACCAGAATATGTTTGTCCCTGATACAACTAGCGAGACTCGTTTCAACCGATGATTGGCCATTGCAAAATCTTCAAACAGACATCGATGACTCTGAGAATTGACAAGAAAATGTAAATAGAAAAGTATACTTCAGCGATGAAAAAAGTGTTAAGATTCAAGGTTTCGTTCGAATCTCTTTACGTTGGAATAAAATTAATTTACAAGTTTATTGGAAAGTAGTACACCTAGTAGTATATCTTCTCTTTAAAATACGATAATAATAAAAATAAGATAAATATAGGAATATTATAATAAATATACCAAGTAGACTATAAATCCTATAAATATATAAGACAGGTATGTTTAGTAGATTAGATAATAGATTTCTAAACTTTCAGAAAAATATACAGATTTTCTTATTTTAACTCTTGAAATCTATTATGAACGCAGTCCATTCGAATTTTATTTTAATACTACCTTGTCGCAATAATACCATCGCGACGTAATTATTTATAAGCATTACGAACGATAATTTTTCTATTTTATTTTTCACTTTGTCCGTTGTTCAATGATAATAAAACACAGAACGCCGCTTGTTTAATTTCATTAATTGCACAATTTCAAAAAGATATACCGCTGCGAGATCTTACCCATCCTTGACCATTCAATGGTTTAAGGGTTAATAATCGCCAGAAATCCAAACAACACAGATTCCTCGAGTCGTAAAACGTACCTTTGAATGCTGACCACAAGAAGATGGCCACGGTCGTTTAGCACCAGGCCGTTTAAAATTTATTTGGCGAATTGGCGAACGTCGCTCGAGGCTGCAGCGACTCTAAAAACCTCGGCTTCTCTCGTACGTCGGCCGGGTTGCTTCGTTCCACCGACTTTCTTCTGGCTGCTGAATCGCTGATCCCTCAGCCCCCTCAGGGTAGATCGTATTCAAGTGATCCGTGGCTAAATTTAGCGGCAGGATAATTTACCGGATTCTGTTGAACGGCTCTTTTACGAGTGTTCGCCTGCCTCTCTGCCTGACATGCTCGCCATGAGGATTTCCGCGATCTTTCTCTCTCGAAATTATCGACCTTCGTAGCCGATCGTGGATCCAGGGACTCGTGTAAAAATCCACCCTCTCCCTTCGTTCTCCGGCTGTGTTACGCGTTCGAACGTGTACACGCGTTTCACGTTCGACTTGAATTCGGAATTTTCTTTCGGTGAAAAAACCGTGACAAAAATTTGAACCGGTTTTTCGCCGAGATATAACGAACGTAGCCAGCCTTCATCGCGAAACGAAGCAAGTACGTACTACCACTTTGTACGGTGTACGGTGTACGTACAAGGTGTTCCACGAGAACGGGTCAAGATATAGCTACGGAAAGATAGAAGATAGAGAAGAAAGTTTCATTAGGCAAGATTCAGTGATCTCGGATGATGGACGATTTGACGTATGTAGACATTTTCGGAATGGAAGATTATTTTGAAGATTCTTCATTCGTCATCCATATTTTTCTAAATGGAGTTACGCAGTTTTTCGTATAGCAATCGACGCATCTCTAATTCCGCTACGCTCTTTGCATCGTTTTTTTTCGTTCGTTTCGATCGTGTCTTCTTTCGTTGAAAATAGCGCGAAACGAATCATCGTTGAATTGTTTGAATTTTTGCTTCAATGTTATGGTAAAACTTTTCTCCATCGCCTCGTGCAAGACTTTAAGCTTACCAAAACGACAGTGAGATCGGCATATGCATAAAAGTTCGAGAACTAGGATAATAAATATACACGAGAATACGTCGCAGAAAGACTTACGTCTTTCCCAGTTTTCCACATCGTACATTTTACGAAATTAAATTTAACGATATTTATCTTCTAAGCAAAGTTATACTCTGCCAAAATTACACACTGACTGCTGCGAAGTAGCGACTAAATATTTGAAATTCGACGAGAAGATATCAAGATGACGAAAAGCTTCGATTTTCTTCGGTTTCCAGATAGCAGATAAACGACACTTTTAGGTTGTTCGACTCAGTTGCGTGAAACATCCTGTATATGCACGTTAAGTCTGTTTCTGTGCGTATAAATGTACAGAGTTCATTCGAGGGAATTTTCAAGGAGAAGTTATTTCGTACACTATGTTTTTGTGAGACGAACGTATCGTATGGTTGCGATGCTACGCTTAAGCTTCCCACGTCTGATTTGGATAAACTTGAACGTTAAAGTATACCGAGACTAGAATTTTATATCGTACCACTTGTAAAATTACTCCTTCGATCAACCGGTCGTGTCTTCGAGAGACGAACGTTCGTTTTAACGAGCCCGCGTCTTGTAAATGTAAAGTTTATTGCTCATTAAGTGTTGGTTTGCTTTATTACCGCGTAGATTGAAGATTCTGACGAAGATGGAACGATTAACAACGAATCTCTTCCTCTGCTCTGAACCTATGAAAAATGATTGATCCTGTCGTGTAATCAGAAATTTAATTATACAATATATCTTTACATAATATATTACTAAACAGTATAAGCATCGTTTCCTTAACAACTGTTTATTGTTTGTTAGATAGTTTCATCATTACTTTTCCGTAAAACTTGTTTTTTTCTTAGCAGTAGATTCCTAGAAACGATTTTTATAATCTTCTGGAATATTCAGCTTCTTGTAATGAAAACAACGTTTCGCAAAAATCAAAATACCAATAAGATGATTTATTTCTTCTCAAAATAGAAGATCTTTCCTTTCTGTTGGAAAACAACGCTCCTTCTATAAGGCAACGTCAGATTTTTATTTTTAGTTCGTACGTTTCATATTCATAAAATAAACGTATAATATACGGTATATAACGAATTAAATCAACAATTAAAACTGCTATCGACAGCTTTTTGAACGATCCAGTAGCTAGATCGGTTACATTTTACCGTATGGTAATTAACTGACCCTTGATAAAAATTAAACTAAGCATAGAAAAATTTCTAAATAAAGAAAGCTGGGAATTCGAATTACTTTTGTCTTAGCTGCAACTGTTTAAACAATTATAGTTTGTCGCAGGTGTTTTGAGTGAAATGTACGTATGTAACTGTAAGAAGAGTTACAAGTTAATGCTTGAAGTGTCAGAAATCATATTTGAGAACAGGAAATACTTGTATTTGTCTTTAACAAATTCCTTTTGCATATCGTACTATTTCCATCGCGATTAATATATTCTAACTGGTTGTTAATCAATCTACGGGCGTTCTACCTCACTGATTCCTGTCAACATTTCGCAATAGATACATTTCGAATCATGGGAGTATCAAGGCTCCATTGACAGGCTTTACTGTCACAGGCGTCCGTGATTACTTATTTAGCATAGGAAACCGGCACCACAAATGTATTAGAATAAATATGCCGAGCCAGGTAAGTCTCTACAACAATATACTTACGGTTTGATTGCGTCGTTACGCTATTCGAAAACTACAGGTTTTAAGCTACGGTTAAAAGAGCATGATGATATGCCACGTTTCTTTAGCTGATAAAACCAGACACTTAGTCCTAAATCTAGATAAAACAACAATTTTGATAATATAAAATTGTATGAAAGTGTTTCGAACTTTTGAATTTGTTTTCTCGTAAGAGAATGTGGCATATCATCGTGTTTTTCCTCTGTAGATTTTCTTATCACGTTTGAAGATTTCAAAATACCGATTGTCACAACATTTCAAGATACTTATCGTCGCAAATTATAGATTTGTTTTCTTGCCAAACTTCATTTGTCACTTACTCTTCTAAGGATTAGCATCTTTCGATCTCACAGCTCATCTTTCACTTGGACCATTGAGATATTCGTCAAACACCGAGCATAGTATTTTCAATTATCGAACAGTAAATATCGAAGAACCAATAAGAATGGATTTATCATAATCTTTTCCTCCTCTGGTGTTTATTTATTTTTCTTCCAAATTTAAAGACGGTGAAGCCTGAAAGTGCACGACGTTCGATCAGGGATTTACGAAAATCGCCGAAATTAATAGACATCCGTTTCCCGTGCGACACGGACAATTTTCACTTCCGACACTTGCGTCGTTTACCATTTCTGTGTCATTCCCACTTGTCGATTATGTCTGCAACCTCGAGGCAACTTCTCAAATTAGTCGCGCGACGAGAGCTTAGACTTAATTCGGACGGAATAACGAGAATTTTCCTCTTCCCTGTTGCAGGTATGGCGAGAAACAAAGAAAAGTGGACAGTCAAGAGCTCAGTGGTATACAATTGCTCTCGGCAACTGCTTATCAACTGAAGAAGCCTTATCAGCAGCTCCTTATACCAATCACAATATGGATCGGCATGGAGCAGGCGTTCATCGGTGCAGACTTTACACAAGTGAGTAATTAGCACTGTTGGCAATTTCTACGAAACTCTAATTTCACATCGATGTAATCAAACGATGTCTTACGAGCAAAAATAAGAGGAGAAACACATTAGTTTTTCGCCTTCGATGTAAGAACTTGATTTTTGTTTAATAATCTATGAACGAGATTTTCTCGATGGAGAATGCTTAATTTTTGAAAGCACGATGCCGTCGTACGTGATTACACAAATACTCATTTTGTGTATATATAATGATTTATATAATAGCACTTACGAATATTCCTTTTAATCGAGATATTATAGATATTAAGTTTTGACGTAAACTATTTTTTATTTTTTATTGTTTTATCGTGTATTGTATATCCGTATATTTATCCCATATTTGTTATTCTATTATTTTTATAACCTTCGTACGAACGTCAGTATCGTTCGTAGCTGTTATTGTTCAATTTTTATAACATACAGTCTGCGATTTATTTATACGTTCTAAGCGTATTACGATCGTTCGACGACGAATTCTTTCTGAGTGTAAAACTTTCTCTACGATCTTGCGACGAATAAACTAACAATTCCAACGTGTTTTATTGCGTTTGGACAAAAACCACACATTTAAGGATTAAGTTAACGAGTTTCCAAGAGTTCGACGATATATTGTCCGACGGTTGCTTAACGACTCAGGCAATTATTTACGACTCACGAGGCAGAACAATCGAACAACAATGAGATTCGTATAACTTCGCCCACGCTGCTCGTTACAAAATGAACGAGCCCGTTGTCGGTGGAAGCTTGGTTCGATAAGACATCGATTACGAACCAACTATTATGCATTCGAGAATGAATCTCTTCACGTCGAAGGAACCGAAGCGAAGAATCGAGACGATCTCGTGGAACGTGACCGACCATTTAAAAGTATAATAATATTGGTTAGAATAATGGTTTACGCAGAATTATCCAGCCGATTATCCAAGAATTCTTCGTTGCTCGTTTCAGAAATTTGCAACACAATTTCAATGCTTCCACTCTGGCATATCGTAGCGCATTTATATCGTAGCACAATAAATAATTTTGTAACGGTAACATTTCAATTTTTATCATTAATTTTCATCATCGGTATACGCTAGAACTTGGTTCGTCTGCATTCCATTTATTCGCATCTCGTTGCTCGCGTTTTATTACAACTTCATTTACCGCAACGAGGTTTAATAGTTAATGGCCGATTAACCGAACTTTCGCCGATTAAATTCACTTACATATCCGAACGCGAGCTCCTATCGCGTGAACGAACGACAATAAATAGCAAAGAAATGTACGAGCTATACAGATGACAAATATTTATGAAAATTTATATTTTTAGAAATGAACTGATTTTGCAATGAATTAAAATATCAGGACCTAGCCAGGGATTCGTTTCACTCGTCAAATATTATAACTGAATACTGTTAACACTAGAACTACTGATAGTTAACACGAAGCGATTTCTGCCAAAACCAGTCAAAATGGCTATTTTTATATTTATTGATTTCTTACTTTCTTACAGAAGCAATTCCATATTATGTAGTATTTTTGGTATTATTAATCCATCTGGAAGCATAATCCCTAAACGAGGGTCAACACATAAAATTGTAGAACCCGTCGTTTTGGCTGGTGTGGTAATGTTAGTGTTAGCATCTAGCTATCTAGCGATCGATCCGGAATTTTCCTGATAACTGATATCGTCATATCGAATGATACGCAGTAAAAATTTTAAAAACACGTGGGAAATTGTACAAAACGAGAAAATTGATTAATTAGGGTTCGATAAACAGATTGCAGGACCCTTTTACTCTTTGATAAGTACCAATCAACATGACTGGTATTGGTATAAGCAGCCTTGATACAAAATTATTTTGAGTTTGAATACTAAAGACAAAATAAAATTCATTATATTATTCTTTTAGTTATCGTTGCGAAACTCGTTTCATCGTTGCGGAAAAAAATATAACACGAAGTAGGAATTCGAAAATAAATTTGTAAAACCAGTCGATTAAATAGTTTACATATTTTTACACGTTACGCGCATTCTACCAGCTTCTACGTCCCTCGATTTCCTATAAACGCACTAAGAACACGTAATTTACTTTTTTAAGTATTTTTATTACAAATAGTCACGTGAACTTGGTCTCATCGCCGATATCTCTACGTTATTTTGCAAAAAAAAATCGAACAGGGGTTCGGTCGTAATATCTTACGTGGTATCGTCGTATGAACGTAATGGTATTATGTTGGACGATGAAAATCCATTGGATGAGAGAGAGAGAGAAAAAAAGAAGAAACGCAGTAACAAAAGCGAATAGTAAACTAAAATCGTTAATCATTATCCTCATCAGATACAACACAAAAACCTGGCTAGGATCACCCGGATACTAACCGGATACAGAACGGCAGGTTCGTGATGCGTAACGGCCATGCGAGGTCGTACAATTGTTCTCCGGAAATACATGCTACTGATCACAGATATGCTGAAATATCGGCTGAAGCACGCATCCTTTGGCTTTTAAAGCGCTGAATGACTTTAAATTATAAGTTGTATAATATACGATTGGCTCTGCGTACAACTAAAAAATCGCCAGGATGAAAATGAATGGCGTATAAATACGGCATTGATCGTAAATATACGGTTGTATATATTCGATCGATCTTTGGCAACGCTGAATTTTCATACGCAAAAGAAAAAGAACATTATCGTCTATTTCTTTGAGAAATTGGGTAAAGCGTGCGTTTGAAAGTTGTCCATTAAAGAGATAATATTTTGCTAATGGTACGCAAGGATTGTATAAGTATGTGAATCATTAGTATTAGTTAGTATACAACGGAGTGCAATATAATAGAGTGGATAAGCGGAGAGGTAGATACATAAGAAAAGAGTTTAGATAGATATAGACAAGGAAAAGAGTTTAGAGTTTAGTTAGGTAGATACAAGGGAGGAGGCAATAAGGTGATAACGCCATAAGACTAAGAAAATGTAAAAAGCGTGATAGGTAAAAGAGATGTAAAACCGAAAACTCTTTCAAAGCCGAAAGGCACGGACTAAGTAAAAATAAATAAATAATAAAAATAGTGTTAGTTAGTATTTTATTAGTTAGTATTAGTTTGAAATAATTTTTTTTTTAATCTTGCGATTAGAATTTAGGAACCCGAGTTAGAAGTCTCCTGTAAATTTCTAGTTTGCCACGTTCGAGTACAAAAAGCCTCTCGAACAACGTCTCTACAAGATTTAACAATTACAAGGTTCTCAGAACGTCAATTTAGTTCTTTGCGATTATCTTGTAAAAATGATTTACATAGCGTCGTGTGTATAAGTGCAATGATCGTAAAGAATAAAATCGTCGTAGATCCTTGCAATTAAATGACTAATTCCTATTGAAGATAAGCGCAAGTCTGCCAAGTATATTTTCCTGGTAATTCACATTACTAATGGACATTCCTTTAAATTTGGCAGGATGTAATTTAGTTGCGAAATTCGAATAGAAAAACTCGTGGCAATTTCGTAGTAACAGTACGCGAAGCAGTGGCAAGTAATTTTCCATTCGTTCGTATAGATACGAGGGCAGATTGGAAGTTCCCGGAATGACAATAGCAATAACAATTAATGCAATTCCCAGCGGCGATTCCCCAAACTTTCCCATCCGCCCTCGTACGTATTTCACCAGCGTTCTTCGTCCTTCCTTGCCTTAATTTTTCTATTTCGATTTTGCTCTCGTTTCAGTGAACGAAACGTTTGATTTAACAAACAACGAAATGGAAATAGACACGCGTTCGAACAGAAATCTCGTATTTAAATTTCTCCGTCTGAGTTTCCTTATTTCTCCTTAAACGAATTGAAAATTATTTTCAATACACTTGAAATATGATTTAACGTCGCAGAAATACGGATATCGGTTTTGAAAACGAACAAAACAGCGCGACAGGATTACTGACCAATCGATCATAGTGTCCACGTACTTACGAGCAGTGATATAAGTATAGACGTATGCGTATGCAAAATACGAGGAAAAAAGAGAAGGGGAAGAAAAGGAGCAAAAGGAGATGATACAGTTTGGAAGGTAAACCTGTTGGAAACCAGTTCGATGATGAAATATGTGGGCAAATTGGGCAAGGAATAAAGTAATTGGAAGAATAAACGCTACTGGAAAGCATCGGGGATGTTGGGATGCTGACTTCCATTGAATCAGCTGGTTCGACATGTTATAAATAGCCCAGAATCTTATTCTTGCAGCAATTCCCCGATACCACTTCCATACCTGGAATCTCGTGAACCAGTATTTCTTCTTTTTTTCTCGTTCCGCTGGTGCATCGATGCGATGGTGTGGCTGGACCCTGCGCAGCTATCACGCACACGAAGTGGCTAAATGAAAGCACGTAGGAACGACGAACGCATCTTCGCAGCATCCACAGTGTCAGCGAAATTTCTCTGATTCTGTAATCAAGTTTCCTTACTTTGGATTTACGTTTTCAGCATTGTTTCGCACGTTGCCTTCTTCTTATCGTAAGAATTTCGTCAAATTGTGTTATTTTTATACGAAGAAGGAATTTATAATAGAAATAAATATAGGAAAGAAATGTTTAGTCACCACGTTACTTCCATCGTCTGAATTTATCGTTTTCTAATATTTTAGCTGTTTCGATTATATTATGATTCTATAATATATAATAATAATAACAATAATTTATTTAATTTCCATCTCGCGGCCAAGAAACGCGATTTGGACTTACAGCTTCTTTAATCACGCACATAGTCGTCCGATCCTGTAACTCGTTCTTCCATACTTTGCTATCATATATTATAATTATAATTCTTTTATGCGATATCAAATATGGATTTACATTTCATATGTACAAAAATAGGGACTAGATTAACATAACAGAAAAACTCGAAAATAGTAAATTTCCATTTATCTCTTCTTTTCTTTGTTGAAAATATATAATAATTTTTCGATCATAGAAAATTATAACATATAACATACGTTCGTAAGAAAACTACAACAATGAGATGCTCTCATTAACGAACACCCAGTATGCAGGATAAGATCGCTCGCGATCGATTGATCATATTGATCAACTCCATACCGTAGAACTCTACTTATCCGGATTAGTCGGGGGACAAAAAGTTTATATAATTGGAGTTCGTATAATGGCAGTTTGCCAATTATCCCCGCTACCTGCCACTTTTCGTTCGTATAATAGGATCTCGAGTTCAAATTGACGAATCGAAGCAGCGAAACTTCAATTAATCGAGCGTTAACCATCGTTCGAACAAACGATGTTCGGGCTTCCATCGTAATTTTCAGAAACAATGAAAATTTGCGAAAAATAATTGAACAAAAATACCGGCATTGTTTTCAATTTTATCGTAGAAGCTACCATTATTTATGCTGTCTTTGCGTCGTCGAACTCACAGAAGCTCGGTCATTCCTCGAGAATGAAACATCAAATCGTGTAACTTACGTAACGAAATTCAGAAACGAGGAAAAAGTAGAATCGACCACTTGCCTTACGACAGCCGCATAAAACTCAGCTGTTGAATACCATCGAACCTGTAATCTTTTTATTACGATCCTTTTCTATCAACTGGATTTCATCGATCCGTTACGAACGATGCAATGTATCCGCTACCTGTAACCAGACATTCAATGTGAGATCATCTGTCACGTTTTCGCGAACATTGCTGCATCTTAACCGTACTCGATCCTTCTCTTTTTCAGGCCTACATTTCCTGTGCGTTGGGTGTGCACCGGGTTGGCTACGTAATGATCTGCTTCGGAGTGGTGAACGCTATTTGCTCCTTGGTCTTCGGCTCTTTGATGAAATTCGTTGGAAGACAGCCACTTATGGTGCTGGGCGCTATCGTTCACGTTAGTCTTATCGTCGTGCTACTTCACTGGAAACCGCACCCCGATAACCCTTACGTTTTTTATACGGTTTCCGGGCTGTGGGGTGTTGGTGACGCGGTTTGGCAGACGCAAGTCAATGGTACGTATAACTTTGCTTTTGGAGAATACAGCAGAGCAATGGTTCTTGTCACGATGGTCATCCATGACCCTCGTTCGTCGCTACATTTTTCTGCACCATCGTCTACGATAAGATAAATTTCGCGGATTAATAGATCTTCAACGATGCGAATGATTCGTTAGCTTGTTACAATGTGGTTGATATTATTGGGTTGGCAACCAAGTGATTGCGGATTTTGTCATTAGGTGATATTGGCAAAATGCGCGATCACTTAGTTGCCAACACAGTATTACAGTAGTTTGTGGGCTAAAAATGCGCAAATATAATATAATATAATGTTTCGCAATGATTAAACGTTACGGTATAGCATATCTCGGTGTGTATTGGTGGCTGCCAGGGTAAAGTGCAGGAAATTCACGTGGTAGTCGTGCGAATTTTGCTTTTAACTACTAGAATATACATTATTAACTATCTATTAGCTGTTCGATTATCATGAATCTCTTACATACGCTGATTTTTATTAAAATAATTTCATTTAAGACTATTTGAATAACTATGAGAAGAGATGGGAACGCTGATAACGATAGATTGTTTTTAACGAGCCAGTCTGAATATTTATGTCGGTTTCATGGTACGTTACAAGTGAAATTAGATTCTCTTATCGCGAAATTCAATCAGAATATGTAATAGATAATAGCAAATAGATAACAGGTAATAGATAATAGTAAATGTAAAAGAGGAAAGATATCTAATGTAAGGTATGAAAATTACCTTGACATGGATTTATAAAGGATTATTAAACTACTACAGTTCCTTATTTTATCTGTTATTAGTATGAATCAGAAACTATTTGACATACAGTTAGCTAACCACACAATTCACAAACAGATACAATGTGTTTAAATATTTTTGTATGCAATGATCTTAAAATATACGACGTATGAGTCATATGTAAAATAAGCGTTGAAAACAATGGAAAGTTAGTTACAAGGACAATGACAAGTATGTACAGAGACCGATTTTTCGTACGAAAATGGACAACTAGTAGCAGTTTTCATTCGACGTGATTAACCGGAATTTCTCGAGGTATAATCTTTTCTTCCTCTTCAAGAATTCTTCGTTAATTCGTGTCTAAAGAATGCCATTATCAACTGTCCTAACTGGTTAGCCTCGTCTTGGAAAAAGAAAAACTTTATTGTATGTTTGTCGAATGGCTGATTGTACATGCATACATACTTATGTGAGACTTTGAGTTGAATATTCAATTCACATCGATGGTTTATTAGATTCCTTTATTTTGTAATCGAGGCATTTTCTATTGACAGGATGAAATATTTGTCAAACGTCTATTAAAGAGGAATTAAATTATGTCTAAAGAAACAGATAGATGCTGTTGGTAAAAAAAAGAAAAAAAAGATTGGAATTATTCCAAGGAAAAACTTAATAATGTTGAGATTACTTAAAGGACTTTTTTTTCTTTTCTTTTTTATATGTCAATTATTCGCAAAGTAGTTATAGGAAGAAATATTCAGTACAATTAGGTCAATCTTTCTTAGAAGATACTCGATTTTATACGGTTGTATAATTTTCTCGACATCGTTGATATTTTAATCGTAATGTTTCGAAGAAGAAGTTCGCCACAAAGTTCAAACGAAAAGTCACCGATACTTTTATTAACGAATACGATTTTTTTATATTCTTCTCGAATTTAGGAAACTTTCTAACAAAAGGGAAACACGATTAGCTCGAAAATTAGAAGGAGATAGGAAACAATGAGAACTGTGTACGAAACAATTACGCGATATTCTGCTGAAAGGAAAAATAAATAAATCCAAAAGACTAAATCCAAAAGAGGAATGGTTAAGGAAGATAGAAAGACTGAGGGAAGAGAAATTAGCAGGTACGCAGAAGCAATCGGGCTGGCTAAAACGAGATAATAGTTTCAGAATAGAAAGAGCTTCTAACGTAGACTCTTAACATGTGGGTTTAAGCAACTGGGTTAAGGATAGTATAAGCATAAAGTATGGAAGGATAAATGAGAAGATCGAAGAAGAAAGCGTGTGATTAGAAAAATCGCAAACGAGTTGTATTTCTTGGCCGCGAGTTCCAAATAAATTATTATCATTATTATTATATAGCAATGACTCGAGAGAACAACAATTCGAAAAAGTATAAATTGCTAATCGAAATAACTCAAGAAACTCAATTTAACTTTCTCGGTAATTGCGAAAAAGTTTAATTCGATTCTTAACACGTTCGTCGCCCAGCGTGATTCGGCTAAGTTTCCTGCGGGGCCCAAATCCGACCGCAGGTACGCAGAACGTAAATAGAGCGACAAGCAGGAATTCATCGTTTATCACCTTCGATACATTGTTTATCCTCTTCGATTCATTGTTTATCCCCTTCGATTCATTGTTTATCGCCTTAGATTCATTATAAAGAAAAGATTATTTATTTCTGAAATGGAGAAAGCGATAAGCTATCCAGCTAGAGTATTCCGAGGGATCTCATGGCAGATATCTCAGATCTTTCATTTAGTCGAGAAGCATACTTGTGAGACGTACATCAGTGATTTTTTCATCGTCAAAATGTTCAGCAAACAGCATGAAAATATATTTGGAAGTGAGGAGAGTAGTAATATCGGAGTCTAACTATTTTTCAAAGTGCCCAAAATCACCCCAAATGTGTTTGGAATATTTTAACGAATACCATACGATATAGGATAATGTAATATATTATTCAGAATATAAATTAATAAAAAGTATGGTATAATGTGTTTTTAATATTTTTATGTTGTATATCCTATATATAATATCGTATATTTAATTAATTAACTCGAACAAGAAGAGCGTCACCATCATTTGGTGACGAGGCCCCCACGGTAGTATACCCGTCGCATAGATATGTGCGACGTGGCGACGAACGTGTTAAATCCCACCACTAACGAACGTTCAAAAATTGACCTAATCGTTTCTTCTCAATTTGCAGGTCTATACGGAACACTATTCAGGCGTAACAAGGAAGCCGCGTTCTCCAACTATAGACTATGGGAGAGTGCCGGTTTCGTGATAGCATACGCATACAGCACCCATTTATGCGCCCGTATGAAGCTTTACGTGATGTTAACAGTGCTTCTTATCGGGACAATTGGGTACATCATAGTAGAACTATTGCACAGGCGTAAACAGAAAAGGCTGAAGGCGATCGCGGAGGATCCAAAAGCGGCCCAAGCAGAGGCGAACCAAGTGGAAGAAACGGACGACGAAAAGGACGATATAGACGACGATATCATTATCACTCACCTCTGAAGCAATATCACGATGCGAACTCGCGCACCGACGAGGAATCTCATCAGTGTCTCAAGCTCTTCTCTTTTACTCTTCCTTATTGCTTTTTCCTGTAATAACGAACGCAGCTACTTTTTATCAGTCAGCGAAGATGCACGATGATACATCCGTCATATATAAGCGAGCTATCGAAAACTGACTGGAAAAGTGGTATCACGATTGTTGCTCGTTTATAGGAAGCGTAAGGGATAGTAGGCGTCGTTTTTGTTTTATTTGTTTTGTTTAAAAGAACGTAGGACGAGAATCGATACGATGAACGATACGAATATATAAAGAGGAAAAATGTTCATCGATTACTCGTGTTACTGATATTATACGAATTTGCGATGAAATTGTAAATCCATCTCGGAGATGAATTATCAGTAAGAAATATCGCTGGATTACGATAAGACGGAGAGAATGTTTTACTCTTATTAGAGCGCTCGAAAATTTCTTTTTTTTTTTTTTTGTAAATTGTTCGCGCGTTGATTGTTGATTTTATAAATTTCTCTTTAAACGAGCTTCGTTCGTTTTTCGCTACGTAACGTAGCTCGTGTTGACGTAACGCACGCCGACGTTTCTTTTCTTTTCTTGCATCGAGGAACGAAAGAAAAGGAGAAAGGGAAACGCAAATCGCGCACGCGACAAAGCTCGCGACTCTGTACTTGAAACGCGTTTCTGCTGGGAAACGAGCAGCCACGAGACACGGCGTGAAAGAATAAAAGAAAGAAACCGACTCATACAAAATTAATGAGGGATAAGGAAAATGCACGAAGGGTGTATACCTAGACGACGATCAGACCCGCTTCGTGCACGTGTTGTTACACGTATCGCCTGCAACGGTTCAACACACAGCGATTCCATTGTCGACCGTTAAAACGAATTGCTTGCCTTGACGGTGCTAGAAGCGCGTTCCGATGCCATATTCGTCCTTATGCGTTTACATAGTCTATTCGAGATCTTCACTTAAGCGTAAGTTTAATTATTCAAAAAACAGAAAAGAGAAAAAGAAAGAAAAGAAAATGATAATAGGAACTAAATTAAAAGTATCATTGAAGTATCAGCCACAAATAAACTATTATATAAATCAGCGAATTTGATTTTTTCAAATAGTACAAAGGGGAAAAGATTAAGAAAAATAATAAAATACGTTCAAAGAACGTATACGATAAGTAACAAAATTACTTATACAATGAAAATTATACAATGAGAAATATATACAACTGAAAGTAATTTAAAATATTAGAAATATATTATTTATTAAATTCTGAGACAAGAAAATCATAAAAGTATTTCCAAGTACACTGTGTTACAAACTATCTTATTATTATTAGACAATAAAGAATCTCTTAATATACTTTTCATTTAGAAGTACATATATGAGGTAATATTAAAAAAATTCTTTATACTGTCTTATCATTCTACAAATTTTTGTTATATTTTCGGTTGTAAAAATAATTTCGTCGCTCATTGTACTCTTTATAGATGAACAAGCAAAAGAGACCATTCGTTAAACGAATTCGGGATGAGTTGACTATTCGTAGATCGTACATATTCATAAGATGTAAGACACCTCCTCATTGCCACTATGTGGAAGCGCTTCGTAGCAACTTGCCATTAAGTTTTATCGGAATTTGTGTCCCAGTTTTGTGATAAAAAGATCGGATCTTCTCATGCCGAACGATTCGATCGTGAATCCGCTTATCTTGTATATAGATTATGGATAGCAATTGTATATGCGGTGAAATGGATATTCCATTTGAATGCGTTGTTCTGGCTCAGTGAAGCCACGATTTTTCAAACTGTAAACTGGCCGACTTCGTGCCTTTATTGTCTTTTTTTATTCATGACTACAGATGCACTTATTATTAGATCAAACATCCACTGGATCGAGCCTGTAATTTATATTTTAACTATACTGTGACTAAAATATTTGCTAAACTATCACGACAAGGGATAATTTATTTTATTAATTTAAATCATGGGGACGGGGTTCTCTATTCTGAGACACATTTTATGGAATTTACAAACGATAAAGGAATTTCAATCGGATGATATTTTCGTTTTGTTCGTTTGATTGATGCAGGCTAAGTCTGTCGTGGAAAACAGGCCGGGATTGTGCATCTGCATTCGATCGATGGAACCGAAACCGTCGAAGAGAATCAACTCACGAAGAAACATTTCCAAGGAACATTTCACGTTCACCATCGCCAAGAGGATGACGAGGAGAAAGAGCGTAGATTGTAAAATTCTGTCCGATGCATTTCTCTCGTGCGTGCACCACGAAATGCTTCCAATTGTCAGTAATAATCGAAATCATGATAAGAATCGTGAAAACGATATAGTGATCGAGCATGATCTTAATTACGTATGTTAGAGAGAATAACGAAAAATTATGACGTATTAGTAGTAGAACGTATTAGTAAGGAACATTGTAGTCGTTAATTTAACGTTAAGTATTCAGAAAAATTTATTTTATAGATCATCTCTGTTTCTTTTCCTTTTCTTCTCTTTCGATGTTCCAAAGAAAGAGAAAAAAAGGAAAAACATGAAAGTAGACAAAGGCGAATATTATTATACGTATGTATTCTTCTTTTCGCGAAAATTCATGATCGGTTGTTTTCGTAACGAAGGACCAAGGCAAGATGATTATATTGTTATCCATATAGAATAGTCCCAAAATGGAGGAAGGAAAAAAAGAAATATAAAAGGATAGTTCGTTCTATCCCGGATGTAATATTGAATCAGTATTTTGTTAATCGAATCGAATTGTATTATGCGTTAGTTATTACGATCGTTCGATGATCACGTATGATGAACATACTGACCTACTGTGTATTGTAATAGAATCCCTCTCGACAGTATGTATTCCGTCCACCAATCGATAAGATTGCTCAAGAATCTTTAACATAAGATTAGAGTACCAATAAAACCTATGTCGCACTTACATCATTTTATATATACTTACGTAATATGCATATATATTTTGCCATTTCGATGGGACCAAAAATGTACTTAATAATTTCCAAGAAAGTAAATAGTTTCCGTTTAACTTGTACTTCTGACTAAGGGAAGAAGCATATTATGGATAAACGTTGGTCGAGGAAAATTTAACGAATCGTTTGACTGAAATCGTATGGCTGAAATTTCTATCGTTAACTTTCACTTTTCTCGATAGTTCAATAGATAGTAGGGAAACAGACTAGAAAGACGTATTTCTTAATGTCGTAACATTTGTACAAAAGGAGGATGAATCTTTTGCGGAAAGTATTAAAACAATACTCTATACAGTTGTATAAAGGAAACGTGCACGTGCATCGTGTTGTTTTCCTACCTTTCGATAAGTCGAAAGCAATATTTCATTACAAAATTTGTAACAGAATGTTGCACTTGTTGTTATTTCGGTACCTGTAACATCTTTTCCTGTAACTGAATAGTTGATAATTCATTCACTGATGGGGTTTTCCCAATTTTTACTTATACAGGATTACCGAGGAGGAATTTTTTATTTTTCCTGAACGATTGCTGTAGAGTTTCGAAGAGGGAAAAAGATTTGATAAAATGTAAGTATACATATAGATTACACATTGCTTTTTTAGTTGGTAAATCACTGTTTATTTACAACTTTGTTTTCTTTTTTTTTTTAGATTAATTAGGCCACTTGAGCAAGTAAACTTAATATATAATAAACTACTTAACAATACAATCGTTGCGAATTATTTTCGTAACTCTAAGCTACGAGTTAGAGTTTTCATTTAATGATATACTGTAAATTTATACTAACAAATTTTTGTAATTAATAACTATTCAGGAATATTTTTATCAATATAGAAGACAATTTCTAAACGAACTCTGATAATTTATGCGACTACTCTTCCCTCTCTAACTATTTAATTAAAGTTCACATAACTTTATAATTGAATTTGTAAAAACTGTTTTATAATATACGATATTTGTGTGTGTATGTGTGTGCACATTTGCAAAATATAAATACGTTATTTTTTATTGCAGTTTGTGCAAGCTCTTGCCACTTGCACCTATCGAAATTAATTATATATTTTGATATGATTACACAAACTTTTTAACCCTCGTCATTACAAATGTCTAATTGACGTTATTAATATTTCTATGCTTCTTTTTCCTCTAACCGAAATACGTTCGTTAAAACTGTACTCGTATATTAAACGCGAGACGTAATTTTTTATTACTTTAAATTGTACTCAGTTTCCGTTTCCGCACCTACGAGAACTTCTACACTATTATAGCGTTTCTTATAATTTAAAGACATTATGATGCAATTCAACTAAATTATTCAGAAAATATTCATCGCTTTCTTGCTTAAACATAAAGATACATATACTAGGTAAATATCATTAGAATTACGTAGATTACGTAGATTCCGTGCTTGATACATTGGAAGATCAAAAATTCAACAAAATGTGCAAACAATTCTTAATTCTAAACAGAACTCTATACAATCAATAACAGTAACTACGTATTTAAATACATATTCGAACATTTTCTATTCTGCACGACTACTTTAATGGAAGATGGAATTAACAAATAAACATTTTAATATGTAATAAACATTTCTAAAGATTCTATTGTAATAAATAATATATCTGATAAATAAAATAATAACGCGTATGACCGTTTATCGTTTAAAATTCGAATATACTATTCTTTTTTTTTCTTTTGTAATGTCCTGTAAAAAATATAGTGGAATATATGTATGCAAAAAATGATACATACGAGTGATAACATTCTGCTGCCACTATAAATCTATACGCGTGTCTAAAAGTTAATATCACGAACAAGAACAGGAATTCTCTTTCTGTGTATTGTCAACACATTGAAACGATGGATATGCTCTTCTTCTTTTTCCACGTTTATGCAGTACATAAAAAAATATTCTGGTTTAGAGTAAAAACGAATGTAAACTAACCAAAGAGTATTATCTGGTTCTTTTACTAATTATTTACTAACTAGTGCAAACTAATGGTGTCCGCATGCGCGCGTGTCGTATCTCAGTAAAAATTGACTATGTTCTTTTACTTGACTAGCTTCGATATGTATTCGCTTATCGCATTTATTCTCACAACCAGCCGAAATCCATTCCGGTCAATTGGTAGAAACGTTGATTGAATGGACGATAAAAATCTCTCAATCGTTGTATGGCTACAGGATCTATGTAAGGATGACTACGACCCTTGTTCTTACCTTGAAATTATACATCATCGTTACAAACATAATTACGAGTATACTTTTATGAAATACATATAATTAGATTCCTCCTTAATGCGGGAAATATGTTTCATATTATAGAATCTCAAATTATACAGATCTTAGAGCACAAGAAGTTCAGTATCATAAGAAAATTTGTTTATACATACAACTGTAAGAAACCAACGCCACATTTATTATTGTATTTCATAATTTACGTGTACATGTTCTAGAAGACTTGTGATAATTTTGCCAATATATTTGAACAATTATACGTTGTACATAAGTGTATAGTATTTTTTACGAGGCATTAATATTTTGAGGGATTAACAGGAATTATTTTTAATCAACTCACCAAGGCAATGGGGTGTAGGACGTTCCTCAGATTTGAGCAGACAGGGGAACCCCTTCGTGGCATTGAAATAAAAATGTTTCTCGCAGATAACTCTTTTTAGGCCTAAAAAGTCCTGAAC
Source organism: Bombus fervidus (assembly GCF_041682495.2). Lineage (NCBI taxonomy): Eukaryota > Metazoa > Arthropoda > Insecta > Hymenoptera > Apidae > Bombus > Bombus fervidus. The sequence continues at coordinate 9,061,572 of NC_091530.1, read as the reverse complement.
CCTGGTAATCTCAGCGACTGGATCCACGATCAATCTTTCTCCAGAGACGAATAAAAATTGTGACAATGGAAAGTACTGAAGCCATCTCTCTAAGTGTCGCGCGTACACTCCGATCTTCAATGGGACCCACGTTGTGTCCACGATTTTCGATCCATTAAGAAACGCTAGATCCTCGAACTTTGGCATGTTGGCTCGTTTACTCTTCACTTGGGTATAATCGGATATCGCTCGAGTAACTGGATCCCTTACTACGAGAATCAATTTCATCGCAAGATTCATGCGTTGAACTCTTCTCGGTACTTCGCTTGTCACGAAATACGACGGGGTTTTCTCCATCGTGATTTGAGTGGACAATGTCGGAGGCATCCTATGCCTAGAATATACCGTAAGAAAAATTTTATTAAGTCACGTTATTAGTAATTGTTGCAAGATAAAAATAACTTCTTAGGAATGTGCATAGGAATATTGGCGAAATAAAAATACTTAAGTAGAGTGACGTGCAAAACTTTTCAGCCAGACAGGTTTTTCTTTTTCGCTTTATAAAGAATTTTAAGTGATATTATCGTTATTTCCTTTTACTCATCATACTGATACACCAAATATTATTTGAAATTTTTTTAGACATTATCTTTCGAATATCAAGTTAAAAATTTATTTGGTCGAAAATTTTAGAACGCCACTGTGTATACTAAGATGAATACAAACCACGAAGCAGTGTAATAAACCTACCTATACCAATGAAACCCCTTGATGTAATGATGATCAAAAAAGTGAACTTCGGATCCAGCTGCGCGAATAGCAGGATGCAGTCTCAAAAATTCTAACAGAGCTCTAGTCCCGCCTTTTTTAACTCCAATTATCAAAGCTGTGGGTAATTGTTTACTCGGCATTAAACCTTGCTGTCTCAAGATCTGATACTTTCGCAAGGATCCTGCGTTCCCTTTAACGCTGTTGTTGCCTGTCCAAAGCGACACCATTTGAAGCTTCGATACTTTCGTGTGTTTCGATTCGACATCGCTTATCAGAGAGGATTTCTTGATCGTTAGACGATCCAGATTCGGGTCGTGTGCGAGTGGAACGAAATTTCTCGGTTTTTGGAAGGTTGCTTTACCAGGCAGGTTGTCGAGTAGTAAGGAATTGTCGATTAAAAAGATCCAGATGAGAATTACCAGAAAACAAGCTGGAACCAGGATTTTTTTCGACCAAGGCCCTTTTCTAAGTTCCATCCTGAACTTAAGAATCGTCGTATTTCACTGGCATCCTGGATTCCATTCTATTATCAAGCTTTCAGTCTTCTACCTCCATGCTGATATGTTAGGATAGATATTTTTCTGTCTATCATACCTATAAAAGATATTAATGTGAAATTTATCATAGACGTATTTAAAAATAATGTGCATTTAATTTAATTCTAATATTAATTCTTCCTTAACAGATAAATTCAAATAAACATTTAAATTTTCTGTATCTATTACATCTATAAGAAATATTTATTTGTCAAAGGTATACGTAAAGCTGATATAATTCTTTAATATATAATTATAATTCATACACACAGACATCAATTGCTTTCTTGTTATTAAAACTTATATAAAATATTTACAAAAATAATATATAGACTATAGTATAACAATTTAAATAGATATTAAAACTAGGAATCCCTTAATGTATGGTCTTTAAAACGTTAACGTGTCTCAGTTTACCCAATCATGCTTGATGTACTGTCTGCATATCGCATGAGAGGGTTGCATATGTGCAAGGTGCTCAATCAGCCTACTGTAAAGTATTACAATATTTTATAAAACATATAAGTAAAAAGATACTCAATATTACAAATAATATTTTATTTATAATAGGTGTATGTATATACATATAGATGTATTCTCTTGATCCAAAACTAAATTATACACATCAAAATCTTCCAATAAATTTACAATTTAATACATTACAAAAAGTATTTCGTTTTCGTTCATATTCATTACGGCAGTGATATAGAACAGATTCTGTCTGCCAATAATTGCAATTACTTCTATTATTATCATTACACGTAATGAAAATTTTTACAATATATCTTTTATATCATACAGTCAAATATATTTGGTGTAATTAAAAAGAAATTGCATACAAGAGAAAACCCTCAAATTAACATGAATTTCATTCTTTCGTAAAATAAAAATGGAAATTAGAAATTCACCTACGTTGAATATCAAACAGGCAATCTATCTAAACAACATAAATTATTAAAAACTGATTGCATATTTGTTGCAACATACCTCCATGCCGTAGAGTATCCAAGCGCACGTTAATTTTATACAGTATCCATAATTCTATCGTGATATTCGATTCTTTCCGGTAAATAGATGCGAGGATATATGATTTCGTTTTAAAGGAAGTGCACACATTTAACGCATTATCAGTCGGCGTGTTCGTAACAATCGATAACGCGGAACAAGTAGAAGGGAGAAACGGTAGTATAATACAAAACGTATCGATGAGATTTCATAGCTACCGAATCGGATAACGAGAAGTTGAATTAAACTTCATCCTCGTCGAGCTCTTCTCGTTTTCTTCGGATGTAAAAATGCTGCAACGTTTGTTAATCGCATGGCGCGCTAAAAACCTTTCCCTCTCGTGTTGCTCGCCAACATAGTTGTGAACTGTACGACACTAGCTCCACTCTTCTTAACGTGGAACAACTGGGAAGCTCGTTAGAAAGCAATATAGATCTTATGATATCGAGTAACCGAGCCCAGCTGAAAAATCGAAATATGTAATATCGTTTTATCAATAAAAGATTAAGGTACTAGAATAAAAAATATTCTTTTATCGATAACTCGTGAAGTGTAATTGTATAACAGGCATTATTGATGTTATAATACCTTAGGCAATTTAAATTTAAAAAAATTTAAGCATGTATTATATTATGTTTGGTGATACAGTTGAAATCAACCATGAAGTATATATATATATATATATATCTGTTAAAAATAAATATTGTATAATAGCAAAAATTTAATGTTACAATTTATAATATTCATTAGTGCAATTTACTGTAATTTATGTTTAATTATTGGAGTAGCAAATGTTTTATATAAAATAATTAATATACGAAAAAAGAAATATATCAGATTTCAAACATGACGGAAAATGTATATTTTTTGTAAATAATTGTGTTTATTATGTTAAATATATATAACATTTCGTTAAACAAGTATAATTTAATATGAATGTTACAAATTTACTTTTGAGTTTATATATATATATGGTTGCTTACTTAAAGAATTAAATTTATATCACATAACGTATCCACAAAAATGTTCAGCATATATTATACAAACATTTAATATTCAACAAAAATATTGTCATAATATGTGCGTGTATTAAATAATAATGATATCTAATTATCAGGGAATGACTTTGTTTACACGCATAATTAGTAAAAGAAATTATCCAAAGTTATTAGTTGATTATAATGTTTAAATACTTTATAACAGAACAAGTATGTTTAAGACAATATTAAATTGTATCTTTTTTAATTAATCGACCATTAAAAATATATGCTCCAAAATTGCTACGAAATTTTTGGAGCAAGGAGGCGCTAAATCAATTAGGTACGTGACTGTTGCTGATGCATTGACTACGTACAGACGCGCATTTGTGTGCGTGTTTCTCGGTAGTAACATTAATTAGCAATACCGTGAAACAGTGAAATAAATTGACGATCGATTTGTTCAACCCTTAAAACACGTCGATAACAAAACGAATGATTTATACCAATCTAAAACTCTACCGAAAATAACATGTTCTCGCAGAGTTAAGTGAAAAGAAAGTTCTTGGAGATGAATGAATGACGGCGCGTCAACTAGATACAGGACTGCTCGCGGCAAGGGCATAGGCCATGCGGCCCGTTGATTGGCCGGTCTTTGAAGGGGCAAGTTTAGTCAGAGGCCGCAAGAGTGCGCGTCCCGCGCACTCGTGTTAGATCTCGATGGCGACCGAGATGTGCCTGAGAGACGAGCCGCGAAATACCTAGCTGTGTAGTGTTTGATTCATCGTGAATTCATTGTGATCCCCGTTTACTCGATACGATCGGGAAACACTTTGCATGCCTCCACCGTGTCAACACGCCATTATTGTTACGGTCGTTCGGCGCGGTGTGTATATATTTCGCCGTGAGTGTGGTGCGTGTGTGCGTCGTGTCGAAGTGTCGAGAGTTCACGCCGAATCATCGTCGTCGCTAGGAGAGAGCGAGAAAGTAAGGACGAAGAAAGAGAGGTACGATGTGTCTGCGTTTCAGCCCGTACCATTTTTTCGTCGATAGTTGACATTTTCGAGGATGAAACAGAGGTCTCGCCGGAGAGACGCATCGTCATCACGGCACTAGCAAATACAAGCACCGTCGGATATACCGAGTAAGTCCACTGGCCCCGTCTTTTCTTTTCCGAGAGCACCGCGATTCCTTTCTTAAAATCCCTCTCCCTGTCTTTGTCTCTCTTATTCGTTACACCGCTCGCTTTCTCTGCTCTTCTCTTCCCAGCTTTTCTTCCTCTCTTTCCCCTTATTATTTCGTCTTCTTTCCTGCTCCTTTTCTTCCTTCCAATCTTTACCACGTTAAACTTCTACTCTTTCTTCTCCAGCCTTTTTTCCTGTATGCTATGAATGTGACCCGTTCCTGTGGCAGGACCGATAGGCGCGTGTATCAACTCGGCCGTGTTTTGTATATACCCCGAGAAGATCAAAACTCGCGATGTTTGGCTGTCGCCGTCGCAAACGTCGACAGTCACAGAACGTCGGGAAACGAAAGAGAAAGAGAAAAAAAGAAGAGCGAAGTAAGAAATAACACGAACGGAGATTTCCTCGTGCGTAACACCCGAGAATCACCCGCTCCAAAATACACCGCGGTGTTTACGTCCCCGGATCCCTTGGTTTTATTCCCTCCGATCGCTTTGTCGATCCCTTTTCCGCTCCTGGATTTTTATTTCCTTCCTGTTCTCCTTCTTTCGTTTACCTCTCCTTACCGTCCTCTCGTCTCTGCTGTGCCCCCCTGTTTCTGTCTCTTTTTCCCTCCTCCGCCTTTTTCTTTCACAGGGATCAACTGTATCCCTCTCTTTTCCTTCTATAGCCTTCTCCTTTCCTCTTTCCTATTCCCTCCCTTTCCCGCTCTCTTTCACTCTGCTTCTAGCCACGAGAGCTTTGCGCGTCTCGGGGCGCGTGTATTCACGAATCGAGCTCTCTTTCTTGACGGTACCCACCACCGAACGCAGCCGTGCGTTTTCTTCTCGAGTCGTTCCACCAGCTTTTCTGCCAGTCGCAGTTTCGTTCCTCGCTCCGTGCCCTACCTTTTTTCCCTCGAGCCTCCGCGATCGTTCCGGTTCCACGTCCGTTTCGTTCTCCCTCTCTCTTCCTCTCGTTTTATATTTCTTTCTCTCATTTACTCTGCTCCTTTTTCATCCTGTGAAACCTCGCCGCGCGCGAGTCCTCTCGTCTCCCGCGGGCTCTCTCTCGCGGTACATGATTCTGCTACACGCGCGATCTCTCCCCCCTCCCCATCCCTTCCACCGCTGCTTTCTTTATCAAAACAATACATATGCTTACGGGTGTGCGAGAGCGCGGGCTCCTCCTGATAATCGTGAATATCAATCAGAGATTTTATAAATAATTCAGTAAAAACCGATAAAATCCGCTGAAGTCGACGTGAGTCCTTCCCCCTCCCTCTACAGATCTATCTCCCACTCCTTCGATTCCTCCCCCCGCCCATTATCCTGGGCTTCTTTCCGTAATTGACGACAGTTCACGATAAATGCGGCGAATAATTAAGACACCATTACTTCCTGGTTCTGTTACTGTATCGTTGGGAAATTGTTTGGGAAGATACTTGATCCGATGGAGAAGGGAAGGTTGATTTTAATTTTTGTTTCTTTCGGTTTATTTTCGAGATTGCAATTATTAGTTGCAATTGATTTCGAAGTTAATTAGGCTGCCTCGTTATTTATTTAGATAGTTGGAGATTTGGCGAATTATCGTAGGATATTTTAGTAATTTAGGAATATTCGGTTTGGAGTGTTCCTGGTGATTAAAGTTATTGAAGTACTATATGATACAATAATATAGCAATGGTTAAGTTTAACTTAAGTTACTGTCATTAATTTTAATTATTGGAGCATATAATACCGCAATAACTCTAATCAAGAGGAATACTCCAAAACAGATATTTCTCTACAAGTACTATGATAAAAATGATATACAATATCTCGACAATATCGGTCATCAATTTGATGTTATTTTTTATCTAAAACTCTATCGTTAAGAACATTGACAAATTTGGTAATAAAATAAATGATTATCAGCATGTAGGTACAAATAATGATTATGGGAAACATGTTGAGAATCACTGTTGTTGAAAACAGTGGCAAGTTTCATTGGCTAGTGTTAATGGAATATGTGGCAGAGGTTTGATGGGAAATACGTGATTTAGCTCGCTCTTAATTAATGTATTATATCGTATAATGGCTGAAGCTAAAATGTATAATACTCTTCAACCAATCTATACATTTTTTTCCAAGCGTGCAGTAATTATCTTAATCGTGTTTATTTGTTATACGATACGGAAATGCAGCCAGATTAAAATATTATTCCACAGAAAATTCGTTCAGCTTTGAGGTTAATGGCTACGTAACGATCGAGCGTAGGTGCTTAACTCTTGATCATCTGATTTAATTACTTCGTTCCAAATTGAATAAGTTTACAAAACATTAGGCCAACCGATAATTAAAGGGTAATCCGAGTAGTTCCTACAGATTAAGCACAATTATCCATTAGACTTACCAAACAAATACGAATAATTCAATTATAATATATCGGAACATATAGTACTCCAATAAGCTCAGTCATGAGAAATACTCCAAAACGAATATTCCTTCGCAAGTACAATGATAGAAATAATTCGCAAGTCTTGTAATTATCAGATATACTATCGTTAATATGCCAGACTCGACATTATAACAGACATTTATAAACATTGATATAATTTCACTCTCAAACAAGACGTAACTTTAAAACGTTGAATGCCACGCCAGTTTTACAAAGTTTGGCCGTGGCGCCGCCATGAATTTTTTATTATGCGATACATACAATGTTGAAATATTATCTACAAGAGATATGTTATCGTGTATAATCATCGTTAATGAATTTATCTCACTGAGGTCACCAGCGACCCCCATGGCACTGTAGTGCAATTTCGCTCGATTCACTTATTTTTTGCGATTATCAATTATCTCGTATTATTTCTTCGCGTTGCTATTTAGCATTTTAATATTTCAATATTTAGCAGTTTAATTATTTAGTTCTGTGTTGTTACGTCCAGGGATCTACCATAATCCATCCCCCGGTCATACTTATTCGGACACACAGTAATTCTAAAGGATCGTTAGAAGATTTAGCATTTGTTATTTTACTCTCAAAGCCCTTAATTGTCATCAAACATCTTTCAAGTCGAAACGTTCCTTAGAGTTATTGTTCACTAAGGTAAAAGCGGGTTTTCCTATGTTAGCACATTATAGATCTATATTTCATGTATAAATAAAACTATTCTTATATGTTTTATACTGCATTAATTTCGTCACACCATTATAGTAACGATGGTAATAATACAAAATTTATAAGTAATGACAATTGTTCAAATTATGTATTTCTACTAATCTTGGTGCGCCGGTCACCGATGACTTCCATGGCATTCAACGTGTTAAGTATCTCAATAAAATCCTTCAATTTATTTGAGCCTTGTAATTATACTGTATACACTGCTCGTGGAAGTTTAAAAACACGAGCATTTTTTACATTTCTTTATTGTACGTGACAATTGCTATATATTGATCATGATAACGTTGATCTGAATGAGTACTGTTTAGACCTTACACACTTATATAAATCTTGATAGTTCTTATCAATGAATGTTACCAATGGTGTAATACAATACGATAAAACATAATAATAACCTAGACTATAATTAGGATAAATAAATTCTTTGAATATCATCATAGTGGATCGCCATAGACTTTCATTTCCTACGCTGTATGTGTGATATCTCCATAGCAGAATCTTTTCCTACCTTATCTTCATCTTAGAGGAAATAAACGTTTATAATTTCGACGCATATGCGGACGTCCAAAACGTATAGTTCTAATTATACTACGGAAGAATTAGTCTTCATCCTCCACCGATTACTTACATATTCATCTGTTATTTCAAAATAGCCTCTAGCCTTCTCAAAGACTTCTCCAAGCCCGAGGACTCACACACAAGAACGAGGAAACGAACAATTAAAACGTAGCTTGAAGAAATGGAAGAATAATACATCCGTTTCTTAGATACCAGTTTGAAATCGATGTGGAAGTTCGATCGTGCGTCGCAATGCGTCTCGTTTGAGATGGTAATGGATGTTAATAACCACCGGTGCAGGAACTCGCACGTGGTGAATGTGCCTAGGGTACACATTTGGGGGTGGGTGTCTGGTTGCGTGCACAACCTTGGCAGAGCGAATGGACGTCAGTGGTAGTTGATAGAAGTGGAGGTGGTGACGAGATGACGGCGAGGTTTCAAGTAGAAAGGGAATAGAGAGTTCAGAAGCGGTCGCCTTTGATGTAGACACGCTCCACAACTCCTTCACGCCAATAAACCTTTACGACGAACGTTTCTGTAAGCTTTCTTAATATTGTCATCTTTCCCTTGCCTCTTTCACTCGGTCTTCCTCCTGTGTTCCCATTGTTACTCGCAAGGGAACCACGGTTTACCTCTACGATTCTGATATTTTCTTTTCTTTTTTCTTTTTTTTTTTTCCACTTCCCTTTTTGAAGCTTCACTGGATAGACATAGACACCTGGCAATTTACTCTCTTTTGGTATTCAGGAATGGAATCGTTTCACATTACAGCTGTTCTCTTGTTTTTAATCGATAACTTGGGAGATTTTTAAACTTGCAGTTTAGACGATTTTTGGCAAGTTTAAATCGTTTAAATTAAACCTCGGTTAACACGTTGAATGTCACGCCAGTTTTACAAGGTTTGGCCATAGTGCCACGATGAATGTTTTATTATGCGATACATATAATGTTGAAATATTACCTACAAGAGATATATTACCGTGTATAATCATCGTTAATGAATTTATCTCACTGAGGTCACCGGTGATCACCATGCCGCTGTAGTGCAATTTCGCTAAATAATTGTTCTATGTTGTTACATCCCAGGATCTACCATAAACCATAATCCACTCCTCAATCATACTTACTGGGATTTGCAATAATCCTAAAGAACTGTTACAAGATTTACTTTTGTTACATTTGTTACATTACTGGCAAGGCCCTTAATTACCATCAAATATCCTTCAAGTCGAAACATTCCTTAAGATAATTGTTCACTAAGGTAAAAGCTGGTTTTCTCATGTCTGATAGCCACTGGTGAAGAGCGCACATAATATGTCTATATTTCATGTATAAATCAAACTATTTTTGTATGTTTCATACTGCATTAATTTCGTCACACCATTGTAGTAACGATGGTAATAATAAAAAATGTACAACTATTGACAATTGTTTAAATTATGTATTTCTACTAATCTTGGTGTGCCGGTCACCGGTGACCCCCATGGCATTCAACGTGTTAATTTATCTCGTTTTTTTAGGAAGTTTGAGATAATGGTAGTAGGGTAATTAGAGCTAAGGTACTTTTAAGGTAATAGTTTATAGAAATAAATGTTTGAACGTTTACCAAGAAACTACAGTTCTTGTCTACATCGTTTCACTTTTTCAAAGAGACCGTTTTCGTTGGGAAGATGTAGGTATCTGACAACAATTTATGCTTTTAGTTTTTGAGAATAGAACTGTTCTTTGTCGCGGTTGCTCCTTTGTTCTCATTGATATTTTGAAAGTAACGAGAACTCTTGGAATTTAACGAATTTTGTTAACAGTGCGAAATTTACGCGATTGTTTCGATGACTTCTAAGAATAATATATTTTAAAACAGTTTTTCACTGTTCGCAAACGAAACTCAGTCCACTCTTTTACAGTCTTAACTTTTATTTGAAGTCTGTTGGTGAAACAATTTTCTCCTTTAGTTTTTAAGAATAAAACTGTTCTATGTGGCAGTGTTTCCTTGCGTTTATTAACGCCTTAGAAATACAAAGAGTTGTGTGAAAGTAGTTCAGTCTAGGACTTAGTAAATTTTTATTTCATTCGTTTGCAATTGTGTGTTTGCTCTGTTAAAGTACCAGTAGTACATGTTAAAGTATCAGTAGTACAAGAATAACGTTTCACTGTTACGTCGTATCTCATTTCCAACGGTATCTTTCTATTAGAATAGCGAATTGCATTCAACTACTTGTAATTCATGGTGCATATGGATCTTTAAATTCTAATGTGACGTCTGCTATGACTCCGATACCTTTGTATGCGCTTATAATCGTGCCAGGTATAGTCTTTTGCACAGTGCTACTTTACGTTCACTAACACCATCGCTATACTCGTCTTTCCTCTTCCATTCTTTACATCTATCAGTCGCCTTCGTTAACATTTTGTGTTAGTCTCGCTAACAATTACTCGAAAATTCTCCTGACTCCTTCCTTTTTATTCCGATTAATAACAAACATTACATTAACATAACATTTCGCTTGCAATATATTTTCACATGATACATTTTTATTTTTATTTTTCAACTTTTACGTATCGTGTATAATTTCACTGTTGTGTCACTCTCGACGTTTAAGGAGTTAACACCAGCCCTAACCACGAGTACCTTGAAAACTATTGAGTACCTTACCCTACGGTAGAGTATTTTTGTAAATAGAATCAACCAGCGTTCAAGGTTTCGACAAAATTATTTTGCACGAAGGTCTCTCAATCTGCTTGCGAGTAGGAAGTTAAGTCCCCAACTAATACCTGCAATATAACAAGTGGGTTATAAACTTTTCTACCTCGTACATTATATCAGTGAGTCACAGCGTACACGTTAGATAGGTTGATATATGAGTCACTCCAGCAGGAAGAGCTGTCACCGAACAGGAAGAACAATCGTATCGACTGTAGTTTAATACGATTACAATCTCCCGGGAAACAGAAGGAATAAATGTTAATGATCGTGTACTACACAGGCCATGAGACTTGGTAGGGTCTGAACGAAAAAAAGATCGTGTCTCCCTGACCTTTCGTTTATTGCATCTAACAAGCTTCTTTGAACAACGACCCTTCCCTCTTCTGCAATTATCGGCAATAAAGTGAAAGCTTTTACCAGTCACTTTCAGCGCACGCAAAGGAGAGTAGTATACAAAAATAAGAGTTAAGAATAACAGAAGATGGAGGAGCCAGGGCGACGAGGAGGATGTTACCGGAGGCAAAAGCTTTGTAATGTCAAAGAACATCGATTTAAAGGTCCTTGGAAAGGGGGGACGGCTTTGATATCAAAATGAGAGAACGTAAAGTTTCCCCTGTGCTTTAACCACCGGCGAGCACGTGGTATCAAACGGCACGATCACGAACTGGTCTCCGCCCACTCTTTTCCAATCTTCGGTTCACGCTAGGGGATTCCCACAACTGTGTATGCGCCACGACAACAGAGGGTGGCTCATGCGTTGCTCCCTTTTATACAGTGTAGTTCACTTAACCCTATGACCTGAAATAACTCTTTAAATCTTGCGAATCGTAATCCTCGCAGAGGTGTCTGCCACTGCTTCATCTCGAGGAACCATTCATCCGAGTAATCCTATTCTTTCATCGTATCGCTTTTCTACCACGTGGGGTTTCTCCCTCGATGGCTCGTATTAAAGTAATCCAGTAGGAAAATTTGTTCAACAAAGAGATTGTTCAACGTTGATCATTTTTAGAGCAATTTCCTTTTATGATATCAAAAACGTAGATCTTTACACATTTATGTGAAATTTACGAATGTGATCTGCGAATGTATATCAAATGTTCAAAGTATGTGGTACCTGTTATAATATTTAATAGGTGAAACAAATCTTTGGCTATCTTTCTCTTATGCTCGGAGAATTTACATACGTATTCGCAGTTTAATAATATTACTTTTTATGGAACGTTTCCGAATGAATTGTGGGAAGGTAATGGAAGAAAATCTATATAGAGGAAGATTTTGATCATCGTCGTTTCTCAGCAATTTTAACTCTTTCAAGAGATTCTCGTATAACATTACTTTACTTCTTCCGAAACATTTCTAAATATTCTATAATGGCAAATTAATAATACAATCGTTAATACTAATTAACGTTACTAACTTTACTTTGAATGTTCGAACGAACGATCATATTATCCACTTTGGATACTTTCGCGGTAATTTTAATTCTTTCGAGATGTTCTTCCATAACATAGTTTTCCTATTTCTTGCAATATGCGCTTCTGGATGATTTCTGAGTAATGTAAGAGAATTCATCGAAGTTCTTCATTTTGGAGTAGTATTAATTATCTCATAACATTGTTTTTTCTGTACGATAGTTCTGAATAGTTTCTAAAAGTATAATTAACTAATGACGCTCGTATAAGCGAGCGTTTAAATATTACGCAGTAATTTTAATTCGTAATTATATACTACGTTCCAAGCTTCTTAAGAATTCAGTTTACTGCTAATTAATACTTCCAAAAGAAATACATATTATTAAACATTGTTGACAAATGAAAATGAACCGGAACCAAGAAATAAAGTTAATATCGTATAACTAATATAACTTAATTGCCAATTACTAACACTCATAAAATTCATGCAAGTTTATCTAATGATACCCAAGAGTCAACGTACACGCATTTATATTAAACGCGCGCCGTCTTTTGAAAACTTCCAACTTCGTTATTTACTTTACTTTTTACATATTAAAACATACCGAGAACCGTCTTCCCGGTATCCGCGGTATTTCATTAACACATTGACTGCCACGTGAATTTCATATATTCTGCCGCTGCAGCCGCAATAGAAATATACTACACAGTAACGTTTAATTTTTACGAAATTATATTTACGCGCCTTTTTCTAACAGTATAATCTATTATCTTTCACATTGTTGAACATTCTCGTAGAAACTTATCTCGCTGTAAACGTTCTAGAAGATTTAATAACGTGGCTCGCCGATGACCACCGTACCAATCAACGTGTTAAACGTATTAAATATTATATATAAATGGCGTGTTTTCTGTTCGTTAATTTCGAGTAGAACGGGTAGTACGATAAGCGTGTTGAAATCGCGTTCCTCATGTGCTTGGTATCAAAGTTAAACAGTCTAAAAGGCGAAATAAACGCGAAACGTGTTACGATAAGGGGGGAGGGAGGCGGGGGAAAAAAGGAAAGCGGTTCAGCAGGGGTGGTAGCGAGGGGATGGTAGAGAAAGAGGAGAGAAGGAAAGATAAGTGAAAGAAGATAAAGGGGCGCCGAAATGGTACCGCGTTTGATCCATCATCTCCTCCGTCTGTGTGTGCAATAATTGTCTCTATTGTCTGTAGCACTGTTCTCACTGTTTGTGGCCCCTTCCATCTCTGCTACTTCTGCTCTCATTCTTTCACCATCGCCGTTTTATCATTCAGTTTCTCGGTGTCGTCGGTTCGTTTATTTCAATTTGTGTGTCAATCTCTCGTGCGACCAAGAGGTTACTGTATACCTGGCCTGAATGTATCATCGGTGATACATCGGTGCATACGGTGTGCCATCACGGCTCAAGTACTCTAAAACAGAATATATCTACATGCAATTGTACATCTCGTGCACAAGCATAGGCGAGATATATCGCGGCGAGTGAATGAGACAGGGCTTTTTATGTAAGAAGCGAACGTCTGATTCAGTTATTCGAGATTTTCGTTAGTCTATCGGTAGCGCGAGTATTGGATAACGTGCAGACTGGCTGACAACGAAAAAAAGAAAAAGGGAAACAATGAAAACGCGTGATCGCTCCCGTTCTTTATTTTTCTGTCACATACAATTAGAGCGCATTTCTTTGATGCAAGGCAAGCTGGAAATCTGAGATTCTTATTGCGCTGTTGTACTGTTTGACGAATACGTTTTTTTTAAATAGGCTTCCGAATCGTTGCAAAGAAATCGTAATTATCATCGTAAAGAAACGTTACTTTCTTCGTTCTACTACTTGCAACACTTCATCAATGGAATATGTTAGTGTTTTATGCGCAAGTCAAGTGTGTCAACCTGCATCGTCTGTACCGTCAAATGTGAAATAGCTTATACGTAATTCGTTGTATGATGTGTAAATATGAGACATCTATAAGTATCATAAGTAACATGCGTGCCATAAGAATACACCTAACTATTATATTCAATGCTGTATATTCATTTATTCCAATTTTATTACGATTAAATGTACTCAAATGTTGCAGCTTCTAAAATTCTCTACAACATGGTAACAATAAAACGAAATGTTCCGTTCCTCTTAGAAACTGCCTCTTTATAGTCAAGTATCAAATTACATACAATATAAGCGAAAAATAAGTCAGGCAATAAATTACTTTGAAGCGGTAACGTCCATTTCTTCTCTGGCACGATCGAACGGCTCAAATATTCAAGTATTGATTTTATTCCAGGAAATTGAATTACACGTAAAATGATTGATAGCACGGGGGAAGGAAAAGGGACGGGGCACCGTGGAGTGTAGTTACGCGTATACGGGCTGGCTGAGGGCGCGAAGAGGGAAGGAGAGTATGTATGTATTGTCGCGAATGAGACAGAGGGGAAGAGAAGAAAGCGAAAAAGATAAACAGAGTCCTTTAAGTCCGTGCATGCGACGGGCAAAGAGCGCAGACAATGAGGGTCAAAGGCGCCACTTCTCTTGCCACGTTTTTAGCTGGGCGATCTTCATTCTTTGAGGACTTTGTTCCGCTGCTGTGGACCCACGGGAAATTCTTTTCCCCGTCCGAAGAGGCCGATCAAACAGTCATGAGCGTTACTAACTTCGAGAAGGAAGCTTCCCTGACTGGCTCGTATCGTTGTTTTATCCTCTTACCGCGATATACCGATGAGCAAACACTTTGCATAACTGTTCATGTTGGTCGAATGAATAGTCCGAGCTCTTCCCTTCGACCACCCCGTTTTGCGAAATAAAATGATTTTTTGCGCACATGAATTCGATTAACCTTCTGACTTTTTGTGTATCGTATATAATTACTGGTACAGATGCCACATCATGATGGTCAGAAGGAACGTGACGCGTGGTATCGTACGAAGCAATGTGTTCGATGTTCGAAACACGTCGCGTTCAGCTATTGAATGCCTGATAATAAATTTGGAGTTCAATTGGATCGTTAGAAGAAGGATAATAGATTTATCGAAGAGCTTTGAATGCTTTGATGCTCTATTTAAAAACTCTGAATAACATAGTAGATTACATATGGTAGAGGAAGGTGGATTCAGTGAAATTAGGTTTAGGCTTCTGTTAGGTATCAAAAAGACGAGTAAAGAAGAATAACTGTTTTATGCTGTTTTAATTTGTTTCAAATTAAAATGTATAAGATACTGAAACAAAATATTCTCTTCTATTATTACTGAAATAAAAGAAGCAGTCGTTATACTGATATTTAAATATTTTCTTCTTTACCCGCTTGTTATGTATGAAATTTTATTGTTTCTGATAAAATGTTCTCACTAATAAAATAACTCTATACATATATGAAATCACTAAAAGTGAAGATTCCCTATTTTCCTTCTTACTACTTTGGGATATATAAGAGTTTCATGTTTTTTTTAATGTGCTATTAAGCAGTTAGTCGCAACGGAATCCGTCATTGATCTTTTAGGTTAATCCGATACGAAGCGTTTAAACTACGAAACACCCAATCCACAGGCAAAAGCGTAGCAAAGCTCCTAAAAGAAATAATTCTCGTGAAACGACGACGATCGTTGTTCAAAGAACCTTACACCTAAGATCCGCAACGGTCGTGAAAAAATACCGTTTAATAATTAAACAGGAAAGGAAAAGTCGCCTTTCTATCCAAAGTCGGAAATACAGTCATTGAGTAATGGCAGGGCGCTTATAAACACATCCCGAACGAAGGCGCATGCGCGTGCGCGCGCTAAATTGTAATATCAATTTTAAAGATATTCGCCCAGATTTTTCTAAGAATTGTACATATACACATACACCCGTGATGTGTATAGATGTATATACCCGTGTATATTCGACAAGAAAAGGCAATACAAGAAACTATGACCGCGAGGCTGTTGAATGACGACTCGCGCGCTGCTCGCGGCATGCTCGAGCGAATCGAATTGCGCTCTCGGCACGGTTCTATCCCTCGGGCTTGTACAACGATCCCGTTAACGAACGACGCCATTAAGGGCGCATTAACATATAATTTTCCGCGAGAAATTATAGGCGACTCGGCTGAGTTGGCTCGCACGGTGTTTATTATACACATCCAAGAGCAACAGAGTGCCCTGGCTGTGCACTGTCGATCGAAAGCACCCAGGACTGTGTGGCAAGGTGAGAGAGAAGAGAGATTTTAACTGGCGCGATGTGTTGGTGCATTCATGCGAATCCATATTGAGAGGCCAGAAACATGCATACATGTGTGTGGGATCGCGTGCGGCGGCAAGATCAAACGGAGATTCTCCTTCTCTTATACCCTCTCATCGTAATTCTCCCTCTTCTTCCCCCACCGCTACGCGTCGTCCTCTCTATCATTTTGTCTCTCTCTCTTTCTCTCTGTATCTTCCTCTCTCTCTTTTTCTCTTTAACGTACGTTCGTTTCTTCTCTCTCGCTTGTTCCGCCACGCCGTATCGCTGCGTCTCACTCGCTTCGCCTTGTGCAAGTGGTACCGATGCGTTACTATATAGTTCCTCACTTTTGCTCGCAAATGGTCTTTTCGTAACCCGTCTCTCTCTTTCGCCGGCTCGGTAGACCGTTTCTCGCCGCTTTCCTTCTGTTTCTATTTTTTCTTTCCTCCTTTTTGCTTTTTTCTTTCCTCTTCTTCCCTCGCCTTGCCGATTCTTCGTCCTTTTTTCGGTTATCGTCGATGATTTTATTTCCATTAAACCGTTCGGATCGTCGGCAAACTGAAATTCGCGATTGTTTCTAATTTAAATAAATTAGAGTACCGTACAAAGTCGAATTTCACGGAAAGATAAGAAAGTCGTGAAAGACGTTTTTATCGATGGGACGCAGCTTAATTATGATTATGACTTCGGCGTTCTGTTTTATTCGAATTATTAAATGGGAATGAAAAGGTAAAAAATAAGGGGGTTAAGAATGTTAAAATTTTATCAATGATGTTAGAGAAGATTCCATTACACGAAGAGGAAATAGAAAAATAGTTGTCGTTATGTATTGAACGTGGAACGTCACGACGAATCTGTGGTTAAAGCGGCTGGATAAGATAAATCAGTGCGTCGGCTTGTAATTTACCTGGAGGGAAGTAGTCGTTTGGCAACGACTTCAATCGAATTTCATTGAACACGAAGTTAAAGAGATCGTCTGGGTTAGACAACGGTTGACGATAAACGATTTTACTTATGCTTCTCCAACATGGTCTTTACGTGTTTAACTGAACATTTAATTTATTCAATTCTCCAACAAATATTTACGAATCATAAAATATTTCTTATATTCATGTATTGATATATCTTATTTATATTTTTAATCCAATTAGTCTGATTTTACAATCATACAATCGATACAAAGATTTTTATTACCTTAACGTTCGACTAATTATATGATCATGGCATCGAATCGATAGTAGTAAAACTCGATAACGATAGATGGCGTCTAATTATCGATTTGTATTTTTAATATGGCGCTAATTTTGTTAATGAAACGATTATTACAATAAAGATATAACAGATTTACGATATTAAAGAGTAATTCTGTCTTTATTTAAGATCGTTTAAAGGTGCAACTTGTTGCATTATATTTATTACAACAATACAACATAGCCGAACATATGAATAATACCATCTTCTTACGTATATAAACTTTCAAAATTACTTCTATTGACGACAAGAACCACAAGTATTAAGAGACAAATGTCATATTCATACATGACCAAATACTCGAAACATTTTATTTTATAACAAACTTACGAATTCACCATCAAATTTTAACATAATTGCTAATATCGTGCTAGTAATGGTATTTCAACAATAACACCAACTTCTGCGACTCCAAAGCACAATCTTATTTCGCTCGGGCCTTTTTTACCGATAGAAACCTAACAATTTAGATATGCTTTGGCCTCATCATTACAGCTAACCACTTGTTTAAATTTATGAAAATTCTCGCGTTTCCGTGCGAGTTTTAAAGTATGGATAGGTATATATAACTCAGAATTTGCCCTTATACCTGGACCCTACCACTTTTTTGTCCTACGTCCACCATGGTCGGGCCGGCTAGGGGGACAAGGAGAAGGGAAAGACTTTGTAAGAGAAAGAGAAAGAGGGCGGTAGGCAGTTGTGGCCGTAAGGGAGGTGTGGCAGAGCAAGAAGAAAAGAAGACGAAGAAGAACGATGTAAGAGCGAGGAGGAAAGCCAAGGGAGAGAGATATGTAATGCTCGCTCTCCCTTGGCTCTACGGTCACTGTGTAGTTTCAGTCTTACCGTGTACGTTGTATGGGGCACAGGTTTTCCTCGGCATCCTTTGTCGTATTCACATTCAACCGAGCCGTTCCTTCAGCCCCTGTTTTTGTGCTCGTTTCACTGATTCGGTACGAACGAAAAGATTTCACGGAATAAAATTTTGAGTCGGCGATCGAAGAGTACACGTTTATACAATCGCTCGAACTTTTCATCGATTTATAATCTAACTTTGCGTACTTAATCGTTTGTTTTGCTACCGTTTCTCGAAGCTGTAAAACTTTATAAAATCTTAATAGAGTTCATAATTCTGTGCAAGCTTAATTCTGAAAGCAGTTTATCGTATGGATGATAAAAATATCGTATCCGAGGAGGATTATGGGAGTAATATATACGTCTGCGAAAATGCGTTGTTCGCTTCAAATAAAGGTTTATTCGTTTAATGGGTCGTATACGTTGAAGAAAAATCGAAACAGTTAGTAATGTCAACGATGTTAACACAAACACGATTTACGATTCTGCTTCAAAACATAAACTCGATATTTTCCGAGAGCCATGCGTGGCACGTTTTATGGGTTTCATTCAGATGAAAATGTTTTGGAAACACAGGCACGATTCTTACGAACGATTCATCCAACGAAAGCTTTGTGATTTTTCACCGACCATACGCGGCTGTCTTCAATTTCTTATCGATGTTTGCGAATAGTGTTCAGTTCTGTGATTTACGTTACGTGTGATAAAACTTAATCAACTTTCATAGAAATAAAGCAGATTTGGCTTAGCTCTTAGTTACACGGCAATGGCATGCTGTTTTCATGTATCGTTTTACTTACGCGGTAAAATATGCAAGCATAAACAAAGCGAAGATAAGTGCGGAAACACATTAAAGCGAACTATCAGAAACACGAGTGCTTCGAAATTCGAATGTTTTTGTCTGGACAATTCCGCTCTTAAGACTTCCTGTGCACAGTGTAATCATTTGAAAACTAGTTCCTGTCCGATTGCTCCAAGCGGGTGTGTGAAACTGACTTTTCCCCGTCATCCTGTCAGATGTCGTTCGCGATAAAAACGAACTTTCGAATCCGAAATTGTGCGTGACAAATTTCAGTGTGATTTTTCCATGGGCACTTTATTAAGATATTGGATGCAACGTACAATTATGGACAGTTTCATTTTGGCACGGGTGATGTTTACGTGTAACACGTGAACTGTTCGAGTGACACAAACAAGTGGTTGTTTCGGATGCATATTAATTAAAATGTATAAGATACATTTTACAGAAAGTGAATACGAAGAGAATCCGTTGAAGAAAATATATCGATGTGTCGTTCCGAAAACAAGGTATTATTATTTAAAATAGCTTTATAATGTTGGCAATAAAATGGCGCCAAGCGACCCGCTATAAACGCGCGCACTCCATTTGTACTTTGTTTACTAAAGTCCAGTTATTCAACTGATTTTATTATACTATATTTTATTATACCATTCAGAGACAAGGATCAAAAATATACACCTAAATAAAAAAAGCTACATTTTTAATTTTTCATATTAAATTTACTCTAAAATTTAATACTGGCTTATTTTCTAAATATGCAACCGCAAGTTTTCTCTTTCTCACAATGTATTCCTATTAAATATTAGTTTCGTGAGTATTTGTGTAATCTTAACTATTAAAAAGACATTGATATAACCATTTTCATTGTTCTATATCAAAACAGAAAATCATTTCTAAATTTTAAATAATTTACAATTTCATACACAATCCAATTGATACAAAGAATTTCTCGTTCATAGCGGAAAATTTTAAGGTTAGAAAAAGGATATTTCGTTTTGTCTTCAATTAAAACTAAAAAATTTACCGTCTCGAAATAATCTGTCTGGTCGGAATAATCTAAAGCACATACTTAATTGTGAGGAGAGGGAGAGGGGAGGTGAATGAAGGTCAATCGGAATTGAGAAGAGAAAGGCGGGGCGACGAGGAATCTTGACACGTCAGTGAACATTCTCCTAAGTCGATGGTCGAGGGTCGGCGGTCGACGGTCGCAGCGGTCGTGACGGTCGACGACCGACGGTCGGTGTAGCTGCCGGCCGAGCGGTCCCTTAGAAGTTTCTTTGAAAGATTCGCAGCTCGCGAGGCATAATACCACTACATAAAGTCATCTGGCGATAACGGTGACACGCCTTTGACCGTTTCCGCTCGGTCTTTCACCAACAAATCCTTGTCGGTACTTCAAAAGACTTTAGAAGCCGTGTTTATGGCCTGATCGGGATCATTTCCGTTTCAACATTGATAACATTGCTTTCATTATTTAATTGATAATCCATAATCGTATACATACTCGATACTAAGATATACAATGCCTAACACTTCTGGATAGTCATATATACATTGGACAGTATCATATGTCCTACGGTCTGCTCTTGAAACATTGACTGATTGGGATCATTTCCGTCCCAATATTGATAACAGTGCTTTCATTATTTAATTGTCAATCAATAATTGGATTAGATACTCAGTACTAAAATATACAGTGTCTAACATTTCTGAGAAGTCATATACACATTGGACATTATAATATGTCGTACCTACGGTCTGCTCTTGAAACGTTGCATGATTTAAGGTTAGGGTGCATGAATGATTTTTTTTTCTAATCTTAGTCTTAAAGGGAGTCAATGTGCGTCGGTATGAGATTGGAATTGAAATTAATGCACCTTTCCGAGCTATTGTCGAGACATACCTCTAGATTCTGTTGATAAAGAGACCCCGCTTCTTTACTGGATGTTGATTACTAAGCAACCCTGACGTACCGATCCTATTGACATTCGATTTCCACGTGTCGGGGGCATGAATTTCATAGATTGATAGATGGGAAAACTTACTTAGAAATGAAATTATATACTAATATTGAACTTATCCTTATTTTACACGAATTTTTATTTCTACTCGTTTTATGAAAGTCTCGTGGTAATTTAAATCATTTAAATAGCGAAAGTGGTTTAGTTTAAAGAAAGGAAAGCAAAATGTCACCCGCGAAAAAACTTGCAAATAAGCATAAAACTCGCGAATCTCTTTGCGTGTTTCCTGAACATGATTGATTCTTAATCTTGTTCGAGACACGTTATATGATTTCTGAACCACGTTAGTACTTCTAACGGACGTTTTATTTAGTCGTAATGACGAGCTCCCAAATTAATTTCTGGTTTCCCTTAGCTCGTGGAGGCAAAAAGCTAACGAATCAACGTGAGGGTCTAGAGTGGCAACGTAGGCACTCCGCTCAACGTACTCTGCCTCACTTGTTATCTATAACAAAAATTTTACTAATGATTTTTGAAAGTAAAAATTACAAGTTACATTTCACGTTCCTTTGTCTTTTTTTACTTTTGGTCACAATTCCTCGGTATTAAGTGCTGTCCGTAGAACTAACTGGATTTTTATTATCAATTATAATTAGTGTTATAGATATTAGAAATTAAAAATCAAAATTTTTGAATACACAATGCTTTGGTCAACTTAATTTAATAAATTAATCTTTTAGTAATTTTGCCAATATAATATTAATTATATTACATTTTAATTTTAATTGTACACATTTTGTACTCACATCTAACGTCTAATATAAAATAGTATGATGGAAAGAAAGAAAAAGTAGAACATAATTCGTAGAGCATCAGATTTCGTACATTTTCTCACAGTCGAGTAAAATATATAAACCTTTCCCGGTACGTTCTCAATTCATTCTATTTTTCGAACTCTGTCTTTTCCGAAATGTTTTCATAAAATTTCATCGGAATGGAGGGGGAGAAATCTGTTCGCGACCGTGTTAAGTTTTGTAACTGCTGCATGGAAAGAACGAAGGTCGACCGGAGGAAGGGCGAACGAAAATGTCGAGAAAGATAAAAAATTCGAATTATACTCTGTAAAGCCATGTGGAAATTTAAATGGTGGTCGTAAGAAAAGCATAGAGTCGTCTGAGACAGAGTTCCTCGGTTGAGCGCGTAAAAGAAATTTTTACCCGAGGTCGAAGCACATAGCTAGAGAAACCCGAAGGTGGAAGAAGGAGGAAGAAGGTGACGCATGAGGAGGATGACTGGGTGGGTTGGTAGAAAACTTACAGGTACCGAGAAGGAACGAGAGAGAGCCTGAAAGGGTTAGCTGAATGGGCGCCGTGTGTGCTTTTCTCGTTTGAGGAGCTTCGGATTGCCCAGTGCCGTACTCAGATTTCTTTGCGCTTCTGCTTTTTCAACCAATCATTTCAATTTGCCGGTATCTTATTAAACCCTGCTAATATCTTTCAAAAGCTCTGCCCTTTTTAAACGCGGCAGATCTTTTTTCTCAAGAGATGATCGAATGCATGAAATACTACATCTTCAGTATTGCGTTGGTACCAACGTTACCGACGGAGCGACGAAAAGTCGCGGAAGGCACTGCAAGGTACCAAGGAGGACCAGAGAAAATTCGTGGAATTTCGGTGCACGAACCTTGCAACGAAATCAAAGGTGACGGAACGGGAGGCAAGAAAAAGAAGCGTGGCTGAAGAGGAAAATGAAACAAAGAAAGAAGAGAAACGAGGAAAGAAGAGACGAGAAATGTCGCTCATCGTCTCTTCTCCCTTTCTCCCTCTCCCTTCGTTCTTTCTTTCCTGCTGTACTCTGTTTTTCGGATAATTCCAAGTAGCGAGCCGCGCGATTGCCGACATAGCAATCTAAGATGTGAAAAAGAAAAGAAGAGAAGGGCAGAGAAGAGAGGCGGATAAAAAGAAAGAGACGATGAAGAAACGGTGGAGAGGCAGAAAGAAACCGAGAGTGAGTAAGTAAGTAAAGTAAGAGGGTAAAATAAAAGAGGAATCGGAGAGTCCTTTGGACGCGTATAGGGGGGAAGGGTCAAATAAGGTGGACCGCTGTCGGAGTCGAAGCGGGAG
The DNA here is from genome assembly GCF_041682495.2 of Bombus fervidus. Taxonomy (NCBI): domain Eukaryota; kingdom Metazoa; phylum Arthropoda; class Insecta; order Hymenoptera; family Apidae; genus Bombus; species Bombus fervidus. Next base: position 9,038,096 of record NC_091530.1, on the reverse strand, counting down.
GCCGCTCAAAGTGGACAGAAAGAACGAAAGAGAAGACAAAAGAGAAAAGAAAACGGAAGAGTGAACGAGCAAACGTGCACTGGACAAGGATGAAGAGGTTAGGAAGAAAGAAAGAGGCACGAACGGGACGGCCGCAGGTAAAGGCAGAGGGAAGACGAGGAAAGCGATGAAGGAGAGAAAAAGGCAAAAAGGGAGACGGAAGACACAGACCTCGCCGGCTGGTGGCTGGCGGCTGGCGGCACCGCTTGATGTACGTCGGGTCCGTAATTACAGGTTTTCGGAACGCCTCGCTCGGCGAGCCACGCTCTTTGAGAGCTAGGGCCCTTCCCTCGCCTCGTCATCTAACCGGTGACTTCGAAATACTTGTCATTTCTTCGATCTCTTTTTCACCGCGAGAAATAAATATTACCGCCTTTAGAAAATATTAACGCATTCCAAAGAATATTATGGGATACTATTTATTTCTTTTTTATTTTTGATTCGCATTTACTATTCATATTTAATATTATGTTCAATGTATATATCCAATGAGAATTTTGCAATGCTTTTTAAATTGCGTTGAGTATAACAAGTTGTCATTTGACATAATTTTAAAGCATAAAATTTAAGTGTAAAGATGATGAGGTATAATGATTGGTTAGTTTACCTGCAGTAGAAGAAGGATAATTTTGACCACCCGGTATATAAAAGTTGGATAAAAGTTTGAAGCGTATACACGCCACAGTAAACTGCGTAAAAAGACTGTGCAATGCAATGTATTCGAATTCGATATGCGCGTGTTTAATTTTGATCACCGATAGCTTGAAAAATTGATAATTAATAGTAATATGAAACCTCGCTGGACTTTATTTATCATTGCATTTTGTATATTCAACTACAATTTTTTGTAAACAGAATCAACTGTTATTTGCAGTTGCAATTTATACAATATGTCTTGATAATATAACGTAATATCAGTATTAATAACAGAATAGTTACTGTAAAATAACATATATATTGTTTTATAACATGTAACTAACATAATAAATAAATTTTATTTTATTCAGCGAAATGATACTCACAATTTATATGAAAGTTGCGTAAAAGAAGAAGTATGAAGCGTGTGGAATGAGATCATTGAAATACCGTTGCAAAAATCACGGTATTGTGGGTTTCAATATTTCAGCATTCTCAAGAAAACCGAGAAATATTTTCGGACGAATAAGATGCAATGCGAGTGGGAAACAGGATTTAAATTCCATACGGTTGATACATCTTTGTACGCTCGAGAAAATTTCAATATCTTCGGAATACTTCTTTCCATAGATCCATAGCGTTTTGTTCGTCGATATCAAACCGTTTGGTATGCGGGGTAACACCGATCCTAGCATTTACCGACCAAGCGAAAAGAGTACATAGCGTGTCATTCGGAGATGAATCTTGTTCCTATCGTGTCCAGATGGCTTTTGTACATTCTCCGGGTCGACGACTTTCACCTATACAGAATTCGATTTAACTATACATATATACAATAAACATGCAAATTTTAATTAAACATATTTATATAATAAATGTGTTCCAAACAATTATGCTATTTTCAAAAAATAAGAATTATCTTAAAGTAAATTTTTATTAAAAATGTGTACTTTCAAAAAAAAGTATAAACAAAAAATATACATATTTCATAATTATATGTAAGTACTTTGGATATTTCAGTTGTACAATTAAAACAATGATATGTAATTAAACATTAGTATGATTTTGATGAATAAAAGATAATGAAAGAGGAAAAAAGTGAATACTTCAAGTGCTAAAATCCTCATATCTATTCAAACATTGAAACAATAGTCTCGATACTCGAAAGGTATTGAAAAGCCGAAGGGAGAAAGATTTAGCCTCTATTTGAAATTAAAGTTCAGCGAACCTTTTCACCGCGCCTAAAAATCTTCGACGTTATAGGCAACAGCCCTAATAGTTCTTCATGCACGCGACGCATTTCTTTCGACATATAATTATATCTCACGGTGCTGCGCTTCGAATAATTATAACGACGGACATCATTAAGCAAGTAGAAAATGAAGAAGATATTAGGGAAGTATATATAAGGCATAGGCTGGAATGATTATTCTCACACTTTGGTCATTATTAAAATTGAAGATTTTAATGAAGTATCCTACATTGAATGGTGAATCACCCTTGAATTTATATTTCAAATGTTCGTGTAGTGATTAACGAAGAAGTACTTCTCTTTAAAAGATCGGAAAAGTTCCAAGTTCACCTTACTAGAATTCGTCACATTGACAATGATGAAGTCTCACTTTAAATTTATCATTTTTAAAGTTGTACGATTATATCTTTAACGAGAAAATTAAGTTTTCAAGGGCTTTTCTATGTTTTTACTTTGATTATAAAACAAAATTATTTTTTCTTTTTTTTAACAATTTAATTCACTTTTATTTTATTATAATTGTTTTATTATAATTTTATAAATATGTTACCAAGTAGAATATATGTAAAAGACATCGTTAATTATTGAAGTTAAAGGTTACTAGTTTCGTAGAAATCTGATTTGTCGATAATTGTATGTGTACATAAGTATTAGCCCTAAATCGATATTCTTTTGAAAATACGGTCACACGTGATTTTGTAGAGATCTATGGAGATCTAATAGAAATTTTAATTAAAACATCAGTCAATCAGTATTTTTAGTGATTGTTTATTATCTTTTTAATATTCGTAATATTTTGAAAGTAAAAAATTGTTTTATTTTGTATAAAGTATATTTTAAATATCTAAGTAGAATTAAAAGCAATTTACTTCATAGTTTTATTAAAAATTGAAATGATTTATATCACATCAACTTAGTACTATCTATCTACTAGTTACATCTACTACTATAAAATAAAAAAACAAAAGGTCGTTAATAAAGTAACGGTTTTTTAGTGGACCCTGTGGTTGCTGTTACAGGTGGTTGAAAGAAATATCCTATCTTTTTTTTTGTGCAGTGTTGAGTTAACTTATTGTGTTTTATGACATTGCTTTTATTTATTTGATAATGAAATTTTTTGTAACATTTTTGGGCTGTTATAAATTAATTTAACAAGGTGCTGGATTTTTCTAGTATAAACTAATATAAACACTAAATTAGTTTTCAATAAATACCATATAAAAATCAACAGTACCTATAATTTATATTATAATTTTTTATTTCTTTTATATTTAAAAAATTATTAATTATTAATTACATAATTGGAAATGTTCTATAGAACAATAATAAGATAAATATACATTACAACATACTATCTCTAGTTATTTTAATTTCAATTTCTCTTTATTTTTCTTCTTTTTTTTTATTTTTGTAAAGCCAACGTATGATATTTAAATGTGCAGTGTGAGTTTATAAATAAGCAAATATTTTTCACAAACTTTTATGATCTAATATAAGAGGCAATATAATGTATAATATAATATAAGAAATAACATACTATTTAGAAAGCATAAAAGTTTGATATATTATTTCTGCATATAATAATTAATCATAGTTACTTGTTGAAGAAAATAATAGCTCAAAAATGTACACATTTATATCTGCTTAAAAGAATATAAGTTTTCCAGCTAGGACTAATATAATTTTCTAATATCAGTATTACCTATCTAGTAGAATTACTTATATTGTTGTTCAAAATAGAAATATCAGAACCGTGCAGTTTCCAATCTGACAAGATCAGACATTGTATCCCTACTCCACCCTTCCTGACTGCGGCGTCAGTCCTGGTCAGGACGCAGCCTTAGCTCAGTTTGCCTAGAGACGTGTTAACAGTGGTATCGCATGTTCATTCTGTTCTATAACAAAAGAAGTTAGTAGGCACTTGTGTCTAGGTCAATATAATTCCACAGATCATAATAGATTTTATAAGGCTATAGGGATTCCAAGGTTACTTCCAAAAAAGTGTGAGCAAAATGGTATGTACATTTCTTTTCATCCCGTAACACAGGTAAATGTGCACCGAAGTGAGATGATTCATTATGACAGCTTTTCATTTCATATTTTCCTGTTTACCCAGGTAGAGATGAAGTTCCTATCGTTGTGTGTAGAGTTTTTCTATATCATAGATTTATTTACGTGCACTATGTGTATTCCTATATTATATATTTCATATTTTTCATTAGCTAAATGTGTAATGATATAGAAAATTATGATAAACATTTATTCATATTTCACAATTTTGAAAACTAAAAAGAGAGAAATTGTGCATGATTTAGATATAAATATAAAAATTCAGAGTTATTAAGTTGGAATTGCTATTTTTATAAATGTCATAAAGTTTTATATATAAATGTTTAATAGAGATAATTTTATGTACTATTTATTATACCATTGTAGTTATTAGCTTAAATTTTTGAAAATTATCAGTTTTAATAATTTGAATTATTGTTAGTAATATCTTTCTTGTTCTATATAAATACAAGCATAATATAGATGTGGTTGTAATGGGAGACTTATGAAATCATATTTCTATAGCTCATCATAACAAAAGCCAGAACCTTAGGAATATAATAGTCTTTTCTTTGTATAGGATACCTTATTCTATAGAGCTATTAATATCTATCCACCCTGTCAAAATAAATTTCTGCTCTGATGTGAGTTTTATTTTGAAAAGTGAGTTGGATTTGGGGTTGACTATAGTGTTCAATGGATTGCGTTATAATTTTTGTCGATCAATACCACACAAATGTTCTGCGCAGACCAATAGGGATATATAGAGAGGTATCTCTCAATGCGCAGACTGCCAGGAGTTACCCTACGGTTTTTCTGTCAGGCTCCGCCCTTAGAGTTCTTCAGGATAGGAAAACCATCCTTAGGTGCTTAATTGATATATGACTCACCACAGGGCTCAATCGATCCATCCAGCATCTCTAGCTTGGGGCTTTTGTTCATGTATTCTGAAACCAGAATATACTTTCCTCAATGTATATTACTATATATCCAAATGTACAATATTTTATGTAAACCAAAATCTGATATAGCAGACAGAATACAGAAATTTATACTAATTATCCTAATATAAAATAGTTATATTGAAACACTTGTTGAATCAATAATTTCTAAATAACTTCTTTCTTATGAGATACAAATATATTTGAAAATGTTAGTTTTATAAAACATTTTTATAAACATGTTTACATGTTAACAAACATATATATCTAAAATTATTATTTGTTGAGAAAAATATAAAAGATTATTATTTTTGTTCTAGGTTTGGTTTAACCATGTCTACTAAGAGGCGTCGTGGGCCTAAATTAAATATAGAGCGTAAAATAATACATGAAGGCCATAATAGATAGGATGAGTGGATCTCGACAGAACGAAGCACGTTGCTTCAATGAAAACTCTCCACGGCCACCAGTGCCTGGTAAGATATTATGCATATTATTTAAAAGGTATTTGTCAACTGTTAAAGTTGAAGTTTCATATTGTATCATTAAAACAAGCAGAAATTACCAAAAGTTAATACAAATATTTTATATTGTTTTATTGTACCTGACATTTCAAAAATATTATGTGATATTTTATAAGTTATTAATTTCTTATGTACATTTTAGGAGAGGAAACAGGAAACTACATCAGCAGGGTCCGTCCACAGAGTCCAACTCTGACCCCTAGGCGTTCTTCTCTTACAACACCAACAGTTGCAGGTTGCGATGCTTCGGCACCTTTGGGATTTGAACCGGAAGGTTGCTGCAGTACGACAACTATGGAAAGTGATTCGCCACCTGCTTGCTTGCGGTGGGCCAGGAACCTGCATTCTTTGCTGCAGGATCCAGTGGGCTTGGAATTGTTCAGAAAATATTTGGATCAAGAAGGCAGACCTCATGCAAATCCTCTTAATTTCTGGTTCGCCTGTGAGGGCCTCAAGGAACAAGATGATCCTGAAAGGATAAATCAATTGGTTAAACTTATCTACAGAAAGTTCTTCCTCAAGTCGCAGTTAGCTATACCTGAAGATGTACGAAAGGAGGCTAATCGTCGGGTTAAAGAAGGGCGGGTGGACGAAAAAGTATTTGATGCTGTACAGCTGGAAGTTGAGCGTCTCATTAATGAGACTACATATCCAAACTTTCTTCGATCCGATATGTATCTTCAATACGTTCAATCCTGCCAAAACCCGGATTCTGGTGGATGTCCTAGTTCAGGATCCAGTCGAGAGATGTCTGTTTCTTGTGGGCCAAGTTTATTGCCCACTGTCCACGAAGACAGTGAATTTGTTAGTTCCATACATAGCTCACATTCAGCTAGTGAAACGCCTGGGGAATTGAGGGGTGAGCTGAGATTGACCAAAGATATGCTTATGGCTACTCAACAAACTAGGGCGATGGATCTTCGGCCGAAGCCAGAAGCGTATGCTGGGTAATTTATATAATATGATTAAAATTTGTTTATTTAGAACATTTATTAATTAATAGTATGCTTAAAGTTAGATTTGCATTAAACGCTTTATTTAGCTGTTTTCTTTTCTTGAGCTTGTTTGTGTGGATTTCTGTGATGTCTTGTAGTGTATAATATTTTATATACACAGCATTTCTGAAGTATAAAAAGTAACTAAAAATATCACATATTATAAAAAAGCATAGTGTACTATATGAACATTATAATTCTTTTCTTATTTTATGTATTAAAATTTGTGATATTTTTGCGAAAACAATTTTCAATCTGTTGTTTGTTTTTTTATTTTGGTTTGATGTTTGCGTGGCGCTCATAGCGTTTATTTACAACATGGGACTAGTCCATATCATATGCTCACACTCAGACTGCACGCTCAATATTCCTCATACAACCCAGTATCCAGACAGGATTCAGAACTTCAAAGCTTGAGCAGTGATGCACGAACTGAATCAGACAATATGTCTCTCACCGATTCATCAGTGTACGTTTTTTTTGTTTTATCTAATATATGTATATAAAACCTAAATCTTTATTTATTATAAAAATTATAATTTTTTGTGTAAATAAATTCCGCAAATATTTCAAGATTTCAACAAATAATGCTCGATCCTACTTAATGATTTTTTGTGTTCAATTCATATCTTATTTTATTCTATATTACATTGATTTATATGAATTTTTGTTTTTTTTTTTATTTTAAGATGATGATTCAATGCCTTGATATTGAGTTTCACAATATTTTTATACAATACATGAATAAAAATAACATTGCTTGAATTGTTGCCTTTTCTCCTTAGAATGGAAACGAATATGAAAATGTACTTATACCTCATCACCTTTTAATAATTATCAAAGTTTGTTATTACTTTAACATTTTTCCTTTGCAGTGATGGAGCGTCAATGAGTAAACAACGAAGTAAAAAGCAGTATATAAGACAATCTAGAGCTATTAAAGATTCAGCTAGTTTAAATCGTGACCCGCTGGCTCATCATACTATCATCCCTCGTACACAGCGAGTACCACGTGATTTAATGCGTCCTCTGAAACCGGAAAAATTTGCTCAAGTGCTTATTGAAAAGTTGGAGAACGTTAAACGCGAACGAGAATCTCAGGAAAAATTTGATAGGCATTTGCAGGAGAGCGATACTATTAATAAGGATGCATCACTGGAGATGTCAAGTGGAGCACCGAAAGCACTAGCTGATGCATTGAGAGAAAAGTTAATGATAGAAGAGGATAATGATCAAGCGATTTTGGACCAACACGTCTCACGAGTTTGGTCGGATCTAACGCCTTCTCGATCTCCTGGACTCTCATCCCCAAGACTGCATTCGCCTGAAAGAAGACGTTCTACGCACAATTATCCACGGCCGTACAAACAGAGAAAAGAAAAGGACGTGTTCTCTACGTTTTCAGCAGATAGTGGTAATATTCACGATTTTCAAGAAGGCAGCGATCTTGTCGGAGCTGGCTCCATGAGTTCACTAGGATCTCACTTGCCTAAATCTAAATCCGTGCCATCAGATTACGCCGATTCCCTCCATAAACAAGACCTATATCTTCAAGGTATATTTTAGAATGGATATAAAAATACCGTTAATAATGTACTAATTCAAAATATACAAATTTATGTATATATATTTGTTATACAATATTATATTACTACTACATATTTTTATAGGTCATGATCAAAGATTCCGAAGGTCAGACATGACTAGAAGATCAGCCACAAAGAAGTCTATGACGGAATTAACTGACAGTGGTGTTAGTGTTGTAAGTGATGTGCCACCATCTACAATTAGCAAAGATATTCGTCTTTTATCGTGGCTTAAAGAAACTGACAAGAAAGCGGATATCAAACATAGCCGCCATGGGAAGAAGTATGGTTCTCGCAGTGGCTCTTTGGAAAGGACAAACAGGGAAACATGGGGCGTTCCTGCTCAGCCTTTTGTTGCAGATCCAGGAATGCCACCTTTACCACAACCTCATACAGTAAATACTTTCATCTAATTCTGTTACTTGCTTTTGATGGTTACTTACATATAAATCAATATATCTTAAATATGTTAAATTAATAGTGTTTATGGAAACTCTAGACTTGTATTCTGTTTTATACAGGCAACCCAGTTAGAAGAAGCAAGAAGAAGATTAATAGAGGAAGATAGAGCACGCTCGAGTTGTAAACAACGTCATTCTAATATTTCTAAACAATCGTCGTACGAGCCTACAATGCAAAGTCAATCTTATGTCCAATCAAACCAATCAACGTTAAAGAAAACGAAGCAAGATATTGGAGATTTTACCACCGTTGTGTTCAGTTTCTGTGACGAACAGTTTCCTTATAGGACTAAAATTCCTGGTCATAATGTCACTTTAAAACAATTTAAAGAATACCTTCCTAAGAAAGGCAGCTATCGGTAAGTAAATTAACACTATTTATAAAATTTCTGATATATTTTACATCTTTGAGCATGATGTATATATCTTCCTTTTTTTTTTTTCTTTTTTCTTTTAGATATTTCTTTAAAACCGAGTGTGAGGACTTGGATACGAAGGTTATTCAAGAAGAAATAACTGACGATTCTGAAGTCCTACCGTTATGGGAGGGTAAAGTTATGGCGCAAGTCAAGGCGCTCGAGTGATAGACTGAAACAAGGATTATTCTGAATAAAAGAACGTGCTAACTTCGAACAAGTGCCGCAACTAATTTTATTTAAGAGGACCAGCATTCTATAAGAAGAAAACCACAATAAGGCGATATTCGGTGTTAGTTTATTGGAGTTGCTAAAGCGGTTTCTTCCGCTTAAGTTAACCGAGCAAGTGCTTTTAATCGATAAAACAAAAAACCTGTTAAACCAGCAAAACCGTTATATGTTTATTAAGTAAAAGCAAAAAAAAAAAGAAAAACAAAACGTCTTTAGATAAATATACATAAATTTTATTGAACATTTATCCTTAATTATAGTATTTCTTACAGGATTTGCATTTTTTTCGGTACTTTATTTTTAATTTTAACAAAAATCATTTCTCTAATGTTCAACAATATTTTATATATACTTGTTTCTTTCTTCCCGTTGTGTACTTGACAACGGAAGCTATACACATGATGTCGTCCGATTGTAAATAATTTCGGTTCGTCCGATGTAAGATTTTGATAAAAAGGCGTTTCCTTTTATAGAAAAGGTTTTGCTGAAAATAATCAAAAAGAAATCAACTAAAAGAAAAAGTAAGTGATTGCAGTTTGACCACGTCTAATGAAATTGGACGAATTGCAATAAAAAAAAATACGATTACATGAAATTTTCACGAAGGCAACATTCTCATTTCAAGTAACAGAGAAACGGATTACTCTATCGTGATTGCAATTTGGTTATCTCCAATCGTTTTGGACAAGCTGCAGTAACACCAGAAACACCCTGTATATTGATTGAATAATTTCTTCCTCTTAAAGACTTCCCATAGTTTTCCGAACGACTGTACAAAGGCCCGCGTAGTTTCGCCTTAGTAAGGTCTGTATAGACCCTAGATTTACATAGGAAAGAACATTATTACAAACTAGTTTTTAAGGAGATATATTACGTGCATTATAAATACACACGCTCTGTTTAATATACGTAATATATCGCGCATTCGAAGATACCGCGAAAAAAAATATTAAAGATACAGATCATGTTTTGTCGTACCACCATTATCACCCATTTGACATTGTAAAATAAGCTCCTGCATAAACGTAACACGCATACTGGAAAATAGACGCGCAACACGCAATTGGCATCGGGGAAACAAAATACTTTGGTGGAAAAGGATTAATTAGTATCTAGACCGTAACGATGTTTTATCAGGTGCGAAAAATTGTGCCTTTTTAGTGCAGTAAGGACGAAGTAAGCCTAAGGAAAAAAAAGGTTAAGAGATACTTATTAAATTGGAGACCAGCGGGTCTAATATCGAGAGGATAAATTTGATACATCGAGCGTTTTGTATATATTTTTTTTCAAACTTCATCGTAGTCTTTGCAAGCTTAATCATTAGTAATCGTTATAACGCTAAAGAATATTATCAGCATCGTTACTTTCTGAACGTTTGCTTTTCAACATCGAACGTACATATTTCGTCGATAAATACGTATTTACTTTACGTGTTAATCACTCTTACTTTTTTGTTTTTGTTTCTCTCTATCTGCCTTTAAATAATTCTGTTAGAAAATGAATTAGAACAAATACAAAAAAAAGAGAAAAAACCAGAGAGAGAGAAAAAATAAAAAAATCGAACGTGTGATTGAATCTTCTCGAATGGCCTTCGCATACTGGTTCGATTTCTTAATAGTCGTAGGCGCTCGCTTCCTAAAACAACTGATTTTAAAATTTTTGACAAAACGAAGACGCAAAGAAAAAAAGAACAAAAATGTAGTATCTACTTTGAAAATAAAAATCGATGACGCCGAGACTGGAGGCGATGCACCGTGGCTGATAACAATTTATTGTATGTAATTGATTATCTTTAATTAATACTACGAATGATAAAGTGTTCCTGTACCTAATTAATTAATAATGATTATTATTGTATATCAAAAGTATTGAGAATAATAATGCCATTTTCACTGGATTATATGAGATCTATCGCATTCTATTATTTTAGAGATTTCCTTTATCTGTATCAGGGAATTTTGTATCAAGTTATGAAATTTAATTACAGATAGTAAGTAAGTTATTACAGGGGTTTCATGTATCTGTTTAAAGAAAAGAAAAGAACAAAAGCATAGATTATATGAAAAGTAATAATTGACCAGATCTTATCCCCTTATTTTGCCTTTTTTGTTATATTATTTTTAGCAATATGTAATCCATTTGTGGTCACAGGTTGGCTGATATTTTTAATCCATTTCTCTACATTTTTTATATATTTTTAATTCAATTATTCAAACGTGTAAATATTTCTTTATTTTCACAAAGAAAATAAGAAAGATGGATTAAATCAATGGATTAGTTTAGCATTTCTTTAGTACATATTTATGAACTTTTACCTTATTTATATTTAGAATTCAATTTTTTAATCAATAAGTATTATTTATTTTTAAGGCAAAGATCACGGTACACGATGTTAAAAAACCTTTAATCCAAAATAAAACCACTTATTTTTTAAGCAGGGTTAAGTGCTTTACTGATTTTAATAATATCGAGCGTCAGTCAACTGAGAGTATGCTTTACATAAAAAGGCAGAAAGTGTCTTTGACCGACAACGGAATCAAAATCTTTATTTTTAAATTTAAGTTGAGATGTCTATTTTTAAATTCAATGAAACTATTTTTTGACCACTGACGGATAAATCGTGGTGTATATTGAGCAACAGTCTACTTCCGAGTTTTAGTATTCGCCGCTCAGCTATTATAACGTGTTACATGTCGGTTGTATCACGATGGAAATTGTATCATGAATACAAACAGCGTTATATGGAAGTATGTATTTATACCTTTATAATATTATTTAAACTTCTTTCCATTGTTTTATTTATTTTATATATTCAATTCTCAACACTTTTTTCACATTTTTTGAATTGTTACAATCAAAAATGTCAACAATTTCTCCATCATTTTTCTTATGTATATTTTTTGCGTTTAAATAATATACAATTGAAATCTAATAATGAGAATCTATTATTTACAATTTTTTATATTTTTTTTTCACATAAAAATGTCCGAAGAAAAGTGTTTTTTCTTTCTTTACTTATTCATACTTTTTACTCGAGCGAATGCAAGTATTATCTCTTTATCTATTGGCTGAGAAGCTTTGCACACAATATTAACTTCCCTTTAATCCCTACTCTGGTATTCTATGGAAATAGTAATATAACTTGTAGCAGCTTCAAGCTCTTTCCATCTTTCTTCAAATTTTATGTAAATATGTAAATAGGATTGTAGATTTGTAGGACACGTAACCTTGCCGGTTTCAGACCTCTATGTCAGGCGCTTACTTAACTGGATTTATCAGTGTTATAAAATAATGATAATAACGCATATTTGCGTCTTCAAAAGTGACAGTTATTATGTAACGCTTTCATCACGTGTGTATATTCGTGTTTTCTTAATTAAGCAAATCATTTTATGAACATCTAGCAAATGATAGAAAAAAATATACATTTTTTGAGACACAATAAATTATTCTGCAACATCCGTCGTACATTTTCTACGCTTCAAAAAATTTTTATCTTCGACTTGAGAAATGAAATAACCTTTAAATAAATCTTTTTTTAAAAATAATTATTCATTGAAAAGCAATTCGTTTTTTAATGATTTTTCACGCGAGATTTAAATTATATTTTTATAATATTCCATGGACAAACTTAATTATCGGTGGGTAGCTATATCATAAATCTGAAGAATGACGAAAAACGAGGCGCGTTATGTAGAATGATTTTTCGAAACTGTGTAAGCCTTGAATCAACACAAAACATGCTTTTGTCTATATCACATTTATTTATCGTAATTTTTATGCAAAGAAATTCTACATACTTGGAGATCGTTGAAGAAGATAGTTGAAAATTGACGAAGAAGACTTCTTGCGTTATCGACCTCAAATTTTCAAAATATTTTTTCTAGATAACATTCCTGGCGTTTAGAAACTGCTAATAACGCCATAAAGAATAGAACAGAAAAATAATCCTCTTTCATAAAAGTCTTCGCACGTGATTACTCACGATACACGATCTACCTTCGAACTTACGGCCGGAATAATAAAAGATAAAACACGTATTGTCTGGCGCTTTCTGGAGGATTATTCTCTAAGAAAGATAAAACAATATGACACATTTCGAAATTAATATCGATTAAAAGATTTTGGTACTTTAGATAATAAGAAAGGTAAAAGAAGAAACAATTTATTGAAAAATTTTTAAGACGAATTATGAATGTTATTCGAACAGAAGAAAATCTGGATTATCCGAGCTAATTCAGATATTTACGTAAATTCATATTTTTACGAATATGATTGAAAAGACGGGACCTAGATAGAAAGTTATTTTATTAAATATCGAATATTACAGAGAATACTACACGTTGAATATTTTATATATTTCTCCATGTTACACGTATTCTGTAAATTTTTGTATCTTCGAATTTATCGTAAATACATAGAAGTCCACTGTTCGGTATAATTTATAAATATTAATGCTAAGCAGAAGTTAGAACTTTTGAATGAAAATTCAATACTTTCCTCTTCGATCTTTGTTCTTGTTTGCCGATTATACTTACAAGGGATCATTCCCACATTTTTCATCGATCTACGTATCGATAATTCCACGTTCGTTATTATATACGTCCATAATTTATAATCTAGTCAGTCTATGTTTATTCTCTTTGCCGCGTACCCCAACTAAAAGTCACTTGTCGTCGAATCGGCGTAGACACAAACGGAATCGTTTCTATACAAGCGACATTTCTCTCGTGGAAACTTCACATCGAACCTAACCCCCGATTCGTAGACGAGAACTGAACGCTATCGGCTATCATAGTTGCGGATATTTTTCCAAACCTATCCTTTTACGAACACATTCGTATTCGTTAAATACGCGTTTCGATAACGCTCTACCGGCAATATTTCATCTGTTTCCTAAGTATTATGCGTGTTCTTTGCATCTTTGAATGTTTGTAGAAACGCGTATGAATCGACAGTCTAGCGGCAAAGTGTTCTCGAAATTTCCTCAAAAATTCGGGGAAATTTGGTGTGAAACAGATGTCCCGAGAGGCTTTGTACCTCCCATTGGATTGTTCTCCAGTGACGTTATTGCTTTAAAGACGGGCTACGGAGAAGGGGAGAAGAAGTTACGGCAGGAACTGTCGAAGAAGCACGACGCATTTAAATGGCCGGTCGCGTATTGCCGTGGATTCAGTTTTGTCGCCGGCCTCTCGAAATCGGATTCCGTTTCGCGTATATTTTTTCGCTCGTGCACCGCGCTCACGGTATCCGACCTTCGTCCGACTGTCTCCAACGAGTGTCACGGCACCGTGCCGAGAAGATTTTCAGCGAGGAAAACAGGAATCGAGCTGAAAGTGAGCGCGCGTTCCGCCAAACGACTCGTATACATATGATTATCCGTTTGCACAGCCGTTGTTGCCTTTGGTTCTCGCGTTTTCCGCTTGTTCGCGAGTAGAATGTGTCGTGGATGTAAGAACAAGTAACTCTCTCGATCCTTAGATCGTCTAACTGGTCGGCCACCAGGCCAAGAAATCCACCTTCGATTCCCCTGAACCACGTTGCGAGACGAGTGACGACCAAACAACCGATCTCGTCGCCTACAACCCGTAGCTTTTTAAGTGAGTTATATCGAACTTCACGTTGTTTTTCGTATTTTTCAAATCAGTCATGTTTCTTCGTTTCTCTCCTTTGGTAAATGATTCGATTTGGTTTCGGTGGGAAACGACGAAACAGAATCGTATCATCGCTAAGAAGTAACGTCTTGTCGTAAGTGACAGATTTTGCGAAATGTTGATCGTTTGTATTGGCATCTATTGACGCGTTTCATTTGTTTAGATACACTTGTTGTTGGGTGTCTTTTTTTTTTTTTTTTTTCTTTGCATGGAACGAATAAATCACGCTGACTTATTAAATATCGAAATATCACGCTTTCTTATGTACAGGCATATAAATCTACTTGGGATAATAAAAAAACTGGTTCTCATCGGTTGCGGTTACTATAGCGTACCGGGCACGTGTTTCAATGACAGGGAATTTCAATTGCTTTCCGCCCAGCTTCGATGTTAAATAATTCGGAGATGTAAGAACACTTTTCGTTGCGAAAGACGATCTGGTGTTATGCTACAGGTATTCTTTTGTTGAAAGTTGATGAATCGAAAGTATTTGTTAAATTGCTGACGAAATATCGTCGGTGAACTAGCGTATAAGCTTAAGTCACGACAAGAGAATGAAACAAGCATTTTTGTATTCGATTTGTTTGTAGTAAAACGAAGCGTGACTTTGTTCGAACGTTTCGCCAAGAGATAAACAATTTCTATAATTAAAAATAAACAAGGGTAGAGGTAAACTAAAGTAGGCAGATGTAGCAACATCGATATTGAATCAAATACAATTAAGGGACAACAGTAAACAGAGGAGAAAAAGATTAGGCACAGTTAGATTAGATAGAACGAATTTCTTCAACTCCAGTGTTCTGTAATGTTGTAATGCCGAAGTATGTTGGTTACGTGTAAAAAGGTAAATATTGAACGTTACCGTATCACGATCGGTTCAATTAATTATCTTTATTAGATCTTGCTCTCGTAGCAACGAGTTTAATTCGTGTCGGTCCTCTTCGTGCCATGTAAATAATGTCGAAATCTCACCAACATATATGTTTACCCGCTAAACATAGAGAGGGGGGGAATTCTTGAAAAATTTCATCGAAATTACTTCGTGAAACATTTAACGATAAATTAGATTTACATGGAACATTTATACATTGTAAAATCGCCAAACTCCGAGAAATATTATTATTTAAATAGACAAAATATTAGCTGATCTTACTTCTATACTTCTATATCTAATTTAATTCTACAGATCAAATTGGTTTCCAAGCAAAAAGTAAAAGACTCAAAGTTCAGTCTGATTATAGATCTATTGGATTGGCAACTAAGAGATTGCGGGTTTTGTCATTAGATTGTAATGACAAAATCCGCAATCTCTTAGTTGCCAATCCAATACATAGATGCGAGCGAGCGATTCAATGAAATTTAAATATGAAGCGGATAGGAAAGTATATATTTGGAATATTGAAATTAATTTTAACAACTAATCTATAGTTACGTGTGAATCTTATATTTTTAACGTCTTTGCTTTTCTTCCTTTTTTAGTTTTTTTTTCTTTTTTTTTTTTTAGCGTGACATTTATCGAACTATACAGTTGTAAATAAATCTTGAAAATTTTCAGTATAAACGTTGCTATTAAAAATTGTACACAGATCAAGTTCAAAATTCAACGGCACGGCCATTGATTGAGATTCGTTGTCGAAAGTCACGAGTATATCTGACCTCACGATCTATCGCGTCTCCACGATAGTCTCGCTATCGCGATGCAGTTTCTTGTTGCTCTTAAATCGTAAATTATCAGCTTGTATTAACAATAACTGTCACGTGAACGCAATTAATACCATTTAATGCTATATCGATGGATACCGATCGAACCGTTGATCTTAGCCTACCGTTACAGCTAACGCATAATTAAATCTAAATACAATGTTTTCCTTTCGTTTCTTAACATTCGGATTATCGTACTTCTTCTTTATTTCAACAGATATATATCACATTATTTTCTCGATTAATATTTACACATTAATCGGTAACCATCAGCTTTCTACTAAGAACGACAAGTTAATAGAATATTAATAAAGTTAATAAATTCTCGTTCGCTAAAATAAATCATAGCAGAAATAAAAAGTACTAAAGATTCGAAAAAAAAAAAAGAGAAAAGATAGCAATCTTAATATCATTTTTATCGTTGTCATTATTTCATACGATCGTTTCACGTTTATCATATAATTTATTATTGCTATCCGTCTATGAAAAATTGAAAGATGCTAAAATACAGAGAACGCGTGACACGCAAAAGTACATAAAATATTCCAGGTATGACAATCGTTATAATACCTGGCGAGACGACTTTTCGTTTAAATTCTATTCTTCATAAAAATGCGAATTTCCATAAATTTACAGGAACATCAAAATTTAACGTCGTTGAAATTTTCACGGGCTAATGAATTAACGAAACGAGTGGCATGTACGTACGTGCGTAATAGGAAGGTATTAGAAAGAAAAGAAAAAAAAGGGAAGAGAGAAAAAGAAAAAGAGGGAAGAGGGTTCCTTTGCGGGTCGAGGAGCGGAAATCGCATAAATACAGGAAGCAAACATTTCTCAAATTTCTTAGTCGTGTATATCTTTGCCGCGGTATTTAGAGCTGGTTTTAATCGGCTGCAACTAAGCGTTTAAGTAAGATGTCGAGGCGCACGTGCTGCTGAGTAGCGCACATTAACTCCTATTGTACTGGCTGTTGGATGTCTGTATCAAAGGACGCGTTGAAATAGCGGCTCATCTGCAGAAGAAAGAAGAGCCGCCGGTTACACGTTCTTATTATTATTGTACGCGCGTCGATCATCGATAATGATATTTTCCTTGACAGGGTCGTTTACAATTAAGACGTTCGGTTTCTTTTCACGATGACAAATGGTGGGTTCGCGTAGCGACGCTTTGTTCCATCGCGAGGAAAATTTACATGCGGAAATTAGTCCGTGCGTTCTGCCACGGCAAAGCGCGGCGGACAGCGGAAAATGGAGATGCGAAGGAAATTTTTCTAGACTAGTTATTGCAGGTAGATTTCACGATATTATAGATGTTTGTTTTAGCTTTAGATCTAGGTGTTTGTCGTAGACTTTACGGTTTTTTCTTAGAGAACCAAGCGGATCTATCGGGACTAAGATGATTTTATTGCCGTGTGTTTGTTACACTGTTTATAAAAATAAAAGAGGAAAACACGTAGAATCTAGAGTAGAAAATAATACGATGGAATAACGATATCGTAAAAGGAAACTCGACACTTAACGTGTTAATTATTCGATTATATTATTTAAAAATATTTATATGAAGCGTAGATCGAAGAATAAGAATTTTCTCTATGCGAATTTCATCGCTGTTTTCACCTTACGTGCTCGTACTTGAGAATAATAACGAGCGATGGACCTGCTTCTTTGACTTACCGATTTATTTAACGAATTTCTATAAATATTTACATTTCGCATGCACACCTTGACAAAGTAATACCTATGTAAGACAAGGACGAAAGAATTCGAGTTGTATAATTTGAAACGAAGTTACCTTATTCGCGTTTTCCGATAATAATGAGTAACACGTTCGGTCTCGTTGATCGTAACGAGTTAATTGCCGAGAAAGCAAATTTATCGAGAAACAAGCCACGTCTGCGTACCTCGAGATCGAATGCCACTTTGATAGATTCGTATCGCATAGTTTTTTCATAAATCAACGTCGAAGTGAGTGCGCGCGGATATTTTGCACTTTCAAGGCAACGGTAACAGTTCGCAGTTAAGGCTGGCCGATTAACATACGTCGTATAATTTGCGGGCGGAGATTGAAACGAGACGGCGAGCCTCGATCCGGTGGTATTCGTGATTTGCATGAAAAACAATGTTCGAGTTGAATTAATTTGCAGGCACGCGGTTCATACCACATATCAAGCCGCGTTGGGAGTCAGCTAATCGGGGGAAGAAACCGCGTGACAGAGTTGATTCAGAAGCACATGATAGCAGAGAATGACCGGTTGCATGAGCGAATCATGTGACACGCGTTCTCTCGTAGTAATGCCTTATTTTTCTACTACCTCTTATCCTTCTTCATTCCCCGCTAAGCCTCGCTTTACCTGGCTGATTGAAAATAAAAGCGCGATATCTCGGCCAACCAAAGATTGCAAGATGCAACCGGGGCGAATTAACGGGTCAGCGTTGCAAATTGCAAAACTCGTTCGCAATTTTACGACTTTTATCGTCGGCTAAACTTACGTCGATTTTTCTTCTTCCGCTTCTCCGGCACATTTTAATCGACTGTTTTTAAAAAGAGCCATTCCGTGGAATCGACTCGTTTAGCTCTTAGTTGGTTGAATCCTTGAGCACAGAATGGAAATTAGATGCATACGAGATACTTTGATATTTTAATTTGATTTAAACGCAAATACGTAGGATAGAAGATATTCCCAATATTTCGATCGGATCTTCTCGAAGTTAAGGTGTAACATTTGTTTAAAAAACAAGTTAGAATTAACAGGGTGTACGAAGGCTTTCGTGAATGATGATTGTATGTATTTTATAAGAAATTATTTAAATCATAATGATTAGGACAATTTATAAGCTGAGCGAAGACTTTTACAGATGGTTTGTCTATATTTTATAAGAAATCATTTATATTCCGAAAAATACATCACGTTGTGAATCTATTACATTTTTATTAAAAGTTTCCAATTGGTTATTTCGATTATTCTGATAGTTTTAGCGTCAATATCTCGTGTGATTCTCACGAGCATGTTTAAGGTAATAGACAGTGGATTTGTTTACGAGTTACGTACTTTGAATATTTTTTGTATTTATCTGCGCTATATACATCTTGTGCATACTTGCATCTTTAATTTGCATAAGTGCATAAAAATCCGCAATTCAGTCATAGTTGTGTGATGCTCATTGAACAACATATCCTGGAAAGGGAAGCCAGGTGGCACGTTCTGTGGTTGTGGTAAACGTTCGATATTAGATACCAGTCATATTAGATGCAAGGATAAGAGATCAATGGGCATTTACGTAGTTTAACCGTTAGATTTGATAATACGGAGCGGAAAGAGGTAAAACATTTTCTACGGAAGAACTTTGCCCGATCGAATTTACCAAGTTGCGTGGTAATCGCACGGTATCAAGACAAATATTCAAATATCCTTTGTCAAAGAAGTTATGAATGAAATGGTATTATGCGCGTAAGTATCTTCTGAATTATCTTAAATTCGATAATCAATATTTGTTGGTACTTTATGCCAGTTAATAGTGCGAAGTTTTATATTGACTCTGCCGTTTCTAAGATAAATAAAGAAATAAATAAAACATCTCTTATGAGTATTTATAGGTTGTAAATATACATATTAGCAAGTTCGAGGCGTATGTCGATTAACATTTTTGTATTTAATTAGCAGCCTACGGATACGCTTATGCAAATTCATATTTTCATGGATACATTCAACTAAAACCATGGAATAGAGATTTCATCTACATATTCAAATTCTTTATCACATATGTCTTTATACCTTATGTATATAGAATGTATGTATGTACTTTTGTATCTTTATATTACATATTCATAAATGTATGAACATTCACAGTCAAAATAGTTCGAAACGATAGTTCTTTTTGTATTTTTGTATTTTTACACCGGAACATTTGACAAATATTTTGTTACGTAAACGAGAAGATACAACTAGATTCGCATCTATAATTTTGTATTTTTACTTTTATACGATATTTAAGTGATTATTATTCGTTTTCGATTTCAGATACAAATTGCTTGCAAAAAAATATAGAACGTCGCGAAATATTATTGGTTAAAACATTTAAAACATTCGATAAAATACGAGATATAAGATTACAATTGCGATCGCAGTTGTATTATATTCGTTTATTTATATTTGTTCTGATAGTCGTGGAATACCATAATATTATGCACATTATATAATTGTTAAGCAAATGTTTATCGTAGCCAAATATTCGTCACGATCAAACAAAAAGCTGAAAGTAAACAAACACTGTGGCATACTGTCATAATTCCACCTGACGAATGTAATTTATCGTTAACTAAACAACGCATTCATACGAATCGACTTTCGTAATGTTTCTAATTAAAGAAATACGCCCGAAGGTTTCCAGTCGCAAGTCGCCTGTGCCTTTTCGTCAGACAAGAGTCTTACATCCTTGAAGTCATCTTAAATCGATTTGACGTTTTCTTGTTCGTTGTGGTACAATGTAATTTGTTTTCGCCATCAATAATATCTGTTAATACGTTGCTTCATCTTACTTGTTTACATTCTGTCGTTCTTTCGAGTTATGTGGTCCGATTCGTTACGTTGAACTAAATAAAGGCCAATAAAAACTCGTGACAAGTGAGAATCGCGCAGAAAAGCACGTATACTAACTTTAGTTCGAATCACTTAGTCTCAGTCTAATTGAACGAATATCACCAATGACTGTTAAATATACTGTCCCAATTTAACATCATGCTAGCGTACATGATATAGCACTAATAATATAGCACTAGTCCAGCCGGACAGAAGTTAGCCAAAGATATAAAACCTTTATAGCCTTATAACGAGACGAGCATGACATTCTATTCTATTCCATTCTATTCTATAATTAAGATTTTTATGTATTTATAGGAAATTTATACATATGTATAAATGTATAAATATATATAAAATAATAAAAAAAATGTGTATAAATTTATACATATGTGTAAAAATGTACATAACGGGCGTAACGTAAGGAACATCTCAAGTATTAGGTTATCCGAAAAGTTCCTTTCGTTTTATGAAGAAATAATAAACACACAATGTTTTTTCTTTTATATTATTTTATCGAATTACGTACGATCCATTTTGTTTTGTTGAGATAAACGCCGCGACATTTCACTGGCTTGATTTCACGTTTGTATGAAGGTGCGCTGTTGTAGAAAACACGTTTGCGAAAGAAAGGCGCTTTCCGGACAACCTAACACTTGTTACAGCGCTTACAGTATGTAACGGGTGAAACAAATTTCGAAAATTTTTATTTAGGTTTCAATAGTTTATGTTTCTTTAGTTGTGTTTATGCATCAATAACATCCACGGTTTAGATTAGATATACGTATGTACCTAATTTAGTTCTATAGAAACATGTCAATATTATGAACAGCTTATTGGGGATGAATCAGTCTTAAATGTCGGGTAATTATTTTTTTAAAACATGCATGCTATGCATGCCATAATTATCCAAAACGGTTACTTTTTCAAGTGTAACGTGTTACGTTGTAATTTATTATGTAAAGCGTTCAATTTTAAAAAGCTTTCTTTTTTCTTTATATTACTTGCATATCACTATGCTTCTTTTGATTTCAGTGGCAAATCATTATCATAGCAAAAGGGTAAAATTCCAAGCTATTAAGTTTTATCCATTTTCATGTATACTTCGTGTAGAAACTGATCGAAGAAAAGATGATGTTCGTGGAAGAAAGAAGAAAGATGTTTGATATAATTATACTAATCCACGTGAAATATTGGATTTTCAGAATGAACAAACCAAACGATACAGCAGATGCGAATGAAGACAGTAGAACCGGAGTATACGTGAATCATGGTTTGACCGGCTCTGGGAATAGTTTGAATCTCGATCATTCGAACAGTTCTGAAATTCTACATAATTCGTACGAAAGTCACCAAGAAACACAAGGTTCTTCGGATTTTATCTGTAAGCACATGTAACACTAAAATGACTAATTAATTTACATCTGACGTTATTAATATGATCACTTGCATATAAAACCACCGAGTAGCTGAAATCCTTCATTTCCTCTTATCATTTTCAATGAATCGTTGATAGTGCAATTCGCAAAGTATACGAATACGTTGTTATAGCAGATACATTAGATCAATTCGCATAGTTAGACGCGTTTCTTAAAAATGGTTAAAAATGGGTGATTCATAGAAATTACTTGACGAAAATAGAATCGAAAAGATGACAGAGAATCGTGCAAAATAGTTACGTATTATATTGATTGTATAGTAAATTAAGATAAACCTTAACCTCATATTTTTCTATTGCTTTGTTATATCTAGACTACGGATATTTGTGCATTTCTGAGGAATTTAAAGGTTAAGGAATGCACGAAATACACCTAATACGCAGAAATATACAAAATATTCAATGTAAAATACTCATTGTACATAAAATAAGAACAGACACGAATTTTTCCACTTACTATTAAATATATGTGATCTAATTACATGTAACTAAAAATACATACGAGTTAGCGGATTGATAGTAATTTAACAACAGATGTATAACAACAACTTATAAAATAAAGTACAAGGGTGAAACTAGACTAAATCAAACTATCGCCTAATAAGTATACGATAACAAATTGTACGATCGCGTTTTCATATACGTATGTACAGCACGCTCAAATTATTACTTTAACAATACGATGTTAAACGATCCCTATAATCTAAAATTAGAACGATTGATCGTTCGTTCTGCTTTAAATGATCATAGATTAACAATTGATTTACAATCGGTGCCTGAATTATTCTTATTATTTCTTAGTTGAACAACCAAAGAATAGTCAATGATATTATTCCATCTTTGTTATAGTGGTAGAAGAGTCTGGCGAATACAGATTGGAACAGAAGGATAGTTTTGTACATTCCACGTTATATCAGTTGAAGCGACGTTGTAGATCGGCTTGTACGAAGAAAACCATTTATAAAAGGGTTCCAATTTTAAATTGGTTACCAAGGTATAGTTGTCACGATGGACTTGGTGATCTTGTTGCCGGCGTTACCGTGGGTCTTACTGTTATTCCACAGTCGTTAGCATATGCTAATGTAGCAGGTTTACCAGCTCAAGTTAGTATTCCTCGATAATTACAAAGCTCAGTGAAAAAGTGGTACAAACGCATAATTTTCCAAAGCATCGAATAAGTACAGAAAATAATATATAATCGTATTTACGAGGTAATTTTTCTTTATTTATTATATTAATTAACTCGTTACGAATTTCCAAACTTTCATCAGTACGTACCTGTGTACCTATAGTAATATATTTTAAAAGCATACAAATCCTGTGGTAGGGTTTACAGTTGCCTATCTTTTCAATTTTTTATTATCAATTATCAATTTTCTCAAATTAGAAAATTTTGTCGTTTGCACTACTTTTACTTGCTCTCCGTTGATTTCCATCTTAGTTCGCGAGATGTTCTGTTCACATGTGTAAATTATCAAATGAGATAAAAATAAGATCGTTAATGAAAGAAATTGTGTTTTACAGTATGGACTGTATGGTAGCTTTCTAGGCTGCTTTATTTATGTTATATTCGGATCTTGTAAAGACACACCGATGGGACCTAGTGCCATCATATCTCTGCTCACATACCAAACAGTTTCACATCTCGATGCACCATTGCAACACGCGATACTCCTCTGCTTTTTGGCCGGGTTGATAGAACTGATAATGGGTATATTTGGCCTCGGTAAATATCTACAACATATATTTTCCGCTTACGATTTACGATAATGATATCGAAATAAAAGAAAGTTCTGAATATATAACTATTCCCTTTCGTAAATATACGTATAAGTTGGTTCAATAATATGTGTTCCAGGATTTCTAATTGACTTTGTGTCTGGGCCTGTTAGCTCTGGTTTCACGTCAGCGGTAGCTTTAATAATCATCACTTCGCAAATAAAAGATGTACTTGGCATCCCTGCGAGAGGTTCGCAGTTCATTGAAATGTGGAGAAACCTTGCTGAACATATACACGAAACTTCACCTTGGGACGCTGTACTTGGAGTAACTTGCATTGTGCTCCTTTTATTTCTCAGAGTACGTATACATTATTATACATATGCGATCATATCAAAGAATTATTAACACTTTGATAATGTAAGAACGAATAATTTAAAAAATAATATATTTCATTATTCTTAAAATTTCCTGCATTTCTAGTATCAGATATACCAAAAATACATGCATACACACATATTTCCCAATTTTTATAGGAAAGAACTAATAATTGCGCTACTTACATATGATGACATTTTAAATGCTGTATTATTTATTATATGTATTAAATGCTGTACATAGCATGTAAAATGTCTAACTCTCTTAACAGATATTTTGTCTATTTCTCTTTTATAGCTTTTAGCATCGTACAATGTCGGCCCCAAAGAAGAAGAATTGCAAAGTACAAAATATCGCGTGTTAAATAAACTCATATGGTTATTCGGTACATCGCGAAATGCTCTTCTAGTAATATTGTCCGGTCTTTTGGGATACAGCTTTAGAGAAGACTCGCCCTTCAAATTGGTTGGTAAGAACAATAAATTGACATCGGTTATTGATTATGTAAATATATTACTTACTGCATTATTATTAAATATACTAATTTTTTAACAGGATATATACCAGATGGTATGCCAAATGTACGATTACCACCATTTAGTTACATGAAAGATGACAATACAACGGTAACATTTATCGATATGGCTTCAAATTTGGGAAGCGGTATCCTCGTTTTACCTCTTATCTCGTTAATGGAAGATATTGCCATTTGTAAAGCCTTCTGTAAGTTGATACATCATTTTTACACATTATAAATGTATTCTTTACGTGAATAATAGTACCGCTTTATTATATGCGACAAAAAGGAAAGGTTTTCGTATTTATTTCAGCAACTGGAAAATCAGTTGATGCAACACAAGAATTAATAGCGATTGGAATATCAAACATTGGTAATTCTTTTGTTCAGGCGTTTCCTGGTACAGGATCTCTTAGTAGAAGCGCGGTAAACAATGCTTCTGGAGTAAGAACACCAATGGGAGGCATTTACACAGGTAGAATAGTAATTACTAGAATTATTAATTATTTATTATTAATTGTTAATTTAAAATTATTATAATAGAATTATTAATTATTAGTTACTAGAATTGTTTATGTAATTACCAATTTTTTTCATATATATAGGTCTCACACAATTATCATTTGTTTCAGGTACCTTAGTAATATTAGCCCTTTTTTTTCTCACTCCTTACTTCAGCTACATTCCAAGAAGTACATTAGCAGCAATTATCATAGCTGCAGTAATATTCATGGTTGAAGTTAAAGTTGTAAAGCCAATGTGGAGAACTAAAAGTAATAATAATTTAAAATATAAATTGAAAAAGACTGTGAATTACTTTCAAAAAATTAATATGTTTTTTAATATTTTATCTTTACAGAATCAGATTTAATTCCCGGACTGGGTACATTTATCGCATGTCTGTTGTTAAAATTAGAGATAGGTATTCTATGCGGTATTGGATTAAATATTTTATTTATTTTGTACCATGCGGCACGACCAAAAATATCCGTGGAAAAACTTACTGTACGTATCTTTCACTTTTTAACTTATTATTATATATTTTTGTTATTTTTATTATTATTGTACGTATTATTTCTTTAATATTATTTATTTATTCATAGGTTGATGAATATATTTCGACTGTATCTTATGTTACAGACTCGACATGGCATTCGATATCTCATGCTAACTCCAGATCGGTGTTTAATTTTTCCATCTGTTGATTACGTTCGAAATTTAGTAACAAAGTATAGTCAAAGAAATGGGAACATTGCAACCCCGGTTGTAATCGATTGTTCTCATATTTATGGAGCAGATTTTACTGCAGCTATGGTAATTGAAACTTTAATAAAGGATTTCGCATCGAGGGGTCAACCACTCTTCTTCTACAATCTAAAACCTTCAGTTTATGCCGTGTTTGAAGCTGTCGCATCAACTGATTTTGTTGTGTATTATACTCAGGAGGCGTTAGATGATCTCCTTAAAGACAGAGGATACATCAAACAAATTAAATAATGCACATTATTTACGTATATAGAATAACATAATGCAATCTGGATTACCATGTTATTTTACATTGATCGTATAAATGGTAGTCTCTTTCATCTTATGAAAAGTTATTAAACATTTTTCACGATTGTATCACCATAATTAAAATCTACAATTATAGATTTTACCCAAAAATAAAGTATAAGACAAATATTTTTCATTAACGTTCAATGAAACACGTCAAACGCATATCATCGCATTTTATATTTAAAAATGCATTGTGATTAATGTAATTATTTATATCATATATATTATAGCACAAACATGTTTTTAATAAATCATTTTTATGATGTACTATATGAAAAGGAAATTATATTTTAATTGCTCGCTAGTCACTGTCGTTATTTATAAAAAATAAATGACAGTGCATTAGTATAAATGCACTTTATACCAACACTTTTGTGCATTATACGTTACTATAACAAAACTCAAATTTCTATATTTAGTGGGAAATAATTTGTGTCATGGTGAGATTCTTTTGGGGAACGCATCCTTTAAGACTGAACTTGGTAATACAAAAGAACACAAGTAGATTATGGTATAAAGAAAATAAATTATAAGTATAATAACAGAAAAAGGATTAAGAGCATTAATTAGATCAATTAATGTATACATTGTTTCATATTAAAACTATTTTATAAAAATGCATAGATATATTTATATTGTACCACTTTAAGTTACACAAAGAAACATCAATTCTTTTGAAATTTCCTTCAATTTCTGTGCCTCAAAGTATTGTGTCTTAATTACATTTATTTGTGATAGCACTATGGATGGGTAAATATTAGGAGAGAAATGTAAAGAAAAACAAACATACTTTAAATATTTTATTATTAAATCAAGTAAGAATATGTTTCTATTCATTTTCTTGAGAACGTAATCTTGCACTGCCATTAGTTACCCTTATTGAAAGTTGCTGAGCACGTTCAACAATGGATTTACGTTTCTTACTACTTACTCCATGAGCAATCTCAGCACAGAATTTTCTGTTTTGCATCATTAAAACTTCTAATTCCTACAAACCATCCAAACAATAAATATTAATACAATTATTATATAGAATTACTTCAGTATAAAAATTTATTAAATAAGTCAAAATATAAATACAAGTTACGCATATTTTGATATATAAGAATGTACAATTTTTTTATCTATAATAATTGTTGACTTATGAGTGAAAAATTATTCTTTTTACCTTAACATTGTGTACCAGAACTTTCCTGAAACCAGTTGGTAGCATGTGACGAGTTTTCTTGTTGCTACCATAACCAATGTTGGGCATCAAATATTGTCCCTTAAAGCGTCTACGAACTCTGTTGTCAATACCTTTCGGTTTACGCCAGTTTCTCTGAAGAATTATTTTGTTAACATTTTTAAATCAGTTATTGACATTGATAAGTAATAATAAACGATATAAAAAACAAACCTTCAATTTACTATAACGATCACTCTGATGACGAATGAACTTCTTCGTCCTCTTTTTCACAATTTTAGGCCTGTATACCGGTCGAATAGCCATTTTTGTACACTAAGGACATAAATACAATGTAAATTAATTGATATACAGTTATAGTAGCAAATTAATAACAACACATTTTGTCACATATTTTTTAATCGTATAATTGTGACAGTAAATTATTTTTTAAAAATATGATGTATTTAATCAATCTTTATTCATTCATATTAAACTCATATGTGTATATTTTATGTTACACGAACGATTTTTAATAAATTTTCGGATTTTCTGTTGAATTACGTACCGTTTCTTACTACACGCCAAACAAAAGAGGTTATGCTGAACTTGGATCACGGTCGTCTAATGAAGTATTGCGTCTAGTGATACCTTATTTAGTGACACACAAAAAGAAACTATAAATACTTGCTGTTCAAGTAAAGTTAGTCAGATATTCTCTTCAATTTACATCGTAGAGATAACTATTTAACAAAATAATTGCAACTTTTGTTTTAATTTTCATACAATTCAATCGTTTTTAATTTTATTTAATTTTCAATTTACAAAACGCGAGTAAAGCGCCTTAACGCTTCATAGAAACAATCTAACACAAAATTCCCCAAATGAGCATCAAAATTAGGTGTATGTGACAGCATAGTCTATGTATGTAACGCTACGAAAAGTTACCAGATACAGTCTGCTATATCTTTCTGTCAAAGCGTTCTTTGATGAATTCGTATAATGAGCAAGGAGAGTAAATGAATATGTAAATGTGACGTAAAATGTCTTTACCGGGGCTTTTCATTTGAGATATTTGAAACGATGTAACATATGCAGGTAAAATGTACCATTGTGTTAATATTTCAATACGATTTGATGTGCAAAATTTGAAGTATTAATAATTATCTCCTTTAAAGTACCGTATCACAAAAACGAACTATAACTTATTTACTGTTCCGTTATGTGATTAACGGAAATTCTAATGAATTTTTTTAGTTAGTTTTTCATAACGATTTTGAATAAGTGCCGAATTTTTAATACTGGATACGTTACATGCTTTGCGACAATTGTAATATACATTGATATGTACATATTTCAATATTTGTTCTGTATCGGACTAAACAAATTTTTTTTAATATCGCTATGATCTGTGAATTCCTGATAAAAGTATTAGAATAAAATTATTACAATAAAAATTAATGTACTGTTCACAAAGAATTGTGTCAAATATATAGTCCCAATTTTATTCAATAGACTACCTTCAATATTGCACCAATGGCTTTATTATATGATAAAATTATTCATATAATTTAATTATTAGTTATTTTATTAACATTTTTATTTCATTTTTATTTACAGCAATATAAAGAAATATAATTGATTGGTACTATGTTTTAAAAAATGCCATCTGAGATTAATGTTAAAAATATAGGTTCTGAAAAAGATAATGGAGAAAATGAACCTGAAGAACAATCTGTTACGTTATTAACAGTTGGCGTGACAAGTGAAGAATCTTCAGCTACGGTAAATCATGTGGAAACCAATACCATAAGAAATAATAGTAAAAAAGTGATTAAGTCTGATGTTAGAAGTGATTTTATAGAACAGGATAAGAATCCTTCTTTGTCATCAGATGTTAACTGTATGTCAAATGAAAATGAATTACAGCAACAAAAAGCATCTTCTAATGAAGAAGTAATTGATAAAACAAGTAATATTCAGGTACCAAATACCCTTGAAGAATTAAGTGCATGTTCTGAATCAAAATGTAATAAAGGAAGTGTAATTTCCAAAAATGCTGGTGCAGCTGCATTAGCATCGGGTTGTGAAATTGATGATATTGCTAGTGTTTCAAGTAGGTTGGATGATGAAATTGCACAAAGCTCGAGACAAAAACATTTATCATTGTCTCATAAAAACTTAACAAGAAAAAAGTGTTTCCTGGCAAGTATAGATAGTAGTCCTGGAAAGGTAAACAGTTTTGTAGAACAGCTACCTTTATCTTCTAGAAACATGATCAGAAAGAAACAATTTTTTAGCAAAGATTTGCAATCTAGTAGTACAGAATCACAATATGAACAGAGTACAGGTGACAAACATAACAATAATGATGACAATGTTTTGCAACAATTTAGTTCTCAATTTAGTACTCACAACAGAGATTCTATGAAAGATGCTTGTAGCTTACCATTACAGGGTATAGCTTCTTGCAGTTCTGATGAACCATTACAATTTCTGAGCACTTCAATAAGTGAAACACATAGCAATGATATTGTTAATACACATAAATCATTAAGTATAACAGAAAATAATAATAAGAGTACAAGTGAAAATTTAAGCAGATTAAATGAAGCTGGTAGTTCACACACATCTAAAAGTGTGCCAAAATCACAAAACACGTTAACAGATTTAGTACATTGTAATGATATTACAAAAAAACCATTTAAACTGCCAATTTTAGAAAATTTATCTGAAACTGCCAGTGCTCAGCAGCATGAGTTGGAAGAAAATGCTGTGGCACTATTGGAACCATCATCAACTAAAGAAGCCCAAGGCATTGAAATAGAACCTCGTTCTTCAAACAGTAGTGATGCAAGTAATTCTGATACAGAATCACAGCAAGCAGTTCTAGGTCATAATGGGACCAAAAAGGTGCAGTTACTTTAACTGTATTAAAATTTGATAAATATTTATTATTATGACACTCAAATAATTCAGCATTCTATTGTTATTTTTAATGTTTAATCTTACTCATGTACTAAATGTTTCATATTTCTCCTCAAATCAAACAAGTTTCAATATTTGATATATGCAAATATGTATATTTCCTTTACACTTTTATATATGCACATGCAATTTGATTTTCATTTCAAAATTGTTAATAGATTAATATTACACTCCTTCAAATTTATAAATTAAATTTTAGTATAAAACATGTTGAAAATAGAATTGTTTTAAAATCACAATTTATAAAATATATTTTACTTCAGAGACCATGTGATACAAATGGTATTGTAACAAAAGAAGGTGTGGAATATTATCAATTGTGGCGAAGTACAGAAGGCTTTTCATTTCCTGAAGGTTTATATGAAACATTGTATCCAAATCCTCCACCACTACCACCACGGGTAACGCACAAACTTTTACATAGAAGTAATGCTTTACCAACTGGCCCACCAGAATTACCCAAAAGACATCCTCAAAAATATTCTGCACCCTTGCACCCTGAAGATTGTTTTGGATTTGAAATTGTAGATGTTGATGAAGCTTCTAATTCAAAGGTAATTTAATGAAATATATGCACTGCGGTTAATTGGTAAGCATATAATGTAATTTTAGCTTGTATTTAATGTTTTTTAGTGAATATTGATGTTTCATATAAAGTTTTTACAATTTTTTATATTTATATGATTCCCGTATTTACATTGTTATAATCAATCCCCTTAATATTTTAGTCGCGGAGAGCTGTTACAAAAAGTATAGCGCTGTTAAGTTCACCAAGGCCGCCTAGACCATTAGAAAGACCAATATCTGGTTTAACAAATCCATTAGAGTGTCCACCAACACCTACACATCGTCCAAAGCCATTGCGTCCGTTACCGATGTGTCAAACATCTAATGTACCATTACCGTCTGAGGAACCTTTGCCACCATGTAAGATAAATTTTGCATAACTTTAATAATGTTATAGTGTAATTAAATAAGAAAATTTTATTGAATATATTATTATCGCAGCATGGGAAGCAAGAATCGATAGTCATGGTCGGGTGTTCTACATAGATCATATTAATCGAACGACAACTTGGCAAAGGCCCAATTTAACAACACGGAACACTGGCTGTGATCTTCGGAGGCAGCAATTAGACAGACGTTATCAGAGCGTTCGTCGAACTATTTCTCGACCCGACAATATTGATCGCGAGCCGTCTAGTTCGCAACATGCAAATGGAAATAATTTCGAGAATATGGAACGACCGAATGAACGAGTCGAAAGAATTGAAAACGAACCATTCGATATTAATACGAGTCCACCAGTATTATTTTTAACGAGACCCGATTTTTTCACAGTATTACATAGTCATGCAGAAGCAGTGGAATTGTATAATCGTAATCCCAGTTTGAAACACATGATTAGCAAAGTCAGGAGAGATACAGCAGTTTTTCCGAGATACGAACATAATAGAGATTTGGTTGCATTAATAAATTTCTTTTCCGATCCGGCTAAAGAACTTCCAAGAGGCTATGAATCAAAACTTGATAGAACAGGCAAAGTAAATATGCCACGATTTAAATTATTTTCATTATTTGAGAAATCTTTCTGATAGTCACTTGTTAATATTTTCAGAAATTTTTCATTTGTCATGCAAGAAAAGCAACATCTTTCATTGATCCAAGATTACCTACTGAACCGACTCACACACGAACATTATTGGATGAAGCACCTGTACCTCCACCTAGACCACAACAGTCAGCTATTACAACTACACCCGATATACCTGTAGCTTATAACGACAAAGTTGTTGCCTTTTTGCGCCAACCAAATATAATGGATATCTTAAAAGAAAGACATTCAGCATTAGGACAAAATATTGCTCTTCGAGAGAAAGTAAATACGATACGAATTGAAGGGACGACTGCTTTGCAACGATTGGGACATGACGTACCTCTAGCATTATTATTAAGGTACAAAATAATCTAATTTCTGAAGGCGGTAAAGGATGAAATAATATTAAAATATTGAATTTATTGTTGCAGTTTATTTGAACAAGAAATTATGTCATATGTACCTGGAAACGTAGGCAGATCTCCATTAGGTAGTCCGCATGCTTCGCCTGGCTTAACAAGAGCTTCTGCTAGAGCTCCAGCTCCATATAGAAGAGATTTTGAAGCTAAACTTAGAACATTTTATAGGAAGCTAGAAAGTAAAGGATATGGACAAGGTCCAGGTAAATTAAAGTAAGTATATTTCAATATAAAAAATGTATAAATATATTTATTATATTATACACTTTTTATATATTTTATTTAGATTACATATTAGAAGAGAACATTTCTTGGAAGATGCTTTCACTCGTATTATGGCTGCTTCAAAAAAAGACTTGCAAAAAAGCAAGTTAGTTATTATGTTTGATGAGGAAGAAGGTGTAGATTATGGTGGCCCATCCCGTGAATTTTTCTTTCATCTGTCGCGCGAACTTTTTAATCCTTATTACGGTTTATTTGAATATTCTGCTAACGACACTTATACCGTACAAGTGTCGCCAATGTCAGCTTTTGTAGATAATTACCATGATTGGTTCAGGTTTTCAGGCAGAGTATTGGGTTTAGCTTTAGTTCACCAATATCTGCTTGATGCCTTTTTTACAAGACCATTTTATAAAGTTCTTCTGAGAATACCAGCGAGTCTAAGTGATTTAGAGAGTTTAGATCAAGAATTCCATCAAAGTTTAATGTGGATTAAAGAAAGAGATATAAGTATTGAACCATTGGAATTAACTTTTTCGGTCACGGAAGAACTTCTGGGCCGAGTAGCTGAACGTGAACTAAAACCAGGAGGAAGAAACATTGCAGTTACGGAGAAAAATAAAAAGGAATACCTTGAAAGAGTTGTACGTTGGAGACTTGAGCGCGGCATTGCCGAACAAACGGAGTCTCTAGTTCGTGGATTTTATGAAGTCGTAGATCCACGATTAGTATCAGTTTTTGATGCACGAGAGTTAGAATTAGTAATAGCTGGAGCGGCAGAAATTGACCTTAACGATTGGAGAACGCATACAGAATACAGAAGTGGTTATCACGATGCACATCCAGTAGTAGAATGGTTTTGGAGCAGTATAAGCCGATTTACTAATGAACAACGATTAAGACTGCTACAATTCGTTACTGGTACATCAAGCATTCCATATGAAGGATTTGCAGCTTTACGTGGATCTACAGGACCACGGAAATTTTGCATTGAAAAATGGGGAAGGCCAAATAGTTTACCCAGGTATAAAAGTTGTCTTAAAACTAATATAATGAACAGAACAATTAGAATTCTTATAATATTTATGCTATGAATGTTTTTTAAATTTGTTAATAGTATCATTTTGTTTATTCAATAATGCTATTCTTCAAAATAGATAACTTTTTAGGGCTCATACATGCTTTAATCGCTTGGATCTTCCACCGTATCCTACGCCTGAAATTTTATACGAAAAGCTTTTATTGGCTGTAGAAGAAACAAATACTTTTGGAATAGAGTAAGAGAATTTGCTATGATTACAGCAAATGCATAATGATATAAGAAAAACATCAAGGTTCGTGTTATTTGAATAAAGCATCATTGCAAATTTAAAGATAGATTGGTAAGATTGGTAATGTATTCTACTATCCAAAAATTCATGATCGGATTTTTAGATTACTACAATCAAAACTGTATCAAAATGTAAATATCTAACAAAAACAGTTGCGCATATTTTGAAAATTTTAAATATTGTATACATATTGCTGTAATCTATTTATATTAAAACTAAATAACGTAGTACATTTCTTGTATAAAAATTACAGATTTAATACATTAAGAAAAAATTCTTAGGTATGAATATAAGCAATTATTTCTGTTCAAACTTCTATACTTCTAGAAATTGTTTGGAAAACATTATAGATATATGTGGTATAGAAAAAACTGATTTTGAAATTGATACAAAAATAAGCGACTTATTTAGCATAATTTCTCTAAAAGCTTCCTTTCTTTGTATTTTGCAAAAAAACTTTTACAAATTTTTTATAAAAATTGAAGAGCATTTAATATCGCATTTCATAAAAATATATAATGCAGCTATGTAGCTAATTTATTCTGTCGTCTACTTAGTTTGTAGGTATAATATTGATTTCTAGTCTGTATTTTTAAATATTCAATTTTGCAGCTATTTTTCTAATATTTTCAGACATTCCATGTCAATTTATTTAATATTTTCTTAATTAATTTACGCAGTTCTACAATGAAGCAAAAAGAATGTTTATAAAACAAAAACTTTTTACTGCATATTTAGTGATATCTTCTCACAAGTAATCAAGACGTTTCATAAACATTCTTCCAACGTGTTTTATATAATTTATCTTCATACTAAATAAACATTTCAAGTATTTGGTATTAATCAAGAATGTTTAAAATGTCCAGAAAAGCAGTTAATGAATAAACAATGAAAATATGAATAGTATATGAAGAATACACAGTCAATGAAAGTAATAAGAATGATCAATCATCTCATTCAGTTATTAATTTCACATTTAATATTAACATAGACGTTTTATAGAATTTTATTTAATATGTAGGACATCGTTTGTAATTCGTTTATTTAATTCTTTAAAACTAATTTTAGAAAAAACTATACTAAACAAACGTTATAATATTACTTGAAGAATTGGTGAGCATGTAGATGGACCTATACTTCAAGATTTAGTCTACCTCTTGAACTTTAATCTCGCTTTTGCGGCATTAATGTAAAAAATTTTCATCTGTTAATCATTTAATCGTTCCTCATCTTAAAAGAAAAGAAAACATGTATAATATACAAAACACATACGGGTTTCTGTAATGTGCAAGAGATAATACAACATAACTTTATTTATATTTCTCCTGATGCAAAATTATATTATAAAATAAATATAAATTGTTTATTATCTAGTAGAATTCAAAATGAAGTATTAAATATCTATAAAAATCGGCAAAAAAAAAATGACGATTAAGAATGACGATATAAAATATGAAAAACATTTTTATATGTTATTTAATCTTAAAATTTCGTTTAAGTGATTGTTTGGTTTTGTGTGATGTTAGTAGTAACAACGTCGATAAATAACAATAATAACATTAATGTAGTAATAATAGAAACAATATTTATTAAATAGAAATACTAATATTATGTGATTGTTGAAGATAAGTTGCACCTTATATTATCTGTAAACTAGTCATATAGCATGGCAAATTATAGACTATTTAGTACATACTGTACAAGTTACAGGCATTGTAATATTAGATAACACATAACATTTACAATGAACCATGACTGTGTGAGAGCATTCTTTACTTTATTGTTAAAGAAAATAAAATGTGCCTCTTTTGTTATGTTACATTAAACATTGTTCTTCCTTTTTTATAATATCCAATCTACTTTCATATAAAAAAAATTATAATAAGCAAACTTTTCTAATTTATAGAATAATTTCTTACGAAAAATTAGGTATTCAAAGGAAGTGAAAACTTTAAACTTAACGGATGGTATCTCCTAAAAAATCTAATTTAGTCGTGACATGTCATACAATTTTCTAAAAATATATGCCGAAAGTGTGTACAATTACATTTTTACGTTCCGAGATTTAAAGTTAAAAATTATCCATCAGGTTAAATGTGAAATATTTTTAATTAAAAAAAATTTGCGGTACTTGACAATTTTATTTCTTAAATAACGCAAAATCGAGTTGGTGATTCATAGTTCTAACAAAGAAAGTTTGTCGATAAAGTTTTCATTAGTTGCACATGTATGTTCATTATTATGTAATGGTTATACACAAGACAATACCAATGCATTTTTCCATAGTCGACTTATAATCAATTTGATGTTTTATTTTATAAAATACCAATATTCTTTGTTTCGCGAAAATATAAGATATTTGACAAATGTCTTTGTAGAAAAATTCTATGAAGACAATGTTGCAGTCTATGCATGAACATAGTGCAAAATCTGTTCGAAATGTTTGAATCAATAAATGTCAGGTTATGAAGGTCACGACAGGATGTAAGAACAAAAATAATGAGGGTAAAGAAAGGCAGCACCGTAGTAAAGTGCAAAAAAAATCAATTACGGATTAGAACCAAGGTTTTTAAATATATTTTTAGTACGTATTCATACAATAAATTTTATATTTCAGATAATATACTTGTATACCAGTACCAAAATGATATTTATTTTCTTTTCTTAAAATCAAAAAAGAAAAATTTTGAAATTTAGTAATGATATGTTAATAATGTGTTCTAAAAAATATATACTTTTTAATTTACTTTTTACAACCTTTTGTAACACTAAATTTTTGTGTATTTTTTTGTTACGACAAATTCATAATTCATTGTGCGAATATAGATAGATGATATACATATGTTTTCAGTTATTACAAATATGTTAATGATAGATAAAAATTTTTGTGCGCGAGAGATATAATTTTTATTATACATATATATCATTTTAATATAATACTGTAATATAATAATATTATTTTGTGATTGTGTTTTAATAAACACTGATATCTAAATAAATGATGCAATATCATTATCAAAATATTCCATTATCTTTTTACAAGTTGTATTTGTGAATCCTGATATTAGGAAGCATAAAACTTGAAATTGACCAATTTAATATGCATTCGTAAATTGTAGAAATAGCAAAATTTAAATTTCATATATCGAGGACTATTAAATACAACTGAAGTACGAATTACGTAGTAGAAAGATAAAAAATTAATTTTTAACGATATTAAAGATGAAAACATTAAATCCAATTGTCCTTCCTTCATTAAGAATAATTTGATAAAAGCTATATAATATGAATATAATTATTCGCGCTATTTTATCAGGCAAACTAAGAAATCTGTTTAAAAAATATGGTCATATAACCTACAAAAGTATAATTACAAATTTAGATTCAAATTGAACGACTTAAAGCATTAGTCAAGAAGAAAGCAATATTTGTAAACTAAATTAAATGAAAAATGTATTATGCAAAAAAAGAGGTTATATAAAATAATTACAGACATTATGCCTAAATTTCAGATATACCAAATGATTTATAAACATTATAAGTAAATTATAATTGATTTTCAAGGAGGAATATTAGCGTCCTACAAAATGACCAAAAAAGTATTTGGCTAGAAAATGGAATAAGGATCCGACGCCCACGCAGGTTACAGCCCTGACAACGTATGTATGATATCCGCCGACAATGCTGTTTCGTGTGCGCAAACAGGCAAGTCGTACGGCGCGCGCGCACGTTTAGTTCGACGCGTTTGCGTTAAACTTTGTCTAGACTTCTCATCGATTGGTTTTTAGAGTACCCGAAGTATATTCAAAAAAATCACTTCCGTGCTTCAATATAGAGTAGTAGTAATGTATTGGTAGAAGAGGACTGGCCGCGTGTCACACCTTATATCGTCCATGTTTCTTCACCAGTCTAACATAAGTACGATCGTTGATTCTCACCTTTGCACACGCAAATCAACCCACCCGCAAAATCATCGAACAACGGCAGCCATCTTTGCTGGCTCCAAAACGGGCTGTGGTTTGTGACAGAGAAGACGGTAGTGGTTCTTGATGCGGTTCACGCGACCATCTCGTCGCCTATGCACCCTACGAGAGATCGGAAATCATTTTTAAGTGTGACTAATCAGAATAACTAAGGAACTCGTGTCACGAATTCGAGCTACCGAAATATGGCAATGGAGACGCCGAGGGAGCGTGAGATTGCCGCGGAGGACAGTATCAAGGTAGTCTGCAGATTTCGACCTTTGAACGACTCCGAGGAAAAGGCTGGCTCGAAATTCATCGTAAAATTCCCATCCGGCGGCGAGGATAACTGCATCTCTATAGGGGTACGTAGATTTTACACACGTCATTCTCGTTTTTAGTTATCACATTTAGTTAACCGTGTTCAGCTTACGTGTGATGTCATCGTGCACAGCTGACAGCTGCTCTCTCGGTCCTTCTCTATATTCAGTATATTCTATCTGTAAACCGTCATGTTATGCATTTAACGCCGATTAAAGGAATCCTTCGATCGACGCACCGGATGATTCATTTTTGTTATTTTCGGCGAAATGGAGATTTCATTCCGCCTCCATCGGTGCTTCGTCGAGCTGAACGATTTCCTCACGTTGACGCATCTATTTCAGCGAATGATTAAACCGTAATTTCGAAGTGGATACAGTACCGAATTGTCTACGATCGAACTTCTTTTTCGTTCATCGACGGTAGTCAATTGTCAATTTAACTACATATATATATATATTTTATGGCGTTAAAAATTGTTGTTGGCCTCAGATTCGTCAAATACAAGTTCAACTTTGTGAAATGTTTGAGATCGCATTCGCTACAACTTAATTTAATGAACGATCTCATGTTTCTTATAATTATTAAATTTTTGTAAAATATTTCCACTACCTATAGCCTTAATTCCTTTTTATCCTCATTATACCCTTGCAGAAAATATATGTACACTTCATGATTTTTTTTATATATTACGATTTTATCAGCTGTACTAATAAATAAATCCTCATTTTATAATAAGATAGATAAATATATAGATTATCAAATCATTTAAGTGATTAGGACTTTTTTAATTGATAGTCAGTACTTTTAAATATTTGTCTTTCTATCTATCTCTTTCTTGCATTGTGATCTTATTGCTTCTATATAAACAAATAATTTAATTTTTGTAATTGTATATAATTTTGTATTAAGAATATTAAACAGATATATAATTATATATTATGAATATTTGTTAAATTTATTATTGTATATAGAAATTAAAACTATTCCTAATGATATTTTTACTTTTGTAGCATGCAATTTGAAATGATCCGACATGTATTTTTAAGTAGATACATGTTCGTGAATGTACCATTTCATATAGAAGTCTTTTGATCTTGGAGCTCAGTAAAGATATCGCTATTGTTTTAAAAGGTTCCTGATACAAAGCTTCATTGAGTGCAATTGTTCCCCTTTTTTCCTATATTCTTCCATATTTCAAAGGGACTTACAAATACATATGTAATATATAATTTTCTCTACAATATTTTATTTGTGTTTCACACTGATTCGTGAAATATGTAAGATAAAAATAGAATTTTAATAAAGTTAAGGTATTGTTATTTATTTAAAATTGGCAAAGATTTGTCTTATGTCATTAATTTTTTAAATGAATATTATTTAAGTACATTTTGTTTAAAAGTCTCAGGATACCTAGTCAAATTTGATAAAAACCTGTAAGTATTATTGAAATCAATAAAATATTAAAAATAATGCTATATTTTACAGAATTATATATATAATAACAAACATGTTTAAAAACATAATAACTCTATACTTTACCAAAATCAATAGAAATTAGTCATTTTTTCGTCTATATATACCATGTGTATTTTAAGTATCGTATTTACTAATTTTGGTATTTTAGCAATTATTACTTTTTTAATAATTTCTCTATTGATATTTTTCTTTCTTATCTTTCATTCCCTTTATGTAATATTTCACTTCTGTCCGTCATTGTGGATATTTTTGTTTCGTACTTTTCGTCCTAACACACCCTATAGTATTCCGATAAGGTTAACATCAGCCAATAGCTACTTCACCATTACATTTATTTCTGTTGTATTTAGTATTTCTTCTAGACATTTTTTACATATCTTCGCTAGATACATAAGATGATTATCATGAATGAAATAGTTTCGATTAATGTAACAGAGATTACGTTTGTTTGTGCAATATACACAAATATCTTTTTCTTAAAATTTTTTTTTTTAACAAATTGCTCGTTGTGTTGTTTTCGGTCCAATTTCCAATTCGCTTTTACATAGGAAACATTTTCTATTTTTATACATTAATTATTATTTAATTCTTAAATCAAACAAAAGTCCGTCGCTCGGATTTAAAAATTACAAATTTAGATTTATTCGTAATATAGTCTTCTAGTGACTAATGTTGATGATTTTTAGCGTACTAAAGTCTTTTTTAGAGTTGCGTACCTTCAAAATCTACTTTCCACAAATCGCGAAATTAGTTTTATTTGTTATTTATCAATTTTTGCTTTTGGAGTAGTTTTTCTTTTATTACGTTTACAAA
The DNA here is from genome assembly GCF_041682495.2 of Bombus fervidus. Lineage (NCBI taxonomy): Eukaryota > Metazoa > Arthropoda > Insecta > Hymenoptera > Apidae > Bombus > Bombus fervidus. The sequence goes on along the minus strand of NC_091530.1, from coordinate 8,997,129 downwards.
AATCGATTCTCAATTATTACCTTTCTCATTTCAACCTGTAGTTGCGAAATTATGTATCACAGGCTATAGACAACGGAAGAAGTTCTCACTTTCTTCAAAATTTCTCTTGTAGAATAGCCTCTTCTCCTGATAAAAAGACTCTCTCAGAACACTTCGCTATACTCAAGTCTTTTCTCTTATTATTAATATGCGACGTGCACACGAAAAGTATTCAAAACGAAGTGATTTCAACTGAAGCTTTGAATTAGCTAGAAAATTTAATTTATGTTTCTGTAATTCTATAATATGTTCTAAATATTTGTATAAATCAAAAAAATATGCGAACATAGCCATCGTGAATTAAAGGAACGGAAAAAAATGTTCTGCTCACGGCTATCATAACGGAGCGTATCTCTAATAATTCACATATATTTTTCATTTTTGTAAATTTTCATTATTCGGACAATGAAATATTTTATTGTCATATAATCAACCAATGCGTACTAATACATCTGTAAATTGTATTAATAAAACTATGTAATTCGAACAATTTAAATTGTACAAATATCATATGAAAGTTTATCAAAATATGGCTTCATTTTTTAAAACTTTTGCATAGTAGCGTATATTCTTTAATTTAATATTGTAATATTATTTTAGGGAAAAGTATATCTTTTTGATAAAGTATTTAAGCCAAATGCTACTCAAGACAAAGTTTACAATGAAGCGGCTAGATCAATTGTCACAGATGTGTTGGCAGGCTACAATGGCACTATTTTTGCATATGGACAAACATCTTCAGGTAAATTGAAATTTTGTATTAAGTAAAATACATAAATATGTGTTATTAGTTATTGATATCAAAGTTAAGTTCTAATATGATTCTGCTAATGAAATATTTATGTGTGAATTAGGAAAAACGCACACTATGGAAGGTGTTATTGGAGACCCAAATAAACAGGGTATTATTCCCAGAATCGTTAATGACATTTTCAATCATATTTATGGCATGGAAGAGAATTTGGAATTTCATATCAAAGTATCGTACTTTGAAATCTACATGGATAAGATCAGAGATCTTCTTGATGGTAAGAACTTTATTATTCATTTTACTTATATATCTAACATGAAAAATCTTAAAATTGTTACTTATAATTTTATTATAAATTTTTCATTCTCAGTGTCCAAAGTGAATTTAAGTGTGCATGAAGATAAAAATCGAGTACCATTTGTAAAAGGTGCAACAGAACGCTTTGTATCTAGTCCTGAAGAAGTGTTTGAAGTGATAGAAGAAGGAAAATCAAATAGGCACATTGCTGTAACTAACATGAATGAGCACAGCTCACGTTCTCATTCTGTATTCTTAATTAATGTAAAACAAGAAAACTTAGAAAACCAGAAGAAGCTATCAGGAAAATTATATCTTGTTGATTTAGCTGGTTCAGAAAAGGTGACTTACATCTAGTCTATTAAATCTATCATTACATCTACTCCCTTCTCCTCAGAATATACCTGTTTTATGTTTATATTATATTTTAGGTTTCAAAAACTGGAGCAGAAGGCACTGTACTGGACGAAGCAAAAAATATTAATAAATCCCTATCAGCTCTTGGAAACGTAATTTCAGCTTTAGCTGATGGAAATAAAACTCACATTCCTTACCGTGACTCAAAGTTGACTAGAATTTTGCAAGAATCTCTTGGTGGCAATGCTAGAACTACGATTATTATTTGTTGTTCACCAGCTAGTTTCAATGAATCAGAAACAAAGTCGACTTTAGATTTTGGTAATAAAAGAGATCTTTATTTTTGTCTTGACTAAATATATGAAGTTTCTCGATTATATATTTAATTATTTTCTTAGGTAAACGAGCTAAGACTATAAAGAATGTTGTATGCGTTAATGAGGAATTAACGGCTGAAGAATGGAAGCGTCGCTATGAGAGGGAGAAAGAGAAGGCAGCTAGATTGAAAGGAAAAGTTGAAAAATTGGAGGCTGAATTATCTCGTTGGCGACAGGGTGAAACAGTTAAACTCGAAGAACAATTTAATTTGGTTGAAGCATCAGATGTTACAACTCCAATTAATATGTCCATTGAGGGTACTATACAATTTACTTTATAAGAATGAGAACGTTGTGACATATATTATATAATTTATAATGCTTTCCACAGGTAAACTTGACGATGGTCCAATGCCGGCCACTCCTGGTGGCAATTTGATGGCTGGATCTTTATCTAATGAAGAACGGCAGAAACTAGAAGAAGAACGTGAAAGACTTTACCAGCAATTGGATGATAAGGATGAAGAGATTAATCAACAATCGCAATATGTTGAAAACTTGAAAGAACAAATTCATGAACAAGCAGAATTAATTGCAACTGCAAGGCGTGAATACGAGAAACTTCAACAGGAGGTAAATCGAACACAGCAAGAACATGAACGGGCTAAGGAAGAAGTAAAAGAAGTTTTACAAGCATTGGAAGAGTTAGCAGTTAATTATGATCAGAAGTGTCAAGAGGTATCTTATGTCAATAGCTAATTTCTTATATTATCTGTACTGAAAGATATGAGGATATTATTATATTATATATACATTCTTACAGTGTGATATTAAAAAGAAAGAAACAGAAACTTTGACAGAAGAACTTTTAGCAAAACAAACAACACTGAACAGTACTGCTTCAGAATTACAACAATTGAGAGATATGTCTGCACATCAAAGGAAACGTATTGCAGAAATGTTAGCAAACTTCTTGAAAGATTTAGGTGAAATTGGAGTTGCTATTGGTGGCGATGAAAATCTAAAGGTAAAAACTGATTTACTACATCGTTTAAAGAATTTCTTATAATGCAATTACATAAAGTATTACAAATCTCATATTTTATAGGTTGTGCCTACAGAAAGCAATGGTAAACTTGAAGAGGAATTCACAGTGGCAAGGCTATTCATTAGCAAAATGAAATCAGAGGTGAAGAATTTAGTACAACGATGCCAAGGATTAGAAAGTTCCCAAGTAGACTGTAACAAGAAAGTAAGCGTTCGATTTCGTACTCTTTGAATTCATTATATTTGATTTTTACAATATAACGCTCATTGGTCAATTTTATTTTAGGTTGCTGAATATGAAAAAGATCTGGCTGAATGTCGTTTATTAATTTCTCAACATGAAGCTCGTATGCAAACATTAACGGAATCAATGAAAGTGGCGGAAGCACGTAAACGTGCTTTGGAGGAAGATGTTGATGCTTTACGCGAAGAATGTGCCAAGTTGAAGGCTGCAGAACAAGTACAAGCAGTTACAAACAAAGAAAAAGCAGAAGAAAAGGAAGCAGCAACGAAAATGAGAGTAGCATTGGAAGAGCAAATGGATCAATTGCGAGATGCTCATCAGAAACAAGTAAATATACATTTTACATTACTATATATTATTGTTATTATTATGAATAATTCAATACTAAATATTATTATTATTAATTGAATGTAGGTCGCAGCGCTTAGGGATGAACTGTCTGAGAAGCAAGAATTGATCAGTGAACTTAAAGATTTGAACCAGAAATTCACATTAGCTCATCAGCAAATGCAAGCTGATTATGAGCGATTGAAACAAGAAGAAGCAAACAAATCTGTTAAATTGCAAGAATTAATTTTACTTAATGAACGCCGTGAACAAGTACGTAAAAATTTGACAAAAGATATAGAGCAATTAAAAGTCCAAATTTCTGTAATTGTTAATTAATTTTTATAGGCTCGAAAAGATCTTAAAGGTCTGGAGGAAACAGTAGCCAAAGAACTTCAAACATTGCACAATCTGCGCAAATTATTTGTTCAAGACCTTCAGACTAGAATAAAGAAAACTATGATCGCAGAAGATAACGAAGACGATGGTGGATCACTTACACAGAAACAGAAGATTTCCTTCCTTGAGAATAATTTAGATCAGCTTACGAAGGTACGTGATTGAAAAATTCAGTAATTAAAATTCCAAATTTGGTCGCTGAATATTTTTAATGCGTAATTATACTCTCCATCAAAACACTATCTATATATTTTTAATAGGTTCATAAACAACTTGTGAGGGATAACGCTGATCTTCGATGTGAATTACCCAAACTTGAAAAGAGATTGCGAGCTACGATGGAGCGTGTAAAAGCTCTGGAAACAGCATTGCGAGATGCCAAAGAAGGTGCAATGCGAGATCGTAAACGTTATCAATATGAAGTAGATAGAATCAAGGAAGCGGTTAGACAGAAGAATCTGGCTCGTCGTGGACCTAGCGCGCAAATTGCTAAGCCAATTAGAGCTGGTCAACACCATTTAACCAATGTTAATGCTATTAGAACAGGAAATCGTGGTGAGTAATAATTTGTATAGTTTTCTTTGTTATATATAACTTTTTCCAATGCATATAATTAAGTATCTATATTTTTACTTTTACACACAAATCGTAGGTTTGTTCAATTTTGCATAAAAGGAATCGATAAAAATATTATACATTTTGGAATATATTATTTAATATACTTAAATATAAATCATATAATTTCATATAAAGAATGAAAGATTATTTAAAAGAACAAACCTTACGAGAATTTTGATTTTAATTTTCAATTCTTTTTTAATAAGTGAGTATGGGTGATTTTATTTATAAAACGTTAATTTTGCGTTAATATTTTTGGTGATATTAGTTTTGATGTTTGTTTATTTTTTCATGTTTTTATTCAGATATGGGTAACAGCGTACAGTGATCGTGAGCATAATGCCAAACCCTTCACTTTTACAGAAAACGAATGCAAGAACGCTTTCATCAATGAAAGCAATAGAGTTCCAGAGACTCTAATTTGTAGTGGATACCCATAAATGTTACAACTATATAGTAAGGGTAATAGACGTAATATATCCGCAAGGAGCACCGCCAGTTCTTTTTATTTGTCTCGAAACAAGCATGTGCTTATTAATGCAAATAAGTGCATTAAGTTATAAAATTAGTGCTGCATGTCCTATCGATTTGTAAATAGTTAATTTTTATAAATTATTTAACTTAATATCATGCACGATAAATAAAGGTGAATGTCTATCAAATAATCATGCAAAGGCCTCTTATGAAGAATATTTCATTATTTATTTCTATCAAAATTTTGTATACTATATCCTATGTCTTTAAAAAGACAAATGAATTCCATTATCATAGAATAGAAAATAAATTCCTGAAAGTGACACTAATGCAATTTGATCGACTTGTCTACAGTAGTTTTAATTAATCTGCTATCGACATTGAAGTTTCCCGACAAATGAGGCAGTACTATTTAAGATTTGGTAGGTATCGCTGACATGAAATGCGATTGGACATGCGGCTTTGAAAAAAACTGTAGGAATGATCGTGGCTTATAAGTATTTATAATTGTAAGAATTCTCTCCATTGCTATTAATACACTCGTGACAACAGATTTTTCGGACCAGAAAGCTCGCTTAACCGAGAGTGTTAAGTTTGTTGGCTATTCTATATATTATTAAGGTCCAAGAACCAATGGCTTTATGAACATTTTCGACAGAAGAATTTCATCGCTATCCTCGTTCACATTTATTTTATTATAGTACAGTTTTCATTGCATGAATCTTTATATACTCATCTAATTTAAATTAATTTATTATCGCTTATTCTTGTTTATATCAGAGGCTTTTATACTACATTTAAAGTTCTGTAGGCCAATGAAATTTGGCCTATAGGGTAAATCTTTTGTCTTAGATATACGTGTTAGTTTACGTTTCTTCATGTTGAGCTTATGCTCGGAAGTTACCTAGATGTATGTATACTGTACGTCTAATAGTGAGCTTTTGCACAGGTCTGCTTAAGTTCCTAAAACCTGTTGCAGGCCGCCGAAAATTCGCTCACACATGTATCTCTTTATTTTTCAGTGTAACAATTGAACGTAACGTTATACACATGCATTTTTTAGAAAACTCTATTCTTTAATCATATTTGTCGATAATTAATGCTTTTCAATGTGTACTTTTTATGTATTTTTTTTGTAATTGTTTTATTTATGGTTCTGATAAAAATGTACGAGCCACACGTACTTGATGTATTGTCCAGAGCAGGAGAATTCTAAACAATATTAATTTAAGATAGGTTTCTGTAAACTGTGCGCGATTAAATATTTGTTTGTGATACGTTGGAATCTTATTACGCATAGATTCCTTATGGTATGTAGGCAAAAAAGATTAACATTTTCTTTATGAATCATTGTCTCTCGTTGTTGTAGACAACAACGAAAGAAATCATGTTTCCATGTGAGATCATTTTTGTCATCTTCCGTTTTTTAACTTTTGTGATATCGAGGGTGAAATTGTGTTTGCTAATATGCAAAGACAAGTGCGTGGTGCATAATGAGTGCAATTATTATTGAAATATTTTTGTCAAATGTATGTAAATATAATCGTACACTATTACATTTATTTGGCAAATTAACAAAACAATTTTTGCAAATTGCCCTACGCATAAAAGGCTACAAGTATATATATTTAATGCAAAATACACTTAATATTACTGTTTCAAAGCCTTAACGATTATCGAAATATTGTCATACGATAATGTATTTTTCATTCTACTGTTCAACTAAGGTATTAATGTGTTCGCTGAATTTTTGATCATGATTCAATTTCTTTCTTAAGCTAGTGAATCGTGAAATAAAATATCAGCTTAGCCAACTCTTTGATTGTGAGTTTCGGGCATCGACCATTTTTTCCTTATTAAATAACATTTATTTTTATAGAGTAATGTAAAGGCATTATTGATTTTTCAACATGAAGAAAGAAATTGGACGGTACTTATCGAATAAATCTTCGTTATGATTAAAAAGTGATGAAACATGATGATGACTAATCGAGTACTGTTATATAATAGCATAATGTAAATTATGCATGTAATTTTCGAATTGACATACGTGTTTATGTTCTTTTTTTACATTGTAATTCGTATGATTCGTTCGTATAATTAAAACGGGCAATGGAGCTTGAAAAAAATTTGATGAATTTTATTGTACAAAAAAAAAAAACTCCTCCAAAATCCATATACTTGTCGGAAAAAATCCTTTTAATCGGAGACCTCCGATGTATGTATGGGAGAAAATAGAAAAAATCAGAGTTATTATTATTTTCGTAATACATCAAACATGTTTAAAATTATAGTAAAGAAAAGAAGAGAAGTAGTTAAACTTATAATGATACATTCACGCTGGAAAACAAGGATCACTGTTAATGAGGAGGTCTATAACCGCTACCGTTTTTTTGTAAACTGTACGAAGTATGCGAATGTGAAGGAAATAAATAAGTTGACAGATGTAGATATTCGTTTCATTGTTTTAGAGACATACCGAAAAATGTACAGAAAAAGTGCGACAAACTCATGTAGTTGTATCACCTGCTTTGCTACACTATGCTTTATTTGAAAAATTATTATATGTTCCATACGTGCGCTTATTTAATTAAACTCTACATCATAACAAAATTATCGCCGTTTTAAAATAAAAAAAAAGATCTATAATTGATACTCGATGGTGCATAGCGAAACCTATAAGTATCGAAGTAGGTTTACTATATAAAATAGAATAATAAAAAAGAATAATAAATTCTTTTTTCATTGCATGTCTTGTGTGCATGTTATAAACATTCTTCAAAAGCCCTCAATCAAATTCAGGTCTACCTCATTCGAAGCTGAAAATAAAATGAAATAGAAATTTTAAAAATCCTCTTAGAATTAGATGATAGATTTGTATGCAGAGTTAGAGAGAAGCCATAGTTCCAAGGTACCATAAATTATATTACATTTAACTTACACCCATATTTAATTGAAATTAATAAGAAGTTTATTATTATTACTTGATTAATAATTGATGATAGCTGCATTATCTTTTTAATAAGATACTACTTAAATATTGATTCTTGAATAGCATAGTTATTTAATAAAATAATTTATATTACATGTATATTTGCATTTATTCAATATCAAAATTATAAATATCCAACTTTCCTTATTGATTTTATAAAACCCATATGAATATATATTAATTTACTCTTTAGTACAAGCAATAATGAACTGCTTCATTCAATTAGACTTCATTATTATAATGGTCTGAATATTATGGACTGGAATGTGGAACAACAATGTTTAGATAACACATTGTCATTGACAGATGTACGAAAAAAATTATTTCCTACAAAGAGTAAACTTGATCGTGCACCAGTATTAAGTGAAAATAAATATACACCAAAAACATTGGTAGGTAATTGGTTTGAGCGCAGAGCAAGTGACATAAGCCAACCCGATGATTGGAGAACTTTATATGAGGTAGATTATAAGCCTCATGTTAATAAAACTTGGAAAATAAACCAAATTGCAAAGTGGGAAAATAAACTTATTCAGGAGGTATATGAATATATATATATATATATAAAATATAATCTAAAGTAAATTATAAAAAACAAATGATACATGATGTAATTTTTAAGTGACTTTTAATTTTTACAATAATATTTTGAAATACAATTTCATTGTAAGGGTTTACCTCAAGAACAATTTTTTGATCATAAAAAGGAATATTGCAGTAATATGACAACAACTTATGATTTGTGTTATAATATTTTACCAAAAAGTTTTAAAGGACCAAAAATTAGATCTTATAATGCAAGGTATATATCATTTTGTGTTAGTTATAAGTAAATTATCTCAGTACTTTAATGTTATATTCATGTTCTATAAAATTTATATTTTGTACTTGGAGACAGAGGAAATGGGTCCCTGAACAGGATCTGATGAAAAGTTTTGGTACATTAACTCAATTTGGCTTAAGAGAAGCATTAAAAGATGAATTGTATAAGAATTCACAAGAAGGAATAGCCAAATGTCAATGGTGGTCTACTTATAGGGAAGAAATTGGGGAGTTAAAGCTATTAAATATTGAACAAGATACTCAGTAAGTTATTATTTAATTTAAATTAAACCTATCTAATATATATCTTGATTTATATTTATTTTCATTGAAGATTTCACAGACGAAAAGTGAATTTTAATGTGCCAGATCTTAGACATTTCGAGCGTAAATTATCAGATTCTGAACAGTGTTTACACCCATTGAAAGTTAAAAATTCAATGTCACATGCAAATTGAGAATATAATAATATAAAATATATTTGTCCATTAATTAATTTGTTACAAATTTTAACAAAAATGTAATATCTCGGTTGAAGATATTACAATATTTATTTTATTAAGTTATTTTAACATCACATCTTAACACAATAAACATCATATATATTCTTACAAATACACAGAACACTTTAAATTTCATTACTTATATATATATACATAACTTTTTGTATGTTCAAAACATCTCTTTTTCGTATTCACAAATATAATAATAAAGTTAAAAAAAAAATCAAATATTATCAATACAAAGTGAACGCAATTTCACATTATTCCATTAATTCTTAAATTTGTTGAGTTACATATATATCTTACTAGTGAACACACACGGAGAACATTTTTTTATCACAAGGTTGACAGTTTAGAACGGCAATAATTAATTTTCCGTCAAACCAGTATTCTATTTTCCACTATTATGCGTTCAACTTAACATTATTGTTCAAATTTGATACTTTATAAACTGCGTATAAAAAAAATAATATTTATTTACAATTATTTATGTGAAATAAAAAAGTGAGTGATAACAATAGAAAACTTTATACTGGCAGTACATCGCTTATTTATAAATAGGTTGAAATATTATTGATTACTATCCATTAAAATAGGAATCTTTAAAATACTATTTTTTAAAATAGTAATCAATTGCTTGAAAAATAGTGATTAACTTATTTTGTAACTAATAACTAAAATACATATAAATGTATGTGGCAAATATAAATTTAGGTAGATCGTAAAAAATGTATGATATACCCTATCTAACGTAACAAAGTAGTACATAATACTATTATATTTAATACAAGTGAACCACATAAAAGAACTGGTAACCAAACGGGATTTGTTACAATAGTGGCGTGACTAGGAAACGGCTGCATTTCAGAGGGACTTCTAATATCATTCATATCCATGTTTTGTCTTTGTGAACATTGATCTATAAAAGTTGAATTATTTCTTTTGTTATTTTGAGATAATAATGTTTGTGGTGTACAAAGATTGCTTGATGCAAGTTTCATTGTTTGGTTATTAATTGATTGATTTCTTGATTCCGACAATGGAGATTGAAGACTGTATTGAGAAAAAGACCCAACAGGACTGTTAGTTTGCCTTAGTGTATAACAGGATTGCGTCGCATCTGACATAACTGAACATTGATCAAACTCATGTATGGATGGTTCTCTAGATGGGCCAAAATTAGAACCCACAGAACCAAAGCCAGAACTTTGACTGGATGATCTGGACAATGATGGTACATCTATACCTTCCTGCCAATAACCACCAGCTATCCAGGATGTTTGCATAACTGATTTTAGTTTTGGTGGTGATAAAATATTTTTTTTACCAGTCTTTTTAAAAAGCTCGGAACTTTTTGTGCTATACACTTTCGTTTTAAAAATCTTAGGCATTTTAGTCGAATATTTTGGTTTATCTTCGCCCAATGATAATATGCTTAATGTCCTCAAACTGTCATTCAATGAGTAATTGCTCTCTATCATACTCTTCTTATATACAGGTGGAGAATTCAATACTGTATTATTATTGTTAATAGACATTGGTGAACACTGTGATGCCGCATTTGTGCTATAACATAAAAAATTATTTTATTTTTTGTTATACATAAAATTAGTAAAAAATTAAAACATTAAAATTGCTTACAATAAACTTTGGGAAATTGTAGATTTATAATTTATTGCATTTTCTGCATAAGGAGACATATAATCTTTCATTGTATTTGGTGTTAACAAATTACTGGCAGTTTTGTTTATATTATTAGCAGTTTTAACATTGACATTAAGATTGTGCTTATTATTTGAAGTTGCTGTACATGAATCAAATAATACTGTATTTTTTGGAGAAGATTCAATTTTTTTAAATGACATATTTTTATTTACTGTACTTTTATAAGACTTGGGCATGACATTTATAAAACCTATGATTGAGATAAATAATATCATCTAAAACAAAAATATCTATCAATATAATCTAAAATATCTATAAATATTAATCTAAAACAAAAATAATTATTGTTGATTAATTTAATATACTAAAATTCAATTATTAATGCAGTATATTTTATTTTAATTTATTAGCTTACCATATGATACTGAGTTATATATTCCAGAACAAACCACGAATTCTGAAAATCTGTTGTAATTAATTTTATGTCTTTAAAGGGTAAGAGTATAATCATACAAATCCATAAAAACATAAGTAATATATCAGAACTTTGTTTTTTTGTAGAAGGTATCCAACAGGCACAAAATTGAAAAAATAATCCTCCAATTGGGAAGAATATGAATTCCATGTTATATACTACCATAGATCCTAATATAGTTGAAATTATTCTGCATATTAGTTCAGAATATTTTGAATTCTGCAAAGAATGAAACAATTACAGTACGAAATGCCATACAAACCTTATTATTTGTTGTAATATACTTTATTACAATACTTACTTTAGCAATTATACGAAATGGTTTTTGTTTAAATAACAACATTTTATATTGTGCAAGCCATAATGCTTGCTTATATAATACGTTATTTACTGTACTTTTACATTTTGCACACAATGGGTATTGTTGTTCTAAGCTATCTTTAAACTTTTTCATTTCATATTCATAATTCCTTTCATTTTTAGGTACATAATCAGATAATTTTGATATTTTTAAACTTTCATTCATGTTACATTGTTTGCAGAGACCATTATTTGCACCTTGATTGGTTATTGTACCCTGGTTGATTGTACAGTATCTTTTCATTTCATGTGAAGATGTCTTATATTGTTCTGGTATAGTATATGCATAATCACCATTCTAGAATTTGACATGGAAGAAAATATATGGAATAATATTCCAAAACATATATGAAATTGTAAAAGATATCATATAGGTAGCCTGTTTCTTATGTTAAGATATCCCAATAGTTTTAAAAATATTTAATAAATCAATTAATTCAACCTGGCGAAATAATCGAAATACATTAAATACAAAATTTCATTGATTTAAAATTTTTGGATATGTCATATGTATGATCTTCAACATCATAAATTTATATATTTTGAATAATATGGTCCACTGAATATTAATTGAATAAATTGACTTACCTTAGAAAAGCCATTATATTGTTCACAATATGGACACTTCCACCAATTTAGTTGTTGCCGCCAAATCTTTATATCTTTGTTGCAAAACCAGCAGTTTACTTTTATGGGCCATCTTAATCTAACATATAAAAAAAATATGACATAATCATGACTGTAATTAAAGGGAAACAGAATAAATACTTACTTAAGTTTTTGGAAGACGGTGATGATTGTGACAACTATTAATAAAATGATGGTAAATATTGACATAAAATTGAATAATAAGTCAAATTCCATGTTTTATGTGAAGAACATATAAAAACTGAGAGCAAAGTTGATCTCCCGCCGACCGGTTGGAGTATCTTCACCTTAACCTATGCAGTCACGTGGCGTACTAAATTTTTACGTCCTACCTTATACGTTGTATATTTTGTCCTTGTCATAAAAAAACACTTTCCGTCACGCGCGCTAAATTTTTTATAAAATTATAAATTAAGTAAATTGTAGCATAGTAGTATATACATTTTCCGCGTCGCCGCCTATTTTACTCCATAAATTTTTAAGCGTGTATCAAAGTATCAACTATACACCATTAGCATTCAGTCTTACCAACTACATATATGTGGAAAAACATGAAATAAGTATAATTTTGAAAAAATAAACTACAAGGCATTAAACAATAAATTTAAAGCAATATTTAGTACTTCTCGATTACTTCAGTAATATTACTATGGAAAATTATTTGTAAGTTTGATAAATGAATAGGAAGCTAAATTGACATTATAATAAAATATAAAAAAATAATTATTTTACACTAACTAAAACTAAAAAGAAGGAAAATGTATATACGAAAATCAAAATAATTATAATTTTATGAAATCATAGTCGTAAAGGATAATTTACAATGAGCGAATGTAATCGATTTATTTTGTTAAACGTTTAATAATTTGTTTTAATAAATGATATATAAGGAATTTAATTTATTAATTTAATTTAAAAATCTGTTTAAACAATCTAATCTTTTTTACTAAAGATGATTTATAAACAATGCACAGGAAATGTATCAATCGATATGAAACTGATTCTCGATAATGTTACAGCTACAGCAAGTAATCGATTCGTAAGTTGAGACCGTACGCGGTACTACGTGATCCGTACAGTGGGTATCGATGACAAGCAATTCTTGTAATATTACAAAGAAGTGTCAAGTTCTAAACTTTCTTTCTTGCTTATTTTTATAAGTAAATGGTCATATAAGATCAATTATAATTAGTAATTGATTATAAATAGTGAGTGCAACAATGACGCTCACAAATAAGGTAATTAATCGAATCCAAGCAACATGCATAATTTTACAACTATTATAGCTAGTTTTTATCCTTATATTTTAGATGGAAATAGATGAGAAACTTATTAAGGGGGAAGGTTTTAAACCGTATTACATTACTAAAATTGAAGAACTTCAATTAATCGTAGCTGAAAAAAGTCAAAATTTAAGGAGGTTACAAGCACAACGTAACGAACTCAATGCCAAAGGTATATTATTCAATTATGTTTTCATCTTTTTAACTAACTTTTATTTATGTTTGATGCATTTTGCGATAAAAATTGGTGTTTTTTTGTAGTACGTATGTTACGCGAAGAATTACAGCTTCTCCAAGAACAAGGATCATATGTTGGAGAAGTAGTTAAACCAATGGACAAGAAGAAAGTTTTGGTTAAAGTACATCCTGAAGGGAAGTTTGTAGTAGATATAGATAAGAATATTGATATTAATGATGTAACTCCAAATTCAAGAGTTGCGTTACGCAATGAAAGTTATACATTACATAAAATTTTACCAAACAAAGTTGACCCACTTGTTTCTCTTATGATGGTGGAAAAAGTACCAGACTCTACATATGAAATGGTAGGAGGTTTAGATAAACAAATTAAAGAAATCAAAGAAGTTATTGAGTTGCCTGTTAAACATCCTGAATTATTTGATGCTCTTGGGATTGCTCAACCTAAAGGTGTACTCTTGTATGGACCACCAGGTAAATAATAAAGAAGCTAATTTTTAAAATCTATCTTTTTCCTTTTAATTAACATGTTCGTCGCCCAGCGTGATTCGGCTAAGTTTCCTGCGAGGCACAAATGCGGCCGTCGGTACGCAGAAGGTAAATGGAGCGACAAGCAGGAATTCATTGTTTATCGCCTTCGATTCATTGTAAAGAAAAGATTATTTATTTTTGAAATGGAGAAAGCGATAAGCTTTCCAGCTAGAGTATTCCGAGGGATCTTATGGCAGATATCTCAGATCTTTCATTTAGTCGAGAAGCATACTTGTGAGATGTACATCAGTGATTTTTTCATCCTCAAAATGTTCAGTAAACAGCATGAAAATATATATAAAAGTGAGGAGAGTAGTGATGACAGAGTTTATAACTAATGTTCGAAGTGCCCAAAATCACCCCAAATATGTTTGGAATGTTTTAACAAATACCATGCTATATAGAATAATATAATATATTATCCAGAATATAAATTAATAAAAAGTATGGTATAATGTGTTTTTAATATTTTTATGTTGTATATCCTATATATAATATCGTATATTTAATTAACTAGAACAAGAACAATGTCACCATACTTTGGTGATGGGGCCCCCACGGAAGTATACCCGTCACATAGATATGTGCGACGTGGCGACGAACGTGTTAAACTTAATTATATTATTAATAAATTTGCAATTTATTTTTAGGTACAGGCAAAACATTATTAGCAAGAGCAGTTGCCCATCATACTGAATGTACTTTCATTCGTGTATCTGGTTCTGAATTGGTACAAAAGTTTATTGGTGAAGGTTCACGAATGGTTCGTGAATTGTTCGTAATGGCAAGAGAACATGCACCATCTATAATATTCATGGATGAAATAGATTCAATTGGAAGTTCTCGTATTGAATCTGGTTCTGGAGGAGATAGTGAAGTAAGTTTTACGCATTTGTTTTATTGACCAGTCGCAGTGACGATGTTGTCACTAAGGAAAACTCGGTGTGGGTGTATTTTTTGTACAAAGAAAGCGGATTCGTTGCTCATATTTTTCGTTAGGAAAGTGAGGGTAACGATCCGCGATGCCCATTGATTATAACCGATGTTAATGAATGAGAATAGGTGGAGGAAGCCTTCTACCAATGTGGTTGACATTGTTCATGACAAAAGCCAGCTTTAGGTAGATATCCGCTTTCTCCGTAATTTGTAATAACGCACAATAAACCTAAGGATTGTTCTAAGGACCATCCATGAACCGAAAACACTTACAAGATTAGAGATTCCTTCAAGTTAATAAAATTACGATTAAAACAAATAAGTTAAAAAGCTTAAGTTTATGGTGGGTCCTTAGGTTTATTGAGGGTCTGGATAACAGAACGTGGGCCTTTGGCAGCCAGACAACGAGGGATGGCGTACGGATTATTTCACGCGACGTAACAGCATTAGATTTGAAAATTTTAGCTTAATAATGAACGTTTTTTATCAACTTTTGATACTTAGGTTCAACGGACCATGCTTGAGTTACTCAATCAATTAGATGGTTTTGAAGCAACAAAAAATATAAAAGTCATTATGGCTACAAACAGAATTGATATATTGGATCCGGCGTTATTAAGACCGGGACGTATAGATCGTAAAATTGAATTTCCACCTCCAAATGAAGAAGCGCGACTTGATATTTTAAAAATTCATTCGAGAAAAATGAATTTAACACGTGGTATAAATTTAAGGAAAATTGCCGAACTCATGCCTGGTGCGTCAGGCGCTGAAGTGAAGGTAATTAATATAACGTTTTGCAGTACGCTAAGATATATTTTTATTGTTAAAATTATCTATTTATTTATTTGTTTTCAGGGTGTATGCACAGAAGCTGGTATGTATGCTCTCAGAGAACGTCGTGTTCATGTTACTCAAGAAGATTTTGAAATGGCTGTAGCAAAAGTTATGCAGAAAGATTCAGAAAAAAATATGTCCATCAAGAAATTATGGAAGTAATTAGTTTTATACTGCAATTCATTCTTTCTATACCATTTCGCACTTTTTGTAAAACCATCTGCAAATTCTATATAACTTTGATTAGAATGTATACAAAACAAAAATTATAGTTGTAAGAAAAAATACATTAAAAAGAGTTATTAATATGGAAAAAAATTCAGTATATCATAGTGCATCATTGTAATTAAATGAAATTACTAAATATATTAATATTATATAGATTAGTGGTGTTTGTACAGATGATTCAGATCATACAGTTGATTCTCTTTCTCAATTTTAAACAGCTTGTTTTTCTTGAAAATATACTATTTTCTATAGTCTATCCAACGAGGTGGGGCAATAAACATAAACGTGTTACACCCCTCGTTTATGTTTATTGTGTGACAATGACGTTAAAATCCAAATCCACGTTATTACACTACCTGACAGTAAACCATTAGGCTTTGATTTGACGTTTGCACATGGCCAATATAAAAGAGCTGCAAAAATCTGACCACGAGACTTGGATTTGTCTTGGCCGTGATTTGAACAATATTTTAACTTCGCTACTTTACGAATTTTACATGACAATTGCCTCATCTCGTTGAACAGACTATAGAGATTTATTTCTTTTTTTGTATCCCTACTCCTAAATTTTTCGCGTGTGGTGGCATGTAGTACTGTAGAACGACGCGTTGCGCTACGTTTCCATTTCAGTTCGTTCGTACGTAAATAAGTTACGAGCTTTGAATTAAAGTAATTTTCCTATAAAAAGTACAGTTTATTACAATTCAAAATGGGTGGTAAAAGAAGAAAAATTGGAAAGCAAAGGAAGGATAAATTTTACCAATTAGCAAAAGAAACTGGTAAAAATTTAAAAATAATATTGTTTTATAAATGAAATAAAGGTTTAAAAAATTAAGCTCTTTCTTTATTCAATAAATGATTTGATGTGAAATATTTAATATTGAATGTGATTTACTTTTAAAGTTTTATTTCTTTATATATTATTTATAAGTAGCTCTTTTAATAGGTTATGTTTTATAGGTTATAGATCACGTGCTGCTTTTAAATTAATTCAGATGAACCGAAAATTCGAGTTTTTACAAAAATCCAGAGTATGCATAGATTTGTGTGCAGCTCCTGGAGGGTGGATGCAAATCGCTCGAGAAAATATGCCAGTGTCTTCTGTAGTAATAGGTGTAGACTTGTTTCCCATAAAGCCCATTCCAGGATGTATTAGTTTAGTTGGAGATATAACAACAGACAAATGCCGTGTATCAATATCACGTGAATTGAAAACTTGGAAAGCTGATGTTGTCCTTCATGATGGAGCACCAAATGTTGGTAAAAACTGGCTCCATGATGCATATCAACAAATCGTCTTAACTCTAGCTGCTCTTAAAATGGCAACATACTTCTTACGACCTGGTGGTTGGTTTGTAACTAAAGTTTTTCGTTCAAAAGATTATAATGCACTAATTTGGGTGTTAAAGCAATTATTCAGGAAGGTATGTATAATATTTTTATCATAGAAATATAATTTTCATTATATTAACATTGAATTTCTATGTTTTATTTAAGGTGCATGCAACTAAACCAAAAGCATCACGTGCAGAATCTGCTGAAATTTTTGTTGTTTGTCAGTATTATATTGCACCAGATAAGTTAGATCCTAAATTTTTAGATCCAAAATATGTTTTCTCAGAATTAGAAATTGAACCCAAAAATAAATTAAACATATGTAATCCAGCAAAAAAGAAAGATAAAGTGGAGGGTTACCCAGAAAATGATTATACTTTATATCATAAGCTATCTGTTAAAGATTTTATAGCACATGAAAATGCTGTGGATGCATTGCAGAATGCTTCTGAAATTGTTTTTGATGATGAAACAATAGCAAGTCACGAGAAGACAACCAAGGAAATTAAAGAATGTTGTAAGGATATTAAAGTATTAGGAAAAAAGGATTTACGAAATTTAATTAATTGGTGGAAGGCAGTAAAGGAATCTTTAAAAGAGAAAGAACCAGATGAAAATGAACAAAATTTGCCTGATGAAGCAACGAAAGCACCACCTATGAGTCAAGAAGAGCTCGAAGATTTGGAAGATGAAGAAATTAGAAAACAAATAGAAGAGCTTAGAAAAGAAGAAGCTAGAGGGCTTAAACGGAAAAAGAAGAAAGCTAACAAAGAAAGGCAAAAATTAAATGAACGATTGAAACTAAAAATGATTCATAAAGGAAATGAAGGTCCTGTATTAGAAGGAGATAATATGTTTAGTTTAAAAGACATTAGGACACATCAACAGTTAGAAAATATAATGGATCAGCATCCTGATCGAGTAGCAGAAAGTGATGTAGATTCAGATGCAGAACAAAGAAAACCAAAAAGAGTTAGGTATAATAAGGATGAGGGACATTTAGACAGCTCAGATTTATACTATAAAACAGAAGATAGTGAACTAGAGGATTCAAGTGATGCTTCAAATGATGATTCAGACAGCAATAAGTCAGGCTTAGGTATTTATTGTTTATATAATTTCTTTTTATATTTGTAAAAGCTCGTAATATTTTTACACAAATGAATTTTAGGTTTAAATGAATCTGACGACGACGATACAAAGAAGGTTTCAAAAAAGAGAAAAAATATTGATGAAGATGCAGAGAATCCTTTATTAACTGATTTAGATCATAGGGATAAGAAAACTAAAAGAATTCACAAAGCAGAATTATGGTTTGAGAAGGATATATTTAAAAACTTAGAAGTTGAAAAGGATGAAGATTTTGAATTGGATAAAATGGTCGAGGAATATAAAAAGAAAGGGGGTCGTATAATAGGACAAGACGGTTCCATAGATAGCGATAAAGAAAATAAAGTAAAAAGATCTAAGAATATACAAAAAAAGAAACAAGGAGATGACGAGGACAATGATGACTATAATAGTGATGATACAGACTCTGATTATGATGTTGACAAAATGGTTTCAACTACAAAATCTAAAAAAGATAAAATTAGCGGCAAAGATAATCCTCAGGCGGCTAGTAAGTATATTACATGAATATAGAATAGCTTTATGTAGTAAATATAGAACATAATGTAATTATATATATAATATATAGGTGCAAAATCAAAAAAAAGGAAACGTTTATCAGAAGAAGATTTAGCATTAGGATCACTATTAGTTCAAAGTAAAAAAACTCGGAGGGATTTAGTCGATTCAGCTTGGAATAGATATGCATTTAATGATGAAAAATTACCAGATTGGTTTGTACAAGATGAAGAAAAACACATGAAGAATGTGATGCCGGTACCTAAGGAACTTGTTGATGAATATAAAAAACGTGTTGAGGACTTAAATGTTAGACCAATCAAAAAGGTAATAGACGCAAAGTCAAGGAAGAAGCGAAGAGCGTTACGTAAATTAAAACAAGCAAAGAAAAAAGCGGAAACAATAATGGATAACACTGATATTAGCGATAGAGAGAAAGCGAAACAAGTTCAAGCGTAAGTACAAGTTTTTGATGATAATACCAATTCAATTTGTATTTCTGTATCGTATATGGTTACAATTCCTTTTGTAGATTATACAAGAATGCCCATAAAGAGCCGAGGAAGAATGTTACTTACGTAGTGATGAAAAAACATATGGCACAGAAGAAGGCGGCAAGACCACCTGGTGTTAAAGGACGTTATAAATTGGTTGATCCGAGAATGAAGAAAGATTTACGTGCGGCGAAAGCAAAAGAAAAAACTAAGGGACGTGGAAAGCCATTTCGAAAATCATTTCAAAGGAAGTCTAAAGCTCAGAAGAAAAGAAAGACAAAATAATTTATTTTATGTAGGATACAAAATGATTATATAAATTTGTAATCTCTAATTTTCTTGTATTCCTAAACTTTTTATAACAGTATGACAAAACACCGAAAAATAGATATTACTTTGAAATATTTTTGTAACAGTGTAAATAGTGCATTTTGTACATAAATATAAATTGTGTATATAGTTTACACAACCATTTTTGTACATATATTGTATATTTACATTTATTGACACATCTGCAAAGTTAAGTAAATAACTAAGATTCGTAAATTATGAAAAAATTTTATAAATAAATTTATCAATATTTAGGAAATACATCAAGAATTCTTTTTAAAAGAATAAAAGAAAAAGAAGATAATATAAATGCAGACGTTTATTCTGAGATGAAAGAAAAATGATGCCTAATATGATTTATAAAGTGATGCAGCACGAGGCTAAATGATATAGATAAATTCCATTACTCACCTGTCCAGCTGCGTAAAGACTCCCGCTATGATCAACATGGTATTACATTTCCCCTTCTCTGTACTTCCACTGCTAACGGCACCCTTCCTGGGTGTATTCCGTGCATCGAACATTCTGATGCAATCGTGGCTGCGTAGCGTCGGGACGCTGCGGTCGATGTCAAGGACAAGGCCGATGGCATTTAGAAAGATCGTTTTACGTCGACGTTGTTGCAATGAAAGTGGCGTCGATGAGACTTTTTTTGGCTCACCGCCAAAAATCGCATCATCGCCTTCCGGCTTCATCATTGGTGTTAGTTTCTAGAAATATACATACATGTACACACATGCAGTATGATTTACTACTACAATTGTTCTCTATTTTTTCTCTATTTTCTGTGTTGTTGGTATTGTTAGAAAGTGTTTTATTATTTAAGAATTTGTCTTAATTGCCACGAAATTGAGGAAATATTAACGATGATATAACTACGCAGAGGCGACCCGTTGCAGCGGTCGATGTCAAGGCCGAGCTTAGTAACACATAAATTTCATAATACGATGAAATGCAGTATCTTTGGTACATAGCGAATACATTGGAAGTAAATAGATTCTAATTCCATATTTCCAGGTTTCTGTAAAAGGTTTTTCATATATGATTTTATTATACCTATTGAAAAATATAATCTTTAAAGCATTCCAAAATATTATTGCTAACAAAATCCGATTTCCATTTCTATGAATATTTTAAGAGATAGAAAAACTATTAAATATTATGTACTTATAAAGGTTAATCATTTATATTAAAACGTTTATCATGGGAACGTATTTTCTTTTTCGAAGAAATTGTGACGTTGGGATTTTATTAAAACACGTTTATGATCTACGATATTAGAGCAGAGGTACGTTTAATATGAATTACAATTGTGATAGCTGCTTTTGCATTTGTTGATTTCTGCTTATATTCGTTACTTCCTCGAAGACAATTTTAGAAAATAGTAATCAGTTTAATTTTCAAGGATGCACCGATATATCTCGGGCGTGGTAATATCCACTTGTTCTAATTTGCCTAGCGCGAGCCAAGCTTGCATTCGGCGCCAAACACTTGTAGGCACTGTAACGATGCTCGTAAATCTTAAAGATGTACTGGCGCCAACGTTGATGACTTTTAGAAGAAGAACTGTTTCTAACTTTCGATTTTTAAGTCATCAGTAAGTATGTCTTTATCATGGAATGTATATACGTTTCACTTCGTATATTATCAAATGTATATTGTCAAAAGTCTTATTCCAATTGCTAAATTCTTGTAACTCTTCGTTGCATCTCCATGTTAATAGAGGTTAAGTAAAAATTCATTTATGTATAAGAAGAATTGTTCACGTACATATATTATGAAACAATATTCTAATTATGGTTAGGTTATCGACTTTTTAAATTGAATCATTTGATAACATTGAATGTATAAGTTGAACTTAGTAAATTTCGAAAATTCGAGTTAAAATTATGACTAGAAATTGTACCAGAAATACCTACAATTGAAAAATAGGCTATAGTGTAACGAATGAGAAACATATTTGTTGAATAATGTTTCATCGCTTATTATGATAATTATGACAAGGAACGTGTTCGATTTTTAGAAATATTAAGTGTCGATAAAATCTTGTTTTTGGTACTGGTATTTACTCTTTTTTCAGTAATATAAACAATGACCAATTGACGTATGTTACTCGATCAGGTCAAGTTTCCTGGCTTAGGCTCTTTTATGAAAGATAATCGGTGTGTCTGTGTATCTTTACGCGGTTGGCGCTTACGTCAAGGGCGACCTCGACTTTCCACCGTCTTTAATCTGTATGAGGATCATTTGCGAGACAAGCATTTCATTTTCACTGTGTGTAACACTAGATATAAGCCTTAAGACTTTGTAATCGAACACTTTATTTTCTCTTCTATATTGTCAATTCACAAAAGAAGTGAATTCATTAAATGTATCAGATAGGAATCTCATTCAGTTTATTGCTCTATTCTTATTTATTTTGGCACTTAGTTTGATTAATGATTAAGTTTTATTTGTTTACCTGTTCTAATTTTGAAAATAAAGTAAATATTCTGCAGATTATGCTCACATTAAAGCTGATAGATCGTTATGATTATTTTGGTTAATATAAAAGTTTTTACTTTTTACTACCATATACATCGTCTCAAGCCTTAAAACCTAAAATTGCCTAATATTTAAATGCAAAGATTATCTAACTATGTATAAAGAAATATTAAAAATCAACCTACAGATGTTTTAGCTATTTATAGTACAAATCTGTTACAATAAAATACAATCAGATCACTTGATTGTGGTTTCAAGTGACAGGAATCTGAAACTTCCCATATAGTAGTAATATCGTCTACATATTCGTCCCTTTGAAAAGGTAAATGATATATTGGAATTCCTGTTGCAACTTTTCTTGTTATTTCCACATGTAACCTTAGACCACAAAACCAAAAATCGAATGAGTAAAACGCTGAACGAAAATGGAAATGGGGTGATTGATAGTAAAAGTAAAAATTGCGAGCATAAGTATATGAACCGGAACGAATTGGACAGACGTACATAGTGAGACCGAGATATAGGGGAAAAAAGAGAAAAGTTACGATGGTAAGGGTAGATGCAGTGAGACAAGAGCTGACGCGCGGTACATAATTGAGAATCGTTAACGCGTCCTCGAGGGAGATCGAGCGGCTGGATTTTGCTAGGTCCTCTCTTACTCTCCGCCGCCGTTACCATCAGCTTGCCTGCCTCTTCTCGTCCCGGCTTCCTAGCCACGGTGTTGGTGACCTTCAACCGATCAAGAGTGGATGGACCTCGTTGGCCAGCGGGCCGAGGTATAAGGTCAAGGTTGCTATCGTCGGTGTGCACGGGATATGCGACCTCCGGGATATGCATCGAGCGAGATGCGCGCGCAATCAACGCATGCGCGCCGCCAGCCGGCTTGTCGTGCGTCGCAGCGTGTCGCGCAAGTCATTGCCAAGGTCTTTGCTGGTCACGGGCAAACCGTTATAAGTAGCGATGGACACGAACCGAAATGCAATTTTTAGACTATATAATTAATATATATGTCATTAAATACTTTTAGAATATTGGTTTGAATTCGATGATTGGACAAATTATGAATCTGTATTGTACATGTATGTATATTTTATGATTTTGGGATTTTTTACGAATGACGCTATTAAGTTGTTATATAGGTTATGAATGAATTTGTTAATTAAAATATTCAGATATCGATTGATTATTACTAATGCATTTATGTATAGTATGATAGCGTAATAAGATGTATATATTTCTAACGACAAATCGAATTCGTAATAAAACAAATATATAAAAAATTAATGTTAAGTTTGCTCACGTTGAGTAAAGTTATTTTGAAATTTGCTCTAATTAACTTTGCAGAACTTGAATTTGGTACAAGATCACGAGAATTTCGATCCCATCGCTAGTCGTATGTAGCCGGTTGAGACTGATGCAAAGCCGCCGATGATTTTTCCAGGGTAAGCTGTACTATTAACGCCTATTATGCCTAGAACATTTTTTACATTGTGACATGAGATTAAAGTTCTAATTAGAATCGCTAAGAGTTATTGATTACTGATTAACGCAAAAAATGTCACAACTCATTAGGACACAGAAATAAATGAATAATGAATAAATTAATGTTTTATTGTATTCATCTTTTTTTATATTTAATTAAATAGTACTCCTTGTGGTGATCCCAGAATATGAAAAGCTAAATATTGTATCAACTTTTTGTCACAGAAAAGAACATAAGGAAGGGATCTAAATGTTTGTGGTAGGTCTCTACCTATAATGTAGGGTGACAAAGTACATATCAAGCTTTTACGAGTTTTCTCGTGAAGTGGGAACTACTTCCACCTCTGGGTAATATTAGTCTTGAGCATGCTACCATCTGTTTTCTGATGTAACCTACTTATATCTACGTTATAGAATACATTCTGCAATGTATATGGTGCTCAAATGTGAACTTGCGTAAATCTCTTATCGATAAGAAACGGAGTATTGATCTAGTTCTTTTATCTTGTAGAAAATATATTGGAATATATTTTTCGAAAGAAGTATATTTAATATATATTTTTTCAAATACATTATTAGCAGGATATTTCAATAGAATAAAATTCCCAAATTGAAATTATAAAAATCAGAAGATCAAAATATTTATAAAGAAATGCGTTGCTTTGCAAAATTTAGCAGTTTGAATAGTCTATGTTTCCTATTTTTTTTAAATTGTAGAAAAAAGCAATCATGAAAGAAATAAACGCGCGCGTCGCGACGCCTGCGTCACTACACCCGGCGTACATCCATGGCCAAGGTTCTCCCCGGTCACGGGCAACCCGTTATACGTAGCTGGGAGCCAACACTTGCCCGAGGTCGTCCATGACTGTCTTATTCGCCCCAAGGAAAAAGTTGATCTCAGGAAGATCCACCTAATACGCTATGAAAATATACAACGTAGAGATGTGCGTTATTTTTATGCATACAAATGATTTTACCTTGAATTAAAACATTCAAAAGAAGAACTTTACGTACGTTAAAGGTAAAGAATTCAATTATGATTGAACGAATACAATATTCGCTTATAGGTTATGTAAATTATCTAAATTTGGTTGAATATGAAAAATAGTTTTGTAAATGTTTAACCAGAACGAATAATTTAGAATGTAACGCTCTTATATCGGATCATTTTAGCCGCTTAAGTAGTTCTTTGTACCAAATCACTAGGTTCCAACTCGATTAGTGTTGATTAGCGTTATTAATGGGATCTTACATGTTGTGCTCGTTGAAAGTTGAGTCGAGGACGGATTACTGTTTAAGGATGAAAGATTCCCTAATAAAAGGTGGCTTTATTTGACCCATTATCCTCAATAGACAATTAATTTGTCTTATACATTAACAAGGATAAGCGAATTTCTATGTTCAAGAGTACAAGTTGCGTATCAACAACTCTAATTAGTGAAATAAATTCTGCATCTAACTTCAGAACAAGAAATGCTACATAAACTTCTTCAGTACTAAAAGAAGTTTACATTCTTGACACAATTTCAGTAGGTGATATTTCTACTCTATTACCAGCCAATTAGATCATGATCAATTTTTAATTTAACTTTGAGTAGCTTCAAACGTGTTCTTATTAAATGATAAATATTCCTCCACATGTTAGTAAAATCAGAAATCTATCAATATTTTCTCTGTGTTTAGAGTTAAAGATGAAATTCATATATATATTGCAGGATACAAAATATTAAAGCAAACGAATATTTTATCGTACCAGGAAGTTCTCTTTTGAAGATTCAGTTTTACGAGCTATAAGAAGTAAGACGAGAGAAGGCCTAGTGGAGCGAACTAAAAGTAAATTCTCTTTCATGTCCTTAGATTTCTGGTTATTTTCTTCTCTTCTTGGAATGTATTACCGGTACCC
The DNA here is from genome assembly GCF_041682495.2 of Bombus fervidus. Classification (NCBI taxonomy): domain Eukaryota; kingdom Metazoa; phylum Arthropoda; class Insecta; order Hymenoptera; family Apidae; genus Bombus; species Bombus fervidus. The sequence continues at coordinate 8,971,124 of NC_091530.1, read as the reverse complement.
ATCCTTTTCTCGTGATGGAACAGGGTTTGGGAGTTGATGTTGGCTCGTCCGGGGGCGGCAAGTTCAAGGTTACCACGTCCAGGTCACGTCCGGGCATGCTAACCCAAATACGATTACGGTCTGAGTACAGTGGAGAGTCGAGACAACAAACTCGAGATCCAGTTGGAGTTTGCTAGGCCAATGGAACAAGGATCTAGTCCAATTCCCCTTTCAGGATTACACTCCTGAGCGGGCCTGCGGCTTCCTCGTTCTTCCGGAATGTTTGAAAGATATCGCGTATCGCGTCGCCGTTGATGCTATTAGTTCTGCGAAAACCTTTAATCGCGTGGGGTAAACTGGACTGTTTTCGTAATCCGATGAAACGTTCGTACGTTGTGACCCGACCTTCTTAACTTCGACGTTGTTTCTTCTTATTTTCAGATATTTTATTAAAAGATAGCTCCTCTCTTCTTTTTTCTTCATTTTGTCCATTTTTTTTTTGAAGGCCTGTTTGTTTTTCGCTCGCGTTGTTTTTCACATGTAATCCGACGTTCTTGCGCGCCTGTGTCAATTTATCGCGCGCATTTCAGATATCTTCCCGATTACGAAATTAACAGCGAAATTACGAGCCGATTAAAATTCTGGCACCGCTTTTTAAACGCGCTCTCGCGGTTGATTGCGATTCATGCAGTTGCATCATACCTGTGAAAGAACAATAATACGTAGTAGCTGTAGACTGTTTCATGTCGATTACCTTGAACAAGTAGAGTCCCTGTATATTATGGATACAATTTCAGTCTTTTAGCTCGCTAAATTAATAAAATCATCTATTGTGATACGTTGTTATTATTAATCATCACGATCGATGAGAAGCATTGAACGTATATTCATTAACTGTATAGATTCGAGTTAAATTTTACTTATAGACAAATAGAATCTTTTATTGTGTAAATCCCATTTTCTTGTGACATTCAATCTTCTGATTTTTGTAGTTAACATTTGGACCGTTTTACCAATTTCTATCTTTTTTATGATTATATGCCATAATATAAAATTTTTATATTTTGCACGTATCCATCTGTGATGTATACAAAAGGATGCAATGCGCCGCAAGTTATCCACGTTGTTATTGCGCTTTGTCACGAGGATTATCGCCTCGTAATAATGTCAGTAGGACGTCTCATTATGAAACACCCACCAAACACGCGATTTTCTGGAAAGAAGCGAACCAAATGAGAAAATATTCTTGTTTATAACTTCCTCGAATTTTATCATCTAACACGTGCTTCGTTATAGATGTTCATATAGTGCGACATTGTTGCTGATGTCACCATCGACACGTAATAACAATTAACGATTCTATGGAATCATCTGAACGTCGAATTAAAATTACAAAATTTTCGTTATTTCCCGTAGCTACATAGGAAACGTTGTAACATTCATAACTTCATAATCCTATTATAATAATACAATTTTATATCATTAATAATGGCTCCCTTATTGCTAATGGGAATCAATGAAATTTCATTTCTTTCATAAATTTGCCTATCGACCCGTTTTTTCTCGATTTTTACCAAAGTGATTTCAAGGAGTTTTCTATCTAACAAAACCGACACGTTTCATTTTCAACGGATTACGATTCCGCAAGTGAATGGAAGCTTCGCGAGTGGCTTTCCATTAAAATAGCCACAGTGGTTGATCAATCATAGTTGGTTTCACAGGAAGCAAAGTTTGTTCGCAGATTTCCCTGCCGACAATCGTACCGCTTGTCTACCATCCGATTCACGTTTCTCTTCGGAGTTGGGAAATACATTCGCTCTCTTTTCCTATTTTCCGCGTGGGACGTGCATTCAAGCGCGTCAACCTTGAACTTCATTCGCCTCTTCGTTTCTCTCTCTCTCTCTCTCTCTCTTTCTTTCCTCTTTAACTACCCTGTCCTGTTCTTTTTCGCTATATCTCTCTTTCTCTCTCTCTCTCCTTCTCTCTGGTTTTCTATAAACAACTTTTCTATTTTTCTCCACTCTCTTATCTCTCTATCAACGTGCGCCGTTTTCCTCTCTCCTACTCTCTTTCGTTTGATTCACTGACGTCACGGCTATCGACCCGAAATCCCAAGACTGGGTCTGTGTGTTTATACTTGCATACACGTGGAGTATTCGCACGTGTACGTTTCTTCTCATACGCTCTACCATTTAATGCATCTTGTCGCATATGAACTCATGATTCGCGTGAATCACACGCACATTTTCGTTATGTTGCCGGGGAGTACATTTGCGATGCCATGGGACGATATCGAACCGGTTTGTCATTAACAGGGTTTACATGGAATTTATAATTTCATTTCGTAAGAATAGATTATTCTGTCACTCAATTGGAATACGTAGAACGATTGATGATAGCTGTTTGCGACTATGTCGTTGATTGTAATTGTCATAATACTGAAGAATTACGCTTTAACATTGTCTCAAAAGTCTTATGAAATTAGATACTACAAGAAAATTTGGTTCTCTGTGTTACAAAATATAACTTCTATCAACAGAGATTTCAGAAATCCAAAGAAGTTAAATTCTGTAATAAAAGTTTGTCCACTTTTGTTTCACAATAAAGAGGAGATTAAATTCTATTACACTATCAATTACATACATCAATTAGAATGATATAATATCAATTAATACATATGTTGTAATACTAATAAGAATTAATAGATTGTGATAGCCTCGAGAATATGCATCAATGGAGAGTGATAAAACGATGTTTCAAAAGTCGAAGTAATTTCCGAGATTGCAAGCTAAAACTTCTTTCTTTGCCTACAAAATTCTCGAGCAATCTGAACGATTGAACGCCGCGATACAATCTCTCAAATGACATCGGCTGTAGTTTCACTCTTTATTACCTTCTTCTTGTATACACGTACTTATTCATATTATGGCACAAACTTTCAACGAAATTTACAACAAAATCTTCTGGAAAAGTTCTTTATCTCTAGACTATTTTGTTTCTAAGATACATACGAGATAATAAAGATTTTTCTAATCTCGTAACAAGACTATCATTATTAGTTCAAACAACGGTATCTATGAATATGAATCACGTATTCGATTCTAATATATCATTTCTAAACAAATAATTAAAATTTATTAATGTACGATCATATAAAATCACGATAAATATTTCTTTTAGCCGTCAGTTTCTCCTTAATTTATACATTTTATCAATATTTATATGTTTTCGTTATAAAATGTTTAAAGTGTATGATTTTCTCTGATATACTTAGCTATGTTTAATTACAGGTGATTCATCGAGGTAGCCGAAATTTGGAGCAGTTTCTACATTGCGTTATGATTAATTTTTGTTGACGCGCGTACGTGCTTCAACTAGACGTCACGTCCTCGTGACCTGTATGCAGCTGTGTGCACATAGTGTACGTCAGTGTAAACTCATGTACGTCGTATCGAGACACGTCAAGGCCAGGACCGTGGAAGCGAGGATTCACGATGGAAAATCACGATCACGACGACGGAAAAAGTGGAGCTTCCTGCAAAATTCAGGTAAGTATAATAATTGCTCTTCGCAATCATCATAAACATTAGTGTTTGACCTAACATTTCATTAATATGCGTAGTATGTAGTAGTATGCGTGTATATTCATTATGTATTGTATTTTACTATGTATGAATTAATCAAAAGATCATATGTACAATTAATTTTACAAATCGTTGGGCTCATTTAGAAACTAAATCCTGCCTCCTAAACGGACTGGAGCGCAACTGGAGATTTCATGCTTATGATTATTACCAATTATAAATGTATCGATTACGAATCTGACGTATCTCAACATTAAATAACAGCGTGATTAGGAAGAATCAGGGTATCGAGGATAATGGAGTAATATTCTAGTAACGCAGCAATCTCATTAAACCCATTGGTTTTTCCTCTTTTCGTGGGTTTTATTCTGGTTACCGCTGGAAATTCCGTTTTCGACATTAACATAAAATGTACTTTGAGCGTACAATCTTAGCTTGTGTGATCGGGTAACAAAGGAAAGATAACGAATAATAGCGGTCAACCGTTTTAGACGACGATCGTAAGAATGTGAAAAGTTCAATCGTACATTCAGAATGATCTCGTTGGTAAGAGGTAGACCGGCGTCAACTGAAAAGCCTATCTTTAATGATCAGCCTGCGGTAATGGCCCATTGTAAAGTGTAAGTCAGGTGCGATAGCGATGTGTGTGTTAAGTGTCCTTGACATCCGCGTCCTTGTCAAGAATTTTTCCGCATTCGATTGTTGTTCCAAGCATGCTCCGCGAACTGCAAATAGAGAGGAGGGAGAGACAGGATAGAGAGACGGAATCCGGAAAGTAGAAGAAGACGGAAAGATCGGTTGTTGAATGGTGGACGGCACTCGACCTTCGTTGGGAACTACCTACATGGTAAAAGATAAAGCAGACAACCGGGCAATACGTAGAGAAGCTATACAGTGCGTTGCAAAAGTATTTGAACACCTATAGAAATGTTCTCTGAATATATCAGGTAGTTTGAATATGAGAAAGTTACATGCAATGTACATAATACATTCATCAAAATTTTCTATGATAAGTATCTAAATCTACGATCATGAACCATTGTATATCGTCTATTTGTATTAGCTCGTGATGGCAAGGAAATCATTTGTTTTTGAATTTCGAAGATACTAGATTTTCAGGATTGTTTAAATTGAGAAGCACGTGACAGAACCGGCGCTTATAAAATTTTATCACTTTATACATCGTATGATGCCTATAAAGAGGCAAATTGCGAAACAGAATACAGAAAATAGATCGTCGAGGAGTACATTAGTAGTCGAAGTCTTATAAAAATAGAATTCGTTTCTTCATTTGTAACTATAATATGGTGACCGAGTCTTCGTTGAACGTATGTACTTATGTCTCTTTAATAGATGTGACTTCGTTGAGATTGCAAATTTAAGTAACATGATACGTTTGTAAAATCTACTACGATTTAGTTAGGCCCGTTAAACAGGCTATTATTAGGAGATAATTTGTAATTTCGTTTGGTTATTAACACCTTGTTGAAGTTTACAACTTTTCAAAGCAACGTAAAGCACCAGGGGGCCTTTTGTCAAATATTTACAACCTCAACTTTTCTCTCATAATCGACTATACCTGAAACTGAGGAAACATCGTGTCCTGTTCTTTCGACTGTTTGAAATTTACGTCTCCTTGTGGACCGTTACGCCTTACGCTTTGAATACCCTTAAATATTCGGCCCTGAAATATCGTAATGGATTTTCAGGGGTCGAAGAGTAAGTTGGCATGATTTGCGACCTCTGTTGCTCCGTATTCTTTTCGTCTGTTTTCGTAAAGAAACACATCGTCGCAAAAATATACATTTTTTCTTTAGACACGCCAAAGGGAAACCTTGAGCCGTCTCTTTGTTACATCGAATGTATTACAAAGTTTCGGGATCGTTCGATTCTTTCCTTAGACTTTCTAGATCATTTGAAAAAAAGGTAATTGGGTGCTCTTACAAACAATTGAATTAGTATTTAGTGAATTATTACAAGTTATAAATACTAATACATTTTGTTGACAATTTGACATTCGTACACGTAACTATAATTATAAACTTTTAATTAGTTACTAATTTCGATATTAATGATCAGCGATATAACTCGTAACAGATACCAGAGATACCACTCAGCACGTAATATTAGTTGTATTACTAGAACTAACGTTAATAAAATCAATTTTATTATTAATTGAGACAAGACTTTATTATTAAAGAGACAAATTACAATCTGTAACTTGTATAATTATTTGGTGTATCCTATTATCCAGGAGAGCTTAGATTACCACATTTTCGAAACATTCGAACTTACAAGCAAATACAAAAATAGCCCTATATCTCTTTGAGATCATATCGTCGTCATTCCTACCGTCTAATATCATTTCAGATATATTCTCCAACATCTTTCAGAACGGCAATTCTTTTATTCTGCCCTTTGAAATCGTATATGAGATTTACGGACACAGGATCGTCGTAAAAAGCATTGGAGGCCTTCGAATTTACCTGTGAATAAAAACCATGGCCCTAAAGTGCTCTTAAACCGTCTGGGAGCTCTAATGCGCATTGCCATACGACTGGCGCGATCTTTCTGTCGAACAATGCCTCGTAAAATACTCGATGGCCTCAGGCTTGTGTCGCACGATCGCTTTACTGCCGTCACTTCGCAACGATGACAATGACAAAGTGACTGATGAGATACACGCGATCGTTCGCTGGTAACGAAGGATTTTGGACCACGTTCAATGGTACGCGAATCCTGGAGTTCACGATGGCGCCTGTTTCACGAACGCGTTTCCCGTTCTGATGTTAAAATACATCGAGACGTATCGACGAAGGTCAACCTGTTATTTAGTTGTTATTAATAACCGTGACTACCACCACGTCACGAGCAAATTTCATGTCCGTGTTGTGTCAGGACATATACAAGCTTCTGCCTCGGAAATAGTCGGCATTCTGAATGAACAGTCGCCATTCGGTCTAAATACATCAAAAGTATATAAGGCTATTCAAGATGTCTATTATTAAGAGTGATTCCAAGAAATTCGATCGTTGCTTTGAAACCTGACCACTTCTTGTTCCATTCGGTATACTCAAAGTTTTTATAGAAAGCGGTGGACAGGGAATTCATCAAAGTATCAAAATTAAAGGAATATAATTTACAAAGAATATCCATTAAAAATGTAATGAAAATAATACGACTTGTTGTTGGTATAATTTTGCTTATGGCAAATTCATCATTCTCGCGCTGTTTAAAATAGGATCGTGATGCGTAGAGTGGGCGAAGAAGCGTGTTGTGCCATTCCAGTTACCAAAGCAGGTTCGATTTCCGTGTGCGCGCCACTGCGGTTATTGTTAGAGCATCGAAGTTACGTGCTCGTTTACTCAAGTGGTTGATATACTGGCTTTAACATGTGAGCACGTGTGTGTAAAACAGAGGCCAAAGTGCACCTATGCCCGCGATTTCAGGCTAAAAACGGAGCCAAGGATATCGGGACGATAAGCAGGGCTAGGGTAATCTAAGCCCAATACCGTGGCTGTTCTTTGTTGACCAAGGACTGTCATCAAATCTAAAATTGTTCTTCCAGTTTGTTCTACGATTTCGCTCGATCGCCATATAAAGCATTCAACCCTTATTCAACAAGTACATAAGTCAGTTTGAAGTTGTAATACGATGATGGCGACAATGGTGGTTTGGGGTACGTTTAGAGGAAAATTCAGTAACTTTAATTTTTGATAACTAAAAGTATAGAAGTAATATATATATATATATACACGTGGTCACAGTAGTAGCGTCTAAATATTTTACATAAATTTTGAAATACTCAAACGATAAAAATGCAAAGCACTTTTATGATATTTTCAATAAGAAATAGAAAAAAAATGTAGAAATGGGTAAAAGAAATGTAGAAATGAGTATCCAAATATCCAATTGTCTGTATCAGGATTAAATCGTATTTTAGCTAAGACAAAATGTACCACTTGGAAAAGAGGTCGATTAGAAGTACGAATTGCTTTTTCGTTTTTGTAAGGAACTTCGAAAAACCAAGTAATTGCATCTAAAGATCGACATAAGGAGATTTTCTTATTTCGCTCTTTTCGTTTACCTTCAACCAGCTTTATAACGACTGCTTTACTATTTGTGCATCCTTGGTCGAGGCGAAGGTTAACCAAGGCAATCTCGTTGATTCGTCAAGGATCATCTTTATCTTAGAGAAAGCGAGACTTTCTACAGATGTTTACGAAAGTCATAAGGTACCAAGGGCAACTCCTTGAAATCGAGTTTTCACCGCATGGAACGCTCGATGAACCTTTGCGGTTTCATGCCCAAATCTCGGATCGATGCACGCTGTGAACAATTTACATTCCGACTCATGTTCTTATGAAACTTTCCGATCCAAAATCCTCAGAACCGTTCTCTTGCTTTCTTCTTTTGTTCTATCATTTATTTTGTACTATCGACATAACTGTATCGGCGTGCATTTACGAATGCCAGAACTCTTTCTTACATTGTTAGCCCCTAAGGATGTTTCTTCCTTGGTACTACGGTAATTTAAAGTATTGTACAAGTCAAAGTTCCTTCGTATTCTTATAAAATACATTAGATTCAGCTAGAATCAAACATACGATAAACACTTATTATTCACGTTATAGTACCACGCCAGAATAATTTACTTATAATTCTCAATGAGAATTGATTGTAAAATTCTTCCAAGTAAAAAGAAAAAAAGTATTCTTATAAGATCTGTCGTATAAACACTTATCACTGAATTCTTTAGATTATGTAACTCGAATCATTCTTGGAAGTCATTGCGTGTAAATTCGAAGAGGGATTCTGTGATATTTTTATACTACCGCAAGCATCTTATTACATTTATAGAGCGTATAGAGCGTAACAGATATTTCGATAGGTATCTATATACCTTTTCAAGATAATTGTCTCTACATTTAGTTTTATCATTATCAACTTTCTACGATAGGATCAAAATATCTCTAAATGATCAAAAGTCTCAATATGTCATTTACCACGATTATAACAGTTACTTAGGAAAACATGAACTTTATCAAGTATCGATGAAGAATACAATTAAATGTCCAAAAATTAAGTAATCTAGCCTAGACCTAATATACATCGTCGGACATCTATAACTCAAATTTATAACTCAACGGTATCGAGGAGTGAACAACCTACAACACAGCTTAAATACAATTTAAACATCTACGAATATAAATATAATTCATTTTCATCTACCCGAACATATTCGTACACATAATGTTACTCACATGTCACTTACTCCAGTCATATAATTACCATATATACAAATTTTCCCGACAGCTGTACCACGTCTGTCTGAATGAACACATTAGCCTCGTTTAAACAGATTTATGAATCACTATGCATATCCAATAACGTATATCACCCACGAGGGCATCATAAACGCCAACGTGAAAATATATTAATCGTCACCAGCGAAAAAGTGAAACGAAATTCGAAGGGTCTATGATTTGTTCATGCAATAATCGTATTTCGAAGGTGTGTTTGCCGCGGGCAGAAAAATTGGCCGTTTTATGCTGGCCGGAGGAAGGCGTCGACGTAATTGGAAGAAATACAGTTCGTCAGGTACCCACAGTCATAAATCCGACCAACGGATCGTAAAACGGTCGATTCTTTTCACTTTCGTTGAGCGGTAAAATGTGTGTCAGGAGGTCATCGGGCCATTGGCCGTGTTCCACTTTCCGAGTTCCTTTTCCCTTTTCGAGATCGAGGACCACGCCGCGCTCTCTTCGTGCGTTCGCGCTTCGTGAAAGGGGGGAATCGATACAGAAAGGAAAAAACGGAACGCCTTTTTCCTTCTTACTTTTACACGCCGTGTTTCGTTTGCCAGATTTCGCAACCGGCCACTCTTCCATCGCGTTACTTCCCTTTTTGGTCTGTTTGCATTCGACAATTTAAGCTTTCACGGCCCTGGTTTACGCAGTTGTTACTATTTGAGTTTCTTTTAATTCTTTTTTTTGGTGTGTTACATTTAATAGGGATTATATCTTAATGTTTCGCTAGATATTAGGTAGATAAGAGAATCCTGTAATTTCATTTCGTGCGTTGTAATCTAATAACATTCGGCCATGAAATGATTTATTAAAAACATTGAGACAATTTCTCTTCTGGAACATCGGCTCAAATTCGAGCCTCGAATTCTTTCAAGTATTTAGATTATCTGATTATTTTATTTTTCCAAGTTATTTAGGAAATTTAGCGAGTATGAATTGATTATCCAAGAAAACAGAATAACATTCTAACTCTATAACTTATTTATCTATTAATTACATAATTCTAACGTTATTAACAGGATAAAGTTAATGCTTCTTCCTACTTTCGTCGTACTTTTTCTTTCCATGTAATCGAGGTAATCTCGAAAATTTATCGTGGGATATTTGTGCGAACATCCGGTGGCGTTGATATTTAAAAAATGTTGATTAATGTCAGCTCGTGTTTCCTCTGCGTGTTTCTCTGTACTATCCGAAGTAATTTAAAAGATATAGCGCACCATGAAAGAGTTACGATAAAGTTCAACGATTGTGATATTTAGAAAATTTTGATTAACGCGCCTAATGCCATTCTTACGCTACGATCTTAATTGATTAATATAATACTAACATGATAATGATATAATATATACACAGACTCACGCTAGTATTCGTCCACTTTTAAATATCTTTTATAAATGTATTATGTTATACGAAACATTTTGAAATTTCATTAGCATTGTAATGAGATTCGATTATCATGATTTGTTCTATTTCGAAAACAATATATCCGCATCGCGGGACAATAAATCTTTCTGATACTCGATGAAGCAATTACGATGGAAAGTGTGACAGTGCAGGCTGTAAACTTGTTTAATGACTGTTGCATCGTTGAAATGAATTTACGTAATCACACGAGAGAAAAAGGTATTAGACGTCGAAAGGGCAGACAGGTATTAATGATTGTAACCGTAGTTTTCGCGCGGACGAATCACTTCAAGCGATAATTTATCTTCGGTTAATTAGGTATGTCGTTCATTAAATTGATAATCAGTAATTGTGATTCCACGTGTCGATCACAGAAATAGCAATATTAATAATAATATTTCTATCCATATTCAGAGAGATATTATTATAGCAATAGTCAGCACTTTAAAAAATAGTTCTAAATATCACTATTCTGGCTCATGAAAGATTTAAACACGTTCGATAAAAAACTTCTATACATGTATGATGCATATGTTCTATGTGTTACATAAAACATCTTGAAGTTTCATTAGCATTATAATGATACTCGACTGTTGTGACTATGTCGAAAAAGTTTCAAACAAGTCTGAAAATATACATACAGAAATTACAAGCTATTCAGTGCAAGAATATATTTCGCATAGATGACAAAAGTATTTCGATAATAGATTACTTAAATACATAATAAATCTCAGTATTCAGTGGAGCCATATTTAACACTTATTCGTTCTATACGTATTCTATTCTTTTATTAAATATATGTCTGCAATAAATGTCTTGTAATTTCTACGTACATTTGCAGCTTGATCTTTCTTTTAACCAATAGAAAAGAAAAAACAAGAAAATTCCCTTCGTGCTTAAAATGTTTCGTACAACACACATAACGTATTCGTAAAAGGTTTCTATAAATATTCCAGCATTTCCGTGAATTACTCTATATAAATGTACACCGCGCTATGTAATATCATTTTACTTTATTAGGTCGTAACAACATCGTTAAATAGCGATACGGTGCGATGGTATGGTACATTAATGGCCGCGTTATTATCAGTTCGTCGTAAATACGCGATACAGATGACGGCGAATCGCGTGTAATCGGGTAGCCATTAATATCAGTCCGCCTCGTTGATATAATTTCAACGGCGACCGCGACTACTTATCCCGGAAACGGCTTTCACTTTCTCCCCCACTAACGCGGGTAACTTTCACTAACGAGGCCTCCGCGAAACGACTCGTGCGCGCACCTACGATAGTAGATCGGTTGAGAGGAGAGAGGAGAGAGGAGAGAGGAGAGAGGAGAGAGGAGAGAGGAGAGAGAGAGAGAGAAAGAGAAAAAAAGGGAACTGAGAGGAAGGAAGAATCGGGTTTCTGGGTCGGTCAGGAAACAAAGCGAAGCCCCGTTGTCCCTTCGTCCTCGCTCGACGACCTCGTGAATTCGTTGGACGGAAGGATGCCAGCCTTTCGACGATCGAAATTTCCCTTCCTCTCCGATGGATGACATTGAAAACGATTAGTGTACGATGTCGTGAAGAATATTCCTTTTGTATGTATACGGGATGTTTGAAGAGGTTGCGTGAACTGCTAAATAGTAAGGGACACGAAGAGCCACGATAAAGAAACTTCCTTTGTCCTCTCGTTGTTTGAGCTTTGACATCGTCATCTTCCATTCAAGGACGCTTTTAAGTTGCCTTTACGAGTTTTTTCAACCGTATTTTATTGGACGAATATTAACGGTGCTTGTAATTTATGTTATTGGATTCTACAAGTTTCTTTCATGTCACAGTTTAACCTATTCTCTTGTGATTTCTTTTTAATGGATAAAGCGGTTTGTTCGGAGCCTTGTTAATCTTATTCTATCGTTGAGATAAAGAGTTTGTAATACACGTATAGGATGTACTTACTGTTCTTTGTCCGAAAAATTTTGGGGAGAAGAAGTTCTAACATCGAAGGTAAAGTTAATATTAAAAAGGTGTGAATAAATTTTGGAATATTTTTTAATAAACGCTTAACATTTCATCAAGTAACATTTTTGTAATATTCTTCAACAAAAATAAAACTTTAAACGAACGGAGCGAAATTTCACTTGTTACCCAACTTCAAATTAAGAATTTTAATGCAAATTACGATCGTTTGTCAAGCAACTAATATTGGCATTGGGAGATTAAAATAATCTTGGTCCTATTATTCAACATCTGCTTTCAAGTAATTTACTTAACTAGCCATAAAGATTCTCAATGACGCTAGGAATAGAATGGTAGAATTGTCTAAACGTCTGTTGACATATTTTTCGAACCGTTCGAGGTTGTTAACTCTAGGAACAGTCATAAAGTCAAATATACTTGACGGACAGTCGCAATTATGACAGGCAATACAGGTCTGCGTCGATACTTGTAAATACATAAACCTGTAAATGACGAGCTCGATGAGGCACGAGGAGGCACGCGAGGGCCACGCTCGAAGGTGGCCTCGTAAAACCGGAAGACACCTCTGCGTTCCTCTTGATCGTTTTACAAGAACGTGCACCTCTCTGTCGTGTGTCGACACGATCTCACTTCTTTTCTTTTTCAAAACTGACGGTTTTACCGATGGTGTGAAGGCTCGATCGTAAAATTCCGCTCTGACGACCTGGCATCCTGGCGTCCTGGCGTCATCGCGACAGATGTTCCCGCTTTTAGATAAAGTTTTAACATTCCCTACCATCGTTACGGTCACAGGCCGAGAAATTGTTGCGCGTGGCTCTAGAATTCAGCATATGAGAAAGGGAGTGATCATCCATGGGAAGAACCTACGTATTTCTCCTTTTACTTTCTTTTATTTTTATGAATTTTATTTGTCAAAGGACTGGAAAAAATTGACCAAATTGAATACTAAATATTACTGGGTTCGTAAATAAATGATAGCGTAGAAAATAATCTAAGGGATCTTAATATAATGTAGGTGAGAGATTATCGATGAATATCGTTGAGCGAGAAAGAAAGCAAAAGATCTTAGTATAGTGAGAAATTATTAGAAACTATTTTTTTTACGAATTTTACTAATTTTAAATATTTCAGTTACGGGCGAAATTGCAACAATAGGCAGATACAGAGGAAATTTCGTTACAGAAAAATTACAGAATTATAACACTCCTAAGGAATAATAATATAAAGAATAATAGAATTAGAAATGATCAAATGATAATTATATAATTGAAATACAAAGTCTGGAATAATTTATATATAAAAAGATGAAATAATATTTAAAAATTCAAGTCAATTTCAACAAACTTCACATTAAAAGATTAAAGATTAAAGAGAAGTTTCAAAATTTCTCTTTGAATTCGAATTTGTTCCATCAAGCAACTACTTCCTTCTTAACTTTCTAATATCCAAATCCTCTCAAAGTAGGTTCACTCAGCTTTGTCTGTTATTCGCCGAGCCGCTATCGTGTTGTGCGATTAAATTCCAAATGGAAACACAAAGGTAGAGCGACATTATGCTAAGTCAATGGTGGCAGGAAGCGACGAATGTGGCACGCGTATCATGTGTTATTCGGATCGGTATCGTATGTGTACATTATTCTGGCGGTTCGTGGCCTTCGAAAAGGGATCGAATAGGGACGTGGCAACATACTTTGGACGATTAAGTGGGTCATGACCCCAAAATATATGCTACCGAACTGTCTGCTCGCACGGGTTCTATAGAACTCAGCTTTCAGGCCGTCTGCCTTTCGAGGTTAAAGGTCAGCCGGCTTCTACGTCTCACACGAAACGTATTTATAGCAGGAGACTTGTTACTCGTCCTATGCGATTCTATCTACCGTTTATCGAACAAACTTTCGCCTTACTGAGTAACGCCTTTCAATCAAAATTTAGTATCGAGATTATTGCCTCTCTCCAATATCTTCATTTTCAAGGTTTACCTATACAGAACACAATTATATACATATACGGTTCCTATGAATAGAACTAATAATCTGTTAAGATTTGAAAATCAATGTTTCTTTATCTTTGCGTCGAAGTAGATAACGAGGCGCCCTAGATAAATGCTGTCAGTACGTTTTATAAATAGAAAAAATATTTATTTGATAGAAGCGAAAAGGAGATCTTTTAATCACGAACTTCTATAATCATAGAATTAATACTCAACGGAGATAAATCAATTTCATTCAGGTCAATTCAAATCATTGTAAACGCAAATACGATCTATTTATAATGGAAATGAAACGTAACGCTAAAAGATCGGGGATTCGTAAATAAAGAGATTAATATGTTCAAGGGTTAATGGATTAAAAGATACCGTGAGATTTCATTCTTCGACCTTTTTGCTCTGTACAATGTTAACATTAACATTACTTGTTAACTGTTAAACACCTATAAATCCTCAAACAGAACCCGTGGTAAAACGTGTATGAGCACATTTGTCATTCTGCCAGAGCAAGTTCAATTCACTTTCTAATGTGGAGCAGCATCGCAGCTAGTTAAACACGCGAGCGTTCGTTGCACGCGAATGGGATTTGATGCTCGCCAAAGGCGGGAAAACAGCCGACCTTGTTTCTGTTCGACGAAAGTAGAATGTCGAGGGAGACGTACGAGAAGCATTCCTACGGATTCATTGTCTGTCCGTGGACAATGGGGAATAAGCTAAACTCAAAGTGGGTGAATAGGTCATGAGTTACGCGGTACAAGCGGAGGAAGTTGGTCGTCTTTCTACAGGCAAAATGGACCACGCGGGGACGCGACCGGTTAAATCGAAAGTCGAAGGCGACATGTACCCGACTGCTTCGTATTCGTCCGTGTGAAAGCTCATGGAATGATACGTTATTGAAATTCCTCGCTGATTGCTCGGTTGTTCGCTTTCGCCGATGATATACATACGTGTGTATGTGTACTCTGGCGAATGTAGAACTTTCTGATTCGTCGATGTTTCGAAACAGCGAACTGTGTTTGTTTTTGAAATTATGCTCGTGTGAACTAGATTTCGGATTAATATATGAGTCACTGAGAAGAGTAGTATTGATCAAGTTTATAAATTGGAAAATAGAGAAACGCGATGATAGGAATATTTTTTTAAGTTCGACGTGAAATCCATGTATTGTTTATGCTATGTTTATGGCAAAGATTCTTTACATTTTTGTACATTAAAATTTCTCACAAATGTATAGACGCGCGTAGTAATAATTAGATAATTGTCAAAAAATGATGTGCGTGAGGATTGGAAATTGTTGATATCAGTGTTTGAACAGAGTTGGATAATCATATGAAAAAGTTTCCTGTCGTAAGATTTCGTTGCTGATACTTCGAGTCTGTAGATCTCGTTTAGAAGTTGCTACTCTAATTTTATTTGATTATTTCTCTTTCGAACGTATTGGTCGACCCATTATCCTTAACTACTTCCTATAAATTCATTCCACGCAGTTTAAACTTTGAAACTAGGTTCCGTAACTGCAATTTACGTAGCGTTGTGCAGCATTTACTTCTTCACACTTTCCTCCCAGTTCTTTGCTTACATTTTTTCCGATTTCTGAAGCTAGCATTATTGCGAAGTATTATTACTACTATTAAGTAATGAATGTCTCAAAGCATGATATTAACTAATATTTCTCTTTAGAGATGAATATTACTATTAATAACGGAGAGAAAGAAAGCTTAACCAGACTCATGTTGACTGTTTCAAACATTTCTACAATCGGGAAACGAGATTTGTAGCGGATGACAATTAGCGACAATTCAAACATGCTACGCAGCCACTCTGATCTTACATTTTAGCCTATGTATTCGTTTGTTCAAGTACATTTGGTATGCGCGAATCAGCAGTTACTGCAGCTATGTCATTTTACAGGATATTGACCACTTATATTTTATTATTATTATTATTTATATATTTTATTGATCAGACGATGCCTTATTCAGCTAAATTACTGAATTTGAATCTCTATCTTCCATTATCAAATACTATTTTATTTACCAAACCTATAGTATTAATTCGTAAAAAAATTCTAATAAAACAGTTAAGAGAATAATTTATCTTTCTTATATACAACGTTCGATAATCTACTCATGAAGATTTAAATTGTTCGTTGAGAAAAGAGAAGATCGCAGTTCGATTCTTGTTCCGATAAAATTGGTTCAACAGGTGCTGCCCTCTGGCCGATATTCCCCGAGTGAAAAGTCGCGGTAGATCGCGATCCACAGGATCGTTTAAGTAACAGCTGCATCACGATCACGGGAGGTTCGTCGATCGTACTCTCACTTTCTCTGCGATATTTCCGACGACCCGGTTTTCAGGCGACACAGTTCGCCCCATCAAACGAGAAAGTGAACGCGTAGACCTGCTCTCCTCCCTCTTCTTCGCCTCATCATCTTTCTTCTTCACCTTCTTTCCTTTTAACCGGTGAAATCCCCCGTGCGTAGGCGAGGCGGGAAGAAAGCTTTTGTCCAGTCGGTAATAAGTATCCCAGCGACTTATTATTACTTTCGAGAAACGACGGAGATAAATCTGTTCCAACGACTTCCTAGTAGAACGATAGAGAACAGAGAAAGCTTTGTCCTCGTTATTCGAAATCAGCTTCTGTCGCGCCGCTTTCTGTTTTGATATACCGTTTGCATATTATTTCGCGTTTAATAAGAAGATGCAGTTTCGTTTTTAGCGCAGGTCAAAAGAGTTATCGTTCATGACGAAATTATTATGACGTTTCGATCAAATTGAGGAAACTATTTCAGTTAATAATTTCGTAATTGTAGATCACAGCGGAAGAACATAACAGCTCGTGTTTCCCGTTTTTTAAAACTCAATACGTCATCAACTTTATAATTTTTCATTGAAACTATCTTTCTATTTATTTATATATATAAATATTTTTATCAAATCGAATATAGTCTTGATTTTTCACGAAACTTCGTAGATTTACAATCGATCGCTAAAAAGTTTATTATTTTGAACACGGAACAGAAGTTAAAAACAAATTTTTCGCGATACTTTATAAAGTGTTACTTTTCCTTTATTGAAGCACTAAATCAAACATGTCGACTATATTTTTTCCTGATTGAATCTTACGTTGGTTGAATTTTCCAGAAATAACAATTCTCGTAAAGAAATGTCGAAACGTTCAAACAACACAGAAAGATACAGAAGAATAAGATTGCTTCATAATCAACGTATCGAGAGTACTAGGCTTTAATTACCGAATAATATAAAGATCGAAGGGTCGACAAAGATAGACTTACCTTTACGCTTTTCCCATGCATTCCTCGATTATGCGTAATTTCTTTGTGTAAAAAAAAACACATTTCGAAGTAGCGATTTATTTTTCCCGATATCCTACTGGTGTTCACAATTAACGAGGAGATGTATTTAAAGGAGATTCGAATTCGAAGCACGAGCACTGCAGAAATACACATACCGATCCCATCGGAGAATAAGAGTGTGTCGCGTAAGCTGGTATTTTCAGCGGGATGACAAACGCAAAGATACCGTGACGTCAGGGATCACAAGCGACATTCCATTGTCGTGGAGGTCGATCGTGGTTCGTTCGTGTCGTAAGAGGAAAGCACGAAAGTCATAGAGGAAGTAGTTTATTAGGGAACTCGTTTAAACAATGCGTATCCAATACATCGAGTCATAGCTATAATTGAACGCAGCTTTAATATCCATCGGTTATCGTGACTGAAATATACAGGATGTCTCAGGACGGTGGTACAATCCACGACAAGATGATTCTTCGTGAAAAAATAAATAAAGAATTTATCAACTTTACTTTATACACGGACAACATTGAAAATCTATAAGCACGCGTTTATTAATAAGTTTCAATTTAACGGATCCATTCGTACGATGAATACAAGCGTCGATAGAAATCAGATTTTCCTATAAAATCTTCCTATCGAAGGAATACTATCGCGCAAACAAAAATTAAGTAAAAAATCGTGTTTAAAAAATGATAAATGCATAAAATGCTAGAAGAAACGTCATCGTGTACCATGTCTGTGCAAATATCTTTGTTGATCGCATAATTTTGTACTTGTAAATGTAACGACATGAGTCGCCTCTTGTCATTAACATTATCTTATTCGCTTGAAACGTACAATTAGTATGTACACGCGTAAGTGTTTAATGAATTCCCAGAACCTTCTTTCTCAAGAACGAATTCTTGAAACGCAAAAGCTTCATTCTGCAATTTTAACCTGTGTTTGCATAAAACATCATCCCCTTCCCAACGGTATCGCTCTTATTAGAATATTCTCCATGTAAAAAAACAAACCAATAAACACTTTTTGTTTTGACGAATGCACTTTCGTCTGATGACTCGAGACTATCCATATTCATACGGTTCCCACAGTGACACGAGCTTCTGGAAACGCTCATGGTACGTTTGCACGAGCTGTATACGCGTGAGATCATCCATACATTAAACGTCTTTCCTACGCGAGTCAAGGTCGGTTTTCAAGGCTTACCGAAGCGTTTCCTAGTTGATTACGTTCAATGGAACACATTATGCATGTGCGTTCGACTGGATGTCAACCGATAGCTGGCTGTCCTCATGCGCTTCAATTCGCTCGTCAATGAGGACAGATCCATGTACTTGGCATATCGCGGTTCGCAAACCACTCTTTAACCTGTTAACCAAGCCAGACGAGCTAACTTTGTCACTCGGATTGCCAATCGCCTGGATATAATAATTTTTTTATTTGGTTATATTGTATCCTTCTTTGTATGTCGTTTTATTTCTGTTGAAACCAAAATGTATATACGTTGTTCGAACTAATTATAGGATCGTTACTATATATCAAACAGCAAACAGAGACGAAGATATCCTATAGATAGATTTATAGATTGTTATTCGTGTCACATAGTATATGTCACATATATAAATTGTTGAATTTGCTTTAAACGAAGCAGGAAATACAAATTCTCAAAAACAAGTCTTTAATTCAAGGAATTTTCCTCCAAACGATTCAAAATGTCATAAACTGTCAAAAAATTGTTTTCTTTTTTTTTTATTAATTACTGATAGCAGAAACACATCTCGTGGGATGATATTCCAAAGAAAACATAACACAAATTTCAAAGCAATTTTACCGAGAACAAACACGTTCATCGTTTATTGAATCAATAACTTACTGAAGTACAATGTACATGGAAAGATAAAGTGCAATTTCGAACACGAGAGGATTAGATCGGTAAATGTTTCGTTGTATTTATCCGAGTACATATTTGATCGAGGAAGAAAACATTCATGAGGAGAAGCAGCGTTCGAGTAGTCGAGCTGAAGGAACAAAGCACATTCGCATCTTGTATTGGAACGAAACAGAGTAGCAATGCTATACGGATGTATGTATAATGGCGACAAGGCTACGACTCGAGCCGTTGAACGAAATGCGTAGACAAAGGAGTCGCGAGCGAGGCCTTCGTAGCACGTGTGTAACTGCCTTTAACGCTATGGGGAAACATAAATAAAGTCAGGGTCGAGTGACCACACGTCATCGTTCCTCCATGGCGTACTCTCCGGAGCTGTACCGCCCAGTAAATGATGGTTGTTCGCAGAACATCAGACTCCAAGAAACTTTCACTGTCTGACAATTTCACTGTTTCAGTATTTCCAACGTTTCTGCCGATGTTTTATCCCATAGAAATAATAGATCTGTTTTATTATCTGGTGGAATAGGTACATCGTCGTCGTCTTTCGTCGATGACAATCTTTTGGCAATTTAAAGTTGCAAAAAAGTTGTTGAAATATTTGAAACAAATTGGTCCACTCTGTCTTGCGAAAATCCTATAAAACACCTAGCAAATCTCCTGATCTATCGCCACCGCAATTAAATCTATCTCGGCAATTCGAATTGGAATTGACGCGGTCTAATGAACGAGTTAGCTAAGTTCCCAGCGTGTCGCACGGCGAACTAGGACGAAGACAATTTGCGTTGTCGGAGGACATCTGCTCGTTTGTATAGGCCGAAGGTCCTATGAGGCCTTTTGTCACGTACAATGCCGCGCGCTTTGCACGGTTTAGACGATGATGAGGATGGATACGCACGATATTAGCCACGCTCAGTGCCGTTTCCTACGGAAACAGTTTCGTATTGCGTGCATTGAAGCGAACACTTTTAAACTTAGCATAGCGTAGCTTAGTTTAGCTTTCCGATGAATCCCCGACTTTACGCACGACGATTTTTCCATGGCGATGTTATTAAGGTGATTGTTACAGGTAGATAAACAGGTGTGGTAAAGAGGTGCAAGAACGATCCAAATCCCAACGTGGAAGCCGATCGCGAATCATTTCCATTTGTTTTGTTGATTATGCACGATAAATATTCATACACGAAGGAAAAGCCAACCCTCTCGATGGATATCTTAATTAGAAGGATTATTTACGAGCTTGTTTGTAGGTAGATACGTATTTCGGTGTTCCTCAACCAGGTGTTTGTTATCGATTTTCATGCATCATCCACCGGTAGATAACAGTATCTGCAGGTGCATCAATTGGCTTGAAAAAATCAGATACTGATGCGTTAGTGATTTTTGTAAACTAATAATAGAAACGATTAAGTACTATTCAATGGTTTCCTCAATTTTCCTCCGATAATGAGCGACAATCGAAATTCATTTTTATTACGTAGATACGTCGTAGAGTTTTTTGCATTTTGAAATTATGTAGGTACTATTAGATGGATAAAGGGAATATTTTCATTTGATAATTTCTCGTATTTCATACGAACTAACTTTTAGACGAGAAACCAAATATGTACGACGACATTGGAAGTTTGTTGGTAACACATGTATACTATATATATAGCTACGACCACAGAGAGGAAAGTAAGTACTTTCGCAAGATTGAATTCGATAGTAGCATTAAACAAATTCCCTGAAATCACCGATTCACGGTTTTGATATTCTTCTGACACAAGACTGGAGTATTTCGAGTTGTAACACTTATGATATACATGATACGTTCAAATACTTTCATACTGTGTATTACTGTGCATACCTGTAATTGGTATCTATTAACACTATCTGACTTCTCAAAGAAATCATTATCAATCTACTACTCGAAAAGGCGGACGGCCGTCAAACGTCTTTATCGTTATACCTTCGGTATGTGTGCAGAAGCATGCCATCGGCAAGGATCGTTCCCGGTTTCTGTTTGAGTCCGCTTTTGCCCGAAGGACGCGTGCGTCGACCGATTAAAGCGGCGCGCAATTATCGCACGGGGACCAGTTCCCGCTATTCCAGTTCTCTACTCATTCGTTACGTAATCCCGATTGTCGGATCGCATAAATATTCTCGCGGGATCCGTTATGCTGTTGCACGCGTGAATGAGCCAATGCAGCCTTTGTGCAACGACCTTCCAGCGATTCGAAGCCGGTGCGTTCACGGCTGCATTCTTCCGAAGCGATTGCTCGCCTTTCAGACGAAATGCTCATTTCGTTACATTTCACCCAATCAATTCCTCTTGTTTTTCGTCTGGAACATACAGTGACTCATGAAAGTAATCGAACGTTTATCACAGAAAACTCTGCATAAAACATTTTGAAATTTCATTAGCACCGTAATGAAAAACACGACTATCGCGATTATATCGGAGAAATTTTGAAACAATTTGAGAATATATATCGAAATTAGATAGAGATTGACGTACAGTATAAATTTAAACGCTATCGAACCTTCACTTACCCTAACACATTCTGTATTTCGTTGGACAAGAATTATTAGATGTTTTTTCGAAAGCAGATGTAACTGACTGTTATTAATTTTACTACACGTTTTCTAATCGGACATAATTCTGTGAATCATTTAATTTGATTAATTATTATCGTACGAGTAAACGTTCAGCTCGATTACGCGAATCAATTAACAGACACGAGCGATCATTTTTCAATTTCTTTCAAGGACTCTACACAGAGCCAGGTATTATAAGCACTGTAAAAAAGTATACGAGAACTGTTTGCATACTTTTACAAAAAGCACCGTTTCAAATCACTATCGTTGTAAACTACGAGCCTTTTATCGACTATGATCCTTTCGTTCAATCCTCGTAAGCGGGAACAAAAGTGGCATTCAAAAGGTGTGTTAGTTCTAGTTCTTTATGAGAGAAAAAAAAAATATAGATTGAGGAATCAGGAGGTCGTTATGACGTATTCGGAGTACCGCTATCCTCTCACCTGCGTGAGAGGTGTCCTTCATCGTCCTTGTAGTTCTGTCCGTTTTCCTCAATGACAGTACAAGTTAATTATTCATCCGCCATTGTTCCACATTGCTTTCGTTTCCTTTTCCATTTCGCCTCATCTCATTGTCATAGTTTGACGCCTTGTCATTCGAGAAACTTTTATTATAATTCCTTTATCCGTTCGAATAAAAGCCTTTCTCTCTGAAATGATTCCTTTTATTCGCAAACTAATTCTCGTATTCTAATACGTTGGAATTATTTTTGCGTTATTTCAAATTTCATACAGTGGATTTCGATTTTTCAAAGATCTTTTAAACAGCATTTTGTTAGCTTAGAAATACGAAATTTTCTTGAAATACTAACATCCTAGTTTCTTCGAAACGCAATATAGAGAAATGCAATTCTCCTTTGATTATGAACATAAACTTGGTCTCCGAGCCAAGAATCGATATTAACGTAACTGAAATTGCCAAGTGTTAATCATGGCAATTAAGAAGGAACAAGTTATATTTATTAATAATGGCCCTTCGTCTTGAAAACGGAATTTGTTATACAATGTAATGAAAAGAAGGAAAGAATAAGCACGCGTATGTGCTACCTAGGACCGTTGAAAAGGTAAGAGTACGATAAAATAGCTGTGTCGAGGATATTTCAGTAATGTTTATCTCCATCTACATCTCGAAGGACACAGCATAGAGAATGACACGATCGATATCTTGGAATTGTACTTCGCATTGTATGCAGTTTGCTATAACGGACCTCCAGCTGACAATCAAGCTGACCTTTGTCACGTCACATTCTTTTTATCTCAATCGAAAAATATTTGCTCGATAGTTTGCTTCATGATGGATTTCCCGTGCGACATTTACCATTCAAAGTCACAGGATTGGAAAAATGATGGTGTTTTTCGTTGTTCGATATTTTATCCAATATTCCTAGAACTCGTAAAACGTAACGCGAGATGTTATACATTCTCCTAAAAAAGAAAAAAGAAAGTATTGGATAAACGAATTTGATAGCCTGTGAAACTTAAAATTGTTGAGAAAATAAAAATTCTTAAAAATTATAAACGTCAAAAGATGCGACTTGTCGCGTTTCTCCTACAGAGAAGCTAGAACAAAAAGACAACTGAGAGAAAAGATAGAGGAACGCAACAGTTTGATAAAAACAAGGACGATCGATACAAGCATAGCATACAGTAGTTTTATGACACCAAAGTGTCAAGGATATATTAATGATTGATTGTTTATGACGTTAGAATCACGAGCTTTAAGGAAGTCTTAAGTGACTCGTCTAGACGGAAATGCTGGTAAAAGGAAGGTATCTATCAGCCGCAACGTCCTGTGTCGCATTACAAACTTTCAGGGTCGACGTGAACGTGAAAGAAAGCCATTATACTTGGTACCAGCGATCAGGATCGTTAAATACTATTTTTAGCTATACGATTTATTAATTACCATATATCTGCAGATAAATGGGGTTAACTATAGTATGAATACAATGAAACATTTAGTGTTTGCAAATAGAATTGTCATTCAAGTTGGTTCAGCTATATTAATCGTTTGGAGGTCGAGATGCCATTAGTGAATTTATTGAAACGCAAATATGCAATACGCGTGTAAGGTAACCATACGTAATATGGAATTAACCCGATTTCAACATAGGTGCTAAAAGACAACATTTTTTACAGTTTATATATGTATGTCGAACGATCATTATTGTTTATTATCATTAAAACATAAACTTGTAGAAAATGCAATAAGCAAACGACTATTTGTAAATTCAATCGATTATCGAAAGTTTGATCTCTATCTTGTTCTAAAATATACAATTTAAAAATGCATCTCTGAAGCTGTTTATTTTCACTAATAATTACAAAGTAAATTAAGTTAATTCTGGAGTAAGAGTGTTCGCTACTGTACGTAAAACACGCGAGCGTATACAGCGTATTCGATGTAAAATTTTCATTCATATTCCGTTTATTTCTTATTTATTTCTCATTTGTTCTAAAATTCACATTTATCGAAATCCGAATCTTATATAAATATTCGCATTCCGCTTGCTATTCGAAGACCTTCACGGAAAGACCTCGATACTTTGACGAGTCTATGCAAATTACGAGCTTGTTTTTTGTTTACATAGAAAAGAAAAAAACATGCGACGAGAACACTGGTACAGAAGTAACTACGAGGACTCTATTTAAAATCCTTGAATGAAGCTTGATCCTCACGCGGTAACACAAACACGAAAGATCAGCTTCGATCGTGTGAGATAATGGAGATACGTTTGCTGGAAACATGTTTAATATTTACACGCGAAAAGTGTCGAAGCTTCAATTTCGTTACGTAACCGGCTTTATAGAATGGTTAAATGTTTGCTCGTTTCGAGACATCCGTTCTCTTTTTCTCACCGATGCTTCTTCTTCTTCGCCTTTGATACGATATTACAATAGTTACTTTCAAAATGAGATATAAAGAATTTGTTAAAAAAACGTATCGTCGCAAAATAAGACATACGTACGAATACCCTTTGTATCTACTGTAATTCCGCAAGAAATTCTTCTTTCACGAATCGCAACAAGAAAGATATCCTATCCTTGATTTGACTACTCTCGAAGGAAGTTGCGGTTTTTTGAAAACGCGATTGTCGTTCCCATCGCGAATACATCTTAATGCAGCACGGTCGTTGTTGAAATGTGACACAGGACATTGCGGCCACCATAAAACATTCGTCGACAACATTTGTTCCCTGAGTAAATACAACCGCTCCGGAAGTCACGTGATTACCTTCCCGTCGCCGTTATCGCGATGAGAAACGAGGAAAATAAGACAGAGGATTGTTGTTTTTTAAATTTATTTTTGTTAGTTTATATTTGGAACTAGAAGTAAATAATTTTTTGAAACTCGTGGAATGTCGAGAAATAGTATAAAGGTCGTCGACAAGTCTAAGAGAGGTTCGAAGTTTTAACCGACTCTCCTTAGTTCAAATCGTCTTATATAATATATTTTTCCATTTTTCAGAATACGCAGAATTGGTTGACGTTTCCACCGTTTTTTTTTTTTTTTTTTATCTTTCAAGTAAAGTTATATCATACAAGCTGTTACGAAGCGATTATTAAATATTTGAAATCGAAAAGGAAGGAAGAAACTGATCAGATTTATAATTTTCTTCAATTTCGAAACGGTAGGTGGAAACATTGGAAGCGAAAAGAAAGCAGAATCGAAACCGTACCTTCCTACTTTCCGATACGAACGTTGCTCTATAAGCTTCGTGATATATCTCGTAACCATTTAGCTCTATTCTTCAAAGTCGTAACTCAAAATTGCAAGATATTTTTGCTCATTGGTTACGTGCTATGGTCTCGAGTTGGTCTCAATTGAATTTGCTCTTATTGATCACGAAGGAGGGTTCAAGAAACTCGAGACCGAGTATAGCGGAGCAAACAGGCGGCAGGAAGATGAAAAGAAGCAGAGAATCAGAGAAGCTTTATCTCGGTGTTGAATTATCAGCGAGTGAAGTGATTCGAGCGATCTCGGTCACCCTTCAAGATCTGACCTGACCTCGGATTGGAATTGAACGTCGGGACTTAAAGCGGGCGCGAACACTGCTGTGCAATCCTGGCCAATCAGCTAACAAACAGACGCGCCGGGAATAAAGGTGAGCCTAATTGGCGCAATTCATATTCAAACAAGGTCCACGTCCTTGACTGTTCATCTCGCGCGCCAACGAAATTGATAACCGTTTGCGTAAGACGGCGACAAATTCTGACGATCAACTCTGTAGCCATGGGATCTGAAACATTTCAAATCGCTTCCAATCTATACGCTACAGGGTATTCACCAGGAGGAGTCGAAGATGCTGAACGTACAGTAAGCTCGTGTTATTTCGAATCGTCTAAGCTTCGACATCTTAAAACTCGATCTTCAACTTTGCATAGAATAATCCAGTTTGTTGTAGATCATAGGACGCCATTACGTCTGTGATGTAACAACGAAAGAACGAGAATATATCGCGTGCTTTACGTTCAGCGCGAAGAAGCTTAATTATGACAATTACGAATTGAAAATACTAACGTTAGTTCAATAAACTATTTTCCCACTGAAAATTACATGTCGGTAAAAAACTATGACTGTCGAGCTGTCAATGTAGGTACATGATATACTATATGTCGTTGTTTATCGCTTCATTAATATAGCACGAGGCAGCACGAACCAAATAATCTGTCTTCAAATGTAGATCGCACTGTGAAAAATCGTTGCATATCATTTACCTTGGCTGCGATATCCTTCTGACTCAGATAGCCTTATCTTCCGCTATTCCTGTACCAGACATTGCTATTAATCAAACGATCGTACTTTTCTATCAGTACCGAAGACCGCTGCATCTTCCTAAAGCATCCGTTGCTACATCTCGTCTGTTAATTTCTGAAGACAAACGAAGTTGCAACTTATGCCATTCTAATTCTCAATATCCCTTTCATACGAAAGATATCATCTGTAAACTTCGAGCAAGCGATTAGAAGCAAACACGAAGATGATGGTGCAACGAGGAATCCCAGCAGAACGATTCGAAGCATGCACTCGGAATTTCCGATAAATCGCTGTCTCTTAGCTTGTTTTCCCCGCTGGAAGGGCAAACATCGTTGCCGCAGCCTGACCTTCCTCAGGGGCCAACGTCCTGACGACGTTCAAGCGAAATCAAAAAAAACTACTGATAATAGCGTGGAATGACCCCTGTCGGCGGCTACGGAGACGACAGTGGAGGATATTTTGTTCGCCGTGATGGGCTTTCGACGAATCTTAACTTCGAAGCAATTCAAAGCTTTCCAAGACTACGAGGATTGGAATCCACTCGAACGTAATTCGAAGGAACTCGCGAAAATCTTGATAAATTCCTTGAATGTTTAATCTCGAGTCTTTCAAAATTTCGATACGTCTTTAAGATTTAAATATCGATATTCGACGTTCGATTAGAGATTTACGATCTAGTCGAAAGAAGGAGGTTCTAGAGGTTTTACTGCTGAAAATTAAATTTATTGGAGCGATATATTTTATATATTACTGAATAAGAAGAGAAGTAGGGAAGAAGATTAAAGATTTTAGAATCGAAGTATAAGACAGACTCCTCTCCTTATTTTTTTCTTCTTTCTTAAAGAGTACGTGAAACTTGGTAAATTATATTCTAACAAGAAGAATAACTTTGAAGAAGTAGTAATTTACATTGGAGACATCGATCAATGAAATGTTTATAATTCCGTAATTATTTCAAAATTTTATAAATTCAGCGTTTACGATCTTCAGTTCTCAAAATCAAAATCCTATAGTTCTTTTATCTTTCGGTTGTATCGAAAATAGACTGTTTATTCGCTAGACGAAATACATTTACGCTGTGCAAACATGATAGACAATGATAATGGCGATATCGAAATTTGGCCTTGTTCAAGTCATCAAGAACAATGTTTAATTAGTTACCGTTGTTAACAACGACTTTAGCAATTATCGTGTCAGCTATTATTGGTTTCTCGACTTGTTTTGATAAGACACCGAGAGGTCACCCCTGTCAGGCTATTAGCTTTTATTTTGCACCTATCAGGGTGATATCGCCCCCTGAGAAAGGTCAGTCATGGACTTTGATCGTTTATTTGCAACGAGATAGTCAACGTTATAGATAGGTTGCAAATTGATGTGCTTTTTATTTTTACTTTTATTGCTGTAAAATACCCAGAGATGCTTCTATTTAAAGTCTATTTAAATTCGAAATTGAAGTGCTGTTATCGATAGATTATAAATTTTTGTGCAAATTTCTATGAATAAAGCTAATGAAATGAATTTAAATGCGGTGTTTACGCCAATCAAGAAACCATTATTTTAAGTTTAGTTAGCTTTATTTAGATACTTTAAGTTATACATTTTAGTTAGACGCAGCGTAAGGCGGATTCACCGTTATCGTTTGACGTTTTATTACGATTTGAAAAAATCATGCAACTTACACATTTTCTGTTAAAACTCGAGCGTCGTAATATCAATTACCGCTGGAAAATATCTATTTTCGATTAGTCAGGCACTCCTACTCCATAAACATCCGCAATTTCTCAACTATCTTAGCGATAGATTAAGCAAACTGATCTGACGAGCGAGCATTCTGCATAAAACTCGATAACGAAGGTTATCAGAGATGTTTCCTATTTGCACACACGACAGACAAATAAACCTGACATTTAAATATAACCTGTACTGATACTGATGATACTAATAACAAAAAAATTCAGAGATAAAAATTAATATGTTTCAACATTGAATCCGACATTTAAATATAATCCATCGGTCGATATAATCCGATTTAACAGAAACATCAATAAGAGAGAAGGATCATAATCTTTATTCTCTGTAAATTATAACGAGAGAACAATTGTATGGAAGAATCAGTGCTTAGTGACCCAGCTAATCGAACAAAGCTCACGATTAAACGTCGATCGCGTGTTTGTAGTCGCGAGAGTCAAATATGCAATCACGGTCACGTGCACATACATATTATATGAACGAAGAACATCTTGCATGCAGACACGGACTCGTGTCCATGCGTGATTGAACCAGCACGAACGTGATGTACGATGGCTTGCGAAAGTATTTGAACAATTATCACAAACAGCTATTATGTACATAGCGTGTTATATAAAACATTTTGAAATTTCATTAACATTGTAATGAGAGTCAACTATTACGATTATATCGATAAAATTTCAAATATTATTCAATAATATTATTATTATTTATTTAATAATATTTTGTACATTTGACATATGTAATATTTAATATGCAATTAGGTACGTAGATGATAGACAATACTTATGTAATAGTAAAATAAAGGTAAAATATAAAATAGTAAAATTAGGCTAAAATAAGGATGGATATGTGTGTAGATGATTAAGTGCGTAGCCGGAAGACTGAAAGTGAATTATACTGTTACCATATATTTTATATTTATATAAAATATAAAATGCTTAACCACTATTTTAAATATATCCTAAGTTTGCAGTGAATAGCTTGTAACTTCTATAGATATACAAACACTCTTACGTTTGTTTCTAATTTTACTAGTATAATCGTGACGATATGATCATGAAACTCGTTACAGTGCTGATTAAATTTGAAAATGTGTCGTAAAATATTTACAGTAGGTTTCTACAATTATTCGAATCCTTTCCTGAACTAACTATTGTAAATACGCGTGTGTATAGAACGTTGGAAGAACACGGTCGAAGGACATATTTGTGGTACATATATTAGAGTGTATGCCGCGAGTCTCTAGAACGATCATTTTTAAGTAGCAATGGCTAGTATTGGCGAAGGTCGAATTTTTCGACCTTCGACTAACTTCTAGTTTGATGTTTGTCGTAGACTACCACGTATCGTCATCTGTTGATTACGTTTCCTACGGTTAACTTTCATCCTCTCGATGCAAAACGCCTTTCCCGACGTCGTAGCAAGGACGAGATTGTAAACGGATGTTTCTGATCGTTTCGTAAAGCTTTTGGTATGTCAATTGATACGTATGAGTGGAAGCTTGATTAAAGGAACAATCGATCATTATTGGAACGTTGATTAATCGGAAATTTGGGGCAACCTCTTGAAAAAGAAAAACTTGGAAACAAGAATGTACCGACTAAGATTGCGTTTCGAGATATTGCATCAGCAGATGCGAAGGATTTTAAACACGATGAAGTATGCTAGAACGAATAGAATTGTAATGGAGAATTTTTTAAAATTCGTCTATTCTCATCTATTATTCAGCTGAATTGGAAACAGTTAAATATATCAACTTTGAGAAAAGTCATTCGATTACGACACTTTCACAAAATATACGTGGACTTAAATATTGATAAATTGTCTAGGTATCTAAATGTTGCAAAAATTATTAAGAGGGAAACATAGATACAAAAGTTTAAGCCCAAATGTATCGAAATGATTAAGAGCCATAGGTAGAAAAGTTCCACCGATATTTCCCAAGTTTGTCCAAGCATGATTCACTTTCATGGCACGGAGTAATCCAATTATATCGAACGAAGTATCAAAAAAACGCGATCCTGTGGGTCAATAAGGGGAGACTTGTTCCTTTGTGACAACGAAACTTTCCTCTATTTATATGGGTCGTTATCCGTTGAAAAGCGACAGTGAGTACACCATTCATGAACTTCGTCCTATAGGGTGTGCCCATGGCAATCCCCTCGACCTACTTTCGCGTCTGTGTGTACTGGAAATCGAAGAGGGTCAGGCTCGATGACAGGATATCCTGGGATCGTTATGTGCGTTGCGAACGCGTGAGAATGTAATTTACCGTCGTTCGTTACTCGCATTCTCACTTCTCCATTGCTAGATGTACTCGAGTTCAGGGTTAAAGAGAAGACAATGCCCGTCTCTTATCATATCGCACGGTCGATGCCACCATATTGCCGTCTCCTCCTGATAACCAATTCCATGAATATTCCTCTATAAAAATACTTATTTTTCCATCGTCCTATCGTTAGTTTGATTGTCGTTCTATGTATGCTTTGTCATTAACCTTCGTTTTATTTTATAGTACGATCATTCCGCAATCTTTCGTGCTTGTTTTCGACGTTATTGTAATTGATAGAAGTCGTTATAATATACGTATAAATTACTGGGAAATGTTAAGCAGGGTATTAACAAAGAGTTCAGTTTCATAAATTGTTAACGATTTATTGAAGAATTGTGTGATAAATATTGCGTTGTTAGCATTTTCTTGGCGTTATACATTTTTTTGTAGTTCATAATATAAAGGTTTTTAAAGCTGTTAATTATCAGGTGGAAATTTACCGGCAGTTTCTCATAGTGATTATTTCCATAATCGAGCTATATCATGCAAACATTTTTTCCTCATCATCCAGATTGTGTTATGAATATTCTATCGGTATCATAAATCTAAAAGTCTCTTAGCTATATCTATATACTATTTGTTCTGTATTAACAAGCGATAAATTTAGAAAACTTGGTAAAAACGTACACGTTTCAAAAGGATTTCATTTAACAAATTGTTATTTGACTTCGAATGAAATCGAATTTAACGGAGGAACTGTTACAAGATCTTCAGTGAAGCATTCCCAATCACGTTTCGTAATAACACGAAAAGTTTGGCCAGATGACTTTAAACGGAAGTA
Organism: Bombus fervidus; assembly: GCF_041682495.2. Lineage (NCBI taxonomy): Eukaryota > Metazoa > Arthropoda > Insecta > Hymenoptera > Apidae > Bombus > Bombus fervidus. The sequence goes on along the minus strand of NC_091530.1, from coordinate 8,939,493 downwards.
ATTAAGAATAGCATCAAACGCCCTAATGTAACGTCCTATTCTACTTATACCTGAGATTTTTATCGTGTAACATGTCAATCTATTAGGCCTATAGGACTGGCTCATTTTTTCTGTTTTTTTAATTAAAAGGTTAACGTTCCGTATGCCGTCATTCTTCACTTTCGTTTCTTCAACTGATCTAATAGGTAAGAAGCATTCATATTACAATCCCTTAATTATTTTCAGACACATAATTCAACTAATTTGAACCAAATTCTTCTAGACAAAAGTTTCTGATATTTTTAATGTTTCCGTTGATCCTTGTAAAATATATGATCGTAAAGATGTGAATCGTCGTCGACTGTTTCCTTTCGTCATCTTAATTGACGATTTTCATCGTGTGGAGAATTCAACTAATCCGAAGGAGGCTTCAAGTTGAACCTTAAAATAACATCATTTCCATGAACGTAGGACAATTGAACGTGGAATGTTAGAATGCAAAGCCATACCCTTACCGTGGACGACGGTAACAACGTACTTTAATTGCATGTCATTATAGGCCAATCGAACGACGCTTCGTTGCTATACGCCAGCTTGCATAATGCATTTTCTCACTGCCAAGGTAGTCTGTTTCGTTGCATTTGAATAGGCTTGCGTTACACGGCTTGTGTGTTTGCTACCAGAAACGATTGACCTTACGTTACCAAGAACTTTGGTACTCGAGTTACGTGAATAATACGTTCGTGTATACACGTCGCCGACAAGTTGAGTGTTCAATAAGATTCACGTGCACAACTAACATGTGACCAGAGTAGCTTCGTCTGTGTGTCGTAAGCGAAACATCGCGATGGAAATACGACAGAGTTTCCGATTGGTTAGAAAATATTCACGGCCTTGCCGATGGAACTTGAAAAATTTCGCGCTGATCTGTTGCACGACGACGGGAAAGAGGACGAAACGTTGGTGATTCTCTTGACTAGTCTGTCCGTTTTAAACAAGTTCACAATTTATCAGCCTCGTTGCTACGTTTGAACCCTTCTCGTTTTTGTATTATTCGATACTTTCGTTAGTTCTTTATCAATAGAACTCGTTAAACTTTTATCAATGGTTCGGAATGTTTCTGTTTAGCGTATTACACATAAGCGATTTTGAAATTTAGAAACGCGCAAGCATTGTTTACTAATGGAATAAAACTTATCGAGTATTTTACGATTAGCTTTTTGTCGAGTGTAATATTCTACTTCGTAATTCTAAAGACGTAGTCGTACGATTGATTTTAACGAATCATTTTTATATTACAGAAAATTTATTTTCACGTTATACATATAATTATACATATCTTTTGTTCGCGAAATTCCAAATAAAATGTTATATTTATTTTTATCAAGTATTAAACATTATCTCGCTTGTTTAAAATAATTTTCGATAGCTCGATAACTAGAAGAGTTCTAGTAATTTTCCCACAAATTTTCTGTCAGTTCATGCATCGTTGCATTTGTATTTCACAGTTATGTCGTGTTTCGTTCGAAGCATGTAAGTATATTATATCATATTAGAATAATGGGATCCGCGGTAATTAAAAAAGGCGCAAAGAAGATTAATTCATTAAAATCGATTCGTTCGATTATTTTTCTTGACGCCATTGAAATATTGTTCAATGATGAAACTACACAAGTAGTAGGTTGAAAAAGTCACGTTTCTTCATATCGATCTTATCGTTCTTCACTCCACTTCCTTTCTAATATTTTCCTTTTTTCTCGGGACAGAGAAACCGATCGTAGTATCGATCTTAACTCGAACACTATAGAATCCCCTTATCGTTATCGCCGGCTTTTCTGTCAGATTAAACGCGATACACATCTAGGCGCCGCGCCGGTTTTTCATCTCGATTTTCTTTCAATCGTCTTAGATATACGGCCGCATTTACGATTTCACGGAAAGGATGATATCAATCGCTGAGTAATGCGTGCTCCATATATATATAGGCGCTATTATTTTTGCGTAAACGTAATATGACTCAATGTATCTTGTTCGATTCTTTGTCTATTGCGATTTTTCTTGTAATTTCTGCTGCCGCGAATGATTAGAAGCCGATAGAATTAGAATCGATAAGTTATATAAAGGACGCGCGAGGAACGCATAAACATAATTTAACGCGATCCATCCTATTTTTGTTGAAATTTTAATCTTGCGATCGATTAAAAATTGTTGCACAATGTCGTATAATTGATGAAATTAATGAATCAACGCGTCCTTTCTAATGGTACAGGTGATACGATTTTTAATTTCTCGGAAGAATTCCACTTGCGTCGATTTTCCACTGACAATGCCCTTGAAGTAAACAATAAATAAGATTACTGTGCTTCGCAGCTCGATTTCAAACATAAGGCGCCGCGCAGTCCGCGTTTCGTTATCATAATCTACAAACTACGTTGCATCGACTAAGTACCTCGTTTTGAAATTATATACTATTAAGCTTCTAACAATTTGTCCTGATATTTTAACTCTGTATATCGTTGCCAATCTTAACGCAACTGCCAAAGGACTACACGAACCAAACGAAAGATTGCATTTCCACGAACAAATTAGTTGAATTTCCATGATCATTATAAATAATTTGTATACAAATGATACAACAACGATGGTACGTTGTAAATTTTACGTCTGACTTTGAAACGTACAAGAAAATGGGCGAAAAATCGTTTTTAAACGTCTATATAATTAGGTGGGTGGAATTTCTATTTACGAATTTGTTTCCTGTAAAATTTTCGTTTCTCTGAATAATTTAAGAGGGAAGATACGTGATCACGTGGAGGGTTGTCCTTGAACTTGGTGGCGCTGACGCACCGTTTCCTAACGCTAATACGACTATTTGCGCCATGCGGCTGATAACGCACGATTGTCATTCACGTGCCGTTTTCCTTTGACCTTCACCCGTGAATCTATATCATTACTTTTTCTATTCTACGTTAGACGTTTGCACAGCGTAAATGTTGCACGTGGAAGACGCTTGCGGGAACGTAAGTGAAGCCACGAGCGCGTGAAGAATTATCGGAATTCTAACTAATTTGTATATCTACCTATTAAATGGAAGCGAATTTTTCCGACGTATACATGGACGAACGAGTGTAAAATATGACTGAAACTAAGGATCAGGGAATTTCTGCAGAAAAATGATCGATTTTTCAACTGTTGTAAATTATTATTAATGAACGTTATTACGATAATCAACACTTGTGAACAATGAATTTTATCTTTCGTTGTATGAGTTGATTTTTCCCTTCGAGATATTTTTATATCAGGGAGCAAGGCGAGAGGAAGTTGAGATTTTACAGAACATTTTACAGAATCAGATAACTCTAGAAGGAGCAATAAATTCTACTTAGCGATAGAAATCACTATGAATTTATAAATTAAAAATCTTTCCCTTTAAAATAATTCTTTGGAAACTGATATGCAATCTTTCTCAAGGTTTTATCGCATTATAGAATGCAAATTGCACCACTGGTTCTGGAATAGTCTAAGATACAAGAGGGTGGCGCGGTTGGATTTATATCTCGTGACCGTTTAACGTGTTTAATGAATTAACTGCTTGCACTCTGAATATTTTTTTGATCCCATCGATCCTGAAAAGTCCTTTAAAATCAAAACGTTATTATCACCTCATTGCTTTATTATCTTTCTCCGAATTCTGTGTTACCAGTAACTATATCTGTATTTTACCTATTCTTTGAATAATTACGTTAAAAACAGTTGCATCAATAAATTCGCACCGTAAAAAAAAAAAAAAGAAAAAATCTCAAATGATGAAAATTAATGCCTTCTCTAGTTCTCATCAAAATACATCATCTGCGCGCCTAAATAATAGGTCGAAACGAATATCATCGAACATCGAAATGATTTGCGAGCATAATACAACGCTGACTTGTTTGAGACACGATTTCAAATAGGAGGGTGCGCAGTGGGGCGATAGAAATTAATTAGATCGTACGATTCGCGATCGAGGGGTGTGAGTTCCTTACGCTTGGCGAATTCGTGATAATTTGCAACAATTAAGCGAGTCGGTCGACGAGGAACGAGACAGTTCTGTTGATTACATGAATTAAACGAAGGTGCGTATAGAGCAGATATCTGACAGTGGCAAGGACGTTCGTCATCCGCGATAACGAAGCAGGTTACGCGTTCTCGTGGAAAACAGACCGATTGTTTCACAGTTTGACGAAAGGTCGGCAAGGGGAAATGAAAATCAATAAAAGAGTAACGCGCATTGTCGTCGAAGAATTGGAAACAAACCGCACGCGTGCACAGTTTGACTTTATCGAGCCACGTGGAGAGACACATCAAGAAAAGGGAGAATAGAAAAGCTCGGTTCGAAGCTTTTACCAACTGTTCGCGTTTCTGTTCTTCGCTTTGGCTTTTGTCCTTTCTTATTTACTTGTTTTATTGTTTTATATAAGCTCCCATCCATCTTATGGTTATTAATGGCCACGATAAGGATACAATATTTGCATATTTAGTGGGTTTCATTTCGGACGAGCAATCGACGTGTTTAGAGATGGAAAAATTGCGCACTGTTTGATGCGGGAGTGGCGAAAATATTATTCAGGTTTTCTTTCTACAAAACGCATAAGCAGATTGTTCATTCTCCTCTGTGTTATTTTATGAATAATTTGTAATACAACGAGTAATTATATAAACGTAATTTTTCCTAATGGTTTTTATATTTAATAAATTTTACTTTTATCCGGTATCATTAGATGATCATTTAGATCAGCTTCGAGTTCGATTACACTCCAGCTTAATTCGCGTTTTATATCATACGCGGTAAACATTACCGGTGATTATCCGAACATAATTTTTTCAGAACATATGCTAGATGAAAATAAACAATTATCTGTTAGTAGTTAATCAGTTACGTATTTTCCGTTGTTTTTTTAACAATTTGCCGTCGTTTTTATTAAATATTTTATTCTTCTTTCATTAATTATCCAATGCTCCAAATGCAGTCCCTAGAAAAATCGTACCAATCAAGGTCTAATAAGTGTTCGAGTATTTTGTAAAATATAGGCTACGTGTTAAAGCAAATTACGCAAACATTAGGTAATTTAGGTGGAAACATTGTGAATCATCGACGATCCGGCAACACCAATTACAGTTAATAATAGTGTTTGAAAGTAACACGAATATTCGTACATGACGTTTCAGTTTTTTTATCTAGACAAATGTAAAGCGATAGGTTGCGAGAAGAGGGTTAATTGAAAATAGAATTTCACGAAATACGATATAATAAAAGCCTGAAGATTGCTTTTTACGCGGTTGTATGCAGATAAAAAAAGGTTTGTAAAAATCAAGTCAGATTATAATGGAAACGAAAGGTCCGAGACGTCGCGAGAAACGATTTTATCCAATTTCTACAAAAATTCCCTCGGTGGGTCTCGAGGCAATTTCTAGCCCCTTGATGGGTTCTACAACGATCTAACAAAAAAAGAGGTTACCCTCAGGGAAGAATAAGCAGAGTAGCTAAGTTTCTCGCTCTTAAATCGCATTATTATCAGACAAGAATTTTCACTGCGATAAGCTTCTTCCAATGATATCAAAATTCAACCTGTATAAAAGTATCCCGAGAAATTATAAAACATACGATAGCTTACCAAAGTATTTCAACATTTACGAGATCCTTTCAGTTGTATGTTTAGAGCAAAACTATTCATACTGTTTTTCCAGCTTCTAGTAAAAAAAGAAGAATATTTAGCAAAAGTAAAAATAAAAAAAAGTAAGTAAGAGGTAGATTTAGTAAAAAAAATTTGTTTAATAAGTATATTTTCAGATTGGTTTAAAATTTGACCGTGCTAATCACTATAGCGACTGCGTACTGTACGTATAATACGATTATAAAAATGTTCTACGATATAAATATTTGAATCACTGTGCGAGTTAGTGTACGTGAGTTTTCATATTGTATTGCATTGTAGCGGAGTAACGTTACAAGAAGATCTTAAAATCAAGCGTCTTAAGTTAACTATACCACGTGAGGGTTCGTTTTTCAAATCTTTGCAAATGGTTTATTTTCATAATGCAAATACGCGAAGAACGGATGTTTTGTATTTAAAAGACGAGTTAAAAGCGGATTATGCAGGATTTCCAAGTGACGACAGACGTATTAAGAAATCGAGGAAAAACAGCGGAAGAAAGATTTTGAACGGATAAATACCATTTTGTCGTCGAGTACGTTTGGCCTTGACCCTTAGCTTATCAGAGGCACGTTTCCTTTGCTTCTAATTCGCGGCTGTCTTTTCTCGGTTCTTTTTTCCTCTGTTCAATGATAAATACTATTTTCCGAATGGACAAAAACTTCTCTACGATGAAAAAGTTGGAAAACACCGACCTTCGTTGAAAGTTGAAGCTTTCTGCTTCTTCCACTCCTTTGAATATTTGGTAATTAAATTCAAAAGGAATGTCCGTGTCTCCCTTGCGACAAGAAGTTCTGTTAACGGGGTAGAAGAAAAACGAAATAATTAGCTGACGAGATCCTATCTTCTTGCAGGCTCCTTCCGATAGAATTTCAATTAAAACGTAAGATCGTGAAAACGCTTATGCAGCAAGTTCATTTGTAGATTTTTGTTGGATTTTTTTTATTTTGAAACGAATTACAGGATCATAGAATATAAAATCATAGAATTCCAAATTATTTCGTACAGGCTGAACAAGTAAGAACGATCAGCTGAAACAATTCGTTACCTATGGACTTTATCAAAAAAATGTTCGAAATTAAATTGATCGTATTAGGGATGCAAATCGTCTGACCAGGCAAATATAGTGTAACCTTTGAACATCTTATATTTTGTGAGATATCAAGGCATCTTAAAGTTTTCTAAGTGACACCGTGTATTTTTTATAACATTAGTCGATGCAGCTGAGCAATCACCACAAAAGGTATCAATTTATTTATATATCAAAGAGCCGCTAGTTTATTTATTTATTAACTTAAAATTAGTAATTAATAATTAACTTACTTAAGATATGTATATTTACTTATTAAGATATATTATATACAAGACGGTTACACTGACTCATCTTGTATATACTAGACCATATAACAGATCAATAATACCAATAATTTCATTGCGTCATATGAAGCGATAAAACCTGAAACGTCGTGTCTTGTAAACTCAGCGATTAATTTCCCTAACAAACGTAATTAAACTTTCCTTGAACATCGTTTCAACGGTTGCCAGTCGATCGAATTGGTGGATTTTGTTTTCAAGCCGACCGTGATTAATGAACCTTCTTACCCTACCACACGGCAGAGACTTCAGATTTCTATCTCTCGAACCCTCCTCGAACGGCCACGCTACCATTTCAGCCTGGTGAAAATGTTTCGTCCTTGGAAAGGAAGAAGCACGAGCGTACAAGGGCCACGTGCGTGTTCTTGGGGAATTTGGAGGTCGGCCGAGTAGCGAGAATGATACCGCTACCCTACTCCGGGTCTTTCTTTCCCTCGTATCTTTATCCCTTTCCTATATATTCGCCTCGGCCGCCATCTCTCTGTTCCACAGCTTGGAAAACTTTGGTCCGTGAATTTTCGGGGCCTTGGCTTCCTCCCCATTTGTCGTCCATTTTCCCCCAGAGAGAATTTTCGCATGCAAAGCAACCCCTTGGTTTCGCCTGAACGATTTAAGTCGAAGCTGAGAGCTGATTAAGCATAGTAGGTGTTTCGAAAACGAATTTTATCAGTGTCAAGCCATTCAGCATTCCTATCTTTCCGGAGCTGCGAGTTCTCTGGAAAAATATTCCTTTTGTCGATAAACGACAGGTCAAAGTTCGTAGGCGGTGTGAGTGAAGATTTTGAGAATTGGGATTTCTCCACGTACCTCAATTCTTAGAAGTATCGTACCTTTAATTTTCATAATTGTTCAAGTTTGTCGTTTCAAGTTAATTGAGAATATAAAAAGAATAACGATCTTTTGTTTTTGTAACAATTAGGGAATTCTATTTTACAAAAAATAGTATTTATTGATCGTTATGACTGAATACTAAAAGTATAGTATTCATTATATTTAGTAACTTAAGTAAATCTCTGGTAGACTCCATATCTTTAATTATATTCGCAATAACGTGAATTTGCATAAATGTTCGTATTAACTAATTACATAACTCATTATATATACATACATACAGATATTACGTACACTTAATATTGAAAGAGTTAAAGTAGACTTTGCTTAGGATCTCGTTTCTTCTCTCTCTCTCTCTTTATTTTTTTCTTTCTTTTATTTTGCACGATTGCAACGAATCATTCTGTTCACGTAGGAAAGTTAGCTCGAGAGAAAGAGCCCTTTAATTTTTATCGCGAAAGTAAATTGCTGGGACGGTTGATTTTCTCGTCACGTTAAGCGATGGAGAGTGGAGAAGAAGCAGAAGAAAAGAGCGAGGGAACAGGCTCGTTTAATAATGTATTGCGAGGGTGGTTCAACCGAGGATGTTTCGGGATGAAGGCTGATGAAGATACATCGCGACTGTATTTTTAGAAATTTCTCGGGGGCATCGTCTCCTCGTTTGTAAAAGGAAAGTTTCCTCTTTAAACCAAGGGACGACCTTGACTTCTTCACTTTCCTTCGTAGGGCTGATTTTGCAGTCCGTTCGCGGGACTTGTGATTTTCTAGCTACGTCTTTTTTTCCGTTATTAAATTGACCAATTTTTTAGTATAATATACTTCATGTCTTCGACTGTTTCAGGCATCTCAGAATATTTTTGTTTGGTTCGATATACGCAGACGCATTTTTAAAAAATTGTCATTGGAGAAAGACACGTAATTATCATCCTGTTTGGCGTAATAAATTCATTTCTAGAGTAGTTACTATAAATTGCATCAAATCGTGCACGATCAAGTTAAAAGAAATAAAATGAACTGTGAAAATTTAAAAAAGATTCTTCAAGTTGGTTATTTATTCGTTATCGTTTGATCTTAGTTGCCAGTAAAATCGTATTGAGGATAATTAAGCTTTTAGTGTACCATTTAAAAATAACAATTACTTGTACGCATATGTATAGCGTAAGAGATAAGTCTTTCTCGTGAAGGGTACAATCGAAAGGTCAGATCTACGAGTGACGTACGAACCTGTTGAGATATTTTTGTCCACCCAGACCTTGAAAATTTTTAAGACACCAGTCTTCTATTTCAATGGAAGCGCCCCTGTTAGGTCATCGCGTACTTACTGTTTAATGAAGGGGTGTTCTCGATGTCATCGTAGACGACCATTTTCACGGTCATGAACTTCTAAATGACGACCCTATCATTCTGTCGAATGAATATAACTTTCATCTATCTTTGTTGTTGTGTTACATTAAAATCGATTAATTATGTAAAATATTATGCAATTTTATAAACAACGTTATGAACGGTAAAAAACTTTTTCTTGTTTACTTTATTATAAATAAATAAATTTTGAATTTATACACGTTACCTGCGAATAGAGTTTTCTATAAAAGTAAAATACGAATAATTTTTAGAAAGAAATACCTACCGTTACGTTTAGGTGAATATTAACGTTTTTAATGAAAAGATCGTGCAACACATTTCTAGTATTTTGTTGAAATCGAAGTGTATTCGTAACGAAGAAGTAGCACCGAATAGAAACGTCTCCCGTGACTTTCCACTTTTAACCTTTGATTTATTCTTCACTAATCTATTCTTGTTGGAAACTTGCATTCATTTTGGCTACGCTAGCGTTCCACACGTGAAAACCTGCAAAGGTCAACACGAACGTCAAAGATCGTGTATCAGAAGATCCCCAGGAATTTAAACAGCGACATTATTTCCAATTGCCCTTCCTCCAGGATATCAGGAATTTCCTGAACATTCTTTGCCTTTGGTAATTTGGAAATTTAGGAAGTTAGAAGTTTCAAAGATTAGAAATTCGAATATTTAAATACTCTAAACTCAGAGAACATAGCAATCAGAATATATTTGTGCGTCCAGAAATTGGACATTCGTAAATTAAAAATCTGAACATTCAAAGGATTCTTTCTCAAAAAATTAAATACACGCAAATGATGAAATTAAAATATGAAATAATTGAATCATAATTACTCAACTGATCAAACTCTCGCAAACAATATATATCTTTGCAAAATAACAAATAAATAAAACTCTTAAAATACAAGACAATGTGTACACAGATCTTCGAAAATTTAAGTACAACTTTTCAAAATGCCGCGCTTAGCCTCGAAATTCGTGTAAGCGTTCTTCAATTTACGTTAACAAATGTTACGTTCAGAGGATTAAACCCGGCGAGGTCTGTGCTCAGGTGCGATTCATTTAACGAAAAGACAAGTGGAGTGTCTGACTGGCGACTGACGCCACTTGCCGAGGAAACGAGAAATTAAAAAGAAAAGTGCCTCTCGTTAAAGGGGAAAGCCTCGACTGGCATCGAACGTTCAAACATCCTTTTCTTTCTCATTTCATTCTTTTAATTACCCTTCACCGACGTCTGAACTCAACTTCTGGGCGAGAGTCATCGATTTAGAGATTATATTAAGCACGCATTTTCCCTCAATTACACTTAAACTCAATTACCCCAGGAGAAAGAATGGAAGAAGGCGAATTTAAGATTGAAGTAAAAACGTAATTAACTTCTCGAGGATGAAAGTGTTAGGAGTTGGAAAAGAACCTGGCAAATTAGCTTGCTTTCATAACTCGACTGTTTTACATTAAGCATCGAGCATTAATTTTCAATATTCTGAAATAAAGAGAAACATGTGTCCCCGTATAGAGTGGTACACTATATACATTGTCCTCGTTTTGAGCAATGCAATTTGAAATTATTAACAACGACGCAAGTTTATGCGACACATTAATTACTTTCGCTGCGACACCCTTGAAACCGTTCGTGCTACGTGCAACTAGAGAATCAACGTTTCAAAGCTACTGTATTTAGATATTTTCATAGAGAATGTAAATTAATAACACGCATTCTCGTTCGTAAGTATTAGAATAAAGAAACGAATACATTTGAAAAATTATTAGAAAATTATTGTTTTCTTTGAAATTGTACGCTATAGAAAAAAAAAAAACACATTATGGTATAATAAAAATTGTTGTCGCTATCACAGTATAATAAATCTTCGGTCCAGTAGGTGATACAAACAAGTATCATAAGTAGCACTATGATAACATTAATTTAGTGGTTAGATAGTTTCATTTATATCTATCGTAAATGATATCACGAGTTCACAGAATTTTCTATGTAATTCATCTTAATTTTTTCGCAATAATTAACTGTAATCTGAATAATTTCGAAATATAAATACGTACATCTATGCATTTTTCGCAAGGAACTTCATCAATTTTTTATATTATCCTTCTACTCGTTAAACTTCTCCTCCTTCATTTTCATATTCTGATAAAAATTATACGTTTTTCAGTTTGATTTTTATCCCTTGTTCTCTGACCTCTAGGAGGATCAAATTTATTGCTCGATCCCCTCAAAATACGATTATACGACATAGTTCGATTTGGAAAAAACGATGTTGATAATAATCCGTTAACGAGAGCCGCGCAAATAGCTGCCTGTTGCTGTGTTCGAGAGAATGGAAACGTGGTAGGTCGTTGCTAGCCGGGTTGTGCACCCTGCTCTGCAAGCTGCATCGATCCGTCGCTCTAGCCGGTGCAACAACCCACGCATACTGACCCCATACGTCCTTGTAGTTCGCGGAAGGATCGCTAGGATATGGTGTTTTTGAACCTCGACATTTTCTCGCTTCGTCGGAGCTCGATTATCGCCGATGCCGGTACCACAGCCGGATATCCACCGCAATAAAAGTCGTTAGGGTGACAATTTGCTGAGTAAACGACGATCTGATATTTTTCTTGCCCTTTCACCGCAAAAATTTTCTTCGTTTGATTAACAAATTTTTGGTCTTCCGTATTAAATGAAATATTTTGATAATTTGTGTATATTTTTTGAAGCCTTCTTTAATATCTACTAATTTATGTTTAATATCTATTTGTGATCATGTTTTTAGTAAATTGAATTTGGGTACTTGCTTATCATTTTTTATACTCCTGTATTTAATATACATTTTTCGCGATTGATTCCTACGAACTTCGATTTTTATGCTCGCAAGTTCACGATAACAGTTATCGTTCCGACTGTTCGACAGCTATCGATTCGCGTTCACGTTCTTAGTAGCGGACTATTGAGCCGCGAAACGATTACCATTCGAGCATCGATACGCGTACTATATAACGCTAATGAGTATAAATACAAATTTCATTCTTGGAACTCAGAAAACCAAGCATAAAAGCATTGGATATTTTTAAGGGCGAATGAAATTTGTAATTGTTTCACGGGTTAGTTATCCTTTGCGATAAGAAAATATAAAAAACAAACTTCTCACGAAGCTAATAATGAAAATGCGTTTTTGTAGCCCCCTCGGGAGAAACTAACAGCCTCAATTAGACGCGATTATAAATACTTTCGATCTAAACGATCGATAACGAATGTGCAATTAAGGAATATTGACAGCGAGAGAACAGCTGCTTTCGTCATTCTGATGAGCTAAAGCTTATTTTGATCAAATTTGACCTCCTGTTATCGAGTATGTGACACTTGTATAATAAACTCTTGAATATGTGGAAGGTTATATTATATTAAATGTGAAGAATATGGAAAATGATCGGATGATGTGTAAAGGTCTAGTCAATAACTTGTTTTGAAAATTGAACTTCGATCGAAATATGTAAATATATTGAAATTGTTCGTGTAAAGGAAAGATGAGAGGCAAGATGTCTAAAATAAATTATATAGAATCAATTAAAATGCTATTTTATTTATCAACGTATTTAATATTACCGCGTTTACGTACTATACTTAAATTAGCTTCGAGTATATTACGTTTAATAGTACTTTCGTACAACTATATATGTATAAAATTGATACTTATTTACTTAATTGATCTTTTGTACTGCACTTTTAAGGGTACGTTTTACTATATAGAAGAATTTCGAGAAAATTGTATCTCCTAACTTGGAATGTTTGACCGTTTAATATAGTACAGTATAACGCAGAAGGGTTCTTTCTAAAGAATTTGGTATCTCTAAGGATCCTGTGGTATTGATGTTCATTCAAAGCCTTTATGTAACTTGTCTAGGAATTCCTTTGATAACGAGAGGGTATCCCGAGTTGCGAACACGTGCTGAGATACATCAAAGAGGAATTTTATATCAAATATTCAAGGTTACGATAAATTCAAATAGTTATCTATTTAACGTTAAAACTATGTATCGATTTAGGAAGAAAGAAAAAGAATACGAAAGGTATACCATAGAAATCAAGATGAGAAATATGTAAACAGAAGCGTAATTCAAAGGAGAATACAAACTGTCAGAAACTTTTGTTTATGTAGTTTGCCAAAAATTACACAAATCCTTAAAAATATTTTGTAAATCAAATTATCAGTCACTTTGGCTATTCTAATGGTTCTAGTATCGATTTTTAAACGGCATTATAATGTTCCAAATTGTAATAGGAAATAGCAATTGTTTCTGTTTTAAAATTAGCCTTTGAATTTGAAGAAAAGGAGGCTGCAACGATTTCGATTCAAAGTTGAAATTAGCGTAGCTGGATTAGTCGAGTAAATAGGACGACATGATGCGAGGAATGAGTTCGAGGTCTTGCGAGGTCGTCACGATGAAATCACCCGGGAATTAGTAGTAGAAAGAAGAGGAAGAAATCTTAGTCACCCGCACATTATTCATACCAAGGAGCCACGGTATAGGAATATCGGTGTTAATCGAGGTTAATATTCAACTTCCGGTGAGACTAACATATCGAGTCGATCAAAATATCCGCCAACCGTGCAAAATGAAAGAAATACAAATATTATCAAATTCCACAATATCTTATTATTCTAATAAATAATTTGTTTCTTAATGATCAAAACTGTAAACTGCTTCTAAATGAGAATAAATGAAAGTACGTCGATCAATTTCGTATTATCAAAGTTGCTTTTTTATTCGCTTTCTCGACATTTTTTAATTTTATCGTAGATCGATATATTCGATTGTTTGAAAATCAAACAATTAATCATAATGCAGTGGATTAATTTGATTTCAGTGTGGCTCATTCTAATATATGAAGAATGTTTCATAAAAATACCTCAGGTTGTCCATACAAAATATGGATCGAATATTCGAAAGTCCAAATTGGACGTTTTAAGCTATACCGTATAGATGTCATTTGTTCAGGAAACTGGGACGATCCAACTAATTCCGCCGATGATCGCGCTGCCTCTCTTATTTATGATGAAGCAGCGTTGAGCGTGTGGCACCTGTGTCTTTACAAGACTGCATCCTACGCGAACTTAATGCTAGTTTAATACTAGCGCGGTCGAACCTTGACACGATTCTTCTACTTCTCATAATTGAGCATGAACTAGCTACAGGCGACCAAACCTCTTCTAGTTAAGTACTTGGTACACAAAACTTAGAATATTCCTTTTCATCTTAGTGAAATTACTGTGGCTTTGGCTTATTCTTACCGTCACTCTGCTAGCTTGTTACATTTTCAAGTAACTTTCCAGGCTTTCTAATTAGCGATTTTAATAACTTATCATATGCTTAATACTATTTATAGAATGTCGAATAAAACATATACGTTTGCTGCACGATTTCATTGTGGTATACTCTAATTTATCTGTGCTATTAATAATAAACCTTTGTGCTATTATTATCATCCGTTAAAACGAATATCGTCAACCCTGTTGATATTCCAAAGAGAACTATAGAATTGCGAGTTTCTTTTACCATACTAAAAGAAGAAAAAGAGAAGAGAAATAAGCATACAATTATGTCAACAAATTCGTCATGAAAAATTGATCTTTCCGCGCCGATGATCATCCTTCGTCACCTTTGTCTCGTCCATTAGCCCACGCTTCGTTCTAGATCGTCCGTGTGCCAGTATATGCTTTGTGTATATAATATCGAAGTTTAGTCCAGCAAGCAGACCTTGGCACCGTTCTTCGGTTGGTCAGGGTGGCTAGGTGAAGCAGCGGCCGGCAAGAATGTCGCGTAAGACCTTAACAATTATTTAATAATTCCCGGTCGTCCTTAATTTCGCGTTAACACGAACATGCCACGGCGGCTAATTAAATGGGCCGGATCGAAACAAAAAGACGGCTCTCTTGTTACGTGCGTTCCATTTCTAACTACAAGCATCAAAATGCAACGAGCTCGCGTCAATTACCGTCGTTCAAATGGAAATATGTATTTACGATTGCCGGTTGTATTGTCTATTTGATTCTTTTGTTCTGGTCGTTACTCTGTTTCTTTGCTCTTGTTACCTTTGCTTTCGGTATTCAGCATTGGTTCGATGGACTTTCCGTGCCAAGAGAGCGCTGTTAATCTTTTCAGAGGACGTTTTCGCTCTGACAAATATACACAGCGATCTGTGCAATTGTTTCAAGTCGTAACTCTTTTCCTAGTGTCGCTTTAAAATGTTTACAATTTTGTAAATCTATATCGAACGGAGCGATCAATTGGCTAGTAATTCGCAGTAAATAGAATTGAGTTTTCTTATTAAAATTTGTTACTGTTATACGATACAAATTTAACGTACAATACAATATACATTTTATATGTACAATATGTCGAAGTGGTCACCACTTCTAAGAAAACTCTACATCTGGTCTTTTTAGTTTTCTCAAGCACCGAAGCCATCGACAGCGTATAAACAAAAGACTTGGACGAAGGCAGACCATAAATAGTAGACAGGCGACGATGGCTTCGGGGCTTTCAGTCATAGGGTAACACTGCTAGCGTGCGGATCGGGACCAGCTTAAATTATATTCCTATTTGTACTTACACTTCTGTATTAAAATATATTTTCTATTTTACAATTTATCCACGCGTTCCTCTGTTCATACGTCTAATAACCTCAACACAATACAATGTATTAGGTTGTCCGAGAAGTTCCTTTCGTTTTATTAAGGAAATAATGCATGCACAAGATTTTCCGTTTTATATTATTTCATCGAATTACATATGATCGATTTTGTTCTATCAAAATAAAGATCACAACGTTCGACAGATTAGGTTTCATGTTTCTATAAAAATGCGTCGTTGTAAAAGACGTGTCAGTAGAAGAAAGATACTTTTCAGACAAGCTAATACATTTTATGCAATGATTTTTAGTTGTTTTTAGAAGTGAATGACACTAACATTTGGTTATTGACTATTGTTGCATCTTCAGTGACGTTTTGAAATTTATACAATAAAAATACTTGAAGATATTTCGATTAATATTTTAGGATTAATTTTAGACAACAAACAGATTCTTTTATTTTTCATAATTTCGTTATCGTCGAAACTGATATAATCGACGTTGGCGTATGCCATGTACAGAAGTTTCGATTACTGGACAAGCCTTGACAAGGATGGATCGTAAACAGAGAGACGATTATCGATTGCCATCCGTGTCGTAATTCATTGCAAATGGTTTTAGAGGGTATTCTATCCCCCATAAAGTGCACCCTTGACTGGGAATTACCGTTCAATGCGGTACAGCTTTTAGGAATATTCGCTGGCTGGCTGGCTAGCTGGAAGGGTTAATGGTTTAATTAATTTTGCGCTGCTTTCGCCCCTCTAAGCCAATTAACCACGGCACTTCCGTCTTGCTCGACTAAATGACGCCTGGCACGAAGAAACAACTGGGAGGAAAAATTCAATCCAATGATCATTCCTAATAAAATCTGTTAAATCTTCCAACTTTTTCTTAAAGACTGTGTTTTCATCGTAATATTTTGTCCATCAACATATAGTTTCTACGTGACAACAATTTTTTTCCAAATTGTAAGATAACATTGGAAAAATCTTACGACCCTTTAACTTATGGCAGAGCCCTTCTTCCTTATAAAAAAATCTAAATTGATTAAGTTAAATTGATTTGTTCAATTTGCTTCATGTTAGTTACGTTAGAATTTATTTTACAAGAATAGTGTAGGTGAGATATATTTTTATGACCACAAAAATTATTATTCGTACCAGAAATTAATGAAAAAATTAATTGAAAAATTCACAAAAATTTTACTCAGCTTCGTGTAATAGCCCTGAATGCCATCGAAAGAATTTTCTGTTTTATCGTACATCGACGTGTGAGAAAAATATGTTATAATATTCTTCAATGGAACGCTGCTTAATGGGTCAGAGGAATGTTAACGAGTGAAAGGGCTAACGTGTAACGAACAAAGTTGTTCCATGTTTCCCGCAAGCTGCAAGATAACCGATCTGTCTTCCATCAAACGGGAGATCACCTGTTTGTTTCGTTGGATGACGATCATCTGGTATGCGACAGATACAATGTGGTTCGCTTCAAATCGACGAAGGACGATTTCTCTTCTTTTCGTCACCTTGTAAAAGAGTCTGTGCGCGGGAAGTATCAGGACCTTGAAAAGGGGGTCGCACCTGCATCCCACCGTTCCTCGGGGTATTTCCATGCTTTCCACTTCAAATAGACAGATCTGGAAAGTCGTGTAACTCGATAAGCGTAAAAAGCTGATTCTTATCCAAAAATGTTTCCTTTGTCGAATACTTACATAGTGATAGAGAAAAAGGACTCTTAAAGATTTATTAATATTAGGATTTCGGGTATTCTGGTTGACGATGTTCCACCTGCTTCGAGAACCAGCTTCGCTTCGTGTTAAGAATGATTTGTTAGAGACATGCTTTTTAAACGCTCAAGGTGTGCGATAAGTTTCAGATCGTCTTCTTTACTGTCATATTTTTTCAATCGCTGTTCAGCCAGAAATAATTCTCGTAAACGAAGGGTAATGGTGTCTGCGTTAAGACACGAAATATGGGAACGGGTATAGGAAACACGATCCTGTGCGTTCAAGAGACAGTAAATTTTAAAACGATGGTTGACGATGCCTCTCGAGTCTCGTGAATTCGTAAAATAGAATTTCTTCGATGTGGCATAACTCGCGCGAATTTGACGAATTCATGAGATCGCAGCATTCTCATTTGCGTTATGCTTTTTTTAGTAGCTAGTTAAATTAATGCACATGGTTTTTATTTAAATCCCAATTGTATGGTCGCAGGTGATGCTTGGAGGTTCGTGTTAGATTTTGAGTCGGATCATTTAATTTCAGGATATTCAATTTTGCTTAGTATTCTATATTTTTTGCGATATGAACCATCAATCGATAACCATAGATAACATGAAATAAAAAACAATTTTAATAATATGGGATTGATCCACAACAACAAATTGAATCTTAAAACTGTTTGCATGTAAAGAAATAAAAGTAAGAAAACGTAACTGTTGAAAATTGTGGATCTTAATCGGCGAAATAAATGTGTTATGTATATAAATGTGATTTACAAGATCTTCATCGATATACGTTTGCACGCGTGTCAGCACTCTCTTTGTCTCATCATCTTCTATACCACACTACCAACGGAACAGTTGCATTCATCTGTTTTACGAGACGTTGTGCACGCACATACTCCAACACACTCGTACTCATATATGCGTGTCACTACTACGCGGCTAATCTAGTGTAGCACATAAAATTACACATATCTGAATAGTAACTTTTCTCGTTTTTCTCCAGTAGTCTACAATTTTCATGTTAGTTGCGATTCCAATAAGATTAAAAGAAAGTCGGAGGTTACAGGTTGCTTTGCAATCTCATGGTATCACGTTAGATTTCTCTTCGTCGAAAAGTTATTTTTGTTTGATCCTTTTGGTCCAGGGGACTACGCGTTTCAACATCAGATGAAATAACGTGGCTCGTGGCTGTTTTTTGGGTGCGTGGAGGGCTGGCCGCCTCGTTTGGCGTCGAACAGGGCGAACGGGACGGCGAAGTGTGAATACAACGCGTGGTATACATCGAATAAAAAACGAGCAGGTGGTTCGGACACGGACAACAGCGGTTGCCCAGTCTCGTAA
The DNA here is from genome assembly GCF_041682495.2 of Bombus fervidus. Classification (NCBI taxonomy): domain Eukaryota; kingdom Metazoa; phylum Arthropoda; class Insecta; order Hymenoptera; family Apidae; genus Bombus; species Bombus fervidus. The sequence continues at coordinate 8,920,563 of NC_091530.1, read as the reverse complement.
CACCTGCCACAGCGAAATGCTTTTTACAAGATATCAAACTCGTGCCTGACATCTTGCCTTTTGCGGGATCTCGGTCAGGATCGATCCACCTTATCCCTGTTTTGCGACGAAAACGTAACTCAATGTAGGCCAATTAAGTAAAATATATTTTTCAAGAAAGATACCATCGTTGTCAATGCTTCGTGCGTGTCAACTCATTCCGAATAAGATATTTTATTCTCAACCACGTTCAATATCCACCTACATTGTTTTTTATTTCTTTCAAATGTATAATTAATATTATATCAAATATATAATTGCAAATACACTTGAGGAAATAGACTTTTCCAAGTTTCTAGTTTATACAGTGGCTCACGAAGTATATTAAATACTCGAACGCTTATCACGGCAAATTTATATTTATATAATATATACATGTATTACATATATATGTTATGCGTGTTATGTAAAACGTTTCGAACTTTCATTAACACTGCAATGAGACACGACTATCGTGATTATATCGATGTGATTTGGGAACAATCTGAAAACGTATATAGAAGTTACAAAACATTTATTGCAAATATACAAGATGTATCAGATTAGATTAGATACTTCAATTGATCTAATGGAGTGCATGAAATAGTGTACAGAACATTGAGTGTACACATTGAGTGTACAGAACATTCGGAGAAACGATACGATTACGAGAAACGGAATTAAACGGTGAAACAGACTTTGATTCTATGACGAAGCAAAGAAGAAAGGAATTTAAGTTTATATATGTTTTTTCAGAGATTTCATATTTCTATTCGGGAGAAATTCTGTTGGAAATATATGAAAATTGCAATAAGCTCGCGAGGTCGGAAGAGGATAAACTTTTCGTTCGAAAAATTTTTAATATTTGCAGAGGTGAAATGTACTCGCGTACCGTTCGAATTATTGCGTTTTATTTTTTGATATTTCACTTTTCTTCTTTAGTTTGCCGTAGTCGATCGTTTCAATCGTCAGTGCCTTGTTTCAGGCAAAATTCCAATCCGAAAAGTGTCGATTTTGGTTTAGCAATTAACAAGAAATTTAATTACGTGCCAGTCATGCGCCAAACACTGAATTTCGAGTTAAATGGTTGACTCGATAACTCGAGCGTGATGCTGTTGCATCGTCCTGGAAGTCACACAGGTTGTCCGCTCTCTTTATCGTCACATTTTTCATTTATCTATTGTTTACGATTTATTTGCAATCAGAATATTTTGTCCAAACGGTTTGGAAAATAACCTACGGTTTATTTGAATCAAGCGACCTTCATTAAAATTGCAAACTTACTTGTCGATAATGATTCATTTAATTTTCAAACAGTTGGAAATTCAAAAACTTGAATATCAAACGACATAGAACTCGAATAATCTATCCATTATTCATAAATGATTTTTTAATTGTGCAAACGATAAAACAGTCGTTGGTTTGGATTAAATGAGTGACATTTATTAAAATTGCAAGTTACTTACGAATAATTATTTACTTTATCTTCCCTTCGAAAAGATTCGCAAAATTCAAAATTTCAACATATCGAACTTGAGAATTAACAAATTTTGATATTAACAGATTCAAAGAGTTAGAAATTTAAATAATTGAATGCTAAAGTATTTGAATATCTCTATATCTAGGAACTCAAAAGTTCTAAAATTCGAATGTTGGAAAATCCGAAATCTTGAAAATTACAAAAATTCGAAAGATTAGAAATCAAAGAACATTTAACAAAGCTCCGCTGACTGTTTCTACGATTAAACTGCGGACGTTCGCGCGCTCTTATATTTCTACGAACAAAATTAAAGAAACGCATCTAAACAGAGATTTGTCTGTTAAACATCAAATATAGTAAGTGCTCTGCTTTAAATATCATATATATTTTTCTATATTATAGAAGATTCTTCGAATCTCAAAATCGAATTAAAAAATGTCTCAATATCCGCCCTCTATTTATTATGCTTTTGTCAATAATCCATAGAATCTATTAGGTTGTTGGCAAAGTTTCCTTCGTTTCATAAAGTGATAACAGATGAACAACAATCTGTTTTATATTATTTTGTTGAATTAGGTATGATCCATTATTATGTTCGTGCATAATTCAATAAACTAATATAAAACAAAAAACATTGTGCGTCTATTATTTCCTTATAAAACGAAAGAAACATTTCGGACAACCTAATACCACGTCTCTAAATAGCTCGCAGGTCGTCTTTAATGCCACGATTGAAGAATAACAATTCGTGGATTTTGGGTAGAGCAGCCGAGAAATCAGCATGAGGCATCAATCAAACAATATATCATAGGTTCACGCATGGCGCGTGTGACCTACATAGACGGCAGTAAAATGTGTTCCCGACAGTCATGTGCCAAACGCAGGATTCGGGGTGTCCGTCTGGCGTGACGACCCAGAAAATCGACTCGTTGTTGCGTCGCTCATGAAACACCTGGCCGCCTTCCTGACGCTGCGTGCGTTTTACGATGACCCTCGACAGTCAACTAGGCCTTGACCAAATATACGAATTATTAAAAATGAAACATTTAATCTGCTTGACTGATAATAACGGCCTGGCATATCCGTTTCGGAAATTGTCTTTCCCTTAGCTGCCGATCCAATTATTCGTTTCCGACGTGGGGCTCCACTTTTCCTTCGTTGACTTTCCTTCTCTTTTTAGGGGACGTTTATTTTTATCATTAAAGACGGCAGGTACGATTGGATGGATTTATTTCCGTATAATACGAGGACCTTTCCTTTTTTGAGCGAGGAAATTGCTTTGACACGAGCGATTCGAGCTAGATAAATGGCAGGCTAAAAATCATACTGGCATAAGTCAGGATACTGAGAATTTCGATTTAGTCACGTTATAACCCTATTCGTTTTCCCGAATTATATCCCTGTGACTCTCAGATATCCAAGTGTACTCGCATTACTTTTCCCATTGAATTTCTCGATAATGTTATCGAATGAACTTTAATGTTTCTAAAGTTTAGGTTTACGGATAGTCAATTGACGTTGAGATATTAATGTCACAGTCAGATTGAAATTTACAACCTTCTCTTTGTACTCTCTATGAGTCACTTGATATTAGAATTTAACATGTGTTTGGTGTTTACGAAGATAGACATGAACTTTAATCCAGCCAATTACGTCTAATAGTTATACATCTCGTTTCATTTTGGAAATTATTTATTTGCTTTCTGACAAAGAACTTCAACCCTTCAACGTTTTATACCTGAGACTCACTTTCGTTACACTGTGAGTTTCTTACTAGAAAATTGTTGCTTTGAAAATTCTTATCGATGGATCACGCGGATTCATGTTTTTCTCAACATAACTAAAGAAATAAATTATGAGCAGAGACACGTTTCATCTATTGAATATTATAATGAGTAATTTACTCTGCATATTTTATACGGTTTTGCATTCTATGATTTTTTCTCCGTATCTGAGTCTCCCTCGAGTGCATAAAATTCCGCTGTCTAGATATAAAAATACTTGATGAATTTCTCCTGAAATTCCACGAGTATCTTGGAAATCGAGCAACGACCTCGAACGAACAGGATGATCAGGCAGGTGGCCGACCTGTGGTGTTCCGAAAAACGAAGATGTCCAATCACTACCTTGGGCGGTGGTATTGGGTTCGACCTGGTCGAGACTCTCGCTTTCGACTCTCCAACAGTCGCCATCCTGATTGCGAAAACATCGAATCGAGATTCTGGGTCGAAATCGAAAATCCCGATCGCCATCGACCAGGTTCTTATAGGTACACGTAACAGAGTCGATGAAAGTTGCAGCAAATTGAGAAGTTACAATGGCAATAATAAAGATTTTCACTAAGGAGAAGAAATTTATACTATACTTTTCGAAATAGCAATTGTTACACTTCTGTAAACTTTGCTATGCTTTTCTTTATTTTTTCCTGATAAAAGATCTTTAGATTTTAATTGCTCTCTTGAAATCTGAAGAATATATCCTTCGTTTGGATTAGAATAAAAATATCAATTACTCTTTAATCAAGGATAATTTGTTTAAAGGATAACTATGTCAATTATCCTTAAATTGACGATAAATTGATTTAACCTTCCGTGGGCAGTCGCATATTTTCCACTTTTCGCAACCAAAGTCGTTTACATTCACGATTAATCTTTCTATCGTTCTTGGCTTTCGAAAGATCTGACAAAATTCCGAGATACTTATCAAAGTCACTATTTTAGTGTATGATTGATTTTTCAGACGAATGTTTGAAGGATTAATTAGGAAAAATAAGAATTCGGAAGAAAGTTTAAAAAGAACGAGAATCGAAGGAGAAAAGAAACGAGAGCAACCTTGCAGATTTCGATTATTTTTTCCTATACAAGTTGCCAGCGATTAATCTTGGTTTCCCAGATATTTGCGAAAGACTGTCGCTGCTGATTCCGTGAGTTCTGAATATAATCGCGCGTCCGTGGCAGCATATGCGTCGATGTTGGTTGCCTTACGTTATACTAATATGCACTCACGCTCTGCTATAGGATTTCATTTGCATTACAGCAGTAGGGTAAGGCGAATCTCAAAAAGCTTCTCAGATTTTAGCATAACAAAAATCAGTTTCAAGGATTCATCAGTGCTTACTTTTCTTTAGGGAACAGAGTCAGCATTTCTTCTCCCTTCCTTTTCCTTCCAAGACATTAAAAAATGAAATTTCACGCAGATATAAATGAACCAGCTTGCCCATTGGTGGATTAATGGAGAAATATCAGTACGTTTAACTTGTATCCTTAATCAACGATACTTTATCCTCCAAAAATATGGAATAGATCTTATAAGCAGACTCGATTATCGATTGTGACCTTGTTCGATTAGCCGTTCGTTGCACCCTTATGGTACTCCACCATTTTGAATTCTTGTTTTTTTTTCGCCATAGGACCACCCGAAAGAGGTGCATCCATCCGGGTAGGCAAGGGTAACTCGAGATCCTGAGGTGTTCATGCTGGTACTCGATGTCAGGGGTCTTCCGTTCCTCTTTGTTTCTCAGATGAACCTTCGATCAGACGGACTTTTTTAGAATATTCAAGATATATGGAATACTTCATTAATATTATTAATTAGCGCATTATTGATATTCAAAGGATTCGTGATCACACTTTAGTCAAAAAAGGAGCAGAATTTTATTACATCTGTGTTTGTTAATCTCTCAATGATGGAAAGGATCACATACGAAGCTAAAATTATTTCGTATAAAAATTAGTTGTATCTTCAAGCTGTATCTTCCGAAACTATTGTTGAGGTTGACTGATAGAAGAACGAGTGGATGAATTTGTAATAGAAAAATATATTGAAATAAATAAAGGTATAAGTATAATGCATAAGCGTAAGTTTATGCTGATCCAGATCCTTATTCTCTTAGTGTTACAATACAATGGAATCGATAGGGATATATTTATAGCAAAAGGACATTATCAAAAAAGTTAATCTTATAGCTTTAGCTAAAGGCTACAAGGAATATAAATAGAAATCTGTTTGTTAGTTCCTTCATTCCTAGACCTTGTAATCCAAGACATAATGTATATTCAAGGGTGCAATAATATCCACCTCTCCTTATTTAGAATATTTTTGTTTCACTAAATTCTATTCTCTGTGTAATAGCGGTCTCTAGGTCAGGGATATACATAAATAAAGATGTAGAGTTTTTCTTCAAGTAGTTACTTCAACACCTATGATTTCTCCGAGCTAATATCTTTTATATTTGGTCCCACGATATCCAACAAATTCCTTTTATCGTTTTCTCGTTATATTTTTCTTTTATCCTCGATGAAAGTTTTGCCTGTTGTTATTTAGCCTGGTTTCGTTGTTTATGTTCGTCCGACCTTTCGAAGGCTTCGAAGATTCTCTCGGAAGAGCAACTGCAAGTGTCAAAGCGGTCGAGTAAAATTACCGCGGTTGCGCGTGTTCCACGGCCAATTATTCGACGCGTCCACTTTCTTTTTCGTGTCGTTGAATTTCCATAAACGAGTTGCTCGACGATTCGAGGACGATTCAAAGGCGAGCCCCACTGATGAGTCTCTGTTCTGTATTCGGTGCACGGAGCCAATTATCGGAAGAGTTTCCACGGTACTCCTTCAGCTCCGACCTTGGCTGCATGAATACATGGTCGATCGAAACGTCCCTTGGCCAGATACGATTAGAACGTTTTCAATGGCGTTGCTTCCCTCGTGTTCCGAGAAAAATAATTCCGTCGTTTTGATCTTCGATCAGTGATCTCGTCGCCTCAATTGCCTTAACTATCTCTGTCTCCGCTTGCAGATTATTTATTTATTTATTTGTCGTATGCATCTTGTATCTATGTTTGCATATATTCCAATAACGAAACATACTTATCTCTATTTAAGAAAAAAAAAAATTAATTTTTGGCAGGTTTCCTAAAAGCAAACAACTCGAAGTACCAGGAATTTTATAAAAATGCTAATTTTTCTCTTAAGCATCGTAATATTTAATATTAATTGATATTATAACTAGCGTATGGACGTACTGATACAACGATTAATCGATGGATGAAAACTTCAATTGATAACTGGTTTCTCTATTTCGAATACCATTTAACGAAAACATTTCACGTATTTGTTGCTGATAGTTAAAGTTACCGATATCCTGTTGATCATTTAAATGATCACGAGCGAGATTTAACCTACATACGTATTCTGCCACGTGTCGTACAGACTGGCAGAACTTCGTGATCTCTTGTTATTATATAACAAACATTAAAATGAATGCACCAAGTGCAAATGTATTTTTTTTTCTTTGTTTCTCTACTCTAGCGATAAAAAGTTTCGCAGGAAAATAAGCGAATCGGATAATTATCCGATTTACTATAAAACAAACAGAATGAATCGTATCGCTTCGAAACGAAGAACGTTTAATCGTTAGCATCAATTTGCCTGTATAATTTTATTATTTTTTTTTTTATTATACATTCGAATTTTTTTTATATAACCATTTCAATAAAAGCAATTCTTAAATTTGTTTTTAAACATAATTCATTTCTTAAACTCAACTATTAATCCAAGAGTTCTACGTTTTATAACTTTGAATCTTTTATACGTCACTGACGCCGTTGAGAAATATGGATTTACGCAATTATTAATTTATTTCTAGCGTTTCTGCGCTAACGTAAAACAGCGACACGTGTTTTACCGTTAACTGAGAAATATATCTATGTATTTAATGTTTACGTAATGATGGAAAAACATTTCAGTTACACTTTTTGACTTTTGCTCTTCACAAGCCAAACATTCGCATTATAGCGCTACAATTGATTTTTCCTTACTTACTTATCGTACTTTTATCGTGTATATTTGATAGTAACTCTTCAATAGGCGTGGTGATAAATTATTAATAAATGAAGAAATTAATTAATTAAGAAAAACCTAGTAACTGATCCTGGATATAAAAATTATCAAGGTAAGAATAATTTTTAAGGACTTACGTCAGACTTAAAGATACAGAAATCCGTAGAATGCATATAGTACGCCAACGAAATATACAAAATATCTAAAGTATAATACTCGTCGCAACATCGCATATGCATATATGTATATACATATATATTTACATATTTCCAATTCATTCGCTCATTCCTATGCCTATTTAACATTTACCGAACAAGATAAATCTCCGCGTAATTTCAATCTTTTCAATTAAGAACATAAAAATACGAATTTGCATAAAAATCCGCAATCTAGCGATCGTCCTCTCGCCCCTTTAGTTTAAAGCCGTCACCTGAATGTTCCAAATCACTCGATATTGATCGATCTTGATGCACTATCTGCTATACTGATGGCAAGGGATCCCCGGCATTTTCCATAATGAGGGTTGCAGTTTATTCTCGTGGTCGATCAACAGGTTGGGCCGTTTGTGAGACGCAGAGAGACAGACGTTGGCGGTGGCGGCGGCGGCGGTTAGATCGCGTAGTTGGAAAAGGCCAACGTGGCCTATACCTCGTGTCAGTCGTGTGCAGAGGCGGCGCGAAAAGGAGGGGGGTTGTAAGCCGCCTCGTACAAGGGCAAACATACAGGCTGGAGGGTGGCGTAAAGCGAAAGGGGTTGCCCTGACGTCAGGATGACGCAATGCCGGTGCAACCCCTCTCGCCTCGTCGCGCATCTCCGCCCTACGACTGACATTGACACTGCTCGAGCATCGATCTGTCCTCGAACGAGGTGAGAGCCGAGGCTGGCGAGGGTCACCGCGACCGTTTCACCGGCGTTCTTCCATCGGAGGTCATCGAAGTGATTTACCTCCTCGGTTCTATTAAGCGGAACGCTATCGATTCGACGACGGTTCCGCGAGAGAGCGTCAAATCAACGCGATTGATAAGGCTAGATCGACGTTTATATGGAATCGATGGACCGGCAACGGCCGAGAACCGGATGGAATTGGAAGCAGATTCTCGCGAAGTCACGAACTGAGAGTTTGTTGATTCAGAGCGCGACGAGTTGGTGTGCAGCTTGTAGATGATTCGTAGGTATGAATTCCGTTGATCTACGAATGACAGATTTTTAGCGTTTTTAAAGGAAAGAGTATACTTTAGACTAGAATAAATTTTATTAGCGATATCGATTCCTGGGAAAAAGAATTTTTGCAAATTTTACTTGATTTTCTATAGGTAGGTACGTATGTTAACATGTAATTTGAGTTAATATGAATGTAGGTATATCTTGAAGGAGAACGATGCGCCTTATGTCTATTAATGTTTACGATTAAATGTTCGAAGATCGATACGAGAAATTCATCCGAAAGAGTTATTTCCTCTGTGACTGTTGAGAGGCAAAGAAACGTGAAAATTCCTTGCGTATTGTTAGTAACTTCTAGAATGATTTACCTTCTTGATTCTATTATAGGAACACCGATCGATTCGTTGACGCCAGTAACGAGAATATAAAACGGCCGATTGTATTTAGAAGGTCCACACCGTTAATGTCGAGGGTAAATAGCTCGAACGAAACGAGGCACGTCTAATTTGCGCCCCTAACTCGTTAATACCGAGCTTATAATACCTGCTGATGCTACCCTTGGCAAATATACGATTCCGCATAAAAAATTCATTAACCGGTTTTTCAAACCCCTTCAACCTTAGAATATTGCTAATTATTTCGTGTCTGACCGACTGTTTTATTTTGGTTCCAATGATTCTCTCTCTCTCTCTCTCCCCTTTTGAAAGAATCAGCACAGCATCGAGTTCAAGGCTCTCTTCGCCACGCCACATGTTGATTTTATTAATGCGTAAAGCAACGTTAATTTTATGTGCATCTAATTACGTTAATGGATTTTTCCACAGCTTTTCTTAATACATATTTGTCATCGTCGAGTAAAAGTAGAATCTCCTTTATTTACGATTTAATTCGAGGTCTATCGAAATGTTTCTTTTACGACACGTTAAATGATTAAACCCATCGTTTGGTCATTCATACTCGAAGAATATAAATATACGAATGGATATACATGGCTAGATATTTTATAGTCAGGGTATTTCCATGTTGTATTTATAAGGTCGCTAACATTAGTGATGCATATTACTCGCCGCACGGAAACACGCTTGTGCTATTATTAAATAGCCTAGATTTTACTATGAAATCTTCGAAATGAGAGCTACTAATGAGTAACGCTGGTAATTATAATTGGACTATAAGCTTATTATAGTGTCCGTTATCAGTCTGGATGTAGGATATAGACTTAAAATATAGACTCCTTCCTCTGTATATACATTCTCTTAATATACATTCAGTGACAATAATAATAATAGCAAACAATTCTTGTGAATAAACAGGATGTGAATTTGTAAGGAAATATTGTAAGGATCAACGAAAGTAATAAGAATATTAATGTATTAAGAAAATCATACGCTTTGATATTTCAAAATTCTTTCAGAGAAAGGATTCTATATTCTAATTCTTTAAGAATTTTGAAATATTAAAGCGTATGATTTTGTTAATACATTAATATTCTTATTACTTTCGTTGATCATTATAATATTTCCTTACAAATTCACATCGTTCTTGCATAACAATATTAATGTATTAACAAAATCATACGCTTTGATATCATAACATTCTTATAGAATTAAAATATAGAATCCTTTCTCTGTAAGAATTTTGAAATATCAAAGCGCATGATTTTATTACTTTCGTTGATCGTTACAATATGTCCTTACAAATTCACATCGTTCTTACATAACAATATTAATGTATTAACAATATTAATGTGTTAATGTATTAACAAAACCATACGCTTTGATATTTCAAAATTCTTATAGAATTAAAATATAGAAACCTTTCTCTGTAAGAATTGTGAAATAACAAACCGTATGATTTTGTTAATACATTAACACATTAATATTGTTAATACATTAATATTGTTATGTAAGAACGATGTGAATTTGTAAGGAAATATTGTAACGATCAACGAAAGTAATAAGAATATTAGTGTATTAACAAAATCATGCACTTTGATATTTCAAAATTGTTACAGAGAAAGGATTCTGTATTTTAATTCTATAAGAATGTTGTAATATCAAAGCGTATGATTTTGTTAGTACATTAATATTGGCATTACTTTCGTTGATCGTTACAATATGTCCTTACAAATTCACATCCTGTTTATTCACAAGAATTGTTTGCTATTCTTATTATTGTCACTGAATGTATATTTACCCCTATCGTCGGATAGCTCTTAGTGATTAATGGTATTGACCGTAAAAGTTTCGTCATACGAGAATACGAGATCGTCTTGAAAGTGGAAATTCGCGAGATTCGATGATCCAGCAATTTCTCTGGTCCGGTGACACCTTTATCGAAGATTCACTTACGCTTTCGTATTTATCATTTTAATGGATGGAAGGCTGCGTTACAGGGATACAGAAGTGGTTTCGAGGGGATGCAACACGCTGCATGGCAATCCCGCGAACACGTGCCAAGGTTAACCTATCGTTGTTTAAGGTCAGGGGAGAGTCTCCTTTTCAAGGATGCTAGAAAGAAACTCGTGAAACCGTGAAGACGAAACGTTCCGAACAGATAATAGAACATTCCCGTCGACAAGCAAAAAATTCACCCCTTTTCTCGACTCTCTAATCCTTCGTCGCGTGCTGTCGAAGATGTTTGATGTAAATGTTCGATAACAAAGAGACGAAGCGCGTCGTTTCGTATAAAATTGTACGACAAACGATCAGAAATATTGCGCAAGCTTACGTTCCATTGGCTCGAGAATAAAAATAACAACGCTGACGAAATCGTGATGTTAAATTGAAAAAAAGGAACATCGTGAGATATTCGATCGAGAAGTTTGATAAATTAAAAACTTTCTAAATGGCAAAGAGCTTTTTCGTAACGACTAAATGAGATTTTTTTCGTAACGAAGAGATTTAGCATGGGATTGATGTCGATCGGGAAAAAAGTATAACGACGTTGTTATTTTAGATGTCCTACGCACAGTTCCAGATATGAGTGTGTTTTTTATAACAATGTACGTAGGCGTCGTGGCGTAGGGGAACATTAATTTAGCTATTGATAACCTCTCACGACCTTGGCCTTGCTCGATACAACAAACTGCTCGCATTCGATCGAGATGATTCACACGTGCTCCTCGAGCCTTCTGATATTTTTAGAGGCTGATCGACTCATTTTTTGATCGAGCTCTTCGATCCTCTTCATAAAACATAAAGCGAAAGAATTTGGGCGTGTCCAAGTAGAAAATTATTTATTTGTATACTAGCTTGCACGAATTAAAACAGTATATAAATAAACAAACAAATAAACAAATCAATAAATAAATAAATAATATTAAAGTGGTAATTTTTCTATAGAACGTAAGAAGTATAATGGAAAGATAAATTTTTATTTATAATTTAAATAATTATTACATCGACAATATCCTTCAAATATATCGATTAACTATGTATATCACTACCTAAATTCATCAATATTTTTTCATCGTAAAACAGAGTTAGGCAAAAGTTGTAAACCATTTCTACGAACGAATCAAGATAATTTTAGTATAAAGGAGAATCAAACTTTGCTCTTTGTGAAATCAACTTGACAAACGATAACGCCCACAGGATCGAAGAAATCGAGCTGTTCCGGGAACACTGACAAAGAGACCTCCCTGTAGGAGCTTCTTTAATTAAAGAAGCGTATACCAACCTACACTATATAACAACTGTAGGGTAGACCGGGGTCGAAAGTAATAATTTAACTTTAATACGACTTCGCAAAGGGTATTGAATTTAAGATCTCTTTATACTTTGTCGTAATTCATACCACTTCTTCTTCCATTTAAGTTCTGTAATTTCGTGGATAGAATTAATGTTAAACCTACTTGTGGCGCTATATGTGTTGTTGTATTAGATTGTCCGAAAAGTTTCTTTCGCTTTATGAGGAAATAATAGACGCACAATGTTTTTTGTTTTATTTTGTCAAATTACGTACGGTTCATTTTGTTCTGTTGAGATAAACGCCGCGATATTTCACAGACTTGCTTTCACGTTTGTACGAAGGTGCACTGTTGTAAAAAGCACGTTTGCGAAAGAAAGACACTTTTCGGACAACCTAATATGAAATTTTGTGCCTCGAGATTTTACAAATAGTCTGTTATTTTAATACTTTTTTTTTGTAATAAAACAATATATAAATCGCGATTGTTTTTTATTCGCGCGTTTTAAACGGGCTGCGAAAAATAAAAGCCCAAAGAAATGGCAAGTCTGTTTGTATTCCTTAAAAGAAGGGTGGCAAGAAGGGCGAGAAAAGTATAAATTTCCATTCTCGAAGCGTTTAAAGCGAACCATCGTCGAAGCATTTTGAAATAACACGTACTGAAGATGGAAATACAGGAAAGCGCCACGTATGTGATTCATCTAGATGTTGATCCTCCAGAAATAGTGGCGAACGAGTACCATAAACGTTATGCAGCCATATAGCGAAGTACCATTGAACGCTCGCGTAAAACCGCATCTCTTCTTCGTCATCTTCTTCCTCTTCTTCGCGTGTGCTACCCTTTCCCGAACCGCATTCGTTGCTTTGGCATTGAAAGCCGATGAGTGCAAGGAACTTTGCTCTACGACCAATTCTCAACAGCTGGCGTGCCTCCATCTTCGTCACGGAATCTCGATGAGTGCGTTTCAAGATCGTCGAGCTTGAAGATTAACGCTCTCGATGACAGTCCTCGTGAATACGAACGATTTTCGTAACGGCAGTTTCATTGGGATATACGTATATATATATAATATACATGTAGTATGCAACAATGATATATAATAATAGCGAAGAATGTTATTGACAACCGAACTACGGATTTTTATACAAATTCGTATTTTTTATAAACCCAATTAAACAGATGAAATGTGAGTAGAAACTTATTCCACTGAATACTATAACGAATACTATACTTTCGATACACTGTATATCTTTGCACGCTACGAGTTCTTCTACTTTTGCAATTTTAAAAAGCTCACTTTCTGCAAAATTATCGATAGATCCTTATACAATTTCAATATCTTTGCGAAGAGAATTAAAGAAATTAAACCTACATGATAATTTGTTTCGCCTGTTAAAAAATTATGACAAATATTCCTTTCTGCATATTTCATATACTTTTATATATTATATAATATATCTGGGCTTTTAAACTTATCACAAACGCGTATATAAAATAAATACCTTAAAAGGAACCCATAAGACGATTAGCAAACAGTGCTCGATCTAAGTTGAACGAGGCACACAGATCGGACGTAAACGTTGAAAAGCGCGAGGGCGTGCAGAGTAGCCGAAGAAGATGGAAGACGCTTGAAGAGGAATCGAGAGCAAGGATTCCATATGGATTGGCACGGAGCAATGAGTGCATCGGGTTAACGGCCGGCCGTGCATCCAGACTGCAGACGTCCAATAAAAATATCTTACGTCGGCCTCACTCTCCTAAACACCGTCTACCCTCATTCATCGCCAAATTATTTTTATTGTTGGATAACCGTTGGGAGCGTTGCTCGTTAGCCAGCGACGCATTCTTCGCGAATTGACGGACGGTCACTTACCGAAAAGCATCTTCGCTGCACCGCCTTAAGCTCTTATTAACCCTTTCGACCCTATGAACGACAAAATCCATTCTCTTCAACTATGTATGTTGTAGTGTGTGTTGCAGGAGTTTACGAACCACTGCAGTCATGAATTCTAGTGTGCGTTTAATGGGCCCCGCGCTCGTATCATTCCGCTATTTTCTTCTTCTAGTTGAATCTTTCTTCGAGTTCTTCTCGATTGAGAAATCGAACGAGCTATCTTGTAATTTAATGAGTTTGGATCAGCGATATCTGCTGGTACTTGGACATATTTCGTTGGTACGTGCACGAACGTACGTGGGCAGAGTTCAATAGTCGAAGTTGAGTTTTATTCTTACACTTCTTGAGCAAAAATAACTTTTATATGTTAAATATGTTTATAACTGTATCCTAATCTTCTCCGAAATTAGAAAATTTGACAATTCAATGGTAAAAGTTGGTTATCGTAGTTAGCCGCGTAGAAGCGTAAGAATCGATGGGGTTGAAAAGTGACAAAGATGATCAATCGACGATGAACAATTAATGGTTTAATTTTTATAAAGGCTGAAAGCATGTCCTACTGCTTTAAACACAACCTGATAATTTATTCACCGTCTCATAATCAAATCTGCTTACAAAAGGTTAATAATAATAATAATAATAATAATAATAATAATAATAAGATTGTGATAGTGTATTTTAAAAGTATACTTTAAAGTTAATTTTAAACGCACGTTGTTTCTCTTTATTTCTTTTCTCGTTATTTCGATCATATATCTTTCACGCGATAAAACCAAAGAAAACATCCATCATCGTGGACGTTAAGTAAATATTTAAGCACTTGTACCATTGAATTGTCACACCCCTTACACAACACAGACGTAGCAAGTGAGAATTACGAGTTAATTGCAATCGCTGGAAGAGTTATAGGTCGTTTTCCATTCGAAAAATTCCGTCTCGGGGTGCCGTCAGATTCGAAGAGGCACGTGAAATTTTAATTTACCGCCGACAGCTCGCGTCCACGTGCTGTTCATGAAACCGCAAATTACTGCGCCGGAATAAATCCGACACGCGTTTTCTTCTTCCAACGGCCGGTTTCCCAACGGCCCCCGGAGGCCGAGATACGCGCACAAGGCGGCTGACAATTTCTCCCGGTGATTTCGAATTCTCGAGCCAAGTAATTTCGTGTCCCGCTGTCACATCACGCCTTCGCGCGAGATTTACGAACACAGGTTGACGCTTGACTCTCTAACCTCAGGTACACGAGGTATATTAAAACACGTCTTAACTTTTTAACATTGGGAATATTTTTTTCCTTTTCTTTTTTTTCTGTGGAACTTTTTAAATAAATCGAAATTCTCCTATTAAAGAAATTTTCGTTTTCTATAGACAAACGTAGAATACAAATGTGAAATCTTTTGACTTTTAAAGGGATAAATTCATCTACCTTTGCAACCGCTACGTCCGGTATATAACCAATTACTACTTTGTCACGCGTTATATTTCTTTATTCTTCGTAATTCCTTTGCTTGAATGTGTAATGGCAACAGGTCTTCATGATCGCGCAGTATAATTTGTAGTCGTCATTGGCGTAATAATAGTTTAATAGTGGTTAATGGTAGCTAATAACGGTATTGATAGATTTGTGAATGGTGCGAGCGGCGAGCAAAATGAAATGAAATTTGGGTATTTTGGTTTTGACGATGGTCTATAGATTATACAGAGTGTTACAAAAGAGGGTTATAAAGATTCTTGGCGGACACTTTTTATTTAGCTATTTTAAGATTCGAATACTGTTATTACGATCGTTTGTAGCAAAGTCATGTTGGAGGTGGGGGTAAATATGGGGGCACAGCGGATTCCAGCTGCCGCAAATCAGCACTCTATCTATTCCGACTATCATTTTGATACATTGTGAGCCGTTTGTCATAAACTTTCATTATTTATCTTGTTTTTCTTTTACCTCCATAACTTTTTTCACACTGCTTTTTACGATTTGTTAAACGAATCCGAAAAAATTCCAAAAAAGGAAGAACGTTAAAGAGCAAAAATGGAAAAAGAAAAATAATAAAAATATGAGTTCGTTATTGGACTAATTCGAAACTATATTATAGTTTGCAACATTTGGTATAAAAGACAAGTAAGAAACGTCGCCTCGGGAAAAGAATGAGAAGATTGGACGACGACATAATAAAAATATCAGTTCGTTATTGAAACGGTCGAAATTATATTCGTTCTACAAACGCACCCTGTACATTTGCCAACCACTTGCGTGCAAACCAGTAATTGAACGATATATTTACATTCTATTTTCACACAAATGGCTTTCTTGAACCCGATGCGTCCAAGAATCTTATCCGAATCACCAAGAGTTCTGCCGGCTCGTTGTTTAAAACGTCATTAGCATAATATCGAAATGAACGGTCCGAATGCATCCGAATAAAGGACGCAGCCCCACCAGATCAGGTAAGATCACCTACGCGACCCTGATCAACGAAAGCAGAGACGCGCGAGTTAAACCTGCCGTTTCACGAGCCATCTGAGCGGAAAAAAGGCCAGGAAATATATGGTACCCCTTCGATACAAAAAGGGCAAGTTTTCTTGTTTTTCGAGGTTACTCGAGAAGGCCTCGGTATCGAGTTTACATAGTTCACGTTGTACTTTTCTATTTCAAAACGACTATACTTTTTAGGACAGTAATTTTTAAATTTTAGTTACTCTGTCAATCAAACTTACACCAAAACTCCTTTCATTTGCTTTTTGAGTTAAATACGAATCTACGTTAAGAACTATCCTTTTGTTGTCTGTCGTTGCTGCATGTTTCAACGAGTACCTAAAACTCTGCATCTATCGAAGTAACAACGAGGGAGCTTTTATGGCCTGTTGTTGCCGCGTGTTACAAGACATTTCCAACGAATATCGACTTGTACGAACGTTTCGTCCACGTTGAAGCAACGTAATCGGAGGAATATTTTTTTGCTTTGTCTCCATTTTAAAACGACGTCTGTTCCTAGCGACGAGTACACGCCGGACAAACATTTGTTCCGTCGCGATGTGTTCTTACGCGTCTCTTACTTTTCTTTATTTTCACTGCTCCGAGCTAAAGCATGCAACAAGTAGCAATTTCTGTTACTGGTGATAAAAACGCGAAGACGACGTACACGGAAGAATATTCGTACATCAACCAGCAACGTTTCAACCAGAAACACGGAACACCGACAGAAAGTTTCTGGTTGTTGCTTGAGCGAGGACGCAGCTTAACTCTCACAACGACATAGGAGTTGGCAAAGAGTGCCGCGCTTTTGCGGTCCGATTGTTTTCCCACTCGGTTGATCCTGCAGGAGGCGCAGGTATAGCTCGCGCGTCCCTGAATCGAGTCAGCCCGGTCGCGTGGGTGATTTGGGGCAGTTGGTGGGGATAACTGTCGGTTGTTTAGCCAGGAGTGGTGGTAGAAACAGGGCGGGGACGGGAGACGGTGAACCGTGGCACGAACAGACGGACGTACGGGGTACCGATAGGGATGCACCGACCTTGGAGGGATTTTTGCGTCTACCGTCGTACGTTCACCCCGTCAGCAGCGGAGCGAACGTACTCGCGCGCGTTCAGAAACGCGACTCCCTCTTTCTCGGCCTCTTTGTCTCCCCCTTCGCTTCCCCGGCCCTTCCGCCCCTCTCCATACTTCTGTACCAGGCCCTTTTTTTCTACAGTCTTCGTTCCAGGCTTACTCGAGGCTGAAACTCGCCGGGAATCGGCCGCCTCACCCTCGAAGCCCTCTCCAAGCGACGCTCCAGGGGCGGAATTTTTGCGCCGCCGTCTGCGACAGCACAGACAATAGACCGATGCTTGCTTCTCCAGTTGAAAGAGTTCCGTGAGATTCGTTTTGGAACAAGTTTCCGAAATCTTCTGCTGGTTCCTCTTTGCATGTTCTTGCACTTGGAGCACATAGCGGTTTTTCAGAGATGATTTTGTATTGATAGGAGGCTGTATGAAGTTGTTCGGATAGGTTCCCTATTGTTCTCTTTTGTGTAGGATACGCGAGTCGCTCGGAATCCGTATTGATTAATTTGGTAAGTTGGAAAGTAGGAAGAGGACTTACCTTGAAATTTACTATTATTTGCAGTAAATAGACTTCTGAGAATGTTGCGTTCGATAGAGCGTATATTATTTGGTGGAAAGTAAAGCTTACCTGTACCATAAATTTTTCTTTACGAAATCGATAAATATCACAAGTTAAAGGTAATCTTTATAATTCCATTGAAATTCCCACTCTAAATTCTAACTCCGTTAAAGTTTACGTTAAATATCTCGTAATTTCTATACAAGTCTCTAGATTCGATAAAAATTTTCTCGATCTAATCGATCGTGTCTCGATACGGTGCTAATGAAATTCCGAGATCTTTCATATCCTTCACACACGACATGGATATTATACAAGTCTTTTTTATGGTAAATGTTCCTTTCATCAGCCACTGTATGTAAACTCAATTAAATACCTCGCTAATTACACCGATTTCCTAATTCGAAAATAATTCTAATATATTTCTAGCGTATTAAACCATTTTTATTCGATCAAAATTTCCTTGTCAACGTACTTTTCCTATTCCGTTAGAGTCAGAGGTGGCACGCGGTGACTACGAGCCAGCCCTGGCGAGTCGATGCATCCCACAGATTAGGCTGCACGTACGCAACATGCACGCGCGTGGCGTGTGCCTAATAGTGCGTGCATCGCTCTCTGCACGTAGTGGAGGTCGTGACCTTGGTGGTAGCCATGAAAGGATCGGTACTTGAGACCAGCCGATTTACGCGGTCACGAGACAAGAGATAGGGAAACTCGATAAACGCCGCTGCGTTTAATTAAGGATGCTTTCCACGTAGTCCCCGTATCAACCTCTGTCCCTCTTTCTCTTTCTGTGTCTCGTGAAACGGAACGATACATTCTGTTTCTCGTCAGTTACCGTCTTCTACGTAGGAAGTTTCCGTTCTTGCCTGAAACGACAATAATAATTCTGTACGCGAACGCGTCTTCCGAAACTCAAGAGAGAAACGCAGAGGACTCGATGTCTTTCGTGTAAGATTTTACGTTTTCGTTTGTCAAATAATCTGATTTCGTAAATCTGTCTCCTTTTTTATAGTTGGAGTTTTTGAAGTTGTGATATGATTATCAGAAGCTTCTAAAGCGTTTATACGGTTGGGAACAATAACTACGTACGTATATGTACGTGACTCTAAACAGTTTCTAAATTAATTGGTATCAAGCAGGCGATATTATACACGTACACTGAATTCCATAAAATTTCATAAAGTTCCATAGAATTAAAGGATCGCTCGATCTTTCGTCGAAGTTGCTTTTTTCCTTTTTAAACTTGACAAAGGCGAAGTCCGCGTTTATAATGATCTCTAGAAAATTGATCGATCGGATCTAATACAACATTTGTCGAATGTTTCGCCGATATATTGAAACCAATTTAGGAGATATATCCTGTAGAAGATACGTTTACGTTATCAAAAAGAAACATTCATTGCGTTCATCGTACACCATCGTTGATCGAGACGGAGAACATTTATCTTGAAAATCCTGAGTGAAAGGGATGACCTAGTGACCTTGTTGAAGATCGTGCGCCACTGATTCTAGAGGTTGAACTTAATTAGTGCGAGAAGCTCGGCGACCATTGTCGTTCAATTAATTGCCCGTCGCGTCGGTCAGGTCAGATAAGCCCACGGGTATATACCCCCCAAGAGCTTCGAATCGCTTCATAATCGTCCGGCACGCGATAGGGAACGACGAACGGATGAAGGTTCTGTCGATTAAGAAAAACGAGATTGCTTCGAGAGTTGGCTATTTTCAGTTTGCGAATAACGTTCACGCAATGGGCTCGATCTATGGGATCGCTGTTCGTCTTTGTCGTTGAAATTTTCGTTAATCAAAATTCTACTGCATACTACATACTACATAATAAAAATAAAAATTGGTTAAGAAACAGACCAGTTCAATTTTATGTTATATTTTTCAGAATATTTTGTACGCTTAAGTAATTGTAGAACTCGAATGAAATATTTTTTAACCTTTTCAATATTCTTGTTATCAAGGATTTTGGTACTGAATATTCTTCATTATTGTACTTACTGTTATTATTAAAGTTGTTATTATATAGTTTTTGCGATCTCAGAGCATTGAGTTTCTTTTGTAAGATAATGGTAGATCAATAAATGTAATATTCTATTATTACATATTTTTTAAAGATCAATCATTTTGACTGGCTTTAGTAGAGATAGCTACGTCTCAAATGCAGGTAGTTCTAGTGTTAATTTAAATTTGTAGTGTACAGCCTTCGTTTGTATCAACTTTTGATATTTTCACGTAATTCGTATTTTCTCTAAACTTAACCCAGATACGTCTATCATTCTGTCAAATGGATGACTGATAGGTAGTAACATATTTGCCAATTTTTGTAGTAGTATATAAAAACGCATTGTATAAAGAGAGTTTAACAAAATTAACCTATTTTCTCTGCATCGAATACACATTATACGAAACCTATTTGTTTGAAACGTGAAAGATTATAACAGTTAGTTTACAAACTTTTAAATATAAACTTATCAGATGTAAATATCGTTGCTGTGTGTAATAACAATCATAGTGATTCGTATTACTGTTTCCTGCGTCAGTCTTGCTGTTGCTAAAATCCAGTCACGAAACAAAGGGTTGAAGATTCACGTCTCGAGATACGTATTCGTCGATTGAAATTGAGGCTGCGGTCCATACATAAGAAAGCAACGACATTTAACTGGCAATTAATAGAGGAACGAAGAGAGCGAGAAGGACAAAGATTAAAAAAAGAAAGGACAGAGGAGAAAAAAAGAGAAAACTGGCCGTGTGAGAACGAGATGGCACGACCTCGAAGGGCGCGGTCGAGTTCAGGCTAGACTGAAGCTGCCCTTGTGCCTAACCGACCTTGAGACAGCCCGTTTTGCCATAGCCTGACTCCACCGGCCCCATACCACGAACGCATCCTCCGCTCGTAACACAAAGAACTGTCCTCATCGCTGGGAATCACCTCCATGCCCTACGTGGAATTTTGCAAATGGAATCTCGCCGTTTTGGGAACATCGTCCACGAGTATCTTTCAAACAGGTGTTCAGCGTCCACCGGATTCTCGCTCTTCTTTTTTCTCTCTTCTCAATGTTTCGCTCGGTGTTACTCGTTCAGACAAACGATGCGATGTCAGGGCGTGCATCGGTCGAATTGTTAATCTTTACATATTTCGAAGTTTCATTCATTCAACGGTTGTTACATCGGAGCCGAATATATTGGTCAGAAGTTGGAGAAACTCGAAGGTATTGTACACACGGTGGATTCGTTAGTTTCTTAGAATTGACGTATTTTCAAGTTGCATTCGTTTGAGAGTACTTATATCGCAATTGAAGACAATGATCGAAAATTGAAAGAAGCTTGATGTCTGATCCTTCATTTTTTAATTATTAGTGTTCTCGTAAAATAAATGTAAGATTCCATGGTGTAACTAAATAATCTAGGACACATATGTCGAACTTTTACTTTGAAAACCCTTGTCCTCTTGGTAGTTGCACGATCATCGACTGTTTTAACTTTTCGATTGTCGATAAATGAAAAAAAAAAGGGTGCAATTATGTTTCCGCCCGGGATCGAACCGGGGACCTTGTGCGTGTGAAACACATGTGATAACCACTACACCACGGAAACGTTGATAACAACCCCCTTATGTTCGATTAACAACCCCAATTCTTACCTCGATATGTTAAAGACAATTAAAACATTATATTTGTCGCAGCTTGAGCGATAAAAGAGACAAGAAGAATTTTGACGTAAACGTTGCTTATTCAACAGAGTGAAATATCTTCCTTAAATGTTTTTTAATACATAATTTAAAATACTTTACGTAAAGTACGATATATCGTACTGATATAAAGCAAAAAAGAAGAGGACATAGATGCAAACAATTTGATTCTATTCTTCAATTGTTTGAATAATTTCTATGCAATATTATTATATTTACAAGCATTTTCTCATTTTTCGTTATAAATTATTTAATTATATCGTTAATTATATCCTATGCGTCGTATCGAAATATCCTCTTTACGAGAGCCAGTTTGTATCGAACATTGTTTGGTAGTATTCTGTGAAGAAGACAGACGAACAACTGGTAAAACACAAAATCAGCCGTACCGTGTAAACAAGGTCAGTTAGGACAAACGTGTATATAAACATTTTTTTATTGTTTCTGCGTACTGACCTCCAAAATTCTTATATAACACGTGGAGTTTTTCCGATATCAAATATTCCACTCATTCTCAGTCGTTCTTTGATTATTTTCAGTATTTATAACTTTCATCAATCTTTAAATTCCATGTCCGATAATTTTGCGCAAATGCATAAACGTAATAAAATATTAGAAATTTTCTTGCACTCGCTGATCCCGCAAATATTTTTAGTACCGTTTGAACCATTCTTTAACTAATATGACTTTACAGTCGTATTAATAGTAGTAACGTTACGTCAATGATTCTAATAACGAATGTCAAACAGTCAGTAATACAGATTTGCAAACAATGAAATAAAAGAGCACGATCATAAACTTCGAATATCGTACAATTGTAGAAATAGATGGTAAAAATTGTAGGATCTTGGTGAATGAAGAAACAACGGCGAAACTAATATCGAACGAATCTTTGAAATTCTTTTTCACAATCTCAAGAAACAGGCTAAAGAACGAGAATTCGATAAAATTAGAAATTGATCGAAGAAAATGAAACGTTGTGACTATACCTGCGCATATCGATCGTAAAACTTTCTGCGATGGTTTCGCGAGAGGGAGGGATTTGGTAGATCCTGCGGACGTAGTTTCACGGAAAACGCAAGAATTCGTATACATAAATAGAACTGACCTGCGCTACCAGGTCCAACGCGTGCTCCTTTGTCCGTACCGAGCTCGTTTCTGAGAACTCTTGGTCGCTGTTTCTCTTTGGAATATTGATCGATCGTCCTCCTCGACGTTTAGAATCAACGTGATGTACGCGAAAATCGCATTCTCGTGCCATTATACTGTACGTCACAGATCCTTTTACGTTTCAACCACGTGAAACCGATTTCCCCTCGAACGCTCTTTGCATTTTCCGAACGTTGCGCCTGAAACTCCGCGATTTCAGGTAATGGATCGACCTCTTCTCGCGTCCTTTCTTTCTCACCTTTCCACGCTTTTGTTCCATTCAACAAGGAACCCACTTTAGAGTGGAATTTCTCTCACTGATTGAATAAAAGCTACAGCAGCTCGCGAAAGTATTTCGCCACTTACCACGTCTCAAAGTGTTCCGTATGGCGCGTGTAATATATTCGCAAAAGGTTTCTACGAGCGTTTCAATACTTTTGTAAGCTACTGTACGCGTCGCGTCGTCTTTGTCGAGCGAAACGCGAAAATGTGGAGGCGATTGTCGACCCGTGAATATGCCAGTACGAATCATGCTACTAGCTTGAATTGTTGATACAGGGTGGATTTAGGGAAATTTTATTTTGGAACGAAGATGGAAAGTAACGATTTGAAACAGCTAAATTGTTTTACTGATTTTGTTATAGAAATAGAACAACGTTGGTTCGTGTTTAAATGCTTTCGACAGCTTTATTGGAGGAACGTGTTCTAAATGATTTTTTTTTTATTTTAGTTCACTTCTCTTAAACGAAACAACAGATTCGATCTTTTGAGAATTTTGCTACAGAGACAGAAGTTCGTAAGTAAGAATTGCGGACATTTTTTAATATTATACGTCAAGATCGATTCTTTCGATGAACGATTAAATTATTATATTACAACAATAGGTAATTTTTACTTATAAATAACGCGTCTTCAACACATTTTCCTTATTATATACATTTCTATTATTAATACGATTGACATAATAGTATCAGAGATTATTTGAGAAATTATTTTGGGAAGTTTGCTTCGGCTATTTGTTTTCAATAATGTGCACGTTTCGCAACGAGCTTTGCAAACAATCTTTCCTAGAATCGATAAAGGAATTAGGTCTATCGGTGTATTAAATGTAAAAAGTAATTTTCACACCTGAGGATCATTCAAAATGATATCCTTATCTTCACATTAATTCATTTTAATTCGTAACGATACTTGTCCGACGATGAGAATTCCATTCGTGTACGATAATGAACAAAGCTACGATAGGAAAGAAATATATGCAATAATACATGAATTTACGGCAAGATTTCATGAAAATAATATATGCAAATATTTCGTTGCATATATAACGAGGAGAAACATCAGTTTCAATTGACTGCTTGGAATCTGCGCTGAAATTATGTGATTGAAATAACCGTAATACATTTGTAGAATCAAGTGGATGTCATGAATAATATTCCAATTAATACACCAATGCAATAACAGAATCTTAATTTAGATTAATTTTATATACATATCTCATTTCTACGATAAAACTGGTCAAATTCAACTTATCTCTTATTTTATTAGAAAAAATTAACCAACACAAAAGATGTCTTTTTTAAATAATCCCATTAATTTGTTTCAAATACAGTCTACCCACGATTAATCACTGAACGATCTCCGAGTTATAGTTCTTCTGTAAAATACTCTAAACTCGCTACAACGAGAAATGACCAAGTAGAATAAGACGAGCTGGTTTCAGACTGGTACGGATAATGTCAGCCTTGCAAAACGATGTCGATTTTAGCATAATCGAGAGAGATCTGCGTGAAATGAAAAGCTGCGCGAGTAAGGTTGACGATCTTGCAATAATAGAAAGCTACGATTCCGTTGGTTGGTTAAATGCGCTGCTTGTGCACCGTGTCTCAACATGGTCGCTCGGCGAAACTTTTACTTTTACTACGGAGAAAGTGCATCGCTGCTGCAACTCTCGCGATTCCGCCTAGAACGCGTAATTCGCTCTTGTCTCGAGATCGCAAAACGAAAATGTATTTTCTTTCGTTGCTTTCATCTTCGCGATGCCGAGGTTGTTTCGATCGACAAAAAATCCACGCGCGATTAAAACGACGCGTGATTCCTTAATCACCAGTTCCTTTTTTTTTTTTTTTGAATGAGTAATATCGACATACTCGCAAGATAAATGTAAAGTAAAAGCGTGGTGTTTAATTTTGTTTGTCTGCATTTCGAAGAAACCGGTGTCGATTTGATAGATAATGGATTTATGACTGTAGATGGAAAATATTTGGCACGATTCGTTGAAGTTTTCTAAAAGGACAACGTCTATCCGTTCGTACGATACAAACCGAAGCGTGCAGCTTCGTTTCGTAGAAAGTATAAATATATTTGTAATAAATTTACAAGTTTCACCGGCGTGCGAAATTTGTACAACTTTAAAGAATTCTTACGCTCCTACTCCACTGTAAGAGCACATCCATCTATCGAGTTTCAAAGAAAGACATTAAATTGAAAAAGTTGTAGCTTCGTAAACGGAGACTGCAGTCGAGTAATCATAATTGGGAAAAGTCACTAAACAGTATAATTAGCTTGAAATCCTCATCAGATACATCTACTTATGCTCGCCTTCAACTTTCTAGCCACGGGCGATTCTATGTCTTGTTTGTATCTTCTATATTTTGTTCTATATCTTGTTTTATATCGTAAGAAATGCAATACAAAAACCGCATTCTGACGATAGCATGATCGATCGAAATTAACGCAGTAATTAATTAAGTAAACAATTTCGGTTTCGTCCACGGTTAATAATTAATATTTCCGTAATTGATGTAAAATTCACCTGTCACAGAGAACAGAACGTTATATGAAAAGTCGAAACGTTCCACGCTAGATCGACGTTACATACGTAGATCGATGCCGATAAAATTCTCGTTCGAGTGGCCTGTTAATCGACGTTCATCGTTCTCGAGTCAGTTGTCGGTCCGACGTTAATGAGCCCCGTACTCGTTGCTCGCCGCATTGTGCTTTTCCCATTTAAGGGCTGACACACTTTCCGCGAGCCACGATCGCGAGAAACCGTGCAATTCCACGCCGGTTCATTTCATTTCCTGGTTGGAGCAACGATCTGGCCGGTCGTTAGCCGCGGCACGTTGCACCGTACCGTACACGCTATTGCACATTGCATCGTCCGATTGTCTGGCCCAGCGATCACGCCGAAACGTAGGAAAGCCGCGAGCCGAGACAGTCGTTCGTCTCGTAACCAACCCAATTTTTACGTAGAAAGGGGGACCCCGTGAACATTTCCTTGTCTCGAACACGCCGTTCGAGTAACAGGTTGTCGTAACACGTGAAATGTCTTCTATCGTGGCATAAACTGGCTCGATTTATGGCTCGGTGTGTTTGCTCTTTCAATCGACGATTTTTCTCGAGACAGCGAAGTCGTGGTCGGAGTTGGAGATCGAAGAGAATTTCTGATCACTGGAGTCGGGGCCGAAGTTGGGAACAAATAGTCGATATCGATATCGATAGTTGTACAACTGGAAAAATATAAATTTTGCCGGAAAGATCTTTTTAAAATCTACGGAGAAATCTTCGCGACTCGTTTCGACGACATCGTAAGGCAAGACATGCCACGACTCGCGAAAATGGTACAAACTTCCATCTGTAGCGTCACGAGACCACAGAAGCTGAGCCAGTGTCGTTGCAAAACTAAGGCCAATTTGATAGAGGCAGAAGTAATAATTTTGCCATCTGACGTCAAGCTGATGGAATTATAAATCGCACAACCTTCTGCATGATAAAGATACATAAAGAAACATAACGTAATTCTTCTGTCCGATAGAAGCAAATTCGACAGCTTTTGTTGGAACGAAACTATTTATATATTAAAAATACTACATTTTTATCAAATTGCAAAAGCACAAAATATGGGTAACTCTCGTACAAAAAGACAGTTACATTTCCATGATATCTCGCGCGGCACGAAACTGCATTTTAAATATCAAACTTCGTCGTTTTTCGTATTACAGAGAGAAACTGCTGAATTCTGAAGCACGTCAGGGCGCTTTCATAGTTTTGTAGTTTGTTTCGCAGGCGCGCAAGTGTTACAATTGTAGCGATACATCTTTAATGAATAAAGAGTGTTGAGAATTGTGGATCTTAATTGCTGAAATAAAAGTAAAGGAACACTAAGGTTACACTTAGAACTCATATTAAAATAGTTTTAGATTTATTAAATAAACGATTTCCAGGATCTTCGTCGATATACATTTGCACGTGTCTCAGCACTCTCTTTGTCTCATACCACACAGCCAACGGAACAGTTACATTCGTCTGTTTCTCGAGACATTGCGCACACATATACTTTCACACATTCATATTCACATATGTGTGTCGCTACTACGCGGCCAATCTAGTCTAGCACAGAAAATTTGTTCACCCTTTCCACCCTTTTCATTCTTTGTACGTCGATGTCATCATCACGATGATAAATTTTGCCTTTTATGGTGCTTAAGTTAGTATTAGTACGTAAACATACATATAAAGAGTACGTTAACAATCTATAATAAATGGAGTTGAACTGGGTGGCGGTGATAAAGAGAAAGAGAAATCGGAGTTGGTGTTGAAGTGGGAAATTTTGATTATCGACTCCGCAACCCTGGTTTTTTTTTTAGAAAAGCTTCAAAGGTGTCAAATATTATTCATGTGGAATTTTTAGGGTAGAAATTTGGTTGGCAATGATTTATGGGCGGTTTGACAAATGTGAGAAGCTTTAAAATATGGATGAGAAATCGAGAGCAGAGATAGAGGCTTTGAAGAAGAATGAAATGGAAATAATCTCGAGTGGTTGCTTCTTGTGCGTAAATAGAGAAATATTCTGCGAAATTATTGAATTTAGATCGAAAGTTGTCCTTTAATCACGAAAAATACAAGGAGATTCAAAAGTCATGGTACAATGGTAATAAAGAATCACGCGGAAATAATTCTTGTATAGTTCGCCTTCGAATATAATTAAAGGGAAAGTGTATAAGATTTTTCGATCGAAAGTCTGGAAAGGAGGAAGCAAAACCGAAGATTTATGAAATTCAAATGTTATTGTTTCTAACTTCTTAAAATTTATGAAAATTTATGAAACGCTTGAAGAAGAAGGTGTTAATCGAGTGTGTATTCATTTCAAAACTAACTCTATATAAATTTAGAATGCAACATAGAATATCGGTGTTTACGTTTTCCATAAAATTATCAGAACATAGAGGAAAATAATTTATAACATCAAACCTAGGAAGCACAACGAGCATTATACGAATCGAGGTAATCTCAAAGTTATGCTATCGTAATGCTGTAATCAAAAACGGTAAGAATCTTCCTGTTACTCAACACCGGTTATTTTTCTGCCAGTAGGGAAAAAGTAGCATCGCAACACACTCTTATGTGCAACAGTAAAATATTAATAAATTTTCTACTGTCACGAACATTTTATATCAAATTATAAGCTAGCACGATGTACAGCACTACGAGATATTTCCATAAAAAATTCGTTCTCAAAAGACAGGAAAAACTTTCACTCGCGTCTGCTTGATCCGTGGGATCGGAATCGAAAGCAGCATATGTAACAGTGTGGAACTATTCGCGGCTGGTCATTTCATACACCACAGCTGTTTACTATATAATAATAGAAGAAGTGTAGGAAAACACGGAAATTCTAATAAGAAGCAGACTCTCGGCCATTGAATAGCTCCAACTTTCATATTTTCATCGAACTAATTGCGCAGAGTGGTTCTGAAATTGCGATACGATCGTGAAAGACACCAATTAATCCGTAAAACGTAAAAAGAGAATCGAAAATACAGAAATGCAAGATTTTTTTAACGACGCTTGGTTTTTCGAAAGAAACGAACTTACAAATTTGTCGAAATCTGGATTTTTAAATTCCACTTTCTCCAAAACGAGATCTCAAAGCCTCAGCCTACTTCTCTGTCATATTTGGAAATTAACCAAAGTCGAGTATATATTTTAGAAATTTTCAATTCTCTCAAAAACGAACAATCATAAAGATAGAAAAGATATTATCCTATATTTGTTTGATTTATTTTTACGCGAAAAATTATCGTGTTTTTCGAAATCGCTCTGCATAGCAAAAACCATACAAAAATTATAATTTTTTTGTTCGCAAAAGAATTGAAATTTTCGTAGAGGAGACGAGATCAGCAGAAGATCGGCACATTCACAAATTGCGAGCGTGACTCGTAAAAAAAATGGAATGACCCAATTGCTCGCACGCTCACGGTGGAAAGTAGAACGAATGGCAGAACTTTCGGTTTCGCTGGTGTTGTCTTTCACTCGGTAACCTCCATTCGAACATGGTCGGTTTCGCGCGTTCCTTTCTGACAGATCTAACGCGGACATCGAAACTTTCGTTGGCATTGTTGCGATTTTCACCTGAAATCTCATCGAACCGACGAATCAGAACGAGAGAACAAAAGCATCGAGGAAGGAAACTTTCGTCTCGACACAGTCGATTATTAGATATTGTTTTCCCGAGATTCAACACTTTCACAGCCTGATATCGGTATCGCACGTTTGTCAAAATCGAGGCCTTCCGGGTGTAAGTTGAATCTTCTTTGAAAAGAAATATTCCAGCTACTACATAGCTCGAGATATTTCTATTTTGCCTACATCCTATTACGATATTTCTTACAAAAGAATACTTCAAGAATTTCTCTATTATATACAACTTTCTGTTTTTATATTTTATATACAATTTTTATGAAATAGCTTTATGTTTTAACTTCTTCAAAGTGTGATAATTGACTCAGATTATCAAGGATACAATTAATTATCCAAAATGAAGATTGTAATAAATACAGTGGAAGCTTGTAAAAATTGTTTTTAAGGAAAATTGATGGGTAAACTTAAAATTCTAAAAGAAATTAAAAAATAAGCCAATTAATTAAACTAAAAACGATTGTAAGTCAAATCACATAAACCGTTAAGTGGAAACTTCGTGTATATTCTCTTTTACAAAATTCCTCGTAAAGTATCTATTTTTTTTTCTAAAGATAGAAGTTCTCCAGAGGCAAATTGCAAACCTTCTCGTGATAACGGCAAGCAAATATGGTATTAGTTGATTGAAAAAACACGATGCTAGTCAAATACAGCGATACAAATGGCAATTATAACACGTGGACAGCTGTAAATACCGTTTCGATTCGCGGGGAATTAAACACGCGACAAAGAGTTTTAACCGCGAACCTTACCTTGGGCATGAATTCCTCGCGCAAACGTGATCATAAAATTTCGCGTTAAATTACATAGGTTAATGCACACGTCGAACATTACAACGTGTCACACGAATCCCGAGAAATCGATTCGCGTGTGATATCGTTTGCCGTTCGCCTGATTTCGTCGCGCTCGTAAAACAAGTACTCGTTACCGGCGTCCGTCGCGATAACTTTCTTCTGTTTCATCGACAAGAACACCTTATCGAAGCTTCTTCTTCGCTTCTCTAAGGATGTACTCGTTAAGAATACGGAGATGATCGTTTTTAGTGTATTTCGAATTCTTCGATTTTATCTAAAAATATACGTTAAAATACACAGCATTCAATTATACGCGTGACATATATCTGTAAATTTGAGAGCAGAGATCAGAGAGCACAACATCCAACAAATGATAAAACTTGGGAAAAGGGAATTATCAAATTAAATTGCAAATTTTTAAATTTAAATTACACGTAACATCCGACTAACATTTATACTTTTGAAACCAGAGAAGAAATAAGAAGACCTAGCACACATGCTACAAAGCCTCGAGGAATTCCTAGACTAAATTCATAGTCATCATTTATTTGAAACGTGTAATATCCACTTGACGTATGCATAAACTTGAAAACAGAAATATAGAAGAACACTTTCCATAGACCCATGAAACCGCAAAACCTGGAAAAAAGAGACTGATCGAACTAAAGCGTTAAAGAGATAAATAAACTCTCTCCGAGGCGCGATACAAATCACGTCTATTATTTAGCTTGCCGGGACAGAGGCCTATAAACAACGGTTTGATTTCACCCTGCGCAAAAGAGACTGGTTACAATAAAGTAGAACTCGTTACAAGCCTCGTTCGAGCGGAGAAAGTTAACCGGTGGCCGCCTCATCTTCCTGGATCGAGCACTTGGTGTCGTTGATCCACGACTCGCTGGCGTTGTTCGACCGAAGAAAAGTAAGAGTATATGCATGGAAGAAAGCGCACGAGTCACGACGAAGACGTCGTCGACGACGATCACCGTCTCTCGATCCAGTGGCATCTGCGATGCATTTACAAAGGCAAAAGGGAAGGTGTTGCAATTCCAACGTGGTTCGCTTTGCCTCGATAGAAGTCGAGTAATCGAGGCGTGGGTGACCTATTGACCCGAGCTAACCGAGAGAGAGTGGCCTGTGAAACTGACTAAGCTCTCTAGACGATCCTCATCTTCCTGGATCTCGACCAGGCAATGTCTTTCCAGACAGTGAAATTTCTTTTTTATAAAGTGAAACGATCTCGGTTTACGGACGATCCAACGATTATTATCGGCTTGCTATTATTGATTTTAATGGGGGCAACTGGTGGATAGCTTTCTTTACAGTTTTACAGTTTACAGGTCTCTAATGATAAATCGTCGCGATTGTCGATTTTAATGAGAATGATCGATGTTTTTAGAATTTGAAAGTTTCAAGATTTGAAATAGTGGAATTGTTTTTGAGATTAGCGAGAAATTAATCGACAGTTGTTGATTGATTTCAAGCCTTTCTTTCTTAGTTTATCGAGTCAAACTGGATATCGGAATTTGGCTTCAGTTACTCGATTATGAGATTATTAAATTTTATTTGTTTCGAAAATATAGAAAACGTAATCGGTGTGTTACGTCGCAAAATTTAGTCATATAAAATTTCTTCTTCCGTTTCCTAGGATTTTACATAAGAATAAAATCGTAAAACGAGAAGAACAGATATTACATAGAAATTTCATTCATAGAAATAAGAGAATAATGAAAATTGATACGCTTATCTAATCAATTTCCCTTTCTGCAAAATTTCCAATGTCAGCCTATCCTACCTTTTAATCAACATAGCGTTCTATGTAGATCGAATGTTATCGGTTCCGTTTTATTAACGTGGCAGATGTTTATCAAAACGGAGGAAGAAAAACGGCTATTACGATAGATTCGAGGGCCACGAGAAAACACGAGCAAATCGGCGAATATGCTTGCTGAATAATCGATTCGAAATGAATCACGAGGCAATTTCGAGGAATAATTGCTGGCCAGTTAATCGCGTCAAGGTTCCCGGCAGCTGCAAATATGCACAAGGCCATGATACGCGAGTTACAATTCTTATCAATTCTACGCACGGCAAGGTCGTCCATTTATTATCAACGACTATATATTCCCTGGCCCCTCCACCTGGAAATGCCTTTACGTTCGGAAAACGAAAATACATTTGTCGTCTGATAAGTAACGCGAATTTTGTGTACACTAAGTATATTGGTTCTACCAAGATCGGTATTTATTGCGGTACTACAATTGCCACTGGTAATTCATAACGACAGAAAATGATCGCAAAAGCGTAAAGAAGAAAGATAATCTAAAAAGTCAATATGGAAATTCGTTCGTGTTTAATATTTTATAGACGATGAGAATTCGTGGAAAACTTTTGCCAAATCTATTTCCAATTTCTAGTACAGATGTTTGTTTATTCATAAAGAGTTGATATATTTTTAAAAGAATATATTATGCACTACAATTAGACGTAATTATCGTTCCGGTGTTTGACAACTTGGCTAAAGTATAGTATTGCATATGTTCAAGTATTTAAACAACGTTTCACTTAAAATAGCTGGATCGTTAGAAAACGAAGAAAAGCAGAAAACTTGAGGAAGGGTCGGGGAAACCTTCGATAGTAATATAAATAGCTTGGAACACATACTAACAGTACGAGAGAGAGAGAGAGATATTACAATAATAAATGGAAGAACTTTGGCAACCAAATTAGCATTCCATGGATTGATGAGCAAAGCAACAGGTTAGTAGTACAATTATAAATTATCATCCTATTTAATAAATTACGCGTAGTACGTTTTACAATTGATCGCTCCACGCTTGTAAAGTGTTTCAAAATTTGGAAAGGAAATATGCGAAGCTACACGAACGTGAAGATAAAGCAGAAGAACGACAGAGTTAAAGTTCCTTCGGAACGTTATGTAGCAACAACTTTCTCTTTCTTTTTCAAAATCGACAAAACACTCGATTCTGTAAACTGTTTCGAATCTTTCGAGAGATTCAATTCGCCAAACACGCGAGTTTTACCGAAAGATACGAAAACTCGAAATACGACAAAAAGCATAAGCTTGAAAGAAAAGGGAAAGAAGTTTAGAGTTTAAAAGGTCAAAGAATTTGGCCGATGGCGTAACACGGTGAATAACTTAATTCACCTAAGTGTACCGTTAAACGCTGTTTTTCTTTTTTTTTTTTTTCTTTCGGGCATTAGCTGGCGTCAGACGACTGTTGACGTAATCAGTCTCGCGTCGACAAACCGGGATAACTAGACGCGACCTACATATTGTTTCGACCATGTTACACAACCTGCGGAAGGTTCAACGCCCGCTTTCGTCGCCATGTTGTGAAAGCGTGTGTCGAGACCACGTGGACCACGTGAGGCGTCGTGCACACCAGCGTCTCTCAAATTGTCTGACAGGGAGTATCCACTGTCACTGTTTCGAGGTCGTTCAATCGCCGGCCGACGTACGATAAACCGATTTATATACCGCGAAGCTCCGAGGGAATTCGTCTTCGTTACGTAATCGGGTTTTAGTCGCTCGTATGTAATTGTGCTTGTGACTTTTCAATATTCTTTTCACAGACCTCGTTCCTTTTCGGTATAGTATGTATTTGGTTCAAATTGAAACACACGACAAACCGATCAACTCTATTTTCTATACACTTTATAATTTCATCGTCTAGGTACATAATATTTATTAATAAATTAATAGATTAACGTTTTGAATTTAAATATAGATTTAGTTATTATTCATGAACAATTAACAGGAGTATTTTATTTTATACGTTTCATATTATTTCTAGATATCACATGAAATCTATAATTCCAGATAGAGCAAATAGATGTTGAACATTCTTTTAATTATTAAGCTATTAACTTATATAGAAATATAGTTTTTTCACTCTGACCATTTTCCTTTAGGAATCGTAGATTAATTAATGTGTTTTTATTATGAAGTTGTAAAATATTATAGTAGATTTTAGTAAAATTCTCATGGATCTATAAGAAATCTTTGTTTTCCTGATCTTTGCTTCTTTCAAACGTAACATTTATCTAATAAATAATCTCACGGACCTGCTCTAGTGCTGCATTGATATATTCTAACGAGATTAATTACACAGAAATAAAACGTAGTGTAGGTTAAAAAATAGTCATCGGTCGAGGATAATCACGTAATAAAAATGAAAAATGCGGAAACACCTGGCGGGAAAGAAGTATATGAGTATCATGACAATCTAAAGAAATTTATAGACTTCTTCATACACTTTTATCGTTTGCTAATTACGTTTCTGATATTCAGCTATCGCAACAGTTCGTATACATTGTTCTTTTACAATTCTTATTTAAATATATAAATCATCTAAACAATCCGAATAAACTTATTGAAATAAAAGAAAGAAGCTTAAAAATTGTTATTTAAAGATGCTGTAAGTTATTAAGATATAATGAACGATACAGATATATAAATATTCATGAACAGATAATTCGCTTCAAATAAGACAACATTTGTACTAAACGTATCGCTCGTTCGTGGACAAGAGATGTACAAGAGAAACGTATTGCATTCTAGTTACTCTCAAATCATAGTAATTATTCTGACGGTAACTTGGCACGAAACCACCCACATACTAAGAGTCCTCACTTCGTTCGCTCTTCTATGTTGCAATTGACCATGCGAAAGGAACGGAGTATTATTTTCCTCGAAAGTTTGATCCAGCATCGGAATCCTTGATAAAAATTAATGAGAAGATTTATCGCCGCTCGAGGAACCTTTTCTCGGATATTCGAGGACTTCATATTCCATATTTCATCATGAGAGCTTTTTACGTTCCCTTTGGAACGTAATTGGGACGCAGACAGCAGTGGAAGAAGAGATTAGCTATGATTTATATTAAGCTTTTATTCGACGGTAGAGACGTGATTAACAGACGGTCATAACAAAAAGAAATTTTAAGAATCAATTGTATTTTTCTGAAAACGTTCAAAAGTATCTTTTTCGCTTGTACGTATAATTTTTTCTTTCAATCTTATGTTCAATATTTCAAATAAATCGGACATCTCTTTTTGTCCGCTAAAGCGAGGAGAAGATTGAAACGTAAAAATTCGATGATCGTAGATTTCGTCCTTTGACAGATAACTGAAATTTTCGATGATCGATAAAACACTCGACGATTTCTAAAATAATTTCGCCAAGTAACGACGAAACGATTGTCTCTCCTATTACGGTGCATCGAAGTCGATTTCATTTCCGTCTTTCATCGACATAGCTCAATTTGCTCGCGATAAACGTTATTTAAATACCGTACCGAACTGTTCTGCTTCACGAAACGAAATCGAAAGTTTCTTTCCGCAGTTAGTGAAATTCTGCAATCGATTAAATTGCTTTCAGTCGCCAGTGAACACCACTTTTGCTCTCGGTGCGACAAACTTTCGATCACTTCGATTATTTTGTCGTTTGTCGGTCAAAGGAGATACAGACAACATTGATCAGCCATTAAATAAAACGGTAACAACAAACAAGTATAAAACGACTTCCTTTGTCGAATATTCATTGTTGATATCTTTTGCACGCTGATAATAATCGAATAATACATTTATTGCTTTTAAACAAAAAGTAAAAGAAGAAATTTATATCGTTCTATTCGATCCTTTTTCCCATTCTGCTAAATCTTTTTCGAAAATTCTGCTCATTCTAATTTTTTACAAACACCTTTACTCCAACAAAATACAAAAGTACAAATCATAGAATAAATAAAATGTTATTATATGCATATTCATGAATGGAATTTTAATCTAGGATATCTTTATTTCAATAAAATACAAAAATACAAAATAAAAAAGTTACAAAATAAATAAAATGTTACTGTTGCCATATCGAACTCAACTTGCTTCTACGTTACCTTTATCTCCATAGAAATACTAAAATGCAAATTGTAAAGTAAGTAGCGATTCAAACGTCAAACCTATAACTCTCTGCTATCATTTTTCGCAGTTGGACAGAAGGAGCGGTTCAGTGGAATCGTTACATGTGAAGTCGTTTACGTTCACGTAGTTTCCTGTCCGTAATTTTTCTGACATTGGCTAGCTACGAATAATCGGACATGCCAGGGACACGCATTAATTATGGTTACATGCGCCGCTTTTAGGTTCCTTACGTGCTTTTTTCACGTTCCATAATCGAGTTCGAAATAAACGTGTGGACGACGCTGCGAAGCGAGATGAAAAATAGAAGCAGCCGAGCACGTTGGACGTGGAATTGACTTTAATTAGCTTCATGGGCCTTGCTCCAATTAATGAGGTGAACCAGTTGACCCTTTGCTTCAAACTGACTAGTATTTTCTGACACATTTCCTTTGAAACGTTGCCTCTCGACGTCTGCTTTTCTTCCTTTGTGAATTTTATTCCGATTTATGGGATTTTTGATATTGAAATGGATAAGATTTCGGAGCCTGAGGGATCAATGGCCCACGAAAGATCGAAAATTATAGCTGAATATTCTTTGAATCATTCTTGTTCTTTAGTATTTCTAATTGGTATAGTAGATTCAAAGTTATTACGTTGTTTGAGGATTTGTACGAATAATATTCTTAAGCCATTTGAATATGTTTCAACGTACATATATATCGTGTATCAAGTAAGTATACATAAATATACCATGCTATTCTAATTCGATAATCAACTCGCTTTTAAAATATTTGTTTCTAGTTTATCAAATCCTTTTCGAATATCGAAACTATCCGATCGAATCTATTTTAGGTAGATGACTAAATTTTCGGATGTTACTCCGATTCTATGAAACCCTTTTCGAACGTTCTTTCTATTCTATCAGATCTCTCTCGAATATTGCAATTTTCAAATATACTTACCAACCTATTCAATTTGTCAGAAATGTTCTTCCTATTTTATTAAACGCTTTACGAATATTCTTTCCATTCTACAGTGTCCATTTAAACAAAATATTTTAATAACTTGGCTTTATAATCTACGCAATATTCGTAATCTTCTGTATCTTAAACAAATATTCATACACTTGAATTTCTCTAATATTTTTCCCTGTTCATCGAAAGATATGTATCAAGTACCAAGACACTGGAGGACGAGAAATCGAAAACTTTCTCGCTCCGTTTTCACAGGCCGCCGTTCGAGTATCGCAAAATAGAGCAACAGCGTCTTGTTCAACTTTCGAACGAGGAAAAATCAAGAGTCACGCGTCGATCTAACTCAGTCAACCTATACCCAACAATATAGCCAACATCCTAAGGCACCTAACATCTTATCGATCACGATCCAACGATCCTAATCTTAACATCGTCTTAAGCCGCTCTTTTCCAGCGGATACAAACGAGGTCGCTCGACCGTGCTACCTATAGTCACTATATGTATATATATATATGTACACTGTATGTACGTACAATGTACAATGTACAGTCTACAACACAGAGATCACGAAAAATGAATTTCTCTTGTAATTCTAATTTCGTGTAATTGACTCGAAAGTACAATTAATTCTAATTCGGTGAATTTCAAGTATAATTTAATTTTATCTTGATTCTAAACAAATTCTGCCTTATAATGCAAACGTAATTTAAATATCCATGTTGCGATTTAATTCTAATACAACGGGAATATAGTTGAAAACTCTGTCATTTAAATTTCTATGTTGCAATTCAATCTAGCGTATTTTCAATTACATACAGCGAAAAGATATCAGATAATAATAATACGATTTAACGATAATTTTACATACGTGTACATCTATTTTTTAAGCAAAATACACAAAGAAGGAAATTCGATAAATTTTATACTTTACTCTAAGATTCAAGGAAATTCAGATAAATTCATTTCACGCAAACGACTAATTTTCTCCATAGCGATTCGTATTTACGTTCGTAATCTTGCGATACAGACTGTACACGGTTCACAGCGAGAAAGGAAAGAACTGTGATTATCCTCGAAGGAAGATCAGCACGTTCCAGAGGAGACAGTCCACTCTCACTGTCTGCACTCGGTGAAAGTAAAGAGATTATTTTTGCCGCCGTCACTTAAACCGCCTCCGCGATGCCAGCTTCTTGCCCGAGAGACTTCACGATATCGGTTGAACGATGTCGACAATGCGCCGGAAGAACTTTCCTTCTGTCCGACGAGAACGATGAATCTCTCTTGGGTATAGAGAAGGTTAACTGGCGGAGACCTGTTCGCGTAGGTACGCGAGTAAAGTACCTCGTGGGGAAAATGCGGCAACCGATACCTTTATCCGAGTTTACCGACCCGATTTCTATGGAGCGAAACCGAGATAGGAAACCATTCACAGGCGCCCACGCTTTTACAGGTCTTTAACATGCTCCTTTTATCTTGCTTTCGATCGTCGTTAAGGATTTAGAATCGTGGACGATACTAGTTCGGACGATGAAAACGTTGAAACTTGTTTGGAAAGAGGCAGTAAAATAATAGCGAAGATCACAGGAGAGAAATGTGAGAGTTACATTTTTGTCGATGTTCTGATTTTATCTTGATTCTGAACAAATTCTGCCTTATAATGCAAACATAATTTGATATTCCATGTTGTGATTTAATTCTAATACGACGGGAATATAGTTGAAAATTCTGTCGTTTAAATTTCTTTAATTTCTTAATTACTTTAATTTCGATTTATGATTATACAGGAGAATTTCGATACGACAGAATTGAAAATGAACTCGTTAGGTGGAAAAACGCAAGTTTTGTAAAAACACGTGATAAGTCGACGAAGTTTCGTGGAAATTGACTATAAAATTATTACGACTAGGAATATTTCCAAAATTTTTGACCAAGAAACGTATATTTAGCTGCGAAAGCAAATGTATCATTTCGCTAATGCGAGATTGATTGGCAACGCGCTGAAATCGTAGAACTACTTTCTACCTTTAAACCTAAATCGACCGAATGAAGAACACAACACGTAGTGATCGACGTTGTTGGAAATATTTAGTTAGAAATTATTATTTCAAATAAATTTCACGCAGTTCTGATCTCAAGCATTACACGCTTATCTAACTATATATACGTATACGTAATAATCGCGCTTATTCTACGATATTTTATATCATCGTCTCGCAATGGCGATCTAAGTCTGATAAAAACGTTCATAGAAAATTGGTAGAAAGCGAATGATGGTAATCCTGAAAGAGGGAGCGGAAGTTCATTGTCAGGACTAGGGCGATTGCCGAAGAAAT
The DNA here is from genome assembly GCF_041682495.2 of Bombus fervidus. NCBI lineage: Eukaryota > Metazoa > Arthropoda > Insecta > Hymenoptera > Apidae > Bombus > Bombus fervidus. Next base: position 8,881,048 of record NC_091530.1, on the reverse strand, counting down.
AAACGGATAGAATAAGGGAAGAGAGATGAATGGTTCGAGGCAGTGGATGCTGTCTTATTGTCACTAAGGCGAAGAGGGTAGAAAATAGGGAAGACGTGTAGAGAGACGACGAGTCGATTTCTCGCCTATTCGCGCGTGAAATCCTTTGCTGTCGTCGATCAAATTGAAAGGCAATGATTGAAAACAGACGGAATAGTTGTTGTTACTAACAATAGGTGTAAGGTATATACCGTAGGTATATCAGTCACGCAACAGACTTTCTAATCGTGTAAAAATCAACGATAATTACGTTGCATTGGCAAGTAATGATCTTCTGCGACGTACAATCTTAACACGCGCTGTTACGAGGAAATGCGAATGAACTTTGAGATTTTTACAGCATCGAACGCCAATAAGGATTGTTTAAAATGTATTATTTAAATTAATATCGTTTAACGTAAGATTTTTCTATTATTTAGAATTTAATATTAATTGATAGTGATTATGAAAATAATTATGTGCTCTTTTGTAATTAATATAAAAATTGTTATATTATAATTGTTATATATATATATGAAGTATAATATTTAAATGGCAAATGTTAAATTATCTCTTCTTTGGATTTTTTTCTTTAATCGATTAATCGCATCGAACGTGCACAGGTGTTTTTTCACCACTCGCGTATTTAACTTGACCGATAAATCTATTTTTCGTGGACGTGTAAGTGGATCAAGAGCAACGACGTTTCTTGAGACAGCACACGAGCCAAGAAAATTCGTCATTGTAGCTTAAATTGCACATTGTATATTGAAGTTCGTCACGTTAGTATATCTGACGAGATTTAGACTCGACTAGCTATTTTTGTATTTGTCTTCGTAAGAGGATACCGAAGGTTTTAGGATTTTAATTGGAAGTCTACCACAGCTAATTTAACGTAAGAAACTATTTATAATATATTTTATAATTTTCCTATTTTTAACCGAGCGAAGTAAGCAATTGTTAAACTGATATTTGTTTTAATCATTCATCCGATAATCCTTCAAGGAAATTATTAACTGTGATATTCTTACGAACCAGTGATAAGCTATCTATTTATTTTTTATATTTTTCGCCTCGATCGAATCCATCGTTCTCGATCTTTAAACAAAAATTCCCTTCAACGATGTCCCAGAGAAATTCGCTAAAACTTTCTTACGATATAATAATCCCCTACGAAATTTCCTACAATGACTAAGCAAATACAAAGCTTCTCAACCAAACGTATACGCTTCTTGTCCAAAAATTTATTTTGAACTCATATTAAACCACATCCTACCATAACATTAACTTCAGCAAAATCATCCACTCCTTTATCTTCTCCATTAATAAGCCTTCCACCAATCTCTTTTAACAGCGAAATCATCCCAACACACAACCGCCTCTTCAAGCAGCCAAGTCTTTGTCGTGCCTCGTCATCAATTCTCCAAAAAACCAAGAGACGAGACAAACCAACAAAAACCAAAGAAAGAAAGCTATACTCTTCCCCTCTGACTCCTTTCTACTCTCTCTATATATACATATATATATATATATATATGATACAGAAGAATCAGAGAACCGAGGAAAGACCATTGTCTCTTCCCCTTAAGCTTCGATAAAGTTATCAGAAACGTCGAGAGGCTCGCCGCGTGTTTACAGTTAGTCGAAAAGCTCGGCGACGATAAAACCGGATCACGAATATCGAATTGAAGGCGGGGGCGGCTCTCGAGAAGCCGAAATTAGGCTGCTCGATATTTTCTGAACTTTCACCGCGCGGACGACGATCGTTCGCGATTACGCGCTTTTTTTCAGCAGACTTGTTTTCTTTTTTTCTTTTTTACGTTAGCGTCTCGCCAGGCGTATTCTTCGCTGGCGTTCGATCAGCCATCGTAAACCACCCACAAAAGAGCCATACTTTCGGCGAAATTACGCGGCCACCGTTCGGCCAAACAGGACAATCAAGTTCGCGGGTTTACAACGCGACGTCCGTGGCGGGCTGAGGGGCCGGGGTCGTCTCGTTTTGTTCGCCACCGACGTCCATCGATGACGACTTGGCCGATTCTCGGAGCTCTTTTATCGTTTCCAACGTTCCATTCGAGGAGCGTGTTGTTTTCGATTGTTTCCACGGGACGTGTTTCGTCCATCTGTTCCCTGGGATTTTTTGCGTTAACCCTCGGACCTCGAGTCAAGTATGACGCACGCAGATATTTCTCGTTTATTGCTTTTTAAGCTACGTTATTCGCACGTTATTATCCGATAATATAGACGAGAGGAATTTTGTATTTCCAGCGAAATTTCGTGTTACATAGGCATACGCGCTCTTTTCCAGGGTTCATGCATCGGCTATGATCGACGAATTTTTAGTAAACTACCTCATTTTATTAAAATTATATACACACAGTTTTTGTGTTTTAAGTGAATTTCATTGTTAGACAGAAGTAGTAATTACTGTATTAATATGGTAATTAAGATCAATACGGTGAATTTGTCTGTGTTTCGTACGTAGTCTCTGTGTTACTATTTTATACGAATATGGATAATACTTTACATACTTTATATTGTAGTATCGTGGACGAGGAGCCTGGGGAATGTCGTGCGAATTATAAACAAGCGGTTGCTGAGCATTTACGTGGTGGCACTAAGACAAAAGACAAGGGGTTGCTATGGGACATAAACGAATTGACAACAGTATAAGTTGAGAAGCCAGAGAGTGCGAATTGCGTTGTTGAGCGTTGTCGAGAAAGAGAGTTGAATCCGTGGTGACGAGAATTGCTAATTAATTATCTAGTTGTCTTAATTATAATACGCTGTTGTGATTAATTCACGTTAAACAACCATCGTTTCCTGTTTAATTAACATCTGTTTAATCCATTTATTATTAATAAACTAATCATAATAGTTTACGATACTGCAATATACTATATATCCCTCTACGTTATCGTGCGTTCTGTATTCTCGTACCTTCAAATTTCCCATAAACGCATAATTATCTGCAGTCTAGGCATCAGTGTAGTTACGTGCATGACGCCGTATGTGTATAACAGTAATTACAGTACAGTAATCCTTGCTATTAGTATACCACTATCGACATACTCGATACTCGATTATCGAATACCCTCAAACGACATACGATTAATCCTCGGTAATATACAATCCTGCAATCAAATTACCACCATCTTCACCTATGACTGTTCCATGAGATCATATCATAGCCATAGCATCAGCAGCTACCAAAAAAGGTTGCTGCAGGATGATCATGGTGAATCAGGAAAACAGCACTCGTTCATCGAATCAGCACACGTCCCTTCCTTTTGCGTCTGCAGAGTCCAGAACATCCGATCGCTGCTCTAACTTCTTCGCTCAGCAGATCGTTTCATTTCCCTTTCCACGTATCTCATGACTCTCTCCGTGTGGCGACACTAAAAATACCGCAAAAAAAAAAAAGAAAAAAAAAGAAATCACGTCCGCGCACCCGACCAGCGAACAATGAACACACCGTGTTCCATTCCTCGCCCCGCTTTGTTATTATCGTCCCGTAGGAGGAGGAGGACCGTACGCGTTGAAGGGCACGCGTAGGCGTGCACGCGGAGTGCGTGAGTGCGTGGAGTGTACACGCGACTCGGTCTGTCTACGTGCAAATGTCAATGACGTCTAAAAATAGGCCGGCGAGAGAGTGTACGATTCTCGTTCCTTACTCCGGATATACCGAAACGCTAGCGAGAATGGTTCTACGATCAAGGATCCATTTGTACCAATGACCTTGACACCGTGTGACTGACGCGAGATTCAGTTATGTAGGATGATGTACCTCGGTGATACGATGACGGAGCGTTTTATGGCCTTTGTTTCGTAGATATCTTTTTTCGTGTTCTTCCTTTTGCTTCTCATCTTTCTTTCGTACGACCTGATGATGGTACTGCGTGGTATTCGGAAAAGAGTCACTTAGAACGTGGATGTAACGGGTCCGATATTATCGTAAAAATAGTATTGCTATTTGTTACGTGGTGCTGTGCTTACAGCATCGGTTGGAAATAGCGGAATGTAATTGGTTGTTTGGAAAATTGGGGCGTAAACGATATTAGTCGAAAGGTGTCGTGCTGATACTTTGATATCTGTCATAACCAAATACAACGAGAGTAGAGTAATACCGGCATTGGAATACAGGTATTGCAGACTTGTTTGGAAAACTGAAACGTAATTGATTTGAAGTTTAACTGGATAGTGCTGCTTGGATATACGGAAATAATTTTTCTAAAAAAAAAAAAAAAAAGAAAGAGGAAAATAATTTGGTAGTAGATAATGGTGATATTTTAAGCGTTTGACGTTGGTGCGAAAAATTATAGGATGGATGGTATTAGTTTTTCGTTAGTTAGAAAATTAGCACTTGGCACTAGGTAGTTTTTCTATCGAATATTATTAAATATTTTAAGTCCATTCAATAAAAAATAATAAGATAATAATAACGAGACCTTCAAAGACTTGGAAGAAATTCGGGACATCTATTGGAAAAATATCAGGCTCAGACTGTAAAATCTTTTCTCCTAACCGATACGATGTAAATCGTTAAGATATTATAAAATTTCTTTTCGATTTCCAGATCATACGACACGAGGAACATTTTACAGACTCGTTACAGCCACCTTCTAATAGCTGAAATCGACGTGAATGGCATCGTGTATCGTAAAAATAACTGGCTACAAGGGTACACGGACTATTAAACTGTTAAATTATACGATCCTCTCCTGAAGTCTGTCTATACGATCTTCTAGAACGCGTGTCATTGAATCGTTTCAGTCGGCAACAGTCTGACTGAACGATCTGTAGCGGATATAAAAAGTCCAAGGGAAGATACAGTAGCCTGGAATATTGCGTAATATCCTTCTGAACCGTGTCATCACTTGGTCCACGCCTACAAGAGATCTTTCTTCGAAAACATTAGTTTCTATCGTTAAAACATTCGATTTTACATAACGAGTGTGGTGAAGCTTTTCTCAAAATCATTTCTCGTAACATTATAGTTACGAGAAGAAGAACAGATGCACGATGGAAAAGAAAATACGAAAATCTCGTGCACACAGAACCATGTCTTCTCAACATTCTCAACATTTTTTACAATCTTTTTTTCCATTTCACAAATTCTGATACAAACAGATTTCACAGTGCCAAATTTAAATTATGAAAACTTTCGTACGTAAAATACCAGAGTCTGTACAGTTACATGGTCACTCGTGCAATTCATTAACGTTGCGTTTAAGTCAGATAATATTTCCATGCTTTCGATCGTTTAGGCAAAATTTCAACTATTCAAGTACAAGAATTACGTTTAGTAGAGGCTACATCATAAAGATTAGATTCAATGTAAAGTACTATTTCAGTGATCTATAAATCACGATCTCGCGTTATTTACGCAATGTAGATTCGTCGATGTCAAATTATCCAACGAACGAGAATATAGAAAATTTCCGATCGAACGATCGAAGAAATCCGATTTCTATTTTAGTAAAATTTGCCTTACACGCGATTTTAATCACGAAATCGAATAACTCGATCGATCAAATATTATTGCCCAATACAAGACGGTGTCCAAACAACGTGACCACTTTACGCCAGTATTCCGCAATGGACAAGATTTTGCGTAATTTTGGAACCGTGTCGATGACCTTGTCATACTTGGCTGTAGGTAAGGTTATGGGTGAGAAGACCTTGCTGAAAACTCGCTGGCGACAGAGTTATTAGTCGCTGTTGAAGCGTCGTCGCTTTAATATCAGATCGCCTTTTCATTCCTCTGTAAAGGGTCCACGTGATTGCCTCATAAGCTCGAACTGTTGGCAAATACAACCTTCCTCGATTCGTCAGGCGTTCGTGTAAAGGGCGATGTCGCGACTCTTGAAGAAAAAATGCTGATTACGAAGCGAAGAACAAACCTTGACCCACCTGTGGCGAGACAACGAGGGAACCTTGACCTGTCTGTTCGAACGCACGGTTGCGCGAAGACGAATGTGGCTGAACGATTCGTGGACGTATCGCGAAATTATTGATGGACAGACGATTGTACGGTTCGCGGACGATGCGTTGCAGCGAGCCAGAGAAAAATGGAACAGTGTTTAATCCATCGAATATGAGTACGTTTTCATAAATCCAAAAGCAAAAAAGTTCCCTTCAAACGAGAAAAAAAAAAAAAAAAAGAAAAATGACAAGGCTAAATGCAATATCATTATCGATAGGATTTATGTCAATAAGCGAACGTAATTTCGAGATACAAGGTTTTATCAATTCCTGTATTTAACATACACGATCATGTGTAAATGCAAATATTTATTTTATAGAGAAAGGTACCGCATAAGCGTCGTAGTGAGAGTGGCAGGAAAGAGTAGAAGAGCGTTTACCTCTTCGAATATGTTCTTCGTATTTGTATCTTTCCTTTTCCTGGAATATTTTATTCGTAAAAAGCAATGGAATATACGAGATAGTAAAATTATATAGAATGCTAAAAACAAATATTTCAGAAATATTTATACTTCATTAATATCTATCGATATAAGACATCTATTTAGAATCGTTTATACCCGAGGAGAGTAGCAGAGTGATATTACAAATACTGTTCTTTAAATGTTACCTTAAAATTGAACATTATATATGTCAACTACTTAAATAAACTTACTTAATGAAACGAAGAAATTAATTGGGAAGATAGTCGATCGGTTTGGCTTGCGAGAAGCTTAATTCAGAACAAACATTCGCGTATCCGATGAATCCATCGTCAGGGGGATAAAATCGGCATTTTTTTCGCGGGGGCGGTTTTCCTGTGGATATTTCTGGATTGCCATTGAAAAAGATGCGACGGTGAAATTGTTTTCATCGCGTTGGTCGTCACGAGACTGAATCACTTGTTGAACAGGCGGCGTAAAGTGCATGCGGTGCAACGACTATAAACAAAGTCCTAATATAACCACGTGTTAAAGTATCACAGGGTTCGTTGAACCCAGCTTCATTACCGACAATCGAGTTCGCTTCAGCGCACGTGTCTCTGATCGTAACGACGCTATTTCTGCCTCTTGCTTCGTCGTACGTGCTATCGTCGGTTCATTTAGTCATCACCGAATTTACCTCGAAACACGTGTTTAATTGCCGTCTTAACGATCCTTCCATTTCAACCAGAACGATAGAACACTAAACTGAGGACTATAGTTTATACCTTCTCGTTCATCAATTGAAATTTTCTATGTATTCATGTATATCGAATTTCTTTCCTGGATCGATAAATTCCTTACACTTTTGGTTCATTGGGATTTTGTGGTTTTAATCCTCGCTACGTTTGAGTCACAGGTGACCATAATAGTTTAAATTAGATTTTAGCTGCTTCGTCTTTACCAAATTCCAGCAACATCGATCGACTTCTTTCTTGTTTTTGATAAGAGAACCTACTTAATCTAATTGTTCGTTTCTTTATCATTATGTCGATTTTATACTAAAAGACAAGTTACGTAAATTATGAAAACGTGGGATAAATAAATGTTAATTGTAGGATATTTCATTTGTAATATTATAATTAAACGACATTATAGATTTTAAATTTTCTTCAAAATTACTGTGAATTAAACGTATAGTATTATAATAGTTTTGGATGCAAAACGGCAAACGACGCCCTCATCAGGAAAACAAAGAGTACAGTGCACTGCAATGGGGCTTTTGACCGACGACAAGACTGCTCTTTAATTGAGATTCAACTCTTGCCGCGGATAATCGAGTGAGTCAGCGTTTGCAGTTGTCTATCTACCTCCCTTTCTCGTCTATAGGAATTCCACTCTGACGAATCGATCGACGATGAAAGCAGAATAGAATTTGTACTAATCGATCGAAACACTTGCCGCAGGTTTTCGTCGTTCGTCATGGATCGTGTATGCACTTACTTTCCTGTTTTCCCTTCCGTTTCCGCTGTCTCGTCGTAAATCTAAACCGTACTTCCGATACACCGTGATTATTCGGTTGCTTTTTTTTTATAATTCTACGAATGTCGTATTTTTGACTAGTTTTGATAATACAGGTACGATATCTTTGTCTATTCTGTATTTACATTGATTTAATTATTACACATTTTTCCTCGCGTATGAGAAATATTATTCTTACGCTTACAATTAGCCGTTTCAACGCTACTTGTTACTCTTGAAACTGAGTTTCTAATACATCTAGTAAACTGTGACAAATTTTCAGTTAATTATCAATTAAATATCGCTAACGAAAGTTAATAATATTACGCCAAGTTTCGAAATATGATAGTCACGATACAGAAAATTACATTGGTATACCTTAACAAATTTAATAATGTACGAAATACATGTACTAACTTGCAGGTTGTTAATTAATCGACAAAGTTTAGTTTGTGATTAAGCAAGTTTGAATTTCACTATTCTATCATGTTCGTTGCAACGTGTCTATTTCATGCGTTCTTATTAACATGTTCGTCTAGCGTGTTCCTTTTAACGCGTTCGTTTGAACGTATCCATTACGCGTGTTCGTTTTATTGGCAATAAATTCACTGATTTTTCACAAGAATGCCGTTCTATTAGCTGCACAATCGTTCTGGCAGAAGGTGGACACACGATGTATTCGCTTCAGCTAACCTTGGAGGCTTGAAATCAATGCGAGTCGCATTGTTCGTTCGAGTAAGCAGTCCGCGAGACCTTGGATCCGCCTTCGTTCTCTGAATTATTAGGGCAACAAACGTCAAACGGTTGATTTTAATTGGTCAGATAACGCGATTGAACGAGCGCCTAACGCTGACGGTAGCCTCGTTGAATTTCCTCGACCGAGGTCGACGATCATTTAATACTCTCTGTAATTCTAATCTTCCCATTCTATTCGTCGTTTCGCCGTTGTTTTCTCGTTTTCAACTCGAGTCAAGAAACTTGAAGATAACAATCGAATGGGACGAGATCTGAAGTCAGAATAAAAGTGCAAAGTTTCTTACCACAAATTGTTCTATCAAATCACTATAATTAAATTACGCGTTTTATTCTTCTTATTCGACAGTTTCGTTGTAGAATTATTTTCATCCTCTCTCTCATTCTTACTTTTTATTTTTTCATTACTTTTTCGATTATTTTTTTATATACAGAAAATCTATACTCTTCGAGTAAGAAAATATAGTACAATATAATGTAACAACGTGATTGATTAACTAATCGGCAAGAACATCAAATCAGAGCTGAATTATGGCTCCCTTCAAGAGTTAAACAATCTTTGGACAATGCTGGCCCGTAAAATCGGTTTTACGTCTGGTCTATTCGAAGGACAAGATGGGAGTAAGAAGTTGAGGCGAGCGATTCGATGATATTAAAGAACGTCGAATTTCGGGATACTGACGCGGATAGAGCAAGGGCGGATGGTTTAAACATTCTGGAATTCGTCATTCTCAGGGCCGTCTTGTATTCGCGTCCCCTTCACTCTCTTCGATCGCTGATCCAACAGTTCCTGGTCGTTTCCCGGTCTCATTGGGACACATAGTGAAAGAAATAAATGGTCGAACGTTTACGATCGAACATAGTTTGAATCATAAGCGAAGCTGTGCCGAATTTTCATTCGATCTTTTCGACACAATACTTTGCCTATTTTTACATCCTATTTATTTTTGTGGGTCCTTCTCGTAGTCCTGGATATTTAGATGGACTTTATAAAAATTCTCTTGATCTTAAGGAACGCAAAGTGCTACGATAAATTTAAAATTCCAGCGTCGAAGGAAATTACGTGGCGAAAGGGGAAAAAGGAATGCTTTCTAGGAATGCTGATTCTATCGAAACTGCAACGCAATGGCGGTAGCATGTTAACCTTCAATTGATATTTTTGGGTCATACGTGATTCTCAAGAGTACGAATTACGTTTAGATTAGATTAATCGCTTAATTTTAGATATTTGATTAATGATAATTTTAGGTATCTGATTTTATTTTGTGTAATATATCTTACACGATAGAGGCCGTAAAGATGTATTTAAAGAAAATATGAAGTAATCGTTTTTTTAGATCCATTGAAAATTACGGTAATGTACGCGAAGACTTTCAGTTTCTGAGACTTTGAATTCGGTTGTGCATGAATTTCTCCATGTATCACTTTTAATTCCATAATCAATGTATAGTTACGACTCTATCTTACGCCACGGTACGTTTACACGACTGGGAAATGTATCGTGAATTTTTTACAATAATAAACACAGCACGTTCTCTGTTTTATAAGAATAGTAGAAGTAATCCGACAAACATCACTATGATTTTTCAGCTTTTCGTATGTGATATCCAATTTCAATGTTATGCTCTTGCTCGTTGAAAAGAAGACAAAATTTGAATATAACGTACTAGCGAGACTACGGTTAATAAAAAGCCAAGCTCGTGATATGAAATGACATTTGAAAAGCTGGGACTCTGTGTCGTGGGAACGATAGAGTACAAAAGGTTTAGATAAAATGGAAACGTTTAAACACGATAATGAGGTTAGTTTATAGCCTAGCTTAAACTGTTTAACGTTCAAAATGTCCATCGTCGAATGTATTCTCAAGGAGAATAAAATTAAGTCCAGACACGTGTACAGTTCTTTCTCGTCGAAAAATCCCAGAGAGTAAGTCTAAACAAAAATTCACAATGAGAATTTAACGACACTGCTGACGCTGACGAGAGCAATTCGTTGATTCGCCTAATTCCCGTTATAGCCAACCTTGCCCCGGATCGCGTCTCGACTTCTCCGGGCTAATTCGTATAATTGTTTTTAACAATAGATTATACAGGGGAACGTGACTGGTCCATGTCGTTGGCCCTAGCTGAAAGTTTGTCTATGAGGTATGCGATACATGCGAATAAATGCTGCTTAATCAAATTATACGTTCGTCTGTATAAATGAATTTGTCTAGCGTCCCTTCAACCTTCTACTATAATTAAGTCTACAATGTATTGAGTTACGTAGATCCTTTTGTGATTTTTAATGAAATATTCTTCTTAATCTGTCGAGATCGTATGGTATTTTATTTGTCTATTTTTTAAATTAATAATTCATCTTTATTAAGTATGTATTAGGTTGTCCGAAAACAGACACGTCTTTTGCAACGATGCATCTTTATACAAACATGAAATCTAATCTGTCGAACATTGTGATCTGTATTTTGATAGAACGAAATGAATTATACGTAATTCGATAAAATAATTTAAAACGGAAAATGTTGCGCATCCATTATTTCTTTATGAAACGAAAGTAACTTTTCGGACGATCTAATACAAATTTAAAGAGAATTAAGGGATAATGAAAGAATGGTAGCTGAAGATAAAAAAAATTCGTGATATTGCGTTATGATTTTTATAACAAAAATAGAGCAACTGACAATGTTAATGAAAATCAAATGATTTTCGAGGCGCGAAGAAGAAAATTTAGTGATCTACTATTTCGGTAAAGAAATTCTTGAATAAAAGAAATGCTGTTGTTGTACGTAAAGGAATATGAAGAATCTGTAGGAAAGGATTCAGGAAGAAGATACGTACGAATTACAATTTATGTAGAAAAATATATTTGATTCTATGAAATTCGACAAAAATGTCGTGGCCCTTAATTTTCTAAATTTTTCGTTCCTAATCGAAAAATCGCTAGAGAAATCACGCGTGTTTCAAAACGTCCCTTCCAGATTCTTTCAAAATTCCCTAGCAACTTCTTTTTTGACGTCCTACAAGAATCTCCATTTCTCGATCATCTTTCACGACTGCTAAAAGATCAAAACCCATTTCAAATATTTGGATTTAAACATCTTTGTTAATCCTGTTGTTACCTTTTCCCCTTCGCGTTTTCGCCCTATCAGAGATATCTTTCGTTCAGATATTTTAGTTACACGAAAATAATCCAATTTCAACGCACATATTATGTACCAAAACAAAATCATTAAACGCTGTCTACATTTTAATAACAATTCGGGTCACATAGAACAGTACGGTTGATTTCTAAAAAATTCACAAGTCACTCAAAAAGTTTGAATTTGTACTTTAACACACACACACACATGCGCGCGAGAGTTAAATTCAGATTATTCGGGAAGAACACAATCGTCGTCGATCGAGAAAAAACGAATGAAAACATCTCCCACCTCTTTTTTCTTCCTTGCACGTTTTTGCTGACTTCTCCGTTCCTCTCTGTTTCCTGTCTCTTTTTCTCGCTGATCGACGATCATCCGCAGTTTTTACCGAACGCAAATACTATGTCTGAGCGCGTGCGGCCGAGGTTGTAAGTCTGTAAGGATCAAGGTTAATCCGCATACATGCGCGTGTTCGCGGCTCGCGACGACTTTCAGCCGCGTGTTTACAGTTATCGGTTAGGTACTGTGGAAATCTCAGCTTATCGAGCCGCGTTCTGCCGTAGCAGCGAATTAACATTTCAATTTCGATCGCTTACGCCACCGCACGAACCCCTTTTGCCTTTTATGATAAATCATTCCTAGTGTTTGTTTACGAGGATCGTGCGGTAGGGGACGAGAGAGAAAGTTGTTCCCTGAACGAACGTTCGCGCGAGAATTTCTCGTCAATTCGGCCCAGTTCAGTTGTAAATATCCATAGAGAAAAGGATGTAAGTGATAAGCTGACAGTAATTCTTTGATCGCTGGTTGAATAGGTTTCTATGAGCGAAAGTATGATAACTCAAATATTTGCAATCCTCTGATGGTGCGATGGAATAAGGAATGATTCAGAATGTTCGCCGTTTCGCGGACTTATTTTACAAGTTCGAAGAATTATCTTAATTTGACGATTAACGAAAAACTATTTCGCAGTGTACAGAAGAAATAGACGTTTGCTGTAAACACATAACGAATAGATTCTAGGAAACAATTTATAATTTTTCTAATTCTTCATTCTTACACCGAGTCCTTAAAATTTTCTCTTGACAGTTTCCATGTTCTTCTAACATTGGACCGAGTTTACAAATATTCCGAGTTGCCACACTTTTGAAATACTCTTTTATAAATAAAGTGTCTTGTTTATTCACACGTAACAGTACATAATAATAATAATAATAATATATTCGGTATCAATATATATATTTACACATATTGTATATATACATGTATATAAAAAATAACTGGGTCATTATCATGCAGATGTAGTACATTATCGAAGGTTATAACAACTCTGTTTCATTATTCTGAGAAAAGCTACGCTTAATGAAACCAAATGGACGGTAGTATTAGACATACCTTCAACATAAATAAACTCTAAATCCTTCCACGGAAGGACAAGTACACGCTGTGTGAAACGTGTAGGTAAAAAAATCGCGTGTAATCGTAGATAGAAGCGTAACGAGGAAATTAGGTCAATGACGAACGAATATCGAAAGGAGAACGAAGCAAATGAAGAAAGAATGAAAAACTGGCTGCGAAAAACTGAAGGAAGAGACAGTGGATGGTCGATTGTCGAAGAGGAAATGTCGCGTCGCGATCTTGAACCCCCTAGTTCGCCTCGCTGCTCTGGCATTCTCGTCCTCGCTGCTTCTGGTATTTGAATCGCAAATGGAACGGCCGCTTTCCTCGGTTTAGACTACTGCCGTTTTCTGTGTCAAGGATACGAACTTTCGGTCAGGGTACGAAAAGCCGGTTCATCTTCGATGACTGCACCTAAATACCCTCGCTTATTAACCGTCGCAGAGGACGTCGCGTCGTTTTCTATCTATAGAGTTCCATCTTATCGGAATAGGTTCCGTTTCATTTGACGTCGTGAAAAGGCTAAAGAGAAGTTGCAAGGTGAAGGAAGTTTGCCATGCATGTCCATGGTCAGATAAAACTGAATGGATTCGGGTAAAAGCAGATGAAACTTTTGAAATGTTGATTCTACATTCTTCACGGTGGCAGTAAAAATTCAATCGGAATCGAGTGATTGTCAAGTATTGATCTTCAGAACACGCTGTCGAATATAACGTTAGGAATTGTAGAAGAAATTGAAAGTTTCGTATGAGAAAAATTGGAAACTTTTGACGATAAAATGATAATCGTTTCCTAAATCGTTCGTCCTGAATTCTTCGTCGTTTTATCATTGAATTGATTGTTATGAAATTTTGTTAATAAACAAGAATGAAATTGTCGAAGCTTTGGAAGGTGCAAATGAACAAGCGTGAATGTCAAAGTTCGGTTAATAATTATTGACAAATTTTATCAGTAAAGATGAGCGAAACGCTGAAAGGGATGAAAGACGCAGAAGAAGAAACGCAGGTGTCATATTTGTGGTATTCTTTCGATTGGAAGCGCTCCTGTCAGCGAAGAAGCCGTTCATACGATTCGTCAGCGACGCAATGATAGCTTGATTTGGTCGGCACGCTGCTTACGATAGAAGGTAACGTTTAACGTGAACTTTGCAAGGTTTCTGCTCCTTGACTCGTCAGGCCGCACAGTCCTTGCTGACGTTGTGACCGTAAGTGATAACCCATTTCTCAATACGAATTTATCTCCAATGAGAGAAAAAAAGAAACCTTGTGCACGGATAAAATACGGTGCTTGAAAAAATTCCGTCAAAAATATTAAATGTAGATAGTTGGACAGATAAACGGCAGTCGAGGACGTTCGCAAGTTCAATTGGAGGCGCTTGCAAAACTCTGCTTGTGTTGCACGTGCACACGTACGTAAGTACGTGACTCGAGAACCGAATTTTTACTCGTTTCGACTAATTTTCTGAACGATAAATCGAAGAAGCTTTTTACGTTCGAAATTTAATTCTCTTCGATTTGAAAGATCGAATTTTCTTTCGTTCACGAATCGACAAAAAGTAGACAAACTTTAACAAATTATCGATTGATTCTGATCGATTTTCAGTCGATTTCTATCGGTTTACACAAATCACTGGAAAGCGAAGCTGCCGCTTCATCGCAGCAGCCTGTTAATTCGACGAAGGATCGAAAAGATCGAAATTATTTGTAATATTTGTTAAGAAGCAAGTATTAAAAAGTATTAACATATTCCAGAAATATTATAATTCCATCTAAAGCTACAAATGTTCACCAAAGACTTTACTCGAAATGTCACGACAAACGTTCAACTTATTTGACATCCTCCTACATCGCTCGTTTTGTCCGGTGATCATACGAAAATTCCGCGAACGAGCTTGCACCGTGCAAAGCTCTCGAATTAATACACTCGGACAAAGTGATTCTCGATAGTGTAATGGACTACCGCGATGGATTCTATTTGCGGCAAATTGCATTATCTAGTGACACGTGGTGCGATGACGTGAAATGGAATCGATAAATCGTTGCTCTGCCGGCTGCCGCGCGACTAACCATCGATCGTTGTTTGCTCGAATTACATGACGTCAATTGACCGTGAATATTCGGCGACGTAGCTCGACGAAAAAATTCGCTTATCCTCCGAGCCTCCCACATCGAAATTCCAACAACGACAAATTTAATCAAACTCGACATTCGAACCTAACGGTTACGTAGTTTGTCCAAAATTTTCTACAGCAAAGGGAAAATAACGAAAGCTGAAAGTTCTTTTCTGGTGCCTAATTTTTTTTATTTTCTTATTATTTCTTGCGATTTTCTATTTCGCGTTGATTGTCAATAAGATTTGTATGAAATTTTATTAGTTTGAGATTATTTACATATTACTGTATTAATTGATAGTTTCAGGGACAAAAAATTGTGGAGATTTGAAGTATAAGAAGTTTATCCGGTGTTATATCGTGCTCAGTTTTTCGAGCTTTAATATCGTAGCAGATAATGGCTGAATATTCTTTCTAGATTACGAATTTTTCTTTTTTTTCTTTTTTTTGTATGTTGTTTGAAAAATTAACGAACACTTTCACCGATACAAAATGATAGTTTGGATAATAAGCAATCGTTGAGATTTGAAAAGACATATTCATGGGATGTGATGTAGAATTGAACTATGTCGAATATATAACGTTGCAAATGTTCGATGTCGACAAACATGACAGGTAACAGCTAGAAATTATTCCTCAATTTCAAATTCTTACTTCCTTAAATTGTATAAACAGGTTATTCGCACGAGATTAGAATCAGCTTGATACAAGTTTTTAATAATCTAGGTTGATGATTTCAGTGATAAAAGACTGTCAAGGAATTAATATCGATCCGAGGAGTCATGTTCGTGGAACGTAACATGACATTAAACTATGTCGAACTCGATTATGTGTGTGTTTGATATCGTGTCTAGCAGTAACTTAGCGTTCATGATATACATCTGGTAGAGCAGCGTTGATTCTCTGACAAAGTTTAAAAATCCATTGAAACGAACAGTAGGTATTAAAATTACTATAAATAATTGAAATTAATTCAATGTTTCGCTATTAACAATCTCCTTGTATATTATTTCGTACATTCTATTCGATTAGAAAATTGCTTGTTCATGTTGAACGATGAATATGACCTAATTGTTTACAGTGAAGTATATCTTCTGATGGATTTCATTTCGAAATGGATACACTTTGTGAAAAGATTATTAACGAAGAAGAGATACGCGAGCTGTGTGTTCGACTGCAAAATTTCATTTTTGAAATGATTCTCAAGGCCTTGGAATATAAACGCGTTTCGCTACAAGGTGGCCGTTTAATGTTTCTCATGATCGAACGATCCGGAATTTTCAAGCCGGAAGTAATTAAAACCGCTTCTTAATGATACACACGCTCCTTTACGCGCGTGTACGAAGAAATATCAAGCAAGGTAAACGCTAGAGAATTTCTACGTTGAACTAATAAACTTTTTATGCGATTCTGATGTAGATCAACGAACTTATATCATCTGGTATCGATATCTGTCGATATTAGTTGACGTTTTCTTTAGATTATCCACAAATGATTCTAAACTTCCATCGATATTGAGAAACATATTTTACATAATTCGCGTAATCAGCATGATAGAATCAATTTGGTTTTGGACGGAGAAACAGTACGAATAGTATTAGGATGTGTGGTAACGAAATTTTAACGAAAAGATAGCGGATAAATTTGACAAAAACTGTAAGATAATCTCCAGTTGAGTGGTATTGGATTCAAGTTTCCCTTGAAAGAACTTGTCCATTCCTTTCGACACGAGTAATTAGCATATCTCGGCCTCTCCCCGAATTTTGCTAGGTTCTATTCTAGACTATACCTGTTAACAGTATATGCGATCAATATATTTAGTAAATAACGTTATAAATAGCAATGTTCTATAGACTTTTTCTAATAAAAGTAGCTTCATGTTGCAGGTGAATTAAAGAAAATAGATATTGATCTTTTCGTATCTTTTATTTATAAAGTATATTATTTTTAAGTATATTAATAGGAAATCTTCTTAAAACTATTTGAAGTGACCACCTTATGTAACGGTGATATACAAGTGATTAACAAAATTTGCGACGTGTTATTTTACAAAACTTAATGATATCAACGTTCATCGAGAAACTCCCAGAAATTCTATGTAATATTTATCAAGAGAAAACAGTCATCGCTAGATACAGTAAACGACGCTCTGAAGACGACATAAAAAATTCCATATATTAATAAATACATAACTTAATTCATATGCAATCGCTTTTATACATGTGCCCGGTTAACAATGTATCGATGTATTTCAATGCAAATAGAATCGATTCTACGTCAATAATTAGCAAACGATAACAATAATTGCGATTCATTTCCAACTGCAATCCTTCGTAATCATCGTGCAGATGAAGAAACAATTAAGTTTGACTCACCAAAACAACTCCCTTCCTACTTCGCTTCTCTTCTCCGTCCTCCTCCAATGTTGTTTGGTTAGGACGTTGGAACGATCGAAACGGCGAAAGATCGCGCGTTTCCGCCTCGACTCAAGAATGAAGGCTGTCCTTGATACCGGAGTGCCAACAGAAACTACGAAACATAAGACTAAAATATTTCAGTATGCTTGGGCCGTACACGATTCGTATACAATCGACTGGGTGCATTATTGACTGTGTGCCAGACGAGCCTCGGTATACGGTCGCTGCCGAAAGTATTTCAACACGCGTTATTATACTTCCATAATGTGGAATTTCAATAGCGCCGCAACGAGGCTCGTCTATCGCGATCAGATTGGTAAAATTTGAAACAAATTTCAAGATGTAAGTTTCGCGATGATTATCGCGTACACTTTGGAAAGATCAACACGGTGTCCGAACGCACTCAGTTACTCGCTAATAATAAGCCACGATGTACGTTTATCTTTGGTACCAATGGCATGTTTACGGCTATCTATACTATAGACATACCAATTTACTACTAAATGTATCGTTGCAGTAAATATCTCGTAACTTTCATGTACATTTCCAGGTTGCATCCAAATAGTGCAAAACGTTTCGTTAAAGCGCTAATAAAGTCTCGATATGTTTTACGTAACACGCAGGCATAAAAGTTTTCTGTGACGTTGAAATACTTCCGTGAGCCACTACTGTACGTAGAATATCGCCACAGGTCTTCTATTCGACGCCGGTTCTACCTCCTTTAAAGGGTGATGTACCGCTTAAACGAGCATCGGCGTATTTAAAGTCGCGATATCGATGCGATGGTTCAATAGAGGAACAATGTCAAGACCTTCGATTTTTACGACACACACAAGAATTTATAGAACGTCGAGGGAGAAACAGAATTCGAAACATTGAACGGAATAATAGTCCACGGGGTGGATGGAGAACGAGGTGATTTGTTTTTGTCGAAATACGTGGTACACGGGGCTTTAACTTTTTACTAATTGGAGAGTCGTAATGGAATTTCGATTCGTTGGCATAAATAATACGAGATGTCTAGTAATTGAATATAAAGAAAATATGAATTTTTATGAAATTAGCGGGGAGTTAAAATGGAATGCCATTTCGTGGTAATACATGTTGTAGGATGTTTCGGCGATTGAATAATAATAGAATCTTTTTTTGCTAATTATGAAAATTGGAACGAAATTGCCGTCTGGCAAAGTAAATGATGTAGGAAGCGATGTTTCCAGCTCAAGCTGGAATTTTCGTTTATTTCTTTCAATTTGTACTTTGTTTATCAGGTAGCAACATCGAGATTGAAAGCGATATCACGGATAAAAATACGTGTCTCGGTGGAAAATTGAGCAACGCACGAAACTCGAGTCAATTAAATAAGCCGCCTAGCCACGAGATGAACCGACCGCAACCAGTCTTGTCTCGTATTATAGGCCGATTAGGTAGAAGTCGGCTTCGAACAGCTTTAACAACATCCTTCGCGCACGTTGCTTCTTTTCACGTAACCTTGCTGCCATTATCTAACCAGGAAACGTCCTATTGACTAATATTGTTTGCAATACCATTATTATATCATCGCTGAGGTGGTCATTATTGCGCAACTTTACTGTTGCTGATACCTGAACGATACACCACGATCTTTATCAAAGTTTTATTGCTCGTTAACGTCGTTCTATTTGTTTTTATCGCTCACTTTTGCAAATATGTAATATTGCTCACAAGAGAGAGAGAGAGAGAGAGAGAGAGAGAGAGAGAGAGAGAGAGAAAGAGAGAGAGAGAGGAGAGAAAATTAAAATAAAAGTTATCTTCTTCATTTTTATTTCATTTCTAGTTGCGCGACTTTGAATTATCATTTCAATTTCGAACAGATTTATGACCCATTTAGTTTCTTAGAAATAAAAGAGAAATGAATAGTCACATAGACAGGAATTAAAATAAACGGAGGTTCGTTTTCGAGAAGAATGTGGATCATCGATGAGGTATGCAAGCTTCCGAGTAAGA
Source organism: Bombus fervidus (assembly GCF_041682495.2). Lineage (NCBI taxonomy): Eukaryota > Metazoa > Arthropoda > Insecta > Hymenoptera > Apidae > Bombus > Bombus fervidus. Next base: position 8,861,326 of record NC_091530.1, on the reverse strand, counting down.
ATGAGAGAATTCAGTCCATTTTCTTACCAGACTTTTCCTCTAAACTAAATTATTTATACCATAAATACCATAGAAAATTTCTTGTTCAAAAGATATATTGAACTTAGAGACATTCAACGAGGAAATCAATCTACGAGCGTTATACTCATAATCCCTCGGATTATAATAACTCAAACATAAACAATCTATGACTAAACTCTACGATAACTTCGGTAGATTTTAATGTCCTCCTTTAGGAAGCAACCATCTGCCAACTATCTACTAACTAATACTAGCGAACTAATCTACAAGCACATAGAATCACTGTCGAAATTTACAAATTATAGCGCTCATACATTTCATGAGAAAACTTGCTATAATCCTTTTAGTCGCTCTTAGAAGCTTATGTCAACATTAATTTAACTACTCGTCTCATATTTAACTTGTGTAGAAAGCACATCTATTGGCACGTCGACTCGTTGTTCTACTTTAAAAATATATAATGTACTTCTTACGAAAGACTTCCCAACAATTCCAATCTGTTCCAAAGGCGCGCACAAAACTAACCAAAAATATTTCTCTAAACCTCGCTCGATCCCCTTTAAAAGCCATCAAGAGCAATCGGAACCTCTTCCATCTGTCTCGTATCACTACTTTTAACTTTAACCTGCTTGAAACGCACCTACACAAAATTTGTTGGCACGTCAGACCAATGCCTGTCCCCTTCTCCTTGCCGCGACTTCTGTATCCCTTTGCTCCCTGTTTTTGCATCGATCCCGACGAATGCCAAGAACGGCTGGTTCGATCTCGCGGATCGCCCGTGACCCCGGCTGCACTTTCCGCGCGCAACCCCCGTGCGGAAAATTGCGATCTCACCTTCGCTCGACGGCAATGCCAGCCAACGACCTTGGCCTTGCCCGAATAAGACGCAGCCTTGGCGACCGAGCGATCGATGCGACCGCCACCGCCAGCCGGTGCAACTGCAGCCGGGGGAACTGGATCCGAACTGGTTCTCACGTGTTCCCGGTTTAGATGCATCGCGTGCTTTCGTCGTATATGCCACGTCGACCGGCCATCCTCCGATCTCGAAATCCGTGTCACGTGTCCAACACGGTGGCGGAGACGAGTTCCGTTTTCTCTGCCCCCTCTCGAGCCTTCTTGTTGTTTCCGTCTGCTTCTTAGGTTCTTTCTTTAGAGATAGTTTCTTATATCGAGAGAAGATGAAACGTAGCGTCGGTTTCGAAGCTTTGTGCAAGTGCGGTGACTCAACGATACCAAGCAGACGCCAAGACATGGGGAATTTATTATTTCCGATCGGGACAATTGCGTCGGTAGGTTTTTCGGTGGGTGGTTGGGTTAGGTTTAGGAGATTAAGGGAGCTCTTTTTATCGTAGGAATAGTTGTAGGTACGTTTCTTAATTAGCTGATGTTGGATTTACGCAAATTTTCAATTCATCATTTCGTTCAGCCAATTTACAGTTTGCCATCGTGTTTGCATCGTAATTGCGAAGAAGAATTTCAGAAATTTGCTCAATATCTGTTTCGTTATAGTTTATTTCCCTCCGTGCGGATCTTGCAATTCTACGAAATGAAAGAGGAACTGCAGTATTTGACGATACTGTGACAAATAACTTTTTTCAAATTATAGAAATTGTTTTTGTGCCTCCGGTTTATGTAACAGGGTTCCGTGTTGTGTCTATTATCCTTACGCGTGTTCCGTAACTCGATAAAACAATAATTTACTTTCCTGATGAAAGTTAATGCGATAGAACGACGGAAAGTTACGAATTATTCTATCAGAAACAGAAGGGATGAATTTCTGTATATTCAGGGTTAAATTGTTCGTGTCGCGTTACAAATAACGGAGCTATCGTACAGGAAATTGATCGAAGCATGAAATTGACACACAGGATAAAGGATAAACTCTTCTGAGGAGTTTCATGGATCGAGTCACGATCGATTGTTGTTCATTGGATCGATTACTGTATCTTGCTCCTATTCTATATTTGGATTTATTGTATAGGTGTGCCGTGGCGTAGGTCAAGAATAATTTGGCGTTGATTTCTTCAGATTTGGCTTGCGAGTGGCGTAGTATTTTCAGTGATCCTGCGACGAAGTGGAAACAACGAATCGAAAATATTCTATTCCCGTTTTAGCTTAGTTTTATGTAACGTGATTATATTATTCACAAACTGTTGTCCCGGAAGAATAGTGACATAACCGCGAAAGAAGTAATTTTCTAGGAGATTAGAAAATTTTATTTAATCATACCTGTATTTAAATAATACAAAACTGTTTGATATTACATAATCTTGGAATCAAAGAAAATTACATATTTTAGTTAGTTTTTGTTTCATTAAAAAAATTAAATATTTAAATAAATTATATACAATTTTACAATTCTGTTGTTGGTCTTTCAATGTAATAACATCAAGAATAAAAAAATCAAAGTATAAAAAGCTACATTATAATATATTAATAAGTTACAGTAAACAAGTAGCAAGTATTTTAATAAATATAAAAAGTAACAAGTATCATAGAATAATTATGAAAAACAGTAATAATAATCAGTAATTCTGATAATTCCTATTTCCTCTCTCTCTTCGACCAGAAATTACAGCTATGAAACTAATCTGCCTCGTAGTATTTTGCCTGATCAGCGTCGCAACGCACGACTGCTGGATCATCGTAAACCGTCAGCGAAAATCCACGGATCAGCAGAAGATCTCTACTACTCTACTTCTCGTCGAGAATCGCCCTGTCCTCGTTTTCGAAGAGTCTTTAATCAAATTGCATAATGTTATGCGAGATGCGATGACGCGATACCAATCTTCTCCTATTCGCGACACGCGGTATCAGTTCTTCCGGATAATTTTGCACAAAATGCAAACGCAATACCGACGTTTACATTCCAGATTCATGAATAGAAACGGTATACAAGGGGTTTTATTTCAATCTTTCCACGATATCTTCAAGATTGATGGCCAATGAAAAGTGTATTTCAAACGAAAGTTAACCTATACCGAGGGAAATCTGATATAAGGGATGTTACGGCAGATATATGATTTTAATTTACGTGAAATATAAAACTCGCAGGATCGACTCTGTTTTTTATCTTTATTCTTATATAGTTTTTACAACATTTTTTTCTATGAGAATATATACATGTCCCTCTCATATATACGTACGTACACGTGGAAGTAAAGCTCGTAAAAGAATAAATTCATAACGCGTCGACTGTTTCAGATAAAATTCACGTTTGCTTTAGAATCATCGAGTTATTTCTAGATGCATATATTTCGGATTAATTGTGTTCTAAGGAAGTAAAGTGCCAATAAAGTATTATGTATATTTAATTTGATATAATAATTTGATATAATTCATATACGAGCCCTCTGATGGTAGAGATAGGAAGATATAAATCTTTCAAAAATAATTAATATCCTCCAATCCGAAAAATTAAATAAGATTGAAATAAAAATTTCCATAATAAAGAATCGATTGACGTTAGTGTCAGCGATTAAAAAATTGTCTCTTTGTAAAAAACAGAGAATACAACTTGTATCGAGTCACGTTATTCCCCTTCGTTTATTATTTAAGAGAGAATCTATCAGAGAAGAGTAACCCTGAACCATTTATTCCGTGTCAGCTTTGAATTAAAAATTTCATAATCTCGTTTTAACATGTCCGTCGTATAAGAACAAGAATAATATTAGATTTTGAAATGCAATCGAAAGGCGAGGGCGAGCCAATCGAGAACGCGATCTATAATGATAAACACGATTACGCGTGTTAATAATTTTCAGCAATATATCTCTTGTGATTGATTAAATCGGTATACGAAACTCGTGAAGATACCAGACTACTAATTACAGTTGCATACAAGTTTCATATATACGGCTGAATCACAGTTGTAAATTTGTATGTATTGCGGAACGCGTGTTTTACCTGTTCTGGGTATCTTCTGATAAAACACACGTGTAAGTACAAAATCCTTGGTAATTTTGAAGCTTGTATTTTAGCAGCTATAAGACTGGTATTCTTTCTTCTAAGGAAAACGTCAGTTACAATTTAATCTTCTACCGAGGTTAAAGTTAACAGTTCCTTTGCACTGTGTGATTAATGCGAGCAAAAGGTGATTCCAACTGCAAGCTATCGTTAAGAAAAACGTGACGCGTTATTTGTGACGAGATATCGAGATTTCCTCCTCCATTTACGGGCATCTGTGTTTCCTGCGAGTTTCCATGCTTCGCTTTACGGATTACGTTACACGCGTAAGTCGTGTTTTGTAAAATTCCAAAATAATCAGAAAATATCTAATGTTGTAACTGATGCAGTGCAAAGCATCGGATTACTTTACTCTCCAAAAACGTATTCCCGAGTTTCCCCATTAAAACGCAACTTTACCCGCGATCTTCTCGAATGAAGGTGTTTTATCGCTCGTTTTACGTTTCCATTAAGCGTCTCGAATATCTACTGTTCAAAATTACACCAATCTACGGGTAACAAGTTCCTACGCCTAATAGCTTGTCCTTCAAAAACACACAGATTCCTCTATAAAAACGCACCTTTACTCACGGCTTCCTCGAGTTAAAGATTCGATCACTCGCACCACGTATCCTCTAAATCTTTCAATTAGCCGCTGTCCAAGGTTGCATCGAATCGATAGGTAGAAGATTTACAGTTACGGGTGACGCAGTTGCCTGTTGGCAAGAGACGAATTACCTCGTAATTCCGCGTTAAACGGCGCCTTTGCTCCACGTAAACGCGTTCACGAGCACACATTCCTATCTCTACATGTATTGGCCGTGTGCATTTATACGTGGAGAGCGAGAAGCTCGGGCGCACACGCGAGCTGAGCTGGGACATCTCTCTTCTCTCCGCCGCGGCTCGTCGTAGGAAGGTTCCACGGCGACCGACGACGGGTGTCGGTGGCACGGAACGCTCGACGTCGACGTCGTACAAGGACAAGGCCACGTGGTCACGGGCGGCTGGGACGGACACGTATACAGATATATCGGCTACCAGTCATGCTACACTGCCACCACCACAACAGGCTCGCCTATAATCGACACCGTTTACCATCGCTGACCTCTCCGCGGACCACTACCCATCGTGTCGATCCAAGCCAATCGAAATCACAGGGATAAACCTTGTTGTTTTCAAAGACTGGATCAATTTTCCCAGGATTATTCGTATTTTACGCGAGGAAAGAAGTTTTCTTCACGAATCGTTCGAACTTGGTGATTCGTAGTCGATCTTTAATGTTCTTAAACGAAATTGTATCAATTTTTTAGAATTATTCGTGTTGTGTATACAAAAGGAAAACATGTTGCTACGACTTTTAAGAACGACGAACTTTGTTATTTTTATGGATGAAATTTCTCCACGGTCATATCCGTTTTATATTAGCAAGGAATGTTATCGATGAATCTTTTGTATTGCGTAATTCTTATTGGGAAGTTTTCGAGCGTCGTGCGTTGTATATTACGAAAGAACTTTTTTGACGCATCGCCTGAGTTTCGTGATACTTATCAAGAAACTTTAACCATAGCGAACTTCGTTATTTTCGATGGAAACTGAATTTCTTTCAAGTTTTCGAGAATTACCTGTGTTTCATATTACAGAAGAATTTTATTGACGAAGCTACTGAATATCGTCGAGCTTTGTTATTTTTTTTACTGGAAATTGGAGCAGCTGTTTGAAAGTTATTTGTGTTACTTACTTGAGACAATTTGACACGTAGAAGAAGAGCGAACCGTTGTAGAATCCCACTTATTTCGGCGAAGTCTTAATTGGTGTCAATTAACTCGTTTAGTTTCTCCCGTTAAATAATTGTCCTCTCTATATTAGTTTACAAGCGTTAGCGAGAAACGAACCGAGATTTCGTTACATAGTAATAGATATATTGCAAGTTAGAAGACGGAAGGAGAATTATATTTAGGAAAATGACTGGTGTTTTCGATAAACACACTATTATATATTCTATTTTTCATCTTAGGAGTTTGTTTATATTATGAAAGATCGTAGCGTAACTGTCTGTGAATTTCATAAAATTAGTAATCGCAACGACTGTGTAGACAATCACCGTATAATACTACGATTTGGTTACCGAATTACTTACAGTTACCGTTGTGTCTGATCTTTACGAACCTATTTCACTTACGGCTGAATTACACGGTCACCGACGCGCTTCAAATATCTGTCACGTGTTATCGTAGAAAAGGACGATAAAAATAAATATGACACTAGTAGAGAACAGTTTTTTTTCACCAACGTAGAATGGTGTATACTACACGTAAACTATATACTACACGTGAACTATACACTACACGTGAACGTTCCATACGTAATTCTAACGTTCGGTGCTATAATAGAACATCCATAAATATCCTGCGCCCAGGTAATCGATACTATCCCACTGCAACACAGTTTCACGTATAGTGGCACAGTGATACGTACAATACGATTTAATTATGTGCCAAACAATAGGAAACACAAAGTCATCTTCTTGCATTTCATGCTTTAAATTTAAATGTTTCATCATTTGAGATTTGTTTTATCAGGCGCAATGGAAGTTTCTTATGAGTCTATGCTGCTCTATCCTTTTGTAACTTCTCCTTTAACCGAGAGACAAACGTCTGTACTGTTTAAAGTTCTCGATGATTCTTACGCTTTTATTAATTGTATTACGAATAGTCGTGTTTCAAAGTTGAATGTATCTCGATTGGTCGAACGATCTCGTTCTAAATGAAATTTTTAGTGGTTAATTGTATCGTTCGTGTACTTTTGTTTAACGTCTTAAAGTCGATCTTCCCTGTAATATCGTACGAATGTTGACTTCGTGTTAACGTTATCAATTTATCACGCGCACAAAACATGTTCGCCTCTGATACATTACTCGGTACAACAGGATCATTTTGATGGAATTTTCTGTATCATTTTATCATTTTAATAGAATTAATTACCGAAGATTGTCTAATTCTTTCGAGTATAGTATAATTTTTAATAATCCCAATAATTTCCTCGCCAGTCTTTCTGAAAACACACAACAACAACGAAATAAATTATATTTCCATCGGTGCTTAATTCCAATTTTCGGACAATAATTAATAAAATTAATCGGAATACTCTCCCTTTCAACTTATCGTCACAGTGTATATGTAACTCTACTTATTCGTTTTTTAAAAGCTGTCTCATAGAAGTAATTTTGTTCGGCAACGTGTAATAACGAAAATGATCTCCACATGGAGATTGCCCCATTTTCCACGCATCCGTGCTTTTACACTTCTTCCTTTCTCGAGTAAACTGAATGCAACTTCCTGACAACTGCGAGACGTCGACAGACCGTATCAGCGCGCAAAAGTCGCGTTTCTCGCACCTATACCGCTCAAGGACCCGGGCAAGGAACACGACGAAGATCATACTATTGTCACGGCCTTGAGAGACGACGCACGTGTACCCGCGCGACGTCTCGCATCGGCCTTGAAATTTGTACGGATCGACAAGTTTTGTGGTGGCCCCTCGCCGCGCTGTTACCAGCGCCTACGTTCGTACAGAGATAATCTTTGCTTACGGGAGCTGCTGGAGCGGCCGATAACAATGCACTTTTCACTGACTCGAGTCTTTGCTATGAGACGCTGATTGCGTCATCTTCCACGTATCCTCGTGGATCAAAGATATATTCGAGACGGCGAAACGGCAGAAATTATGGTTTTAAGAAAAGGAAGACAAGAATACACGTCAAGTTGGTGTTTCTTATCAGTTTCGACGATTTATTGGCCAAATCGTGAACGAAGGTGAAAGATGGATAATACGTGGAGTTTCGTCGATTTTATGACATAGCGAGGCGAGAGTTGGTGTACAGTCGATTTCACAAATAGCATTCTATATACGAGATGCTCTTCCTGTTGTTTATTTTTGAGGAAGTGTATTCTTTAAGATATTTTCCTCTTTTACCGATCACGAATTAATCGCAATTAAATATGGGAAAGTTATGCTTAGACCGTGATGAAATAATAATTTGAAGAATTTCAGCCTCTTTGAATCATCGATTATTTAATTATTTGATTAATCCCAATTTGCATAATGTCTCTGTATAAATTACGCCTAAAGTTTCCTAATTTCTTCTTAAAATAAAATAGAATATAGAAAGCAAAATAAATACAAGATAAAAATAAAATAGTTGCCTGTTCCAATAACAACATGCAGCAAACGCGACAACACCGAGGTTTCAGAACGGTCGGCTCGCATCGCTAATCGAGCTGCGCTACGCTCGCTTTAACGTTTTCACGTACGATCTCTGACGTGTCCGGTGATTACATAAAACGGTTCTGCCCTTGTCCCCTCTGGAATGATCGATTGGTCTCGCGTTTTCTGGCCGCGGATTACCGCGACCGCACGCCTCTAAACGGATTCTTTGGCGGCCAGCGTGGAAGGTTATCTGGCCGAGTGTCTTTATGTACACGTACACTATCGTTCGTAAGCACTGTACAGTTTACTCAATTTCTAGCAACGGTATTCGATCGAATTTCATTAAAGTGTTACAAATTAACGATGAATTAGCATTTCTTACCTTCTTACGAAATCACCATCGTAATTCGTGTATTAATGTGACTGAAATTTAATTGAGAAATTACGGAATCCAGACGCGAAGAGTTTATCTGCAAACGACGAAATAATTCGACCAGTTTTATCAATTACAAACATTAATTTCGTTAATGCGCAATGCTTCTCAAAATCAGTTTAATCCTATCGAAATATTCTGTTACGTACCAATGACGATCCTAGGGAACAAAATCGTCGCAGTTCGATATATTGGTAATTTTCTAATTAATCCTGCCGATTTTTCCCACTCATTTTCGATCTAATTATATCTTTTTTTTTTCAAGTTAAAAAATATCTCAAGCTTGATAGAATTATACAAAAATTATTATCCATACGCATGATTTCTCCTTTCAATATCGTGTTAAACGTTGCTTCCTCTAAACCGCTACAAATCCTTGCTGATTGCTAAAATTAGATCAACATTGAAACATAAAAATTCGCGACGGAGCTACTACACGTCTTGTTAGAAATAAGCAGATATTCAAATACTTTTGAACGATAATGTATATGGTAGCAACGTGTGTTGTACGTGCGTGTGTGATTTCGTTATCGAGCGCGATATCAGCATGATTCAGCGGGGACGAGTTCAAGTACGGATCCAGAGCGTCGACAGATCTTAACCTCGAGTAACGTCACGATCGATTTGATTGTTCGACCGCTTCGCGGAAACTTTATCTGCGGACTTCCTGGCCTTGAGCTTCGCCGCTATTTCAACTCGTGGACGCTTTGATTGCTGATTTTCGCGCGGTTATCGTATAGACGTTTCGTTTCTTATCGACACCGATCGTTAGGTTTCTATAGCTCTAGCTCGTGGATCCTTCAGTTTCTCTAGGTGGTCGAGCTTCCGCTTTTTAACCTTTAACTGTTTATGTCTCGATAATACTGTTTCTATTACAATTTCTATTAAACTGACGTAAATCAAATACAATATCTTTAAGCAGTAATATTTCTTTCGAGAATATTACGTATCTTTATGTATTCGTGTGCTTCTAAGGAGAACAGGGACCAATGTAAAGGAAGTAGATCATGATGTTTCCATTAATTTATTAGTTGCTATTAATTTATTGGAGTTAAGAAAAACAATCTTTTTTTATTTTTTGTAATTGCTTTTTAACTTATTTGTTAGATGCTTCAAACGATTCGTGATGTAGCAAATGCGTATAAAACTTATCAACCTGATGCCAGAAGGCTGGCTATCCAATACCGGCCGATATTCTTCCATTAACGAGCTTCACGTTCCAATTCCCACTCTCATAAAGATTCATCTCCGAATTACACGGCCAAATAAATCAACAACAATATATACAAACACGATTTCCTAAAAACACCACTTGCCCCAGTTAGAAAAATTATGTAGCCTTGTATTTCTCGTAGAGAAGCTAAACGTGGATTCTGCATAGACATCAGACATTCGATTCTGATGTATCAAAACCTTCTGCCTGAGTCTCGTGCAAATAGGTGTATGATCATTATCATAGTACGCGATTTTATTGAAAATAGTGACGTAAGATGTGTCTACCACTTGGACAAATTTGCTGTTGTGGCGTTTAGACACGTTGAATTTTCAAAATGGACAACATCTCACTCGCAATTCTTTTAAACTCGATTTACAGATGATTTGTTATAATTGGATTGCAGATATTTATACAAACTCATACTTTTCCAAATAGTAGTTAAAAAAGAAATGGAATCTAGATAGACAGCTGTCTTATTTAATAAATATTATAAGAGCTACTATATTTTGGATAGTTTATATACTTTTATTATATTGTGTGCATTTTTGCATATTTAAATTTTTCATAAATGAATAAAAATCTACAGTTTGCTATATTATATATTATATACCGATGATACAGCGACTAAATTGAATTTTCATTATCATCTTCTTTTCATAACGATACAGAATCTTTAAAAAAATTAACGAGAAGACGTCAAACGAGAGCCATTCCGTAATACGAATAAACATTATTTTTATATCTTACCGTATCAGACGCAAACCGATAGTATAAACACCAAGTGTCTTCATTCGCACCAAACGAGTGCAGTACCCGTTCTGTCTCTGAACATTTAATGTAAATCAACTTTCATATATTGTAGGTGAGACTTGCTCGTCGACGCGAGCATAAAGCTCGCTAAATCGTAGACTAAAACTGTCGCAAGGACGTCGAACGGTTCGTTCGGGTTCGCTACGAGGCGTTTCTCGTGCGTGGCTGGCCTTCAATTTGACTTCTGCCCGAAAAGATCGAAGCATCGTCCGCGGTATCGCGTCTATACATAATGCTGACATAATATTCCGGCTGGCCACGGTAAAAAATAAAATTCCATGGCCTCGGTGGCCTTCGCGATTACAAAGTATCCTGCTGGAACGGCTGGCCGTGCGGATTTAGGAACAGACGTATCAGTGGCCGTAGATAATCGGACACAGATATCGAGAAGAGATTAGTATCTTCGACAGGTAGCGTCGATGTAGAATCGTTTAAAACGATCGAGATCGTTCGAACACCTTTTGTCCTCCTTATTTATTTCATACGATTGCTCCGAGCCATAGCTATTCTGATAATTTATCGTAATACATTCGATGTTCAGATCTATCGTTAAATAGTATCGCTGGCTCGCAAGTGATACGCGCATTTGTGTCAAGGTACTTGATTTTAGGGTACTCGAGTTTAACTCGCATATTCTGTATTTTGAAGGATGAAGGTAATACGTATTTCATTTTGATTTGTATATTATACTTGGAAGGATAAAGATTGGTAATTTTCTACTCGTATCGTTGGACTATGGATGATTGGATGCCAGGTGAATTACGCTAAGTGAAAAAATTAATTAATTATAATTTGCATAAAATATTTTATGTCGTCGGAATAGAACCTCCTCGTAGAATTTCATTTGTCTTGTTACTATCGTTACCTTTTATCTTTACTAATCAATAAACAAATTTAACTTGTAATTCGTAGCTCGTACAGTTTCTCGAGTGATATCAATCCAATTATACGCATAAGGAAACCTAGTTAACGGTTAAAAGAATTAAAAAAAATTAACCTTTAGACTTAGAGAAACTATTACTGCCATGTTACGTTTTTCTTGCTGCCATGCAACGATTATAAGTAACATTTTCGCTTATTACACGAAGTAACAGAGATATTCGAGCTAGCAGTTCCACAATTCCACTTTTGTCCTTCAATTTTCTTCTTTTCTCTCTGTTCCTTTCGTTTCCTCTAGTTCATTCAGATATGTATGTACCTACTCGCGGGGGAAGCACACGCGTGTAGACGATGGCGTTGTTCGAGGTTATGATCGTACGACCAGCCGGATCCGTACTTGAACTCCGGCGTTTATCGCGATAACACGGCAACGTGTGCTTATCAGAGATCTGGATATAACGTTCGGTGTGTTTAAATGGCGCAGTAAACAGAGGATCGGTGGAAACACGCCGCTCTTCGTATATATAGTACTTATCGCTACCTCTTATACCGCCGAAGGTTTTTCGATCCGAATACATACCTGGTCGCGTGAAATTGATTCGTTGGATAAAATCAATATTTAAATTTGAAACTAGGTAATAATAAATCGAATAATTATGGACGTAATTTCCAATGGAGAACAAAATTGAATCAATTTTTTATAATCCTCTTACGTTAAAGGTACATTGTACCTTAATAAGTTACTAATAAACTGAATCATAAATATATTTATTTTCGGCGAAACTAGCCTTAAATTTTAATTACTCTATGGTTTCTATATAAAAGCATTGAAAATTGTGCTCGCATTATTTATAATTAATAGGGAACAAAATTTCTTCACGCGTTGAAAAATAATTCAGTTTTCGGAAGGATAATTATCTTACTACTTGAGAGTATTATTAATACAGTCAACTTTGCCAACAAGTCAACAAATTTCCACGAATTTCGAAGTTTGGTCGTCTACTGATACCGTTCGATTAAGATACTCGGTTTCGAAGCGTTTAATTTTATTTAATACTCCATATTCTACGCGATCTGATAAAGACACAGAGAAATAAATAAAATTGTACGCTTAAACATTATACGTCGCAATTGAAATTATTTGAACGATCTATCTCGTTTGAACGATACCAGTCGAGGGTTAAGATAGTAACGCGAATTCTGAGCTTCGATGTCCATCGAACATGGCCGAAATTAATTCCAAATGTCAACAACGAAATTCCTTCTAAATTGCACGACAACACCTCGAAGAGACGATAAATCAATGACGAGGTTAGACCACAGTCAGAACTCCTTCGAATTCCACGATGAAACGATATATCTGTTCGTGGAAGGGGTCGTGTTACGTCAAGGCCAACGTTTGATAGAATAGATCGCGTCTAATGTCTTTCCAGGAAGATGCGAATGGTGGACTTCGATGTCCACGCGTCGTTCTTTTGACTCACGTTTCCTCGAACTACAAAGAAACCGTGGCACACTACGTGTCCGACGTTTTTGAAAGCAAGATAGAATATTCGCGAAGCAACTTCTTTGAAATCTTCGTCTTCCGCGTCGATATTTTATATTCTTTCAGGCATCTTTGAAATTCATCGCCCTCGTCGACGATCCTTGAACCATCTTTGACGTCGATCACCTTGTCACGTGAGAGCAAGCGTTGCGTGATAAATTTAAAATCCACACTTCTGATTCACTTCCGCTTTTTTTTTCTAGTATTTCCTTTGTTAGTTACAGGGGAACTTTCGAACTTGGCGAAATTCTTTTAGAGATTTCAACTGGATAATCGAGATGTACCAACGAATTTCTATAGTTACCGTTCTTCCAACCAATCTTCTTTCTCTTTCGATTTTTCAACGATTGTCGATCTTGATATCGTCGGACTTTGGAAACATCTGAAAGGAATTGAAGGAAGAAGGTGGTCCAAAATGAAATATATCGTAAAAAAGATTTTTCAAGGTCCCTTTTTCGAAAAGAATCTGATATTTTATCGTAAACAGAAACGTAGGATTGGAAGCGTTTCAAAAGCTCGGAAAGCTCGCTATCCCTTGTTTGCTTTGTTGTAAATCATTCGCGTCGTCATTCGTATCGTATTCTGTCGACGATTTGCTTACACTTACGAAATAACTTGCCTCTGTCGTCGTCGATGTTAATTCTCTGTCCTTTTGAATCATTTTTAAGATTACGTATATCGTATTCAATGTACCAAATGTAAATGATCTGCAATACTTTGCCAAGTTTGTTCGAACAAAAGCTTGCAATAATATATTCTATGTAGGTTACATATTAATACAACAAAGACGTCGATGGTATACGATAAAAATAGATAATAAATACTAATGACAAGATAAATAACAATAATAGGTTCGAATAATATAAACTCTAGTAAGTTTTATTATTGTTTATCTCTATATTTATCTATCTCTATATTGTATGTATTTAGTAATATTTAATAATAATTATCTCTACTAAGTTTAGTAATTTCCTTTTATTTTAATTTCATCAATGTCCAAAAAGATTGGTTCTAAAGATATCTATTACTCAGAACTACCAAATTAGATCGTTGCATATGAAATGTTACACATGAGACAAAGGTACTGAATTAGGTTACCGCATATAAAATAACATTTTCTAAAATAAAACTTCGTATGTAACAATTTTTAGTATATGTATATATAGAAGTACAGTAAATGACGTTACTTATTAACATCACATATTATCATCTGTTTGATATTTATAAAATATTTAAAGTAAAAAGTGGCTCGAATGTTCCAACATCGTTTTCACATTCAACACTATCTCATCGCGATCATTCATCAACGTATCGATATCGAAACTATGTCTGACCATGGATGGCCCATTCCACTTACGATATCGTCGACGGAACGCGTGTCACGAACTGTTCATCGGTACAAACGATCGATTCGATCGTCAAATTAATTTACTTGATACGAAGCAATATTCTTCTATGTACGTAGCCACTCAATGCAATGGCTACAGAAAATATTCGCATGTACCGTTATTTTCCAATTAAATATTTTTCTATCAGATTCTATACGTTTCATTTCCCATGACACGAATCAAATTTTTTCTAATCACTCGAAAGCTCCACTGACTCATACGAAATTTAATATACTTGGATCTGATTGATTAGTATGTAACTGCTACGATAGATACAACAGCGCGCAAATACTTTTCGTAGCCGTTGTACTTATGTATGTGTGCATCACGGTTTATATTACACGTACATATGACGCAAATTGGCGGAAACTGAGAGCGTGTCGTGACGTAACGGGACGAGACGTGGAAGCAGAAGGAAACGGACGTCTGTTACGTTTCCGTATTTCCCAAATATAAAGGACGTGAAAACAAGCAGAACGGACGCTTTTGTAACCGGTGACCGCGTTACGCCGCGTTTCGACCGCGTTTCGGCCGCGAAAGGGACGAACAGCCAACCACCCGTTCCGTTCTGCGGATTGTACGCGTTTGAATAACAATTTATTTTCGTATAAAATAAGCTCGGGAGAGGACAAGCCAGGCTTTTATAGAGCATACATAAGTGCGCCCATTGTTTGTAGAAAATTTGAAAATGTTATGCGGATGAAGTATTCTATTCTTTTGATACGTAGTAACTGAATCATTATGCTACTCCGCTAAAAGATAAGAAGACACAGAAGAAAACTTTCTCATACGACGCTTCGTTTTCGAAGAAATTGAGTTTGATAGTTTGTCAAGCATACTTGAACTTGGCCAATCGTGGATAGGATTAGATAATCGACAAAATGTTGTTCTACACGTGTGCAAACTTAATATACAGCGTCTATAGACGCTACACTACATAATCAGAGTTAAGACATCGATTGTCTCTTGATCAACATCTTCAAATAACAGAACAAACCTACTCAAACCACGTCACTTTCCAATTACAGAAATCTTTCGACACTTGTTAAAATCATCGAGGCTCGGTGATCTCTTGATCAATAGCATCAAACAATACAACAAACCTATTCAAATCACACCAATCGCTAATTAAACCAGCTTTTCGATATCTATCATATTCATAACGCTAAAAGGGAAGAATCTATCAATTCGTCGATCTTCCATGTAGAATCATTAGATATCGATGTGTGGCGAGATGAACGATAAAGCAAGCGGACTCGCCGGAGCAGCTAACACTCTGTTCTTGTTGACAGCCGGCCTGGTAGCGTGGCAAGGACAGTAGGTACGCGTGTTAGAATCACGGTGATCGTACTGTTGATGTTATCTCGTTATCTCAATAATCGTTTAGATGTTAAAATTTACATACGAATCGCTCATTTGCCGAATCGGTTAACTCGACAAAACAAAAAATTTACTTTTTTGAGATAACCACCGATCAAGCGCTTTGGTAATAAAATTTTCGAAAATTTCAAAAATTGGAATTTTATAACCACTTTGTCCTTTAGATCGTTCGAATGATACGAAATTTAATATACTCGAACTTAATTTCAATGGCGGAGAAAAGAAAGTTTGTAAACTGAAAAGTATAAAAATACCGCAGAATTTTACACAATCGATCTACATTTAATAAATCGAATAAATATGATAAAATAAAAATCAGCCACTAAACAATTTTTTAATACAAAAATTATTAAAATTTATAGTGTGTCGATTTGAAGCTTCCTTTAATTAGTATACGAATGGTATATTATTATACATTGTATTTATTTATAATGGTGTATAAATATTTTCTGCAGCCACTGTGTGTCTCTTGTAGTAAACGTACAATTGCAAAGCGCATATCTGGCGGTGTTTCTCGTGGATTCGTTGCAATGTCTCCTCGTAGCGAACGTCCGTGCGTTCGTAGCGCGGAGTCGGCGTGGCCTTGTCCTTGGGCATAATCTTTCCTCGTTATCGGACGACGTCGAGGCTGCGGTCGCGTCGGGCTACCAGCGATTAGCGCGACTCCCGCTTCGCGTGCGTCAGCCTTCCTTTTACATTCGTGAATAATGATACGCTCGACCGTTTGTTTCTTTCGACATGGCCATGCGAGTGTTCCACTCCTCGGCCCCTTCGGTTCCGTAAATTGTTATTCTGCCGATAAATCGTTATATTTCCGACAAAGATCATTTTTTTAGATTCGAAACGACGACCTTTTGTACTGTGGATAGAAGAAGACACATTGTTCGAGGGATTTATCTTTTTTTTTTTACGTTGCGGTGTTAGATTTGATTTAGAGGAGACATTTTTTTTTGTATATATATATTTTGAATAACGTTACTTTCTATTTATTCGAGGGTTAGCTTGAATGTGCAGTTTTCAAGAAAATTGTTCAAGATTTCTAAAGCTATGTGGACATTCGGAAAAGATTAAAAAGCAAGTTCGAAATGCGAAGAAAGAATAGCGAAGTTGACTTTCTTCTAGGTGACGTTTGGTCGCTCAAACGAATGGAAATTGTCCATGTATTAGCCAATTTTGTCATTTTATTGATAACAATAAAAATATTGAAATAACAAGGACCCATGACGCAAACATGAATGAAGCAAAACACATTCGTCAAATGTTGTTTTTTGGTTAATTGTATCTATTATCCCATTATCGGTAAAAATAAAAAGAAAAAAAGAGATATCAAAGAACGAAAAAAGGCTAATCTCAGAGATTATTATTTTCTCATAAAAAAACGCGATACGAGAATTATTTATTAATATATGCTTTCACCTTGTCAATAATTTCAGAGCACGTACATGAAAATCTTTCTTTTCTCGATTCCGCTTACATTTAGCCTCTGAGAACCGTTATTATTTTATTATTTCTATTGTTCCAGTAGAGTTATGTTTTTTATTTTTTCTATTGTTCCAGTAGAGTTATGTTTTTTATTTTTCCATTTCTACTACATTTTTCTTTCATTCAAGCCTGAAATTCTTTGAGTTAGTTATTTATTTGGATCGTCTTCTCCTTTTCTGATTAATTTTTGAAAAATTTGTTTATTTTATACGAAATTGTAAGCTCAATTTCAAAACGTTAAACTTTATCGCATTTAAATAATTCTAATCTCTTTGCTTCCTTTCATGTAAAATTGGCAAAAAAATGAAGAAGATGATGAAACCTGTTGAATCGAGATTAATATTATTTCGATATACCACAAATTATTTCCACGTTGTTTTCGTCTGCTTTTGTTTTTAATGTAATCACATCGGCTGGTGTTTCGTTATGCAGTTAATCGAATTTCGTTTCCCTCGGACGCCAAAGAGAAGCAGAGAAAAAACAGAGGTTATTGAATCAAGGACTGATTCTACGAACGACTTCGAGGTTGTTTTCCATCCATTTTGCAATCAACGCTCCGGATGTTTAAGTATTCAATATTCGAAGGAAAATTAAAGGGAGCACATCGGTTGTTTGGTTGTTTGTCGAATAACATGGCTCGCCATTGCGTATGTCGCACATCATTTTTCTTAACAAATTGTATACTGACGAAATCATTACGTAGGAGGTTTATATTACAAAATATCGCATCGAACTACTTTTACAAGTATTTCGATATACGCTAACTCTTATTAATGTTTTGAAAGTAATTGGTTTTTAATACATTATGACACTTGTTCTATTTACATAATAGAAATATAAATTTTATTTCATGCAAAGCTTTCTTTTTTTATATGATAAACGATAAACTAAACAATGGTAAAATTTAAAATCGTGAAACGAGTAAGTTATGTCAATTTTAATGTAAAATATATGGATATATATTGTGTACATGTATGTTTAAAATATGTAAAATTGATACTCTTTGATATAAAGAGCAGCTATTTCTCGTGATTGTCCTTGTTTCGAATTTCATATTCATCTCGTTTGACGATCGTGTTCGACAAAAACTGCTCAGAATTGACATAACCGGCAAGAAGCTCTAAGTGATGGAGTAATCGTTGGTAATAACACGGTTTCCTCTGATTTTCTTGGATTCGTTTGACGCGATTGTATGCCTTACTAATTAATACTTACATTGGATAACCAGTTTGTATCGTAGATCGTTTTTTATAACTATTTGCTCTAACTATTATCCTACCAGCTTCTTCGATTCAGAGACTCTTAAATGGAACTTAAGTCGATGTTAAATTCTATTTATTAACTAACTTAACAGTTAGCAAATTAACATTAAGCATATTATAATTACTAGATCTTTTTATTAAAAAGGTATTCGTTTTTTTTCCGAAACTTTTCGACTAAAAGCTTGTGTTAATTACTTTCAATCGACTTTTTAATCAATTTAAAACTCTTATTAATTAATCCTCGATTCGTCGTTATTCATTAATCCCATTGCTGTAGAACTTGTATTTTCTCGTGAAAACATTCTTCTTATTATCGTACTTTCACGACTTAATTCTGACGATTGGAAAATAAATGTACACGTCGTAATCTATATTATTTACGCCATAAACGTTCAAGGTGATATCGATCGACAGGTATTACATATATTTTTTTAAAAAAGAACCAACACTCGCAAGAATCGTAATACTCTTAATTATTTCTGACGCAATGCCATCCTTGTTATTCGTCTTATGCTGAAACACTTTATAGAGTCCCAATTCTCTGCATCTGTTTATTAAATCATTACGTTAACGAAATGATTATTTTTCGTAGACAGTTTACATGTAACATCCCGTACACACAATCTATCCGACTGTCTAACGATGAAAGAATATGCGCTGAATTGCATGTCATTGCATCATTTCGATCTTGGAATTAATATGACGGTCCAAATTTCAGCCTCACCTTGTGATTTATATACACATAGATAGGAAATATCGCGACAGATTACCACACGATATATCGATGGTATATCGACGAGGATCACCACGCGACACAAAATACGCAACACTTCCCTGACGTCAACGTATTTATTGGCTATTACGTTGCAGACAATATTGCGCGTATCCAGCAAAAAATAACGCCACGTAGATTATGCAATTGAAATGGTGAGAATATCCGTTATCAACTGACGCTCAGATCGAATGGGATACCAAACGAACATAAAATGAGTGTAAAGTATCGATGTTATCTTTCACGAACGTTATCTTCGAGATGTTCCTTTCTTATGAATTCGAGAAATAAAAAACCTGAAGTTTTTCAAACCTTAAGAGATTCGGTGCTTCTTGATATCGTGTAGTTGACGTGGAAAATTAATAAGAGTGTTCCAGTAAGCAACAATCTTTGCAAGGGAGAGGGAAAGAAAAAGATTCTGTAAGAGTTGTTTTATTTTTATGAGATATCGAATTGCGGAATGATTCTGTGGAAAAACTTACTGACGATTATTTATCGATAACAATGGTATGCTCTTTAATGAAAGTATTAATAAAGAAATTCAACGAAAAAGTAATACACGTGCATTCCTTCCAAGAAAAAAAGAAAGAAAGTTTACAGTAAAATTCGTACTATCCATATTTATTTAATGAGCTTCGTTATACGATACTATATTTAAACGTTTGACGTGAAATCGTTACGCAGATTTTCTTTATCGAAGTTAAACTTCGATCATAATTTTCTTAAATTGAATTTCATCGTTTATATCACTCCTTCCATGAGTTTCCCTTTCCTCGTTCCTTGTCATAAGCATATTTATCGGTTTCTGGATTATTGATGACACCGACAACCGCGTAACCTTCGAGTTAAACGTTCAACATTAAACCAAATATTCCGAAAACTCGAGACATTCGAAAGCCTTGACAAAAAGAGGAAACCATAGAAACCAGAGAGAAAAGGAAGAAGATGTAAAAAATTGGAGAGCATAGAAAGAAAGAAATATCGTGTGTCGCAACAGCGTCCTTTCTCCTTTTCGTAAACCGAGCGAACGTTAAAAAAGAGGAGAAAAAGAAATCGTTTCGGTTGGAAACAAGCAAATTCCGCGGACTGGATATCCTCGAAACCTTTTTAATCGTCGACTGCTAATAGCCCATCATCGTCTGCCAGGTGAGTCATCGTTCTGCATTCGTTCCATCGGTCAAGCCTGGAGGTGACCCTATGGAGTGATCTCGCGAGGATTGACCCACGAAAAAACGCCGGAAGTCAGCCACGTAATCCACTCGGGCACGCCAAGGCCTTCCATGAGTACGAGCCCTAAACGGTCACCAATTATCGTCTAGCAAGCGAGCGTCCTCCGGCTTTCAATAGCTTTTCATCGTCTGTTCTGTTCATACGATCAGCCTCGAATTTTTCGATCTTTTATTCGTTCTCCTATCGATGCATCTTCTATTTAAAATATTACATCGTAAAGTAAACTCTTAATTTATATTTTCTTCGTCGAAGAAGAAGATGCTACGAACGAACAGATTTTATTCTACGCTACCGACTTGCGGAATAATCTCCTGTCACGTTCTTTATTTTTCATTAGAATAATTCATTACTATGTATATGTATTATGTGGTATGTTTTATTCAGTTTTACAGCTAAGAATTGCACTTGCTTTACAACAGCCTACTTTTGCAAAGATATCTTACAGCCTGATTCAATAATACATATACTACATAATTCATTAAAAAAATCCAATAGAAACGTCAACAAAGGCATAGCTCCATCCATTTTGTCTCTAACACCGACTGCGGTTGCTCTTTCTTTGCCCGCTTGGTGAGTCGGAACGATGTGTATCGTATAAACGTCTCATCTATCTGTCCTAAAAATACTCTCTAGCTTATCGCCTTAGTCACAAGCTTCTGGTGCTGCGTAATAAGCCTCTATTATCATGTGACCGTGGTTTCTGGCGATTTTTATCGGCATATGGGAGTCCACCGACTTTTGTTTACGATTTTTCAACAAACGACCATGAGGTTCTCTCGTATCTCGTCCGTAAATGGAAATCCAGTGTCGATTTCGTGATCATTGTCCACTTTCGCATTGTTGACAAAGTTTGTACAAAACATATTCGACGAACAGTGAAGATAGACCGTATAGCGGTGCTATAGTACAATATAATTTTATTCATCGATCGTCGTTAATTTAATCCGTTTCAGATCGAACTTCTTTACACTATAGAAGACATTTCATTTTATCAGCTACTAACGATAAGAGCACTTCCAGGATGAAACACTTGAAGTTGCCAGTCAACGTATTAATAAAATTTCAAGCAATTGCAAAAATTCACGAAATATATTACAGCGGATAAGACCGCGAGAAGGTAGACGTGTAAAAGAAAACCAGGCGGAAGAGAAGCGGAAGGAGGAGCAAAATGCGAAGAAAACGATGGAACTCCGTGGCGCGTGTTGCGGCATTTGCGAAACGATTTGGTATTATTATTAGTCGAATCGTTGGAATCGCGCAAGGTCGCGTCACCTCGTCTCCTGCCCCTTCGCGGCTCTCTCTCTCTCTCTCTCTCTCTCTTTCTCTGTGCCTCCTTCCCTTGTATCGTCGTAGTCACGATCGTAAACGCAGGCTCGTGGAAACGAACGTGGAACGTCCTTTTCGCCGAGTCGGCGCTAAAAAGGCGATGACGAACGCCCGAGATTGAAAATTCGGCGCGTGTAGATCGACCTCTTCGTGTCGCGCGAACATCGACCACGTGCGATTAGATCGATCACGGATCGAAACGTGTCGCGGATCGAAACGACAGATGATAAGAATACACGACACGAAGCTTCCTCGCGTTCTACCAAGGCCACCTACCAAATTCCCAATGGGAATTATCGCGACAGATTAAGTGTCCAGACATTCGATGTAACACAAGGAGCGTATTATTATGGACGATGATATGGTTTCGTAGTTACTATGTAGCCTTGGAAATATTTGCTGTAAGTTGAATGGCGTAAAAATTTCAAATGGGAATTTTGTTATCCGCAAATAGCGTATTATTTAATCGCACGATTAATTTTGTAACTTCTTCTTTGCGTTTAGAAGGAACTTGAGTATTTTACATTCGTAAGAATTTCTGATGGAGAGGAAAATGACATCAGGAGATGAAGATATTAATTGGACAATTAGGTCTGTGATAATTATTCTATATTTTTTGGAAGTTTTGAGAATCAGGTAATTTACAGGCTGACGAATGAGATAGGCTGTAACATGTACATAGATAAGAACATTTTTCCAAGCATATTATGTACAAGTTTTCCAAAATCGAGATGGCGTTGAATCTGTTTAATTAATAAATTGAATAGACAACCAGATATTTTACTTATCCTTGAAGATCCAATCAAAAGGATCATTGCTCTTGTCATAAACTCGCACGGATGATGTCTTGTATTTTCTCGTTGCATTCCTCACATTTTCCAAAGGTTTGATTCAAAGCCAAGATTTTGTAGCAGGAAGCAATTACGAGGTCGAAGGTGGTGTGCTGCTTCGACGATAGCCACCGTTCGTGCACTTTGCTAGCGCGTTCCATTCTTTTTTCCGTCTGTGCATTCCCGGCCGTTTCCACTTAACGTACGCCAGAATCCATTTTCCCGTACATTCGCTTATTTCGCTCGGCCCATGTTGCTCCACAGTCTGTGCATATCTTTCCTTTTTCACTTCGAGCGTCGATGCCTGTCTTCTCATCTTTTTCTTTGTTTTTACCGGAGAATTATGGTTTTAGAGTTTCGAACGTTTAATCGTCCCAAAGGAAGGACATCGATTTTCGTTTACTCTTTAAAAATTTTTATTGCTAATTACACATGTAGAAACAGTTATCGCGAAATTAATTTTGCGTATAAGTATTACTTGAGAATATAATATCATACTTTGGCAAAAATTTTCTAGTAATTGACATATGTGTGTGACGAACAATCGAACTAAATTACGATATAAAGATTTCATATTACATGTTCGTAAGTGGTTTGTAATATTCCAACTGATTGTTTTTGCTCGCAGGCAAGTTGGAACCGTAAAGGTTGTTACGTTTCCAAGAGAACGAACGGAATTTATTAAGTTTACTAGAACAACGATTAGTAATTTACAAAATAATATTTAAGTTAATAAAGACGATAAAATAACAATAATAGAGGCAATAGTATTTTTTTAGCTGAAAGGAAACATTCCTGCGTTGTCGAAATTACATCTTCCTTGCGAACTTTGCTTTTGCAAAACTATAACCATGACGAATGAAAACAATACTAGAAAAATAAACTGAGATTATGACTTGTGAAACTGAAACCGATGATTACGATATATAGGATAAATTTTGACCGTATAAACACAGTAAAATAAAATAGTCACAGGAATAGTAACGTTTCTTTGGGCGAAGAACATTCATCAAAATGAAATCATTGAAATCGTAAACCTCGTTAGACACCTTACTAAAATTCGAAAACGGTTACAATGGTTACAGTCGCATGTTGATTTTACGACGCACGTGTCGGTTGCGTCGACCATTTTGCCGTCCAAGGACGGTGATAGCGATTTCGCTTCCTAGAACGCGAGGGGCATCGCTGATAACGGGCGCAGTTTGCTTCGAGATCACAATTCGTCCCGAGGTGACCGGTTTTATCGATTTTCTTCGTAGAATCAACCTTCTCCCGACAACCATCGAAAAAGGATTCTGCGTTGCTTTGCCGAATGCCAGCAATCAACCGGTCAGTCTCTCTATTTTTACGCTCGTAATCGTAAACTTTGTTTAAAAACCACGATAGAAGCCGCGTTACGTTCGTAATGATCCAAACATTTCGAGACTGAATATGATTTATTATACACGAGGAGCCACAATTTCGGACCATTTTTCAAATTGTAAGAATTATATCGAATTTCCTACTAATTTTATTATTCATTTATTTCTCCCTCTTCTTCATCAACGTGTAATTTCTTTTATTTCGATGTATTCGTTATATCGAAGATGTAATCGTCGATATCCGGTTTTTGGATGTTAATTAATTGCACGTATATTTCACTGCATATTTTTATTCTAAAATTAGTATTATATTGTTATATAGAAGCTATATCAATCTTTAATATAAAAACGAATTTAAAACGTGTTTCTTCGATCACGAACCTGCAAATCAAAGATAAAATAGTTTTCCAATATAAAGCTAGAAATATAACATTGAAAAATCAGAAACGTGAAATAAAATTTTATCGAGTACCGTAACAGAGGACAGTGACGCAATCGAGGCGATCGGATGTGGATCCTTCGCGACGTTTCCGGAACAGCGGTGGTTCCGTTAGGATGCAACGAACTGCGCCGAGTAACTGTAAAGGACTCGGCTGTGCTAACCTGTTGCAGCGGCCAACACGTTACGTCACGGTCGTAATGACGTTTATTAATAACGTCTCTCCGGAGAATGGCCGCTGAATCGCGTTTAGAAAGATTCAGAGATTGTAACAGTAGATACACGAATTGAAAACGTACTACAACCGGAAGAATAATATTCCACGACGTTTTATTAAATTTGTCAGATCATGTAAATTTCTTGTATATTATATCAAGCGAAAAAATTTCTCGATCGAATTATTGTTTGAATATATTTAAAACATAAGTGAGATTTGGAATACTCATTGTTTGAACGTGTTTGACTATGAAGAATATTCAAAACGACGATTTTGAGTAAAGTTTTTCAATAGTAAAAAATATTTTAGATTCGATAGAATTCCCACCCTCTTTATGTACAATTTGAACAAAATTATTGCATAACGTGATATTCCACATCAAGTTGCTACAACGATTTAATAATGTTGCTGAACTATAAAAACCACTCAGATTTATCAACGTCTAAAGCCTCTTTTAAAACACCAGCATTTATCTGAAACCCGAGTGAAACGAATGTGACTAAAAGGAAAGGAATCAAACTACCACTGCTTCCACTATGTCTTTCTAACATTTTTGTCAAGAATTTTAATCTTCATAATCGTAACCATAACTGTATCATGGTCACATATTACACGCTATATAACACGATACATTTATTCATGAAACCACATAGTAAACATACAAATATATCACCTTTGCACATATACGTTTGAGAGGACAAGATAACGGGATCACTGGAAATTGTAAAAATTTCGTACTTATTGCAATTTTACTACTGGAAGTACGCGGTGTCATGTGCACTCGACCGATTAATTTCTACGGGTCATCTGCATATTCATGAGGGCGCGATCGCTCGCCTAAGCTTTTCCCACGTAAATCTCATTTCTTAATTGGCTCGTAATCGCGTTCTGTTCCCACTGGTGTAAAGGCACGAGCATCTAGCCATAGGTTATCTCGTTCGGCAGATAAAAAACGATCACCTGTAAATCCATTACGCTCAGCTTCCTGCCAACAACTCGTTCTAATACAAACATGTATTTGCCAACACAATAAAAACGAACATCCCGGACACGCGATTCTCAGAGTTTCGTTTCTTGCCGCTGTTTTAATTTGGTCGAGCAAAAATTCCTTTATCCTTGCATCGTATCACGTGCTTCTTTTTCCTATATTTATTAGTTGCCTTTGTCACTTATTGGATTTTGATTAATTCCATTATTTTTCTTTGTTATTCATTGGAACAGTGTTATTATTTGTTGTTGCTTTATTATCGGCTTTTTTTTATTTTATAATTTCTTGTTGTTTTTCTTTATTTATCACCGTGTTTTATGTATAATGGCCATTGTATGTATATCGGAAGCGGATAATTAATCTTGCACAGGAAATTCAAGAATGGAGTATCTTTCTTATGAATGTTTATTTTTATTGGAAAAATAATTTGAAAATTCGTTGTCAAAAATATTCTCAGATTTTTCGAAAGTTTAGAATATAGAATAGCATATCTATATATGAATATAGAGATAGTATAGCAGTATTATAGACGTAAGTATAACGTGAATTTTACGAATTATGTAATCCTAGAACTAATTGTAAGAGTAGCACAATTAAAATAATCAGATCGATCTTAGATCCGAGGTTCTAACGTTGGAACGGATAAATATGGCGATTAATTGTAATTTTCGATTAATTAGAATCTGTCGTCTGAAAGTAACAGTTTCGAAACGAATTTGCGAGTCACGTTGTATTTGATTGTCGTAACTGTATCTCTCGTTCTTCCGTGTTTTATTCCTTCAACCTTTCTATCAGTCAGGGACAAACTCGACGTGTCGTCAGCTGTAATTAGCTTTTGATAAGGCGTTATGTTGCAAAACAGCGATGCTACGCGATTATCTATGCCGTTACGACCATTGATATGCGTAGTAGCGTATTTTGATATCTGATGTTTTGAAAACACAACGTGGTTCTTTCCATTCGAGTAATATCTGATTGCCTGTGTTCGTCTCATACCTTACGACATCTGATGAAACTTCCCCAAAGGTGGGTCGAAATAAACGAAAACGGTAGTCGAAACATACCTCTTAAAAATTGTAGTCGCGTTATAGCTGTAATAATTAGAAATATTAATTGCAAGATTCGACACGTAGAAAAATGACTATATTAGCCATGAAATATGCAACATCGTATCGTAGAAATAAATATCTGAAGAGAAATCGTAAACTTTAATACAGTTCGCTCTATTATCCTCTTATAGATTACTTTGTTACAATACACTCGTAAGCTTTGTTATAGTTTTAAAAGAACATCGATTTGTGTTGCGGGATTAATTTGAATAACGGAGATTTCACTGTTAACTATTATATTAATTACACGATAAATCATAAATTTCAGCATCTATTTTTAGAGCAATATCGAATAGCACGTATTATTCTATTAGCCTAGATAAAATATTGAATATCGTGTCGTAAATATAAAAATCTGAGAAAAGTCATAAATCATAAACTTTATGAACGTTTGTTCTAGAAGAATATCGAATATCGTTTATATTCTAAGATTAATTCGGAGATTCGACTGTAAATTCTCGGCCCGACCAGGCGCCATCGAAGGCCATCCGACGAAAATTATCCACGAACGAAGCTCTTCTCTCTACTAATGCTCATCCATCACGATAGGTTTCCCGCTCGTAAAAATCCTAGTATCTTCGATATCCAGCGACCTTGAACTTCGTATGGGCGACCCGGTCAGCTTCAGCTCGGACACTGTAAAGCCGGTCTTATCCGCACGGCATATAAATTACGTTATTTTTGCCGCGTTCCGCGTTCGAGGCTCGAGCTGTAAGACGATTACGTGGTGGTGGCCTCGGATAGAAAAAGATAGGAGACGATAAAAGAAAGAGGAAGTCAGAGAAGACGGAAAGAGACACGATGCTCGACCAGACGAACCTGAAAAATAATTAATCGAATCACGTATTGCGTGGCTCACACGTGAAACTGTGACCGGACGACTTGGCCTTGAACCGGGCCCTGTCAACGTGATTTCCTTTTGGCTTATTCTCGCGTTTTCTTTGTCCTGCTCTCGTTTCCTTCTTCACAAAAATGTTCACGCGCGATCCTTGCACGATCGCGGTTTTCTGAATTTTCATTTGATATAGCGTTTAATCGAGCAATTTGTAGCGATGAGAAACATTTTAAAAAGCTCTAATTACATCGTATTTATTTACATCGTATTTATCGGAAAGGAAACAAGGTACAACAGTTCGTTGGTAGGAACTGTTGGTTGACTGTGAATTCCTAGCAACTTTGAAAAAGTATTTGCTTTCCATTCATTTACACAAACTACTGGCAAGTGAACTACCTTCTTATTGATATAAATTGTAATTACGTGTCTCTATTGTTTGATGAGGAAAAGGCCACAATTAGCATCATTTTTTATCACACAATTTCCGTTTTGTTAAGTTTCTAGATCATACTTTAACCTTCGGTAATTTTAGTGTTAATTTATCGTAAATTGGAAAACCTAGACCAGGTTACTCCGAACGCTTGAAGCTTCTGTTCTTCTTCTACAGTCCCGTGTTCGTCATCTTTTTGCGGCTTGTGCGAGCACGTGGAAGTAAAAGAACATTTTGTTGGTTTCGTCGGTCCATAGGGTGAACCTTGAATTTTCTAGATTCCGTTATGGAATTGACATCAATTATACGTCCGTATAACAGTTTCGCTATGTTTGATTAAAACTCTCGTTTACGCTAGTTTACGATATTATTATGAGAAGTTCTTGGCCTCAGGTTATTTTCATTCGAGTGCGGTTAATGGACGCTGTACGTTTTCGTGGGCGATGTAAAAGTTGGATGATATTTTGCTTTCTTTCTTTCCTTTTTTCTTTTTTTTTTTTTGGTTTGTTTCGAAGCTTCCTGCTAGTAACGCAAATGGTGAAACTGTCTTGTAAAATTTCCTGAACAATGAAGGGGTGTGATGCGATCGTAATGTTACTGGTATTTGTTAGATTGAAATAGCCATTTTCATGGCAATATAAAAATGAGATGTTCTTGTTTCTGGTCCCAAAATATCTGGAAACGATGAGTGACGTTTCTTTATCTTATCTTCCAAAATTTAGTGTATAACAAAGTGGTAAAATGGTAATACTAACAATATTTAGATCGAGATCTGCATAGACATAGTTCCCATGAAAATGTAAATACCACGTGTGTGTTTTTTTACATCTTTGGACTTTCATAAATCATGGATAAGTTTTCGTGAGAATATTTACGACCTGTCTTAATGTTTATTGTAAGTAACGAAAATGTAGAGTAAGATGGTAATATTTCAATATTACCTAGCAATTTTCAGTAATTATCAATTGTGTTTGTGGTCATTCGAGCGTGATCAAGTTTTTTGTATTCTCAAACTTTCATGAATCATGGATAAGTTGTCACGAGAATATCTATGACTTACGTTTTAATGTTTATCGTATGTAACGAAAACGTGAAATAAGATGGTAATATTTGGATTTAGATTCGAATAGTCACGGTTAGGTAGCAATTTCAGTAATTTTTACGTTTGTAGTCACACGAACTAGTCATTACCGATGGTAATAAATAGTAATTGATAATAGTCGTTAGGTAAGCATGTAATTCTCTTCTGAAACTTATATATAGCGATATGGGATAATGGAATGGTAATAAAGTTCAGATTGGAATAATTACGTTAGTTAGTAATTTCCAGTGATTATATATTTACAGTCATTCGGATATGGTTACGTTTTATAATCGTGCGTAATCATTACACCTGAGAATAAAAAATAATCGATTATAGATAAGGTAATAGTCGTTAGGTAACTGTTAGGTAATAGACAATAAGAGCTACTGCTTTTAAGTTAGAATGAAACCTATGTAGCCTTAGATCACCGATGATAATAGTAAAGAACAATGTCTAAAGTAATCAATTTGATATTCGTTTAATTATTCAATGATACTCACTTCGCTTAACTTCGATTTCAGTAATATGTATATTTGAATCATTGATGGCTGTTTCTCATTATACAATGATAATATAAAAGCACTTACAATTAGTTGAACTTATCAAGCTTAAGCATGCGATACACGCGTTCTCTGAAATCCTTGACTGGAATATTATACAATCAATCCTTTAAATTATTCCAAATTAGCGTAAAAAATACAAGGACAATCAACTAGAAACGAGTTATCGAGCATTGTCATCAAAAATTCTTCGCTGGCTTCGGTACAGATCGAAAAATGTCGGAAATCGTTAAGTTAAATTGTTCAGAACTTGAAGAAGTAATCTTCAAACGACATCTTTCTACATCAATCGCCTTCGTTAGATAATGACGTCTAGAATTACGCCATATAAATATCGTTTACCTTTTTCAATCATTCATGGCCAAGCATATTTTCTGAACCATTTATATCCACGCTTAATTTTTTGACTGCTCTCTAAACTTGCAAAAAACCTGAGGGAATTCCGGAATACCTATCGATATCTTTGCTACAGTCAGTTTTTAAGTTAAACGTTCGAAAGATTTTTGAAGAAAGATAAAGATTCGATTCAGAGAAATTTATGAGCAAGATTTTGCTCGGCACCAATGACTCAGGTTGCCTACGAAGAGTTAACGGTCTATACGTACACCAAACACGTGGCACATTCTGGCATTGTTGGTCGATCAACTAGATGTTCATCGCATGGCGCTATAACAACGCGTGCAATCGATTCATTCGATCGATATAACTAAACAACGTCGATGGGATCGTGTACTCATGGATTTATGCTCGCGTTGGATATCGTCGCTGGTGTCATACATCGTCAGGCGAAACGGTGGCTGTCGGAATAACAGGAAATCAGACACTGACGAGCACGGCATCGATGTTACCAAGCTTCAGTTTAGTAATTGCGATACCAGCCGGACGATAACGCCGTCGACAGGTGATTACGAATATCAGGTGTCTTTACACATCCGTTGTTTGCGGTATGACACCGTCGATGTTTTTCGATCACCTGCGAATTATCGGCGTGCACAAGCTCTCGAGTGAAAATTTTCCTTCGGCTTGACGACTGAATTTTAAACCTCTTTCAGCAAATCGGATCAGATCGATAATCTAACCAAAATCTCACCCTCGAACTTCTTTCTCGCGAATCTGGCTTACAGCTGGCAAAATAGACTTACGATGAAACAGCTGTATAATTTAACAGAGACACAGATAACTATATAATACAAATTCTATATAATATCGTTATTAAATGATCAAATAATTCGATCGTGAAATAATATCCCGTTCTGTTCTATTAAACTTCAACGAAATCTCGATTCGCCAAAAAATGTGCAGCCCTGAAAAGGCCTATACTTTAAAAATCATTCTTATTTTCTAATTGTCATAGAATTACTCGTGCAGCAAAACTCCAACATCCACGAATCTCTCTCTACGATCCATCTTCCTTCGACAACCTCCAACGTACAATTTCCTTCTCCAACGTATAGTTTCCACGATTACGAGACATTTGATTACTCGCGAAGCAAACACGATCAGCGAACACGTGTACGCGATGAATCGTTCGTGCAGAATCTTCGGTCCTCGTTCAGCGTAAGAAAGGATTGACCTCGATGGCCGGTCCCTGAGTAATCACGGTCGTCTCCTTTGGCGAACCGAGAACGAACTTTTTTTCAGTGGCGGGTGCACGCTGTTCTCTCCCTCTTCCTCTTTCTCTCGTCGCCGTTTCAGCAGCCAGCACGAGAGCACGGCCTGTGTCAACGGCCTGGCCACTATTCAGCGCAAGTGCGGGCCGCTGGTCAGCCGCTGGCGCGGGCGTCGCGACGAGAGAGTGGCAGAGGTCGTTGCCACGGCGCCCGAGCCTCTTCTTCCGAGCTCGTCCCCCTCTCGTCCAAGCCCGACTTGATAACGTATTGTTTCGCGTTCTTTCGAGCGGTCGCCAAGCGTTCCTCTAACCCCTTGTCGTTCGCCGCTTGAACTTGACGCGGTGAACTCGCGGTCTTGGTCCTTGCATCAACGTCGATGACATCGTTTCTTCGATCATCGCCATCCGTAAATGGTAGTATCGAGTAATCGATTCAGTGATCGTTGATCGATGATACTAAGTGTCAGAGCCTCGGTGTTAGCTGGCTGATTTACAAACTGCCACAGTAGATCGTAGCATATGAAATTTCTGGTTTTTTGATCATTTATAATTTTAGTGAATTGTACGAAGAATGTAGTTGTGTATAAAATCTTGAGAATATACGAATATATCGCGTGAACGTTACTTGAACACATCGCAGAAAGTTTGGTAGTTCGTGTGGATCGTAAGTTGCAAATTTGAATGCAGATCTTAATGAAATTGTTAATATATTAGGAGCATACATTTTGTTTATTATACGAGGTATGCGATAAACGTCGTTTCTTCAAGTTTTTATTCGGTGCCCTATTTTCTGTCTAATTTTGAAAATGATATAGAAACCATCTTAGGACTTTTGAGCGCGGTAGGTGTTTTTATAAATTACAATGCTCGATAAATCAACGATCGGATAATTACAGCTGCTATTCGATCGATCTGAAAACTAAATCGAAAAATGCTTTACGCTGTGAAAGAACTTAAAAGGAGTAAATATATTGACGTGGTAGACTAATGTAAAAATTGTTTCTCATTTGGAATAATTCTTCGAATATTCGGAAGACGAAATTCTCAAGAAACACATCATACCTTAAAGTCGTTCAAACGATGATGATTGCCGCTATTCTCGCAACTTTACATCTTCGGTCTTCGATGTGATAAATTGCTCAAAAGAAGCTAAAATTCCAAGAACATTATTCTTCTACGAAAACGTGAAGAAATCACATACACGTACACCCTATAATTTCCATTCGATTACCCTTAAAGCGACCCTTCAAACGTCGAATCCTCAAAAAACTATATACACGGGGTTTTCCAATCGCGAAAACCAAAGTTAGAGTTTCATTTGCCCGATCTGCATTTACTTTCTCCCGGGTTTATTCGGTTTCTTTCTTGGAGCGCGGCGAATAGTCGCGTTTCTGTTTAGAAAGTGGCGAAATTGAAACGCAACCCGGGATAAAGAAAACGTTTAATCAATTCGTGAAAAAGGCGATGGGTGGAGGAAAAAGCGACGGCTGGTTGCAGCTGGAGCGAGCGAGAAACGGCGAAAGGGGCTGAAGAGACTGGCAGAGGGACGAAGCGGGCTCTGGGCGCCGCGTGGCAACGACCTCCGGCAACTCTCGCGCTTTTTCACCGCGAACGAGTTACGGGGACGCGAGATTTTTCTCCACGGCCGCTGCTCACCGTTAATAACGCGAACGTGAGAATTGCGTCACCGACTATCGCGTTCGACTTGGAAACCAAATGTATTTATAGGTGAGTACACGCGTGTGTCCGCTCGTGTGATGCTCCAGATCGACGACGAGATTAATAATTGGTTTGTGGTATTTATTTGTCCATCTATTTATTTATTATTAGTTTATTATTAGGGAAAGAAAAATTCGTTTAGCGAGCGAGAAAACATACGAAGCAGGGAGGACAGGTAAGATAATAAAACATAAGATAAAGGAATAAAAGATAATAAGTAAGAAGTAGGAAGAAGTGGCCAGGGTATATGACTAAGAATCAAAAAACAAAAGATATAAAGTCTGTTTTAAGGAGGATCTTAGAGATCCCATAGGTTGACTAAATATTGTATATCGATTTTTCGATGTACGAAGTTAATGAAATTCATGGTATCCATACGCGGTTCGATGTTGTTCGAACAATAGCAAGTAATTTCTCATTCTTCTGGAAGCTACATTTATGGAAGCTAAATACGCGATTGAAGGACAAGTTATGGAACCTCTAAGAATTTTATATACGAACGTAATATCGCGTATGATTCGTCTATAGAGTAAGGGTTTAGGATCCAAGCACTTAGTAATATCATCGTAATTGCGGAAAGCAAATGGTATAGGGGGCTCACAACATCTGCCAGGCAATCTTGAAAATTTGTATCGAACACCCTCCATGTCTCTCGTGCGAGATTTACAATAAGGAAATCAGATATATTACCATATTCTAAGATGTTTGGTCAGTTGACAATAAGAGAAGAATAAAGAATTTCAAGGGTGTTTTTATCCTTTAGAAATTTAGATATCCTATGAATTAGATCTAGATATTTATAGCCACGAAAAATAATGTTTCCTAATGTGCTCTAAAAGTAATGTCGGAAAAAAAACTAATGCCAAGATCTTGTGACATTGCTCGATACATTAAGCACGTCTCCATTAACGATATAATGAAACATTAAATTATTTTTTATATATTATTATCGAACATTGCCAATTCAAGTAGTAGAAGAGATACATATATAATCTCGTGTTCATAAATCACACGTAATTTATTAATATTAATTATATTCCTATTGAAATAAATTACGAACAATAATATAAGCAGTGGTACAGATTTGAAAAAGAAATAGAATGTATTATTCATTATTTTTTGATCTTATCTCGAATGATTTACAGCTTTTTATAATAATGTAATTTTTTCTATCAATTCAACTATCAGTATAATCATAGACGCAGTCCTTAACACTTTTGTCCCCCATGGGAGACTTCGGCCATGTGGGTCGCGTGAATCAGCTCATCGAATATGGTACATAATATTTAGTAGGTGAAGAAAAATCTCTGCATAGGCTCTTTTTATTTATATCCATAAAAATCTATGCATAAACTCTGTTTGTTTACTTAATGCTTACTATTATTCAATAAAAATTTTGATTTCCATAAATGTCCGCGGTCTTCGCACTAATTAGCTACTACGTTTTTCTATCAGTTGTACTTTACACGAAGAGCATACCGATATCGATATACCCGATCGATGCATCATCGAGGCCGACAGGCGGGCCAGTTAATACGGATCACCGATCGCTGGTCACGGGTCAAAGGTTCGACGGTCCTGTGAACGCGGCATAATCGTCTGCCGGCAAACGGGCGGCGGTGTTCGAGCAGGCGCAAATGTGACCTAATACGGGGGCAGTCACCTCTGCTTGCTCCATAGTGGCACGTTTGCGAGAGGGTTCTATTTGTATCTCGTTACTTCCGAACAGCCGTTTCGACGACATCGCAGAACCATTTATCATGAACTTCGATCTTATGTCATCGGATTTCCTTTTTTTTTCCTTTTTTGTTCTTATTAATAGCTCTTCACGCATTCTGTGTAAATCGAACAATTAACATTTGACGTATCTCGCGGTGATTGGAAAAAAATAAATCTATTTTAAGCTATCTTGCTTAATCGTCATTTAGTACGTTTCATTTAAATGTAAAATTCTTGTATTTCGATTTGAAATTAAAATGAATTATCTTATATTCATATAATTGAACTGCGGGTGCGATTCATATTTTTACAAACATAAATGCAAAATGAGGTTTAAATCCAATACCTGGAATTTTCCGTATTTTCATACATTTTGTTATTCTCATAATGCGGAATAAACATTCGTAGTCCGAATATAACAAGACGACGATATAGAAAAAGTGTATTTTTATGCGACCGGCGAGAAACGTGTTGCTTCGAAGAATTATTAATTATTAGAAAAAAAAATTGAGTATTTAGGATTACTCATTATATCTGTAGAGACGCCTGTTTGGGGTGAGGGAATCATCTTAGGAGGGGGCAGCACGAATTCTGTCAGTCGCGAATCGGCACTCATGCGAATAAGACGGTATTCTATCTATTCGGACTATCGTTTCCAACGTATTTCGTGTCTGCCTGAAACTTTCGTTGTTCGTTATTTCGTTTCATTCTGTCAATTCTATTTTTCTAACATACTACTGCGTGATAAAACTGTTCGGACATGATAAAAGGAATTAAATCAGATTTAATTAGATCCGTATCAATATCTAACTTATTAGTGGTATTCCGGTACTTGAAAAGGGTCAAGTTTAATAATTGACGAGCAACGACTATTGCAAATCAAATTAACACGTGTCACATGTTTCGTAGGAAAGGCAGTTTCATTTCTTCTTTCTCAAGCAACTTTGCAATTACTTCATAATTGCTTCTCTAAATAATCGTTTCAGATCAAACATCATTATTTATTTCGTTAATTCCAATTCCCATAACCAGTACAATACGTCAAAGTTCTCCTAACTGCAAAACGCACAAACAAACAATTACATGACCAACCCAACATTTTCTTTATATTCGATCATCGACGATATGTCAATGACCTGAACCAAAGAATGTTCACTGGTTACAAAAATTATTTATACGTCGTATTCATTATAACTACTATTTACTATTTGATCAGACAAGTATATTAAATTCCGTGCCATTAGTACCTTCGTCTAACTACGAAAGATTGATACTGTGAAAACGAAATGTAGGACCTGCTAGAAAAAAGAAAAACAGAAAACAAAAAAAAAGAAAAAGAAAAAAAAGAAACGCTTCGTTGGAAAATAAGTACGGTATGTGCAAATACTGTTCGTACGTATTATATAAAATGGACCAGCTTGATAGAGACACTAGAAAGAATAGCGTCGTCTGTCGTAAGTAGAACGTACAACGCGTGTGCGTAGAGTTGGCGATGTGACGTCGATTTTCAGGCGATCAGCTCCGGCATTCGATACACTTGTGGTTTCAATTAACGTGGATAGGCAAAGAGGCTATCGTGGAAGTCGTTCGTGACACGATTACAGATATCACGTGATTTTTGTCGGGACCCATTTGTCGATTGAACCGCGACGAACACTCGCAATTATACGGTCTACCGTTCGAAAACGAGTTGCCAGTTCGTTCACCGTACGTTCTATGGCCCTCTATTTCCTCTCACAGGAACTCTCTCTCTCTCTCTCTCTCTTTCTCCTCTTCCTTCTTCCTTGTCCCACCCTGGCCACGCTGGAGTACTTAACATACTGCTCTCGATACATTTTTAGGCGTGCTCTCGAACGTATTTTACGACGAACGAACGAGCATGAAGGGGCGGACGTGTAGCATGCGCCAGCCACGCGCGTTTCTCGATCCTTCGTTCGCTGCGAATCTCTTTTATCCTCGCTTTTCTCAACGAACTGTCGATCTTTGGTACCAGCGAAGGAAATGGTATTCGGCGATCGAAAGTGATCGGCTTTTTGCGAATCGCGCGCTCGATCGAAGTCAGGTTGAAGAAATTGCTGAGAAACCGCGAAAGCAAGGAATGATCCATTTCGACAGTCACTTTCCTTGATATTTGTATTTTGTAATTTGATCGTACGTAATCTACGATACGTAACTGTTTGAACTTGGTGATGTGTTATTTATGGTATATGTAGGTTTTAGAAGATCATAGATCGTCGGAGCCTGGAAAATGATTTACGAACGAATGTGAGATATAATTTGCAATCTCTCATATGTTGATATCATAACGAGAAAGAACGAGATTAACGTACTGCGTTGTTCATACCGTTTAAGATCTTTCATGCTAGCTAACTATGAATAGCAGGGTATTTTATTCTGCTCAAATATTTATCACATTCTCTTTATATTCTATTTATCGCAAAGCTACAACTTCGCTAGTGGCGTAATCAGATGAGGTATATAATTATAAATTCTAAAATGAATATGTAAATACATTCTTCTAACACTGTCTTTCTGCTTTGAAATCTACGCAGTTGCGTGATTTACAAGCGTTATCTAATACAAATATGCCCAGAGGCCTGTTCCACTTCCATTACCACCCCCTCCCTCCGAAAAAAACGAAAGTGACTTTGAAGAAGCGAAACACCCAAACAGTATTCAAACAACGAAAAAGAGATCTCTTAAAAAATTCTTCAAAAGAGCCATCAAATCCTATGAGCCGATTCATCTGGATTGAAAAAAGGTGTAAACAAAAAGAAAAAAAAAAAAGAAGAAAGAAAAAGAAAAGAAGCGTATAGTCTAACAAACCCTGAACTCGACTCGCACGTGTCAAAATACCTCGAGCGCGTGGCTTCCGGAGAGCAACGAGAAAGGCGAACGATAACGAAGGCGCCATCATCGCGAATTTACGTTCCTGCCGTGAATTTACGAGCTACAGGGTGGCGCAATTAGACGGATTAAAAGCACGACCGAGACGGGGGATAAATAAAATCGCGGCTGCTGCACGGAGAAGGAATAATGTCACGAGAGGAAAGAAGAGAGAGAAAAAGAGAGTGAGCCGACAGCGAGAACGTGTGTAGAAGCGTGTAGAAGGGAGCAACGACCGCGCCAGTCCGCAGATTCCGAGCAAGGAACTCTGCGAGTTTCGCGCGTCCACTTACCATACGCGATACATACGTACAGTGTATTCAAAAGAGGCAAAAGGTATGTTTTTGGGAATTTTTTAGGTGAGCAAATTTTTTTGACAATTATATTTTCATAGTAGAAGCGCTGAAATTAATAATAATGTTCTGTAAATATGTACAGTATTAACCATTGATAGAAAAACTATGATGCGATAGTCGAAGAGGTCCGGCGATTTTCTCATCAAATTGTATTGTACCATCTTTCAAGATCTTGAGAAGTTGAATAATTTAAGGATTAACGATGATAGGAGAACGGATGGATGATAGATGATCGATACAATAATTTGTCGAATTTTATGGGAAGTATTGTTTAAGTATGAGAAAAAGAACTGTGGTTTATTATAGCTTTTTTTATACGATTGAGAGCTATATCGATTGATATTGACTGGATAGTACAGCGATAACTTGCGATGCAGTAACGATAGATAGAATGAAATTTGAATGGTAAAGTTTAAAACGCCAAGGAACGAATGCATGAATATTTAAGTACACCTGAGATACTTATATAAACTAATTCGAGAAAGTTGCAGGAAAAGTGAAATCATATTAAACCATATTCTATTTCCTGTCCGAGGGATACCACAAATGAAAAATAGCGTGAACATATATAATTACTTGAACGTATTTTCTCAATGTTACGCTTAATTAATACGAAGTTTGTATATTATATTTTCAGGCACACGTATCAATCGCGACAGGTTCGTGTGAATCAAGTACTCGTCAGACATAAAAATATAGAAAAAGTATAATAACGTTAACACAAAAAAGTTGTATAGAAAATGAGTATATAGAAAGACACCCACCCGGTATATCGTTTAATTTCTGTTAACGTTGGAACGTCACAGCAATTTCACGATGTATCGCAATCAACCACAAACAACTAGAATATCCAACATTATAATCGCACGTAATTTATCATGAAACGATTCTCACGTACTGTAATAAAGTAAATACACATATTTGTCAGTAAACAAAACTTACAATCAATATATTAAATCTATACGATTCTCAATTTCACGTTTTACCATAATTAAATACAATCAACGTTACGATCAGTCGGTTAATTACAAAATTTCTATGATATCAGATATTACTGTTTACTACCAATTGCTTCGTTATAAAATCATTTCCATATAATAAATTTAGTTTATCGCTAAACCAGCTTGATAGCGTAGAATATAGCATTAATAATATAAAACCCATAGAAAGTATAGAAAGAAATCATACATTTATCATGATACACCCACACACACACATTATCCTTACAAAATCCATACGATCCATAAATCCATAAATTCATCCATCATTAACCCGATGCAGTGATCCAAATTATCGTTCGACTCCGGAGGAAACGTCTTTTCACTCGTCGTCGGTCGGCCGGAAATTGGACCACGGTAACGACACGGAATTTCTCGCGTAGTATCGCGAGCGTAATCGCGAGGCGCATGACGCTACGTAGCTCGTATTCGAACGCAAGCGAAACCGTGTCGGTCGTTGAACCGGTCCGCACCGACGCGATGTAAACTACGCTTCGGTATCCATCGACGCTTCATGGTGAGAGTACTCCCTCTCTTTCTCTCTCCTCTTTCTCCTCTTTTTCCCATTCCTCTTTCTCTCTATGAATTTTATCCAACGCGTTCCACGCGTGAAACCCGCCCCTCGCGATGTTTTTGGAAAAAAAAAGATGTCGCGCGAATCTAGTTCATGCTGTGCGACTCTTCACTTCGTTTTTTTTCACTTGTTTTTACCTCGTCTGCTTTTTTCCTTTTATACGTCTGTTTGTTTGTTACACCGCTAGAGAGCAAGCTGCACTCTTAATGCTCGAATTTGTTTCACGTTCGAGATATCGTTGAAAGATTTTTACGCCCAGGTTTGACGTATCCTATCGCTTTCGAGATCTTGGAATTGACACTTTAATTAGTTCATTGATTGTTCCTTTGTTAAGTAAGAAAAAATATATTAGAAAGAGTTAGGAACAGGATTTCTATCATTTCAAAAGAAAAGAAAATAGTTTCTCATAGTGATATAAGATACCTCAATTTCTTTAGGGTCCATAAAATCGTAGGATTTCACTGAGAGAAGAAATAGTAGCAAAAAGAATATCGAACGAATTCTCGAAATTCCTTTTCGTCACGGCAATGTGGATCGAGCGGAGATCGATAATGTAAATTTTTTGAAAATATATGTAGATTTGCAATGATTCATATTTGTATGGAGTTCATTTAAAGAAATAATTAAAATAAATGAAAGAAATAATTAAACTACTATGTTTTGCATATCGTATATATTTTTATATACTACGCGCATTTTATGCACCTTGAAATTTCCCTTAATACAATGGTTATTTAGTCGAATAATAGAACAATAAATTTATTTAATCATTTCTATACAATATTAGCATGTGAAAAATTTTATTTTATTAGCATATGACCCATCCTGGTGATCGTAATTCGAAACGGAGCACGAAAGCGACTCAAAGTCCCATCGAGACTACGCGTTTCGGGATGACGAAAATATACCAGTTAAGGAGCACGGTCATCGACCCTACTGGCTTCTTCCTATGCTACTCGACGTAACGCCTTGCTGATGTGTTTCCGGGAACCCCGAGGTCGATTAATTAGACGGCAGATTACTCCATAAATTAGGCCACCTTACTCTCGATAATTCTCTTCCCTCGTCTCGTAAATCGCGTCGCGTGCCACGTCATTTAAAACCGTCCGCGAAATAGAAAGACTAACGCCCTCGATTATCTCCTCTGGATAACCCGTTCTTGCGTTATGCTTGCTCATATTTTTTCGGTATGATTCCATCTTTTTACTTCCTTCTTTTTCTTTTTTTTTTGTTTATTCGACCTAAATTAAAGTCGCTGCGAATCGTGCACATAATCGATATTGTTTGTCGAACTTTGCTTCTAATAGCGTATCTAATTAATTTCCATTTTATGCGCAACAAACAAAATGACCGATTAATAATTATTCATGGAAATTTGATAGATTTTACATTTTAATTTTTGAGATTTGAGAAAGAATCGTTTTTAATGTATTACGAGTAATAAATACTTGTTATCCTTATGTAATCTATTTTGTCGTACGTCTTTTATTTTAATTTCCTTAGTACAGGTCTTACGCTTTGTACTACTTAGCCGTCCATAAAATTGAAAAATGAGCATCTCAACGAATATAAATAAAATAATCGCGTGGCAGAGAATATATTTATTATAGAATTTTAAAATATATTACATTAATTTATTATCCTTTCAAAATAATTCGACCAAAATTCTAAAAACAGTTCTGTAAAATGTGAGAGTTAAGAGCAGATACGGTGGCCGGTGAAGAAAAGTTTAAAATTCATACTTGTGTCTAATAAAACCGCTACATTAATACTAGTAACATTGTACTGACCATTTTTTATGTCGATAATAATCATCGATAAACTACGGATTTTTATACAAACTAATATTTTTCAGAATATAATAATAAAAAAAAAAAAAAATTGGTATCCTGGTAGAGAATTGCCTACCAAGCATTATACAAAACGCTATCTATACTTTGAATATTTTATATATATTTCCATATTACGTGCATTCTGTGCAATTTTGCACTTTTAACTTTCCTATAAATACGCAAAAATCCGGAGTACATTTATCCGGATGAAAATAAAAATCTCGTCATTTTGAATGTACAATCGTAGAGAAATCTAAAGGACGACCCACTTTTTCAACTTTGTCACTTTCGTTAGAAGGACCAATTAAAAACGAACGTCGTCACACTGAAACGCTTTAATTAATATTCACCTGGCCCTGGTTCCTGACACCGACCTCTCATATTAAGATTCACTGAAATCTGCGTTTTATACTAACTTTTTACTTTTTACTTTTTTACTTTTTACGCAATTAATTTATTTAGGAATTCGGTCGTTCAGGACGATCGCCATACGCGATCGTTTTCATGATTTCGTGCCTTTCGCCTTCACGATTTTTAATCGACAACCGCAGTTACGTTCAGTTGTCGGTCGAATCATTGATTTCAATGCGAGTGACCCTCGAAAATTAGGCATTATGTCGATGGTTATCGAGTTACGCTTCCTCTTCCTGGCCGTTAACCCTTTTCTTACCTTTTCCACTTCGAGGTCATGGGTGTCGCTTGACCTTGGATATTCCACGGCGAAACGATCACCATTGTTGGTTACCATTGTTCAATTTTCCACGAAATTCCGTTGGAATGAAACGGACGTACGTTTTGCTTCTCTTTCATTGTCCAGATATCGATCGTATTGAATATCCTACTCCATTTCTTTTTATTTTCTTATGGGTTGGTCATTGTACAATATATGCATTTACCGTGTTTTCATGTTTTACCCGTTAGATACTCATGCATAGACTGCGGATATTTATGCAAATTCACACTTTTATCAGTGCGATTAAAAAAATGTAATTTATGTATAGAAATGTTTTATTTACTAATATTAAATTAAATACTATAGAGAACACTGTACTTTGGATATTCTATGTATATTTTTATGTTTAATACAGGACACGTTGCTCTTATATTTATCATCTCCATAAGTCCTAAGAAATCATCGTAATACAAAACGTACATCAAGAATACTGCAGTCGTGGAAATAACGAGGATCCAATCAAATACTCATTAATATTCACACAACATGCCGTTTCCTCCTCCGAATGAACCCAATTCCGCCTCGATCGCATCTTCCTTGTAAAATACCAATTCATCATCATTACGTCATTCTCAACCGACATAACCTTTCCGGATAAAACGAGTATGAATTTACCTCTTCAGGAAACAATGTCGAATACGCCAAT
The DNA here is from genome assembly GCF_041682495.2 of Bombus fervidus. NCBI lineage: Eukaryota > Metazoa > Arthropoda > Insecta > Hymenoptera > Apidae > Bombus > Bombus fervidus. The sequence goes on along the minus strand of NC_091530.1, from coordinate 8,818,505 downwards.
TACGGTCATTTAATAATATATCAGGTTGTAGTTAAAGGTGTTACAAAATGTTAAGAAACAGTTTAAGAGGATAGAAGCTGGGAAGTTCAGTTAGGGTAACGCGAAATGTATTATTTTAGTTTTAGTTTCACACGTTCACTGCTAGACGAATTTTATATATTTTGAGAGCCATAATAAACTGTACTAGGCTATAAGATTTAATTCTTGCAAAATATTACGTCGCATTTGCGCAATTTTTCTTGTCGGTGTTATCAAAATCATTCGTATTGTTGAAAATGTTTTTGGTCCATGAGATACGTCTTATGTTAATTATTCTAAGAAGTAGAGCAACATGAGTCATTTTATTGATCACAGTGACCAAAAAAAAAAAAAGAAAAAAAAAAAAAGGACGTGATACGTAAATTGCTTCACGAACGAATCTCGATAAGAGAGAAACTTGTTTCAGAATTTCGTCGAATTGTCGATAAGTCTGCTTCGATCTCCACCGAAAATATATTCGCTTCCTGTCTAAATTTGGTCGGACGTACTTAATTAAACTCAATTATAAACTTTCGTAAAACATTCACGGTACTTCTATCTGTCGGTCTATTTCAATGATATCAGAAAAGTAAGACTGATATAATTACCGGAAAATCTGTAATTTTATGTGATCGACAAGCTTAATGGCCGGTTGGCTATAAACGACCAAATGCTTGACAAATATAAAATAAAAGAACGTATAGCAGCATAGAATTATATTCTCATTTTTGTAGAAAAAGGAATCTTATAACGTGGAAAAATTATTTTGTTTAAAACACGTATCTATTATGTCTGCAAAATTTAATTTGCAAAAGCCTGGATATATACGTATTTCTATCCCAATTTACATTTCCACTAATGGCTATAATATATTGTGAAATATTTTTAATTTCCTTTCACTCTAATCTATCTTACAAAATAATTATCTTTATTACACATCGATATCAATGTGATGGAAAAATTACAATAAAAAAGAAATGGTTCGTTGTTGTCAAAGTTAATATTTCGTTACTAAATCGTGGAGATTCGTGCATTTTCAACAAGTATAAACGTACAGAATTGTACAAAGGTAAGTGCAAATGCAAAAATACATACTTTTGTCCAACTCTCGCGTCTTTATCACTGCATGTAAAATATCCTAAAAATACTTATAATATAAATAAAATAATATTTGCACAAATATCCAGAATCTGGTCGTTAGCAAACATTGGTCATAAATAAGATTTATTTTATTCATGGTGTACAGACAGCGGATCTTTCTACAATTATGAGAAACTGAAAAATACAAAAACACGTATAATAAAATATCTTCAACGTTTCATTGTCAAAACAGATCTCTGACTAGGTCTCTCTTTTAATTGTATTCATGAAAATATGAATTTACATGAAGGTCCAGTGTATTTCAATTACAAGGAGACGGTTTAAGGGAAGAGTGAAAAAGTAACCTGCTTCACCTTCGACACGCGCGTTTGCCAGCGAGCTACTCGAGCGTCACTCTTCATTCACGAGCATAAATAAAGGCGAGCGTTGAACCCGGCTCACGGAGCGTCAGAAAAGTAGCCAAGCTGTGGCCCATTTGCATTTCACGTTCGAATACAACGGGCTTCGTTAGACAACTACCGCACACCTTGAATTCCAGTTGTGATGAAATACGTAACTCCAATTCTCTTCTCCCCATAAAGAGAATTGGATAAATGTAAATTGCCTTTACGAGAATCGAAATTCTATTTTAATTCGTATTCTATATCTCGTATTATATGTAGAATAAAGATTGTAATTGGATAATATAAAGTTAAATAATTTAACTTAAGTTGTTCCGATTAATTTACGTTTATGCGAATTGGAATTTTTATGTACGAGAAGTCGAAAAAAGTAGGTTCTAAATAAAAATTTGTTTCATTTATTAACCTTTTTCGTTGATTCTTACAGCACGTTTATTATGTACTGCTTGCTTGTACGTATTGATGCGAATAATTTGTCATTTTTCATACAATCGCGCTTGAAATTTCATATCGTTGCTGTGATTCATATTATGTATTGATTCTGTATTAGATATATTTTTTAACAAATTTCTTGTAATTTCTACATATATATATATATATATATATATAGCATATATACAGTACCACTACATATAGTACCAATGAAATTTCAATGTATTTTATATAACGCAGACAATATGTAGATAAAAATTTTCTTATACTTTTCATGCACATTTCTAGACTGATTTCAAATTTTACCAATATAGCCGTGACGATCGTATCATTTCAGCGTAACTGAAGTTTCAAAATATTTTATATAATACATAACGCAATGTATAAAAGTTTCCTATAGTAATTGTACAAATAATTTCCTAAACTTCATTGTAAATAAATACTACGGCAGGAAGGAGTGTTTATTGAATATCTATTCGATCAGACAGCTGATTGGCGTTGCGATCCACGGCACGGAATGGCGATATATCCGAAGGAGCAGCGGTAAACCGCGAAGGGCGAAATCGCTGGCGAGCGGACGTTCACCCGGCGTTCTTGAACTTTCAGGGTCGCTTAACTCGCCTTCTCGGTGCCCTCGGCCACTCCAACCGTGGCTGGCCTCTTATCGCTTTAGCGAAACGCCCGATAGAATCACGCCCCCAACATTATCTCCCCGCTGCTAATTACCACGATGGTCGGCTCTCGCGTATCAACGTGACGAAACCAAGGTAAAACGTTCGTTCGACGTTCTAATGCTTCGTGAACAACTCGTACAAAGATCTCTCTAAATCGTGTACGTGTAAAGTAATGGTAAATTCGTTTCCTTCTTTTCTTTTCGTGCTATCTCTTAATCCTAACTTCAATTACGCGTGAAATTTTGTGTTCACGATGTTTCGTGAACAATTCGTACAAAGATTTCCCTAAATTGTAGACTTTTCCTATTTTCTTCTCCTTCTATTTTTTTAACCCTATCTTTTAATTATATTTGAAGTTTTGTGTTCATAATGTATACGATTATGGTATTATCGTATTCCTTTTTTCCTTTAGACCATCGTCCTTTCCTTTCCTTTAGTCGTATTTCCTAATTACATATGGAATTTCATAGTTACAGCTTATTTAGCGTCGTGGTTATGATAGGTCACTTTGTGCGATTGTGATAATTGCGACGAGTGGAATATCACAGGGTTTCGAGCAAAATCACTGAATTCTGAGAATTTTGTTACCATGCGTAATATATATCATTCCGTTCTAGAAAAATTCGTTTTCCGCCTTTTTGACGTTTATGGATATCATTCCAACTCGTGAATTACTATCATCACGATGCGAGTCACGAACGATTCGCGAACAAAGCGCGGCGCACAGAGAGCGCCGCTCTCGAAGACGACACATTTTTCTCTCTCGATGACCGCGAGCAGTCATCGTCCTTGATTTAACAGTAAGCTCACGAACGCTTGGTACACGCGAGGCTGCGAACAAACCAGCGGTCAAAAATCGTGGTCAGAAATTCGCGGTATCGTTTTCCCTAGTTTCGTTAGCCGCGATAAAATCTGACCCAGATGCGGTTCACTGAACCTCACGCGAACTTATAATCTCTATTGTCACGTAACGACGATGATAATGGCTCGATATTATCCAACACTTCCGATATTTCGTTCCTCTACATTGTGATTATTCGTAACAGCAGTATTTTACAGTTAACGAAATTGTTAACTACGTGTGTATATCGTTCTTTGATGAAATATATACGATAGTGTTCTAAGAATTACATAAATGTATTTGTGTCATGAAATGAAACTCTTCGGCTTGAAATTATATTCTAATGAAACTATTAACACGCTACTATGAATTTCTCCAATCTATATATCGTAAGACGTATAGAACGATATTATATCGACAGTCCAAATGATCAGTTAATTACACTACCGATTAATAGTTAACTGGAGCTGTTGTTGCGTACGACTGATTGCTAATAAACAGCGACATAATAAAAAAATTGAGCCAATAGCTTATCTGTGGATTATACGAAAGACAATCATGTAATAAAAAGTACTTCATTCTTGTAGGATAAACAAGAGAACATACGAAAGAAAATATATTTGGCACCAATTGCCTGTCTTAATTCAAAAAACCGTATAACAATAAACGCAATACCCTTGTAGGAGAAACAAAGAACGTATTAATACGCACCACGCATCATACCACTTACTTACGTCACTTTAAAAAAAAAAAAAAGAAAGAAAAAGACCGTGTAGTAATACAAGTGCCAACACTCTTGTGGGAAAAATAAGTAGAATAAGAGCACGTTATACCAACAATTTGAGCTGCGCCACACTAGCTACCCACATCGATTCAGAAAACAACGATCTCTTCGGGCTTCGTATCTCCGTTAATATCCCTAAAATGATCCGAGAAGGTTTGACGAAAAGTTCAACGAAACACGCTCGCCTATCAGATAAGTTTTTGCTTCGAATCACCGAAATAGGAAGATGGAGAATAAATGCTATCGATCGTTGCTAAAAGTGTGGTCGTTGCCACGCCACGATAAATACCGACGTAACATCAGCGATGACGGCGCGATAATTATGTCATTTGTAGAATCGCCGAGGTCGCCGTTCGTACGAAACTGGAGCAACGACCTTCGAATTCGGCCCGGTCAACGGGGTTCGTGAACCCTGAAAAGAGTTCTGCCAGGCCCCAGGGATAGACAGTACAGTTATGCTCTCTTCCTCCACCTGCCTCTTTCCTCTTTTCAACCTCCTTCTCCTTCTTCGTTCTTCTTCTCCCTCTTTCGTTCGTCCACTTCTTCTTCCTTCCACTTTCGACCTTCCAACGCCTTTCTCTCTCTCCTCTTCGCACGATTGATTCTCTCCAACCTCCTGCTCCTCCTCCTCTTTCTCTTCTTCTTCTTTCTCTCCTCTCGTTTCTGACAATGAGCTCGTGCCTCGACCGCACTCCCGCGCTGCCGTCCGAGCAGAAGGAAATACCGTATGGTCACCTCGTCACCGAGGCGCGGAGGAAATCCCTGCGGTTCGACGACCTGGCAAAGGTGACTCCGATTGTCTGGAAAGCGGCGGCTCACGCGGCCGGGCAACTCTCGTTGCATCGATCGATGCCACTCCTGCGGCTCTGCTTTTCTTTTTCTCTTTTAGCTTCGCGTTTGAATAACATTTCTTGGGTTTAGATCGCGGATTTCTATGCGTTCGTGGGAAATTTGAAAACGCGAAATTCCACGGAACGCATATAATACGCGACGTGTGAAATAAAATTTAAGGTATCATATTCTCTTAATTTATATTCTCAGAAATATGAGTTTATACAGAAAATACGGAATAATGGAGAAACGTTGAATTTGAAGAAAAATGTACCGGTGTATATCATCGATGATAGTTCTTTGAGATATGAAAAATTCGAGGATTGCAATAGGTTTAATCTAACATTGTTATTATTAATTTCAACGTCTGTTCCTGTGCATGATATAAACGCGTGCGCTAGTTGGATTCGGATCTTTCTTCTCGGAATTGCCTGTCGAATTTGCCTTAAATTTGATCAATAATGTTGCACAGAAACAAGTATTAAAGTACAAGAGATTAAAATAAATTCTAACGATTGTTATTTATTTTATACAAATGGAAATTCCACTAAACCGTGTGAACAGAGTGAAAGTTCGTTCGTGAATAGGGCGCTAAAAACAAGTGGGAAAAGTCGAGAAAATCGATGATGCCGTTGATCTCTATTCGAGACGAACTTTCAAAATTGTGTTTCATCACGAATGGATGACGTGCAATTCAATTTTGTCTCGAAATTCGAATCACACGCGACGAACGTTGCTCCACTCCGAATGACCGACTTTCGTTAATTACTCCGCTTATGTAATTCTTACGAAACGTACACGAGTGTCCTGATAAATAAATCTCCCTGAAAAGATACAGACGCCAATGGCCATGAAACGTTCGAAAGATGAAAATAGGAAAAGAAAAGACGATATGGAAAAGAGGATTCCTCGGTGCGGTAAACGAACGGCAAGAGCCGGAAAGGTCGACGACCTGTCTGTGGTCAGTGGGGACGGACGTGGATCGTGGTGGCCGGCGGAAAGGCGAGAGAGCCAAGCGGAGAGGAAGAAGGCGTTTACCCGTAATGACACGCGAAACTTCAGCGGTACACGGGAAACGTGAGAAATTCTTACGCAAAGAGGTGGTTCGAGGTAAGTGGGTCGCTGATTCAGACTAGTCGGGGCCACTCCGAGCTGATATCAACGGGTTTTAACGGGATCGTGAGTAATCGACTCTTGCCGCCAAGGTGCAGCTACGTATCTGAATCCAGATATCGGGACGGGAAGACCGTCGCTCTTCCTCCACTTCGCCAACCTCTTCCGATCGCGTGATTCATTTTCTGAAATCCAGGAAATGGCCACGATAGATCGTTAACCTCTGGAGAAACAAATTTTTTAACAGTGGCAAAAGGCGATTGTGTTTTATCTAATAAACGTAATTGTTTGACGCATTGATTGGCAAGTGAATTTTATATTTTAACGTGAATTTTGCTTTGGAAGTTGCAATAAATTGCAATTTTTGCAAAATGCATTGCATTGTATTAGCATATTTTTTTTCTGAAAATGTTATCCAGATTCGAGTGGTTGAAAGTTACTTGGTCCATGCAATTTATCTTATTCTAATCATTTCGAAAGATGTGGTAATCCGAGTTAAAGGTTGTCTCAGTATGATTCTCGTTTCGATAAATTTTTAATCTTTTCAGACGATATTTAACATAAAATCGACAAGTGTAATCGGCTTTGTGATCGCGTATCTCAAATGTCGCGACAGGAAGACCGTCGCTTATTCGATTCGCTCTTCCGATTACGTGATTCGTTTCCTGAAACTCAGGAAATGTATCGTATACATTTCCTGGAACGCGTTCTAACCATAAATTATTGACCTCTTGAGAAACATCTTTAAGAATGACAAGAATAATTGAAAAATTTTTTATTTTCCAATTATAATTGTTCAGACGTTGTCGTTCGAATCTTCTGGTTGAGGTAAACAGGAAAACTTGTAATATTTGTAAATAATATTTAGCATAAAATTAGAAGGAGAAATTACGTAAATGAATAACGAAATTTAAGAAAATTTTTCACGATTATAGTTGTAATTAAGAAATTCTTTTAGGCTCATTCAAATGGTTTTTTTCTCGAGAATACGTCATAGACAAAGTACACGCGGACGAATGAAAGAATTATCATAAAATTATGAAGGAATTACAAGGTTTACCTGTATTGGTGAATAGTCTGGTCGTCGGTGTACATTGTTGTTACAACAAGTACCCAGTGATTTACAGACGACGTTCATCTTTATTCAACAAGAACGTTTGAATTCAACTATATCAATGCATTCACAATGCTCTATTAGATTAAGAAAGTCACACACGAGTAAATACGCCTAATAAATCTAGCTTGGCTAATCTATAAACTCAAACATCTAAATTTAGAAACACACATAATAAAAAAGAATGCTAAATCAAAAAATAAGCATGGAAGAATATAGTACTGGTTTATCGAAACAAATAAAATTCTTCGATTCGTTCGAAGATGAATCGAGCAGGTTGAAAACGATAACGGGACGGGGAAACGAGGTCGTAAAAACGCGAGAGAGGTATCGTCGACGCGAATTAAACATTTTCGCCACAGGACTCGGTGAGTTGGTGTTCTCGCGATCAGTGTGCCAAAAACTTTCGAAAACGTACTGTTCGCATGATCGCAGCACGCGTTGAACGGAATAAACGAGCATGCTGAGCGGTTTCACTCTTCTTTTTCTTTTTTTTTCTTTTTTCTTTTTATTGCTTTCACTCTCGTGGACGCGTCGCTCGACGATAACGAGCAGCTCGGTCGATGACATTCTATCAGGAAAACAGGCGGCCAATGTGGTACTTTGGTAATGCTTTCGATGATGCTGGCTTCTTATCCAACGTTTAAGTTGCAATATTCTCGTGTAACAATGAAAGCAAACGACTTTTATGTATTTCTTTTAGACTAATTAATAGTTACATGAGACTAGACCTTCCTGGAATGCGAATATAGTGTTCAAGTACAAATGTAATTTCTCTATTTCTTTTAAAAGTTAATGCTGCGATAAACAGATCTTTATAATTGGTTGTAGTTTAAAAATTCTCGGTCATTGAAGATTACTACTAATATTATTTGCTACCCATACTAACCTAACTATACCAGTATACATGTACAGGATTTTTCAGGACAATCAGGTTAGTGTAATCGGACATAAAACGATTCTACATGCAAGAATAAGTAAAAAAAAAAGAAAAAAAAACGAACAACATTTTTTCGATTGACGTTTCGTTTTCGAGAAAATCGAGTTTGAAATATGGTTGTCTAATACTCGTACGTGTACTCCCCTAACTGCTGCTCGAACGCGTTCACTTCTTGTTTCCGCGAATACCACGAAAGTTTGTCCCTTGCCCGATTGTATTAGGCTGTCCGAAATGTTTCTTTCGTTTCATAAGGTGATAATAGATGAACAAAAATTTCTGTTCTATATTATTTCATTGAATTAGCCACGATCCATTTTGTTATATTTCTATTATTATGTTGGTGCACAATTCAATAAAATAATATAAAACAAAAGACATTGTGCGTCTATTATTTCCTTATAAAACGAAAGAAACTTCTCAGACGACCTAATATCACACGTCCTGAGACATCCTGTATATTACCAATACCGATTTCGATGGAGGAAGTAGAAAATTTCAATTTGCTTTATAGTTGAAATTAAAGACTAACTGCTTTGTAATTGTCTGTTATGTAACTGCAGAGAATCGTGGAAAAGCAGCCTGGAGAGTAGATCGTTAATCGTGGAGAATAGCGATTTTCCTTTCTATCTGTGTTCCTGGCGGCACGGCGCCGCGGTCGACGACCTTTTTAACCTGGTTGCACGCGCATTAATGCCGCTTTCTTTCGTGCCGCGCTACCATTTCACTCTCGCGCTTTTCCATTAATTTTTTTCGCTTAACCCTTCCGTCTAGCGCTGTCCTTTGTACAAAAGACATATACGCGCGTAGTGCAAAGCGAATAGCGGATAACAGCTTTTGACGAGATGTTTCCCAGGTTCCCGGTTCCAGGTTTCCTTAAAGGTTGGCTCAGTAAGTACCTGTTGTTACATTATTCTCTATTTTAATATTTGTCTCGCGACATTGTCTTTTATTTTCGTCAAGCTTTTCTTCTAAATATTCTATTCCGGTAATTTTATCTTTTCTATATATTTTATAATATTATGATATTGTTGGTTGTTATAATATTAAAGAATAATTTTGCCTACTGCAGTGACAACACAATACATCGCGGATTTCAAAAGCATTTGGTCAACGCGGAATTCTATTTTAATCTAAATTATGAACTAATAAAATTCTTCCAAGAATTCTCATGACTTTCTGTTCTACAGGATGCTGTACGTGTTACACTTGTGTGACATACTTTGAACTTTAGAAACTATTTATCTCGACAATAACAACGAAGTTAATATTTCCTCTCTATAATCGCCAAGATTTTTCAAACGCATCAACCCTATAAAACTCAACCGATGATTCAACCACGATTTTAATCAAGTCACTGATTTTATACACGTTACGTTATATTTACAACTATAGCGGCCGATATGGTTATAGACGATCATTCAACGACAAACGATAAAATCGTTTAAATAACAAAGAAAGAACTTTCAGTGGCAATCAATTCTAAATTACGTCTGAACCCGAGATGTTCCCTCACTTGTGTGGCGTTTCAGCGCGAAAAGTAAAACTCGAAAACTCGTAGAACGAGAAAAATACCCTCGTGACATACTGACACGAAATCGAGACGCGAGCAGAGAAAGAGGAACGCGGACGATATACGAGTGCGTTGAAAATCGATCGACCGATAATCCGTCGATAGAATGGCGGCCTCGTTTCTAGTTGATCCTTCAGTTAATGCGGACCACTCTCGTCGCCGTGCGTTCTGTATGGCTAAATATTTGATCTGCCAGGCCAAACGATAACCCTTATCGCGATTCACACGGCAGGCGGGCATGTAGCTTCGCAGGATAAACACGGAATAGACCGAGTCCGCCTATGGAAAGTTTCGTTTCGTTGTCTTAAGGTTTTTCCCCTGTTTCTTCCACCACGTTCGATCGAATCTACGATTCATACAGAATAGAAATCAGTGAATTCTTCGTTAAGTTTGTAGAAATATTTTCACGTTGCTCGCCGTGAGAAATACGACGTGACGTATGGAGGATCCAGCAACGTAGATATTTGACGACTGTTGCCACAGTCAACGTGTTAATTTTGATACATTTGTTTCTCCATCGAGGAGATACATTGTAGCATCGTGAAAAGGAAAAATCGCTAAAACGGTTCGATTTCAATTTGGACGAAACATCGTAAGCTCGAAGAACAAGAAATATTGGATACACATTTCGTTGTTAACCGCGATAACACGAGTTTGTGGGACGAAGTTACCCTCGAAAATTCGACCCCTTAAGAGCCAACAGATGGAAAAGAACTTGTCTAACGAAATTGAATAGTTTTCATGAATCAGGAAATTGTTTAAGCTGGTTAAAAGTTGAAAAGGAATATTTTGAATTCCTTTGATGCTTTTAACATTGAGCTTCTATGGCGATGCAAATAGTTGAAAAATAGTAAATTGTAAGTATTGGTTTTACTATTAGAATAGTGTTCACTATCGAACGTAATTGCGAGCTAGACTTTGAGACGGAAAATAGACCGATGAATAACGACCTCGGAAATGCAATTGATAAAGTTGCTTTATCTCTATGAGCATAATGATTCATAAAGAAGCGGTCGCTGGTCATTTAACATTTCAATATTTATCCTATCCGTATATTTTTACTGCATACATCGTATTATTTTCCTTTCGTCGGATCGAACCATTTCTCTTGACCTCATCAGGTAAAATGACATTTTCCATATCAGAGAAGCTTATCTCTTCGCAAACTCCACACCCCTGGATACAATTAAAAAAAACAAAAAAGAAAAAAATGTATATCAAACATGTGGCAAATAAATTAGATACACAGTGGTGAGGATAAATAAAGAGGATATACAAAATGAAAAAGATTCCAAATGTATTTTCATCTAAAACGCTATATATTGTTCGAATACACGTTACAATTTTCTGAATATTCCATTTCGTAATATAATAGAGTTGAACCTTGACTATCTATTTATACGTTTAAACTAGCCATTACACACGCTATTCGTATAATTCAATTTTTCGTGTATTTTTGCATATTTCATATTAGGTACAATTCTTATCAGACGTTCGTATCGAACAACAGCATAAATTTTTGAATAAATGTACTGCAACCTTTCTTACAAACCAAACGTTCTTTGTATTCGATATTATACGATATTAAAGTGGTTTCTACGAGTGTGCAAGGCATTCGTTAAATAAACTTGAGAATCTCGAATATTCACAAATATTCCGTAACAAAGGAAGACGTAACAAACGTTTACTAGCTAGTTAAGAGAATAATAAAGAGATGATGATGAGAGGAGAGGGAGCAGACCTTGAGCCGACAAACAGTAAACACTCATTATCAGCAGCAATGTCAAGCGAATTTCTCTCCTCTCACTTTTCGTTCGATGAACAGCTAGTAGCTGTTGTCTTAACTATAAAAACTCTCCTATGTTTTTACAAAGAGAAAAGAGAGAGAAGAGAGAGAGAGAGAAGGCAATCGTCTTTCACCTTACGCTCTTGTAAAGTTTGTATAATAAACTTTAAATGAAATTTTTATCGTAAATTCTTTTATGATATCGCAAAACCTAACGCGTGAAACTTGGAGGTCGAACATTCGAAGTGTTGAAAATGCGCTTACGAGTCAAAAATCCTGGCCATAACCCGAGTAAACGCACTTGGGATTCGAAAGTTTCATACCTGACCCATGAAAACGCGCTTTGCAGTTGAAAATTTCAAACGCGGCTGTGAAGAATCCACCTGGGAGTGGAAAATCCCAAATCTAATCCATGGAAACGCAATTGGCAATCGAACATTCCGCGAATCTTTCCGCAGTCGCGAACAATGTCGTGATTGATGTGCGAACGAGTTTCGAACGATGAACAGCGACCGTAGCGTGAGTAATATTTCGAATTATTGAAACTTAACGAATCATCGATCACATTCCGCAGAAACGTTCTACGAGAATAGATTTGTACGCTGTTCAACTCAGATAACAGATTCGACGTACGATAAAGCTGTATTGGACGCATGCGAACGGAAAAAGACGTTCCGCCATGTGTCGTTTCGAATCGCGAAACAAACATTCAGCAACCGTGAAATCGATCGAAGTAAGAGCCGATAGCGTTTCGCGATAATGCCGATCGCCTTATCGCCCCGTTTCGTCCTTGGTCGTCGTCGACTATTCCTGCTTTCAGACTGTTTTCCCTTTTTTGCGATCGACAGGCGATGAGACAAAACGAGAATTAGCATCCTTAACTATTGCCCAAGTTCCATGGCTCAGACCCTAAACGTCCAAACGTTCGATCAACAATCAGTGTAGAGGAGTACGAGACAAGGGAATTAGGATTTTTAAGTATTCTTCAAGCTCCAAAGCTCAGACCCTAAACGTCCAAACGTTCAATTAAAAATCAGTGTAGAGGAGTACGAGACAAGGGAATTAGGATTTTTAAGTATTCTTCAAGCTCCAAAGCTCAGACCCTAAACGTCCAAACGTTCGGTCAAAAATCAGTGTAGAGGAGTACGAGACAAGGGAATTAGGATTTTTAAGTATCCTTCAAGTTCCAAAGCTCAGACCCTAAACCTCGAACCGGCAAAGTCGAAGCACTTTTAAATGAAAGAGTTTGAAGTAAATTCAAAACGTAAATTAAATTCATCGTTCCGATGAACATTCTGAATTTTTGTCGTCAAAATGGGCATTGTGGTGCCTGGACAAAGGATGGATATACGGATGAATTTTTCCACGGTATTCAAAGCAAGTTTGAAGTCTTATCATGGAATATTCTTCGTGCAGTAATAAATTAAACAAATTAAATAATCGTTATATAGACACGATCATCCATGTACATATTTATTAATAATTTCGTTCAAATATTACACTTTTCGCTTATTGAAGCTACGATGAGATTGAAAGCAGTCTGAAAATATTGAACCCTATTTATTTATCACCCAGTATATTAGTCTCTGCTGTAACTTTAAAAGTCAGTGGCGAAACGATCCGAACTACCCGATGCAATTTCCACCCTTGAGCGGTTCAGTTCCTACACCGAGAACGTTTACCGAGAACCCCATCCCCTGGGAGATTTGTTCGAGGAACTAAGGCGAATTTCGTGTGTAAAACCGAGTTGTGCTCGAAGCCGGTGAAATTGAACTGGCACGCGCCAAACTTCTCTCTTTACGTACGGACACAACAAAAATTTGTCCTTTTCGTTCGGCTGTATTACACGTGTGCTATTTCACCGCAATATCGTGAACATATGACACTTATTTTTCTCTTTCATCGACGGTCGACACGCGGAGAACGAGGGCGAATTGAAACCTGGCCGAAAACCGGATGGCCAGCTTTTTGCGCTGGAAATCCACGAATATTTCGGGAGTCTGTTTTCCAGTCAATTCGATAACGTGTATCTGTGTTTCTTGTCAATTATTCTATCTGATATATCTATCGAATAAATAATAAATATAACAAACTATCGAAATAACTGTATTTTGATATAGATATTCGTTATACGTAATAAAATAGGCTTATTTAAAGAATAGAAATTTTTTGAAATTCGATGGCTACCTTCGCACGGAATGATCGAACTTGTTTAGCATAATAACGAAAGGATGAGGAAATACGGTGTATTCTAGGTTCAACGAGAGATAATATCGAAGACGCAAAAATGATGAAAATCGACGTGATCAGCAAGGAGGTATTAGGTTGTCTGAAAAATGTCCTTCTTTCGCAAACGTGTCTTTTACAACAATGCTCCCTCGTACAAACGTGAAAGCAAGTCCGTGAAATGTCGCGGTGTTTATCTCGACAGAACAAAATGGATCGTACGTAATTCGACAAAATAATATAAAACAAAAAACGTCTATTATTTCCTCATAGAACGAAAGAAACTTTTCGGTTAACCTAATATTATATGAAAATTAATAAAATAAACAACAATATATATTACACATATATTTTGTACAATTACATATATACCGTAAAAATGACAAAAGTATTAAATTTACTAATTTATTTAAATACGCATAGTACGTTTATAAAACGTGTCTACAAACGTTCGAATACTTTGGTGGGCCTGTGCAGCTTCCGTTTTACTTTTCTACGTACACTAAAACTTATTCAATTAACTTTGGCAAATAATAATGAATAATATCCTTTCTAGAAATATAACATTATAAAATCAACGCTTGGTCACCGACGATAAATACCGATCAATTGACCTTGCACGTTTACTCAGATTCATATTTAACGAATTAGAAATTACCAAAGAAATGGCAGTCGTTCGTCTGTATCGATAATTTTGTACACTTTGTTCCACCTCACAACAGAACGAAATATACTACATCATAACGCCTAAATATTACATCAAATTTGCGTACTTTTCCTATAACAAAGTTGTCCGAATCATCGCTGAACATTTTTTTAGTCCACGAGACTCGTCGTATTTTAATCGTCCTAAACGATTCACTGAAACACGGGTCACCGATGACCACCAACGGTTGCAACCAACGTATTGTTCGAAACAGGTTCTACGTCACGCCGATTCGTCCAATGAGACGCGATCGCTGTCGATTCGCGAAGGTCTCGTTCGAGCTTCGCACCCTTGGGCCTCAACACGACCTCAACTTCTAGGCTCTCCCGGCATACTTTTACCGTAACCCTGATCGCGATATTCCATTCCGGCTTACCTCAACACTCTATCTGCTCGGTCTAGATCAGTCAGCTGGATTGAAACGATTCGAACGTCTTGCCCCTTTATTGTCCTTGTGGATCGCGCTGTGTCCCCGATAAATTGTCACGAAACTGTACGCCACATCCATGTTTAACGGTGTAATCTAATATTTCATTTATTTTCTCTCTCTCTCTCTCTCTCTCTTTTTTCCTTCGTCCTTTTCGTCGATTTTGTTTCCACTCGTCGATCAATTTATTGATTTATGATTTTATAGAGGATATATGATAAATGGTTCGTACATAAATATAGATCAAAAAGTCAGGTTTCTATTTCGAAGAGCAAAAGACGAGTAAAGGTAGGATTTGATCTCGTCAGGTTATCGAATTATTATGGAATAAAATATTTCTGTAATTATACTGATTTGATTTCTAATGAACTGGTGTATTGACGTGGAGAATAAGAGAACTGAAATAGACCTCGAAGGAAATAAATTGACAGCGCAATAACGCGATAATTCACGAAATGGGACCAATTTTAGTTCGCGAGACATTAGAACGCAGTTAAAATATTGAAATATGAATTTAAAATTTTATTTCAATTATTGACAGAATTTCTTAGGTGTGTGCATTGGCGTTAGGTTTCTTAGATATCGCAAGTTCCATAGAAGTTAGTAGAAAATATCGAAACGAAAGATTCTCTTATATTTATTCTCTTCCTTCCCTTATACTATAAATATACATATTTATTCCAAAATTTCTTAGGTGTATACATTGACGTTAAGTTTCTTAGATATCGCAAGTTCCATAAAAATTAGTAGAAAATATCGAGACGAAAGGTTCTCTTATATTTATTCTCTTCCTTTTTCTGTACTATAGATATACATATTTATTCCAAAATTTCTTAGGTGTGTGCATTGGCGTTAGGTTTCTTAGATATCGCAAGTTCCATAGAAATTAGTAGAAAATATTGAAACGAAAGATTTTCTTATATTTATTTTCTTCCTTCTTTTATACTATAGATATACATATTTATTCCAAAATTTCTTAGGTGTGTGCATTGGCGTTAGGTTTCTTAGATATCGCAAGTTCCATAGAAATTAGTAGAAAATATCGAGACGAAAGATTCTCTTATATTTATTCTCTTCCTTTTTCTATACTATAGATATACATATTTATTCCAAAATTTCTTAGGTGTGTGCATTGGCGTTAGGTTTCTTAGATATCGCAAGTTCCATAGAAATTAGTAGAAAATATCGAGACGAAAGATTCTCTTATATTTTTATTTTCTTCCTTCTTTTATACTATAGATATACATATTTATTCCAAAATTTCTTAGGTGTGTGCATTGGCATTAGGTTTCTTAGATATCGCAAGTTTCATAGAAATTAGTAGAAAATATCGAGACGAAAGATTCTCTTATATTTATTCTCTTCCTTTTTCTATACTATAGACATACATATTTATTTCTTTATGTTCATCGGATAAACAAATTATCTTCCTGTCAATGAAACATCTTTTTCTTTCAACTTAGAAAAAACGACGAGAAAAAGAAGAGAAAAGAAGAAAAAAAGAAGAGCATGACATCGTCGTTTATACATACATATGTATATACAATATATTTATGTCTTCTAAATCGGTATACGTGATGTTGAAAACAGCGGCGACGAAGGAGCGTCGGGACGCTGGCGTTTTCTGCGCAGATTGCTCAACGACACTCTCGGATCAGGTTCGATCGGGTGTCAAGGTCACGTCGTCGCTTATTTTTACATCTAGATTTCGAGAACTCGAGAACTCCAGGCTTGACGATAAGGGACAGAGTCTCGAGACTCTGACTTTCATCTTTCGCTCTGTTCTGTCATCTCTTTTTATTGTATGGCTTCATTGTGTCTAGTAGATCATCTCGAGAGTTCATAGAATATTCACTATATTTTATGGCGAATACATGTATGTATGTATATATGTACGTCTCTTCGTGATACGTTGTAAATGTAGTCATTTTCTTCATTATAAATATCCTTATTTCGATCCAATAATCCTTGTTTCATTGAAAGTGATGGTAATATTTTCATTTTTATATGGGAAAATAACATTTTAAAAGTATTAGAGTGATTTTATCTAAATTTTTACTCGAAAATTTCTATGAAGAAAAAGTCCGAGATTTCGAGAGGAGACAAAAATCGTTTAACAACAGAAAAGTTCAAACAAAAGAAAATCTTTCAGCAACAAAGAAAAGACAAAAATCCTTTCAAGAAAGAACTCTGGAAATTACGTAAAAAATCCCTAAATGAAATACCAAAATTTCCAAACAGTCTCTAACGTTAATATTCTGATTATTGATTATTAGCGGTTTAATATTTTTAATTAATAATATTTTGTTTCGTGGACTGGTTATAAGTTATTGTCGTGCTTTATAAAACTAGTCAAAAGAAAAAAATGCATTAAATCTCTATACGTTTGTCGCACGTAACCAGCCATAAACGAATATTTTATATATTTTTGTATATTTGTGGAAATATGAAAATTGTCCTTATTTCAAAGACACTAATGTTACTTGTAACAATAATTATCACAAATTATTAGAAATATGATTAATTTGGCAAGACACAAGCAAAATATTACAATTAAGTAACACGAAACTCGATACGGTGAAACTACAAACGATTAAGTGGAAACGGATCGTCTTTGATCAGACATACTTTCAAACCGCGCAGACTTGTGATTCGAGGAACGTTCAAATATAACACTGAAACGTAGATGATTTTTGCGCGAAGTAATTTTACCAAACGAGAGCTTCTCATTCTCTTGAACGACAGAAATAAAGAACCGTCTCGTTTTCTAAAAGTCGTTCGAGTGAAATCTTTCTGATGAAGCGAACGCGACAGCAAAGCGGAAGAAACGAACAGAGCTGTTCCGTCGTCGAAAGCTACAACGTCCTCGATTATAAACGAGAATCGATATGTGTTTTTAGTAAACACGGTTGATTTATTGGCTCGGATTTAAAGTTACATAAAAGATATCGTACTGATAAGAAGCGAGTTCTGAAGATACTCCATTTCGCTTCTTCTATGTTCTACTTTTATTGATCTTTATTTTTTAATCAAAATTCAAACAATTGATCGTTAAAACTGATTTAGACAATTTGTAAAAAGCAAGGTACATAGCTAAGCAATTAAATAATAACGTAAATTTCAACACTACACTGGAACGAAATGATACCGAAATGATTTATCATAAATTTGACTTGTTTATGAATTATTTATAAATATTAATTTCCGTATAATAAATAGATACCTAATTCACTCTATGATAAATAGTACGGTTTAATTCACTGAAATAATCAACATCAATGTACACGTGACAATTACTATTAATAATTCATAAGAATAGAATAATTCCGTGACAATAATATCGTTCAATAATATCCTTAAAAATTCTTTATCTTATAAAATATTCAACAGAAAGTCGTAATACGAGAAACATGAAAAAATATACGCAGCATTGATCTCGTTTTCGTCCCCATTGACTTTGAATCCTGTCCATTTGCGGCCCCCATTCTTCGGCAATTGCATCAGGCAAGTATAGGGTGGAGAATAAAATCCGTAACTCGGTAAGGAGATTTATTTCAGCCAACTGATCCTACGTAGTAGCGGATGATAAACGACCCGTGTCACCGGTAACTTGGACAGCCTGAATTTATTATCTCGGATCAGAAAAAGAGAGAGAGAGAGAGAGAGAAATAGGGAGAGGAAAAAAAGTATAGCGTCTCCCTTCTACTTTTCCGGGAAAATGACGGTAGGCAGGTGTCATTAATCGGCGAGAGAACGCGGAAGACGCGTACAATCGTTTTATCGTGCCACGTATCGAACGTAGAAAAAATAAATGACAAAGGGACCGATGTTTGCTGACTTTTGTTCTTCCCTTGTGTATTTTCGATACGGTCGACCTTCTTTCGGTTGTTGTAGAGATTTTCTCAAGTTTCTCAACTACCAATATTTTTATGTTACGCAATATTAGATCGAGGATCGGCGGAATTAAGGATCGAATTTTTGTTAAGAGATTCCTAATTGCTTGCAATGGTATACAGATTTTCCCAGCCATTGAATTCATATTTTTATTTATTTCACGTGAACACAACTAAGAAGGTAAAGACTAAATAGAAATTTGTTACAGTAAATGTTATATCAACCGCTTTTATTTCAGCATCATTTTTATTCTTTGTACATATAAAATTTCCATAAATACATAAACATCCGCTGGCGAGTTATAATCTTAGGAACTGAAAGGACGAGGTGCGTGGAGAATTTATTCTTATGGCCATAAAATCCAACGAGAACGGGACGATATCAAGCGAAAATAGACACGGAAGTTCCTCTTTGAGATTTCATCCCCTTTCCAAGAAGTGGCTACGATGAAAAAATATGGGGAAGCGGATGGCCAGGAACGATACTATTGAAACCGAATAGGGAGGGTGGAATCAAGGGATGTAAGTGTTCTAGGGTGGCAGAGTATATTCTGGTTGCTGTTGTGTCCAATAAATATTCAAAATGGTGTTACGAATTGCTCTGTAATCGCAGATGTAAATTATAACGATCTGTAATTTTTTGCACGCAATTGAATCATTAATATTAATATTAATAAAATTCAACAAGCCACAAATTACCAGGTATCAGCGTCGATTAATTCTCTTGCGCAATACCAACGAATTTGCTTCATTATAATACGATCATATTGCATACGCTGTATCATATTGCACCGAAATCATTGAAAACACGTTTCCCTAAGGTAGCTATTTCTTAGATTTCCTTGTTTTCCACTTGCAACAAAGATGTCTTCTTTTATTCGAAGAAAATAATTCAAACGGAAGAGCACTAGTAATTCATAGATTAATATAAAACTTTTGTAACATAAATTCTGCACAAACATTTCCCTTCGTTAGAAACAATAAAAATAGACTGCGCTCTCGCACTGTACGTTTCTACCGAATTTCGTAATTACAACGGACTAAAATATTAAAAGATAAAACAGAAAGAGAGAAATGAAAGAAGATGCAAAAGAAGCGGAGTTATCGAAAAGCAACTCAATCGTCCCTTTATTCGCTGTGACGAGGGCAGGCACAGGAGCAACAACGCGTGAACGGTCGTATCGGTCGTATCGGAGTGTCAGGGTGCGCGCGTGCCTCGCCGGGTAGGCGTACGCTCGTAAATCCTCCCTTCGACGAGGGGTAGAAAGATCCGGGCAAGGTTGCTTTCTCGCACGGGTCGTGACCTTGCCACGTGGAGGCTCGTGCACGAGCCACGGTGGGAGGCCTCGAAGGACGAGGGAACGTTCACCCGGAAGAACGTCACGGGCCTAATAAAGGGGAGCGTCGATCTCTCCGACACCCTTCGATCATGACCATCCATCCACGGGCTCGCGAATGTAAAGAAAAAAAAAAAAAGAAAGAAGAGAGAGAGAGAGAGAGAACGAGAGCTAAGAGCAATGGTAAACCCTGGATAATCTCGTCGAAATTGTAAGTCGCCGAAAAAAAGCGGTTGTGGTGCGTAGGTAAGTAAGCTGTTAAGAGGAAGCACGGTAAGAAAACGTAACAAACAGAATGGTCCGAGAGTCAAGAGTTTGTAAATTTGATTTCGCTGATTGAAATTGTATTGCCCGAAGGGAGTTGAGATTTTCCTTCGCACGTTTTTAATTACAGGTTTTACGACCCGTTAAGTATTGCTAAGCTGTGAACGATGTTTACGGGAGATTAAAATGTACAAGAACGATGCGTCTAACACGCGAAGTATGTGAAACGTTGAAAGTTTTATAAGCTTGGTTTCGAGGAAATTCTTCGCTGTTTCTTTTTCCCACGTACCAAATCAGACTGCAAATTTTCCTAAACCCATTTCCCATATGTCGTATCCTAATCATCAGACACCGGAAATAAATTTTGAAATATGTCGTTTTGGGGGAAAGATATTTACCTCGTAAAGCGTGTAAATATAACCCACCAATTACTCACATAAAATGGTCACTTTACTACTCACGTAAGAAAAATGAGATTCGTTGCTCTATAAAAAGAAATAATTTCATCCGGTCATGTCAATTCGACGCTTGAAGTTTTCATTTGTCAGATTTATTTGCGAATAAGATTATTTTCAAACTTTTGTGAAATGGAGCTAGTAATTATTAGTGGCAGTTAAGAAGACCACTGTAATTTTGTCTGTCGCAAATTTCTTATAATAGGATTAGGACGTTTATTAAAATATAACGTTGAAGGATAAAGGACAGTATGATCACATACGATTGACGATGTTACTATATTAAAAAACGTATTAACTTTAACGTATGTTGTGCAAGGACTTCTTTTAAGGGAAAATTACAAGGAAAATCGATGTGACGCTTCGATAACGTTCCTCCACGGACGAATCCCTTGATTCCTCTTGGTCGAGTCGTATTAAATCAACAACCAAGAAAATCGTTTCCAGTCGAGAAAAAAGATCGTTCGAGCGCTAAAGGAGATGAAAACTTCGAATAAGTTACGTTCATAAATTTCAGATTTTTGTTGTAGGGTAGTTCATACGAAAAGATTTCGAAATTATGAAATTTATTTTACAAACGGCATAATAGCATGATTTATCTCAATAAACCCTAACTGTAATTTAAGTTATTAAACTGCGATTGGTACGCAAAAGCTCGACGAAGGTTCCAAAAACGTGCAACGACAGAAATATGATTTAATATAAATTTCACGTGATAACAATCCAAACTTTTACAAATTTATTTTCAAAATGACACAATAACATAATTTGTCTCGATAAATTCTATTAACTGCTCGTGAGTTAAAATATTAAACTATCATACGGTTTTACACAGGAGCTTGAACAACTATCACGAACGTACGACGATAGAAAGGTAATTTAATATAAATTTTTATATAAAATTCCCTGCTTCGAGCTCGTAAACCGTACTACGCCTATTTGCTTTCACAAATAGTATCAATGCCGCGTATAATCTCGATTTTCTATCAGCCTTCGCGTACTATTGCACACACGAGTTGGGTTCGTGAATGACGATAAGAAATTCTCTTTTGATCCAATTTATCCAGCTAAACGTTGCACCGATATATTACTGTTATTTCAGTATAGCATTATTAAATCTCTCCCCAGTGACTTTCTTTACAGCTATTTAAGTTGCAGTAATTATCGTTCTTAACTTTCGTAAGTCGTACACTTAGCACTCGTTTCGTTATAACTTGTCGCGATTCGAACAGTTACACTGTTGAATTTACACTGAACTGTGTACACACGTATTATTACACTGTACTATGTTTGACTGTGACTAAAAGTAGGTTTAGTTCGAAAGAAGATTAAGTGTTATATATATAGCATTCCTTATTTCTAAACTGTGAATGTGTATGGCAATTCATATTTTAGTGGATATAAATAAAAAGAAAAAAAAAAAAAAAAATATGGACTTTAAGCAAAAATTTCTTTCATTCGGAAAATAGAACGAACATTGTTACACTATACTATTACATTTATATCTGTACATTTAACTATGAACGTTTGTATTTTTCTTCTGTTTTTACTAAGCCAATTTAAACCTCTGCGAAAAGGTCACTTAGACTAACTGGAAATTTATTTACGGTATGATTAATATAAGGTATGGTAATTAATTTATTTACGTAGTTCGTTAGACTAATTGGTAATTTATTTACAAGTCGATATTTGATATTAAAGGTAATAAGATGAAAATACTTTGGTAAGATTATATTACATAAAGATGTAAATTAGAAATAAGGTAACAATTAGATCAGGAAATAAAAATAGGTTTAAAAATTTTCAAATGAAAAAGGCACGAGATACATAGCTGTGATTATATTCTAATACGTAATTCTGTGATCTCAGCTATAGCCATGTAAATGAATGTCCTTGGTAGCGATTTCTTTGCTCGGCAACTGCCTACGTTGATGTCTGCTCGAGAGTCCTTTTTGTGAAACCCTTTTCTCTCGTCTCCTTTCTACACCCCATCTAATAAACTCGTTTTGGTTTCGTGTCAGAACTTCTAAGGATATTTTTTTCGTAGCTCGCTGTAACTTTTATCAATTTTTGTTCCAAAAGTGGAAAATAAATTTCAAAAGAATTCGTAAGACATCGATTGGAAATAAACGTTTAAAGATACATCTTCGAAGAAGAACGACTGGGAACGAATTTAAAAAAGAAATTTCCGAAGGTTGAATAGAAATGGGAAATTTCTCTTTTTCTTTCAATAAATAATAAAATACAACAGCAAAATTTGATGTCGCAATTTATTACAGAGTGGTAGTATTTCTCTACTAAAAAATGTAGCAAAAGATATAGAAGACAATTTTGAATTCAACGAGAAGTGATTCCTCGTAATCCGAGAATTATCACGGATTAACAAAATAGCATCGCGTTATCATCGATTGACGTCTTGATTCGATTTTTTGATTATTGAATTTTCAAAAAACGCTCGCTGAAACATTTGAACGAGAGAAAAGCACGATATCGTCAATTACTGTCGATTTTGTGACTTTTATGTTATCTAGTAGCTAACACAGATACTTCACCATCGGGCAGCTAAAAACGAGAATAACCTGTCAAGTTCAAAATACAAGGTTTTTAAAAACATGTGATAAATCCGCGAGGTTTTTTTTTTAGAGCTAGCGACTAAAGTTACAGCAATGTTTATGAAATATTTGAGAGTGGCAAATATACATATTTAATTGCAAATCAGAATAAAAATGTAGGCCCCACGAAATGGGATTTGCTGAATATAGCATAATGAATTTTTAAATTGCTTCCTTTTAAAAGAGCAGAAAACAAGGTTTACTTGGTTTTTTCTTTCTTATCTTTATCGAACTTTTATCAATTAAATTTTTAATTACCACAAGACATTTATACAAGCTACTTAACAAATAATAACTTGATCTTTTTGTACAAAGATATCTGTTCATTCTTTCGGGATAAGAGTAAAATCATATGAATGAAACACGGGTGATACGAGATGAAAAATATCCACAATTACCATCGAATGGGAAAACCAAGATAGAAAAAGAGAAGAAATTGTCACGAAATACCCAGACAAGCCAGCCGAAAGACTTGCATTAAAAACAATAAAAATCATCCGACTACAAACGACAAACGACACGCGTCATTCGTCCGACAACGAACGAAGCGCGAAATAGAAAAGAACTGAAAAAAAAGGACGGAACTAGAAGAAGGATAAAGATTATTGTACAATATTCGGACACGTTGTCGATAAAGAAAGAAAAATCCATTCATACAGCCTTTTCGGATTACACGAAAAATCTCTACGATTAAAATCATCCGCCTACAGAAATCGACGAACAAACAGCAAAAAAGAAAAGAAGCGAAATCAAGGCGAAGGTGGAGGAAGAATAAAAATTATTACAAAACACCCAGACAAGTTATCTAAAGAGAAAGAGAAATCTGTTCTTTCGCGATCACGTTAAAAGGCGAACAAAACCGAACGAACGGACAAGACGAAATCAAAAATAAACAATGGAAGCAGAAGGCATAAAAAAGCAAAGGAATAAAAATAAAAAATAAATATTGCAGTGAAAAATCACGTGCATCAACGTTTCTCGTCGCTTGTCGTTCCACCGCGAGTTAGCGAGGCAGAAGAAACGAACAAAAAGAAAAGCAAGAAAGGAGGGAAAGATAGCGAGACAGCGACAAAAAGGGGGTTGGAGAGGGAAGGCGGGAGGGAAGATAGAAAAAGCAAGGGGGAGGACAAAGTGTCTCGCACTTGCATCCCGTAGGAGGCGCGGTTTGCGCTCGAAGCGGAAAGAGCGGACGATGCAAAGTCTCATTGAGATCCACATCCGCCGCCTCGTTGTCTCGCGCATTGATAAGGGGGGAGGGTTTCTCTCGCGCAAGGGGGGATGCTCTGACCGTTCTCGAATGTGTCTGCGACCTCGCTCGGACCTTGAACGCGCTCCTTAAGCCGAGCAGAGCCGGCCGCTTTTATTAAGCCAGATTCACACGTCGACCCCACTGTTTGAACAGTCTGGACGCTACAGGAACTAGTTTATGGTGGGTTAACCTCGCAATTTTCGACCAGTATGACGCAAGATTTTTTGAAACATATTTAGTCTGCCACATTGACCATTTTTCTCGTAGATTTTCAGATAAAAGTAACAATAGCCATCCGGTGTGAACATCCCGTTTTGAGTCAAATTACAACACTTTTTTGGCGTGTCGCGGAATTTTAGAAATTAGTTTATGCGCGAGATGAAAAAGGGTGAAAACAGCTGGGTTAATGCTTCTTGATAAGAAACGTCGGGCTGCTTCGATGAGCACCTTAGAAAATATACGAGGCCATCTGAAAAGACGAATTCGATCTTCACAGGACTGATCGACGTTAATAACGGTCGTTAATAAAATGTATCCACGAGGCTATTCACTCTATTTTTATTTGGAAGATTTTTTAACGAGAGCAACAGCATTGATGTAGACCAAGATATTAATATCAAGCGACTCACTCCGAATACATATGTATTTCAACATAATTATTAATATAAATAATTTATAGGATTGAATGATGCGAGAAGAATATAGACTGCAGAATGAACTTTGATTTATGTTCTGAAAGAACTTTGACGGTAGGTGTAATAATTATTAATCCGTGAATGTTTATGTAAATTCAAATTTTTAAGAGCACTAAACTAAAGAAATGAAAGAAACAAAGGTTTCTTCGCTCACTAAATACCGTTAACTACACTTCAGATGTAAAGAAGCTAAACAGTACATTGTACTTAAAAAACAGAAAAATTTAATCTGCATAAAGAACACTTTTTCTCGTTTCACAATAGTAAACGAATAAAGTGGTTTGTCCACGATTAAGAGACGCATGAATCGAGCTTAAAACGCTCAGTCAGCGGTTAAAATAGGGAGGAGGAGGGCTGGATACCGGACGAATCGTGGTGTGTGCGTCCATGAGGACGTCCTGGAGGCTAAATCCCAGTCTGGGAATGTAGTGCGTTTGCCCAGGGACAGCACACACGGCCAAGAGTGGCAGTCAAGGGTGGCCTCGAGTCGGCTACGTCCGCTGGAACGACTCCTTTGAGAAGACAATGCCCGACATCGGTCCGGCCGATAATTGAATTCCGAGTATGAACGAGCTTCATGTGCAGCTTTATGCCGTTTCTCGCGGCTCTCGATCTCCCCTTTCGACGCCGTGAATCGAGACACGATCGAATGGACAATTTCGTTCGTCCGCGTTCGATCGATTCAAACGCGATGATACGTACTGCGTGTCTTCGAAGAACTCGAAAGACGAGCAACAGAAATAAGAAAATCTTCGATCGTACGTAAGGCTGAATTTTCTCTTTTCTTTTTAAGTGTCTTGAAATAGTATCCTATCTCTGTTCAGAATCTGAATCCGATGTATTAATTACATTCGTAAAAGGAAACTAGTTAACGACGGACAAAGTAAGAAAAGAAATTGCAAAGTGAAACATTTCAGGATAATTTACAAGTATCCTGTTGAAAGGATACATCTGCAATTATATTAGGTTTTCCGAAAAGTGTCTTTCTTCCGCAAACGTGTTTTTTACAATAGTGCAGCTTCGTACAAAGGTGAAATCAAGTCTGTGAAATGTCGCGGTGTTTATCTCAACAGAACAAAATGTACGTAATTCGACAAAATAATATAAAACAAAAAACCTTGTGCGTCTATTATTTCCTCATAAAGCGAAAGAAACTTTTCGGACAACCTAATACTTTGGATCTTATATATTATAGGATCTCTTTTTTATTAGAATTTTTGCAGCTTCATAAATGTTGCAAGAGGCTTACGTTGTATAGGAAAATTAGCCCTGATAGTACAAGGTGCGTGTACAAATATTATCAAAAATTGGTCAGACGGAGAATTTGTTGCGTGTAACGAAGAGTGGTGAATTGAACTTTGTAGATTTGTTAAAACCCATTTTCATTTCATACGACTTCTTCTTCGAGTTACTATTCGACGGATAAAAACAAATTCTAGTTTGAAAGTAATATACGTAACAACCGAAATTAAAGTCGTACTGTGCGACAAGCAGCAACGTTCCATCTAAACCTAGAATTAAATAAATGTCATTTGCAACTTAGTTTGCCATTCTACTCATTTCTATTCCCATCCAATTTCAAACAACCCACCTATTCCACCGTCTCGTATGATACTCCAAAATCTAAATTAGCCATTGCTGCACGATATTACCTCATCCGCAAGGACTACGAAAGATGTTGGTACGATGTATGTATTTACTACGACATTCACACATTGATCAATTAGGTCTAGCATGTTAAATTTCTTAGTAGCACTTTCATAGCAGTGCAAAAAATCAGTGCCATGAGAATGAAATGAGGGAATCTGATAAAAAGATATTCTTCAATGGAAAATGAAGCTGATATACAGCGAATAGGAAAAATTAAAAAATTGAAACACGATGAATTTTGGCAACTTTTATGCTAAAAGTTTGTGCTAAAAGTTGCATAAAATCGTGTATTCTGTGGCATGTAGCATATTTATCGATTACTCTTGTTAAATATAAATTCGTATCATAGAATTACGGTGTCTTTACATACCTTCATGTGTTTACGATAGAAGATAAAAGGAAGCTTAACATTGATACACTATGAATTTTCCGCATTCTTCGGCTATTATAACTTTAATACTAAAAGTTTTTTATATTATTGGTAACAGTCGTATTGCATGTATTATATATAATATCCCGTGTATATACGTCATATTTATTCGTTGCTCTTATTAAATATGTTGAAGTAACTACTTCAAGAAAAATTCTACGTCTTTATTTACGTATATCCGTGACCTGGAGACTGCTAAATATTCGCAAAATATTCTAAATAAGGAGCGATGCATATTATTGTATCCTTGGATATACAGTATGTTTTGGGTTGCAAGGTCTAGGAACGAAGGAACTAATAAACAGATTTCTATTTATGTTCCCTGTAGCCTCTAGCCCAAGCTATAAGGTTAACTTTTTTTGGTAATGTCCTTTTGCTATAAACATATGAACGTGCTCGTTATCATTCCATTGTATTGTAACACTAAGAGAGTAAGGATCTGTATCAGCATATACTTATACATTATACTTATATCTTTAATTATTTCAATATACTTTTCTATTACAAATTCATGCACTCGTTCTTCAATCGGTGAACCTCAACTTCAACAAAATACAAACCCATCTTGTAATTATGTTATGGTGTCTTTGTAAGCATCTGATTCTATAAATTTTTTTCCGCTCACTGTAAGTACTAATACCATTCTTCTAACTATTATGTAAAATATAATTACACAAACAACAGTGCGAATCAAAGAAAGGAACGTACCAGGTGATGAAGTAAAATAAATAAAAAGCTAAGAGAAGAGATCAAGCGGAACAAAGGTGAAAACGAGGCGACGCACCCGGATAATTCCGTCGTTACGAGTTCTGACGTTCGTTCCACCCACGACTTTCTCGTCCCGTGGCAATCAGAGTAGTTTGAAAGCGGGGGAGCGCGTGCTTTAATACCAGTAGATGCACTCCGTGCTCGTATAATGCAACGTTAGGTAGGCGGGGTTAGGAAACCAGCCAAATGGGGAAAAAGAGGGTAGGTGGAAAGTGCAGGAAGCAAGGGGTAAAGTTAGCGATAGGACACGAAGAGGTGAGATAGGTTGCGTGGCAACCGACGCCCACGAAGTGCCACGCGCCGTGACCCGCTATGGGAATTCGCTGCTAGTTGGTATCATTGCCCCGTTCGATTCCTCGAAGAATCCTACACCAACCCCGTTCCTTCACCGTGCTTCGAAACCCCGGCCAATTATGCAACACAGCTCGCGCAACGATTAATCCTTGTGATTCACCCCGTGTTTACTACCGGTTTTCAACTGTTAAACAGGTTTATTGGTTTCTTCTTCCTTTTTCCATTTTATTCCGTTTCCTCTTCTTGCCTTTTATTTTTGGCTGCAGCACACTGCGGCTATTTATGCAAATTCATAATTTTATGACTGAACGAATGATAGAGGTACGAAGTATTAAAAAGTGGAGCAGCTAAAAGTAAATGCTAATTGTTTTGCTTATTAAATAACGTAGATATAATTACAATATTTCATAGAAGCGTGGGACAAAAATAATGCGGATATTGTAATCCACGTCACCGAGTTCAATTACTGGGCTAATAAGGTGAAATGAATAAAATAAGCTGATACTGCTAAAAATATTTAATATAGAGTTAAACTGCGAATATTTATTATTTATGTAAATTCGTATTTTTATGAATAGAATTCAAAAGGTGGAACACCGGTGGATAATAATTGTTTTGTTTCTTAAATATTGTAAATATGGTTACAATATTTCACTTACATGTATCGAGCATTTCTTTTTTTTTTTTTTCTAGTAGGCAGAGCCTGTTTCTGAAATGTATTGAAATATTCAGGGGTGATATTGCACGGCACTAAAAACTAAGTTGCAAGAAAACGGGCACTTAAGGAGTAACGTCGCTTGCGTAAAATATTTCCGAATTTCGAATTCACAAATGTGTCTTGTAACTTCGGGGCGAGAAACGAACTACGTGATACGAGGACATTTTTAAAACGATGCTTAAATCGTTTTAAGAGCATGGCTTCAATTTTAAATCCTGTTCCAGAAAAAGAAGAAGATAATGGAACAATTAATAGACGATACTTTGTTTTTCTGGACGACGAACATCGAGAAGAAAATTCTCCTTCACTTCTAACTGGTGTACTTTCTGCATCTTATGAAATCGATTCTATTATCATTTCTTAACAAATCGTTCCCAATAATCCTCTTTGTTTTTCCCGGTTTGAGAATAAATAAATAATTTTAATTCTATGTACCATGATTATAACTTAACAAATACGATTTGGAGATGATGACGTTAGAAAGAAATTGCCAGGTATAAAAGAAAAATACAAAATCGATGCTTTATAACAAAGAAATTAAAGCGGAAGTAATTTTTATTACTTATAAAAAATATCTATAACATGTAGAAATTTAGTTAATGCGTTTACACTACGAGAATTTAGCGATCATAAATTTTCCTAAAAATTTCCACAACATTCTCTTAAATATCATTTTTCTTTTTAATATATTAAGCTATCAAATAACTTTCATCGAATATTGTGTACCAGAAAACAGTCCCGAAATAAAAGTGTCTTTCCTTTGGATTAACAAATTTCCAATTCTTCCAGTATTTCCTCGAATACTTTATATATTACCAATCGCTTATTATGTAAATGCAAACTTCTACAGTTTTAAACCAGAAGAAACCACTATTTTCGTAGAAGCAAAAACTTGAAAAGGGAGGAAGCGATTGCTCCGAAAAGTAGCCATGAACCAAAAGGTGGATTTTTCGGGATAAGGAATAAACGCATAAATGATAGACAAGATATTCTGTATAATTCACCAGACAATGTTTATTCAGACGACCTCACAACTCCCAAGCGTACAAAACGACGTGCTCACTGGGCAATATGCGGGGCTGCGTTTGTATTCTTGCAATTGTAATACAGTACACTTTCGGTATGTTCATTTTTCCGTACAATGTTTTTTTCTTATTTTTTATTCATTCCACCATTCAATATTATCGTTTATTATTATTATTATGATTTTTTTTTACGTTTTCTCTTCATCCCTATATCTTTGTTGTTTTGCGCTCTGTCTTGCACTGTTTCTCTCTCGCTCTTTCTCTCTCTCTCTCTCTTTCTCTCTCTCCCTCTCATATCAAGTTTCCACCAAGAAACAACAGCTGCTTGCATCCTCCTTTTCTTAATGGATAGAGAAATATATCATACTTTATGTATCGTTTACTATAATAATCATTATGTGTAGTTTATGCATAACAAGTATTACGAATATCAACGCTAGTTCGCTTGCGGGGACATATCCAGGGTATTGAGGACAAGGATTGTGAGAGAACTCGTTGGGAAACTTGGACATGGAAAGGACAATTATACTTGGACGAACTGGGGGATTTGCTGAAGAGACGATAGCGATTCGATCTGTGGATAATAGCTTGAGATACGGAAAAATCGCAGCCAGTGTGCACGTAAACGTACGCTTGACACGGCTACGACGATACGGATGGACAACTGTTCACATGGCTGGATTGCTCTCTAAGCGGGGACTGGCTAATATGCTGCAGGAAGGAAACAAGGGGATGTTCGTTTCGTAGAGGTTATCGATAGGTGACAGCAAGAAGGATTCAAGGGTCAAAAAACGAGTCAAGGGAGCGTGGTGTACGTGTATGTTCGTGTGTGTTATGTGTGTTGCGCTTTGTGATACACAGCGTAAAAAGGGGAGGGAATGACTTTGTCCTCGAGTACAATAAATACACAGAGTGGTTTCACTACGAAGCTTCTTCAAGGTTGTGTGTAAACGTGTGTGAATTTGTCTGCGTGTGTGGATCGAGGGGATTCGAACGGTGCTGCGCTCAAAAAAAGTAGCGAGACAACGGTTTTTATGCGTGCCCATCGAGCAATTCTTTTTTTTTTCGCGTCACTTTTTGCCCTACCATTTTTCATCCTATCACTTCCTTCCTCTTTCTTATTCTTGTTTTACTCGCGTGTATGATGTTACCGGTTATCGTTTCTCTTTCTCGCGTTGTTCTTCGTGTTTCGAGCTGACCTATGCGTTTTTTACTTTGCTTCGTGTCTATACGCGTGTGTGTATATATGTTTTATGTGGTTTTGTTACATCAAAGCGTGTGTTTCTTCGTGTATTTTCTCTAGGTTGTTGTTGTTGTTGCTGCGTTTTTCTCGCCACGATTCACTGTTTTACATTCCATTATGGTTTTTTTTTTCATTGTGTTCTATGCCTTATCTCTCTCCTGCACCGATATGATACTTCTCGGTGTCATACTGTACTACAGGGGGCATAAGGGGGGTGGGGCGGGCGTCTCAACAACACGTCGGGGGCGACCCGCCGCGTATATAACTTCGCACTGTATGTTTTTTCATCTCTTTTACACGCTTGTTCGCTCTATATTTTCCCCTACATATTTCTTTCTCGCTCTCGCTTTCTTTCCTTTCTCACCGAGCATTTCGTTTTTCTCGAAAAAAAAAAAGCAAAAAACTCGTCCACTCGCGCCTTTCTAGGACTTAACCTTACGAATCTACTATTTACACTGCGCCGTTGTTACTTTGTATGGTTTCTTTAACGCCGAATTATTACACCACGCGACTTCGCTTTCCTCCGGATTTTCTTTTCATTTCTTTCTTTCCTCTCGTCGTTTTCTATCTTTCTTTGTCACTCTTCGTATTCTCTGACTCTCTACTTCTTGCTCACGCACACACACGCATCTCACACGCTCTCCTATCATCGTCATACGCGTTCTCCGCCTCTCCTCTCCGTCTCTCTGTAAACGTGTCTTTTCTATGGCTGTATCTATTCCTGTATATATTTATCTGTCTATGTATTTTCTTTAATCCATCACTATCTTGCAACGACACGCGACACCACGTGCGAGCACGCTCCGTCGCATGTCTTTTTTTTTGTCCCATATCTCTTTCTTCCCGTTTTTTTTTTCTTTTCTCGCGGGCTGAACAACACGACTGTTTAGATGATTTCTCGCAAGTTGCTTCGCGATAAGGAGAAACAACTCGACGCGACCCGAATTCTGAGGTTGACATCAGAAGTTAAAGAGAGATGGTTGATTTAAAACTCGTTTATCCGATGGAGACGAGAGGCATGATACGTTTTACGGCTTATAAAGGTACTACGTACGGTTGATTGCAAACTCTGGAGGCCGCGACGGGCCGGGTCAGTCTCATATACATGTTCTGAATGAAACATCGTCTTTTTTTTTCATTTTCTACTATTTAAAACCATTTTAAAATGCGCGCTTTCCCGACTGAAGACACACAGTCACTCGATCTAAAAAGCCGTTTGTTTTTACCTCTTCCTTCTTTCTTTCCTCGGTTTTTCTTCGCTTCAACTTTCCTCCTTCTATACATATATCTTTTATCCGCGTCTTCGTGTTTTTACGTTTTTTATTATACTTTTGTTGCGATTTTTGCCCCGACTCACTTGCACAAGCACGCTCACGTTCCATTCGTTCGTTTCTGTTGCTCTTATTATCGCTTGTTTTTTTTTTGTGTGTGTTTGTTCCTGGTCGATTTCATGCACGCATACTCTTTCTCTCTCTCCCTTGCGCTCTGTGTTTCTCTCTTTCTCTCACATTCGTACGCTCGTCTTTTTTTTTCTTTCCCTACGCGCACATACACAAGATGATAACGTTTCTTTTTTACGATTATTATACCTTACACATGTTACAATAATATTAATTACTTGTAATAATATTCAATAATTATAGTAGAGTAGATGATCGATGAATGAGGTGGAGTACTGTACAGGATGCGCGATTTCCATGATTATCACATGTAAGATAGATTACTCAATTTTTTCTGTAACATTCAATCCTCCTCTCCTTCTTCCACTTCTTTTCCTCACCTTTACTGCTCCCTTTTTCTTCTTCTTATTTCCTTTATTATAAAGGGGCATCGACACGCTATCTCTCAAGATCGTCTAGACCAGATAGCTCTTCTTCTTGTTTGCTGTTGTTCTCACAGTTTTGTCGATAAGGTGGTAAGGTGTAGGTAGATGGGTAGGTAAGCTTCCGTTTTTAGGTATACAGATGAATCCCAAAGAAGCACGCAACTCTCCGTGTTTCCCCCGTTCCCGGTGGCAACACACCTCGAGATATCACTTTCTCGAGTGTGTTTCGTGACTCGATCCACCCATCATCGTCCACGGTCCATAGATCGCGACACGTACTGCCGGAGAGCGCGGAAACAAAGAAAACAGACAGCGTCCTCCCATGCACTTTGCACTCCCAAATTCGTTCTCCGTCTTCCTGATCGCGTAGACACGCCTATTACATTATATATCAAGTGTCCGCGAAACTGGTTCAGAATGTTTCGCATTTTGCCATCTGGCCACCGTATTCTCCCTTTCCGTGTGTCTCGCGCAATTCATTTTTCTGTTCTTTTAATTCGATAGTTTAATAGTTTAAATTAATAAATTATTTGGTTTATCACGCGCTGCTGAGCGTCCTGGCACTTTTCCATGGTTCGTGTCTTGGGAGGGGAGCGGCGCATGGCGCGCGCGACACAACTATACACCACCATTGTTGTACCAAAAAAAAAAAAGAATTTATCGCGACGAAACACACCGTCCATCTGTGACGTCGCTTCGTTTAATAGGTGGGCTGCGCTGCTCCGTAGACGCCCTAACTGCGTTGTCGCGGGACTTGGCTGGTATAGTGAGGAGGATGGGGGCTAACAACGTCCCTTCATCCATCACGAGCAACAAGACACGTTTAGGAGACCACTATGCTTCGAGAGACAACGCCTTGCACGGGCCTACCAAAGGCCTGGGCGACGGGGACGGTGATTTCTTCGACAAATTCAACGGTTGTTGGCTGTCCGCGATGTCCACCTGTAGCTCCATCATGTTGCTCGGGCAGCCGGACAGGACGAGCGTCGCTGCCGTACTCGAGGCAGGCCGTGGACTCGTGCTCGTACTACTCGTCGCCGCCGCGGATAAGTACCTTGGCGACGAAGCCGGCGAGTTCCCGACCATGAGGTAGTCCGAGGAAGACTGTTGCTGTTGCTGTTGTTGCTGCTGCTGCCGAGCGCCCGTCGTCGTTGTAATGACGGACGTAGCGGGCCATCTGGTTGTCGAGTAGCTGCTGGTAGCGCACTGTAGCAGCCCTTGAGATCCTTGGGGTGAACGGGCGGTGATCGTGGTCGTGGAGGCGCACTGCTCCGCCGGCGAGGGCGATGCAGTTGGCGACCTGGGACTCGCCTCTCCGCGCATGATATAGTTGTGAATGATGTCCGTGCGTTTCAGTTGCTCGGCCGTCATTCGTGGACCCTCCATCAGGCTTCTGGCTAGCGTCGAGTGCGTGCTGCTCAATAGACTGGCCGTTTGAGGACATTGAGCTTGTACTTGATTCGACGGACTTCGAGCCGGTGGCGAGGTTAGGTGAAGATGAAGTTGCGACTGCGTGTGCTGCACGATTACTGCTGGCTCAGCTTCTGCACTGTCTTTCTGACGTAGCGCGCGGAACTTTTTGTGAGGCTTGTATGCCTCGTCCATCAGAGAATTAGTATCGTACAACGGAGGTGCTTGAAGTACTCGTTTCAGCACGGGCATGTCTTCAACTTCTTTGTCCTCGGAACGGGGACTGGAGCAGACGGAGGTCGGTGCACTACTGGCACTGCTGCTTGCTGGTTTGTCTGGCTTTTCAGTGCCTGATTCGATACCGCTGTCGCTTGGAGAGTCTAGTTTACGGAATCGTGGACACTGAGGTGGCTGAGGCGTCTTCGAGAGAGAGGCACGATGTAGTTCATCATCGCCGGAACTCGTACTTCCTGAATTCGCTCGTCGACGATGAGGACAGAGACCGCCAGCTAGGGTAGCAGCTAGAAGAGGAGCGCTGGACGCGTGGTGACCACTTGGAGGAGCCACGTGAGGGTACTCCGTTATAGAAGCGACTTCCGCGCTTTCAGTGCTCGACACGCTGCCTAGGGGACTCTTTACGGCCTCGTCTAGAGTTACATCCGAGGCTGAACCCCAAGATGCAGGTGGTTCCTCCTCCATGGGCCAATGTTGTTGCTGCGGTTGCTGAGCGTTGATCACGTGCTGCGTTTGCTGTTGCTGTTGCTGGTGCTGTTGTTGAGCTTGCATTTGCTGTTGTTGCTCGGTCATTTTAAAGGCCAACAATTTCTCCGAGTGAAGAGTGTTCAGAGTTCTCAAGTCTGGGATCTTTTTCAGCAGTTCTCGCAAGATATCCGGATGCTGAGGATGATTCTGTGCCAGGACAGTTTGAAGAGCGTTCCGTAGTTTATTGTGCATGCGCTCGACCAGCTCTGTGTTGCGTAATCCTGGTCTATCCGCGGCGATCACTACTACCGAACAGAACAGTCCCAGCTCCGCGTCCGATAGCCGCAAGGAGTTCACCCTCTCAGCGAAATCGAACATCGAGTCCATGAGAAATCGAGCGTTACTGGTATTATGGATCGATTCCCGTTTGAGCACCTGTCCATTTAGACAGATCATGCTGTTCGTTTGAGCGTCGAACATACAGGCCAGCCGTACTAACAACACTTCGAACACGCCGGCCTTCAACAGCGTGACCTGGTCGTCCTGTGCCAGTAGGCTAAAGCCAGGAATGCGTTTCGCGAACTCCACCACACCACGTATCGCCGGTGAGAACCTCTTCGAGAAGTCTTGCAACAATTCTTGCTGCCCAGTCAACGGTTGAGGATTGGGGTTTAGGGGGCATGCCTGCAACCGTGAACAAATACCGATTCTAGATTAGAATCTCGTAAATTATTATACGTATAGAAAAGTCGTAAGTGTTTCGAGCACGATTGGAAAAAGCTTAACTTCCTCGTTCAGTCGAGGACGACTGGTTCGATTTCCGCGTAGCATGGACTGTGTCTCGGACGATCCAAGGTCCGTTTGCTATTGACGTAAGCGGTAATAAAAATGATTCGTCCGAAATGCAAAGTCTCGAAAGCGAACGTACAGAAAAAGAAAAAAAAAACGGTAATAAAAAAGTGCAAAAAGTAAAAGGGGAAGAGTGAAATAAATGTCAGAAAACGGGTTTACAAGGGAACAACGTATGTATACTCACCAAGGTCGGTGGACACGCGGTATAGTTAGGCGTCTCTCGAGCTCTGACCAGGATCGGAGTTACCTTGTCCCTGGTAAAGTCGCATGTATCGAGATGAGCTTGCACAACGGTGGCCAGGAGACGTTGCTCGTCCTCTAGCTCGGCCGCTACTGCCTTCTCTTGAGAACGGCTGTGGGAGCTTTGCTGCATAGCAGCCAGAATCCTGGCCTTCTCGCGCTTGGGCACACGGCCGAATCGCACCGCTATAACCAGAAACAACACGAATGGCCAACGGTTAGACACAGACAAGAATCAACGAGACGAACGAGACGGTTCGGTTTGGTCAGTGGTAAGCAGAAGGAAGGACACGTCGATGAATAGTTAATGCGATCAATGAATGAATCATGCAACGGACACGGCGTGTCGGGCTGCGTCCCGCGGCCTTCGAACGCTTCTGACACGCGCGCAATTACGAGGAAAACTGTTACGCGTCTCATTTCATGAAACACCCTTGCGTTTTCTTATTAATACTCGTTCAACGTCAAGGAAAGCACCATTGGTTCATAAAATAACCTTTGATTTATTTTTCGTGCTTCTGTATATTTTTATCCTTTTTTTTTTTTAATTTTTGTATTACGTATCACCGCACCAGATATGTAGTTGAGACTAGCACATGTTTCGTATATTATATTTCAGACAGGTGGATAAATGTCTTGATGCCTACACACTATCTGCACTAGGTTTAGAAAAAAAAAAAAAAAAAAAAAAAAAAAGAATCGAGAGGGGAAAGCGCACGACTTTCTCGCGCGCGAGAAACGAAAGTGGCGGTTGCCTTGGCCTTGCGCTACGAATCCTTCCTCCGTTAGAAAGTCACGAGAGCGGGTCGACGGGTGGAGGGTCGTGAAAGGGAAACAACGATATTTCGATAACACGCTTTTGTTAAAAAAAAAAACATCTCTTCAGGAACACCTACGTGCATTATGATAGTTGACAACTCCGTTGAGGATTCCTTTCAGTATAGGTAACTCGTCTCCCATGACGGTCGAGGAAAAACGATCGAGTGGAATGCTCGATTCCTTAATCGTGTCTGCGGCGTGTAGCTTCGGAGCGAACTGCACCGCGCACCAAAATTAATCTCCCATCGGCACGATCACTATGGGTCGACGTTCGCGCTGAATTCGTTCGGCACAGCATACACGCGACTTTTTTTTATACAATTACGAATATTTTCCTCTTCTTTTCTACCCTTTCTGACGCTTTTATATTCTTCGTATATTTATTTGGAATGGATTGTAATCCGTTTGATGGCTGACTATCGGCTAACTATCGTGGCTGCCGCGAGTCACTCCGACGAGGATCGTGTTATGTGGCGCGGCGTGGACGGCGCGCCGCCAGACACACGGCTGTCTGGTTCGCACACGGGCGGGCAAAGAGTTCAAGAAAGGAGCGCGACAGTAGGACGCGTGCAAACGCGAGACAGCATCACAGCCGACTGAGTGATGTTCCGCGGGTTGCGTTCAACAGCCCCACCACTTATTCAGCCATCAACGACTCCCACCACCGGCCACGATTGTGGCCTTTGCCGAGCCTTTGGCCTTGAACTTGGTTTCAGCGACAGCCGCACGAGGCGTACTGCCGACCTATATATACTATATAGCGAGCGAATGTACACGGTGAGCGTAGCGGCCAGCAAGCACACTAAAAGAGAGGGTGTACGTGACTATGTATATACACGTATGTGTGCGCCTATATACGCGTCTACACACACCGCTCTAGGTGTATGCTTCTTTCTTCCTTCTCTCTTTGTGTTGGTGTGTGAATGCGTGACAAAGAGCGGATTCTATTAGAGACAGAGTGAGAGAGAGAGAGAGAGAGAGAAAGATAGAGAGGGAGGGAGAGAGAGAAAGCAGTGAGACACTCTCTCCCATGTGCGCAGATGCGAACTTCCTTTGCTGGGGGTAAGCTACCCTCGACGACCTTGGGCAACCCCTTGGCTCGCTGGCTATTTGCCCTGTCACCAGCTGCCGTCGTTGGACTTATCTGTTCACGGACGATCGATGTCTTTCCCGCTATCATCTGATGTCACGTCCTTTCGATTCGACAAAATTAACTTCCTACGAAAATATTTCTTGGAATTTGATTTCTCTTTATCTGTTTACCGATCGATCTGTTTACGTCTGCGTGTCTTAAATTCATTCGATCGAAAGAGGTAGTTAACGTGCTTGCCTGTTTCGGTGACTACGAGGTCATATCGCGATCACGATTCATAACGCGTGGCCTCTCGAGTCACG
Organism: Bombus fervidus; assembly: GCF_041682495.2. Taxonomy (NCBI): domain Eukaryota; kingdom Metazoa; phylum Arthropoda; class Insecta; order Hymenoptera; family Apidae; genus Bombus; species Bombus fervidus. Next base: position 8,779,665 of record NC_091530.1, on the reverse strand, counting down.
TACAAATTCCACCGCTAGACAGCTGCAGACACCGGCTCTAATATCATGACGGAATTTGCCCGGAGATCATTCGCGAACGTCTAACTGTATTTTTTCCCCTCTGTCATTGACGTCGATCGCTATCCAGAGTGTATCATGTACGTCGTAAAGGAATATGATTAACTTCTGACCGCGTCGGTCAACGCAAAATTCTAGGAATTGTATCACTGTCGAGCGACAACAAAATCGAGCGCAAGCACAGCAGCAGGTTCCTCGTCGAGCCTCCAGACGCAAATTGCCAGGCGGCCGAGTCGAGTCATATCTGTTTGGCGGGACTGTCTCGGACGAGCATGCGCTCGAACGCCAGGTGGCTCGACCGCGATAGGGGAAGTGGGGAGGAGGGAATGGCGCGCAGCCGTGGTAGGGGTAAGGCGATCGCGAAGGGGACGAAGTTCGCGAGGTCTCCGCATGGAGCGTAGCGCCACGCGACGGCGCGTTGTCGTTGCGAGACGCGTGGTAGGGGAAACTTCGACAAGGAGATCGAGTAAACCGCAGTAGGGGGAAGCGGGAGATGATCGTGATAGTGTACGCGACTGGTGAAGTAGTGGGGGCAACGTGGAAGGAGGTGGAAGGGTCACCGGGTACGTAGCGGCGAGTAGCGGTACTCTTTCTATAGACGCAGAGTCGCATGCAAGCCGAGCAATGCCCGACTATTGACCCCGCGGCACGATCCATGCTGCTATCAGTGGGAGACTCGCTTTTCAAACTTTGACTCCCTTTGTCTGAATAAACTATGTACTCGATGTTTAATCAGCTTGATCGTTATCATTCAGACGATTCTTAACAAAAGATTCTTAACGTTATATGATTGTTAAGGGTAACTTATCAGAAACGCGAATATGATTCTACGTATATGGAGTACGAAGAGAATGTTCGAGAATCTTGTTTGTTATTTTTGGTCGAGACCGATTCCCGAAGGAGATATGGACGTTTATAGATCAGACGGCAGTGGATGTGTCCGTGGCGGGCTGCCGATGCTCCCGGGTCGTTGACCGCGGGTAGGTCTGACCGTTGTCGGTCGAATCTACTCGCGAGCAGTTTCGCGGCGGGAAAAAGAGGTCATCGGGCTGAATCGGGTCCTGATGTTTCGAAAAGAAAGCAAGCTCGTGAGCGAGAGGGGCCTCGAGGGGAGTATATAATTGCAACTGCTTTCTCAAACGGCGAACTGGCCACTTTCGCCCATTGCGACACTCGCGCTGTGTCGCGGGGAGCGGCGTTACGCAAACGGTCAACGACCCGCCACTCTAGATTTTAGAAACTACTTTTTTTTGGGACAAACGTGCGTGTTACGCGATCACGAGTTCGTTTATCGAGAAAAGATATCTGGTACTTCTGGTACGGTGATAAGTTTCGTTTCTCGATTAAGTTTATCTTTTCGCAAGTTTACTAGGATGACGTTGTTCAAGTAAAGTATACCACGATATGACGAAACTTCTGGAGCAATTATTTGCTAGAGATAGGGAAATTGCGGGGAACATTGTAGATATAGAAAAATATACTCACCATCACGACTCATCCCGACAGCGATACACTTTTTGAGACGGCAATATTGACAGCGGTTCCTGTTGATACGCAGGATGCTGCACTGTTGATTCTTCGTGCAGGGTCGGTACTGGATCTTCTGTTGAATGCTGCGCCGGAAGAATCCCTGCGAATCACCAACGAAACCCTCGTCAGTTTGGCCGTCACTGTCCGAGGAGGACCCCGACGAGCAATTGGTCCCCGTGCGCGGGGTGGCCACGTCACATTCGCACAAGCACCCCATTAATTCACCCAGACAGATTTATATTCTCTATTTCACACGTTTCTGCCCTCAAGAATGGTCGCGTGTCTTTCAGCACGCGCACTGATCTCTCTTTCTCCTCCTCCTGTATTATTATTCACAGTATGTATCAACGTGATTAGCAACTGTGGAACGATCAAAGAGAACTCGCGAGCGAAACGGACAAGTCCAAGAAACTTTGCTGTATCTCGTGTGTCACAGTCCTGTTCGAACGATTCACTGAAACGTCGTCGGTGAAACGCCGTGAAAAACGATGCACGCGTCTCGAACCACCAAACTCACCAGCGAATCAAGCGTAACTGTTCGCCTGTATGATATCATGCGAGACTCGGGACGCGAGTTTTCGGCGGGGGAAAAAGAAGCGACCGTTTGTATCGAAGCTTGGCTGTGGACTGGCTCTTTCTAGCACAGAGAGCATAGAGCCTCGGCACATTGCCTCTGGCTCGCCGAGGTGGGGGACACTCTGACCCAATTCCCGGACGTTCACCCGCAGTTCACCGCGTGAAAGTGAGAGTCCCCCTTGCGCGCACTCTACCTCGCCTCGTCGCTCTCTCTCTTTCTCACTCGTATTTCCACTCCCTCTTTCTCCTTCTCGCTCTTTCTCCCGATCTGTACGTCTCTGTCCCGTTTTGTCTCTGTTCCCTGTCCCGTTCGCGCGTGCTGGCAAACCCTCGATATATATCGCGCTCCTTGTCGATCGAATGCGACCATAGAGGCTCGCGCGCGCTTCGAACGCTCTACTAACGGGTTCCTTCCCTCCTCCTCCTTCTCCTCCTCCTCCGCCTCCTCCACCATCATACCGTCACCTCGCTGCGTTCTGCAAGGCACCACCCTCTCGAAAACTGTTCCTACCCTCCCGTGTATCCCTGATACTCTCCTCGAGAGAAGAATGCCGACGAATAAACGCGGGAACCCCTCTTTTTTTTGATATACACACACACGGTCAACCCTAACTATGCGCCCTTTTTCGGGGGCTCGTTCGCTTTTTCGACCGGCATACGATGATTCCTTTGCACCGGAAAGGGTGAATAACCCCAGCTTCATCGATCCATCTCTGCTCCGTTTGTTTGAACTTAAAACCAACATAGAATCTCCATAAACTGTATCTTTTTATTTCAACGAATCTTGCCGAGTGAACGTAAACAAAAGATAATAAAACGAACGTATAATACGAAGAATAAAATGGCACGATACGATGGATGAGAAAGAAGCGGTCGGAGATTGTTCAGTTGGGTCGGTTTTTCATGCAGCAGCCGCTAATTGAGAATGAGAAAAGAGGTAGGTCAGGGCGGAGGAAGTTCCCGGCCGCGTATCGGTCAACGACCTCGCGGGGCAGTTACGTAACGAACGACGCGTGGAACGTCGTCGTCGTCGTCGGCGGCGTCGACGGCGTCGTCGTGTGTCGTCGTCGTATCTTCGGGCCTTCGCTGTACTGTCAGAGGCGCAGGCGCGCGGGCTCGTGTGCATTGCACGTATGCGTACGGAATTGGCGACACACTGTTGGTCGTCAAGTGACTCTCTCGTGACGTCAGACACGCGACCTCGCCTACCTCAACTTCGTGCACGGACCAAAGAGAGAGAGACAACGAGAGAACGATGTACCGTTGCACCTCCGCGCCCGGCCTGTCAATCGGTGCACGCGTTCGATGCAAGTCAATGAACTGTCAGCGTTGCCAATGTTAAGCTTCCCTGCCGTCGATCGACGACGCTGTCCCGGCCAGCTTTCCGTTTGAAATCCTCTCTCTGCCTTCGACAACCCGGGCCAATGAACCCTGCCTCGCGTTTGTTTTCTACGAAACGCGGCTCCGCGCTTTACCAGGTCACAAATTCGTTGCCTCGGGATTACACGACGATTAAATGTCTACTTGCATAGATATTAATAGAATCGATTTGTCATGGAGCTTTTTTAGTTTAGGGGACACGTACATGGTGACAGACATTAATAGAATTGGTTTTGTATCAGGCTTTTTTGATTTAGAACAGTAAAGGTTGATGAAGATGTTTTTGGTTTGGGGATAAGAGGAATTTTCTGTAAGTTAGGTTAAGGGAGATTAGATAAAGTAATGAGCATGATAGTGTATCGTAGTTTTGTTACTATTTATCAAGGATTTTTTCTGACGAATTAAAAACCGATTAATATCCAAGCGATGAGATATTTTGATCTAGTTTGGTATTCTTTATCCCCAAGTTCTAATTTAAATTGGCGCCTATGATAATTGAAAGAGTCTATATTGAACCTACTACGAAGATCTTCTTCAAACATTTAAGTATCACAATCAACGTAGAAATCGACGATCATTAGAAAACGAGTAAAAGACTAATTAATATCAAGAAATGTTTACCGACATAAACGACTCTGTTTGGTAATTTTTTTAGGAAGTGGAGACTGATCGAAGGAAATTTCACAGGAGTTTAGGAGATTAGGAAGGGACGACCGGAAGCTGTTATCGGGCGCGAGCTGGTATCGCGGATGCCCGGACGAGGCCAGCAACCCTTGCTGAACCCCTTTGCTTGGCGGGAATCCGGCAGAGAGGTGGAACCAGCATTGAGGGGTGGGATTGTGGGAGAATGCGGTGCATCGATTTCTCAAACTCTGTGCATTCCCCCTGACGGGTCAGAGGGCGACTACCTTTGCGTGTCGTGCTACGACTTACGTGAGTTGGCGCACGCGCCACTATTGTGTCACAGCCATGGAAAATGCAAACAGATCGCCACGTCGCGTCGTGATCTCACCCTGCGATCGACGAAAACTTAATCCTGCGGAATATCTAGAGTAGATACAACGTCGCTCTAAATCTAGTCCATTTTAGGAGCAGATTTTTTGAATATTCGTTCGAAAGAAACGATTTGCACAAATAAAATCACGTTGCACTGTGTTGTAACGTAAACCCGACCTGTTTTTACATATTCGGTACATATATCGAAATTACAACATATATAAAATTAGTAAATGTTACTTTGACGATTGATTACAAGGAAAAATCGGAGAAATTTTTGTCGAACTTTCGAAAAGTATCAACAAACTTTCATCCCTTGATTAAGACTCTACATACAACACTCTGACACAAATTTACACTTTCCAAATCTAGTAATAGTAGCTAACCCCTACGTTGATACAGCTAGCCAACAGAATTCCAAAAAGTGACCCGCCCTAATCACCGAAACTTTCGCTCGAGAAAGTTTCTCGTTGCTCGACGGATCCCGGCATCTCCAGAAATCCCACTTCCACGATTACTCTACTCTCCGAAGAAAAGTGCATCCACCCTCCCGAAAGAATTCGCACGCGAGGCATTAACCCTATCGAAAGACCTCGAGTGTCCCGCGTCACGTTCACCGGTTGTGTTCGCTTTTATTTTCCGCGAAAGGAGCGAGTTCGCGGCTCGGCTGGCTGGCCGACGTGCATATGCATCAGTGCACGCGTGCATACATCGAGATGCGAGTCTATACAGATGTAGGTAAGGAGAGTGTGGGATATACACACGACGTGGTCGCGGGGCCAACGACCGGAGCGCGCGACCGTACCTCCGTGGTGGGGGGTGGAACGTTCCTTTGAGTGGGAGAGGGGGTGTCCTGGTAGGGGAAGGTGAGTGTATCTGCTCCCACGGGCGAACAGCGGCCAGGGGGACAACGAAGACGGGAAACGAAGAACAGGGAAACACAGAGGGAAAAAGAGAGGGAGGGGGAGAGACTAAGAGAGGAGAGGAGAGATGCGACAAAGAAAGAGGAAAAGACAAAGAGCGAGATAGAGGTACGTACAACGAGTGATACCGTGGGTTAGAAGGAGAATTGGTGGGGGAAGGGAGAGAGGACAGGACACGAAACGGAGTAACGGTGACGTACATAATGCGCGCGCCCGTGCGGGCGCATGCGCTCTCGCTCGAAACGGTGCGACACTCTCTGCTCTGCTCGGGGGCATTAACCGCTCACGCGCGCTCGCATCGACGCGCACCTACGACCCCAAGAATTCGCAGCTCGCTTGCTCGTTCGCGACTGCCCGGACACCGATATGCCTGATCGCTCCGTGGTACCGATCACCGAGGTCAGAGATGATGCTGATCGTCCATGAGCGGGTGAATGCACCAGAGGTACTTGGTATGGAAAATTGAGAAGAGGGAGCAAGTTTTGATGGGAAGCTGGTTGGGAAACGCTTTTTGAGATGAATTTTTCTTTAGGTGATTTGTTGTGTCAGGTTTTCCATGCTGTTTTTAGGTCGGATATTTAATAATAAATAAGATAAAGTATTAGTTTCGTAAGAGTTGCTGGTGAAGGGGTTGGAAAGTATAAGATAGAATCTATTGATTGATTTATGTTTCTGATCGTAGTTAAACTTTATTGTTTGTGCGATTGTTCCAGAGAACTATGATCGTAATTTTAGAACGATATGTGTTGATTTTAATATTATGGACATTTTTATATCGATAGTTGAAAGCGATTTGTATCAAGAGGGAAAAATATATGTTGCAATTGTGGTATCGGATATTCTAAAAGAGATTCCAGATAAGGAAGAATCGAGAATCTGGTAAATTCAGTAGAAGCGTCGAAAAGAAATGGTGCCGTTGGCCGACCAGCTTTTATACTCTCGTTTGACCTCGAACAGTTCGCTGCTCTATTCCCCGGGCATCGATACCAAGGAAGTCGATCGCCGAGGTCACCACTCGAACTATTTTCCGTTTCCACGACGCTCGAGATTTTGTCACAGATCGCTAACCAAACCAACGCTGTATCGAATAAATAAGAGCACTTGCAATTTCAGAAATCAACAATCCAATCTATCTACATCGGTTATTCGAAAATAAACTCGACTTTCTTTGCTTCTTAATTAGAAATTGAAATAGGAATTTTACTGAAGTGTAACGCAAAAATTAGAAATATTATATTACTCTTTAGAGTTGTCACAACATAATTGTACGAAATAATAATAATCATTCAAAACATAAAACACGTCTGTGTCAAATGCAATTTCTTTGCAATTGTCACACGATTCTACAAAATTTTTCTGATTAACCAATCGCATCTATCTTAACAAATCAAATTCCTACATCATCGAAACAAAATCTAAGAAAAAGGAACGAAACGCAACAGAAAGATTAGCCTACATTTGAAACATCTTGATCCCCAATTTCTCATCCTCATCCCCAACAACTGTGTCACTGGAGTGCAGTGCACCCCGAAAAATCGCCGGCCGATTAGCCGCGAAGAAACATGCCCCGGCGAAACGGCCGTATAGCGTGGGGTGTCGTGTTTCACGGGGTGGCTTTATCGAGCGTAGAGGAGCGTGACGTCCGATTCCGCGCGGCGGGGCAACGGCGTTATCTTGAAACGCGCTGCCGCTTCGGCCGGCCGGAGATACCGAGTCGAGCGAACACCTACCACGATAATAAGCGGCTGACCCGATTCTAAAGTAGATGCACCGGGGTCAGTAACCCCAACCGAGCACCGAAATACCCGCGCAATCAAATGAAAATGAGATCACGACTCGTTACGACATCAAAAATGACGGTTAGCCGAGAGGGAGGTGAAGAAAGAGGAGGATGGACGAGGAGGTGGTGGAGGTGGTTTGAGAAGGGGGAAAAGGAGGAGAGGAGGTGCAGCAGACGCATGAGGAGAGCGAGAGGAGTAGTGGGAGGTTTGGGAGGGATCTGGAGGGGAAACGATGAAGATGGAAGGGGGCATTGGGACGGAGGGGGAGGAGGGAACAAGCGTGTGACGTAACTGGCTCGGGGGTCGACGACCGGAGGGTTAATGCACCGGTCGCCTGGTTTCAACCCTCCGGAAAAAGAGTCGACGCGCACCTCCACCGTTGATTGCCCCGCCGCCCGCGCCAGTCAGATTTAAAGAGGAACGTCGGCGCAAAAATAAAAACGAGAAATTTTGCACTCCCTCCCTCACAGAGAATTGTCTCGCTTTTCAGAGAGGCTGTTGCCTCTATCTTTCGATATCCTGCACGTGGCTTTTGGAGAGGAACGGTTGAAGTGAAGTATAACACTCTGATATGCGAGTACAGTCGGAGTCATAAAAACAATTTCCTTGACGAATTTGCAAATGGGAAAGTTAGGTTCGATTGGTGTAAGAAAGGGTTAAAAGGGGTTGATGGGTGAAGTAGATAGACATATCTGTATAGGGGAATAAGATTAGAGGGATAAGTATAGAATGACATAGCGATTCAGGGGGTGGGTTGATTAGATTCGGATGAACGTTTCGTGAATCAAGCCGGTTACCCGCTTTGCCGGAATGCCGTGACTTTTATCGCGGTTTTATCGCGCGCGCTGATTGCGGCGCCGCGAATCTCTCGTGCTGTAAAACTGAGCCCAGGTCAGTGACGCGTACACGAAAAGTGTCGTGGGGGGCAACGGCCTGGGCGAGATATCTGGGCCAGTGCGAGCCACACGCCGGCCGCCATTTTCGCGTCACTTTTTCCATCCCGAAAACATGGGGCACTAGTGACCTAACCTACTATCCAAATCTCTCTGTCCAAGTGTATCCTAATTGTACCATAAAATATTTTACCTATAATCTTCCCTAGAAAAGCTTAATTTATAGGGGCCTGTATATGCAAATATCCCCTAAACTTCGATCCTAACCTTAAGCAGATTTAGATTTCGGCAAGACCTCGTAAAGCTGCGAGACTGGAACAACTTAAGAAGCTCAGGGGCCGAGGAAAAGTAGCTTGTGGCCAGCGGTATGGCGAAATAGTGCAACAGCAGTGCGACCGAGCGACCTAGTCTTAAAGATATCCAACACTCTTCCGCGTTCTCTTCCCTTTCCACCGCTGATCCCTCGCTGCGTGTTCCAGTACCTATAAGACGGTCTCTACCGCTAGCGGCTAGGTCACTCGACGTCGACTCGTTTGCCGTAAACTGCCTGTGTGTTACGCCACGGCCATAAGTTACTGACCCAGTCAACCCAGCCCAAGACTATCCTCACCTCTACCGATCGTTCTCTTCACCAGGGATGTGAGATCAAGGTAGGGGACCCTAAGAGAGTCTAATTCTTCATCAGATATCGTTCAGAAGAATGGTCGATTCGATTTTTTCCGTTTCGAGAATCTAGTCGAGCTAAAATGCAGTCAGCAGGGGTTAAGGGACACTTTCTCTTCTTCGTGGTCGGCCGCCATCATCTCTTTGGCTTTTCGGCGATCTCGCTAAGTCACTCTCTCTTTCTTTTTGTTCGAACACCGAACAAACGATCCTGGGGTGTCTTTACAAGGGTATCTAGGATTTAGCAGATTGACTCAGTCATCGTCGTACTATTTGGGAAGATTATAAACCCAGAAGCTTTAAGCTACCTTTTCAAATACCGATCGAATCTACATAGAATTGATCGAATAGTTCGAAGGAGATTAATTTTGTTATTGGAAGTCATCAATTATAAATGTCGAAGATAAACCAGAAACGTTAGAACGTATCTGTAATGCATCTACTAAGTGTTTCAATTTATATTATGTACATGGTAAGACAACTTATAAAGTGAGCAGATGTCATAGAAGAACGAAATCATCAGGTCGACGGACGAAGAAGATCTGCGAGCACTGGCGCACCGGTTTACAACACCTGGCGGAATATCCCTCACCACGCGTCTGTAATCGACGTGGAGGGGATATAATAGCAAGAGTAGGGGTAGCGTACTGCCACTTCCTAAAACGAATTCGCGGCCTGTGCTGCCCCCACCACGTGCCTCCTTGAAGTCGCACAATGACGAGCACGAGGACGTTGGCCTTCGCGGGACGTAATTATCAGTCTCGAGGGAAACGATTTACATTCGATTCGAGGTTTCGCGGGGAAAGAACTCTTCTTTCGAATTGCCACGTTAAAACGACTATATTCTTTCCAACGATGAATCATTTTACTACGAAATATTTTCGACGAACCTTTTTACGCTAGAATTCCCAATGATACCGAGGAAAGGGACTTTTTCTTCTCTCTTTTTCTTTTCAATTTTAAATGGTCGACAGAGGGACGAGTCGATTCGAATCGACAGAATAGAGAAAAGCTAGACAAGCTGGACAGGAAGTTGCACGGGCGGATGTGCATTCTTCGCGTTGCACTTACCTGCCCTAAAATTCGGCCACACGAAAACCACCGACACAAAACTGTCTTTAGGAGGGGAAAAACGGCTGTCTACCTGTCCCGGACCCTTCTCACGGGGAGGTTATCCTTGCACACAGAATTTCGCCACATTTTCCGCTTCTTTTGCGTAACCGCCCGCGAAGCTATTGTACAAACCCCGACCTTCCTCGTATTCCAGAAAAATCTGATCGTCTAATGTGCTATTCTATCCACTTTTTCTCAAAAGTCACCCTAAATCTTTTCCAAAAAATTTATCTCGTACATTCGAAATACTTTTACCTATCTTCTATATCGTAGAAATGTATAAATTCTTTCTCGGTAGAAAAATAAAATTGGAAGATATAAATGACATATATATTTTTAATAATTTCGATCAATTTGGATGATCTTCTTATATGCCCTACGAACCATTATATACAAGAAAGAATATCGCAATTGATCAGTAATTAACGCGAATAGTACTTCGAATGTCATTTTCCTGACCAGAACGCTCGATATAAAGATCGTCGTATGGATGGAAGAAAAGAGACCTTGGCAAGATTTTTCATCAACGAGGAGAGGTTGCCCAGTTGAGGAGGCAACGTCAAGGACCAGTTCGAACGTCTCGCGATTTCCGCGTGCACAAGGTCGAGCAACGCCGGGTCGATAACTTCTCCGTAGCCTTGGTCACATCGTACATTCACATTCAAATTCCGTTCACTTCCTGGCCACATCGCGTTACGGCTCCACATTATCGATACTTTTCACGGCACTCGTGGATCAATGCTAAATTCGTATTTACGTATTTTCAAAATCTATTATTCCAGAAATTTTGAAGAGATCGAGTAAAAAGTATCAAAAATGTCGACGATACTCGTTGCGATATTCGTTCAAACGATTTTCAGATCATTTTATAACTTTTGTACGGAATGTTGGAAGAAAAAAAGGAGTTCTAACGAAGAAGTTCGAACACAAAGTCGAGTAAGCAAATATTTTTGAAAATGAAACCGGATCGAAAAGCGTCGAACGAAATATGCGAAGTATACGCGGATTTGTATTGTGTATCGAGTTCGAATTTCCACTCACCTTGCATCCCTCGCAGGAGTGTACCCCATAGTGAAAACCGGACGCTTTGTCCCCGCAGACACGACACAATACCGTGGTTCCGTCGAATTCTGCAAGAGAACAGAAAAAAAAAAGAAATATAGATTACGCACTGTGATTTCACTTGCACAATATGTATATAACGTGGACGTGTAACGTGTCGGGTTCACGTTGCTCTCCACGTGGCGGATAGCGCGCGTCTGGGAGGAGAAAGGTGGGAGAGAAAGAAGAACACTTTCTCCTCTCTCGCGGCGGGTTACAGCATCGGCGTGTTACAACTTTCTGCTTTCACTCGACTGTCACGACGCACGATCGTTTTTCAGTTCCACGAGATCCAAAGCAATTAGATCTCCTTAGACGTCGTTGAACCTGACCGAGATTTAATTTATCGAATTTTTTCAAATTAAATTCAGACGTTAGTTTCCGACAGAAAGTATTGGAAGATAAGTTTGGTAATAGAATTATACGTAAACGTGTCTTTTTATTTTATCCTTCAGCAATTTTTTCATTTTTTTTCTTTTATAATTTTTCTTCAATTAATGGTTCCGAGTCGTACCTATGTTCAATTCAGGCTCAGGTTTCGCTGACGAAACGGTAGAGTCCATGGTAGGCATGTTTGGGCTGAGATGATGGGGTAACTGAGCCACGTGATAAGGGCTTGACATGCCCTGAGAGACACAAGACATGCGCGACACACTGGACGTGCGGGAGCCATGCGACGACATGCTCGAGATCGGTGATTCCGGTGCCGGTGACGTCGCCATCGTAGCCTGTGCGCTGCTATCCGGGGTCAGGATCATGATGTTTGTCTATCGTTCGATCACAATAACGAATCCAGAATATCTTAGGTTCTTCGATGTATCATCCACTTGGCACGGCACTGCACTGAGCCGAGGACCGACATCAGTTCACTACATGTTCCCTCGGTATCACTGACTAATAACCACTAACTCACTTCTCCTCGATATCACCAAGAAAAAAAAGCGTTGCTCGAAAAATTTACGTAAGAAACGAATTCCTGTCTGCTTTCTTCTCCCTTTATCTCCAAGTCTGTTTATCGTGTAATGCACAGAAGTCGATCACGTGATCAAGTAACGTAAGGAACTCGACTGACCGGGGGAGTGAATCACACTAAGGAAAACTGACTCTGGTTTGCCGAGAACCTACCGGAACGAGGGGCAGGTGCGTTCTGTGGCGACCGATGAACACCTCGCCGGTGTTATACACTGCCGATAGAGTGGAATGAACGACCGGGTGGTGTAGCAGACGTGAGCGAGGAAGGAACCACGAGCGGAGAGAGCCGGAGCGAAAGAGCGCACGTATCGGGATGGCAGAGAGAAGAGAGAGTGAAAGTAAGTGTTCGCTCGAGGGAGGTTCGCGTTGGTCTGACTGGAGTTCGGCGCTGCCGAGTGTTGGTTACCTGGGGGCCGTGCAGCCCTTACTCGGAGCGACGCCGGTTTGTGGAGGGGAGGGATTGATGTGGCTGCCTGCTTGCCAGGCTGCCTCGACCATCTACAATGTCTACGCCCTGGCTACCTAGTATGTAGTAGAGGACACACAGCGCACCGGTGCGCTCTTACAGAGAGCCCCCCGAGAGAGTTCATCGTATTTTCAATGCTGGAGGTCACTGACAAGCGGCGGCTGCGGGCCCGGGCACCGGCGTCACGGGCCCAACCAATCGCGTGGCCGCACGCTGGGCCGCGTGTCCTCGCGATTGGCCGAAGCTTCGCCCCACCACTCGCCTCGGACCTCTACCGGCCGGCTCTCCTTCCTCCCATCGGAGGAAGTTCATCGGCCGAAACCTTGACTGAATTACCCCGCAGCAGCGGCCAAGGCCATGCGCCCTCTCGCTCGAGCCAACCAAGCCACAGTCCGTACACCTCTGTCGTTTCGCCTTCTGCCTTCTTCGTTCGTCTCTCTCTAACCTTGCCGGCTTCCTCTCGGCCTCTCTTCTGCCTTGCCCGAACCTCTTCTTTCTGTCTTTGTTTCCAGCGGAGGCTACAATCCTCTCCTTGTCCCGTTTCATCCTTCGATTTCTATGTCCCTTTTTCTCATACATGTTAACTATATGGTTCTCGAGAGGCTCGTTCCATCTTCGATTTAGGGACATTGCGGGGTTTATATGCCTCTGTGTCGGGACTCGTCTTAATTGATCGATGTCAGTGTACTCTTTTAGAGACCGACGGTGAAAGGTGACGGTGCTCAGGTAACTTATTCTTCGGACACATTATGTTTAATGGCTTTTCTGTATTTGGACAAAGCTTCTTTGGTTGTAATGGTTCTGACTAACGAACGTGTGTATATGGTTGTGTCGGTTTTGGGATCAAGCTTGGTGTAATATCCGGTTACTCGAAATTCTCCGTTGTGGATCTCATTCATTAAAACAGATTTACGTATACTCGAAACACAGGAGGATCCGCGTTCCCCCAACTTTTTAAAAACCGGTAAATCGATAAGTTACGAATTACAGATTAGAGTCTTCCTTTTTACGATCTTTTCTTATTATCTTTCGTCGAGTAGTATAATCAGATAGCTCGCTATACGTGAAATTTCATTGGATTTTATTGCCGCGCTTGCCGCTATTATGCAACGGCATTTATTAACATCAGCGACTTATATACTTGGTGACTCATCAAATTTCATTAATGATATCGATTCAATTGTGCAGAACGGCCCTGAACTTCGCCGAGAATATTAATTCACTCCCACTAGGCTGTTACTAGTTTCAATATTCTATTCTTTAAAAACGAAACGCTGTTTCCTCTACGAGGCGACAGGAATTTCCTGGTCACCTACTCGAATCGATTGCTCGGAGCTGATACAAAATTCGGGAGCGTGTACACGCGGCAAGGCGAGAGCCCAGTTCCGATTCGAAGGACGATAGGCACGTGCGTGCTTACGGGCAAAAAACGTGATACAAGTTCGATGAACTTGCCGCCGTGCTACGCCGTTTTCGTTGCTCGCTCGTAACGAAACTATCTCCAGATTTCGGACTACCATTCGCCTTATCGTTCAGCGTCCTCGTGACTAGGCCACCGGCGATGATGGAATTTTACGGCTGCACTCGGATCGGTTTACCGCTGATCAAATGATTCGCGGGCAGCCAGTGCAGTGTCGTGCAACGCGCCATTTCCTTTCTGGATAGAACTGCAGAACAGAAAAATTCGCTAACGTGTGTGCGATTGCTCGTTAGCGAAACTCTTCTATAACGTTCGCCGATTAATCGCGTCGTTTGCACCTTTCGTGATCTATCGCGTTCGAATCAACCCTCGGGTCGCTGCATTGTGCAACCACCCACGCGATCTACCTCTGCCACCTGTCCAATGACGAACACCTACGCGTTTCAACAGTGCATGCTTCGAACTTGACTTCCTTCCTCCTTATTGGATCAATGGCCAATCGTGGCGATTTTGTTATGTAGATTTTAGCAAGGTGTTTAGAAATGTAGTTATAATTGTTGTCGTTATTGTTGGAGCAATTTATTAATATTATCAGCTAAAGTATTGCGTAAGAGCATCGTGGAATTATCGAGAGCAACTGTTAGAGAACAAAACGTAAAGATGCGTTATTATAATTGTCTTGTCACTGTCTGGTTATTTATAATATCGCACATTGCAGTAATTGTTTAAACGAGACGATCGTAGCATCACAGATTTTTCCTTTGTACATAGAATGTTTGAGAAAAAGTAGAATTTTATACTCGTAGCGATGAATCAAACGTAGATAAGATATGGAAATAGTAAACGTGGTAATAATCACATAAAAATTATCGGGAAAATGTTACGTAATGATAGAGGAGTAATGTAAAAAAGTTATGAGAAAATACGAAACTCTATTTACTTTTCCATAAGACGTGTCTTCCTTTCATTTGAATATGACATTCATATGTGCAAATTACAAATTGACGTATGTACATAAGTTTTGAAATATTTCTGCCTTGTTCCACATCGTCTGGTATGCATATTCATTCACTTATTGGCGTAATTCAACCACATTATTTGAAATTGAGGTCATAAAATATCCTGACGAGGAGATTATATAAATTTACATTTCACGCGCTGAAAACGTCGAATCTAACTCTCACGTGGCGACTGCAACGATTTGAAAAACCATCCAACAAACTCGCCAAAGCTGGTGCTTCGATTCCCCTTTCTCGATTACAACGGCGTAACCCTACCTTCCTTAAGAACCGGAAGTGTCTCCCATTGTCAATTCGAAATCCCACGAAACGGTAAGATCTAGAGCAAAGAAATACGATATTTTCGGGAAAAAAAGCTGCGGAAGGGTCGACTCGATGGTGACAATAAACTGACAACCCAAACACAAGACCCTTCAACCCTTGCCTGGACACGCAACCCTTTTGCGGCGCAGATTCAGGCACGGTTGGACGATCTGCCCTCGTAAACGTTGCACCGACTTTTTTTTCCTCTTGCTTTCGGCACGTTTATGCGTTTATGAGGCAGCAATAAACGGCAAACTTTCTCCTGGACGGTGTGTGCATGACAGCCACTCGACCAGGAGTGGCTGAACGGTCGATGCAACGACACAGAGGTGTCACAAGAACTGAGAGTTAACGTCCACCATCATCTACGCAATAATTTATTTTCATGATTTTATGGCGCAGCTATTACGAGCTATGACTCTCTGTCCCTCGTGCCGTCCACCGTGTCGACCTTCTTCGGCTAAAATTGCTTTTTTCTCTCTTTCTTTCGTTCCTTTCCTTTCTTTCCTTCCTACGAGCACGTCCTCGCTCGTTTATTCCTTTGTCCTTGTCCCACGTTGCTTTCAATTAGAATATCTCATATAACGAGGATAGTGGATGTTTCTGTTTTAGTGGCTCCTTGCCCATGGTCGAATAGCTGTTAAACGAATTTTTGGGTCGTACCGGAATGGTCTATTGGCCTCGTTGCACGATTCGTGTCATAAACCAATTGAGTTGACAGGTTCTTAAGGATTATTTCGTTCAGTCGTGGTTGAATATCGAAGGCAGGATTCATTGTACTTGGTTTGAATGGAAAGGACGAAGCGTAACTCATTGTGTCATTTGTTTCGACGTGCATTGACTGAAAATATATTTGGCTATCTGAATATTTTCTATTGAATTTTAAATAATTTCGTTGTTGTAGAAGCTGTCTTATTTCGTTTACTTTGCTTTAGTATAGACGAGTTTCTTTTAAACGTTATTTTTTATTTGTTCAATCATCGTGGATAAAACGTGTTAAAATCGTGGTCGAATAACCAACTGTGCGTGCTATATAAAATTATTTATTATACACAGTATAGAAGTATGTACAGTAAATGTATACAAATTTCCGACCATCGATTTAATGATATTCGTGGTTTCGTCATTGGACGAATCCCAAGTATATTCGTAGCTTTTAATGCTTTGTGTTATTGTTGCAAAGGAAGTGAGACGGTTCGTTTTACCTGTAAAACATTCGTTTTCGAAGCAATTTCATCCTTCACTAGGATCCAATGAATTTTTAATTGCTAAGCGTGTCGCGGAAGATCATTCAAGAAATGCAAATTTATTCGTTAATTAATTCATCCGTTACAGCAAATCGAAACAAAAGAGCGAAGAAGATCGGTTGATTGCATAAAATCCTTGGGTGAAAAAGCATCGAGCTTGGCTGGCAAATCGGCGAGGTATCAACGGCAAAGTTGGACGGACCTCGAACATAATGGCCGGCGGCGACGGAGGTCAGACGAAGTCGTTTCCTTGAAATCGGCTAGCGACCTGCAGCGATACGCATTTATATGCAACGAATACACCATGGCCCTCGCGTGGTATCTATTTTTAATCGGTTAGTATAAAGCGATCGCACGTGTCGGCATTATTGGACTCCAACGAAGAATGATCGGAAAAACGTGCCAACAGAAAAAATAAAAATAGAAAACAAGAAAAATACTAGCTCGTCCCGAAAATTCCTATCGAGTTTAACAAGCATATCTAAATGACATGCTAATTTTTAATTGTCTGTTTATTCCAGAAGATATGCGACATACTTTTTTATAATCTTCCAACATTTATCCGTAATCTTTCACCAATTTTCAGTACAGTACGCTGTGGATTATTTGCAATTATTGCATCAATGTTGTTATCAATGGTACGATCAATGGAGAGCGTTCTTCAAAGTGTTTTTGATTTTTACGTATTCGTCTGTAAATTCAGGCAACTGTTTGTGAATAGTTCTACGTGGATAGAGAATCTCCTGCTAGAAATATTGCATAATCTCATTTAGTATCTGTGACGCTTTTCCTTTTCTACAAAACTTAAAAAAATAATAAAAATTCTATTAAAAATAATAAATTAAAAATAATAAAAATTCTATTAAAAATAATAAATTAAAAATAATAAAAAATAATAAAAATACCTTCTTGCATCTTTCAAATACCATAATTTTCAGAGTTGAAAATAATAAAATGAAACGATAAAGCGATGAGAAGTAATTTTAACGATACTTTTTATCTTAAAGATATAATCTCTTAAATAACAAGTAAATTTTACATATGTTCGGTAACTTTCATTTGTTTCGTCGCACTCGCGCATAATCTGTAAGAAATCAACATGACAATTTCTAATCGCTCAATGTTAAGAAATAAAAAGAGAAAGATCTCTATTACCAACAGCAGTAAATTAGGGAGAGGGGCGCGAATTAAAATTATTTATAACAATTTACAAGAGTCGTGGACACGCGAGAATATTCTCAAATCATCGAGCAGCCACTTCCTGCCTATTGTGCAGGGAATTGGATTCCACCTGCAGTTACTATTCGGAGTTAGTTATCCCGGTTGAACTAATTACGATAAGTATTCTTCGCCTCCAGAATATTCTCGTACCGTTGGCTAATTAAATTAATTGTTCGAATCATAGTTGGCTCATAGTTAGATATTAGCTGCTTCTAATTGTAAGTTAAAAATTCTTAAATGAAATTGAATCGCTGAAGTGTCCAATTGGAGTACTGCTTTTAGTTGATAAAGTTCTGGATTCGATTAACCAACGTAGGCGGCAAAATTTCGAATTCGATCGCTCTAAATCGGCAACAAAATTCCAAACCCACCCACTTTATCGAGAATTCCAATCTCGGTAATCCCGTGTATCATCGAAATACGTACTAGAATTCGAAATTCGATGATCCTAACTAGGCGAGGGTTTTTAACGTACCACTGTTTTATCTAAATGACCGATTTTTTGTTTAAACTCGACGAAAAACAGAATAAAATTTCATTTTCGACAATTTTAACTTGGAGCGAAATTATAAATTCTATTGTTCGCTAGCAAACTTCTCCTACCATTTCATGTATGGAAATTAAGAGTTTCCTGAATTAAGAATTTCAATGAGCCTACACGTGGAAGATAATGAAACGTGAAATTCCATAATCTTCTGGATTTTGTCGAAAGAATTTCAAAATTTCAAACTCGATGCTATACGTATAATTATAATAATATAATATATTACAACATCCACTCGTTATATTCATTAAGAGCCTCTGACAAATTTTACAATATTTAGTATTTTACATTAAAAGACACACACAAACAATACGAATGAAGTAATAACAAATTCGTAACAAAATACCTAGACGATAAAAGCAGTGAAAAGTATACATAGTTTGCGCTAAATATCAGCCGATGTGCTAATATCGTACTTATGGTCGTCGGCGTATTGCGAAAATAATAAAATTAAATTAAAAAGCTGTGCAATAAAATAATTATAATAAAATTGTAAATAATGAAATTCTCTACATCTGCAAACTCTCAAGAGTATCTTCCACCTCACTCCAAAATAAATTCTACTTTGAATCGCAACGTGGTCGGAGATTCCAGCGTTCGATTCAACAATAAGAGAGACATCGCGTCGAAAGCGGGTACGTGTCGCGTTCGCATAATCTATCGCGGCACCCGAGAAATTTATACGAACGATTATCCGGACGTGCGGTTGGTCGACGACCTTTAGAACGCGGTAGAAAACCGTCGTTTGCGAATTCATCGTCCTCCTTCGTCGTTCGTCCCTTCCGCGAATCTCTTCAACATTTCGACGCGTCATATGCCTACTGGTATCATCGTACGATCATCGGCCGCTAATTATGTTAATCGTCGCTTGTTTGTTGACCGAACTAGACGAGGAATGCGGTTCTCCGACGTCAGGTTGATTATTCCGGGTAATTGAATTTTCAGCCGAGCCACTATATCAAACGGTAGTTAAGGGAATTAATTGGAAAGATTTACAGTAGGTAACCGATGTTAAATAGTGTCGATTGTCTAACTTTTTATCGCAAGAGAAAATCGGTGTTGTTATTGTTTGAAATTGTCACGTCTCGCGACCCGCGCGATCCGTAGCGCGAAAATAAAATTGATAAATTCTCCTAAACCGAGGTAATTTAAAACGTTTATTCGAAACCGTGTTTAGTATTTGAAGTGAAAGGCAGTTAAAGCCGCTAAAAGGTATATCTTGCGAAAACTCATCTAACTATGTTTTTATATTATGTTTTTATAACGATATTATGACAAATTAAATTGTGAACAAAGTCGGCAGTTGAACAAACGTTGGGGATCTTGCCAAACATTTTTAAAAGAAAGACCCCAACGTTTTTTCATCTCCGACCGATATGTAGGGACTCAGAGAAGTCAGTATGAGAATATTTATTCGATTCGTTCGGTTATCGAGTAAATTAATTACCGTTCGTCTATCGAATATTATAGATTAATTATTCGTACTATCGAAGAGTCAGTTATCATTTTGTCTATCGAAGAATCATCACTCGTCAACCGAAGAATTTCATATCCGTCAGTCAATTGTTAATATCGAAATCGAGTAAGATTTGAATAAATCATTTTATATTGTTAATTTACTTTCGAACAACTTTAATCCTCTCCCGTGCCAGTATTCCCGCATATAGCAGGTTAGCCGAAAGTCGAGCTTGTTGTCAGTTGCATTAAACGTCAGTTGACGCTACCTTCTCGTCGGCGACTAAATAGAACGTAACAGAAATAAATATTATCGTCGAATCATTTGTAACAGATGTTTTGTTCGTATGTATAAGATTAATGGTTTTTCAAGTTAGGTTAGTCAAGTGTTTCTATAGGCAACGGAATGAAATAAACGGATTAAATAAAGAGAGATCGTGCGAGTAAATAAGCTCGAAGAACCAAACTGCGAATGACAGATTATTAAAGGAAAATGTGGCTGGCAGATTTCGTTTGTTTCCGTTAGAGCAGAACTTTTATTTGTATCGATTAATATCCGCGGTTATATAACATTATATAATTAATATACATTTACATAAACGGTAGGAATAAAACAATTACGAATGTGTTATTCGCTTGATTAGTAAGCTGGATGGATTTAACGTTTCGTTTCGACTACAAATTGCAATAACGGTGATAAGCGGTGTGTCTTTATTGCACAGTTAGAAGTGATATAACTGTCGAGGGAGGTAGGAAGCATTAAATTATCGACAGATAACACGGAGAACGAGATTCTGCGATGGAATGTCTGATGGTACTTAAATCAATCGTTGCTCTGATCGATCTCGCGTAATTTAAGTAGTTTAATTCGATTTCAAGACATGCTTTTCTATATAATTTCATTTATATGAAATTTATAGTGCGACGTGGAATTTTAATCATTGCTGTTCCAGCTAATTCAAATTATATGATCACAATAGCGCTTCGTAACTCTCGTTGAATCAGAACTATTTATTTCTTACATTCATGTAAGTACACATATCTACATTCATATTAACATTACACCGTATAATCTACCATTACGTTTCACAAACATAATTTACATAGAAACATATTCTTAATAAAGCTACGCACCACTGGATATTTGTAGAATATTTCAATATTACTATACCTCTATTCTTCCAAAATTGATCAGCCGTGTGTACGTGTATTTTATCGAGCAAGCAAAGCAAGAAAAGATCTACAACGATATTAAAAATCGAGTAAAATACCAGTAGCATAATCTATTCGAAGTCTGCCTAAACGAACCCAGCGAACGTCGAGCACAATGGCAAGCAAAGGAAAGAATTGCAAAGTCGTTTTCATCGGGGGACCAGTGAACGTCTTGGTTAACGAGATCCAGCCCCGTAAACGGGAACGTTAATTGGCATAAACAATAAGCAGTAAACGCCACGCGAAGAATTCGTAGCGTTAGCCTGAGAAAGTTGAGACAATTACACACAGCTATGAGCTAAACTGTTTTTCCCGTAAGGATGGCGGGGTGTTGCGGACAAACGATAAAAATATAACGAGCCACGGCATAATTAGAAGGCATTTCCACACGGCAATGGAGTCTTCATTGTGTCTACCTTGCTGTGTCCTTGGCACTGAACGACCGGTCGCCGACCGCCGTTTTGCCTTCGTAGGCAACTTCCTAGATCATCGACACTTGGTAACTGGAGTGTCCCCATATCGATGACCTCCTGAAGAATTTCTGCCAATTTCTTCGTCATGATAAAGTGGGAAATCCGAATTGGATATTATTTCAGCGGATATGATAATATAATTTCATACTGGCCAGGTCGTGTTACTTGCTATAATGCGCAGTGATAATTGAAATGCCCTTTAAAATTTTCAAGCACGCTGCTCTTTTGTGCACGAAGCTTTCAGAGTATTTAGAGAATCTCCGATGAAACATAGACTACGCGCGTTCCTTGCTATCGAGAGACATCGGAACCAAACATCGATTATTTTCCTAATCTTTACAACGTTCGAGACTTTTATCGAAAATTTTATGCGAAACGATGCGAAATAACATAATAGGAAACACGAGATTTCTATCATCCTGTTGTAATTTAATTCTAGAGCAAATTAAGTATAGTGACAGTGACATGGTTTACAATCGCAAGATTCACAAAGAATTCAAGAATCTCAAGAAGATTCGAATAGAATAGGAAAGAGCATAAGGATAAGAATATTTAATAATAGATATAATGGCTGTCATATTGTTTTATTATACTCAATTACATATCGATTCTTTCCACTAACAGCAATCGACCGGCAACGATCGATCCCAAGGGAATGGATACTACGAACGATCTCCTTCGAAAAGGAAGAATTCGTAAAGAGTTGGATGTTAGTCGTGACGACTGAGATTCCGTTGCATATTCCAACGATTATTATAGATTATTATCGAGCGTAGCTATTAGATGAGTTCGAATGACTGGCCAATGTTCGATCGTTACAGAATCCATCGTCGATCGCTTCCTGGTGTTTTCTCGGCTATTACATGATCAGACTGGCGACTATGGCGGCGGCCACGGTCGCTCATGTACAATTATTGGGCGCACGCCTTCGCGTCATATTATTAAGTAATATCGTAACATTACATAGTAGCATCAAGTGAAACGTTTCGAACAAGACCATCGAGAATATAGATATTAGTGTCGTATTCTTACTACCTATCACCGCTATTCGAGTAAATTTTAATTGCTTTTAATTGCTTCGAGCATTATCAATCGTTGCAACGATGATGTCTTTCACACGCTTCGTATATGTCGAGAAAAATTATTATACAGTCGAGAATATTTGATATATAAATTAAATCTTTAAAATAATACTTTACTTTTTACAACCATAACACATTCTCTTACTCTTTGCACATGATATTCATTAGCCTATCGTTTTATTCTATTCTACTTAAGAATGGAGCGCGCACAGTATCTCTTTATCCAATCTCTCTATCCTATGAATATTAAGAATTTCATTAACTTTTTCCATTAAGAGTTCAACAAGCACCTAATCGTGTATTGAACCTAATCAGTGTAAGCGGCGCCGATCAACTTCGCAGATTGCGCAGGAAACTAACGATTGTGAATATTATCGTTCAAATTGCCCCTGAAACCTAATACTTTAATCCAGATTAGTCAAGTTGGTAACTAATAGCAAGAAGAACCTAAAGAAACTTGAAAGGTTGTCTCGTGACAGCTAAAGAATTATTGAGTTGGCAAGTAAGTGATTGCGGATTTTGTCAATACTACCTAACGACAAAATCCGCAATCACTTAGTTGCCAAGCCAATAATTCACGAATTCGCACGGCGTGACTAATCTGAACGAGATTTATGTTGCAACGCCTCGAGTAAAAGCAAAAGGATAAACGCGTGGATATACAGCGGTGTCTAAAATTCTCGAACGTCACCTTGGTCGATCCGTTAACGGCTGGTATCGTTGCGTGGCTCGGCGCGTAATTACGCGAGTGGGCCTTCGTGCGAGTCCCTAGCGGGGCCTCCATTGTCCCGCGGCCCGTTCTTTCGTGAGAAAGAACCACCGCAGAGATTACATATTGCGATAATAAGGTGGTAATCTCGGGAAGGTGCAGCAGGCGTGCAGAAAAGAGAACGGTGCCGCGTGCGCGCGAGCGCGTTGCTGTTCGCGGTCTGCGAGTTCAGCCGCTGTCCAAGCAATATTGTTGCTCGCTACCAACGTTGCTGTTGCTGCTGTTACGCCTTGTGTAGTAGTTGGCGTTTAACTCTTGGCTGCTGGCTGCTGGTTGTTGCTGCTGCTGCTGCAGGTTCAGTGACATCAACGCACGCATGTGCGTGACGCGGTGCGCGCACCGTTATGCCCATAGCCTGCCCTATAGCGCCCACTGCGGAAGTATAACCATATAACTTGCCGGCGCGCCGTATGCGCGACGATCGACCATCGATCCACCTGGACGATCGCTCGTTAAGACGACAATCCAATGAAAAGCTAACACTAAGCTACGCTATGTTAAACTCAGTTTCAAAGTATTTGTTGCAACGCGTATATACACGTATAGAGAAAACTGTTTCCATCGAAAGGCAAGGTAAGCTGCGCTAGGTTTTCAGTTTCATCGAAATTTAGTGCAATTTAAATGTGTTTCTGGTCTTTGCCGGTTTTCATCAAAAGGCAAAATTTGGTGCAGTTTAGTCCAGCTTTTGGCGGAGACAATTGTACGTACCGTGTATACCTATTGAAGCAAATATTTGTAAAGCTAGCATAGCACAGGTTACACTGTCAACTTTCTGTATGTAGAACCGAAAATTCTCCAAGTTACCCTGAAGCGATTTACCGATAAGAGTTTTGGGAATTTTAGATGGTACGATGCATCCGTACGATCGCTCGTTATACCGCCAACTCTCTGCGAGTCTGCCAACTTTCTACGATCGAAAGATCTCGAAGACTTCTTGAACTTCGTTTACCGATAAGGAAACGCGGTTCTGTTTCAGGTGATTTTAAAAGCGTTGCAATTTTACGGTCGGCAACGTTGATCTTCAAGAGATTCGAAGATTTTTCATATTGCGATCTTCGTGAACGTTTAACGTCCAAGCTATTCTCGAAAGCTCGTACGACATTATAAATAAACAAAAAACACTGATTTTGGAATCGTAATAAGCTTGACTCCGAGTTTACATTCTTGCGATATAATTGAAACCCAGCCTCTTCTTGCTACTCTTTCTCTTCGTGTTAGTCAACCATTCATGAAAACGACAGTCCTCGTCAAAATAAAGAAACGGAAAAAGAATAAGAGGAACGGCGCGCGGAAGCGAGTAGCGCGCGGAAGCGGAAAAAGAGCAAAGCCAAAGGGGGAAGTTTAAACGAAAAAGAAAAGGAAAAGAAAATGGGAAGTTGGTGGAAGGAAGGCGGAAGGTTTCGGTGGGCGTGGAGGAGCAGCTGGCGTCGCGAGACGTGCTTGCAGCCGCTACACGCGCATTAGGATGCACGTTGCGCTCCGCTGGCGTAATTCTTTTCATGCGACGCGTGTCCCCGATCATATCTCGCCCAAGAACCACAGTGGCCCGGGATCTGTGTCAACGGCACCGAACGGGTTCGGTATGCTCGTTCGGAGCAGGCCTCGGCGGAATTAAATCATCGAGAGCTCCGAAATCGAGAGCTGCCACACCGCCTCGCTTTCGACCTGCAATCGATCGCTTCTCGTTCCACGCATGAACCATCGTCCAACGCTATCATATCAAACGATTGACGTCGAGAAACTGTCGCCAGATACTTGGATCAAATGGAAACGGGTCTGCTTTTGTTGAAACACAATGAAGGATATGGTTCATTAATTGGTTCATGGATTATGTTTTGGAAATAACGAGTGGCCTTCTTCAATGGCCAATGTATAAAGAGTGTCTATTGGGTGGATCGAGGAACAAGTGGGGATGGAACGAAACACCACTGATGGAGTTTTAGTTATCGAAGTTGGGCTATTGTTACGCGTAGGTGAGAGAGGATTGTCCGGCTATTTTGTACCTGATGCTTGGTGAAATTTTTTAACGAATCTGTGAATTGTATCTGTTTGTTAATTGGCTTCTCGATAAAGTTAAACGATCTGTAATTACTTTTTGACAATCGTCTTATTTTAATAAGGCCGTTTTATTTCCTTACAGTACTGTCGTTTAAATGTCTCATCAGGTTGTAAAAAGAAGATGATATACCAAAGCGTTCCACAAAGATACACTCGCAAAGATAAAAACACTTATCAATGAAAGCAAAGATTTAGAAAATTGATCTAACAAAATTGGATATTACAACTTAATATACATACATTAACGCGTCTTCCATTCACAACACATGTCCTTCTATTCTCAAATAAAACAAAGAAATAGAACGACGAAAGGAAAAAAAGAGGAAAGAAGGAAGAACGAGCAATAGCAATTAAAGCACATCGATCGATGAAAGAGTAGGGGAGGATTGGTGGGTAGAAATCGTCGGAGCGGCTCGAGCCGCGGCGAAAGAAAAATGGAAAAAGTAATTTCTCTGCTGGCGCCTGTGATTGCGGGTCGGCCGATGGACGACTTGCGCCGCGACCTGCAAACCGAGGCAACCAGGCCGTTCGATCACCTTGTTGCACGCGTGCACATGCATCTATTCCACCGACTAGTTTCTCCATTACGGTTTCGTTTGCCGATAGACTGATGCCGGTACGAGATCCACGCTGACGGACAGTCGTGGTACCGTGAAACTGAACATAATTGAAATGGAACGGCCACGGTCGCTGCTCCGAATTTTACGCCACGCACATAATAATGCATACCGCAACTTTCTGTAACCGTGATTATCCGCGCGGTTAAAAATAATCCACGCTCTTTGAGTTCCAACGTCTCGATCTGACATGGTGGAATGTCTCGAACAGATTCCTTCGTGTGATCGATGAACGCGTTTGCAGCACGATACCATGCTTCTATGTTGTCCGGTCAGTGTTTTTTTTATTCGCTTCTTTCTGGAATTTTCGAGGCATACGGTTAAATTGTTAGAAAATTTCTGAATTTCACGAAGGTTGTTTTCTAGGTAAAAGGCTTCGAGCGAACGAAATAAGATGTTGACAAGAAAAGCTGGTCGGTTTTGTTCGAAGGTTGAACGTTTTGGGTATCTAAAATCGTTTTTGAAATGGTACGACAGATATAAGGACGATTTAATTTAAAGCATCGATGTTTAAACTTCGTAATTTCCATCGATAATTCTGAAAGTACTTAAGAAAGCAGTTGAACTTCGAAAAGAACAATTGCAGAAAGAGGATGACTGAATTTCAAATATTCACATCCAATATCAAAGTCACCATTCAAATCCAAAGAATCGAAATTGAAGAAAAACGAGCAATTTATTCTTGGAACGAACAATCGAAGGAAAGGTGATTCAATTAATTTAACGAAAGTCTAAAACGATACGATTGGATAACAAAAGGATGATTTTTACGGGCGTTTCAACGAAAGCGCGTTCGTCGGAATACCAGCGAGCCGGCAAAAAGAGATTAAAGGTGGAAGCACGATGGCCAAGAGAAAAGGGGACCGCGAGAAGCGGAGAACGAAGAAGAGGAGGAACAGGAGGAGGTGGAGGAAGAGGCTGAAGAACGTGTGCTACTAGCCGCGGCCCCGAAGTGGCCTGCTTCGCGTCGCCGCTTCGATCGCGTCGAACACGCTTCGTTCCTCTTCTTCCTCCACCCCTTCGCTCCTCTCACGGAGTTCCGCGGTAAACCGCTTTTTCCTCTGTCGATTAGTCGTGAAAAACGAGGAGAAACGCGGCGACTGGCCACGCGCTCCCTCGACGCCTTTGCTTCTACTTGTTGAATCACCGATAACTCGCAAATTAGATACTTTTTTACAATTCAGATATGCCGATGTCCTTTGGCAGATTTATGTCCTCGTATTTTTTTTTAAACAATATACGTGCTTCTTCGAAGGCAAACGGATCAACTTTATTTTCTATGAATTTCTCCATCTCATTGCATAAATACGAGAGTAACGTTCAATTTTCGAGAAACTAATTCTCTAGTTTGATGAGTTCGTTCGAAAGATGATGACACAAACGATAGTGAATTCTAAAGTAAATTGAGAAAGTAGCGTTTGTAACGATATTCCTGTACTTTTCAATCGATCGAGTCGATCAATTTGCCTTTCGAATTTGGCTTACGTGTATTATTTTAATTAATTCCAGAATAATCAACCTCTAACGTGTATTTAAATATGAAATTTGATAGTCGTTCTATGTATATCATGCTTCAAGAAACTATATTTTGAAGTCTTTGTCAATCTAAATTTAATTATCAAGTCTTTGTTATATCAAATCTTTTCAAGTTTTTATTATGGAAGACAAAAGATAGAAAGGAGAGTTAGTTAATGAAATAATGAACGATATTGTTTCTTAGGATTATCTTGTTCTACTTTATATATCACTTGGTAACGTACAAACCGGACAAACACTGCAACGATAATCCTGCAGTAAAACCGACAAATCCAAAATTTCCACTTTTAACGTCTCCAACGCAAATTAGATACCTGTTTTTCTAAAAATCACTGCATTCCTTTCTTCCCAGAACTCCAGCAGTTAATTCTCGTCCGTCTCGTTTCTTCACGTTCGCTGTATATTCGTTTCAACCAGTCTACAACTCTATATACACCTCTTGAAAGAATGTGAACAGGGACCGAAGTAAGGTCTGAACTGCTACTGGTGTGAAATTCCAAGCGGCCGATGAATTTACGAGCTCGTCCTCCGTGACCGATTGACTTCTTAACCCTTTCACGGCACTCGCCACGCCCACGACGATTCCCACAATATAACGAGTCTGCCATTGTCTCCCAATTACTTTGAAATCTCCGTAGACGCCACAGGGAACACAACGATTAGCCTGTTTAGACAATAAGTACCCAACCTAGACCGTATTCTACATCGGATCTCGTCTCGTTTCAAGATGCTGCAAAATATACAGAAGTTTGTTTTGGATAATGCTTTCGCGGACAGCAAACAGACAACGACTAATCACCGAGTTCTGACTGGCAAACGACGTTCTATAATCGCATTATAACGTTACAGGTACCTGCAGAGCGGCCGAAGGATTCTCGAGGGACAATTCGGGATATTTTCGTGGATCCGACAGTACCACGGTCACTCGATGGATTCGTTGCAAACCGTTAAACGATCGATCTCTTTTGCGATAAACGTCATAAAATTCACGTAGAAAATTTCAGCACCGGAATTGGGTTTGATATACGAGCGATAATATATTATTTAGTTTTTAATTTAAAGGTGAAGACACTGTATGCATAGGAAAACACATAAAGAATCGAAAGTAGAGTTGTTACGATTCTTAGTAGTTGGAACGAATCTTTATTTGCAAGTGCCCTCTCGTTGGCTGTTTCTGTAAAAATATGAAATTGTACAGAAATCTGCAGTCTGTTGATTGCTGCACATTGTCTACTTTGGTAGGGCGAGATTGGTTCGTTCCGGTCTGATGTTTCTTACGGCGGAAGGGTCGGTTGTTCGAGGATGTTGGGAACGATTTGGGAATTTACGAGTACGGTTAGTTCGTTTGTCGTTTACTATATGTAATATTTTTATATCATTTATTTCGATAACTCAAGAACACGCACGGAAATTTGTAATCAATTTAAATGAAATGATCGAAAGCGACAATATGGATCAGAGAATATTGCATATAAAAAATGGAATCGATCCGGAGAATGGGTGGATTAAGAAATAAACATCAGGGTCGTAGTTTTATTCTGGTTTCAAAAAGGTCTGAATAACGTTGTAGGATTCGACAAGTGGAAGGAACTCGTAAAATCGAGCTTCGACCGATTCATCACGTACGTCTAGACGGCCTTAGGGACGGTCGTTGTCGAATCACAAGGTCGCCCACGACTTCCGCGTGTAATCGTCCCTCGTCCGATTGCCTAACGATTCAACATCTCCGGAAGATTAATGGCCTTGCCATATCTTAATCCAGCCAGCTGGATATTGTGATTCTCTACAAATATCGAATGAATTATTATTCAATTCGCTTTAAATACCAAAGGGAATTGCTCCTTCTCGACTCATTAGCATTAGCTAATTACAATTTTTTATTAATTCGAATCGATCATTTTCAGTGTTTTCGTTCCTGTATTTACTTTTACGTTAATAAAATTGGTACATAATTTCCTTATTTCTTTTTTAAGAAGTCCTTACTTGATGATCATAGAGAAAATTCCACTGTTTTTACTTTCTAATTATTTTACTATAAATCTGTTATTCTATTTACTTTTACATTAATAAAATTGGTACATAATTTCCTTATTTCTTTTTTAAGAAGTCTGTACTTGATGATCATAGAGAAAATTCCACTGTTTTCACTTTCTAGTTATTTTACTATAAATCTGTTATTCTATTTACTTTTACGTTAATAAAATTGGTACATAATTTCCTTATTTCTTTTTTAAGAAGTCTGTACTTGATGATCATAGAGAAAATTCCACTGTTTTCACTTTCTAGTTATTTTACTATAAATCTGTTATTCTATTTACTTTTACGTTAATAAAATTGGTACATAATTTCCTTATTTCTTTTTTAAGAAGTCTGTACTTGAAGATCATAGAGAAAAATCCACTGCTTTTATTTTCTAATTATTTTACTATAAATCTGTTATTTTATCGTTACGATCATACTCTGCTCTAATGTAAAATACAAAATAAACTAAATAAGCTAAATTTCTTCGACTTTTTAACCAGTAGATGTACTACCAGATGAAAACAGTTACGAAGCGCGTGTATCTTAGATTTTCGCATGATGCGTTTCGATTTACCATTTACATAATCCTTGCACGTTACGTGCTATTCATCCACAGTGAAACTCCATTTATCAAAACTCCGTAAAACTAGTCAATGCCCGATTAACTGAAATTTTACTGACAGTATCCACTTATTGGAACGCGAGTTTCTGATAGACACGCGAAGAAAGAGCAGACAGTGGGAAGAATCGGTGAAAATCAACCAACTAAACCGTAAACTGTTTGTGCCTCGACAAGTATAGGTAAATTAAATTCTACTGTATATTCGCATTCGTTAGCGCCACCTAATCGAATACGGTTGAAGAAGGTTGGCCGACGAGGGCGACGCAAAGGTCGATTTCCGCGTTAGTAGCTTTGATCGGATCCCGAGGAACGTATATACGAGGCGGACTCTCCTTCCGACGTGGCGAAGGTGGGGACAAAAAGAAAAGGGGAAGGAAGAAGAGAGGAAGAAGAGAGGCGATCCTCTGACGGTCATCGATCCCGAGAACCGCGAGAAACCCTGAACGAGCCACGGTCCTTGAGCCGACGCCGGAGACAATGAGCGCCGACCGAGTCGCCGTCCTCGGAGCGTTGACCCAGAGAACGAGTCCGCAAGCGATTAATGAGGCCTTTGCATAACCGGCCTCGCTCGATCGATCTTCAATCCACAGAGAATCGTAATTCTTCCCCCACCAAGTCGCTCGCTCCACGATTCTCAAACGTCCTTAGACGTTCGCCTGGCGCCAAATTCGATCGTAAACACGAACCTCGTGCTATTTTCGGGGAGAATAAGAGTATTTCTTCTTTGATAATATACCAATCGATAAAGGAATCGACACGAAGGATGTGCGCAAAGATGGAATGATATTTAAAAAGCGAAGGAAAAATAAAATGAAGTTTGAAGGCGATGTTAAACGAAGAAGAAAAAAAAAAAGGAGGCGATGAAAATATCGTTTGGTAAGGACGAAAGTGTAAAAATGTATTGCGATAAATTTGGAAGGTTTTTGTAAAAAATTACGAATCGATCGTTTTCACGATTCAGCGAATGAGGAGTTTGTCGTATCGTTGAAATTTACCGATTTATTAGATTATGGGAATGAATGACGGAAGAAAGGCAAAGTTTCAGATGAATTTTCCTAGGATGACAAATCATTGGGAGAACAAAGGAACGGTATGGAAATCAGGACAAGTGATCGATAATAAAGAGAAGGAGATTGAATAATAAATTATGCTGGTAGTTGGAATGATAATGGATAGCATTAGATTGCTCTTTGTATTTAAGGGTTATTATTCCCGAAGCAGTGGAAACGTGAAATTTGCGTTCAATAGCGGAACATATTGTTTCTGTACGCGTAATGTTCTGCCAGATGACGAAGTGTATACCTTCCACTCTTAGCGTTAAATTCGAAACTACCGTCTTTATCCCTGTGCCATTTATTTTACAAACGCTCTGTTATTTTCTCCTCGCGTATCCTTCACGCAAATGGGCTCGCACTGTATAATATCAATTCATATCAATACATCGCAAACATAAATTTTCTGAAGAAAAAAAAACCCCTGCTTGATACGTAACTCCTTAAACTACATATCCAAAAATCATCTCGCTTCATAAAACCTGTTCTCCCGTCAATCCTCAACCCTCGACTACAGGACTCCAAAAACAAGCCTCTTGAAATCCCTCTAAATCCAGAAAATCTCTTGAAAACTCGTGTCTCTTCATAAGTCAACGGAAAAGAAGGAAGAAAAAAATAAAGAGAAGCAATTCAGCGACGAAGAGAAGCAAGCTACGAGGGCCAGGGCGAAGAGGACGCGGAAACGAGCGCGGCTGGTAAGGCTTTGAAAAGGAGGAGGGCAGCTGATGGTAGCCGGTTGCCACCCTGCGTAGCATAATTCACTATATGGTCACGAGTGCATCACACTCTGTTGGTAACTGGGAAGAAGGCTAGCGAGAGGAATGCAGGTCTGATTAGTTTATAATGAAACATAAATAGAGTCGATTTTCTCTCGAGACAATTTTTAAATCGACCAAGATAATGCTTATCGTTGCGCACACGTTGGTGGTCTTCTTTCGTAATAATTCATTTACAGTAATCTATTTTACAACGTACGATACAATAAGAAACAAAGGATTTATCGCAAACGTACACTTAGCGAAAAATTATGCACAGCATAAACAATAATAACAGCCTTAAACATACAATTAGCACTAAAGACTAGCCTTACTTAGTATAATGGCTTATTAATACAGCGAATAATTAATTGACTATTCAAATGCTTTGATCTTTGCAAAGTGCACGCTACCAATGAATACCTTTCAACTTCGATATACATTCTCAGATGTGTATCAAGTTTTACCAACACAGTCACGATACGTCGTGTACGTAAAAAATTTCTAGGGTTGTTCGACTACATTCGCCAGCCACTGTACACCTCCAGCCACTATATCATTCCACTATCCATCTGCTATCTTGCAGCAGAGCGCACGAGTGTGGTTGCCAAGTCAAAATCGGTCCATGCAACAAAGCGGTCCTCTCTATGCTGTCGCGAAACGAGGGAACGAGTATAGAACCTTCGGGAGAGAGAACCGCGTGTACCACCGTGCGGAGGAGAAGGGAAGGTTGGAAATAAAGTCAGGAGAAGAGAAACGAGACTTTGGTGCAAAAGAAGGAGAGGAGAACGCGAAGAAGCACGGAATGAGACATTGAGAGAGAGAGAGAGAGAGTGGGAGAGAGAAAGAGTGAGAGAAAGAGAGAGACAAAGACAGAAAGAAAGAGCGAGAAAGAGAGGAGAGTGAGAAGAGGGGGAGGAGGGGAGACACGGCTTCCGCGAATGTTACGGGACTGCATAGCGACGTGGGAGTGTAACGACTGCACCGGCGCGCGTCTTGCACCGACATGCACGCACGTGCACACGCGCCGATCTTGGGAGTGCGCCGACCCCTACCAGCATGGAAAACGGTCACTGACCTCCCTCTGCCGCCCCCTTCCGCTACCCCGCACCCACACGCGGTCCCATGACGCCTTCCGCCGCGGCACCTGCGACACGCAGCCAAAGAGGGTTGCGAGGGTGTCGAAAGGTGCAAAAATTCACAACTCGTCGTTTCAGATACATAATCATCGGACGTGTCTCTTTCGGATTGGCTTTGATTAGGTTATGGATGATGACTGTTCGATGCTCTGTATCGGGGGGTTGTTTAAATTTGAGATCTGAGGCGATGTAGGTTATTAAAGGATACCGATGGATATTGGTAAAGTGAATTCGATATATCGCTGAGAGCGCTTGCAACTTGCAACGAAGGTTCATTGTTAGGCAATTTTTTAATATCTGTGAGAATTAATGGTAAGTGAACTATATTCTTAGACATATTAGGATAGGGCCCTTACGATTGTTCAATAAAGTCGTAGCTCTTATTTGAGAAGAGGAACGTCATAATTCAAGATAGGACTTTGAAATTCTGCAGATCGTTAGATCCACATAATTGATACCAATGGTGCAGCTTCGAAACTAAGACGTTCCATCGGGCGAAACAAGTTGCTCGTACAAGTCGCTAGAACCTAGAAGCAGATTTGTCAGATATCTTACTTCGACGTAGTTATCGCGAGAAAAACGGATTACGTAATCAATCGCAAAATTTTTCAATCGCTGTATTTCGACGAAGAATGAACGACGCATCGAAACAAACATTATTATTCAAGGTAAAAAATGTAACAGGTGAAGCAACTATCTAGATGCTGAGGAGACACGGTCGTATTTTAGTAGCAACTAATAGATGAAATCCTCTGTTAAATAACTCCTTAGTCGATCTAATCTTATCGAGCTGAACACAGCCGAGTTTATCGTTGTTTGAAATCATTGGCGAGCGTCGCGCGATTTTTGCCCCCGGATCAAACGTGACCACAGACACGATGCGCGATAATGCGCGAAAGCAGCGTCATTTCCATGCGTGCGGTTTATCCTGCATTTCCGCGAGATGCGAGCGAGACGATTCAGAGAACGAAGACAAAGCGCTACGGGGTTGTCAACTCGCGAAGAAACCGCGAAACGCGGCTTCGAAAAACACGCAGACGAGTTTATCCAACCACCATGATCGTCCATCGGTTACTTGTCAAATAACCGGTGAAAAATTCCCTATCAAGTTTTTATGAGGTTATTACAACGATGGTATTGTAAAATGCGAATTTCTTTTTTTGCATTCAGAATATTTCGAATAAAATTTCACAATGATAAATGAAATTGTTGTATCGAATAGTTAACAACTTTAATTATTTTTAACACTTTAATTATTAGATTGGGGTTACACTGGATGTTTTCCCCGAATAATGTATTTTGAGAAGCTTCTTCGGTATTTAAAAATGGAAGAATTCTTTCGTTGCAACGATTGAATACTCGAGTATAATTAGTACATGATATATAAAGAAGCGCGACGACTCTTCCTGGAAAGTAATTTTTAATACCAATTTTTTGAAGACGATACATATCAAAACTGTAATTTGTTTCAGCGATAATAATGACGTAAGGCGTTCCGCTAACGATGCCTACCTCTCGGTCAATTTTCTGCTGCAAAAACTCTCTCATCAAGCTTGCAACCACAGGACAATCATAGCAGCCGCTTATTTGCCAAATCGGATAACACCAGAGTACGAAGAGTAGAGAAAATTGATGAAACTACGTACATACGTACGATGGTTCTCGAAAAAATGAAAACTCTGCAACTAATGGTTGTAACTACTATAAAACGCAAGTATCCAGATTATATGTACAAAATTTCTAGCGAATCCTATGATATTTGTAGAAATTATGAAACGTCAATTGCAAATCAATTGCAAATCGACGATCAAGTTCTTTAGACGTTAAAGCTGGAAAGCTTCAACGAACGAAGCTAATCATTTTGTCCAATGAACGGCTCACATAATGCGCCCTTTCACGCCGTCCATAGTCACCTGCCCATACTATTCGCAAGGTAAGTGTCGGAAGAAGCTTGTTCCTTACGCCCATACCATCGCCTAGTTACGCGCGGTTTCGCTTCCTGGTGCACATAGGAACGTTCGAGAGGCCGGCGTGGAAACGGATATATCTCAGAACAGAAAGGAGCGACACACAGCGAAAAAGAGAAAGAAGAGACCGAGAAGAGAATGGAGGAGAAGCAGCAAAAGTAGATGAAGAAGTACGACAAAAAAGAAGATGGAGAAGTGTAGAGGCAGAGGTAGATGACGATGACGATGACGATGAAGAAGAAGAAGAAGAAGAAGAAGAAGAGTATAACATTGACGATGAAGAAGAAGAAGAAGAAGAAGAAGAAGAAGAAGAAGAAGAAGAAGAAGAAGAAGTAGAAGAGGGGAACGCATCCTCGGGGCCGTCCTAACGGTAGGGCGGGTCACTGCACGCGGCTACGCGAATGCAACTCTTTGCAGTTGCACCGCGAGCGTCGGCCAAAGACTTCGACTGCAGCGTCGCACCGGTGCAATGCCCTACCTAGGTGTAACGCTCTCGGCTACCCTTGCACATCCTCGCGTCCTGCCTCGGCTCACGCTTCTTCCTCGGCCTGCTCTTCCTCCTTTTCGCCTCGCCTCCTTTTCCCCTCCGTACCCTTCTCGAGTACCGTGGCCGATGTAACCGAGTCCTTGAACTCGCTCGCAGGGAGGGTGACGTCTGGGAGGAGGAAGAGACCTCTTCTCGTTCGGGGTTACTCTCTTTCGCACCTGGTTGTCGCCTGGAGAATCTCTTAGGTTGCGAGAGATTTAGACCAGCGGTTCTTAACCTATGGCCTGAGGTCCTCCGGATGGTTACGAAGTCTTCGGTCGTAACATACGCAAGTTATTATCGTATTATCCGAATAATTAATTCGTTTATCGTTAATCATCTCTGAATGTGTATTTATTTATTTCTAACGAATCTTTTCCCTTCGAAAAAGTTGCTGATGGGCAATTTTGAGTCAAGTCAAGTCTTGGAAGTTCCCGAGAACAAGAAGTTATTTAAAGGGGTAAACGAAAGTTCAAGAACCGCTGATCTCGACTATTTTTGCTGCATCGAGATTTGGATCTCAGGGGATAGGATATAATAAGATTTGTAAAGAATAGGGATGAAAGTGATCGAGGTTTTCAAGGCAGATTTTTGGCTAAGTAACCTTTTCCAGATATTTTCGTAGATTGTATATTTGGAAGTTCTTTAAGAATTTATTCCCGACATGTTCTATAATTCATTGATGGCGTTTCGGCGTTTTAGAGGAATCTTTTATGACTAAAATTTTGGAATTTTGAGGGGATTTTTAATAAGCAGGATATTTCCAGAATTTTCGAATTCTTGTAGAATTTTTGAATTTTCCGTAAAATTTTTATCGGTGGAATATCGATAAATAGGACATAGATTACGAAACTTTATAAATTTTAGATAAAATTCCAATCGAGCATCGATAACATCGTTTCTCCTCCGTAGAATTTACCAGCTTGTTTCTCGTTACGATGTGATTGAAAAATCACCTTAAATGAGATTATTCGCAAAATTCGCACAAGAATCATTGTCAATGATGTTTTCCGATAGCTTGAAAAGGACTTTTAGTGGCGAGAGTTGAGCTTTGTATTCGATTTTGGAATGTTAGCAGAGGCGAAAGAATTCGTTCGAGGAATGGCGACATGGTGGCCGACCTACAATTCCGAGGTACGAATTTTGTCGTATTCTGCGGCGGTGCACGGTGCGTAACAGTACTCCTACGTCTCTTGCGCCTAGAACGCATGCACACGTTCACACGCTTGCGTAGCGAGAGGTTACGTGCGTGCGTAAGAGCATGAATGACATAACGATCGTAGAGACGTCGGGCGTCGACCCTGGGCCAGTGCACTACCAGTGCACCACGTTCCCGCCACCAGAGCGCCTTTTCTTACCAAACAACGCCGCTTCCTATACCTATGCTCTATCATTGTATGAAAAACGAGCAAATTTCTCTCACGGATTCATTATGGTTTAGAAAAATGAAACAATCAACCGGAGGATCGATTAATCACCTTTTTTCTTCTGTTCTGTTTCCTGATGTTTGTTACGCACATGTTAAATGGAATCTCTGGCTCATTTAATTTCTATTGTGTGAATATTATGGTTGATAAAAAAAGAATCTAAAATTGATGGAATGGAATGTTAGTCATTTTTGTGTTATATTTTTTTCTCCGATGTTAACATTAGTGGTTAACCGTGCCTTTCTTTTTTTTTCAAGTTTTTGAAATTTCTGTGCCGAAGCGCTTGATTGACGACGATCAATGTGCTATATAATTTCATCAATTTCTTCTACGAGCGGGTCGCATATTACAATAAAGTACTTGATCTGTATACGTTATAAATTACTTGAAGTAAATTTTCTAACAAAATGTAGAATATAATAAATAAAGTATGAAGGTCTGATGTAAGATTTGATAGAAGCTGAAATTAAGAAGTGAAATTAACAAATTAAAATCCAAAATTTGCACAATGAATGTTCTATTTGATTTAGATTTAGATTAGGCAAAGATTAGCGAACTATAGTGCTACCTAAATCGATTCAAATACAACGACGTTTGCTGTAACGTCGATGTACCATAGTCGGAGAGTAGCTTTTATAAAATTCTGACAATGAGCCTACATAACAGTACTCTCGCGTTTCTACGCTTACGCACGCTTGCGTAAGAGTATGAATGACAAAGTCATCGACCTGAGCCACTGCGTCACCGACACGTCGTCTTCTGAAAACAAGCTCATTTGCAATCGTTGTTTTGACCAGTTGTCCCCTTCTCCTAGTTCGTTTCTATTCCCCGTCAACAAACACATCTACCACTTCCATCGACTAACGTTTAAATCACGCGATTATTCATCTCGATATCGCGAACCACCGTATATCTTGATTTATCGTTGAATGAATCCATAAGTTGGCGGATTAATTAGATATGGTTTTCCTGTGATATATTTTCAGCTACATTTTCAGATCAGTTACAAATTTGATCCATACGATCCTGACGTACAGTCGTGCATCGCTAGAGCGCTAATGAAATTTCGAAATGTTCTATATAACGCAGATAACGCGTGTACGAATGTTTTATCGTGTTAAGTGATCGAAAATACATTCATAAGCTATCGATCGAAATATAGGAATCGGATGAATCGAAACTCGAAATTAAATTCAATTGCAGTTCCATTTATTACGATCAGACGTTCGATGTAAGAGTTCGATGTAATTTCCAGACTCGTATAATTCGTGGCCAATCGCCAACGCAACGTCTCCAATGTTCTCGATGGTTCGTTAATTGATCCGTTTAATTCTTCCTCGAGAAAAACCTCGCCAGTTCGTTTTCAGTCGAGAGTCGGCGTTGCTTTTGTTTTTCTGACCCACATCGCCCCGAAAGTTCGTTGCCTCGGCCAGAAGTGACTGCCCAGTTTTGCTAGGTGAACGATCCTCGCGCATATTGATGTGATCCTTCTCGTGGAAGTTACTCGTCGACACGTGTACGAGACGATTTCTACGATTGGCGGAATAAAATTTTCTAATTAGGGGAACTTGAGGAAAAAAAAATCGCAAGCAGAGGCTTGTAACGTGAGTTTCAGATGTTGGAACATAAGCCTTTCAATCCTATTTTATTTCATGATTAGATGATCTTCGGTAATGGTCGGACATTTTTTAGCTTTTAAATTAAGAACTCTTATTGATTTATCGGTCGTAAAACAGAATATGGCATACCAGTTGCGACCATGTTTATATTAATTTGGCAATTTAGGATGTAAATTTTATTTTATTTCGCGAATGGACGAGTCACTGCTCAGATATAGCGGTTAGAGTTTTTTTCAGTCAGAAATTATTATTCATCGGCTGTCAATAGATTAAGATTCATCAATTGGGACCGCGTTTGCCCGGCGAATGTAATCTTTTTCAGTTTGATTTCCCTAAGGGATCCCTCAGACCATCGATATATACTGTCAATATTTCAAGCTACTCAACTAAAATGATCAATATGTATTGTCAATAGAATATTGTCAATATTTATCGACAAACTGCATTTGCGTTGAGAAACTTGAAATATCGACAATATCGTTGATCGTCCGAGGACACCGTAAAAGATCCCTCGATATTTTCTGATCGTATTTACAAACAATTCCAGCTTCTAAAATTCACGCAAAAGTCCAATCTCAATCCAATTTTTCTACAAATAAACTTCCACGGTATTTTCAAAAAAGTCGCAAGTTCCCAAAATTCACGGACGAATCAAACTTGCAGATCGATTTCTCTAAAAAACGAAATTCCTGAAAATTGTCTAATCATTTCCAAGAAAAGATACAGTGAATTCACGAGCTTCCAAAATGAGCAGAAAAAATCCGATGTAACCTAATTCAATCATTCGTTTCCGCTTCATCCCCGAAAATTCCCTCTCGAATATCATTTTAAACTGTCCAAGTGTAGAAACGCTCGTTTCCCTATTTAGAAAAGGCAAAGAGAAGATAAAGAGTGAGAAATTTCTACTGTCGAACGATAGACGAATTCTGAAAATGATCTTCGGTGATTCGTGCGCGTTTTCGACATGGAAATAATCCTCGTGGATATCTTCGTCGCGTCGGCAGAAATAAACGTGGTGATACAGAAATAGGCGGTTAAAGCGGATCTATCGGCGACGTTGAGCAG
Source organism: Bombus fervidus (assembly GCF_041682495.2). Taxonomy (NCBI): domain Eukaryota; kingdom Metazoa; phylum Arthropoda; class Insecta; order Hymenoptera; family Apidae; genus Bombus; species Bombus fervidus. The sequence goes on along the minus strand of NC_091530.1, from coordinate 8,740,064 downwards.
GTTACTGAACCGCGATCCCGGGAATCCACTTGTTTTCTATTCGATAAATCTCGAGGGGGAGAACGCTTGCACACCTACTCGTGGCACGCACGTGCGTGCGCGTAAACGACCTGCCAGCGTATCGTCCCGTGCGTCACTCGGCCAATCGGACAAGCTAGATTAGTCAGGCTCGTTACAGGCCTGAATTCTGAATCATCGTTCGTGTTTTCCAGCGTACCCCGCTAATCCGATGACTCCATGGGGGTTCGATGGCCTTTCGAATAGAACGGAATACGATTACGTCAAAAAGCATAATTGATAAATTTTAGTGAACAAGATTTTGGTAAACGTTTTTATCGATTACGGGTGATAGGAGATGAGATTTGATTCTGACAAGTTAGGTACATAGATGTTTGTTGAAGGTCTTTTACCTGATAACGTTAGAAATAGTAGAGTAGTTCGTACGACTAGTTGGTAATTTTTCATAAACATTTTGTGATCTTGTAATGGCTTATTTTTTGATTTCAATGCCTTTGGATTGGAAAGTATACGGATAAACGATTGTGTTTCTCTTTTTATTCTATATTTTTTTATCTATCTATTTATATACTTTTTATTTTGATTTCTTTCGAATATGGTGTGTATATTAATTGTAATGTGAATCACGCAAGTCGTGGTAGTCAAATGATCAAAAATGGGAATGTAAAGTCTTACGTTTGTAATGGATCGTCAAACAGTTAGGAACATTGCGAAGCAATATAAAAAGGATGATAAAATTTATTTGATTCACTCGCTCGCCGATAAGAGGATTACGTATCTCCATGCGGAAAGAGGCCAACAAGATCAAAAACAATATCGTGCGCTCGTCAAAGTCCATTTGAATACAGACCAGACTCTTATTCCACTCGAACAAAACAGATCAAACAGAAGAACCAAACCAAATCGTCCATGTTATTTCCATTTACTAAATATCTCTCACTCCTCAACCGGACTAAAAATCTCTCAAGAAAGAGAAGAGAAGAAGAGCTGCAAGAACCGAGGAATCTTCTCCTATTAAGCATATTGACCGCATTTTTAGCAGATCACAAACTTCTCTCTCATCTATGAAATATCTCGAAATCTCTAATCAAACCACACAGATCAACCTCATATTTCGATCTAAAATAGATCAAAAATGACTAATTAAATAAATTACGATTACCAGTAGCAGTAGTACTACTAGTACTACTAGTAGTAGTACCAATAGTCCATACAAGTAAATAGCAGTTCACCGCTCGTATCTATCTACCAAACACTACGAGTCCTTTAAGCTAAGTCAAAATTCCAAACAGAAGAAAAAGGGGAAGAGGAGAAGAGAAAAAAAACCAAACGCTAAAGGAAAGGGGGGAAAAAATCAAAGAGCGTAAGAATCTCGTGGCATCTCGCGTGAAAATCGGTTCTCGAAGGAAGCCAATTAGTTCCGAAGGGGGGTGTACCCGCGAGAAGTTCTCATCGCGGCGGCCTCGAAGAGCAGCGAGAAGGGAACGCGGCGCAAGACCAGTAGCGAGCGATTCCCTGTTCTCATGCTCGTTAATCTATTAATAAACGTGTCCTTAACTGTTCCAGTCGAGCTTGGAGCGCTTGTGCGAGCGACGAGCGGGCCCGCGGACAGCCACCAAGGGAATCTCTGTTGCTTTTCAACGAGCAAAACGACCAAGCAGGAAGAAGCGCGGCGGCGCGGGCGTCGCGGTGCCAGGAGGGAGCGGGCGTTCTCCGTTCGTCGCGAGATTAGCCAACCTGGAAGAGGGCCGATGCCAGTGAACTCGGTTGGCCGGTCACTAACCAGGTAACCCACACTAGCAACAACGTCAACGTGCTATGCAGCGCCGCCAGCAGCAGCAGCCACACCACCACCAGCCACGTCAACGGTGCAGGCTACGGACTTCTTCAGGCCTTCTCGTGGCCGACGACGACGACGATGCCGACGACGATGATCCTCCTCTGTTCTTGGACACTACGTGACGTACAACTTTGCAAAGAATAGATTTGTGATTATCAAATGGAGCGCTGCGACAACTCTTGGACCTTTTTAAGATCCTCCGACTGTGTAATTAGGCATTTCGTATATAATAATATAATATATAATGTGTATATATATACACATCCTTATCTTTATACATCCTTACGATATATTATTTAACGACTAATTAACATTTACAGTTTTGTGTGAAGAAAAATCGCATCAATTTTCGTATCGAACCTACCTACTTCCACTTACTTTTTGATATCCATCTATATGTGTTATTATGTTAGTTCGTTGCCAAGATATTGAAATATCGGAATACTATAAAATACCGACTCGACAAGAGTGTCTGACGAAATTAACGAGGACCTACTGGAACGAAAGCTCGAAAATACCGCAAATCTCAAAGGGTTAACGCGCGCGCAGTGTCTAATTTAGTCAAAGGCACTGACCTCTTTTCCCTTAGATCGTCAAATGGAAGCAGAAATATACGGTGCGGTGTGAATGTCTTCGATCGATATAATACATTTTTTGGTGTATGTAGAATTATAGTAATCGGTTTAAACGTGTTATAAAATAAAAAACGATTGAGAATTGCTGGGATAGACGCATCGGATCGTGGGTAACTGCCTCGACCATCAACTCGCGAGAATTTACTTCTGTTTCTAAGGGGGCAACTGGCTTCTTTGTACAATACTCGCTATTCTTCTTCCTTCCGCGAGAGATAAGGTAATCCAAGCAGGTTCAAAGGAGGTTGAAGTTTTGCTTGAATTTAGTCGAATTGAGAAGGATTTAAAGGAGAGCTTCGTGGATATGGCCGAGAGATGTTTCTGGGATGCGAAGGTGAGAATGTTGGGTTAGGTTAGGATTGGGATTCCAAGTCCGAGATTTCTGGGTTGGTTGGTCGAAGCTGGCGAGGATTGTCGCGATGTCAGTTTAATCTTACGAGGCGCGAATCTTTTTTGGCTTTAGTGGGAAGAACGTTTCGTTAGGATCGAAAGAGACTGATAATGGAAAGACAAGTTGGAATTGAAAGTCCGAGGTTCTTGAGTTGATTGGTTGTAAATCGCTTTAAACATACTATTCTTTCTTCTCTTGAGCAACTTCGTAGTATCCTCGTAGCATTCTCTTGCAATCCTAACATCGCTGAAAATATTTATTTTCACGAGTCATTGAAAAGCAGCTTCAATTATTCTAGAAACCAGTTTCCAACCCCTTCACCTGGAACGTTAAATAATCACGAACGTCGTTCAAACGTCAGACAACGAACAACGTTCGCGCAAAACGAAAACTTCGCCGCGGACACACTCTTAACCCTGTTTCCCGCCACGTTCGCCAGCCTTCTAGCTCACGACGTGGAACGTAATATTAACGGCCTGTATGCTGATAACGGTTGCCAGGAAAAGCAAGACAACACACGTATCGATCATCCTGAACTTTCGATCGCGACCTAATATCTACCTAACAAAATTAATATCGTTCTTGCCAATTTTCAACAATTTTTTTTATCAACCGATTTAAATTACGGTGTATCGTAATTTTTAACAACGTTTGACAGTCTTTTGCAAGGATGTCGGATTAAGTTTACGTCGAATAATACAACGATAAGACGTCGTAACGACGAAGAAGCTTCGAGTAGTTGTTACAGAACGCAAGAGGAACCGCTATTCCACACGGGCGTTCACGTACGATCCGACACGTGACGAGGAAGGTTCGTGAGCTTAAGTAAGAGGAAGAGACCGGCCAACGAAGGTGGGGGCAATGTTCCAGCGAGAAGTCACGTTTCGTCACCGAATTACCTAATGCCGCTGGCCGAATCGTGTCGTTGGGTCACCGATGTCGAACTCTAGGCGACTGCAGGCGCAAATGGACACCAGTCGCATCTTTCAGAATAACTGTTCTTGATTAATTTCTGATACCATCGTGTGTGCTAATTGAAATTCGTTAATAAATTTTCGTTAATATTAAAAAGGAAAATCAAATCTCTACGATAATATCACTTAATCATTCGTCTATTTAATTTCTTTCCTTGAATATCATTGCAAGGAAGCAAAATCCAATTTCCGTTAATATCCAAGAAAAATCTGTCTGTTATCTGGAAACTAAATCCAATAAGAGACCAATGTATTGGCAACAAGGGTTCGAAGAATCTATGCGAAAGAAAAATCCAATCGCGATCGAAGATACTGTGAACAAGCATCGAGGGAATCTGCACAGACGGAAGAAAATCTGCGAAGAGTCAAAAGTCAACTTGCATTGAAACTAAATCCGGTCAAAAAATCCAATATATCTTCGAAAATCGTCCGGCGAATCTCCGCGAAAGAAAAATCCTCTGAAAATCCAATACATTTCCAACGAGTATGCAAAGAATCTGTAGAAACAGAAGCCAATTTGCGAAGAACCCGCGATCAAAAGCCAACCCCGTTGAAACTAAATCCGATCGAAAAATCCAATATATTTTGCAAAAGCGTTCGAACAACGTGCAAAAGAGGAGAAGTCGGCTGAAAATCCGATAGATTTTTAAAAGGCATTCGAAGAACAGAAATACGCATAAGAATTTAGAAAATCCACGAAGAAGAAAAAGTATGGTGCAAGCAACGAGCCCTTGGCGAATTCTTGGTGGATGCCGAACGTCCTCTGGCTCGCGATGCCGCTCGATTGTTCCCCCGTTCAGTGCAGGGGAAACGTGCTCAGAAGTTCACGGTCACCTTGAAAAGCATCATGAAGGTGTATTACGAAACGGTGGCGTGGCTCGCGTGTGCACGGACCTTCTCCTCTTCCAGGACAGAGAGAGGAGAGATGCCACGGCGAGAGAACGGCAGAGAAGGAAACCGTGTGCCGGGGTAACGAACGACGAACAGAGAAGGACGAAAGGCGATGGTCGCGTTGGTGGGGTCTGCAGTTTGTTGCCCGGTGACCGAGTTCATCGCCTCCTCGTTGTCGATGCCCCGAAATCAAGAATCTTCGAGAAGCCGGCCGAGCAAACCGGACGAGACTCGCTTTTTCATCGAAAGCTGGCCAGGGAAATCGGTTCCGGGGAAACGAAGAAGGCGAACGAAATTTATTATCAGAAGGGGGGCAGTTAGGAGCCAATTTGGAAGCATGTTGGTATACGTGGAACAGTGTTCCCAGTTGAGGATCGAGCTTGCACGCTCTTGCCTTTCGTAACGGTACACACTGTTGCACTTTGTACTCGCCGCTTCATAAGCCCGGGACACCGCGCATTGTAGAAATTCGAGAATTTTCCGTGAAACGATGTCAGGTCAGGTTTGAAGACGTTTGATGAGGACTTTTGCTTCAGAACGTTTCGTATAACGTATAACGTAGAAGGGCTCGATCGAAAATTTGCCTATTTGGTCGAGTACAGTTTCTTCCTCCTATCTTTGTTTTTTTTTCATATTTGATGTATAAATTTGTAGAAAAATTCGTGTTTGACGAGGACTCTTACGTATATTGAAAAGTTTCGTGGTATAATACCACGCGGAAGGGTTTGCCTGAAGATTTGGTTATTTGGTTGAGTGCAATTTGTTCGGATCATGTTGGTAATTAAACCGCGGATGTTTATGAAAATTCATATTTGATAAGGATTTTTATGTTAAAACATTCCATGGTAGAATATAGAGTAGAAGGGTTTGCCTGGAGATTCAGTTATTTGGTAGAGCGCAATTTTTCGAACCATAATGTTAATCGGATTGCAAGATATTTATGAAAGCTTGTACTTTTTGAATAAAATTAAAAAACCGCAAGTTGCGTACTAACATTTGATAATAATTGATCTAGATACGTCGCATCGACGCGCTCAACGTAGTTTATGATACTGATTCGAGATTAGAAAATTCTACGATATCTAATGTAGTGGATCTTACATGTTTATCTTATCATTTAACCGCAACTTGACTGAATAATATTAATAATCGACTTGATATTAATTAATCTAAATATAGTAGGTAAAAGAGTTGAGTGAATTCTGTGATAGATTTAGAGTTGGAGAATTGTAGAAGAACGGTGTCAAAGATATTACACGTCGATGCATACCTTGCTCGAATAATCTTGATAATTGGTTTGGTAGTAATTAATCTAAGTATGTCACATCGAAGAACCAAACGAAGTTTATGGTACTAGTTTGGGTTAGACAGTTTGGTTACTTGGAAAACTTTAGCACCAAGTACTGTACCGAAGTTATCTTAGATCAACCGTGGAATATTCTTCATTGCTTTATTGTCCATACTATTTTACAAGAAATTCGAAAACATTGGACAGACGCTTTGATTAAAAAATTTAAAAAACATCTGAACCATTAAGAAAGAAGCGATAAAAAAGCTCCAATGAGATTCTTGTATTTTCCTTCGAATTTCGTTAGAAATTCAAAATTAAGCGTTTCCGTGCTGTTATTAATGTTTCCTTGGTTTTTATTTATTTCCACCCAAAAATCGAACGAACAACAAGCAAACATCGAAATCGAGAATCTTCGCAGTAGGATCTATAGGTCGAACAAGCGAAAGAGTTGTCGAATAATTTACTTTAATCGAGAACGGACCGTACGGGTTAACGATTCAATGACCAATCGTGCATCGCGTTGAAAATTAAATGGTCAACTGTCAACGACCGTGAACCCTTCCATTTTATTTGGCCTTTACGATTTTTACCTATTGATTCTTGGACACGTTTATCTTGTTAAGAAGGAAGATCGTCTCCACGGAAGTCGGCCTCGCCTCGCAAAAGAAAGGAGCCGTTCGACCATGACCGTCCTATTCAACTGCGAGACTTTTATTAGCCACGCGCGGCTACTAATTTCGTTTAAAATCGCCTACTTCAAGGCGATAACATTTTTCTCTCTGTTCTTATTCCTTCCTTCGAGACTCGAAGAATTTTTTGACGCAGTCAAATTTCAGCTATTAAATTGATCTTGTCATAAGATTCTCATAAAATGCTAAACGTCTCTCTTAATGTTTCTTTCACTATGCTTTAAAAATAATGTTTCTTATATATTATCTGTATATATTCATACATATTGAAATTGTTAATATAATCACAAAGTAACGTAGTTAGTTCACTGACCACGTTGATTAATAATTACACAAACAAAAATAATGAAAACATCGAAGTAAAAATCCATATTAATTCCAGCGAATTGGTCGTAACCACGAAATTCTATCGTGCGTTTCATTTCATTTATCTGCTTTATCGAATATTCATTTTATCGGGTATCGCTATTATTTATCGTTACTCGAGCAAAGCGACGTTCACGAAATCAATTTATTAGTTACATATTATCTGAACAAATATAAAGAAATATACACAGCGGTTCCACTATTATACAAATATACACTCGATCGATTATTCGGAAACGAGCGAAACGATAGCACTTCGCATGAAAAGAAAAGCTTCGCTTTCCAATTCCAAAGTTACTTTTTTAACAAACGATCAGCTTCGTGCCCGTTTATAGCATTGATACCGCGCGCGGCCTGTATAAATCACGTCGAACGAGAACGTTCTGTCCAGCAAAGTTGCACGGCGCGGCGTGTCAGTGTCCCCGATGCTGTAACGAGTAGGTGGTGAACGCGTGTTGCAGCTTACTATGCGCTTGTGCGCGAGCGAGAGGGACACGTCATCCTCATGCTAAGTCCGCTCGTTTCCACGCTGCCCCCTTTGATACGCGCAATCGAATCGCCGTTTAACAAAAGCGGACAAGTGCATCGACTCGTCTCGCCTTTAGCCTGTCCGTTTCGATCGCAGCTCCATGCTAAATATGTACGCGATACTACCATGAAATTCTAATGTCGCACCTTTTCGACAAATTTTCGAAGGTCGTTGAACTCGCTTTGCTACGAGTTTTCACTTTCGCCCTTTGGCGTTTTCCATCGGATTTTGCTTGAAATTTTGCAAATCTGCACGTAGGTTTTGATCGGAGAGAGGATTTAAGGATTTAGGGATTTCAGCATTTAGAGTGTTGATAGCGGTTCGATTAAACGGTTGGTATTTTGCAATTTGAAACGGCCAATTTTTCTAACTTTGCGATTTTTGTCATTTTTTCATTTCTGCTTTTTTTTCTTTTTCATAGAATCGGGTATTTTACTTTCGCCATTCGGAAATGAAATATTTCTATCAATAACGCTATTCTGTTAATTGATAGAACTTTGGTATTTGATTTTTCATTGGTCTTTTTCTTCTTTTTTTATAAACCATGAATTTGTGATTTTACACGCGTTTCAAAAGTCACTGCGTACGTATATCAGAAACGTATACTTTCTTTCTCATATAAATACCACTTTTGGATATTTTTGTTACGTATTTCATTTTTGATATTTTTGTTAACAAGAGTGCCATTAAAACTTCTTCTTCGCGTTGACTATCATAGGATTTTTGATCGAGACGCGTACATGGACTCGTGGACGAGTTTTTCCGTGTTGACGACTACGAGAGGCAAACTTACGGTTAGGTTCGCAACCCGTGCAACCGTGGTCGTTTATTCGATTATTATATTGGACGTCGGGTTAACGCTAGGTCGTAAATCGTGGCCAGCGTAGCTGCGAATCGCGATTTACAGCAACGGCAGCAATAGCAAAGCAAAGCCCAGCAACCAGCCACGCCGCGAAGGTAATGTTCGCGTCTCCCGGTTCACTGAACTATACAACAGCCGATACAGTTCATATTTCTCGTTGACCGGCAAGACTGGTCGAGCAGTAAAATAGCATCGGGACGGCATGGCATGGAAGTTCGCGTCGGGATGCAACCATCCAAATGCGGTTACTCGAGTATCGTGGTGCGCCGTTTGAAAAGTGGGATGCAGATTCAGTTATCTTGCCCATTGCGGGGTGCAGTGAACCCGTGAAACTAGCGGGGATATCTCGATAACGAACCAGCGTTTCCTAACCTTTCTTCTGCGTGCACACGTACTCCGCATTGTTCCCACGCCGATTTTCACCTTTACTTTTATCGCTTTGTTTCTCAATGTCAGGATTTTTCTATCATAGATTAGCGAAGCTGTACGTTTGTCTTTGAATACGTAGCTTGATAACGCAAAACCACAACGACTTTCGAAAATATACTACTTGAAAATACATTCGATTTACCAACAAACCTAATGCTCCTTCGATGTTCGCTTTGCACTCTGATTTTATTTCAACCGAACATAAAAACCGTAGAAACGAAGCGATTCAACGCGATTAATCGATAAATCGTTCTATCGAATGCCTTCCACGTAAAATCTCGATATCCAATTTCTCGCCAAATTCACCGGAAACTCTGAAAACCAATCTCTCTTGCAACGACTATTTAGAATCTCCAGATCCAATCCGTCCGAAAACCCACTTAAAATTCCAAAAGTCAATCTCATCCAAGTTTATGTAAAATCTGGAAACATACAAAATCCACCAACTTCGAATCTTCCCTAATTACATCCTCAATTAATCTTCAAGTCCTTCCATCGACTATCTTTCACCTAAAATCCTTCTAAAATCTCAATATGCCATTTGTGCCAAAATCCGTTTAAAAGTTCAAAACGCAATCTCTGCCAACACGCATCTACGATCCGCAAGCTGAAACTCTCGCAAAAGTCGAAATCCCAGAAACCAGTGGAAAATCCGCAAACCCTAAATCTCCTCTAATTACATTAAATCACCGCTAATTGATCCCTAAATCCTTCTATTGCTGTTCTAACGTCTATGAACCCGTTTATAACGCTGCCAAAGAGGCCTAACTATAAGGCGTCAGTTCGGTATCGGCGTGCTGCGAGGACAATGCACGGGTTGAGTCGGTACAGCGTCGGTCAGTGGCCGTGTGCCTTGGACGGTTACGTATCACGTATTCACAACGCGAACTTCTCTTTGATCGGTCATCGGCACGACCCTCGGCCAGCATGTACGCACACACGCTCGTTCGCTCGCCTACCTTGCCTCTACGTGCACGCACGCGACCGTGCACGCGAGCAACACACATACGACCAGAGAGGCAAACGACGAGTCCACAGGTAGTTAGAGGGAAGAACAGGGGAAGGGGTACACGCCTGCACACGTTCGCGATGCCACGTTGTTCCCTCTTGTGCATTAAACGAGCCTCATTGTGCCGAACGAGCGAAAACCTGGCCAGAATCGACGAATCCTGGCCATAGGGTAAGATAGGGTTATTTCACTCGGAAAGGTATTTTGGTCAAACTGCGAATAGTTGAGGTTTTAGCGACGCGGCGAATTCGATCGTGAACAATTTTTAGGCGATCGTCGGTTGCTTAATAAAACAAAGTTTCGATATTGGAGAGGGGAAACGCTGTAATTTTACAGAATTGAATTGTAATGGACAAAAGTAATAAATCAACGTGATAGATGACGTTATCAGCGTGATAGAAATGTCTAATACGAAATTAGTATACACTCGTGTATACAGGTATCAATTTTAAAGTGTCCATCACTGTACATTGCGAAATCTTGCGATTCGTCAGATTTGGTTGGAAACAATTTTCAAGCGATCTATTTACGTTTGGAAACCTTGCGATTCGTCAAAATTCCGTTACCAACATCGTCGATCATTAAAAATCAACTTTAGAACGATATATTTGGAAAAGTATTATTTGTGTGTGGCGAATACTAATTACAATAGTAGTTACTTGAATAATTCGTGATATAAATAGAAAAGTAATACTAATGGTATCTCATAACATGTAATACGCGTTTGATCATTCTGTATTTAAAAATGTGAGATCGATCGGTAAAGATGTTCAAACTTAGGATGAATCAAGCGACTCTATTCTACTATACAATTTTCTCAATTCCATGCAAGAAACATCGATTCCAGATCCGATCGATACGTTTCCCTAGGATCGTCAATCTTATCGTAGATCGTTGAACTATATATGTAGGCTGACTACGGCGATCTATATCTACTTTGATGTGGAGATACCAGGCTCTTTGAGCCTGTTAATTAGACAGAAGCTGGCACACAGAGTCTCCAGGGAATTGTATTTGTAGCAGATAGATTAGGCGTAGGAGTGGACTGCAGCCGTGTAAATGGGATGCTAGGGTGTTTGGGTGAACCGAGTGATTAGATGGTTTTCAGTTCCGGAGTGGGGAGTTTAGTTGAGTGTTTGTTAGTTTCGGTGTGTATATTTAGTTGGTGTACGGGTGATGAGATGAAAATTGGAAATGGTAAGTGGTTTCCCCAACAGAATGGAGTAAGGGTGTTTGTATAAGTAAGAAATTATCGAAGAGAAATGTTGTTTGGTTTGTTGGTTTGAATCGAGGATTTTTGTGTCGACTTCTCGTAACATGGCTCCAAGTAACTTTCATGACATTCTATGAACGTAAGGATAGAACTCGGAAGCATCACTGGATTACATAGCAAGAATTTTCTTCATCAACTTAGTAACACGAAATATCATAACGTCGCGAGCTATTTTTGCTTCTCATTCAGACTTTTCAGTCTTCTATTACAACTCGAAAGCCAGTGTCCTTAAAGAACACGAGTCAAAAATTCAGTTTGTTAGTACCCTAAATATGCTGAAAAGACTGGCTTCCTCAAAAAAAAAAAAAAAAAAAAAAAAGAAAAAAAAGGAAAATGTAAAACTTTTGAAAATCATTCATCGTCGGTCAACATCATTGATGGAACGTAAATAATGAAGGCACGACGGTGCAGCGGGCCGAGTGAATGGCCACTGCCGAAAGTAAGTTTCGGTACGAGTAAAAGTGAAGCAATAAATGTGCACGGGGTCTCGGAGAGGAACGGTTGAAGACCGATCGAGCTCGTCCACCGCGACACAGGACGGGTAGAAACGGAAACGTTTGAACGAGCTTCCCCATCGACATTCTTCCGTGAGAGTAATTGTTCGTCCCATTAGGTCTAACTGTGAAACGCTAGACCCCAATTGGGCCAATCGCACGGGCCACCGAACACGGATAGCAACGAACCCGGCCTCGATAAGATCGAACCAGCTCGTTGCGCTCTTCGATCTCTCGAGTCGCCGCACGAAAGTGGTTCTACCAGCGACTACTTTCGTTCTTCTGGAAAATCGAAAGAATAGAGCAACGACATTTCGAAACAAGTTTGATTTGCTCGCGAGAAAATCGAAGGTCCTCGTACATTTTTTATTTGGAAATCGAAAAACGATCAAAACGATATCTTTAATCTACAACTTCTGTCCTGTCAATTCTTTAATGTTAGTTAGAAAATAGTTGAACGAGAGAGTCCGGAGAACAATTTATAAATAATATAAAACGACGAAAGAAATCTGAGATCTGAATATCGACTTCGAGAAAAATTCGATAAATAAAAGCAAACACCGTGGAAATTACAAAATCTTCGTAATTATACGAGACAGAAATATAATAGCATCAGTCGACGAGAGAAAATTAAGATATCGAAATAGCTCTTGATAAGTGTAAAAGAATTTAAATAGCTTTGTTCCTGCGATCTCACCACAAACGAATCGCAGGCGAAAAAAGTCTCAGCGCAGAAGCCGAACGCCTGATCAGCATCAACAGGCGAAGGCGCCAGAAGCGATATAGAGAAGATGGTCACGGGGATGTGGCTATGGAGTCTCTAGCGCTCCAGATCCGCCGTTCTAAATTCATACGAGTACCGATAGTGCAATCGAGTCCAGTGTGGATCGTGTGGTCCCCAATGGCAGGTTCTGTTCGCGTGCCTCAAGTTCTACAACGAGCGTGAAAGGAGGAGAGAAAGAAGAAGAAGAAGAAGTAGAAGAAGAAGAAGAAAGAGAAGAGGACAAAGACGAAGAAGAAGGCGTATGGAGCCGGTTCAACTACGACGAATGACGACGAACGACGAGGCATGTAGTATGGTGTGGAAGAGCAAAACTCGAGCTGACGGGGAAATACGATGGTGTGCTCGCGTGCTTCGCCAGAGTGGGGCCACACGCCAACAGCAGATACCCTCTTCGTTGTACTGGATGGAGAAGGGAGGTTAGTGAACGCAACTGGACGCCGGTCACTCACCTCTAACCATATTGCTCTACATCCACGGAAGATAAAGAGCGAAGAGGGGTGGGTCGATGCAGCGGCGCACCAGCTATGCACCGGCCGGCTGAGCTTATGTAATTGCGCGAAATTTCACTCGTTGCTCCCCATTCCGCGTCGCCAATTAGAATCCCGGCTGCTCGTCCACTAATTAATCGTAGAGCTCGAGACGGCCGCCGCTACACCGTTGAAAATTGCTTCGACGTTTTTGGGGTTCCAGGTAATCGGGGTAATATGTGGGCCACTAGAGCGAGGCGAAAAAGTTTCGCAGCGTTTTAGTAGGTGAAGGGTTTTGTAATTTTCTAGATGCAGAGAGATTTCGTTTTAGTAAAATTTTGCTATCGTATTTGATTATAAGTATCAGGAAACCAGATAATTCTTTTTTTATTTGGATTAGGTTTGGCTTCGACTTGATGTTAAGATTCGTTATGTATGTTAGACATTTATTGTTATTGTTATTTATCGTTATTTATAATTTCTAGCTTACGAACGAGACAAAGGATGTTCTTCGAAACGATTAAAAATATCGTTATAATTAATTCCAGCGATTTGTTCCCAGTGGATGAAAATGAATCTAGGTCGATACAGTGCTCGCCGAGATTTTGTTAGGTGTGCGGGTTTCAGCAGATACGATGATTTCCACTGTTATCGTTGCATATCTCCAGTCAGCAACCAGCCAAGTGAGAGTGTCGCGAGACAATACAGAATAACATCGTCGGTGAAAGTATATAACGAATGTGTACATATCTGGAAAAGTCAATCGTCGTTGCATGACGAGAGAGAATCGTGTTTCCTCGTTCGAGATCACGTTTATTTCTCGCGAAATGTCAAACCGAAATAGAGTCATGGATGCTTCGTTCTCGATCGAATCAAACTTTCGTTGCGTCCAACGTATTGGATTTTAATTCGATGATGTAATCGATGTCGTAATTATTGAAACAGCGGTTCGTAACTTTGCCATAGAGTTCTTACGATTAGACATTTTGTTTTTTTTTTTTAGGATTAACGGTCCGTGAGGTTCGCTCGAAGCGGATCCCTCGGGCCTCGGTTTCCAGTCGAACGAAACAACCATCTCGTTACGTAACAACGAAAGTAGGCAAGCACGAATTTGGTTATGCGATAAGCGGCGCAACCTGCGGATCAATCCACTTTCTGCCTCGGGCCATCTTCGGGTCACTTATTGAATTTTAAAGGTTTCACGAGAGAACGAAAACGAAGACGATGTTGTTTCGTCATTCGAGATATCAATGAAAAGTAGACGATACAACGTTTCATACAGTTATCGTGTACGAGTCTTCGACGTTTTGATTAAAGATTACAAATATCTTTTCGTACCCTTGACCTTTTTCATCTATCCTACATGACCTCGGTCAACAACAGCGTAATATTGTCGTATCTATCGAAGCCGAAGCTTTCCCAACATCTTCAAACACCTTGTGTCTCAAACTTCAATGCTTGTTCAACGATCTTCATCAAGCATATTCGCCACTAAAAGCATTTCAAGTTAACAATAATGCTCTCCAGTCTCGTATTTCATCTATCAAAGCCAAACATCTCGAAACGCCCTCAGCTGAAAATTTACAACCATTCATCTGTATTCAGCTCTCGTTCCTATCTCTCATCAAAAGCAACCGAAGTCAATACACTAGCAATATTCGTAGAATATTAGCAGACTCGCGTTCCTTTGCCTCATCATCTTTTCAGCTCTTTATTACACCTACATACGTACATATCCGTCGACATATGCAGCGAATCCAAGTACGATTGCGTTGATTGGTTACATATTTTATTTAGAAAAATGGCGCAAGAAGAGAATATTACTGGGGACACTTGTTTTTTCGATATACCAAACGCACGCTCTCTCTCTCTCTCTTTTTCAAAGAGGAGACAAAATAGCGATAACTCTCCCCGTCTATCTGTCGGCGCATCGACGACGTAACTCGTCGCAAAGAGATTTTCTTGCTTCGATAATATCCAGGCAGCAAAAGGCGAGCAAAACGAAGGCCGGCAACGCTCTCCATATCCCATGATCGGAAACGGCGTGATCGAGGCGTTCTAACGCCCGTGGCGGAGCCACTTTTCATTCTTCGCTCGTTCCTTCGCGATGCACCGGCGCACCGAGAGCGCGATGCATCGGGTTCACTGAACCCGACCTGACCCTCGCTATATCGATGCTAATGCGGGACCACGCCAACGCGTGCATATCGCGGGGACCAACGGTGGTGGACTTCAACTACGGGCTATTGGCTCTCGCTGTGGCTCGTTACCGCAACCGGGACGCACGCGGCGCGACTCCATCAGCCTGTTCCCTTGGACTAAGTGCCCGGAAGGGACGCATCCTTTCGTCGGAACGGGAATGGCCAGGCAGTAAATCTACACTACGAGAGCCGTAGACTCTCTCTTCAGCAACTATCTCTCTGAATTTAAAGAACCAACCGAGAGAACGAGCAGGAGAGTTTGGCCGCGGTTGACTTCTCTTCAGGCGCGATTACCCAGCTAGTTCCTCCACGGCCACGTGGGGAGCTTAGAGGATGGTTTGACAGTTTGACTGCCACGGCTCTCTCGCTCTCTCGTGAGAAACGCGCCGATCCTCGTTCGTCCAGATCGATTTTTCTTCGAGGACCTAACCGTGCATGGGTGTTCCGAGCTAACGGAATCCTGCCGGTGAAATATTTCGTTCCTGGTTTAGATCGTGGTGGTTTCATTCTTTAGAGGTGCATCAGCCGCTAACCTCGTAGGCTTCATCACGTTTTTCACGTTTTAATTGAAAACTCCTTGTAAATATTTATCGTTGTATCGTGAATTTTTAACGTGTTCGCCGTTTTATCAGAAATGCGAAGATGAAATGTTCTTTTTAAGAGACGAAGAAATTTAAGATTAGCGATTTTTATATATGTATTTTCGAGTCTGTCTCAAACTTGGCCCATGGCAACCATGCTTCGTCACAGCGATAATGAATTTTCAAAATATCTCATACGCATAACATCTCTATAGAATAATTTTACAATAAATGTTTAAATACCTTTATAGTTTCATCTAAAACAAAAACTGATAAACACATCTCCGTCGCAATTTTTCTTCCAAAAGGAAAAACACGACCGAACGACGCTAGAAAAAAAGAAAAAAGAGAAAAAAAAAACGCAAGATCGCAAGAAAGTGGCCGATGGCAAAGCGCGAGAGTACACGGTTGATATTACGAAAAGGAATAAAAGGAATTCGTATCACAGCGGTCCCGCGGCGCTTCCAGCGGCGTTGCGTTCGCCTCTAACGATGCAACGACCTCTCTTTCTCCTTCTTTCTCTATCCTTCGCTTCTTTGCACGCGGTCGTGGCATGTGCATCGGCTAGTGCACCGACGGATCTACAGTTAGGCGAACCGAATTCGCGACAATGAACGAGGAAGTCAGCCGCGCGAGCTGCCTCACCGTCCGACCTATTTTTGGGATCCCGACGCTCGCGGCGCGCAAATTTAAATGGCCGAGCAGTATCAGGCCGGTTTCTTCCGCGGCCCCCGACCGTGCGCTGATTCATCGACTTTTTGGAACCGGAAATCGACCCTCTATTTTCGCCCTGCCGGCAGGGTGAACGGCCTGCGCGACATCGCGTGCCAGCCGAGAGCCATTCCAATCGACCAGTTTACCACCAACCTTTATACTCTTATCTCTCATTCAAATATTTTTATAGACCTCTCGTAATTGTTTCTTTTTCCTTCCTCCTTTCTCTTCTACTTCGTTTTTCTCCTTAATAGTTGTGTAGGGAAGTCGTGAAAAGATTTCCGTAGATTGTTTCAAGGGAGGGAAAGTAATTGAGAATGTGTTCGTGCGATTCGTTACGTAGAAGTCTGTTTTGCAAATAATTGCGATAATACGTAGCTCCTATCTTTTATCGTATTTTTATTAATTTAGAAACTAAGAAACATTTGAGGAGGATAAATTATCGTTGGGATACACGGCATCGTAAAACGCTTGTACAAGTTCGACACTTACTTGTCTATGAGAAATAGAAGTTACAAAGAACGTCAGACCAAAATCGCAAACTAAGTCTCACCCTCTAAATATCGTAATTGTTATATCAGTTGCACATCGTCCAACTAAATTTACAAATTAAATTAAGGGGAAGAAAAATTTCGGTGAATCGATATGAGAGCAGAGAATGTCGCTATCGGTTCGGTAAATCGCGCGAAATTTATTCGCGGCTCGTGTCCGATTCGATCCTGTTGTTCTCACGTTTTCGAGGCAGCGGCGCTGCCCAGTTCTCGTCGATCGATCTCGGCCGAGTGGCCGCGAGGCGTCTCGATCCCCTTCGTTACGTGCTCCCGATTCCGATTAACCCGCTTCGATCCATCGAACACGAACGCTCGCTCGATCTCTCCGATCCCACCCACGCGATCTCTGCTCGACTTCTCCTTTAAAGGGCACCTGCCGCCCGTGATGAAAGCGAGTTTACGCAGATAACGCGAACAATATCGAGCTTGCCCTGTGCAACGACGGATCATTGTATGCAAATCGTATACACGTTTATAGACCGGCCAGGCGATTTAACGCCAGTTTCCACTGGGCGCGTGCAAGTATGTCTCAATTCGTTCGAATGACACACAAGGCAAGTTTTATCGTTATTAGCAGACCGCTGATATTTATCTATGGGAAGCTCGAAGGTGCCAACATGCACAGACGACACATAATACGCGAAAATGTATAAAACATCGAAAGCAATACTACTTGTTACATAATATTTCTGAGAAATAAAAGAAATGCTAGCGATAATTTCTGATACCACGTATTTACATATTTGTAAAATTACATGTCCAAGCATTTCAAAAAATGATAACGTATTTAATAAAAAGTAATGCTTTCGATATTCCCTTTAATTACCATAAAACCTCTTACACCATTGTATCTTCAAAGAAAATTTTAGTATCCATTAAAACAATCCCCTTCCCTGTATCTCGTATTTGATATTTCTCATCCCAATTTGTATCTAACAATTATCACTTAACGATGCCTTAATCTACCATCGTGCGCGTTTAATTCAAAATGTCCTTCTATTCTTACAAACCTGAAACCTTTTTCACCTTCGAAAACTCAGTTCAAGCAATTCGAACCGGTCAAAAATTTTCCCCTTATATAACGGCTATAGAAAGGCTGTTAGATGAAAAAATTACTTTCAGACTCTAACGTGTCTCTCTCGTTTGCCCTATAAAAACGATTGACTATCATCAAGATAACGATCGACGATTGTACATGGACGCGTGTATCGGAGCCAGAGGCAAGAATCGACGTGGAACAATGGCGGATTTATTCGATTGTAGTTACGATGAGGCGATCGCTTTCGAGCGTGCCGGACGTTAAAGGAAACTTGAACGTGGCCATTACAACCGAAGACAACTACCGCAACGTCGTTAACTAAGGCCAGGAACGAGGCAAAGTACAGGGGCACCGTATTCGTCGACCTTCTTCGGTCATCGGCTCGAGCGGCCCGTTCTTTCGAAATTTCATGCTGCCAGGCGGAAGCTGTTACAATGTCACCTCCCTCCAACGTCAATGTCCATCAACTACGCATGGGAGCACGTATAAGCGGATATGTCCTCTCTCGACGTGTTGTTTTCATTTGTTTCGATTCTTTCTTAGTTTAGATATTGATCGTTCGACGAACCAAGCGTTCAATGGCCGTGAAAAATATTTCCGCGCAATTGGGCTCGTTATAGTATTTGTATATTGATTAGCAGACGGCGGATTTTCATGAACTTATAGAAAATTTAAGAGCGCGACGATATACGAAATTCACGCAATACGCAAAAATATCAGAAATATTCAAAGCAAAGTGGCTGTTTGAACGTTTAAAATAGTCTCGAAATATGAAACTGCGTAAAAATCTGCGGTCTACTAATCAACTAGGTCCATTTGATTATTCACACGTATACATAATTATCGATCGTGACTACAAAAGTTTGATACTACAACAATGACATGTATTAGATCGAGCAGTAAGTTCATTCGCGTTTCCTTGAGATACCAACGCCAAGTATCGTTACTTTCGCGTGAAATGTATCTTAAAAAGACGAAGGAGTAATTTATCCTTACGTTTTTTGAGAAATTTCTAATTCTTAATTCTCTAATTTCTAATTTTTAGAAACGTATACGTCAATGGAAATCCATCGAACTTATTCCTCGACCCAATGCTCCTATAGCCCGATAAGAGGACGTTTCGTTCTTCAAGATCAGCGTATGCATGTACTCTTTTCCAGTCTCTATACGTTTTCTCTCTGCTCGAGGGAATTTCACGAAGCACAGCAGATTCCGCGGGAATCTTCGCGAGCCATCTGCAACAGCTCATCCAATCGCAACTATGTCCTGCTAGACGCGAACCAGACGATCGAAGTCGACGTTTGAATATTCATCGACGTTTCAATGGAGGAAACGTCGTCACGTTTCTCCTATACAATCCTCTGTCGCGTCGTTTCTTACGATCATTGATACACGGCCGACGGAAGACCTCAGGGTGTTCCGTGCATCGGCGAGTTGCGGATGCCGTAGCACGCAGCCAAAAGGGAAACGCGCGTAATTCCCCCTTACGAAACGAAAGCAGTCGAGTTGTTCCGGCTAGCGAGCTCCGAAGACCTTGACCACTGTGGCCGTTCACGGAGACGGTGGCCCGGTATTTTTGACGCGATACTCATTCCCGAGACACGCTGAGAAACAACAACCGGCGGCCATTGACCCGGTACTGTCGTGAACCGCTCGTGGCGTTACGGAGTCGTGCAAAATAATTTCGTCAAGGATCTTTCGGTCACGTGGACGCCGACACTGGCACCGTTTCGAGGAATTTCGATGGTACGACACGGTCAGAGGAAAAACAAGCCGAAGGTTTCCGACTGTTCGATCGACTGTTTCATTTCCTTCTGTCTTTTATTCGTATCGATCAACGCGTTCGTTATCGGTATTCATCGTGGGTGATACACATACGATCCATGTAGACTGTAATTGGATTTGAACGATGTGGTGTTGTAATGGTGTGCTACACGTTTTCAATACGATACACGCTGCTTGCAATGCCGAATTAGGAGAAGACCGATGTTTTGCGTATACGTATGTGTTACGATGGTTCTCAGTGACAGAGTTGTCCGTACACCACTTTGTCAGTTGGAATTTCTAATATGATAGACCGAGTCGACGAATACGACTGTGTTAATAATCAAAGACACCGCCCCTTCTCCGCAAATCCACCTACGACACCAGAATTCTGATTTCTACCATTCTACAAATTCCAACATTATGAGCGATTCGATGGACAGGAATAGCAGCATACAGCGCTAATAACCAAAGACACAATCGTGCTTTCAACGAATTCATCCGAACAAATTCCCATACATTTCGTCGATTTTAAACTTCCACGATGCATAGACGATACGTTTGCGACTCGATCGCGCTCTCCTTAGTACGTTTCGCTCGGAGAAAGGTCAGATCTAGCCCGAAGAAGCCAACTGCCACGTTCGCGAAACTTCGAAACGAATCGCGACGTACCGTAACGAGAAGACGATTGAAAACCTAAGAATCGGAAATACGTGGAATTCCAAATACGATTATTACAGGCGACGATAATAATAATCGAACACACGTCCGAAGTTCGTCCACCGTGTTCATTCATAACGTCAGTCGGCAGTTAGTTAGACGTTTTGGCGGGTTCGACGTCTGAGGATGACAGAAAGAGAAAAGAGAAGAGGGCATGCAGAAGGGAAGGAAGGAAAAAAAGATCGTCCTCGCCTGAAGGTGTCACTGACTCCCGTACGTAGGTGATCGACCTCCATGGTCCCCACCTTGCACGCTACGCTGAGAACCTCCGTCCCTTACCTTCGTCTCGTCTCTTCCTCTTTCTCGGCCTGTTGGCACCGTTGCCCCTCTTTCCTCTGGCCGTCTGTGAACGCGTACACGCCAGTGACGTAACGCCGGTTATTCAACCTGGTTGTTCAACCTGGCCAGTGACGAAATGCCAATGCCCACGCTCCGCTCCGCGAAAGTTCCTTTTTTGCCTGTACATCGCGGCTGCCATTGTCCGACAAGACGACACGAAACGGGGCAGGAGGGGAGATGCGTACTGTTCCGGATACGGATGCGGTGGAATTCGAAGGAGATTCCTTGGAGGACGAATCGGCGCGCGAGCGTGTCGCCTTTGTTCGTGGAATACGTGTTGTTCTTAGTTAACGATAGAATTATCGGAACTGACGATTTAGAATTTTTCGCACGAAGGTTCGATAAATCTCGTAAAACAGAAATGCCAGATTTTCTGTAAAACGTAAGCTATATAATGAAAGCTCGTCTTTCTACGTGAATTTTATATTTTCTTGAAATGTACATTTTTCGTATAGCCTTCTCATTTTCGAATTTGTCGAGACTATCGAAATAATCGATTCGAAATCGTCTAAATTTACAACGATGCGTGTTTTTCGTAAAGATGAAATATGGATAAAAGCTTCGTTTTCTTCTTGTTTCATATATTTTTTCGTATATCTGCAAGTAATATACGAAATTGTAATTTGGAATGGAAGTAAGGGTATACAGATTCTTGCCAAATATTTGTGAGAAACAGTACATTGCCGTTTAGTTAAGCTGTATTTACCTAACGTTCTAGGGGTTATTCTAACGGGAAGCGGATGTCGAGGCGTTTGTCGCTGAAGGGAGCTTCCGCTTGGCCTCGAAGACGGTTCTTAGTAGAAAGAAGATTCCTGTCAATATGAAAAACTTTGAAGTTAGTTTGAGATTTACAAGCGACAGCGTGTGCTATCCTCTGTACAGCTGTCGACCATTAGATAATCGCAAACTAACTAATTTATTTCCAATTTTTCTATTTATAAATCTCTCTAACAGGTAAACGTTTTCGCGTAAGATTCGAATGAAGTAAAAATGAAATATTCCAAAAACGAGAAGGTCTATAAAATCTATAGTTGTAAATTAATAGATTCGAGGTTGTTGATCGCGTAAGTTGGCGATTTATCGAGGAACGAGTAATGTCATCGTTTGGTTTGATCGAAGAAAGAGAGAAAGTTGCACGGCACAGCCAGACCGCCGTCTAACACGAATCTAACGCGACAGAAGCGGAGGGGGCCATGAGGTAAGGGGGTCAGTCAGCCTAAATCCACAGGGCCTAGACAGAGCTGTGAACGAAAGTGTTTACTGTTTACAGTCGTTACTTTCGGGCTTTGCCACCGAGTTACCATGGCCTCGTTAGAAGCCGTTAGAAATTACCGATTTCGATCGTTCAACTGGAAGACGTTAGATCCGCATTGTAACCGAAGATATTAAAAAATATCTTTTATCTCTGAATCTAAATAAATTTTACCTCAACGTTAATCTTTTTTTTTAATTTTATTTAACCTTTTGATCGAACATTTCTCTAGACTCGGGTAATCTTGATTTATCTTTAGACAAGATTGAATTAATTTGTTAATAAAGTATTTTTAAAATATTATACGGAGATGAAATAAGCAATATTCCGATAATTAGGTTCCAATAAGAAGAAACGCGAAGAATCGATTTTCCAAATAGCTTCATCGGCTAAATACCCCAAACGTCTATGTCTGACGAAACGCTGTCCGAATCTACTGTGTCTGTCTCAACTCGTAACTTGGGCATTTTAACGAATTCGGGATATAAAGTTATATATAGTCGAATAATTCATATCGTAAAACGAAGATACCGATAAGCGTGTGACAAACTGATAAATGTCAGTTAACTCGCAGACTATGTCTAAATTCTTAAACGTGCCACTTAGCCTAAAACAAATCTAACAATAAAACAATAATTTCAATAAATCGTAACGATTTTTATATTCGTCGCTTAGGAATAAAAAAGAATTAAAAAGAAATCCTCTACTTACTGTACTATTGGTTACTATTGTAACACTACAGACTATGAATTCATCCTTTTTTTATACATATATCGCGTATTCCTATATACATATTATATGTATTAGTGCATACGAGTATTATCCATATTACAATAATTATAAAAACGGGGCAAATTTATAATACATTCGCCTGGCATCCTCGAATCTCTCAGATTCATCAAAATTTCACGTTCGTCGCCTGAGAGAGGAGCGGAAGGTTGGAGCGGGTGTTCGATGGTCCTGGCACACGCGTGGCCATCGACGATTCCGTTAGCCGGCAGGATCCTCCTCCTGGCGTACGCGTCAAGGATGCGGGAACGTTCGCCGCGCGGTGAGTGACCTATGGCTCCTCTTGCCGAGCTCCTCGCCCTCCGCGGACATTCCGTGTCAACGCACTTCGTTTATATACGCGCCACTGTGTCCTCGTGCTCGCGCACGTGCACGAGCCACGTACCCGCGAAAATGGGACCGGTTTTCGGCTCGCGACAGCTCCTCCAATGTGCCACAAGAAAGAAGAAAAAGGTGGGAGGTAAGACGAAGAATGGTTACAAAGACTCGTGTTATATTTTACAAGTTGAGACAGATGAACTAACCTTCCAACGAGAAGCGACGTATTATCTATTTTGTCAAATCGCAGTTTGTAAGTTGCAAGTTAAGAATCAAAAATATTTCTTCGTTTATTTCCACTTTGTTCCTTCGTCTTGCGTTAACCATTTCGCTGCTGGAACCGTAACAATACGTTCTGTGAAATGCATACTCGCCGTACCGAACCCGTAAATTTATGAATTCCACGTAGCGTATAATCGATTGATTGTAAAATTTATTCACCACCGAGCGACTTATCCTGGGATATATTCCAAAGAAAAAGTTAAATGTTTTCTAATGATAAGTTTGTACCGTGTGCAAGTTTCGTGTACGATTTTATACGGGAAAAGTGAGGAAAATCTGGAAGTTTCAAGTAGATTGAAACAGTGCTGGGTCAGACGCGAGCTTTCAAAGTGTTTAGCCGATGAAACTATTTAAAAGAACTATTTTCAAAATTTTATTTTATTAGAAAAATATACTTAACTCATTCAGACCTGCTGGAATATAAATCAAGGTTATCGGCCACGTGTACTTTTCGCATAACAATGACGTAACAGAAGACAGTTTTAGAGCGAACGGGGATAGGCTGTTCGCCAATTTTAGAGAAAGAGGAAGGAGGAAGAGAAGAAGAAGTGGACGAAGATACCGTGAGAGGATGCTAGGAGAGTAGGCGCTTTTTACTGTTGATTAGCGTAACGGTGAATCCTTAGGCGAGATCGCGGAAGGCTACCGTTCAGGGTTCACCGAGATACAAACCGAGGTTCGTCGAGTTATTAGCGCGAAACGCGATAATTTGAGCTACTCGAATATGTTTAATTCTGCATTTTTTTCTATTCTTGCTTGCTCAGGCAGAGAATAACGCTGTGGTTCTATGCTTTCCTCTGGGATACTCGAAACTTTACGGTGCACGATTTTTCACGTTGTATAAAAGCAGTTAAACTTTCGCGAAGAATCGAACTAACAATGGCAGTAAAATTCTATACACGCGTAAAGATATACAGAAACAAATGTAGAACGACAACGATATATTATTCCAGACCGAGAAACCAACGCATTAATCATCTTTCCAGTGTCACTGTATTCTTAAGTAATGCTTTCAAAACGAACAAAAATATGCTACCCCGTTACATCCATACATTCGGTACATTCATTTATCACCAACCGATCGCATTTTCTACACGTGCAGTTAATTTGCAATACCTAAAAGAATACGTAAAAGAATCCAATGTGTCATACACACGCAAACGTTTGTTCTTAATTTTGTTCGTTCGAAAGACTGAGACTGGGTCAATTCTGACTCGCGTACATATCTCACTGTTGCTATTAGATCATCCAAAAAGTTTCTTTATACTATTTTTATTTTTATACTATTTTGTCGAATGATCCATTTTGTTCTATCAAAATAAAGATCACAATGTTCGAGAGATTAGGTTTCATGTTTGTATAAAAATGCGTCGTTGTAAAAGACGTGTTTGTAAAAGAAAGACACTTTTCCGACAACCTAATATAATACATTTTAAGACGTTAGTTAAGGTTAAATTTATAATTATTGCAAGTTTATATTTATCATAAATTTAAGTTACATTAATTTTAAGTTAATTCGTAGGATTGAATTTCTTCTATAAATTTAATCATCACATAGGTAAAGAACCTTCTCGTTTGATTCTTCGTTCCATCGCTACGAAATAAAATATTTCACGCTCGTGATAATGGTATTATGTAGCGTGTGCTGCGCGAAGGTTACAGGACGACCAGCTTAACGTTTTAGAAATAAGAGAAAAATCAGAACGAACGATGGTATCGATGCTAATCGCAGAGTAAACGTAGCTCACGGTTTGGTCGTCAGCATATTTATGGGTCAGCCGCGTCAATCAGGAATGTGCGCGCCAAAACAACCGCGCCAAAACCGAGGCGTAGAACGAAACCAGGAAACACAGAGAGAGGCCGCAAAGTGGAACGAGCGAACGAGTGGAGGGCAATGACCGGCTTCGTCACTCTGGGGCCGACCTGAAATTTCATTAAGGGCGTCCAGCCATTGCGCAAGAGATTAGGATCGTCACGGTGTTTACACGCCAAGGCAGACAAGAGACCAGCCAACGGGACAACTTCACCATCATTCAACGTATCATGTTGTCTTGGCCCATGGAAATTTTCCAATCCGCCCAACCATACGGTATACCAGTTGCTCGTCAAAATATTAGAACGCTCGTTCGACTACGTTGTACTAAACGAAATGAAATTTTATTAACATTGTAACGAGAGTCAACCGATGTCACGATGTTGTAAACTCGTGATTACATTGGTAAACTTTTCATTTTGGACTTTCGCGATGTCTATCGGACGATATATTGGCATTTCTTCGGATTTTGATGAGCCGAAATTTTCGCAAACTTGAGAGTTTCAGCTACTTAGGAAGAAGTGAAGTGGAATGTTCACGAAACGTTGGAACATAAATATTCATAAACTGCCACATACTGATAGAATTTGAAAATAATCTGAAAATATTATTCAGTGGGATTATTTTTCATACTTATTGTATTTTTAATAGACTATTCGTGCTGTGTACTGTTTCTCTTTACTAAATATGTGTTTACAATAAATATGTTGTATCTTCTATATACATTTGAAGATTGGTTTCAAATTTGTTGCACGCAATCTGGATGGTCGTGTCTCATTGTTAAATTTGTTACGTTGTTAAAGAAATATAAACGTACAAATATTCCGTGGTAAGTATTCGAATACTGTCGTGAGCCGCTGTATGTGTATGTATATACTTTGCTCGAGACGTTTCTTTTCACATCCCGAACGTATTCCTCAGATTGTTCGAAAAGTACAGAAAGTGGAGAAAGTTTGGAACTGGAATATTGGGAAATAGGAGAATGGATGTAGAAAATTCCATTCGCTGATTTGGCAATCTCATAGAAGAACAAACAAGCAATTTGTAACGATAAAAAGCATATTTTCTTAACACGAAACAATTTTCTTTCACCGAAAATTATTTCGTATAGTCGAAGAAACTTAAAGATGCAGAAAATTACAAGTAAATGTGATTAAAAAATCCACTATTAACGTTTAGGATCGTAATCAAAAAGCCTATTTATTATACTTAAGCATGATGATAGTTATAAGTGTCCTTCGTAAATAATAATTACCACTAAAAGGCGTCGGAAAGTTAGAGGATCCCATGGAAGGAGAGAATCGAAGAGAGGAAGTGATTAATCAGACGTTGTTGCAGCAATCCTGAATGTCTGGAAAGTATCGTGGGACGATACCATTTGCAGAATACGAAGCACTGTTAATGGCAAGGGATACGAGGCAGATTCGACGCGAACAAATAGATGGATGATCGAAAATAATCTGAGTTTCGCAAGACGTTTCGGTCCAGCGCGGATAGCAAGGCCATCGAGGTCCCAGGTATCGCTCGATTGTGGTCTATTTGTCGACAGAGAAATAATGTACCATCTATACGTCGATCTCTTATCGCGAATCTCCAGAAGGAATTCGATTTCCATTCCATACGAATCTCGATAACCAATCTACTAAACTTGGTTCAGAAAACAGTTCTCATTTCCGTCAGATCGTGATATTAGTTTTGGTGCGTGTATTGAGTTGGTAACTAAGTGATTGCGGATTTTGTCATTGGATGGTAATGCCAAAATCCGCAATCACTTAGTTGCCAACCCAATAGACACTACGTATACATTGTGTTATTTGTCGTTGGTTTGGGATCGATATGTATTTCATGAAAGGGATATTAATATGAAATTAATTTATAATATATAAATGAACGAGAGAAAGAGAGGAGAGATAGTGAGAGAGAGAGGAAGAAACTGTGAAATAAATCAATTCGCTTATACCATCGAACAACCGTACACTATCACATTTGAAAATATGTTTCTACTTTTCCATCCTGTTCGGTGCAATGGTAAGGTTTGGTCGCGATACTGGTTCGATAAATCGATATATCACGACCTTCGGGCGAGACCATTTATCACGATCTCACATGATTTACGCGGAGCTTCGACCACGTCATAGTTTACGCTAACGATCAGATATTACATTTTTACGGAAAGCTTGCATGCGCGTGGCGAAAGTAACGGCTGCTCGCGACTCTACAGTTTACTTTCAACCGACGATTCGAAAGTCTTTCCCCGACGCGAAACAGTGAAACGATTAACACATTCCTCTTTCACTTTCCGCCTATTCATCGGCCATTTCTACTCATTGTCACGAGCCAAACTTCAACAGCGAAGTTAATTCGACTTGCAAGAACACGAGACAATCGTCGCTCTTCGAGAAATCAAGAAACGGTAGTGAAATAAAATTTGATGAATCTCGTATCAAATGTAAGCTACAATAAATATCACGGCACCTGCTGATTTCTGCTATTTTACGGTAAACAGACCGCGGATGTTCACGCACAGATACAAAATTATAGAAAAATACCGAACGTAAAATCCGCAAAAATACGAATCTGTATGAAAGTGCTCGATCTGGTTATAGATCCTCATTCGCGCGATATGCGCTTTCTAATTTCGTTAAAACATTCCAATATGTAGATGTAACGAGTAGATCCGAACACCTCTAGCCAGACCGAGGATTTTTATACATTTCTATATTTTTATCAGCACAACTAAAAAGGATAAAAAGCTTCAATAGAAATCTGTCTCGTGCAGTAGATATTATAATAAGTACTCTACTTTCAATATTTCCCATAGTTTCCCATATTATACACACTTATACGAAACCTTGCACATTTTCCCTTAAACACACGAAAATTCGCGGTCCGCTTACAACGAACAGTACATCGTGTCTCGACTTCTCGAAGAGGAGGGTCGATGGTCGTGTGGGCAAGCTTGGAAGCTGGTACCAGAGTCTCTGTAAAGTCCCATCGCTGATATAAGCGAGCACGAGCGGCGTCTCTAACGCGTGAAAGTAAGAGCCGTCTCCGTGTGCGCCGGCCTTGATTCGGCTGGGGTTACCGTCCGACATCCAGGACGGCCGAGGCCCGTTTCACGTTGCTCAACAACAACGCTGGATATCGTAAAAGCTGCCGTTCGTGACGAAATTCCTCTTACTGGCTCTTTAACGCCAGCCTTCGAATCTTTTAGAAGGGGACTCTTTAACGTCTACCTATATCTACCGAGCAGATTTCGCTGTTCACCAACGTCCATCGAATTAGGGGTGTCTTTCCTTGCGGCTATTTATAAGGAGCCGCTTGAGGAGTTGTTTCTATGGAGATGAGATTTGTAGGTGAAATTGATTGAAACGAATTTGTAGGAAATGATGATAATATGTGGAGGTGTATAAATTCTGTTCACGTACTAATTTCATTTGGTGGGTTTTCTAGGGATGGGTTAATGGCGGCATACGTGAACAGGGTCACTGCTAATAAATAAATAAGCTAATTCGTATCTATTCCGGAAATGTAAATTTTATTTTTGTATAATGTAAAAGTAATTCATTTCACGAAGCAAGATTTCTATTATTTCGCGTAACGCGGTGATATAAATTATTATATGAAACTTCATTAACTATGGCATTTTATGAAATTTAAGGGTATTATATAATAGGGCTTGAATTTAATTGTCACGTAGAGTACAGCAGTGGTTAATAAGCAGTTGTAATACAGTAGCGAAAGTAAAGAAATAATAGCACCAAGTAAGTCGTGAATAGTATTAGATCATCTGGGAAGCATCGTAATTTTTCTGTGAGTCGAACTCGAATCGATATAATTGGCCATGACGGAAATGTTATAAAACGAAATCTGGGAAACTTAATTATAAGATGATAAACAATTAAGTAAACAGATAGCCATATATTTATTTTTACCCAATATTCGTTTATCAAAAGTCATTATATTTTACAAAAATTGGCACAAATAGAGTCGTGGATTAATGTAAAGAATTCTTCATATTTTTAATTAATTCGACAAATGTTGGGAATTTTGTTATACGACAGCCAAAGGGTACACCGATCGATACGATAATCGAAAATACGTATAAAACGATAACAATTATCGTGGAATTATCCTTAGAATTAAACTAGGGCAGAATTTTCTAATCTAGAACAGATTAATATTGGGCAATTATATGCAGTATGTGGAATATTAAAAGAAAAAAAAAAGAAGGCTTAAAGGATATTGTAGTTACTCAGGAATGTATTCCACCTGCAACCGCAAATCGCTTGACCGCAATCTGCGCCGGTGTATCGACATGTATAATGATTAAGAAATTGTGTACAAGTTATTCAATCGTTATTGCAAGTGAATCATTGCCGCGACATGTAAATCTATAACAAAGAAGTCAATGTATTAGCGGTGTCCCTGGTGGAACCGGGATAATCAAGGACGTGCGTGCGTCACAGCTTGAAACTGAGCCCCTTTTCCACCTATGTAGATCTAAAACATAGAAGTTACACCTACTGTTCCAGTTTCAGTAGAAACGGATTTCTATATATTTCAACTCTAACAAAAGAAACTCTCCATATACGATACTTCGATCTCGATCAAATTCTACATATTCATAGTTCAGCCAAAAATATTCGACGTATGTCTCTTCCATCGGCTGTCATTCTTCTATTCTCTGTCTTGAGCGTGAAAATAGCTAATAGATTATAATTGGTGATCGAACGCATAGCTTCAAGAATATCCTGGAAGCTATCGAAAATAAAGGAATTGTATTAATAAACGAATTTTATGTTTCTGACCGGTAAATAATATATTAAAAATCACGAACTTTTGCTAATTTTTCCTACAAATATTTTCCAATTTTTACCTAAAGTTTGTTCGCAGGACATTCGTTTCTTCTTCTTTGATGCTATTTACGAAAATATAAATACGAAAGCTCGCAGCGAACGATTCAACATCTCGTCTCCTCTTGCGACACGTAGACACTGTCCTTTTCCTTTACAGTTTGAAGATACAATTCACTTAACACAAAAGGGCATATAAAATACCCAAAGTACAATACTCTCTATCATACTTGGTGGATTAAAACAATTTTCTATCCGAGTTCAGTGTTCTTAATTATATCGTCAAAGATCTGAATTCGCATGGAAATACACAGTGGATAAGAAAGCGACATAGCGATAAGAAAGGGTTCGTACGCGATCTCGAAAGGCAAAGGAAAGATAGAAGGAAAGAAACGATCGAACTAGAGAAAGAAATGTGGCGAAGACGACGAGGTCGGAGGACTGCTTTCTCCGTGGAGGAGCAGACGCAAACAGCCAGCAAGCGGCAGTAGCTAGCAGCAGGTAGTAGCGATCGAGAGTAAAAGCGGCTCGATAAGAGCGAGAAAGAGACGTGGACTGGTGCGACAGAGGACGAAGAACAGGGAGAAAGGTGAAAGCACTCTCACCTCGCCTCATAGCCACGGAACGATCTTTTCGGTTTTTACGCCGTGCTCCTCCGAGAATACGATCCGCCTGGCGCCTCGGGGACTTCGTTCCAGTTACGTGGCCGAGCCACGCTTCCCGCCGCGATTCATCATCCTGATCGAGAAGAGTGCCTCTTCTGCTCGTGCACGCGCCGGCACGTGACGCGTCCAACCATTCCACGAGAACTGCCTTCCATAAATTCCAGTCAACTGTCTTGGGATTTCGTATCGATTATAGTCGGATTAGGGTTTACAGATAATTAGGTGTTGCACGTTTCGTGCTACGTGTTGAAATTGTGGCTTTCGTCGACGAGATGTGATTATAAAGGGATCTAGGTGGGATGAAGGTGTTGGCGGTTGGTGAAATCGAAAGATCGGGATTAGAGGACTAAGCGTTCGCGAGAACATAGATGAGAAAATTAGGACGCTAGAAAAGCAATCTGCGGCAACGCCGGTGAACGTAGAATTTTGTTCGCTTGGAAAATTCGTCTTGTTGTTTGAAGCATCAGAATATTGAAATATCAGAAGATTAGAAAATTAGGCTGAAGGCGAATTTTTGTTCTTCGTAGCGTTTTAAAGCGTAATCGTGAAATTTAAATACTTGGAAGATTCAGGAGTTGGGAAATTAGAAATGTGGGAAACTAACGTAAAGAAATATCAACGGAAAGAGAATATTTAATATTTTGGTACTTGAACTGCAGATTTTTGCACGATTGCTTTTGTCGATGTACTAGAAAATTATAGAAATTAGAAAATTAGTATTAATGAATGTAGAATAGTATTTGTTTAACAAAGATTTGCATTCTTCATGAAATTTGTGAAATTGTAATAAAAGAGAACTCAAATATTGGAACAATCAATGCTAATTAGGAAGCTGAGAAAATAACATAAAAAATAAAAGATCATTTGTATGGGAAATCTTTGTTCATGGCGATATTCGTTAAATCATAACGAAGAGGGGAATATGTTATGCAAATTAAATGGGTGGAGCTTGCTTGACCCCATTTAGACAACCTAATTAAATGTGCAATTCAGTGTATAATGGTAGGTTGGAATAACTGTTATGAAACTTTAAATGGTCAGATCGATGTGAAGAATAGATAATAAAGTGGTGAACGGGGTTTATTACAGCCAGGTGCGAAATTACTACGATCGATACACGCATTTTCGGTGCATACCTTCCATTTAAGCATAACGACTGCAGCACGTGTAAAACAAGTAATAGAATGCATACGTTACATGCTTCAATAAATATTACCATTAATAAAATTGAACGATATTAAAATCCATCTATATTTATGTATACATATTTGCACTTAAATCGCTGAACCATGTTTCCATATTCAACCAATAATTATCACGTTCCTTTATAAATTAATATACATGTTTCTAAGATTATTAACTATAATGATATGATAAGATTATTAACTATATGATAATACCTACTTCGATACGTGATTTCGTTAAAATCACACACATCGAATAACAACGATACGATTCGTCTATTAAAAGAAATAACTAAAAAAAAAAAAAGCCGTAATTTAGACGATAAAATCTAAAAATATATATAGACTTGGATGAAAAGAGCCTCATCACCGAATCTGATAGAACTTGTTTCAAACTCCTTATTGATATGCATAAATGATAGGGAAAGAAAAAAAAGAGCAAGCAGTCAATCTCAAGCGATCTTAAAAAAAAAAAAAAAAAAATAAAAAATAAAAAGAAAGGTAATTTTTCTACAAATCGAACGAAGAAAAATACGCGTGTCACGACTAAGTGAGGTCGCGTCATCGCGTTACCTGTCGTCGCGATCGACTTCCGGAAGTCGCGTCGTTTCGTCCGATGAAACGGTCGATGTCGGACAGTTTTAAGCTAGGCGGGAGTCTTGAATAGCAAGCGAAGGGATAAAGAGACCTCGATAGCGGGCGTAGACCTCGCGAGCGGTTCTGTTGTAGTCATAGAACAACGGCCCTGAGCCTTTGTGAAGCGTTGCGAAACACAGCGAGCCAGGCCGCCGCTGGTGCACGCTCGTATCTATTATTACGTGATTTTTTCTCTTTTCCTCCCTCTCTTGGGGGCCTCAGGGCCGCGGCGAGTGTAGCCTTCCATCGGGATCAGGTGTCCGGTTAGCGCGCGCCTACTCGCCTTAGCGGATCGATTAAAATGGTATTAAATGGACGACGGGTACATAACGATCTCTCGTGGAACTAGCCGAGATGAATAGAACCACTTGGAGCTCGCTGTTGATCAGCGGACTATGCAAGTACATTTAGGCAAAGAGAGGATGTCGAACAGGTGAGTTATTGTTCGTATTGTGGTCGTTGACTGGAGTTTGGATGGCGAATTGGCAGCCAGAGGAGAAGATCGAATTCTGGCTTTGTATGTGGAAGAATTAAACCGAATAAAATGGTTGATCTCGTAAAAAATTCTTCTGAAAGTCGGTTTCAAGTGTCGATACGAATACGAAGTTTTATATGAGTGATCGTTTTTAAACGCTTTAAGTATCCACTTAAGTCCATTAAGTAGAGTAACTTTCGGATAAGACGTGTGACTATGTATGGTTTGTTACAATATTTGCTATAAGTATTTTCGAATACTATTTAAAACATCGAGTAAATATTAAATGTATATTTATTTAAAATGTTCATTACGTAAAATCGTATACAATAGAGGAAATGTGTTTCGTCTTATACTTCAATTACATGAATGGTCCACATTAACGAAATTTCACGACCATGATCCATATCGATAACCAAATACATATATGCTCCCATAGTACTTAGGAAATTAATAGTCGTTGATCATTATATTTAATAGCAGGGAATATTTTTAAATAGAATATTTTACTCGTCGTATTAAGAAACATATATAAATGATATACTTGTGCGTATTTTTGGTCATTGTTTAATCGAATAAAAAAATGTCACGAATATACGATTTAATTGCAATTGAAATGATTTTCATTATTAAGAAGTGGATCGTTTCTGGTACACAATGTTAACGAGCAATGGCAGTTAAGAGAGGGAAGTAGAGTAGCAACGTGTTGAACGCGACCGTCGCTCAACAGGACTAGATGCTTGGCTCCTGACAGATAAATGCTTTTATGTAATGCTGCCAGGCCTCTAGTCTGGATAAAGAGAAGTAAAACCATTGCGCAATGACCCCGTTGCGCGTTTCGGCCAGGCCGTGTTGGGAAATCCATCGTGTCGTTAAAAATGTGGGCCATCGGCACATTCTTGTTCCACGAAAACAAGCCGCGATGCAACACCCAATACGACCTATATTGCCATCGTAGTTCGCCACTTTCATAATCAAATCTCGCCCTGTTTCGTCTCCACGAAACTTAATCTTATTTCAAACGAAGATTTTTCAGAAACATTTGCAAAATTTTGCAAGAGATATAAGACTTTATAGAACTCCCAATTTTTTCTTCAACGTTAATTGACGATTATCGAATACTCGCGAATTTCTAAAATTTCGATAAAAGATCCTAAACTTTCGTGTCTATTATATTAGGTTTCGTAAAGCATTTTACCTGATAATTATTAAAAATTCCTATATTCTGAAATTTTGCATCGAATCTTACGCTAAAAGTTAGAAACATCCGAATTCGATATCCCACGCTTTGCAAATATTAGGTTGTCCCAAAACTTTCTTTCCTTTTGTAAGAAAATAATTTTTGTTTCCTATTTTTTTATTAAACTATGTATAATTCAACAACAACATTATTCAACAACAAAAAATGTGCATGTATTATTTCCTTCTAAAACGAAAGAAACTTTTGGGACAATCTATTATCTTTATTGATAATTATTCAGTGTTCTCAAATCTCAGAAATTTTGTATTCACTCCTATAGTAGGAGGTTGCAAACTTCTTTGCCCGTTACAACGCTATATCGTAACTTCGTAAAGAATTTTAATTAATAATTATCCAATATTCCTAAATATGAGAAATTTCATATCCGACAAAAGGAGATGTAACTTAAAGTTGAATTATAATTACAGAAACAGCTGAGGCGACGCTAAGGAAATCGAAATTGGCGCTAAATTATTGGAACGCGCGCCGCGCCGCGATCGCAATGATTTTTTTCGCGAAAAGCCGGTGAACTTGGGGAATCACCGAGTGGCGCGCACGGGGCAAACGAAACGCAAACGTTCGCAGCGCCATCGGGTAGCGAATTGACCAAGTTGGTTGACAGGTACGCATCGGTTCGTGGACACTAGGTGGCAGGTAGGCTGGCCGTGGTAGCGGGCAATGTCAATGTCAATGAGCACGTGAGCCCCGCTCGAGGAAAAATCGATACGCTTCAGTGTCAAAGCTTTTCCCGGCGAAAGAAAGGTAGCTGTATACGCGAGAACAAATCCGGGAATAACCGAAGGATAGTTTATGATGCAATGCAATTTTTACTTAGATTCTCCTCTCAACTCCTCATACGCTCATAGACACTTAGGAGCTACAGCTTCGTCTAAAAAGTTTCCTAACTTATTCGTCTATGAAAGAAAGCAGCCTCGTGGATGTTGATCGTAATTGATGTTATTTCAACGTAGTTGACGTTATTTCAAAGAAAGTGCCGTAATATTTGACGATATAGAACGAGGAGGAGCGATAAGGTTCGTTACTAAAGAGAGAACTGACTCCACAGCTGCTGATTAAAGCCACGTCTCGAATATAGGATCCTCTTTAAGAAACTTATTCCGAGAAGATATCCGGAAATCACCGTACACATTTTCTATGTAACTAGCACACAGCATGTTGACCAACAAAAACATTACTAAACAGATATACGAAAACATATCTAATCCAAGACGTTTCTTCAACAGATATGCTGATATCCTGATTACGTAGCACGAAATAACTCGAACCTGCGCGGAGCATAATCCCACACCGAACAAAAATAACTTCATCGTACAACATGCAATCATCTTGAACCATCCTGTCACATCACGCAACCCCTACCCCATCACATCTGTCACCTAACTCCCCCTAGCACCGAAAAACATACGCAATCAGGCGCAATCACAAAACGATTCAATTAAAATATATCGTGTTTCACAGGTGGTCTGTCACACGAGTAAATCTCATCCTCGAATCACCATACGTAACCTTCACCCCCGCCGACCTCCACACCCGTTGTCAATAAACAAACATCAAGCCATAACAAAGAACCAGTACAACCAAGTGTCACAACACGACGAACGTAACGACGAATACGAATCACAGCCGAATTCAAGTTCATGTTTCCTGCGGAAAACACAGAGAGAAAGGAGAAAATAAAGGGAGGAACGAACCTTTGACGCGTTGATGACGACTCTCGGGATTCTGCGTCTCGTTCACCGCGATGGTGGCCTCGCACACCTCTATGGGATAGAGAGGGCCGCCGTTGTTCATGGTGTGATCGACGATCCCGATTTCGGGTGGATCGTCGCTCGCCACGTTCGCTGACATACCCGTGTCGCACTAATGACAACGTGTCGGACACTGTCGGTGTGCCACAATGGTAGGCGCACCGCGTACTCTCCAGGGTTGATGTCCATGAATGGGGTGGTGGGGTTAATCGAGAGGGTGAGAGCTGCGGGGGTTCCGCGCACGCGCCACCGTTATACCCACGCGATCTCCGGCCCAACGAGTGACCCTTCCGTCTTTCGCGGATATCTCCGGTGCTCTTTTGTGCCCGCGCTTCCTTTGCGTAGGACTGCGATGACGCACGCGGGTCGTGTTTGCGCCGGGACACTTTTACCATCCGGTTGTTTTACTGTTTTAGTTGTAACCAACTGGGGGTTGAAACTGCGACGGGAGACGCAGCTAGATATTTACAGCGTTGGCTATTTTTTCAAACCCGTGCACTCGTGTTGTCACAGGTGACTGGCTTTATGAGCGCGGAATTCGACGCGGCGCGACGTCGAGAGTGGTAAAGACAGAGGGGAGTCGGACGCGGAGTTTAAGCATTTTATGACGTTTTCCTTTGTCCTGAGTTTGTGATAAGCTGTGTACGTTTCCAGTACGTTTATTATATAACTCGTGTTGTTATTTCGAGATCGAGATTTTTTTGAGGCGAATAACTTTTCTATGTGGGGATTGGTAGTGATAATATAAACATAGTGTCTAATTATAAAACGAAGCGCAGAGTTTTGATAGAATACCGTATGTGATATTGTAAATAGTTTTTGAAACTTGTCTTTGATCGGTGGCAATATTTATGATATTTTCATTCTTTAGTGATTTTTACGTATTTTGATTGTTGTTGAACGAGTGTATATCGACATATGCTTATCTATGTTTATGACGACCAGACGTAGAGTAGTTTAATCTGCGATTGATTTGAAAATTACTTACGGCCAAGTGTGGTACAGCTAGCAGCAAAGAAAGCGAAGATTTTCACTTACCTATAACAGAAAAACATTATACCATATTAGTAATTGGAAACGATTGAACGGTTAGGAAAGAATCGAAGCCATTAATAAATGAACGAGGATGCTTAGTCCGATTTTATTGAAAGGCTTTTATCTGATTGATAAATACGTCACTTTTGTCCCAGTATTTCCGTTATACTGTCAGCCATCGCGTACAATTGAACATCGTACTTACCTTTATATTACCCGCGTACTTACAAGTGGGCCACACGACACCAATCGTCCACAAATAGACGCGTCTCATACGAAGTAAAATTTACCGATAACGCGTTTACAATGCAAACGATAATTTTTCCAATTATTTCTCGTTAGAATTCGATCATAGACAGGAAGAGAAAACGTTATTTTTAAAAGTACATTTCTCACGAGTTTCTTATAATTATCTTACTAGTCCGTTAAAGATTTTTATGTCAATTCGTGTTCCTACAAATAAAACAAAATATATTTCTAACATTATCGATGTAAGTATTTTCTGTTTACTCACTACGTAATTTATAATATGCTCTAAAACTCGCAATCAAATAAATCAGTAAAAACTACGTATTGTCGCAATTATTCATACAATAGTGCACATGAAACGGGTCTCTCCCTGAACCTCTGCCCTGATTATGTGAATTCCACAAAATCCCTATCATGGAGTTAGGGATAAGCCTGCGAACGAGAGTCATTCGTCGGTTTACGAGATCTGAATCTGTATTCGGTTTCCCTTGTACACCCTTCGTACCTGACCCTTTCCTCAGCTACTTGATACCTGCCTTCAACCTCATGTTTTCAATTCTACCCTCTGTTCAAAATTCCCGCTAGTGGTGGCGGGCCGAAATTGGTCCTTCTGCTATCTATTAGGTGATAATGTTATCAGGAGGAATTTGCACGTCACGATACCGACTCACGAGTCGCGAATTTCCTGTCGTACCGACTCGCGGCTCGGGATTCGCGAAGGGACAGTGGCGCCTCGTCGCGGAGCGCGTTAGAACTGTTTGGCGATTGCTTTCGCGTGCAAATACATCGGAAATTTACGAACCCTAGCTGTGCTATCGCTAACGCGTCACTAAATCCACTTTTTCCATGACGCTTTACGATACTTTTCTTTTTTCATCAAAATTCACTCTTCTAGGTTGCAATAGGAATAAAATTTGACAAGGCGCGAAATTAATTAATTAAACGAAGGAGATGATAGAACTTAGAAAGAGACTTTTGGATAAAAGAGATAAATGTTAAATGAGAGTCAGAATTAAGAACCGGGACACTTCAGTTAGACGATATATCAAAGATCATTATTTCGTAAATAATTCAGCATTTTGTTTTATTAATCTGATTTGGAAGAGATTTGAATTACACGGTATCTTATTTTAACTATTCTATTTTATCCATTTCGTTGTGTAAAATTCTGTTCTGTCTATCTTCTCACGCTCATTCTTCCGTTACAAGCACGTAATACCTTACACGAACTACTCCAAATTTTCTCCAGCTTGCATTAAACCAACCCAGATTCAAAATTCTCTCTAGAACATTTATATTTAATACAATATAATTCGTCAGAAAAATGCCTCGGGATCGTAATTACACCTCAAACGACTCTCATCGACAAACTCGAATTAAAGGCCGACATTTCACCTTTCTTTCTATTCAAATAATCCTCTCTCTTGACACCTGCATAACGAATTGCACAAAATCGTTCCTCCAACCCTGACCCAAGCGAAAAATCCCAAGCCACTTGGCGCGAAGCTGTTTGTCAGCAAGTATACATAGAAAGCTCTCATCCCTCCGTGTAACGAGCAAGGGTGCGACGAGGTGTTGGCGAGGGCGAAACATCGAAGCGGAGCTTGAGAGACACTGCGCGCGCGGCGCCGATGTATTCTTGGATGGAATAGAATCAAGAGACGGGTGTACGTGTTGGTGCACCTTGGAAACTCACCTACCCGCCGGGTCGTTGACCGGGCGCTAAGGAAAGTGGGACGAAGCAAACAGCACTCGGCGTTAATGCGCGAAGGCCTTGAGAGATCACTGACGCATGCGTCCGCGCGGAAAGATCGAGAAAGACCATCGCGTTGGCAAGACGAGGATGGAACGTTTCGCAAAGCCAAGAGAAACAGAGAAAGACTATACAACGAAGACCAGTAAATCCGCGTCCTTTCTCTTTGATCGAGCGACACACGCGTGTGCGTGCACGAGGAAAATTGGAAAAATCACGGCGTGGCACATCTGCACGTCACCTCGTTCTTCGCTCCTCTTACTTTCCCACATACAAAGAAGAAGAAAGTTTCACCAGCCATCTTCCGCTCGCTTCGTTTTGATCGCTACGGGACATCGAGGGCCGCGCTAATTTTTAATATCGACGCCGGAAAAGTGGAGCGGCGAACGACCTCGATTTACCATTGCAATCTTTTTTCTTCCACTTTTCTTCCCCGCTACTCTGACGCGTCTCCGTATCTGGATCTCATTCGATGCAGGCTTTTCAACCACCAGTGCAGTCTCGGGGATGATTAACACGTGTCACGGGGTGAGGAAATTCGCGATGGAAACGGTAACTCGAGGACTCGATACGAGGACGTGACTCTTTCTTTCGTTTCCTTCTTTACTTTTCCTGTAATTCGAGTTTAATGTCGTGCCAATTACAAGGTTATTAATACCAAATCTTGACTTGCGTTCGTTACAATTTTCTGCTAGCCATTTTTTGGTATTGCGAAGCAGGTCCTTGTGTTCGTGATTTTCTTTTACTCTTTAGTAGAGCACATGAGTTTCGCCACAGGAGCGAATTTATGTAAGTTAGTAAGCAGGGTTTACATAAGGCCTCGTGCACGCGTTAGTTTCCGCAACGCGCGCACGACCCGACCAATTTAACCGCGTTGACGTAACGATGTCAACGCACCTTTAATCTTCACCGGCCGAAATTCGGTACGCGCGACCTTAAAACCGCCTCCACCGCTGATATTTCGCTAGTCGAACCATCGTTTATTATTGAAACAGACTCGCCAGATATTCGACCACCTGAGTCTCTCTATTAGGTACGACTTGCACACTCGGGACAGACTTTGCCGTAAGTTCTGTTCATCTTAACGACTTTTGGTCTAATCTTCCTTTAATACCTTGGTGCTTAGGTTAGGCTATATATAGACCTTGTTTGTTTCAGGATCCTATGATCTCCGTTCTAGTTTTTGCTGATTCGACGCAATCGAAATGAAACTTTCTGCGATTCGACGTTACTTCCAGTTTTATGGAATTCGCAAGATTCAACAGTGAACGTCATAATTTTCCCGAAATTACCGATTTCGATTAAACAACGATTAGAATCATACAAGTGCAAGTACATGTTTTATCAAGCATTGTCCAATACTAAACGAGGAGCAGAAAGATTATTATTACAGGACTACAATATCAAACGAAAGTTAGTGCAGACTTTCAGGGTTAATTTATTTTCCCTAGATTCGATGCAATTCGAGCGAAGTTTTTCCAAATTTGTTCACGTCCGAGTCAACTCTTCTCTGCTTACCTAGATTTAAGAACCATTTGCGATGATCGTGTAGAAATTCGACGATATTCGATCAAATACCTCGAGAAATTCAAGACACTCTATTTGACTATATTTAAATACGAAGAGCCACTGTTCTATATTCACTGGAATTCTCCAATTTTCATTCCAACTCCCTGTAAATTCTCTAATTTCCGTTTAAATTCCCCTCAATCTAGAACTCTCACCTAAATATCGTCCGGATTAAACAATCCACGGAATAACGTCCGAGTCGCGAATAAAGTTGGAACGAAAACGATTCAATCGAATAGCATGACGACGAAGGGACACCATGGTTGAACAGGACGACTGGACAAATGAGCCGGTTAATTGAACCGTTTAAGTCGATTTGATTCGCCGGCTGAATTGCATCAAGTGCCGGACGACGAAATAAATTCGATTGCGAAATCGGCCAGTTTGCCGGAAGTCGAACGGATCCATGGAGGCAAACCAGGACACGATGAAACGACAACACGCGGAGCACGATGATGATGTCAATCGTTTGCTGCCTCTCGGAAAGTGAAAGCACCGCGGCTTGTTTCTCTGTGTTGTAAACTTCATGGTTACAGGACGCCTCGAGCCACGTTTCGGTCGCCTCTTTCTCGCACGACCCTTTTCCAACCGACTGAAAAATTCTTCTGGATCTAACTGCATACGATCAAATGTACGATACGAATTGAACACTCTGTGTTAGTTTCAAACTATTTTTAGCGATCTCTTAATGATAGAATCGTTTTTGTAAAAAACAAGTCTTGCAAAGAGTAAAGAGAAAATTGATCACTTTTTGATCGATGTTTAACTATCAAGTTGGAAATTTGCAGGTAAAAATTTCTGGCCGAAAGAACATGCGGTTTGACAAAGTTTATCTTTCAGAATAGAGACGAAGTTATTTCTTTCATCGAAAGAATTGTTTTCCCCAGGGAAGCGAAGAGAATCGATTTGGCTTCTGATCGATGGTCGCCGTTCGTTAAACTGAAAGTTTACAGTTTGTATTTTTGGGGTTGGTTGTTGAATCAGTCGTAAAGTCTTGGAAATAAAGTCTTGTAGATAGTTTTCTATCTTCTAATAGTTATTGTATCCATTTTGTATTCGTCTTAGTTGTTTGCAAAGTATGTACTTGTATCACTTTTTCACCGAGCACCAGAATCTTGTAAATCTCATTTTATAAATTTTGTAAAGAATCGTTTAGGAATTTCTTCGAGGATATTTGTTTCTCTTCGTATCTATAATTTCTCGTTCGCGCTTAATATTTTCCTCATCTTCCTACAAAACCTTGAGTAATTTTTCCAACGTTACGCAGAAGCAAGTATTTTAAACATCGAAACTTCCTTTTTTTCATAATATACCTTACAAAACAAACGGCTTACACAACGACGTATTGCAGATTTCTTAAGTCGAGGTGATATAGAACGACTGGACACCTTGAAAAGTTCTACAAATTGGCGGTGTACATTTACAAAATTGCGCTAAGCAATAGAAAGCATTCGTTCGATACTTGGAACGTACCTAAGTACTCACTTGATAAAATAACGTGGCCTCGATTGAAGGAGTTAGTATATGATTCAACCATAGAAATATTTATAAATTTGCAGCTTACAAAATTCTGTGTACTTTAAAATTAGCTACAACTGTCAAAACTAGCAGAGCGAAAAAGCAACTTTCTCAAATCTCTGTGAATACGTCTCAGCTATGCTTTCGACAGGATCCTTTCCAGACGTTACATAAAAAGAACACTTGGTTAATTTCTTTGTCGTTCAATTTCTTACGCGACGAAAAATTCAGCGGATATTTAGCTTGAACTTTAATTCTGATTTTAATTCCAAATTACGAGACCGCGGATTACCGGACGTGAATTGTGTACAATACACCGATGTTTTGCTTTAGAGTCGACGTTAATGCAGTAAATATCTAGCGTTGACGTCACAGTACCCACGGTAAGAGTCATAAAGCAAGGGGCTAGGGAAGCAATAACGCCAAGCATAAAAAGGTATACGAAGAAGACGTGTTTTTACCGTTAACTTCAACTTCCCTTTAACCCTATCAACTTCTATAACCAGGAAATTAGACCGCAATAAAGACAAACTAAACACAGTTATATCCATTTTGCTGTTAACGAAAGATTCGACAGGAATAGAGTAGCGCGTAAAAGAATAAATCACTGTGAATGAAACAAACTATGTGGGAAAAATTGACAATCTACGCAACGAATTAACTCTTCGTTCTAGTTAACCTGTTAATCCAATAAAAAACAAGTCAACTTCAAGCAGATCGCTTCGATACATCGAAACCTAAAAATGATGCGATTTGTTTCCCGTAGAGGTAAAAGGGCGCGTTTTAAAATACAGAAAATCTGCAAATAAATCGATAAACATAATCCAGAAGTTTGAAAATTCGTCTTCCTCGATCAACAGATTAAACACGTTGTTTGCCACGGTGATCGTCGTTTCTACTAAATTTTGTTAGAATCGTTAGAATAAGATAGTTTACATTTCGTTTCAAAAATTGTCGACAATGTGAACGGAAAGAAAAGCAAAGGAAAGAAAGGAAAGGAAATTATTGTCGGAAAAAAAAAGTAAAGAAATCGCAATATAATAGTATTTTGCAAGAGTTACATGTCATCTACGATGCAGTAGCATATTTCGACCAATTGCGGTTCGCAAGGCAAAATATAGAGAATTCGCGTGGCACCCAACGTCTTAACGAATCTTCGATCTATCGAAATTCCTTTAGAGAGCGGAGCGAAGCTCGAAAGGAGATTGAATTCCTTGGACAGTGCCATTTAAACAGGCAGGTAGTGCATCGTGTGCAAGCCGGTGCAGCACGCAATCACGCGCGCGGCGTTACGCAAGGGACGGAAGGCGAAACGAGTGCACGAATCGAGGGTGTGCGAGTTACGCTCGAGCGAAATGGCAGATCGATCGGCGGATAACGAAGGCACACGCAGACCGGCGAACAGAGAAAGCCCCCGCGAATGGCCAATGCGTCGTCGTTCATACTTCTCCTTTTCCTTCCATTTTTCCTTCGTCTCATATATATGTATTTTTTCTTTTTTTATCCCTCCTCAACGCCGTGGCTTATGCTATTCCTGGCCATAGCCGGGTCGTAGACCCTTAGCTCGCACCGCATTAATGAAATTGTTGCATAATACGCGAGCCACGATGAAACTATCGCGGCCTGACCGATTCCACTGACCGAATGCACGCGCGCCCCGATTGTGCAAGGTGAAAACAGTGTTTCTGCCAGCGGTGAATGTTAATCCACTAACCGGCCGATCATTTGACCAAAAGCGTCCGTAACCTGTGCATAGAGCTTCTAATCTGTATGGAAATGGGTTTAGTATCAAGCATGTTGTTGGGGAAGATGGATGGTCGATATAGATCGATGGTAATTGATAAAGACGAATGGAAGAGAAG
Source organism: Bombus fervidus (assembly GCF_041682495.2). NCBI lineage: Eukaryota > Metazoa > Arthropoda > Insecta > Hymenoptera > Apidae > Bombus > Bombus fervidus. Next base: position 8,695,951 of record NC_091530.1, on the reverse strand, counting down.
AGACTTTGAGAGATGCATTAATTCTTACGGTGGAAATAAGGATTAGGTACATAAATGAGTTATTAAGTTACTGAAAAATTATTAATTTTAGAAAGTTAGAAATTTAAGGTTGTACGAGAAAATTTGCTTAGAAACAGCCCTGATAAATTTTATAGATTTCAAATTGAAGGAAAGTGGGAATATTACAGATATCAATTGTTTTCCTTTTATTTATCTTGAAATCTGGTCAGTATCGTTCAATAGATTGAAAAGGATCGTAAGATGTTTATGTTTCTTTTCTGCTTTCTCTGTTTTCTTTTAGTATGTTTTCTGGGAAGGTTCCTCTGAACCTTTCCAGAGCTAAATCTCTATTTAATGGAAGCTTTCATGTGAAGAGAGAAGAAATGGTTTTCTGTGAAAGTCCGTGGAATATTGCCAATAGTAGAACAGTATGTAGTTTGGAAAATGCTGTCACCTCTGACTCGCCTGTTGCATGGTTTACATCGCATAACGATAACGTCGCCATATCCGTTTCCTTGTAGAATCTACGCAATTTTCAAAAAGAAAAGACATTTTTCTAACTATATAATTGCAAATACTTATTCAAAAAAATACATCTACTCCGCGTATCTTCGGCAACGAAGAAAATCCAATAACTTTACAACAAATTATAAAAAATTATATACTGCGGCGAAGTTACTTGTTCGCATAATAAGCAAATGACATCCTATAAAATGCAGAAGATAAAATTAAAAACACACAGGGATTATATTCATCAGATATGTACCGCGATAATCCAAAAATGACGTTTCAATAAAATACTATAGCAGCGTAATAACGATAACAGCAATCACCCAAATGAACCCTCAAAAATACAAAGCCCCGGTTAAACCAACCAACAAGGATATTCTACTATCTCTCAATAAAATATAATATTCATCGTACAAAATAAATGAAAATTAATGTTGTAATTACTACATCAATAATTAATATCGTGAAAAATTAAATCAACTACCAATTACCAAGAACAGAGAAACAAGGAAAATTTAGAAGATAAAAATAGGTGAAACGACGCGAGGCAAACACCATGGGTGAGCAATTTTTGAAATGCCATCGCTTCACGCGTGTTCTAATTCGGCGAAATCGATGTTACGCTAACGCATAAACAGGGAATAGGGGGTTAGAGGGTTGCTACGTCGGATCTGTGTCGCGGTTGACCGGGTGAGGGATCGTAGCGAGTTCATTGGCCTCGTGACCCGATATACCGGCGACCCCGGGGATTTCTGGGGTCGAACGGTGGAAACAGCTAGCCCCGGGATCTTTATTACACGCCAAGATATCTGTCTTGTAAAGCGGGGAAATTTAATATAAGCCGATTTCCTCGTTACTTTTATCGCGGTGTTATTCGCCATCCTCCACCGATCTTCCAGCGATCGAAACGCAATGAATTCTCGCGTAACCGTCGATAGCAACCGTAGCCACCTGGGAATTCTTCTACGGAGAACTAGGTATTTATTTCGCCTCGAAATATCCTATCGAACCTGCTTCGAGATTCGTGAATCTTTCTTTAATCGGCTAAACTAGATTGCACTTAACGATACGATTCTTTCGCAATTTTTTTATCTTTTTGCCGGTTTTAATTAGCATTTTGATAATAATTTTCTCGCATTTGGCTTTCAATTTTTTACTTAATATTCGGGCTGTATACCGATTTATCGATTTTATTTATCGTTAAATTCTCGTTCATAGTGTTTTTAAGAACAATCTGTTCTTTTAAATTTGTGCGTTTCAAATAATAAAATTTAAGAATAAAAGCGGGACAGTGAAGAGTATTTTGAAACGAAATACGTATTATTATTATCATATGAAATGAAAATTTTGCTAATGAGGAAAGGATATGAAGGAGAAATATGTTAAAGAAACTTTTTAATATTTTACATATGATACCATAGAAGGGGAGAAGAATGCAATTGCAGTAAGTTGCTGGTAGAGGTGCGAAGCAATGCAAAGGTAACTAAAAAGCTAATGAAAAATGTGTAAAGCGGCTATGATAGAACTTTTAAAGGTAGACAAGGATCCGTAAAGAGGAATATTTCTATTACAATTTTTTCCAAACGTGTGTCTTTCTTTAATTTAATCTTTCATCTAAAATTTTGTCTAGCCATAATGATGGCTATAATTTTTAACAGATATAGAACATTCATTTGTTTCTTTGATATTGCTCTTTATAAAAGTTAATTACTAATCACAGACAAGTACAAATATCAAATATTGCTCTTTATATATTGAAATGAAAAGAAGGGAGGGGTTAAAAAAAATTGTTTCTCCTAACAGTCAACGAAACGGTCAATTCCAAAAAAACCTACAAATTGATTTTACAATGCTTAATGCCCAAATAAACGTTTTCTACCGCGTCTTAACTGTATACGTCCGAACGTGATTTCGACGGAGGAAGTAAAATCTGGAAATAAAGTAACGAGGGTTGATCTCTCGCAGGTCAACCACGTGTACAAAAGAAAGGGACAGGTCAACAGCACTTCTGGGACTAACAGGATGACCCTTCGTCCTTTGACATCGGGTAAAACATGACATCCCGGTTTATTTCGGGGAAGCGTGATTCGTCATTCGAATCGACTTCGAGTGAGTCAGATTTCCTCCACTGCTTCTTTGATTCGGAAATAAACGCGATAAAAAGGCATACAGCTAAATTAGCCAAGATTCCTTTCGACTTCTTAAAATAAGTAACTCCTAAGCGTAGTTGCAATTGCGGATTGCAATTTATCCGATAATACTGTCTTTGTATGCATATTCCTGTTGCAATAAAGTACAGTAGAACTCTTTATGAATTTTCTAGACCATCAAATACATTAATTTGACGTAGGAAGTGTAAAAAGAACCATCAACGATTATTATAGAACTTCAAAAAAGCACGTTTCAAGCAAATAGTTATAAATACTCATAATCTCAACTGTGGAACGAAATAATCAGGATCTGGTATTAAACGAATCTAGAGAACAGGACATAAATCACATCCACGAGAGCGACGCCCTATCTCTGGATCAAACAACGAGCAAAAACTAACCAGCCTGGTGAAGGGAAGAATAATCGATCTCTCTATCGAGTCTTTAATTAATGACGACTGCTCGTTCGATTTACAAAATGATAAGCAACAACATATGAATCAGATCAAAGATTTAAAAGAAATCTGATTAAGAAAAAAGATGAGGAATGTACGAAGGATATAAAAAAGGAAAGAACAAAGTAAAGAAAAAAATGGAATGATCGTGTAGCGTGTCTTGTTCGCAATTTACAGCACGTTAGTTACATCGGTGATTAACCGTTAGGCGGTAATCGTATTTGCATATTGCACGATCGACGAGCGGCAGGACGACAAATAACGAGATGCAACGCGAAAAAATCGCGCGTTGATCGGCGATTTCTCGGTCGATCGCGACGACTTCGTCGCGGATCGACGACCGCGTCCTTCGAAGCCGGAATCCGAGCAGCAAGTGGTTCGTCGACATCAAACGAGAATAAACGGTTCTACGATACCGCCTCACTCCTATGTTCTCTTTCGTCCATTCTTTTCCATTTTCCTTTTTTTTTAGTTCTATATATGTAACCAGAGAATTTTTCCTCGTCTATAGTGACATTTTACACGTGCCTGTTCATTATCGTAATGAATGGTTGTTACACATTTATCTTCCAGATTACTCGAAGTTGGATCGCCTTTCTGTCGAGCTCTGATAACAGGTTTATAGTCGTTTCGGTGTATGCTTAGATTGGTGGAGGATTAAGAGGTTCGGCAGTAGCGATTGCAGCAATTGTGTGCTTTCGAAGGAGAAAATAGGAGCTTTTAAATTATAGGGGGAGATTATGTTTATTTGAAGTGGAGAGGTTATATTGAGAAGAAACTTCTGGCGAAAAGAAACTGAAAGTACGTGGATGGTCTTGCTGAGAGAATGTTTACAAGTATTTGTGACGCTTTTAAATCATCGTTCTTTATTTACCGAAGTATCTAGGATCCTAGTTTCGAAGTGAAGGAAAGATTGGAGTTTTATTTATATCGCAATGTAAAAGCTAGGGAATTCGAAAGTATCGAAAGATTGAGAGTTTTGAAAGTCAAAGATTCGAAGATTAAAAAATTCGAAATCTCGAAATACTCGACATCCGAAAGTTTACGAATTTGAATATTCAAGGATAGAAAATCCCCAAGCTGGGAAGCCATAAATCCCAACTATCCAAAGTCTCAAATGCCGCTTAACCCTGTGCAAAATCTCTCGATCTATCAGCCGTGGTTCGCCGTTTCGCCTCATACGTATGTAACGTAGAGCACTGGCGCCAAAAGTGGATCACCAGAGAACGTGAACACTGCATCGCTCAGGATCTTCCTCGATCGTTGGAAGGAAAGCTGCGCGCCGTAAGTCGCATGCTGCTGCAACCGTGACGTAGAAAGTAAATTAACGGCCTCGACGAATGTGAAAGTCGCAATGCCGTTTCGCACACTTTCCACGGCGGCCGCGTGCGTTAAACCTGACGCGCGCGAGCTTTTGTAACTGGTGCGCGCGAACTGTCGCGATTTTATTGCGCAAGCGTGCGTGCGTGTTTCGCAGTTACACCGATCGCGCCGCGAGATTGTTATTAATTATAGTCGAGTCGCAATCCAAGGACGTCCCCTTATTCTCTCCAATGGTTCGTTCACCCTGATATATCCCGTTATCAGACTGCAATCACGAGGCGCTTAACTAGCCGTTATCGTTCGTTCGCGCGCCACTGCGTTACTGTTTCAGCAACCTCGTGAATGGGGAACGGGGACAGTTTACGTTACGGCAATCGTACGTAAACCTGGACGACGTGGATCTACGCTGGATTTCTTTGAGGAATCGTTCGATATTCTTTTAGGGAGTCATCGGACGTTCGATATGTAACGATATGTCAATATTTATTGAGAAACAATATTTTCGTTGAGTACCTTGAAATATTGACGATATTATTGATCGTCCGAGGGCAACGTTACGATGATTCATTGAATTTTTAACTTGTTGGTCTAGATTTGATACGAAGATCGCGGGGAAAGAAGATGATAGGTAGATTGCGGATGTTTGCGTACCTATTTATAGAGAATTTAGACGTGCAGAACTGCACAAACTGTACATAATATGCAAAAATATATCAAATATTGAAAGTAAAATATTCCTTATAATATTTAATAATTGGAACCTCTGCTTGAGTATCGTTTCTTCAGCTGTACTCATAAAAATGTAAATTTCCATAAATATCCGTGGGCTAACGGTAAGTATTTTTGTTAATCGCTTTCCTTTTGATGTGACTTTATGATTAAAAACAGTAACTCCTTTGGTAAAAAAATGGCTAGAAGATAAGACCGACCGATGTACAGTTGTTAAAACAAACGATATTTAAAAGGATATTCGTTGCGACACGTAATATCTTTTAAATTATGAGCAGGCTTCATAGAGGAAGCATAGATGAGTTTGCAGAAGGATAATAAATCACAGTTGATACAATGTCTAAATTTATTCTAAATAACAAATATTCCTTTTAGAAAGAATTCGACGCACAAACAAACTTTATTACCGCACGTGTCATTTATTTTCATGTCTTTTTTTTATGGCGACTGCGATAAAAATTCGCAGGACAGTGAAAAGATACCAAATTCCAAAGAAACAAGTCGCGTCGCAATATGTCTTCCCCATCGTCGAAAGGAAAAATCAATGATTTACGAGACGGAAGGGTTGTCCTGGGAAATCCTTTCGTTAATGGTAAAAGAATCCAAAACGATTGCATTTTCTGCGAGATCTTAACTGTATCTATAACCCTAAAAAGCCGAGGGTTCGTCGTGCATGGTAATATCGGTCAGTAAAAAAGAAGGGGTGAAGGTTTCTCGAGGCACTAACGGGTTTAAAAAGTATCGTGGTGTCGCAAAGTCAATTTCTTTCGACAATTCTCTCGCAAACAACACGGTCCTCCGGCTCGTAAACGCGTAAAAACAGTCAAAGGATTAGAAGTCTTGTATTTTTTCTTAAGGTTCCTTCCACCCTAAAACATTTTAACCAAACTATCCACGAAGTGGATTAAGAAAAAACGTGACGAGCAGAAAAAGCAATAAAATATTTTGCGTTTTTTTACTCGAAACGGACGCTGTTCTAGCATCCTCCTAATTTGGAAGTTACTGGAACGTACTTTTTACCAACCTTTTTTTTTCCTTCTTATCTTTTTCAGTTACTTTTTTTCGAGTAGGTTACAAACGATGTCGTCTTTTTTTTTTTACCGGCGAACCTAACTTCGAGAACAGAGAGAAGAAAAATGTCGAGCAACGACTGGTGAAATATTGCTCAACTAGGAGGTCCCAGTGATAGTGAAACGGTTTAATTGCTTTCTCTTCCTTTGAATTACCTACGTGCACGTTTCTTCGGTCAAGCTTTCGTAATGTTTCTTTCACGCGTTTCTTTTTGGCGTACCGACGAATTTCTGCCACGTTCGCGAACGCGTCCGTGGAATCCGGATCCTCTGTTTGGCGAATAAAGATTGCACATAAGGCACGTTTCAGCGAGCTATGCTCTGCCTCGTAGAGAATGCAGGCGAGAAGTCGAAAATGAAAGTACGCATTGGAAATTTGCGTAGAATGATATATGAGCGTCGCGTAGAATTCAAATGAATCAGAACTAAACACGCCATATTGGGCGTTCCGTTCTTCTAATTAATTGCTCAATGCGTTGTATCGAACGAAATCATAGAACGGTGTAGGGATAACTTTGATTCTTCATTTTATAATTTCGTAAAATAACCGCAATTAGAATTACCTACTTAATACTTCCACTTTATGAATGAAAGCTAAATTGTGAACTAAAATTGAATTTCGTTCGATACAAGTCGCGTTAGGTTAACATCAAGAATCAAGCGATAAAACAAAAGTTGTGTACACGTAACGTTAAAAATAAATAGGAGAACCTACTTGATCTTCTTATACCTTTTTTAAGGTAGAATAAAAATGCTGGAAAAATATCAGAATAACTTAAGGGACAAAAGACGCAACAAAAATTTCCATAACATGACAAAAAAACGTACTTTGTATCATAGTGCCTTAAGTATTTCAATTTCTAAAGTCTCAACAAAATTGTAAAACCTAGAAATTCAGGATCCAACGTAAATTGGCCGTGTAAAATCGCCACGAAACCATAATCAGCATTAATTTTAAATTTAATTAAAATTAGCCTTACTAGATTAGAAGCTCCAACTCAGCTCTGAAACTAAAAATCTCTACGCATATCCCATAAACGTTCCTTCCGCAACAACCTAAAAAGACAGAACGAAAAAAGGAAAGGGGATGCAAAAGAGAAAGCTCTCAAGATCCCCATCCACTTCTGCGCACTATCGTCATTCGTATATCGCACACGAGGCGCGCTAGCTTCAGAAAAGGTTGAATTATCGAGGTAGGAAACGTGTTCCCAGTGGTCTAATCAGGCCGAGGAAAATGCGCGCGGAAAGTGACGCTCGTCGGTGTCGGTTGTGGCAACGCGCTGGTAGGGTAGAGTGGGGAGGAAGGGTGGCAAAGGGGTGGAGGGATGGCCGAGGAGTCGCTCGGATTGCGAGCGTCGAGGTCGCGAGGTCGTTGACCGACGAGGGTGGCACTCACCCTAACTAGGCCAGCGGATCTCTCTTTCTCTTGCCCCCACCACCGCTACCTGCCATATCCCCGCCACTGTCAACTCTCTGCTCTCCCCACTACGCTAGCTCCGTCGATTCTCCTACTCGCATTCGTCCTCGCCTCCTCTTTCGGACGGTCCATGGTTCTGCTATTTTCGCGGGGGCCACTCGACACGGATATATACGGTCCGCCTACGTTTGGCGGGATAATTTACGTTATTGAGGCCGTTCCACCCTACCCCCACCACCAATGACGCGGTATGCAACTGCCGGGTGGAAAAGCGCGCCGCTTTTTCCCGCCGCGTACGCCCCCACCACCGAGCCTTTCGTATCTCCGTGGGTCCACCGCCGTATGTACCGGTCTGAATTACGATAATTGCCGGATCGCCAGGAAGATCGCTTTTATCGGAGTGCATCTTTGTGAGAACTAGGCACGCGACTCTACCATGCTGCTAACGTTTCGTTGAAACGCGCAGCACGTGCCTGGGTATGCAGAGGGTGAGATTGGTGGACGAGAGAGATTTTGGAAATTGGTTTCCTGGCAGGTGCGTTGAGGTTTGCGGGGAGGGTTGGTGGTGGTGAAGTTGATAGGTGAAGAGGTAGGGGAAGAGTAGGTGTTAAGGATAATATCGTTACGGTGAATGTATTAACTTTAGGAAAGACATGGAAGTTATTAGGCAGAGCATGTGGCGATTATAATAAACGTGAAGAAATAATGTTTCTTTATAATTTGTATTTAGAAAATTCGAGCGTACGGTTGTTCCAATTAGAGTGATTACGGAAATGTCCCAAATAATTCCCAAATACATAATCCCTGAAAGCGTATCAACAGAGCTTCTCGATCAACTTAACACATGAATTATGTATATTTCGTGCTACAGTTTTTAATCTGACAAAATACGTTAATCTTTTGCTAAAAGCGTATATTAATTCCGTGAAAAGTTCGTATTCTGCTTAATGTTAATGTTATATAACACCAATTTCTTACAACAAATAATCTACGAACTTTACAAAGGATACGAGTATCGAGGATATTTAGATAGACACAAATGATATGGACTTCAAAAACAGGCTAACATCAAACGTCGTCTTAGAAACGATCTGCTTTCGCTCTTTGATCCAAAACCACCGACGATCCTCATTACAACATGGCTCTTAAAATCCTCGTCTTTTCGATTCTTCTGTTCAAGATGCAAGTTGCGTAGTCCGCCTTGCCGCGTGCCATATTCGCGATGCCAGGTAAAAGGCTCTGCCCTGAGCTCAAAGGGGAAACAAGCCGCGAGGACGGCAAAGGAACAATGCTCGACGCATTTCCGCGTCGCGGAGAAATTCAATCGGGACCGCGATTACTCTACTTTTCGTGATTACTTGCGAAGAGAGTGGTCCGTCTCTATTCTGGCTTCCCACACTTTCAAAAGATACGCGTCTTTTGCTAAGTTCTAAGGCGAAACTTTGATAACATTAAGACAAGCCTTCCTTTCGAATTTTAAATATAATTTTTATGTCACGAATAAACAAAATATGATTTAGTTTATTTATATTTATTATTATTATTGTTAATTATTAGTTATTAATATTATTATTATTAGTAGTAGTAATAGTAGTTATTAATATTAGTTTATTATTATTATTTATAAAAAAATTCAGTAACTTTGGCTATTTGAAAAGCAAAATGATAGCAGCAATAAATAAATAAATATGTATATATTATGCACTAGTAGTTGATACTCGTATGACGCTAGTATCGCGTCAGCGGTAGTCACAGTGCTACAGTAGAATTTTCTGTGCGCGTCAGACACGTATATATCTACTGCGAACGCATCAGACGCGTATACCTACATATCACTACTACGAACACGTTAGACGAAGATCGTTTAGGAGCATGCTTCTTGAATGTACCGTAGAATTGCATTCATCTGAATCTATCGAAATTCGTTCGCTAGTTCTTTAAATTAATTGTAATTTTTCATTCATATAATAAAAATTCATAATGGGATAAGTAGAGTCAATGGACAACAGTTGGCACTAATTAAAAAAAAAAAAAAAAAAGATGACACCAACTAAAAGTTCGCCCCAGTGAATTCTTAAAAACTGTTGTCTCGCATGAATGTAGATAGAAATGGATAAAATTTTCCATACTGCGTCGCAATCTGATCTACGTGAACTGAACGGTGAAGAGAATAGTCTTCGTCTTCGCAACTAATTGTAAGTAGAAACGCGTTACATAAGAAGGAAGAAGAACGAAAACAACAGCAACAGCCAGCTAAACGGTGGCTCAGCGTGCAGCTGCAGCGATAAAGCGGTAACAGAACAAAATTACCGTGCTTTCGAGAGGGGCAAGAGGTCGTGGCTAAGAGGAGGGGGTGGTTACGGTGTAGATATAATATCTGTAGCAAGGGGCGACAGGTTGGTGGAAATGCTATACTTAGCAGCTGGTCCAGGGGAAGGGGTAGCAATACCAGGGCTGGCTGGCGGGTCAGAGTTCGTTGCCCTCGGGGCTGCTACCCTCTGTCCTCTCCCTCCACCCACACACCGCCCACAATCCCATCTCGCCTCCCGTCGTCCGTAGCCTGATTCTCAACCGAGTTTCCGGGGGTTGACTGTGCGAGCAGTCGTGAAGCTTGCTTGAATTTCCGTGAAACGCGCGGAATCGTCTACGATCTGTTTCTTTTTGCCCCTTGGTTTACGCTCGATTCGATTCGCCTCGATTCGGAGCAATCTTCAGCGGAATCACGTTCCATGGAAACGCGATGATTCTCCTGGCTCGATGGCATTGAACATTTCGAAGATTGCAGGTATTCTGATTTATGGGAAAGATCGTGGTATAACGTGAGTTTGAATAGTTGGAAGCGGTTCCTTTTTGTTACTTTAATGCCACGAGTTGGATGGGTAATTTGAAGTGTAGAAATGTTTGGTTAAGTTTGAAATAAAACCTTTTACTGCGGAGACAGATTACAAATTTGAGGAAAATTTGTTCGTATTAGCTGATGATTTATGGATACGAAAGGGTACGGATGTATGAAAATGATTTTGCCTGTTCATAACCCAACCAATTCACGCAACTACACTGCTCTATCCGTTCCAATTTTAGGTTCCAGCTCTTGCACCGCTCTAACTTGCTCTAATAGATCTTCAAATCCCCCTTGTGAATCTCGCCACTTCCCTCTAATTTTACCTAGAACACCTCCATGTCGTCAGCATACCGATCATCCCAACTACGAAATCTATGCTGACTGAACTGTATCCTCCCCTATCAATCGCAAAATGTCATCGACTATCAACTTTAATACTAAACCGAAAACCAGGCAAAAAGGAAGAGAACAAATTAAATACCCACTCAACTTTATTCCATCGGGACAGTCACGGAACAAAGAAGAAAATTCCATCCTCGAGAGCGAAGTAATGATCAGAAAATTCTTAAACTTTATTCTCTTTTATCAATCCCAAAGTTTCGTTAATCAAATTAACAAAAATAAACAAAACTGAAGAGAAAGAGATACGCAGTTACATCGCCGAGACAAGCATCAGAACAAAGAAAACTCCATTCTCAAGAGCCAGAGTCAAATTCTCAAACTTTACTCTCTTCTATCAGTCCCAAAATTCCATCAATCGTTATAACTTTCCAAAAATAAACAAGACTGAAGAAAAAATGAGAAATACCCACGTACAGAGTTACATCATCGAGACAGGCATCCGAACAAAGAAAATTCCACCCTCGAGAACGAAGGAGCGGAGAGAAAGTCACGACCACGTACGAATCTGTCGAGAAACAAGATCAAGCCTGGTAGAAAGAGAGAAACCATCGGCCTTCCCTTTCATCGGCATCCGGACAAACCGCCTTCGCCAGTGCCTCAACTTCCTGGTCGGACCACTCTTACTTTCTTCCCGGTGAACCGTGACTCGATCGGCGGCCACCGTTCAGCTGCTGATAAAAAAACGCTAGACACAATACAGCCGTTGACCATTCGACTCTATTACGTTTTCTCCCGTGACGTGGACACGTCTATTCATCTAGGCAACGTGGTGAAAGCGCGAATTACGAGCCGCCGCTGCGAAACGAAATTATGCATCTCGGGTGGTGTCCTTTCCGAGCTGGAAAGTTTCTAGCGAATGGAAGCGGGCGAAGGACACGCGGCGCTGTTGCAAGCCGCCGGAATTTTCGAAACTCGCAAATTAGAACGGAATAGCGGATCTATTGCGAGAATCGCTGGGTATTGCTGATTTGTTTGCGTATTAAAAGGATTGAAGGCTGTGACTGTGTTACTTCGAATGGTGGGAACGCGTATGGACTGGTTTGCGAAAGTTTCGAAGGGTTCGAGTATGGAAGATTCGTTGGTATGGATTTCATGGCAATTTTTTTATGAATTTTTCATGTATCCTTAAAATAAGCGCAACGTTAGTGCACCGAAACTATTCAGTTACTTTTTTCAGTTCTTTTTTTAAATAAGCGGAATGTTTGTGGAGAAACATTGTTCGATACTTTGTGCAACGCTTCGCTTATTTACGGTTTAAGTAAGAACATTGTGAAGATTGAGATTATGGAGTTGGCGGAAAAGGCTAAGTAAGCATCAAGCATTCATTGCGATTTCTTCAAATAGTATCACGATTTCGAAAATGGAACCATCGACGTAATTTTTCTATTCTTGATTTTCGTCTTCCTTTGGGCCACTTACTTGATCTTCCTGACTTCAATTATACTACAAAGTGTGGAGTTACGGTGTACATGAGAGTAGAAGCATAGAGAATTTTCGCGATCGGTTCAGCGAACTTCGGCAGAAGAAGCGCGCGCTCGCGTCGATAAAGGTCCAAGCTCGCGGGGTGATAAGAGCCGCGACACGGTTCGAGGTTGTTCACCTTGGCGTGCTGACGTGTACGTTCGAGCGGGAACGAGACGGATGACGCTCGCAGACGAAGATAGCGGCTCGCTTCGCGGGCCCGCACGCAGCGTTAACCAAGAGCCGCGAGAAATAAAGAGGCGAAAGAAAAAGAGGAGAGCCGCGAGAGAGAGATTAGAGGAAGAAGGGAGATCGTACTCTTATCGGGCTTCTCGTCGGTTTGGCTTGTGGCGTAGGGACGTTGCGAGATTAGAACGACCCCGAGAGCAGCTCAGAGAGTCGACGAACCGGCCCCTGATTGGGCGATGTCGAGTCAACGCTCCTCTAGCCACCAGAAGGGAAGAGAGGGCTAGAGAACCGGGAGAAGTGGGGAAGAGGGGTAATCGTGGACTGGGAGAGGACACAGCGCATCAATCGAGGTCACTGGGGACCAGGAGGAGGCCAGGCCATTGCCCGTGTGTCTTGCTTTTGAGGTTAGCCAGTCGTCAGCACGAGCGCAATTAAAAAATGCCCGATGGAGTTCGCGCGGCTGTCGGGTGTCGAAACGAGCTTTCCTTCCTTCTGCTGTAGCTTTAAGAAGAGTACGCTATTCGATCTTCGCGCTTTCCTGGATACGTTCCACCACGCTCACCGACTGCTCCCGATTCACTAACCCTGACTCATTGATGGAACACGGTGCTTCCGAATGCGAGTCTTAGGTGTTATTTGGTGGATACGAGGAATTTTTGAGTGATTTGGATGTATTGTTAAGAATGTATTGGTATGAGAGACGAGTACATGTTACAATGAGTATCTGTCGTTGATAATTAAGCAAGAAGATGATTAGGAGTTATGTGCTTGTCTAGTTCGGTCTACAGGGATCAGCAATTTTTAATAAGGATCAGTGTAACTTCAAGATCTTGAGATCCTCGAAAAGATGATTACTACCTTGTATTTAGACTATCTTGTGTCAGTCATTTACACGGTTATGTGAACTCCATCACTTGAACGAAAGTTTGGTTACTGCTCGATTAAATGAATTCTTACCGATTGAATACACTTCGTTGAACGCGAACCACCGTTAAAATTGTGAAAATGAAATTCCTCCGTTAATACTGAAGCTTAGCTCAAGATTTTTTCATGGAACTCTATAAACTTTCAATTTCAAAGAACCTACCTGAAGAAAAAGCCCGTCTCTATTACAGTATCTCCGCTCGTTTCTCTTAGTATAGATCATGCGTCCATTAAAATCACCCTAACTAAATCACATAACTCTTTCTAAGGAAAGGACTGAAGAGTCTAGTAGAAATTATAGCATGTGCCAATCGTCTGAAAATACGCTTCCGCGATTCGAAGCGACCGCAGTAAGCCACATTCTATACGATCGAGTCGCGGTACCTGGAATGTTCACGCGAACAAGTCGCAGTGCCTGAAACATTCACGCGAACGGGTTGCGGTACCTGGAATATTCACGCGACCGTGTTGTGGTAAGAATTCTGGCGAAAATTCGGAATGCAACGAGCGGAACAGCTCGATCGAGAGAGCCACGATTCTCGACCCACCTCGTAGTTACGCTCGTTGAGGCAGGTCAGTGCTCCGAACGGCGGATGCAGCGGCTCACAGGAACAGAGAAACGGTGAAAGCATTCCAACATGGCCGCCCAGGCGAGAGTGATCACGGTCCAGCAGCTCGGTTAATGTACTTTCTCCGCGGGACAGTCGAGATCCCAGAGAAAAGAAAAGAAATCGAGAAAGAAAAAGAGGAGAAGAGAGAGGGACAGGCTGGTGAGTAGGTAGCCCATACGTAATTCACTATCGTGGGGTTACGTAACGGGGCTTACGAAGAGAATTCTCAGCCGGTTGAACGGACCTGTGTGCGTACAATGTGCGTGTGACGTACCTACGTGTATTGTACGTACGCTTGTCATAGCTCTCTTTCTCCTTCTCTCTTGCCCGAATCGCGTACTCACGCAATTCTTTCGTAGGTGTTGGACAGGTATGTGTGGACTACATTAAGCTCAGGAATGGATATAGGTGAACTTATACAGGTTTCGGCGAGTAGGTTAGTTGAAACAAGAAAAGCGATGAAAGTCGAAGAGATGAAAAACCCTGCCGCGGAATACGTGAACATTAGGTGATGGTACAATTAGTTGTATGGTAACTCTTTATCTACGAAGGTTGTTTACGCGCACACGTTTACGTTCACAGTTAATGGAAGGATACACTGTTATTTAACGTGTTATTTAATTACGCAAAATATCTGAATAGTTTTATGTCATCATAGAACAGTTTCGTTTCCTTTGTCTGTGTTTTGCATTAATTATATTAATTGCAATAGCATTATTACGTTCATCCGAATAACATCCTAATCTTCTTAGGGAATCAACCGCCAATATTAATTCCTCTCCCAAAGTACACAAATCCTTTACCGAACGATTCGCCCGATTCCACCCTCATTTGCAATGCTCCAAATACTTAATTCTCCAGCCTTATGAACCCTCCCCTCTCCAGCCAAATGCAACTTCTATCGAAAAAACAAAAGTAAAGAACCAAGAAAAAGGAGCAAAAAAGGAAACAAAGTTCTAAAATAGAAACCGATGTGGGGAGTCCGCGAAGAACAAAAGGTGGGCGAACGTTTATGAACGGCTCGCGATGTGTAACTGTATATGAGAAGCACATCGGTCTGTTTTACGCGAGCAGAACAAGAGGGCGAACGGGTAGGCCGAGTGTGTTGGTGACCTTCGATGATAGCTGTGGGTGGGGAGGTTGGTCGAGTAGCTAAACTCTACGCTTGGTAGGGAAGGGAAGGCGCGTGAGTTGAACAGAGAGATCCAGAAGGATCGAGAGAGATAGAGGTGAACGGGTCGGTAGGGAGACCCAGTTCGAGTTTGTTGAACCGGCCCGCCGGCGATTGGCCACACGAGTCGCGGAGTTCACTCTACTTGCCGAACGGAGGTAGGAGAAGGCGAGAGGAGACGGTGGGGTGAGGTGGCGGACCGCTCGGTTAATTTCATCTTGCCCCAGTTACGGGCCAGGCAGGGTGAACGAACTAGCCTCACGCCAAGGCCCCACCGACCTACTTTCCTGTTCTACGGACCGTCGTGAGGGAAAGAGACCGACCGACTCACTCTCTGTGCCTCTCTATACAACGCCGTGGCGAGTTCACGACGAGTTCAGGCCAAACAGAGAGAGAGACGAACACGACGCGAAAAGGAGAGGATACGTGGAAGCGCTCGAACGGGACAGAAGGAGTGTGTGAGAGAGAGAGAGAGAGAGAGAGAGAGAGAGAGAGAGAGAAAGAGAGGACGAACGAACAAACGCGTGTGTGTATCGAAGAGAGGGAGAACAGCGAACACTCTAGGGTGGGAGCCCCACTAGAGAGGCTCACTATCTAGGCTAGAACCACGAGCAAAAGGAAGAGAGGGAAGACCGAGCCGCGCAGGTGGGAGAGAGACGACGAAACCAAGAGACGGAGAGGGAGAAAAATTGCCAGAGCGCCGAGTGGAAGGCCGCCGACCGAGGGCAACGAACTAGCCTCGTCCCGGGCCCCGCGACCTACATTCCAACCCCGTTGGAAAGTGAAACTGCCTCTTTCTCTATTCCTTCCTACCTGAATCGTGATCTACGCTAGGTTAAGAATGTTTTTACGAGCCTGTTGTGCATGGTGGACACACTCTACGTAACATACACACGCGACCCTATAATCGATTCGAAATCGAACGGTCGTAAACAAGCGGGAAAATATTTTTACTCTCCCTTTCGTTTCGATTCGTTTCGTTTTAGTTGACCCTCAGGCTGTATTTCTTTTTTCCTTTTTCAACGGATGAAACGCGTATACAAGTGACGAAAATGGATATGGGGGCTTACCGGCTAAAACTCGTCCCAATAGATTTTCACTATCCTGGGGCGCACCACGATAACAGACCTGGGCCGATTGCTTCTTGTCGTTGTCCAGTGGCTCGCTAGACGGTGACAGAATATCACCGGACGGCTGTTGTTCTTTGGCCGCACTGCCACGAGGTTTGAACTCTTGCACGGTCATTTCTCGTCACGACAGTCTGCCGCGATTATTACACTCTCTTCGATTTTTCCGCTCTTTTATCTCGCTTTTAGTATTTTAGTATCAATCGCACGATCGTTAACGACAATCTCGTTCAGTAATAGTCCTTCCAATGATCTCACGTGTAAGGTTAAGGATGGCATAACACGACTTTTCATGCGTTCGTTCAAATCGAATCGCGCGAAACGTTAAAACGTTACTTTCTCCATTCTTTCGTTTGACAACTTCACTCTGTCTCTGTCTGTACCGAGACTGGCCGCGAGACACCGGCGCGAAAACTCGCGAGTTTGTTTTGGGTTAGGCTCGAAGTCAGTTCTGTCCACGCTCGCGAACAACAGTCCCCCTTCTTTTTGCTTTTCTGAACGGCACACTTTCTTTCGCGCGCACAACATACGACCACCACGATAATACGAGCTGTTGCTTTCCTATGGCGACCGCGTGGCCCTCGCGGTAACAGCAAATCGAAGCTTGCACGTTATTAGTTGATGTGTTGTGTGTGGCGTGCGATGCGGTGCGCGAGTGAGTTCGCCGCGGCGTGGCGTGCCGCGGCTTCGCGGCGCCTGCGCCGTGCACTGCCGATTCACATTCGCGTAATACCGCGTACTGGCGCCCCGCGGTTTCTCTTCGCCATGAATTTTCAATATTATAATTTCTACCGCGATTATTTTCAACATTAGTATACAATTGCACCATAAAGTCATTCTTTATGATAATATAAGGTAATATTTGCACCGTGCAGTGTGAAATTCGTATCTGATACAATATGACATATCATGTTGCGTGTATGAATTAGAAATTACTATATG
This sequence comes from Bombus fervidus, assembly GCF_041682495.2. Taxonomy (NCBI): domain Eukaryota; kingdom Metazoa; phylum Arthropoda; class Insecta; order Hymenoptera; family Apidae; genus Bombus; species Bombus fervidus. The sequence continues at coordinate 8,678,628 of NC_091530.1, read as the reverse complement.
AACGAATCCCCAACTTTTTGTTATGTTATTTATTTCATTGCCACTGTTTGAAAAAATTTTAACAACTGTCGCTTCACATCGATGTATATAAATCAATATGTTATGTACTTCGATTTCATAATTCAAAGAGACATATTTACGCTTTTGCTAAACGATTACTACTAACCGAGATTATACATATACACATGGATACATAGACACGTTATTTGCAAGAAGATAATTTAAATATTCAAATCGAAGTTATGTTCGATAGATTTGAAATTAGAGTAGTACGTGCTCGAGGAAGTACGCTCGAGCAACACGTCATTCTGTTTACTCCATTGAGCGAAGAGTTCTCCGAGTTAAACGATTTGGTCGTGTATGAATTTTATTTCTGAAAGAAAAGAAGGAAAATTTCGTTTTGGAACGATAACGAGGCGGATTTATCGAGATTGAACCACGATGGTATCCTCAAGGCACAACCGGCTCGTTCCTATGGCCAATTGGCACGGTTGACCCGCCATTAGGATCAAGGATTTTTATCGGTAGTATGAAGAGGCCAAGCCTAGCCTTTATTATGCGTGCACGCGTGCACGAAGAAACCGCGTCGTAAAATCGCAGGCTATAACCACACGGAGAACAAAAGTAAATTTGTAGTCAAGGACCACCATGAAACCGGCGGTCCTATTTTACTCGTTTCAGCCTCGCGCCAAATATACCCAGTCTAACATGAAATTCCACGTTTCAACGACAAATGACGAACATTAGGGTCATGATTAAGGCTTCGCAATTAACCTTTTGTCCGATAAAAGTCGGTGAAACAAAATTATATTACTTGATCGAACACATTGCTAGTACCTTGGTTGTATGAATGCTATCCATCTGTCAGAGATCAAAGTACTTTTCAGGTTTGCTCGTATGTCCACTCTCAGTCATCGAAGGCATTATTTCGATGGTATGTATATGATACTAATCGTGAGCAGATATATTCGAAGATACGTAGGATTCTTGATAAGATTTTATAAGTACTTTATTGCAAAACCTGCAGTCTTTCGAAGAAATTCGAATAATCATTTTCCTTTTTCTCAGCTCTCTCCAGCAGTGTCAAAATCAAAAGACAATAATCGATTACGATGTTAAACCCAGTACTCGATATTTCTGAACAACACGTAGCATCTTGATTGAAATTCCAAAAAATGTACAACCCATTTATGAAAATATCAGTTTGGTTCTTTGATTTTATTATTAACGTTTGTTCAATGTGAAAATTCATTCGATCACGCTCGACCGCAAACTGTTAAAAGACACCCACCGATGGCACCCAAGCATACGCTCCTGATCGGTGTGTGATACACAATCAGAGGATATGTACCTATCGTGCGTTCCTCTGACATGCTGTGTTGACTCACTAACACTCGGAGAGTGAAAGCTGTTTAACCCCGGTGGCAAACATGCACGCACGTATGTACGTATACTGTACACAGTAGCAACTGTGTGAACGTGCCTTTATACACTTCCATCGAGCACGTGGGTTACGTCTACGGAAAGTAGAAGTTAGATTACAGGTGAACGGGACGCGTACCCATCCGAGCCTCCCTAATCCGGCTTCCACCTAGGTTGGGACTAACCTGCCTCAATTGTAGCCCGTTAACCATTAGACCGTTGCTTCTGCTTCTATTATTTAACGTCATCGAGTCTCTCGTTGAATTTCGTCTTGTATTTGATACCGACAACGCGTTATCTTATGCCATGAGAAGTCGTTTCTCATTGTTCCATTTCAGGGCCTTCTTACAAAATGATCTACTAGCTAATCATATTAATAAATAGACAAGTTGCATTTTACTGTTGTACGTTATACAGATTAATCACATAAATTATAATTTCTGGTATTTATTTGTAAAATTTAGTTTCTTTTATGACCAAACTTCTTCCTGTTATGTAAGGATTTAGGAACTCTAGGAAGACGTGTCTCGTGAAATTTCATTAATAATATCGTTTCAATCGTGAAAGAAGGCCCAGATTGATATGTTAAGAATGGAATAATTAAATTGAATATCATCGGGGAAAAAATAAAATAAGTCACATTGTTCACGTTTAACATGAGAAACGATTTAAAAATTCAGTATATTAACAATTTCTCTTTCTGTATTTGATTTTAATATTATTGTATTGTATATTTGATTTAATATGTATATACTTGCTACATTCCTGAACATTTAAAGTGTGAGTAATATTAAAGTGAAACAGTAAAAGTAAAGTATAAAGTAAAATATTGATTGTCGTGGTATGCAGCTATTTCTATAACCTTGTATCTTTAGATTTAACAAGTCTTTCTTTTAATTACGTAAGTAATCACATTAAGATATTCCCTTTCAGCCATTAAATAGCATTGGCATTAGAAAATCAATAGAAATTGATTTTTCTTGTGGACCTCAATTGAAGTTTTCGCGACGTAATTTAATACAAGAAAGACGACTGATAAATAAAAGTACAAGTAGATAAGAGATAAAAAGAATTATCGTTATCAACGAGATTCATACAGGTGACCAGTGATACGTTATTTGAATATTAAAGTTCAACGATTTGTCAACGGTTATCGGTGAATCTTGAGATTATTCGTATTTATTTTTCTTTATTTATTTTCTTATTCCACGAAGTTTATAATTCCACGTAATTGATCGCCTCTTGCAATTCGTTTCGATTTGACCTTGTTCCTCTTGTTTCTTTGTTTTTTCGCATTAACTTTTTGTCTTTAAAAAATTCGACGATACTTGACAGCGATACAAATGATCGATGATCTATCGATTTCAATGAAAATTGCTGTTTTTTCCCCGAAAAAAATTTGCCCCGATGAAGTGGCATTAACAATACACAACGGAAGGTTGAATCTAAATTGATGCAAACTGGGCGCAGTCCAAGCCTAACCTGCCCTAACTACGGGCCTTGAATAAACGGTTAGTGTGGCGTGGCCAGTGTGACAGACTGTTGCCTTCTAACGGGAATAATTCTAGCGCCACTTGGATTCCTTTCTGAATCGATCCTCCACTCTCACTTTTGTTTCTCGCAGGTTCCCTCCTTTTATCACAACCTATAGATCGATTCCCAGTTATTACATTTTAATAGATAGCAATAAAATTCGAATACATATTTTATTTGATATCGCTATGGAGGATGTGTAAGATATCGATTATCACAGAGGTTAACGGCTCTAGACTTCCAGTGACGCCACGGTGGTCCCTGATGACGACACACGATGTCGAAATCGATTAGAATGTTTATACCGAATAAGTCGTATTTGCGAAGTTTATCATATATATTATTTTTTTTAAATAACTATGTAAGACACTGATTGATCGTACCATAAAATATATTATCAGTCAAATCAGCGGAATATTTTCTTTTTAGTACTTCCTTTAAATACTTGTATACTTTTTAATCGTTACAGAACTTTAATCGCTAAAGAAAAATTTGCTATTATCTTTTATTTGCCATTCCAAACATTTATCTTTCGTCAAACTTAAGGTATTGCGAATAATGCATGCCTGTGACTATAAATAATGATGACATTTATCGATTCGTCAATAAGTAAATATGATCAACTCGTTCTTACGGTCTTACATATGCACATTATAACTTGTCATGTTGAATTAATTGACGACGTCAATGTTGTACGTAATAATACATACAAAATTCATAAATCAGTGAACGTAGAATATTCGAATATTTCTTACTGGACGATTGGTAGTAGATTAATTTTTATTGAAATAGGACAAGAGTCAGCGGGAGGTTAATTGTTTTTACTTGAAGGCTACATCGAAGTGATCCGTACAACTTTATTGGACGACTTCACTTCGCGTCTAGATCATGGTCATCGTGTAAATCCGCTAAATGGTTCGAATTGCATATATTACTAGAGACTGTCAGACTCGTCGTGACTATTCTAAATATAATCGAAGCCCGACCTGCCCTAACTACGGTCGTGACTATAGAGACACGCCATGATTGAGCTCAAACGTCCAAGGAGATTAATTTCCAACCGACTGCAGAGCTCCCTGTGTTTCTCGTCGCTTTAAGCTTCAATTTCCTAACAAACTCTGACTGTTGAAACCATAATATAGGTGCAAAACACTTTCTTTTAATTAGATTGGGTTCCACAAAAAATGAGAAGATCCAATTCAAAGAAAAATATTCTATTCACTTTAATGTTAAAATTCACTTGTGTAACTTGAATCTATTAACGTTGATTAATAAACTATGAATAAAACTACAGTAAGTACATGCTTTAATGTAACGTAATGTAAGTGATATTTCTTTGTTATTCATATTTCCTGACAATTTCATATGTATATATAAATACATGATTGTTACGTTAATCGAATTTTACCATTCGGTCATCAAAATCCTATTTTTACTTATTTTTATGTCTGAAATATTCAGTTTCTTAGAATCAACCCTTCGAATAACACATTTTTCTTTTTACAGATTACATGTTTTCTTATCATTATGCTGTGTGTGCAACTACTATAAAGCTAATTGTATAATGAGATATCTGCAGGAAATATTGTTCGCAGCTTCCTTAACTAAACAATATCATTCATTCTCTTACGAACCAGTTGAATAATTGTCAATACGAATTGATTGCTTCAAATCCATGTACTTCGCTAATGGTCGAGGAATTAACCTCAGAAATTCCCCGCAACTGCGCGATTTTTCAAATAAAGTCTTCTGTCAGCTTGCAGTAAAACGAGAAAAAAGAGTAAAAATGAGGAAAAAAAGATCGACGAAGCTAAGGACAGCGACGCTCCTATCTGTTCCCTTCACGTTCAAAGCGTCGAGAATCGAACCACCGTTACCTTGAATCCCCTTTGTGCGGACAACAGGGAAGATTTATCACTAGTTGGGATCCCGACGTTCCATGGCGAAGCGTGTAATCGACCCAGCCGAGTCTACCTGGAACACCTGTTAGCTAATCTCTCTGTTCGTCGGGAGAACCATTGCAGCTGAGGATAAAAGGAAAAGAAAAGGAAATCATAAGATCCTGTTGGTGAACAGAGGATAGAGCGAAAAAGTTTTTCCTCCGTGGAAGAAATCCTCTCGCGGAGTTAATACGTTAGCCACTTCAATCGTTCGTAAACTTCGTTCGAGATCTTCGCAGAGCAGAGCGGAAAATAAAAGAGAGGGTGAAACTTCGACGGGAAAAAGCGATTTCATTTATTGGTAGGAAATAAAGTGGAAATGATAACGATAATTTTCGTTGATAGATATTCGACGAGTACTTTTCCATGCTCGCGTTTGCTAGAATTTTGGAATGTCACTCGATGTATTAGGTGGAACAGAGAGCGTAGATAAATAACTTTCTAAAGAAGGAGATATCGTAGAAATAATAGCGGGAGGAATAATTGAAAGGTATTAATGATGAAATTTCACGCGATAAGATAGCTATGAATTGCATGGTAATGAACGCTGAATCAGCCTCCTGAATACTTGATTATCTGATCGCGTCTCCTTGCGTACCTATCGTTGTCATGTTCGATTGATGTGATATACCATAACGTTAATAGCAGAGATAATTGAAATTTGCAACGCTTTATCAAGCACGATTTATGTATTTATCTGGAAACGCTTCGTCTTTCTCTCGGTAAAGAAAATCTATCACAGAAAAAGCAGTTTTTAACGTACGAACGTTCTTAAACCAATCGTTGCAAAGTCTGTGATACTTCGATGGATTTCGAACGATCATCTTTCTTTCTTTTTTCAACGCGTGAAAATGAAAAAGCAACAACGAAGCACGATTTTAAATTCAACACTGTATAAAGACTAACTTCATTAAAATTTAAAAATAACATACGCAAACTCTACCTAAAATAAAAGCCGTAGATCGTTTTAAGTGGAACAAACTAAAGAAACTCGGACGAAATTCAGAGCGGCTTGCAGCTTATCCAAACCGATTTTCATTTCGGCGAGAATCATTAAGGTAAACTATTTGGCAATGGAGGAAATTTCGCAAATTTTCTATGCTTTCCGCAGCAGAAAATTCATTGGTAGTCGCCAGGTAGAGAATTTACAAAGTAAAGTCAAGTGGTCACGGGGTTGCGGCTAAATTTTATGGTTGCGGTTTTCGCACTCTCTTCACGCGTTGTAATCATAAATTTCCAGAGTACGATGGCCACGTTACACTCTCGTAAATCATTTACAGTGACTCGAAAAGATTTTCGCCGTTCTTCTCTCGGACAGATTCCATCTCCGCTGGGAGAGCAGACAAATCATCTTGTCCACAGTTCAAACAGAGAACTTTCAAGAATCTTCGCCGCTTTGTGCTCGCTCTGTGTGTCAAACATTGTAGTGGTACATTTCTACACACAAAAGAATTTACCTCACAGCTTTGGAGGCACTTTATTGGGATAATTATTAGAATTACGAGTAGGTAATTACTTTTCTCTAATACAGAACGATCGTTATAATTGCGATATTTTTAGTTGCTGAATTTTACACCGGAATGAAACTGAATTTACTCTGCTTGTTACCTTTGTCTTCTCGTAAATTATCGTCGATTAAATTATCACGAGTATTCTAATATTCTTCCAGATCTCATCATAATTTTCGCAGTGTGGAGTTAAAAATTTGTATGAAACAATGTCGAAGAACCTCGGTAAAATTCAATAGTATGGAAGGAATCTGGAAGTGAAGTATCGAGTACAAATTACAATTATACAAATTATGCACGATCCTAGGAAGAAACGAAAGTTTCACGGCTGAAAAGCACTACGGATAAATTCCAATCCGTCCAGGTAACTACTATGACAGCAGTATATTCCTTTGATTAAGATATCACTCGAACATCGCAAATTACACTCGCCAGTCGACCTTATCTGCTTCTCGCTGGCCTATGGACACTGATGTACGACTGGTTACCGTAACCGTTGTCTCGGTTGCATGTGCAACGTGTTACGTGCTCAAAAGCAACTACGTAACCAGAGTTGCATTGATAAGAAAGTGCAGGATCCAAGTCCCGTAGTCGGAGAATAAGTGTCTCGTTCAAGTATTTACAATATTATTCGCATTAAACTTGTGTCATGTTTGCATCTGAACAAAGAAATTCGCTACAGCTTCGTGAAAGATATTTCATTCAGAAAAATTCACTGACGAAGTGACAGCTTTGGTATTAGAAATTGAATTATGTATTACATTTGTTCGAGATAGCTAAATGTACCGTTAATATAAAATATACTGATGGTATTGTAGATTAAAAACAGTAAAAAGAAGAAGAGATATTTCATGCGCGATGAATGAATAACATTTTCTTCAAATATTTGAAATGAAAAATTAGCCGCAATGGGACATTTTTTCTTTCTTTCTTTTTTTCTTTTTTTTTTTTTTTTTTTTTTTTTTTTTTTTTGAAAGAGAGAAGAATAGGTATTCTTCTGTGTAATTACGGACCCTTTAACTTCCTTAGAATTCTTAAAATATTACAGTCGTAAAGCGTAACGGCAATGTTTCTTTCTCTGACTCTGATCTCTCACAGTTTCAAAGCTACTCAACTTTCCTAATTTATCAATTCATTCATTTTTACTCCACTAAACCGGATACTTTAAGTTACTGTTACATTAATTTGACTTTTACAGTTTTAAAGCTACTTTCTTAATTGTAGCCAATCCCTCGCGCTACAATTGTTTTCTCTTGTTTGTTCTCTGCAAATTCTCACTTTTCGCCTCAAAGTGCAAAGGATTAATTCCCTTAGCAGTTTAACCAAATATATCAAAATTATCGAAATACCTACGTATACATTCTATTCTTTTCTTTTTCTTTATCTCGTAATCAATATCATCGATCATCTTACTGAAGAAAACCTTCGCTCGTTCTGAAAATGAGAAAAATCCGCGATTGCCCACATGCCCGCGGAAGCTAACCACACGTGCACACGCACGCGCTGCCCACGTATCCATCGTCATTGGGTCCCATAGAGGGGGGGAAGGACAATTTTATTGCATTCTGATGCAGGCCTACTTGCATCGAGACAATGGTCCCATGCAACCGGCCACGACAGATATGTCGGTGCAACGTACTCGTAGACTCGCGTGGGACTTCGTCTTCTCCTCGTTGCGACAGCTACCCACCGGCCGAGGGAATTTTTGACGAGCAGGTTGCGCTTTCGATTCCCGCCGGTTCCGCTATATGGGAAAAAAATCAAGTTGCGACTGCGTTATGTCGAAATCCCAACGTCTTCGAATTCCGTGTCAGCGAAAAGACAGGGTAAGTTGACTAGAAAAATGGTAATGAAAAGCACAAATTTTAAACTCAGATAATTTTGAGACTACAGAATCGTTTCTGATGAAGCACTGATAGAATTACTCGCGTTTTGTGTTTGAGAAGTATAGAAAGGTTTGAAAAAAGAAGTAGCAACTTGTACAAGTGAATGTTATAAAACGAAGAAGTTTCTCAGACTAACAAATGATTAAACACGGATGAACACGATCCTCCAAGTTAGGACCAATATATCTATGAGAATTGAAAAAGGAAAAGAAAAGTCAAACAACTCGCCAAGAAACTGAATAACTGCGATTAACTCGATGAAACATTCCGCAAGATCTCACTAAAATTCCCAAATCAGCTTGCCCTCGAATCAAACTCTATTCCTCGACTTAACCATCGTATCCAACAAGTCAGACTCGAGAAATCTCTGCTCATAAAGACTCGAAAGATCTCAAAGCTGGAAGAAACTCGTGACTAACGCTAAACGGAAGCGAACAAAGAATTTAGAAACCGAGCCGGCCAGCCCGATGACCTACTTGGTTGTTATTGCGTCAAGGGGAAAAATTAAGACGGTCGCTAAAAATCTGGTCGCTGTGCCGCGCTGCTTGGAACCAGTTGCGCGACTATTCATCCTGCGTTTGCACCAGCACGGTTCATTTATCAGGCCGGTATCCAAATTAACCGGCGTCTACCAGCGACAATGGTTGCTACGGTTGGTATCGCGATTCCGTATCGGACCACCCGGGGCCAACTGCTTTTTGCCCGCGAAAACAACGACAATCGTATCACGGGACAGGCTACCGAGCTACCATAAAATTACCCCGTCCGCATAAATCCGCGGATCGATCGACCGATAAAACGTGGCTGGGCCTGGCAATCAGCCGGTGAAAACGCGTGCCTCTTACGACAGGCCCGGTAACGACGCCCAGGGGTGAAGGAACTTTATCTGACTGTCGGCTATCCGGTAGCGTAACGCCGCTGAGAACCGCATTTCCGCGTTTCTGGCCCCCTTTCGCGCTCTCTTGCAATCGGTTAGGCTCGTGGACGATCGTGAAATCTGTTTGCGAATTGGAACTTTTCGGAGCGAGGGACAGTTGCAGAAATTTATAGCTATTGGTATATTAACCCTTTGTAATTGGATGTCGTCAGAGTGGCGGTATTTAAAATTTATCTTTAAAGGTGAACGTCGCCACAGTAATGGTATTTAAGTAATCTACAGTATGCAGATAGACGATTTGTAATTTATATTTTTTTGCAATGACGTACTTCTAAGGCTCGTGAATCTACATTCAGGTTTAAAGCGTATGGTTTAAGAAAAATAAAATTTCTCTTGAATGTCGGATGTTGACACAGCGATGATACTTGAAATTTTTCTACTCGTGACTCGGATGTCACGGTAAATATTTCTTAACTCCAACATGCTTCGACCAGTTGTTTGTGCCACCAGGAAAATATGTTAACCGCGATAATCACAAATCTCTGGCTTCTTCTGCCAAACAGGATGAATCATGTAGTGTTTCTCGGCAAAAAGCAATGAAAAAGTACGTTTTTTTCAGACGAATTTTATATATAATTCACGCGACCCACATAGCTCCGGTCTTTCACAACGGGCAATATGTTACGATTATTATTTATTAATATACTAAGTGTATTTACGTCACGTTGATGTATTTTCTTTTGCGCTTCCATCTAAACGCCATTCTTCTACGAATTTATGTCTCGTAAGTAAAAGAATAATAACTTTAAGGTGGGAAAGGTAGAAAGTGTACTAACTATGTATTTCGAGTGACTTCTGGCGATCTTTAAATATTGAACGAAGAGATTGCGAAGAACTTCAAGTGCATGGGAACTTTAAGACTCACTCCTTAGGGGCTGATTTTTCCAATAGTTTGAATTTTGAACGACGAGATAGCGCAGGATAGTATGAACTCGCGATTCTTAGGCGACACGTTGGAAATTTGAAATTTGTCACGAGGCGATGTTTCTTTTCAACAGGAGAATCGAGAAGGTGTTAAATTTAAGGAAAACGACACGTCGAAGCACCCGAGCTTTGACTTGAAACGTGGATATTTTCTAAATGTAAATCCGTAGAAGCTTGAGAATTTTTAGCTGATGTTTGACGAAGACTATGAATTTTTATGAAAGACAAATATCTTCGAAACAGCGAAGCGTTGAAACATTCAGTCCCCATGATAGGAGACTTGTTGCTTCGCCGTTCGAAAACCGTAATATGTAAATCCAGTTTTTACTAAACCGTAAACGCCGCGAACCATCTTACAAAGTTAGGGAAAAGAAAAAAGAAAAAGGAAAGTGAATTTAATTTACCATTTATACATTTTGTGCAACGTGATCTCGATTTGAATTAATAGGTGGATCGCGAAAGAAAGAATGACGCAAAGACTACTGTTTTCCCCTACGTGAAAGTGATGGCTTAATATGTATGTGTATTGAAACATGCTGTGTGAAAGAACAAACAGAAAAAGTGGTGAAACTCTATAGAAATGTAAAAAGTATTACGATATAGGAGAATCATCCTTCTCCGTGTAAGAAATAAATTTCTAGCAATTAACTTTATAAATTCGAAATTATCTGATTATCCTAATGAATATAAAATTCCGATATTTTAAAAATATCGTTTGCAACATAAATTCTTAACGATCGGTATTAAATTAATATATAAATTAACGTTAATCTTAATAATACCCAATATTCGATACCTAACAGAGAATTAAATTAAAGAGAAAGTAAACTTGCGATTTATTAATCACTGACATTATTATTTACAAATAATATACCAGTAATATTGACGAATCGTGAAAAAAATTGCAGCATCCTTTAATCACCGATTTGTAACAGTTGGCTTAATGCCGTAACGAACATCGATCCGTTTACGCCTCTAATTTAATACATTCCCACGAGCGGATCGAGGCGTAGAGAAAAGAGAGCGCAAGTCAGCCCGCGAAGTTGCGGAGGTGTTTCGAAAACATTGCGTCGCGTAATCATTGCTCTCGCACGGCTGTCGAGACCGAGATGCAGCCTCGCACATGCAGCCACGGTTGCACATGCAGTTGCTCAATGAGCCGTGTTGGTATGTACGCCGGTCACCGACTCCAGATGTCCGATTCCGTTCGAGCCTGAGTGATCTATCGATCGAACGCTGCTCTTATGAAATTCAAATTTCCCGCAGCACGGTAACCAGAATAAACGATCGCCTATTCTACTTCGACTTACGATTGAACCGTTTATTTGCCGAATCGGCTAACTCCGCGAAACAAAAAAGCAGAGAAAATCGATGAAACTATGTAAGATAAGTATCAATTATAATAAAATTGCTTTGACAGGAAAATTACAAAAAGTGGAGTTACGTGTAATTTGTTGAATTATGTATCTTTCGAGATTGCAAGTTTCCGATGTTTTTTTTACAAATGGGATAGAATATATGATAAAAAGAGATACTTAGAATAATTTGAAAATTTTGTATCGTAAACTCGTGTTAAATTATATAAATTATTGCTTCTATTAAATAATTACGATCAATGTCGTACATTTTCATCTTCGCATGTTAAATTTTAAGCAATTTGCACTTATTTCGACTGGAACAACCGATAGTTCAAATTCCTGTTAATTTTTCGATAATACATGTTCAGAAAGATAATGCGACCTTCAACACCTACTACACACGTACTCATAAAGAATTCATATTTCATTAATAACACTTCACTTTCCCTAAAACGATTAAATCGATCAATTTACTTATCTATACAGCTCACGTCGTCTAAATCTTAGAAAATCAAAATAGTTTGAAATTTCTATCTTTTCATGACATTTCACCCGCAAACTATAAATTTCAATCGAACCAGAACCAAACGATATCCTTTTCAAAGTCTTTGTTGTTTCTTTCTATCTGACCAATGAGCGAGCAATTACGAGAAAGAAGCGGGAGAGACTCTGTTGGACGTAATGAAGATCTCTCGAAGACTGTGCGAGATCGATCACCCTTCAGCGTTATCCCGCGAAATCGGCTATCCGGTCCGAGCTATCCATCCATCTGTATGTCCGTCAGCAGTCGCGTATCTCGCCTCGTTTCCAACTTTGGATTGTAGGCTACACTTTCCCGGCCCAACCGTTCCAGTCAACCTACCTCGGCCAGGCCTACGCTTCTACTTGCTTGCGAAACAGGGACGAGACCCAGTTACCCACATTCTGCGCCAGATATTGGCCGGTAATTAAATAGCCGCCGATTTTCCGCCAACCTTTCGACTTACATTCTGCTACGTCGTAGTTGGTAGCACCGGCAAATGTCATTTATTATTGTGCATTCTGGTTTCGGTCGTGCCGACACCGTTCGTCTATAGAAATAACTTATTACAGTGAAAAGGAAGATCGAATGGAAGATAATGGTTGTAAGAATCGAAATGGAAATCTTTTGTCGTGGCGTGACTTAGGAAATAGAAAGATAGAAACCTTTGGTGATAACAGAAATTTTCCAATAGAAATAGGTATAACTTGGAATATTTGGTGGGTAGAATTTATGAAGTAGAAATTGTTTCAATGGGAGTAGAATTAATTGGAAATATTTAAATTGTTAAAATTGTTAAAATAGCAGTATTTGGTATAATTGGAAGAACTTTAATGATAACTATTTTTAGAGTAGAAATTGTAGGTATCTACGATGGGATGATTTCGAATGATTGGAGCATATTTTAGGAATAACAGAATTTGTATAATTGTAGTATTTGGGTACAAATATTTAAAGCACAGATATACGAAATAAAAATCTGTAAAATAGGATTGATCAAAAATAATTCATAGCAATATCTAAATTTCTAAAAAAGAAATTCTAAAAATACGTTTATATACAGAACCGGACTAAGCTAAACAGTTACATACGAGAGAATTGAATTAAATTGGAAAACTAAACTAAAAAAATAGACTGAATCTTCCTCTTCCAAATTTTTTCCAATTTCAATCGATTCTGAATCCCTTCGCGAATCAGCCGTAAATACTTGAAAATCCTACGACGACGCTATCGTGTTCCACAAAAAAAAGTCTCGTTTACCTCCTATTTTCTCAACTTTAACTTTCCTCCGCCACTTTCTCCGTGTCTTCTTCTTTCCACGTTCACCGTTTCTCAATCGCTGTTTCCTTTACGCTTTTTAGCACCCTGCCGATGGTCATCGAGGTGAAATTCATCAAAGAACGCCGTTCCTAAAACTCGAGGATCGTCTTCTCGTACACACTTTGTTTGTTGATCAATTTGACACGCTGTTTCGAGTTGCTATTGCACAATGAGCGACCTAGAATGTTTAGGTGCACGAATCCGACAAGACGAAACGTTTAAATTAAACAAAAAAAAAAAAAAAAAAGTAAAAAGAGAGAAGAAAGAAAATCTGCCGCGAGGTGCACGCGCGTGGCCGCGCGCTATTCCGATCATGTAACCGGCATCCACTTTCTAATGCTTCGCGGGATTGCATAATACCGTGTATACATGAAATTAAGAACCGTTGGACTCAATTAACTTTATTACCGACTTTTCTTACTTTCCTTTTCACCTAGTTACCCGGGATATGTAATTTATTGGCTTTTGTGAGTATACACCGGCTACCAGAAGTATTCCTGCGTACAGTAGAACCTCATTTATGGGAACGAAGTTTCATTTAATGCCCGATTGAGAGACTTTTGTCGATCGAATCCATTCATCCGAGCACGAACTTCTTCTATGAGAACGGAAGATAATAGATAATAGCGAAAATTAGTGAACTCCTATTATACGAACTGCAATTATAAAGTAAACCGTTTGTCTCTTTGCAAATGCGGATAAATGGAATTCTATTGCATTCTTATTTTCTAGCGAGGAGCTTTCCTTTTTCTATTTTATTATACATTTCATTTTCATAGTATAACATTCTCGTAATCATAGAAAAATACTGCAATTAAATAAGTGGAAAATTGAATGTACTCGGACTTAATTATAATTATAATAATTAATAGCACGCAAATGCTATAATAAATACAAAGGTGTTCGAATACTTTTTGTGCGTATTATAGCGACGAACGAAGTTACAGAATAATTTTCTTGGAAAAGATGAGATTCTTTGTTGAATTCTTTTTTAAAGCTTAGCTTCCAGGATTTGAAAATCAATGATCAATGATATCGTAATCGTTGTAGAATATTTATCCTGAATAAATCCTGAATAATATATTTTTCTTACATCCTGTTTGATGTAAGAAAATCTTTACTTTCCTTTTCATTCGATATCGCTATATGTATTATTTACAGCTTTCTGTACAGTGTCTGTGCGGTAACTGTGTAAGTAATTGTTCGAGTAACTGTACAGAAATGCAGGAGAAGGTTATCAACCTTTTCTACGAGTTCACCGATTACACGAACCGAAGGAAAGTAACAACAATCGGTCGGCATCGAGCCGCATTCTCTCTACGCTCAACATTATTAAGAGCGTCTGGCACGAAGAATCAATTTACTCCAACGTCCAATAGATCTCCGATACTTGGCGATCTTCCCACGACTGTGGTGGTCCACGAGATAATCGTGGAACGGCTTGTACGTCGTTAATTAACCAATAACCACGTAAACGACTACGCGAATAAAGATTGTTGAATCGTCACGATACAATATTGTTAACTACGGCAAAATATCCGCGATATCTATTACGTTTTACGTGCAGTAATGAACAAAACTATCTGATTTTCTTACAAGATCCTATGTGTATTTATAAATATCTTATTGGAAATTATAATTCTCAACTGTTTTCGTAAAATAAAATTAACTACACTTTTTATGTAATGTAATTTTTCTGTCTGAACAAAATTAAATCTGTTATAATTCATCATCGTTAAATAGCTTTATAAAATTCAAAGACAAATAGAAAAAGAAATTGCAATATTTAAACGTACATAAATGGAATAGTAAGAGAGAAAATATTAAATTTCACTCGCCTTGTACATTCGAAACTTTGGAGAAAATATTCGAAAGTATAAATTGACATAAAAAAGAATTTACAAATGAAGCGTTTACCGTACGTTGATTTTTAGCAATTTACATAAGTAACTAGAAAAATCCACAAGTGTCGTAAGCAGATTCGCAAGGACAATGGCGTCACGTAAACCTGCGATTGATTCTGGGAAAATAGATGGTCGCTGGAATCGACATCTCGCAGCTGATATTCCCTGTATGACAGCGAAGAACGCGAAAGTGTAATTGAATTTGATGCAAAGTTAACCTCTGTGCGTAAACTTTCAAACGAGCGACGACGTTTATGCATCGATTCTCATAGTCATAAAAAAACGACGTTCCTTTGCTTCTCGATCTGCATTTCGATCTTCTTATGATCGATTAACCATGCAAACGCAACATAATAAATTTGGTCTTGTCAAGTAAGCTGAATCGACACCGGCGATTTCACTTTTCACTAAACAATCCGTCGAATCGCACGCCGATCTCTCGTTCGAATTTATCTATTCGTTTAAAGTAGTAGGTCGAGGTGAATTTTTGCTTCGACATAGCAGGAAGCGATAAAAGTCGAAGAAATCTATAAATCAAGTTGTAAATTTGTGATTTGTTGAAGGTTCGTTAGAACGGGATATTATTATTGGCCGTAATATTGCTAATTTGTTGCTAATTTGAATAGTTGCATTATATTATCCAAATTCGTGCTACACAAATTGGAATAAAACTTGCAAAAATAATTGCTGGCTTCGTTATGCTGCGCGGACTGTACGATGATGAATTTTAGAAATTGTATTTGACTATAGTCGCTGAAATCGATAAAATTAATAGATACAGAAAGAATTTTGGAACCGTTCTTCGACATTTCTAATATCACTTTTAAATAAACAATATGAATATTTTAATACAGTCTGTAAAATTTATACCGTCTTATATTTATTCTCAACTAAAATAATCGTTCTACGATATGCTACACGTAGTATTACCAGCCAATAAACCAAGTTATCCATTTGATTATGGAAACTTGCACACAGAAATTTGCAGGAAAATGACCAATTTCAAAATTCGAATTTCTTTCGTAAAATTTCTACCGACCTGATCTATAATTTCCATCGCTTTTTATTGTTATGAAAAATTGCCAATTTTCACAGAAAAATTTGCAAAGGTTACAAACTACACGATTTCCAATTGTTACCTAAATTCTCTCCAAATCTCCTTTCTAATTTCTACTGTTCCATTGTTACGAAGACCGAAATAGAGTTAACCTAATTCAACAGCATCAAGTAGCATTAAAAAATAAATATCGAGCCTCGATTGATTACGAGACAAAGATATCACGTCGTGAATCAATCAGTGAATCGTAATTCACTAAGAATATAATCGATGGATGCAATAAAGTTGCTATAAAATCAAGTGAAATATAGGCGAAAAAGCTGATCGAGGTCTGATAAAAGGGATCGAATCATCCACCACGTGTCGACAGGCAACGATTAATCGCGAACTCTAATCACGATCGTTCCGTGTTCGTCGACGTCGACCTTTGACGAATGCGATCTCGACAGCCTTACTAAGCTGGCAATTAGAGCGGCTATGATAGTCGAAGTTCGTTCATGGAATATCATTAACACACGAGGTAGCGGTTAGTTTAGTATCTTTTGATTAACTACCATGGAAAAGGGCAAGCGTCGTTTTAAGCCGGATTTACATGCCGCTAGTATGCCAGCCAACGTATATCGATATCAAGACGACGTTACATAATACGAAGATATTTTTAATGATCATTTTTAATGCTCGTGTTACGTGTCACTCGAAGCGATCGTAAATTTCATGCACGCGTTCCCCCAAATTTTTACGTCTTGTTATATGAACCTGGAAATGTTTCTGTAGATACTTAATCATTTGATTAGCAATGAAAGTAATCGAGAGACGTATATGCAACGTGTTAAAAGAGTTCGCGGATATTCAAATTGTCTGATAAAAAAAAAAAAAGAAAAAAGATAATAATACATTTAAAAGATAAGGATAGTAACTCTATGAAAATTTTGCTGGCGTTCTTCACCAGTGGTAAAATTATTACATATAATTGAAATTATAATTGCAAATTTTCATCCAATTGAGATAAATGATATTCACGGAAATTATATTGCTTTGAATCTGTAAATTGTGTTGAAAATTATATCGTAGTTGAATCAAACAACGTATTATCTTTCATATCGCGAATTACCGATAAAAATTCATCGTTGATAATCGCTACTTTTTGTTTATCCAAAGGACTTCTTAGGAAGCAAATGCTTCATCTTCTCTGGTCAATTTAAGATATTCAGTGGGAGGATGGCCTGTGACAAGAAACGCGGATGCGTCGATCATTTTGTCAAGATCTCGTAATAACCATGTAGGTGCAGCAATATCGTGGATCAATTGACTGTGCCTGGTGCTCCGAAGGTGCTCGATTCAACGCCTGGTTTTGCAACCACGTCAAATTTCGTCGTGCCAAGGTTACGATAATTCGGACACTCCACTTTAAACGTCCCATTTTGGTAGAAGGAAAAAAAGAGATCGTTATGGAATTCCTCCGAAGGCGAGACGACCGATTGTCAATTTGCGTAAAGCGGCACTCGATTGCAAAACGCTGGGATAGTCCCTCCGTTGAGTAATGCGTGCGAGTTACAAAAAAAAAAAAAAAAAAAAAGAGAGAGAGAAAGAGTTCAGTCACCAAGTGTACGTTCATTGTAAGCCCGAAAGAATCTGGACCGCCACGATATAACGTAAGTGGAATTAAGATATCGCAGAAAATGGCACGGACTCGTTTCAAAAGTTTACTTTATCAAATCAAAAAACGAACAATGGGAACGCAAACAAGTGAAAAATATATGGTCGTAATCAGCGTGAAAACTGTTTTTACGCGATAATCGAAGTACTGGGTATAGTTCATTTCGGCAGACAGGTTATGCTGTGCAATATTTTTGAAACCTTAAATTACCCTCAGCGGTTTCGATAACGATGAAAGGAATTTTTAAAATCGGATTATTTTTTTTTTAACAGAGAAGAAAAATTCGTCGCACACCATAGAAAAAGAGAAAAAGAAAAACCATTCGTCTCCAGTCGCTAGATTGCGAATATTTATACAAATTCATATGTTTGTAAACGAAGCTGAAATAGATACGACTTCTCTCCGCATATTTTCGCACATTATATGAATTCTGTAGATTCTTCTCCGCCGAAGCTTCTCACAAATGCACAAACATTTATCGAATACCGATCACAGCCCCATTAGCCTTTAACTTTACCACCAACATTCCTACATCGCCTAACAAAACCAACGAAAAAATTCCACATTAAATACCACCCTTCCATCCTCCCTAGTTGTCTGTGTGCATAACCATCTTCCGTCGAAAGAATCGAAAGCAGCAAGCGGTCCGATTACCATCTCCATGGCTATCGCGGCGTGCGTCCTCCGTTCGCGCTTGTATCAGCTCGTGTCTTATATTAGACGCGGTCAAAGTGCAACGTCCTCGGTTGGAGCTCGGGGTCGGCCTGCTTCTCTCTCACTCTCCCTCCCTCTACCCTTCTCTTTCGCCTTCCTCTGAAATATTTCACTCCTCTCTCCCTTTTTCTCTCTGTCCAGCGGGAACGATCGGTTTTATTCGTATCGCAGCCACCCCCTCCCCACCGAAAGTAGCGCCGCCTGCGAAAAATGCAAAAGCCAGGCTAAATCCGGAGAAAAGAATCCCCTTGGTTTCTTCTGGCCTCGCGGCTCCTCGCGCTTGCCCGCCTGCCCGCTCGCTCGCTCGCTCGCTCGTCCGCTCGGCTCCGCTCCGTAGCTCGGCCCGAGAGGAGCGCGGGTGAACGACCGCTCACTGGGCCAGGCCGTTGCATCGGAATCGCATACGCGATGCATTCGTCACGTACCGTGGCCGTGTGCAGGTGAACGCGATCCGCCCGATTGATTTTTACCTACTCCCACCACTTTGTCCCTTCGTCGTGTTTCGTTCGTGGAAGGATGCAGAGGGTTGGTCACGAGTCTTCGTTAAACGGACGATTAACCCTCTCGATGATTAATTGTTGCTAGATTTGCGTGGAACGGCTCGTATGATATATTGAGATTGGAATTGTTCGTGTAGGATGGAATTAGATCGCTGGCTATGAGATCGAGGCTTTTTACGGTGAATCGAGGGTAGTTTTATTTTTCTTCAAGGTGGAACGCTGTTCGGTAATGTTGGCGTATGCGCTGCTTTTCTGCAATCGGTGGCTATTTTGGAGGTAATTTTGTATTTTTAGAAAGATACCGCGTAAAATCTAGACGAGCAAGAAATTGTAGGAAATTATTTTTAAGAATGTGATTAATTATTAACTAGACGGTGGTCTAGAAGTTGCGTAATTTTTACTACATTGAGAAAATATATCGAAAGACGCAACGAACGTAGACGACAGAGAAGATTAATTTTATTCGACGTACTTGATGAGATTATTAATTCAACACGAAACACGTGGATTCTTTTTGATGTAATCTTCTTTTTCTAACGTAAGAACCGAAATTTTTCAAAGATTTTAATAATTTCTTAATTTTTCATCGTATCCTCCGTTTAATCCTTTGAATGAGGTCGAACATACGTACGTATATCGAGTACCAGAATTTATACTAAGAGAAAAATTGTAATTAGTCTTTTAAGTTATTACGATACACGATGATGCGATATTCCGACCGACACGACCTCGATAAAATAATGAAACTGTAATTTGAAGTTTCTAAAAAAAAGAATGTCTAGCAAATGTTACATACGTACGAGTTGCACCATTGGTGAATTCATACTTTCAACCAAGAAATAAAAATTTGATCGGAACAACGCAATTAAGATAAACGAAGGAAGATATACGATTCTTTTATTCATTTCTAAGAAAGTCGAAATGACTCGTTTAAAACAAGATTTTGATCGAAACTAAAGAAATATTGCGACCATAACGTTTACATTTATATACTAGGCGACGATAAGATGACTGATCCTCATACATATTTAATGAGGATTAACTGGTTCTATTTTTTGAATGGAGATGCTTTTTATGCAAATACACAACGATGAAATTAAGGAATTGAAATGGTGAATGGCAACATCATTAGTCAGCCACCGCTGTGTTCTTTCATATTACGTCGCTATCTAATCCGTCATTTATAAAAAAAGTATCTTCCGATATCGCAATGTTGAGACGAGCATAAAGTTCTCTGGATAGAAATAACGATTGCCATATTCGTAATACATAATTTGTACCTGGCAACGGTTCTGATTCAAGAACAGATAAACTGGAGGTTCGAAAAAAAAGCAACTATGTATCCACGTTGCGAACAGACGAAGACAAAGTAGTCGTGCTCGATGGTTTCGCGCACGATCGCGACACAACGATCATCGTGGGCGCAACTAGAAAGTCATAGAAAAGTAATAACTTTCTATCTCGATTGCACATCGTTGCGTCATTTTAAAACCCTTCCGTGTCATTCTGTTCGAGACTCTACGTATTTCATGACAGTAATTCCTATCCCCAGACGTATTTCCTCGAATAAAAATCTCGACATTAGATCTACCAAACAACACATTATCTTATTATACAATCTTTAATTATGTTATTATATACATATATATATTTAATCCTACCGCAAAGTTTTCTTTCCGTTTTACTCGAACATAGGCTGCACAGACTTTTCCGATAAAAGTCTTTACGTTAAGTTCATCACTGAATTTATTTCTATATATAATTCGATGATTAAAATTTCTAAATCTCAAAATTTTCTTCAAATGATAAACGATAAACATCGTGTGTATGTTCAAGTGTTTGTAAAAATCTTATTGACAGATTATTCGTCTAGTTGGCGTGTGTTTGTTCGTCGGTTCGTCGAAAGCAATGGCTCGTACGAATCTTCTCGATTTCTCTCCGCTCTTTATCGGAGATATTCCTTGTTCGAGAGACATCCGTACTGTGTACAGTGTGTACAGTACACAGATTTCGTGCAGTATCTCGAAGGAGCAACGTTCGACTTTTTTTTTCTTGGCGACTGTTATCGCGCTTGTAAGTCTGTCCTCGCGTGTGGGTGCATCTGCGTAGGAACAAGCCACTGACCTGCATCACTTCTTCGCCGAGGATATCGGTCTGCCAGGCTATTACCTTCGAAAGTACACGCGCCGTGCGCTCTCAATTTCTCTCCAATCATTCTCTCGCTGTCTTTCCTATAATTTCATCTTTCTGCTGTAACTCTTTTACAACTTTTAAGCTTTCTAGCCTCGTAGACAATGGACACCGTAGTAAAATTTAATTCCAGCGTTTCAGATTTAGTTTCACGTTTTATGAAATTTAAAATGAAAGCTAGAATTTGACGATAAAACGTCTTGACTATCTTTGATCTTTATAACTTCTTAGTAATAATTAAAGAAGCTGTTGAAAATCTTTCTAAACATCCACAGGGTGTCTGGTATTAATTGGAAGAAATAAAAATGCAAAATTGTGAAACAATTTTAAATATCACCGCTACACAAGTTCCAACCAAAGAACGACCGATCAAAGATAAAACCAGGTCGATTCCACTTTTTAAATAAATTTCTCAAGAATCAAAAGGCGATATTAATAACAACACGATAATATTCATAAATTACAAGGCTTTAAAAAAACGATACTTCACGATACTATTCGATTTTTCTACTCTAATAATGTCTTTCGCCCATTTGAGTTTCATCGCGCGAAAACAATGACCGTATCGTTCAAGATAATTCAAGAATAACAAGACAAAAACAATACAATATCGACACTTTTCTATATTCCAGTTTCATTTCCCGAAAGTAACAATCGTACCAATAAAAAAAGAAATAACGATATTTGTCAAGTCATCGTTTTCTTTCATGGATCTATACAGTCGATCCGTACGACTCTCTCGATATTGATTCTTCCATTCTAACGTGGTCTCTTATCCACTCGAGTTTCGTCTCTCGAAAATATTGTCGGATTGTGAAAAGACACCTGCTGCTACGGCGGTTGCAGCACATCGACCGAGTAAACGGCGCAATCGACGATAATAAGCGAGCGAAACGCTAAGCGGCTAAGGCAGCGACAAATTACGGTAGGTAAGGCTGCCGTCTGGCAGAAATATCGAGCCCGGTTTATGGTGAAATCGGTGCGTTACACGACCAGCCCGTCCTTTAGCTGGTAACGTTGCCTGATCCAATAGGTTGCACCAATGTGTGTTCTACGCCAGGCTTTGTGCCGTTTTATAAAACGACCGCACACCTTACTCATTGTCTCGGTAGCATAAATACCAAACCGATTCGTTCCAAACTGCCCTCTGATTGTGATCTTAGAATACAGTTTATCTTAGTAATAGAGAATTTCGTTACGCGACGTATCAAACTTCTCAGATTTTTCTTACAGCAAAATCTGATTCAAGCTTCTGATTATTCGATTATTGTAATTATGAAACTTAAGAAAAATCTTCGCGAGTATTTTAAACACATTTCCATTTTATGTAATGTATATAACGCAAGACAAGTGTAAAATTCAAATAATTATAATATCGAGGTTCGTGTAGAGATTATTACAGCGTTGAATGAAATATCAATGTAGCATTCGATTTTGTATGGTCGTGATCTAACGCTAGAAAATTAAAACGTTTCTAATATCAAGACTTAAGGAAAAATAATCGCTAGAAAATAATCACGAAATGTGATGTTAGTTTTAGAAGATTAAAGCGATGCTTTGTATATAGAAAAGGTTGAAACATTCGATCGTGCGATATCGATCGATTTACCACCTTTTTACTAATTTTTATATAAAATTTCATACGAAAGATCTGTAAAAATAATTCTAATTCTTAAGAACGATATCATATTCGACCATCTAATATCGATCGGTACTCCATCCGATTTCTCAGAGTTCGTGCAGCAGAAACGTGAACGAAATATTTCTCAAGACGTGTTTTGCTCGTTCGCTTAACTCGCACCAACTAATCTGAGCGTTCATCTAGCATCGTATGTAGAGCGTAATAAGGGAAAGGGACGAGCGTGGCCGGTTTATTAGAAACGGAGCTGATCGCGCATCGATCGTGACGCATGCGAACAATGCGCATTATTTGCCACTTTAAGCAGATGCAGGCCGCAGATTACGCGAGAGCCTGCACTTTCCAGCGTTGGAACGTTGCATCTGCAATTCATGATCCATAAGTTTATCACGTGTAAATATTTTCCTGTATCGATTCATATTAATTTGTTCAACCATTGAGAAACGGTACGTTGATACTTTTTCGAATATTCGATATTTAATTAAAATTATAATTTTTGATATAGACATTTTTTATCGTGCCATCTGAATATTATATCCTTGTCGCTTAAAACATTTCTTTTTTTTTTACATTCTTTATTTTTCAAGATACGTTAAAATATGTGAAGTACCCCTTTTTATTTTCTGAGCAAAGTTATATTGCGCAGGTCGTTACGAAATAACGACTAAATATAAATTGTACGAGAAAAGACAAAGACGACACGAATAGTAATAAAACCTCGGGTATTTCTTCGTTTCTCGTCTCGTTTAGTGAAACGACAGATAAGAAGGGAGTATCAATCTTTTACATCCTGAAAATTCTTATGTTGCAACGATTTAGCTACTCGAGATAATTTTACAATGAAACTCCTTGAAACCGAGGATTTTGTTTCGCAAAAAGAACAATTATAAATGTTTATAAACCCATTGTTACGGTAAATTTGTAAGCAAATTTTTTCGTAAATTCATTTACACAGCGATATTCTTACCTTTGACATTTTTTTTGTCAATAAAAGTAATGCTTTATAGCGACTCCAACGAAACGCAAAAATTTGAATGAGATCACAAGACAAATTCCATTATGAAGTAACTCAATCAATGCACAAATACGCAATACTCCCCTTTTAGATCCACCCATCGTCACAGATTACATTGTTCCCAAAGGTCTAAAAATAGCTACGAAATCATAACTCGTAGTCGTTTAATGAAAGGATAACATTTAAATGTTGTCGCGGACGACGAGCGCACGCGAGTCCTTCCATGGTACCGTGGGATGAATAGCTCCCGTTGCTGTTATGTGCCCGCTGTACCTTGAGAGCGCAGTTCTTTTTCATCGATACCGATCAGAAGCATTTTACGCGCGCGCCTTCTTTCCTCTCGCGCGCGCGCGAAACCTTGAGGCTCTCGGTGAACGTTGCACTTGGAACACGACCGCGTTGTCTATACCTTGTGTGACGAACGTCGTTGTTAGATTGCGAATTTTCATGCATTTGCAGGACATTTGAAGGTGCAAAAAATGTACAGAATACACGTAATACGTAAAATTGACCTCGCTATTCCAGAAAGATACATTTTATTTTCAGTTGTGTAATCTATGAATACAATCAGTGAATTATCCTGAGAAAATTAAAAAGATAAATAAAAACTGTATTTTCTAAAAACGTATACTACAATTTGTTGATACGATTTATCATGGAATAAATTTTATTTCATATTTAAGCAAAGTTACTTCGTTTTAACCCTCTCCATTATTTTTCTACCTCTTCCAAATTTTTCCAAATCCCTATTTCTCGATTCCATTGTTTTAATTACGTTCATAAAAATATGCATATTTCTCGTCGCTTCTTCTTGCATCGAATTTAGCGTCGACCTCCCTCGACGTCTATCCACTCATCGTCTCCGTTTTATTCGCCCTCGCGTTAATTCTGACTCGCGACGACTAGCTTAGCGATTAATTCGCGATGACGTCAAACACGTCGTGACGACTAACATTGACCTTTCGTTTCGACCAACTATCTGCCAAACGACCACACTTTCCCACGCGATGTTCGACATGCATAAGTCGACTCTAACCACGGAGTGGTAAAGATTTAAGTTCCTATTTGGAATATAAATTAGAGTAACGAGGATATTGGCATAGAGCGGTCGTTCGCATTGTAGATTTATAAAATACTCTATAAAATTTGTTATCCAATTATTTGTAACAGATTGAAGAATTGTTTAAATAACGATCGAGAAACTCAGTGGGCAAAATAGAGAAAAGTATTAAATACTACTTATCACGCAAGTGGAATTTTTATTATAACATATAGAATATATAGATTCTTTATGCATTTAACATACTATAATCTCCATCTACCCTAATTTAAAATCTCAAACAAGGCAACATTTCTTTCTTTTATACCATACGAATGTATAATATAGTGGTATTATTTGCCAGAAAGCCATTTGGCACGGAAATCTCCGCTAACAATTACTATATAACGACTCTTAATTCTCAACAATTTTCTAATAATATTTCTAATAATATTCGAGTCGCAGTACATCCTCTATAAGCATCCTGACAATTACAAACTGAAACGCGTAATACTCTACTACTCAAACACACTATCGACCAAATCCAACGAAGTCGTGTCGGTAGGATAATTCGTCCGTTTATATCGTTCGTTGAACAAGTTTTTATTATCTCGTACATACTCGTAATGTCGCGGACACCCGGTATACGCTAGGCGTGCACACGCGCGTATACACGTCGACACGAGAGTGTCCGTAGGCATGCATCTGCAGTGAATGCATCGTTGCACTTGACGCGCGTGATACGCGATTCCGCGGTGCAACGGAGTCGTCGCGGGTTCATGGCGGTACGTTGTTCCACTGACAGAAGCAGCCATCCCCTCGCCCCACCGCCACCCGGAGTCCCTCGCCACCCCGTCCGACTATCGCGAAGCCATCGCTGCTTTGCCTCTCTCGTTCTCTTCCCTTAACCCCCTCCTACGCTCGTTTTTTTTCTCCCCCGCTAACGATCAATTTAACGCCAATTTCGAAATGTCACCAATTTTTTACCTTTGAAATAATTACGAGACGATCGGTTTATCGGAAGTTATTTCTCAGATCATTAAAGACAAGAGGGCAGGAGTTTTATATTGGGAAGAGAGGAAGATGTGTTTCGTGTCAATTTTGAATTTTCATAAATTTCTGTATTTTTATGTTTACTTTTTTCTTTTTTTCTTTTTTTTTTTTTTTGATAATTACGAGATTGGTTTATTATCGAATTTGAGAATTGGAATTTGTCGGAGACTGAAACAAAGGCTAGGGTTTTATGTTGAAGAGAAGGGAGAACGCGTTGGATTTGATGAAATGGATTCTCATTCTCGTGTATCGTGTGCAGGAATTGGAGACTTGGAGGCGTTCTGTTGTCTTTTTGTGGAGATTTCGGATGAAGTTTTTGGGCGATGGAGTTTGGCTGAACAGGGTTAAACCCCTCCCATTCACCGGCTGGCTGGCTCGTTGACGTCACGCTCGCGTTCCAGAAACTGATAGGACGGCGGAGGAATTAGACGGGAAAGAAGATTTTATATCTGTTTTAATAAGTTGTTATATAACACATATTATATAGGATTATATTAACCTGGAATGAACTATTCAACTAATTTATGAAGAAAGAATAAAAATTTGCAATCTTTTAATGTACCGCTAAATGTAGCAATTTCTAATAACTAACTATATGAATCTCAAATATTCTCCCTTTCTTACCATTCAATTTCATTTAAATTCATTGAATAAGAGAAATTGTCTCACTAATCTCATTCGTATTATATTCATAAATAAAAACAAATAAATTCAAGCGTCTAATATAATACGCGCTAGCGAAATACCGCAAACAAAATTACTACAATATTCCACGTAAAAAACACTACACCTTCTGCACATCTAATTCCTGCAAATCCCAACAAAAGACAAAGAAAAAGGATAAGTACTCCTGCAACCGCTCTACACACCCAACAAATCCTCGAATTAATCCCCTAAATATCCAGCGATTAAACTTTGCGAGGCCGCTAATTGCGCCTTGGTAATCCTGTTTAATCGCGATGCTCATTAACTACTAGCAGCGAATTCGACTTCATCGAGTCTCTCTAACCAACATATGCATACGCTACAATATAAACTCGATCTCGATCCGGCGAATCTAACCTAACGCCACGCGACAGTCCGTAATTTGCCCGATGTGTGCCACACGGTATAACACATCGGTGGTCGGGGCCACGGAAGTACACGGGCCGATATTCTACATTGTCCTAAATATAGGTGAGGGACACAGCGTCGTCGTCGCAAATGGATCGTCCCGAGACGGTGTCATTGTTCACTGGCTTCACGGGGAGCGCACGCTCGCAGTAGCGCACCAGATAGCCGACATTATCTGCGAATCGCCACTTCGTGTCATCTCTCTTTGTTATTTCGAGCCTGGCCACGTCTCCCTTACATCTACGTGCTATTATGTCGCATAAAAGTTCTTTTACAATTGATTAGCGGATTTATCCGAATGTATAGTTCTATCGCTGAATTTAGAATCTTTTACAGCGACTCACGAACGTATTCGAACACTCAGAAACTTTTACCAACGACCAATGAATCAGACACGACCGTCGCAATCTTTCTGTACAATTTTATATGAGATTTTTATTCAGTGTCCTAGAAATTTATACAGATGAATTTCACTAACAGTGCTGTATATAACGCGGTATAAAAATTTTGTCGTATTTATAAGATTCTATTTTATTGATGTATATACTTTGTAATTTTTCTAGAATTCTTCGTGAAACCTACGTATATAAAATGCTCTAGGCATTTGTACACATCGATAATGAATTTTAGTATCTTGACTGTGCTGTGTACATAATGAGATAACATTTTTCTCTTTGCTATTTCGAGCTTTGGCACGTGTCCCTTCTGTCTACGTGCTTTTTACCACGCGACCAGACCCATACAGACACCCCCTTATGCAGATCGTAGATACCAGCCTCGATATGATTTACAGCCTGCTATTCGCTCGGTTAACCGCCTCTTTCGGATACTTGCGCTGATTCCTAATACCCGTACGAACACTGGTTCGGTTCCGAGCTGATAAATACCAGTTTCGCTATACTCCAAGACAATGCAAGTACGAAACTACTCCCTCTTTTCAAGCCGAATTCTTGCTTCTATATTTAGACCTTATCATTGTTATTGAAGAAGATTTCCTATGAAACTTTTGCGAATGTTCTGTTACCACAATAGAATTGAGGACATCAAAATTTAATTGACGGAGTTCTTATTAAAAGAAGAGAAAAGAATTTTAGCTTCTGAAAATGGTGTGTGCACAGTTAATGTATATTTTTAAATCTAAATAATAATAATAAATTAAGATCAGATATCCAGGCTGGGATTTTTCACTAAACCGTAAGTTAACTCTCACACCTAACTATCGCGTTTCGCAAAGAGAATGCTTACTACCATAAATAAGTTATATAGTAAATTTGTAAGCAACTTTTTCGCTTTTTCATCTACCTCAGTGAGAATAGTACAGAGTGCAATTTCTAATCTGTCATACTTTGCAACGCATTTCGAAGTTGTAAACTACGCCAATTCGAATATGAGAATAGAAACGATAGAAATCTAAAAAATCGTAACGGTGATTTACTATCGTTATCGATAACACAGACAACGAGAGTATTCAAAGAATCGATCAGATAATTATAATCGTCGCTCGAGTTCTAATCGTTCTAGCGATACACGTGTCACCGGACAAGTTGTCGACACAGGCGGCAAGCCAGAGAGAAAAATGGCTAGCGATCTGAATCAGCGGCTAATGAAATCTGGAGGTTGGAACGCATGAAAAAAAACTCGGCTGTCTCGTTTTATCGACGGATTATCGCATGGCGCCCGGCCGCGTGATTGCGCTACAAGTCATTCGATTCACAGTCCAGTGAGTGGAGCCCGCTCGCATGAATAGATCGCGTATGCAAATCCATCTGATGTGGGTTATTACACGGTGGAACGCCGAATATCCTTGAGATCACACCTATCCAGTCACAAACTTCTCTCCCTGTGGGAACACGATCTGTCTAGAAAAAGAAATCGATCATCTCTCGCAGCGTAGACGAGCCACCTTGTGCCTCTTTTCTGATTCCACGATGTGTATCGAGCTTCTTTCATGCAGAAACATGCCTCGACCCTCGCGCGACATAATGGTTATTGATAGATGTTTCTTCACGATCGAAACGGCGAATGCAAATGTTTCAAAGTCAATCGATCGCTCGATTATAAATGCCAGGATTTTATTTCTCCGAAGCGTAATTATTCAATTAAGGATATTTATTCAGATCCATATTCTTGCCAGTATAATTGAAAATGTCTACTACGACGTAGACGGAGATTTGTGTCATCTGCTGAAAATCAAGAGTACGTAAACTATGAACAGTTTTCAAATTCTGTACATATGAATCAATCCACGGGACCAAAATTTTATTTTCATTTTACGAGCAGACGTATAATTTTCTAAGCTCTAGGCAAATTTAAAGATATGGAAGTATATATTGCTTGTCCTTTGGTCCCTGCGGAACTTCCTTGACGAATCTTTGGACTCATCAGCTACGAATTTCCCATCGAAGTATTCCTCTTCGATTACAAAACGTATTTTGGATATTTTATGTATTCTCGTTTCATACATTTTGGCATAATTAAGCTTTCCACAAATGTCCGCAAATATATAACAAACTCGCCAGTCTAACAATTTATAATCGTTGAATCTTTCGTTTTGTTGATGTTACCCATAATCCAAGTGGAAGGTTGAGGAAATGTTCGAGAAATTCGAATTCAACGTTTAGAATCGTGAAAGTGGAAAGACGAGAGTTCCGTCAGCAATGTCATTATTTCAAGTTTGACTGGTTTATGATAGCGAGTTTCAGGGTATTGGGTATAGTGGGTCCACTGCTTTAAAAAGTCATGATCGATCGCTAAGTGTCTATTCCTGCACAAATGATATACCGAGGTCGTTGTTTCCTGTGAGTGACGCTATACGCGCCTACTATTATTAAATCACTGTCAACAGATCTACTATCTCTGTATCAGTAGTCCATAACCAATCCAATACTTGTGATACATTCCGATACAACTGAAATATCTGACTCGATCTTTGCTTGTCAAGCAAATCTTCCTCGTAGAATTTATAGTTTCCTTTCTTAAGATCTATTTGCACTAATACTGATACTCGTTTCTCAAACAAAATAATTTTCTCTCGGTTACATCCTCTCGCCGTTTCTCTGTCATAATCAAATACGTAATCCAGTCTTTGTACCTATACATCCTTTTCTCATAGAATTTTCTAAGAAAAAAATACAATCTAACACTTTTCCTTTTGCGAATCTATTCGCACGGATCTAATATTTAATTCTCGAGCAAAGTCGCTTGAAATTATTCTTCTTCTCATTCCTTCGCACCATCCAAATCTTAAAATCGAACGAGTTATGATCGTGCGTCTAATCCGATCCTCCTCTTTCATAGAAACTTTCTCATTTCTTAAAAATGATTTACAAAACATTGCTATTTATGATTCGTAACAATAAATTCTCTTTCTCATCCTTCCAGATGCCAAACAAAAGGAAGTGCGACAGTCAAACACCTAATTCGATGCCTGTTTCACGAACGATCTATCGCCGTACAATCCTCAAACAAAGATACACGCTATCACTTCCGACTATAATCGACGCTAGTGTCCATGATTCATTACGAATGCTCATGACCATATGTCACTGACTCGGCATTCCTATCCACAGGTCCTCGCATGGATGCCGACTATAGTCGGTGTCAAGAACGAGAGAGTTACGATCTAAACTTTACATAGTTTATCGAATAAAAACAACGATAGCCGGATAAACGTGCAGTGTGATTGGCCTGTATTGAACCAAACAATAATATACAATGACGGACAGAAGATAGTTAAAACTTAATACTTGTGTATATGAGCGAGGAAATTTGTGTTAAACGTGTTGTCTGTACGTAACAACGCTCGTCTGTTACAGCACATGTATCGTAATTATACGTTCATTTCTCTCGTCATTTGTAAACTCAGTTCTGCAAAATTACAGCTTTTTTCCCCTCGTATTACTCATTAAGCTTTATCTTTAGCCATCGTCGTATCTTTTGGCGTGTCGCACAGTTCTAAAGCATAATTAGTTCATGCGTATGATACGACGAGAGAGATGGAAAATCGCTGGTGTAGAGCGAACAGAGCGTCGATCTACGTCGATCCACGAAAACCGAGGGTGGCAAGTGGAGCATGGTGGCTGTGTAAATCGGCGCTCGAGTGGCCGAAGAGGAGGCACCTCGGATACCTGGATGACCTAGAGGCCGACACAGTAGACAACGTATCGGATTTCCGAGGCTGCACACACCGGCCTCCCACGTTCTGGAGACGTAACCCAACCTAACCTAGAAACGACTAGACGAAAAGCGTACTCGCCGCGGAGAGACCGAGGGTACGACCTCGCCGGGCCGTCGGCCTGGCACACGGTGACCTCCCTCAATCTAGGGCGCTGCAACCGTGCTCTGACGTCATCGTCGACACTCACTCACTCACTTGCTCGCGAGCGTCCGCGAGCGTGAGCACGAACGCGCTCGCGCGACTACCGTCCGCTCGCTTACTCAACCGGTCGAGACAACCTGCGCGTTCAGCCGCGCGACTCGAACGCTTTCTCGATGCTGTCGCAGCCTCCTTCGATTCGATTAACTCTTTAAATACGATTGTCGTCAACTATATTTATCGAAATTTTGCATAATGTTTCGTTTCGCTGAAAACTACTCCCCTCCGCAATTGGATTCTCTTCTTTATAAATAGTTAAACTACGCACCGTGTGTTTCTATCTCGCGCTCGATTTTTCTCCAAATTCTGGTGGTTCGTCATCGTGACGAAGCGGCCTTGAAACAACGTCGATTCTTAGTAGCGTGGAACTTTCATTAGCGGAAGATTTATTTAAAGGAAAGGGGAATTTTAATCTCATGATGCGATCATTTGCGCGATGCTGATATTGTTTTGAATAAAATATTATATTAGGTTATATAATGGTCCATCGACTCGATCAACGGCTGTCGTCAACATTTCTGCTAATATTTTGTTTCGTACAGTACTACTCGAAGCTTTGAAGACGAGAAGGGAGGATGATCGAGGACGTACGATGATTCTTAGGTTCGATTAACGGATCATGGAGAGGCAGGTGTTTTGTCGGAGGGTGATTTGAAGTATGTTGACTTTGGAGGATTGGCAGATCAATGAGGGTTGGAATGGAAATGGGAGATTGGGTCTGCGAGGGTAGTTCTTTGTGGTAAGGTGACTTTGTGGTGACCGAGTTCGAATCGTTTGCAGTTGCAGGAAGTTTATATGTAGATTGATACGTAATATCTTCAAAAAATTCTTCGTATGTTTTTTTTTTTTTTTAATATTCTAATTAACTATTCTAAATTTCTATTTTAATTAAGTTCGTACCATTTTTCTATAATAACTTTAACAAACTTGTAACGATGTACATTTGTCGGTTCGAATAATTTTTGATGAAATATACGAATAAAGATATTTTTCGTTGTACTGTTTATTTTTCCATACCTTCTTTCGTTCTGACTTCTTTGGTACAAATTTTACAATTTATCCTACATCTGCAACGTGATACACGTGTTATAGTTCCTTTTACGACTCGTTTCAAATCGCAACACCTTATTTAACGTAATAAAATGTCCAACCCCCGTGAATTTGGAATGCACTTAAACCAACACCTCTTAAATATCTTTCAACTATAATTCTCACGTAACCGGAAGTAGAAGGTAACCAGTAAGTACTTAACTACGTACGTACTATACACTTGAAGAAGAATTAATGCAATGCAGAGAACGAACGGGTGTCTCACCTACGGTCTCTCTCGTTGCGAAAGCGTTTGGCTTGCAGTTTACTTTCATCTGAATTATGCCACTCTTATATGCTCAATGTTGTTGCTGCTGCTGCTGCTGCTGCTGTTGCACACGTATATACACATAAACGAGAGCGATCGCGCGTCACGTTAACAATGCACCGACTCGGCCAGCATGAATTATGATAAAGAGGCTGATATGGGTGGATAGGAGCGGCCCAGATACGAAGGACAGGCCAATGAACCGGCCAGAACGAAATTCACCGAGAGCTTGTATTGTCGGTCGTTGATACTCTTCGATACAAGCCGCCTAATGTCTCTCGATAAGCCAGCCATTTTGTTTATCCTCGATCGCGGTCTACTTTCTCATTTCGTACCAAATTTGCGGATTTTGCAGCACGGTAGAACTCCATTTATACGAACTCCATTTATACCAACGAAATCTCGATTCTTGCCCGATTGACCGAACCTTTGCCGGTCGAACCTGCTTATCTGAGCGTGAGCTTGTTATGCGAACGGAAAATAGTAGGCAATAGTGAGTTGAACTGATACCAAAAAGTTACTTTATAATCCTAGAATCTTCGTTGCCGTTGGAATATTCATTTGAGACCATCACGGAGAAATTAGCGAAGGAGAAATACACGCGCTTTATCGAATCCGTTAGCCGTTTACCTTTGCCGTATCTTGTCCGAAGCGAAATAAAAATTATACTTAGTTCACATTGAGAAGTCTTTCACCCGAAAAATTGAAGCCAAAATTGGGGTTGAAGCGAAATTACGCCGCAAATATAATCTTCCATTGTCAAATCATAACCACGACCCGTACCACGAATGCAACGCAACATTGCGGAGTAAACAGGTTAACGAACATTTAAAAACGTGTGTTCCCAAGCGAGCTCGATCCTTAAATATCATCCGAGCGCAACAATATCCATAAAACACGGATAAAACATCAAAAATATTCCACGCGAGACTAATAAAACATTTTAATACCAACGAACGTCCATCGAAGGAAAAATCAAATCTTCTTGGTGCAATGAAAATCGAATAAAACGTCTTACGTGGCTATCGACTCGCGTGGAGGCCAACGATCGGACAATAATCGTACGACGATCGGATCACCGACGATTAATCGACGAGAAACGGCTCCGCGAGCGAGCCGAGACACCGGCACGGCTCTCTGACTGTGACCTAAAAGTCGGATATATCTCCGGGAAAAAGCAGTTCACCCCGTCCTCGACGGTTCAACGGCCCGGAGACCTTCGTAATCGGGGACATATATGATTTTACCGAGAGAGAGAGAGAGAGAGAGAGAGAGAGAGAGAGAGAGAGAGAGAGAGAGAGAGAGAGAGAGAGAGAGAGAGAGAGAGAGAGAGAAAGAGAGAGAGAAGAGGGAGGGGGTTGAAAAGCCGCTTTAGCCAGTCGGGTGAAATAACCCTGAGCTTCGAGGGTGGCTCGCAAAATTTATAACCCGATATTCCGTGCTTCCTTCACTCGCCATCTAGAACCCTCTTCTTTATCTTCGATGAAGTCACGCTTTCTCGAGACGATGTTCGACTGACCGTTCAATTCTCTCGAGATGGTGAAAGTTCAAAGCGTCACACGCGGTGAGATTCGTGACGATCGCTTTTGCGAATTTTGCTTTCGTTCAATTTGTCGTTATTCTAAAATGATTTTCTATTTAGCGTGAATTTTCTTCTTTCTTCCTGACTTTACTCTTTCCCTTTCGATGACAATCAGCGCAGACTGTGAAGAGTTAAATTGACGTGGATGCGAGTACAACTAGTGGTGTACCCACTACGATAGCTATTGTAAATAATAGCTAAAGCTTATGTCCATAAATTTGTACGGCAGATGTAGAAACTGGTGTCTCTTTAATCTTTCGCATTCTTCTGCGGTGTCCAGTAATTTCGTGGCCAGGTTGTTGGAGTGATTCTTCGTCAGCTACTGTTGATATAACCCGCTGTGTCTGCTGGTTTCTTCATTTACGCTGGGTATACCGGTTTCTTTATTTATTTGCTCGGCACGTACCAATCTACGTTCAAAATGGCTTTTAGTAACGTGAATGTAGAATTCAATTTTGTTAACTTTTTGACAATAGTGCCTGTTTATTTATTTCTTGGTAATAGTCTCTCACGAGACTTTAGCTCGATGGTTTCGCTGATTGAAGTGGAATTTGGAAAATTGAATTTTTGAGTGATGTTCGTAGGAAGCCGATAGAATCTGAACGAAGTTGTTCTACTTTGTTCGCAGATGGACATCATTTTTCAAAGATTTATTCTTCTTTATGATAAACGATCAACTCCATTCTTCGAAGTTTAAGAATCAGAACAT
The DNA here is from genome assembly GCF_041682495.2 of Bombus fervidus. NCBI lineage: Eukaryota > Metazoa > Arthropoda > Insecta > Hymenoptera > Apidae > Bombus > Bombus fervidus. Next base: position 8,643,376 of record NC_091530.1, on the reverse strand, counting down.
ATATATAATCATTGTGTATATATATATTGTGTATATATATAATTTAATACACGATTGATGGTTAACGAATTTCAGTAGACTTTACGAGCTTGACGTTTACGTGGTTCGATTATGTGTATACGACAAATAAATGAACAATTTTAATGAAATATTTATATACACGTCTCTCACAATTCTCGTCTTATGGCGCTGAATTATAATTATAAATACGTTCTCTACGAATGGACGAACATTTACGAACCGTACTGCATATTACATTATTCTATCCGATGAGAGAGAATTACAATTTGTAAGAAAATAGAAATAAATTTACATGACACACAGACAGCTGCTACACATTATAAATCTCTTTTAAAAAGTACACCAGACATAACATTATTTTCTCATTAATTTTTTTATTCTGTCAACGCAAAAATCACTCTGCAAAAAACATATTTTCAGATACTTAACAAAATAGATTTAATTCTCGTGTGTAATCAACGCTGCTTTAACTTAGACATAACTACGCTAACTCAGAGAAAAGTTTACGTAGAAAAACGTACAAACTCTACCCAGGAATTTTGAATATTTCAAATAAAGCCGCGATGGATTTCTATATGTTGTTGTTCAAATCACCGTTTCGATTCTTTTTAATATTCGTAATTGGATTGCTGATTTTTATGCATCTGTAGAAAATTCCAAGCTACAAAATTGCGCAAAAAACAGGCTGTATGAAAAAATATTTCAAATGACCACAGTATCGCATTCTCTATAATATTTAGTACATAAAACAATTTTCTACCGAGCTATTATTATTATTTTTTTTCTTTTTTTATTACATTCTTGAAAACATAGATTTGTATAAAAATCTACAGTGAATTCGCAATCTCCAAAATTGATTTTCGAAAAAGTTACCAACGGATGACGATTGGCACGTTGAAAATAGCGATCGCAGCGAAGGAAGCGCGTTACAACAAGAATCTCGAAAAGCAACCCTCCGCTGGACACATTTCCGCGCGGCGTAACTTATTTTAATAATCGCGGTCGAAGCCGCAGACATTGTCTAACGCGTGTTTGTGTTCATTGAGACGAACCAGGTCGAGAACACGGATGAATTAACGACAGCGTTACGATACACACAGAGGGTACGTTCTGAATTAGTTGCCGCGCGATTTCACGATTCCTCCATGCGTGAAGCCTGTTCGCGGGATAACGACGTTTTTTTTTCGCGATTCATCCGGGCATCGTTCTCTAAAACCTCGTTTAAGTTGCAGAAAAAACTTCGTTTCGTTGCATTTTTTTTTTTTTTTTTTTTTTTTATTCAAACGAAATATCAGTTGGTATCTCATTAACGGGTTGATTAACACGTGGATTTCATATTCAAGATACATCGGTAGCTGCGATAAATGGGGATGCACTGCGGTATAACATTTAATTTTCGCAAGATTTATACTTTCCAAACGCGATTCATTCGCGTTATTGAAATTTTCTTAATCCATGAAATTTATCTTGTTTTAATTCATTGTACGTAATTTAGTAAATTTGAAATTCTACCAAATTGTCGAACTGGAAATCTAACGATAAGGTCCTCATCCGTATTCTACAAATTTCTATAAAATTAGTAAAACTAATCATCGCTGAAAGTAGCAAGATTTCCAGGACGATCTAGAATCCTCAGATTTTCATTCCATTTTCACCGATTCCCTTTGCCACCTAATTGTCGCGTTTATCCCTTAAGAATAAAGGCTCGTTCAAGGTTAATGCGCTCGAAATTTCTCCCAACGAACATCTGGAAGGCGTTCGAACGCTTGCAACGACCGTTCCAAGGCGTATTTGAAAATTAGAGCTCGTTTCAACGATTGGGGGGAAGGTTTTCCAGCGTTTGTCCGTGCCCATTGAGACGAACGAGGTCGAGAGTACGGATGATTAGCCGGCATCTCTGCAGTTTCCATCCGCAGGTCGCGTGAGCTTCGAATTCCGCGTAAACGTTTCCGAAAACGGCGAAAGCCGCACGAGGATGGCAGCGAAATCTCTTTCGATCGATGAGCACACTTTCTTTAACGGTTCGAGATACTTCTTGCAAAAAGAAACAAGAAAAATTAACGAACGTAAAATGAATATCAAAATGAATATTTTCCCACCTTTAAGAAGCTCTTTGAGGAGAATATTTTGAAACGTCCGTCATCGTGCCAAAATAGAAAATTACTTCAAGGTCAGTCATCTTGAAACTAGGTACATCGATGCGACCACCGATGGTCTTTTTTTAATTATGTTATAATTTACCATATTATAAAATATTGTTCGTCTTTATACGTCAGCGATGTCCCTTTCCGCCTCTTAGTCGCAATTTAATACGTGTCCTCGATTCCGAAGGTCGATCAGACGACGAACTATCCATCGAGAAACGGGGTGATCCAGCCGACGTACAGACCACACGAGCGCATCTTCAACCACTGCCTGCTACACAACCTTTTCCCTTTCCTCGCGTAGCCAGGATCAATTTAAAGCCGAGGATCCTGGCACGCTCGCATGAGTCCAATATTACCGCTGCACGATCCGTCGCGGGCCCTCAAAGCAAACGAATCCGTGCATCCCTCGCTTTAAGATACGATCTTCTTTCCTGGTCGAACGTTCTTTGTTATGTTTCCTTCTCTTTTTTTTTTTTTTTTTTTTTTGCAATATCCTTGTACTTCCGATCGAACTTTGTATTTTATTCGAGGTTTTAAGATTGGGATCATGTACGTGGTGGTTTAAACGTTTGTGTGATCGAAGATGTTATTGTGAACGCGACTATAAGATACTTAAGTTTGTTGCGATTCTCGAATTTTCACATTTCGCTCTTGACTATTTCAGCGAAACAAATTGAAGTTTTAATATCTGAAAAGAACGTTTAACGTGAAATTGAAATGAAAAATTCCAATAAGAATTTTTCCATATTTCACTAAAATTTCAGGTACTTTTTAATATTAGAAATGTACAATTGATTGGAAAATAAAGAAAAGTAACAGCAGGGAAAAGTTTCTGAATTATCTAACATTTTTCGTATGGTGGAATTCTAAACTTTCTTTTTAGAAATTTCAGTTTTGACACAGTTGCTGGATTTTGAATATTAAGTAATCTAAGTTTTTGATATAACTCTGTGTACTCTCCAAGGAACGTTAAAGTTGGGGAATTTTTATGGTATTACAAAGTTCTTTCGAAATACTTTTACAATCAGAAACGTGCCCCAAAGAAAATCTCGCAATATCGTATGATAGTTATTAGCGCTTTAGGACACGAATTTTCCTTCGATACGTTGGTCAACGCTTTATACAATAAAATATACCTAACACTGAAAATGCTAATCTGATATAGATTTTAAGATATCATCGTTCGAATCAAAAATCAATTATCAAAACAAGCAAGTTGCCAGGTAGCGTGGTAAGTTATTAAATCTTTCACAACAATTTCCATCTTCCAACAATTTTACTCTGAATATTGTTCCTGGAAAACGAACTACCATCTTTGTTGAAATTTAACAATAACAATTTCCATCAGCGTTCTCAATTGCGAACAACAAAATCAAAAATCTTTCAAATCAAAAATCACATACTCGATACATAGATAATATAAATGCACTAGCAAGTACATCGTAAACCACATTGCAAAGTCTCAGTTAACATCAGACTCGAAGTTACAACAATTTCCATCGACACCCTGTACTCTGCTAACTATCCAGATTAAGTAACCCCTCGGCTCGCTAGCAGCGGTTATGAACGCAGCCTAAGGCTAGTAATTGCGAGCTGAGAGGCTCGAAGCGGCTCACCCCGTCCTCGGTGTGTCGGTGGTTCGTCGTCCGGGGACGACCTTCGGAAATGGGGGCGTTCGTTCGCAGCTTCCACAGCGTCCGACCGAGGCAGTCGTATCTCGCGTTTAATACTCGCGACGAGGATAAAATCACGCGGTGCGCACGTATACGGTAGCGTATAAAAGAAAGTTTGAACGTAAGTATTACAGCAAAAGCTTGTTACGCAATTACGCAAGTTTACAAAACAGAATTGTATTTGGGAAATTGCGCGTGTTTACTAAAGATAATCTCATTTGACGTGTTACACGAGTTCACTAAGGATAATTGTATTTGACAAATTACACGAGTTTGCAAAACAGGATCGTATTTGACGAATTGCACAAGTTTACAAAACAAAATTGCGTTTGGCAAATTACATAATTTTACGGCACGCTATTATATTTGACAAGCGAATAAATGTATACGGTTACTGCGATATCGTGCGAAATATCTAATACGAATGTGTATATACGCGAGTAAGCTAACGAGTGGCTAACTGTTAGCAACATGATGAGAAATATCCGATACAAATGTTACTAATGCGCGGATATACATAAATACACTCCGTAATGGGTGACCAATAGCAACATGGTGAAAAATACGTAACAAAAAGCTTACTAAAGCGTATACGCGTATATGTAAATAAATTACGTGGTGACTTTAAACTTTCTTCTCTTCGCTGCTTTATATAAGAGAAGAATAGAAAAGAATAGAAAGGAGAAGGTGAGAGAAAGAGGGGAATAAAAAGAGAAACGAGGGTAATTATCGGTTGGGAATATCGCTGGGACAAGTTTTCGCTAAGTCCTCGAGGTTTCTCTCGCGAAATGCTGCCTTTCCGCCCTTTAAAGGAAGAAAAGATCGAACAAGGGATGAGATGAAAGTCTCTGATGACGAACTATAGATACGAACTAAGTCAACCGAATCGACTTATCCAAGAAACTGATCCCGATTCGCCTCAAAGAAAATTCCGAGGAATTAAAATATTTTAAACAGTGCCAAGAATTCGTCATTTGTTAACCTCCCTGTATTCTGTATAATTCTATTTAAATGTCGAGAGAGATGATAGAGAGCGGAAAGCACGAGGGATGCGTAAACATCGAGAACACTCGTTATCGGTATTATTATCGCGTCAGTTCGGTGGAAGTGATTTGTTTCGTGGAAAATTCGAGATTAGCGTGGAACCGCTTCCATTTATCGCGAAACGGCAAGTTTTTAATTGAACGCGTTGCTCGATAATTACATAACTCTTTCTTGACAATTAAAGATTATTATTAATTATTCCACTCGATCTATTTGTTGTTCTACGATAGGACAAATTGGACGAGTTCCGAGTTAACACATATGAAATTATTCAATTTGCTTGGTTTGATTTTCGATCATTAAAAATGTATTAAATTTCCGTTATAAAATTTGTAACTCGTTGATAAGTCCATACTGTTCCTACTTCGTTTAACAATTTTAAATATTATTTCTGAAACTATCGACAGACTCAGACAATAGGTGAAAACACTCAAAATTATCATAATGCAGTAACGTTTAAAATAATACCTACTTACTTCTAAAATGCTTAAAAAAAGTGCTTAAAAATGCTTTCCAAAAAGATGATGAACAACTGAATATAATTAGCTCGCACGTACTCGTGTTTGTACTCGTTGCAATGGCTACCAATCGAAATTCGATAGGAACAATTCCAAGAGAATTGTCGAGAAACACAACTAAAATCAAGCTAGTCAATTAGTACCGTAAACGTTAATCCGGGGATCGCATAGTTTGTCCTATCATACAACTGCAAATAGATCTAACTCTGATAGAGACACGGTTAAACGCGAAATAAATCCCACAGGGACGAACCCGGACGAAACGAGTGTAGCAAGAGAGCGACAGCGAAGGTAGAGTGCAGCTAGTTGACACATTTGCGCCACACGTTTACCACCCCCTTGCGCGGGGGTGCATAGAGTGCAGCTCAGTGCACTCTCGAGGCCTTACACTGTACAGTGGTCCTCGTTTAATGCCGCATCCCCTTCGATCCGACGTTCATTGATCAATGTATTTTTACATGCGTAACCTTCGGTCCCATGTTCATTAGCCAACTAAACAAGGGGTGATTCAGGGTCGGTAAAAGTTCTCGCTTGGTATTTTTATTCTTTTCTGTCTCTGTTATTTGGAAATTACAAATTAAACGAGTATCCTAACTTTCTGCATGATAAAACAGATGTTCAACTCGTGTACAAGACGAGGCATCTTATCGTCTTCTCCTCGTCTCTTCATCACGATTACGAACTTCTAACGCTGAAGCTACATATCATTTCACATGAGAGAAGAACTAGCGCAGATCTCCGTTTTCTTTTTTTTTCTTTTTTTTTTTTTTCTTTTTTGTAAGATTATTCACGGACAAACTAGCAACCTCGTCGTCTTCTTCTTGGATCACTTGTCAATTTTAATGCACCAGCTCGTCCTTCTAGACCATTCTAGAGCGTCAAAGGTTTTTAGATCATCGTCCCACTCATCTTGTTCCAATGCTGTCGACCCCTTTCGCCAAATATGTACTCTTGCTAATTCCTATAGCGACGAAATTGACCTTTTTTTCGGGAAATGTAACTATACGTTTAAAAACACGCTCTACAATGTATTATACTACTCGATAACGATGCCTGGCTTCCCTGCGCTAAACCGTCCTTCTGTCTTATTGCTCTTGTTTACTCAATTGTTCATTCTCTTTCTATTGTGTTTCTTTTCTCTGTATCGTTACCTGCTTTCTTGGTATTCCCTTTTTTTCTCTTTTCTTCTCTATACCTTTCTCTATTCTCTTTTCCTTCGTCTACGATTATCTTTGTACCGATAATTTTATTCAACCAGTTTAATAAATTGAACGAAAATTACATTAGCTATGTTACAGGTTTTATATTTTCGTGTCCTACCTTTGCTCTCTCTTTTAGTAAACCAGAAGATTTTCAATATTTAAAGGAAACTTTTGAAACAAGAACGAAGATTCGTGCATTTTACACGAACGATTGTTCCACGTGTTCTTCGAATTTAAAAACGTTTCCCAATGGTAGAAAAAGGCGATTGAATCGAAAATGATTCAACGATTGTCAAAGGATCGATAAGAGTAAATCAGACGCAGAATCTTTGTTTCTTTTCCTAAAATAATTCTTCTTTAACCTCGGCCTCTTCTGCTAGATTTTAATAAAATTAGTTTCGAAGAAACAACACGATATCGCGACGAGAGCTAACGCGAAAAGTTTCCCAACTGTACCACTTCTCCGCTCCACGTTTACGACGACAAAACAGCTCTAAACCGTTACGAGGGAATCGAGAAATCGGAAGTTTTTCGTTGGGATGCCATTCGCCTGGCTGTTGCCTTCAGCCGGGAGCACAGTTCGTTATCCCGATTATCGGCGGTCCGTTTCGTTTTACGGTGGAACGCGAATGTCCCTTAATAACGGGCTTCAGATGTTCTCGAGACCACGTAAATCCTTTCAGTTTTGATAGTTTTACGATCATAATGGCGCACGAACTCTCCAAGTTGCCGGTATTTTGTGTTTGCAGAGCATTAATCGTTCGCGGTTGATTAGACAGGAAATTCTTTGGAACTCAACGCCAGTTTAAGACGCTTTAACGTCGAGAAATATGGTAAATTATAGATGGTTAATCAAGTTTTCCTCACGGCGAACGTTTATATTGTTTCTTACTAATTTTTTCGTACTGTATCCAAATCTGATTTTTAAATTGCATCTAAATTCGTATTTTTAAATTCAATTGGACTGAAAATTCTTTGGAATTAGAGGCCTAGGATGATTTAATGCTTAGAAATAAATTATAATCGATCGTCGCGTTAAATATTTATATTCCAAAAGTATCAATATATAAAATATTCTGAAAGTTTAAATTTATTTATGCTCCGCTGAATCTTAAAAGATACACGTTCGTACACATAAATATAGAAAAATTCGGACGATATATCTATGAGAGCAAATATTCTCAGCTATAAAACGGTATGTCTAACAAAATAAAAATATTCATCGAGGAGAAAGAAAGGCATAGAAAATTGACGCAACGAAATTGGCAGCGTCGTACGTTATGATCTAATATTTCTCACAAACTGGCCAATTTATATAGTTGAAATGGTTGATTGGATCATAGAGAGCGTTTCGAGCGGGTGTCACGAAAAATTCTTGGGGAAATACAGCTGAATCAACGCCGCGAGGGCTGGTGCAACCATCGCGCGAGTCAACGAACCCGTGTCGCGAGTCAGCCGCGTAAAAGTTGGCCGCTCGCGAACGCCTAAGTTTCTCTGTTCAACGAACAGAAGTTTCACAAGCGTAGCTAGTGGTCTCGCGCTCTCTCAACTGGCGTGCCGTGGCATGCAAATCCGCCAGCTACACCACGTATTTCCCTTTGACTCGGCCGGTGAACACCGTCGCCTCCGGCTGCTCATGAATTGATTTGTGCGCTTGCGAAAAAATTGAACGGCCCTCGTCAACCGTCGTGTAACAGAAAATATTTGACGCGTGATGCTTCTGGTCAGAAACTTGTTCAACAAGAGTAGTTCAGAGTAGTATTATCAAATAAATGTTTGATTGGAAATTGGTATAGTATTTAAGGTGAGCAATGATGAGTTTAAAAGGTTTAAAATTGAAGCTCAAAAAGCTTTTAAAATTACAAGAGGCAATTTTAAATTTATTATTGAAAATGAGAAATGAATATCGGTAAGTGAATATCGACTATGATATTGGTTTGTGACAAAATTTATATAGATAAATTAAATTAGATTGATAAATTAAAATTATTCAAAATGCTGGAAACACAATAAATGAATTGCAATCTGGTATTAATAGCATCCACTCATATTTGATATCTATTTTCATATTATCGTAGATAGTACTTCGTTTTATAATATTGTTTGATTCGATATTCGTTTTGTAATACAAAAGATTCACACGCGTGGTTTTCAGCGTGTAAATAATATTTTGAAATGCATCCATGACGCAGAGACCTTTCTACTAGTTTCTATCGTTTACCATGACAAATATCATTGTTTACGATTCAAGTCATCCTTCATCCTACAATGATTCTTAGATAGTTTACGACTGATTAATATAGAAAAGCCTCGTATCTCGTATCTCGTATCTTACAATTAGCAACACTAGTCAGTTATCGTAACTGTACAAATGAGGCTTGAATGACATGTGTTTACACCTGCTTGTTTCCTTCGTATTTTGCGTTTATATTTAAAAATCTCAACGCATGACATCACACATGTTCCAATATAAGAAAGTGTCTTCCTTTTATATTTTCAAAATCAGTCGAACAAGAATTCAAAGAACGATGACCGACGATGACGAAAAATCCTTGAAATTATATAAATAGTCAAACGATAAAAAACTTCGAAAAAATCAAACGTGAAATTTACCTCTGCAAAATCTATTGATACAGCGAACAAAAACATTAGGAAGAACCATTGGATGAAAAATTCTTGAAATTGAAAAGTTGAAGAATAAAATGCTTTAGGGAATTCAGATTAATGGGTCAAGCGATAAAATGGAGGATCGAGCCATGAAATATACAATTCCATCCCGGATTCATAGAAATTCATCCCGACTTAGCAGACGCATACGTCAACTCGAAAGTTCCTGCTTTCGTAACGGCGTGAACGGAATCGAGTTCGACGTCCGAGCCACGCTCCGGCTTCAACTCGCAGTTTCATAATAGCCGATCGAACGCACGGCCACGCGAGCCTATCCTCCTTCATCCGGGAAAGCGAGAACAACGCCATTATTCCTACCACCGCGGTATTTCCCTTCACGATATTAAAATCACGCTCTTTCCTTGTTGTTTTCCTTGGTCCTTTCAAACGAAACATGTACAATGATATTTGCTTTCCGTACGTTCGATCGCATGACTCGCGATTCGTGAGAATGGAACGCAACACGTTACGCTGTTCCGAAAATGTTGAGAACAATTTGGCGTCGAGAAGATCGGAGTTGACAGGTGAATAACGTGGATTTGATCTCGACGTGTCACGAGATCATTGTTCTCTTTATCACGCAACGCTATAACGGCATCCTGTAAATAACAGTATAATAATCGAGTACAAAGCGATTCTACGTGAAAAAATAAATGGAAAACGTAGAATACATTTTTTTTATATGACTCTTCATCGTTGAGAAAATTGAGTCTGAAAAGTGGTGTGGTATGCGCGTATCAGCTCGACTAATTTCTGCCGAATGAAACAATTGACAGAATGAAACATAAATAGAGAATGTGATGTAATATCAGTTCGTTTACAGTCTTATTTCGAAGAAAATATAGTTGGAACATTTTTAATTCAGAATTATTTCGACGGATACGTACAGGACAAATTTTCAAATTCGACTTTCTCGAAATCAAGGCTTCGGAAGAGAAAATGTTATTGCGTACTTTCGACATATTCTTTCACGTTGAATTACATCGTACTCGATTATGCAATCGGTTATAGAACGTTTTGATACGATCTCATCCGAATAAGATTTATCAACAATGAAGATTTATTTGCTCTGTAATTACGTATAGTTGTACGAAACACTGCGAGTCTATTAATGTATTTTTTTTTTTGTTTAAAAGTGAAATATGAATCTATCACTACCGCTCAACGCCATTAAGTAGAGAAATGATGAATTCGCGTATCAACTCTAGTCGTCCCGACTATAGTAGGCTAGATGAGATGTAACAGGTGATAATTTCGTGAGCAATCACAGGTTTGGTTGAGATGAAAGGGGAAGGATAATTTAGATGGCAGTTTTTAAAGGAGAGATTGCGTCCACAAATGCAAATCGATGACGAGGCCTGTCGGAGAAAGCGAAAGAAATCACGATAGCTTCTGAATGCGTGTGAAATTCCTGGATGGCACGTGCAGGCGCGCTCGTGTAATCGTGAAGAGATTAAGCTGGGCTAGACGTAGGTTTCGATGATTGTGTGAAACCACGCAAACTGTTGAAATATTCCAAATATTACATAAACACGTATGTACTCGGTCGTACATTCCCCTTCAAAATAGAAAAAAGAAAAAACAGAGATAATCAAATTATTTCCACATCCTCGTAAAACTTCGAAAGAAACCATAAAATCTTTTTATTTCCTTACAACCCACTACTAGCCTCGACCCATTTAAAACTTCGACTAAATTACTACCAGCTTAATCCTAATTTTATGTCGATTTCTTTCCTTATTAACAGTCACTTCTTATTAACTCGAACTTGTCGAAATGAGAAGAAAGTTTGATAATAACAATTCCTTCGAAATGTGTTATTACGATGATTTTTCCACGCTCAAACTATCTTTAGACAGTCATCAGCTACCGAAAAACAAGATGAAACTAACGTACACTCCGGTTCTCGCTTAATCGCGAGATATCCCAACTTTTGTATGATACTTCTCAAAATAACTTTTCCTCCGCTTGGAGTTTAATCTGAACGCGTTAAACAATTTTTCTATTCTTCATCCCATACCATGGAGATATTTGTAAATCATAATCCAGGAAAAGAAGGAACAGAAGTCATGTAAAAAACCGATGAATAAGTATATCAATCGTAAGATACCGAAAACACATTACTTACAGATTTCTCTTAAATTTTGCCGTCAACGCTCCAGACAAACCACTACGAACAAGTACGTTCTCAAATTTTCTACCATTCATCCAGCAAAAAGAAAAAAAAAAAAGAAAGAAAAATCCACGATATCGCTCAACGAATGAACAAGAGTAGCATTTAACCTTCGAGTAAGAAATCACGCTTCTGACTGTCTCATAAATTCAGAAAGTAATTTCGACTAACTTCGTCGTCCCTCGCGCGATCAAATCACCGCTGAAACGGCCAACGGTCACGCGAGTTCTTCATCCCTCGGTGAATAGGCGTCGAGAACCCCGTGGAAGACTTGGAAGAACAAATATGGCGGGCCAGATGCACACGGCGAACGAGGCTCGTTAGAAAGCGCCAAGGATAAGACCGCCCACTCGCGGCCGATGCAGTTCGTAGTTGGCGATACTCTTACGAAATTCATTAGCGGCTAAATGCAGCCAACGCCAGGCATGCGGACCCGATCATGGGCAGTTCGGTCTCGTTATTAAAGGTGCCACTTAGGCGCGCGCGTGCGAAAGGAAACAGGGCTACGCGGTGAGTGCGATACTCGGCGCGGTGCGCGCCTTGAAAGCTTCGCTGATTAACAAAGGATCGAGGATTTCTAGCAGAGAATGGATTGCTTTTTCTTTTATTCTTTTTTCTTCTCTTTTTCTCTTTGTTGGCATACGTATCTATAGATATCATCCTTATTCAGAAACAACCGATACAGTTTCAGGCAATCGTTTGATTCTGTTCGGGTGTTTTGATAAAATTCGTTATTCGGTGATCCTTTGGAATTTTAACCTATTCTTTCTGGAAAATGTATCTCATTTGGAAAGAAAAGAAGATAGAAGGTTACTTAGCAAGTGAATTTCCTTTTCCAACCATTGTGCTTCCAAATATGTATATTACTCTCCGTCATTAGCAAATCGATGATCTCGTCGTTCTATAAATTCCAAGATATTACTGCATTTTACGAGAGAATAAATTATTTCTTAAGAATACTATCACTATCATCACGTGCGATTTTCATCGTGTAATTGTACCTCTAACAACTGACAGGCCGCACAGTTTGATTCGGAACAGTCGAGCCAAATCAATTTTTCATTTTTCTTTTCCTTCTTTTTTTCGTCTTCTCTCGCGTGGAATCTAGATTGAGAAATTCTTAACTGGTATTAGAGGAGAGGAAAAGAAAATTTCAAAATACTATTGTCTTGTGAAAAGACAGATTATCAAATTACCATCTTTTCCATAAAAACTCGGCCACCATTTCCATTCACTATCTCATTTGCGATGCCGCGCGCACAAAATGGGACATATGAAAGGAAATCGAGCAGAACCTGGCGCCATCGCGACTCGATACGCGAATCGGTTATCTCTGGTTGTTCATTGGTGATCGACGATTATGCAATCGTGCCTATCTGTCTAACGTTCGAGTTATTGTTAGAATCTCTTGCAGATGTCGATGAACTGTCGTCGTCTCTCGTTTCCTATTTCTTTCTCTTTCTTCTCCTCTTCCTTTCTCTCTGTCGGCGTTCCTTATTGTTAAAATAACTTTCGTTCGTTTTCCTCTCGCATTCTTGTAAACACCGATGTCTTCGTATCGATTAGAGCAACGCCGATAATCTCGCTTCTTTCTCGAATTCTCTTGTCGTTAATCGAACTATCGAATGGATAAGCTGCCGAACATTGATCGCTCGGCTCTTCCTTCTCGTTCGCTGAAATTTCCTACTGTCGTTCTCTGTCTTTCTTGTTTACTCATTCTTCGTATCATCCATCGACGATATTTATATTTGGCAAAATTGTATCTCACCACTTGCGAATTAACGAATATTATAAAACAGCCAGATAAATGTCACCGTTATCGTTATCCTTGATTAATTTCATGATATTGTATCATCGACGATGACTTTCACATTTTTATAGTTCGAGTGCGTATAGATTTCAATCATCCTTATCGATTACAAATTACCAGACTGTAAATTTCTATGGAAATTGATATTTTTGAAGAGTATAACTTAAAAAGTAGACTCTCGATAAAGTAGACCAAGCGTTATAGAAACCAGTTCACTTTGGATAATTTATGCGCTTTTTCATTAACCTGCGTTCTATGCAATTTCACACTTTTAAATTTCCTATACGTAAATGCATAAAAATCCGCGGTCCATAAATTACCAAATATCAACGAATATAGTCGACCAGAATAACCAACATTCAACTATTCGATTATAAGATAATCGCATAAGCTACACATAAATCGTAAATAGTACAGAAAGTAAGAACATGTAGCAGTGACTTTTGCGGAGCTTGATCGTTTCATCGACGAAGATCAACCAACCAAGGATCAGGAACTGTCCTGTTGCACGTGAAGACGTCAGTACCGATGTTTCACAGCGACGACAGTCTCGCTTTAATCGTTGAGCCGCTATCAATGAAGGTTATTTGGCAGGTTCTCAAGCGACGTTAGTGCCAGCGTTTAAGTGGATTTATTCGAAAGTGACGGAAATATTCGTTCGCTGGTGGCGGTGCGCGAAATTTCGCGTCTCTTCGTCGCAAGACTAGTGCATCCGTGAATTACACGTTCGTCGTCTCGTTTAACGCGGCAACTTTCTGTTTCGGGGCAACCAGATCGTCGATATCGTCGCGAAGTGTCTAGAGCGACTTTCATACAAAAATGCTGAAATCTTTATGAGCTATGACGATCATTTCATACTTCGAGGGGTGCGCGAGGCAGTGACTCAATTTCTGAGATTTGAAATGTAATTTTGTAGAACTGACGATTAAAATTGGTGACTTAAATTGCATAAACCGTTGATCGAAATCCCTTGGAATAAATTGGCGATGATCGGGGATCTACGTATTTCTGTATCTTTAGAGGATCTTAGAATTCAAGTAGAGATATTTTTACGCGGTTGGGAAATATCAAATTCTTGCTAGGATTTCCCTCGTCTTTCGAGTACGATCTTTATGCTATCCATGCTGAAATCTTTTTCTGAATTAATATCTTATCCAAAAGTATCGACGTGGACATCGCAAGCACCTATTTTAAAAATGAAACACTTAACGCACATTCTACGAAATTCCTCGTAATCGAGAATAATCGCGTATCCTCTGATTAAATTAATTACAGTATACTTATACTTCGATTGTAATGTTTGATTTCAAAGAAACAATCGACGAAGTGATACACATATACCAAACTTCGCTATCAAACAAAACTTGCTCCCTACTATATACAATAACAGACAAAAGAAATTTATAAAATGAAAAGCACATAAAGACACCATAATTTTATAAGATGAATATATATATTTAACAAGAGCAACGAATACATACGACATATATCGGAAAGCAGACGACCGTTACAAACTTGCTCCCTACTATATACAATAACAGACAAAAGAAATTTATAAAATGAAAAGCACATAAAGACACCATAATTTTATTAAGATGAATATATATATTTAACAAGAGCAACGAATACATACGACATATATCGGAGAACAGACGACCGTTACCAATACGGAAAATAACGTTAATTGAATAGCACAAAAGGCAATAAAATTCACAGTGTATCAGTTATAAACTTTCTTTTGTTCGTCATCGTATATCTCTGTAAATCGACTCTAATAAATAACTAGTTACCTAACGAATCCATTTGATGCCTAACTTAAACCCTTCTCGCACATAATCTCACACCTAACTATACGTGTAATACTTTCCCTTTCATGAGCAGCATCTTCCATCGAAACGGGCAACAGGATGTGTCGAAGAGGGGCGTTCCAAGCGAAACATACTTATACACATAGCAGAGAGCGGCTATTATGTAATTCGCGAACTTAGTAATTGGGATCGATTAATCGAGGAGAATTCGAGCAGGGAGAGGAGAGTAATGAGAGAGAAAGAGAGAAGCATAGAGAGGAAAACGGAGAGAGGGCTCTCGTATGGTTGTTGTGTGTGCACGGCTCTGTGCGTGATCCGTGCCAGTAACGCCGAAAGTGTCCCACTAATGCGCGGGAACAACGACCTGGCGTGTCTCTCCCTTCTCTCCTCTCTCTGTCGCGCGCGCCGCGCTGGCCTCACTCTCTTTGCGTCATCAAACGCCTCTAATAACGCACTGTCGTTGTCACTCGGCTCGATACGAGCCCGACCTGTTTCAACCGAGAACCGACAACAAGTTTCGCTATGCGATCGCATTCGTAACAGGCATTCCACCAGACACGAGCATTCCTGCCACCCCCGGCGGTTGGCCCCAACCGATTCTTTCAACCTACGAATTAGAAAACCGCTCTCCATCCTGTCGCGTTATAGGCCTGACTTGCTCTTGTTCGCTTCTTAGCGTAATTCGTTCCACATTTTTGTAATTTTCTGATGGTAAACTGCGATAATTTCGACGAACAGTCGTTGGAAGTTCGAAGTGAATCATCCTTAAAATTGTACAACTGATTCTGCAACTATCGATGACTAATGTTCATTGATGAGTGTAGCGTTTGTATTGGTGAAATCGAAATGTCATATTTGTGAAAAAAAATAAATAAATAAACACTGCCAGGATAAGAACGTATCTATTTCGTAAAATAGAACATAAATCATTGAAACCGTTTGAAAGTGTATTTTTGTATATTTATAAAACCTTCTTGGAAGGTCATAGTCACTTTGACCACGCTGTTGATTCTATTTTGGAAACCTATGGATTCTAAAAATTCCATTGAATCTGGAATCCGTAGGTATCTCTTACATAAAGTACGGGTTCGTTTCAAAGAGAAACGATAATACATAGAAAAACTAATAAAACGCGCGATCGTAGTAGTAAAAACCAAGATCCGCAGAGTCAGAACGTATTTGCAAAATGGCATGTAGTCAACGAAGCAGCGAGAGTGGCAATTAGGTTGGCATTGCCTATCCTGGACAAGCCGTACCATGGAAATCAATGACGCCGCGTGGCTTGCACGCGCGTTAAAGAACCTTTAATCATCGCTAGAAAATCCGCGTTCGAGTGAAAAACTGCGCTTATCCTCGGGAATCGTTGCGTCGCGAATGCAATGCGCGCGCCTGCTATCGTTGCACGCGCCTCTATTCATATTTACATTCTCTTTCCCTCTGAAAATTGCAACCTTCTGCCATCTGCGAGACATTAGCAAATCGTTCTGATTATCGATCATTATATCTTGCCTCCATGTGGCTGCTTGGCTAAGTAGACACTCTCATTCTCACTCTCAAGGTTCTTGATTTCGTACTCAATCTACAGTTTTCATTCTTCTACGTCCTTCTCGATCTCAGCGGGATTCGACGTTAATCTGCCTTTGTAACGTGTCGAAAGTTATTTAGGAACTTACGTCGTAATGCGTGATTACTTAGAATTTAGTACGGAAATGGAAAAATCAAGTTACGAGCGAAGATGTAAAAGGTATCACGCATTGGAGCCATTATTTTCCCATCAGCATCAGATATTCCTAGATTACCTGGAATATTGATTATTTAAATCAACACGCAAAGTAATATGAAGTTTGCCATTTATCTTTCATAAACGAGATTCAGAAAAGGATTTCTCTTCCAACCAAAGATATCCGCAGATTCCCTAAATTACCCGTTCCATCCACGCTTTTCTTGCCTTTTCTTAAATCCTACAACGCAACTGTTGCGATACATGCTCGTCTTAATCCGGTTAAAAATATTCTTTTCACCTACACTTTCCGCGCCATTTCCATTGTATATCACGCGACGTGCTTAGGAATTTTACCAAAATGTGTAACAGCTTTCTGTCATATGGGAAGTACGTATTAACGATAGTCATTTTATATCCAATTAAATGCAAAATACATATAAAGCAACCTTTCCTTAAATTTTCCAACCACCACCGTTTCAATACACAGCAAAAGGATTAAAAATACCCTTTTCACCTACATCCTCCACCCTAGTTCCCCACGTTGTTATATCCCACGAGGTACTTTTGAAAATCTTCCCAAAACGCATAACAAGAAGTTTCGCTTTTCATATGTTACGGGCCACATATACTCGAACTACATAACGTGTATTAGCATGTGTATGTGTATGTGTGTGTGTACATGTATGCCGGGTAGCGCGCGCGCGCCTTTCGTACACGCGGTGTGTCAGTGCGCCGGCCTAGATTCCCGCGGGTTCAACACTCGCTATCGAGGTGACTGCTGCTCGCTCTCGGCTTGCTCAACGCAACCCAACGACCGACTAAGCTCCCACCGAGGAGCGCAGCCACCGTTCGTGGAACGACGTGTCCCTAGGACCTCTTCCACCGCGCGAACTCGGCCGGGCAAACGCTTGCTTGGCACGTACTTACACGCGAGGGAGCATTTCAGACCTTCGATCCCGGCAAGGGACGGGATGCTGGCTAGACAAGCCGCGAGTCTCGATCGTTTTTCAAGCGACGAAAGGTACCTCGACGATGGCAGGACTGGGAGAGGAATGTTGGATCGCGCTCGATGATCTAGGGAATTTCGTCGGTCGGATGCTTTCGTCCCGATCGGTCGTCAGACAGATTTGTCGGGTTCAAAGTACTAAAGACAGTTGCTGATGTTTGGTACAGATTGAATGCTTCTCGCCGTTTCTATTTTTTCATTTTTATATTAACATCGTGCAACATCGACGTCGATTATCCGACGTAACATGGACCGGTTAAGCGGTTACTCGGATAATACGGAAATTATTAGTCTATTAGTGTTCGTACAATAAAATCGTACAGCACATTTTGATAACGTAACGTTGTATCCGTGCGTAGGTTTAATTTAGTGTTTGATCGGTTAAAAGTTTGATTAGCTGCTTTCTGAACGCTCAGCTATGTACAATCTTGTACTGCTAGTGTTAAAAGTTTGAAAAAAGATGGTAAAGTTCGAAGCATCTCGGATTATACGGAACATCGGTTAAATAGGATTCGGAAAATCGAGACTCCGCTGTATTTTTATCGAGTCCTGCAATGCCGTTTAACGTGCTGTTTGTTTCATTATTTATGTATTTCGTTATGCCTTGCGTTATGCAAGATACCGAATCAAATAAAATTTCATGGAATAAAATTTCTAATAAATGTAACGGTTAGATATTTCTGACACACGTGACTGATAGCGTAGATATAAGAAGGATTCTATTGCACGAGACAAATGAATAGCAAAAAAGTTCTGCAAGTCCATAAATCAAGGAACATTTATATTTTGAGTAGGATTATGAATAGAATTTGCAAGATTAATCGATATTAAAATAGGAGATTAATAAAAGAGCTGGAACACGTGGATGATCGAAGAAAGCAACGCTCGCGGATCCTTGATCTACGAAAGTGTCACGCAACCGGAGAAAGTGGTTGTACCACTCTTTGTCCTTTCGTTCTCGCGCGAAAACACGCTCTCAGAGACTTGCTTAACTCGACCAAACTCTATTCCCACGCATATCCTTACGATCCTTAGCGATCGTCATCTTTCTGCTGACTTCATCCTTACCAAGTCCTCGATCCTGCCCAGCTCGACTTTAACGCTAAAAGTCAACGAAACCTTCCACGCTACAGATCATCGATCACGACTACAGCTCTTCTTATCTAAAATATCCTATCCGGCATCTCTTCAAAAATATCTCAAGTTCCCTTTTTACCTTTCGTGTAAACTTATACTGTATTATACAAGCTGTTACTAAATAACGGCCAGATATTCTAACCGAATGGCTCGCTATTACCTGCTACTATCGCACTAATATTCCTCAGGTTCGACATAACAAATTTCCGCACGTTTCGAATATATACAAAATTCTGAAAGCTTTCAAATACACGGTCTGAGTCTACAATATCGGAATATCTAAACAAAAGAAAAGACTTAGAGAATCTTCCTGGTTGTAATTATACCGCAACATGCAAAATTACTTACAAGATCGCATCGTTGCAGAATTAAATTAAACGAAAAACGTCACAAGGAAAATGATAGAACCACCAAATGTTCTCGCGACGTTGCGGAGTAAAACGTTTCAACTAAAGAGGGCAGTATAGTCCATCAACCTCTGTAGCGATTATCCCACAAAAGAGCGTGCGTAGAAAGCGAAATGATGGAAGATCCGGGGCAGCAGGTAGCCGAGTGTGTAGCTCATCAATCGAGCGAGGCTAGAGGAGAGGGCCGATCCAGTGACAAAGCGGGATCGGCGTCGTGTGCACGAGAAACTTCTGGAAGGCAGCGAAACTGAACTACAGTTACCGGACCGGTTGCACAACACACGGAGGCCGGCTAACTCCTCGCGGTGCAGCGACCGTTCGAGGACGCGTTTCGACCAGTTCAGCGCGTGCTGTCCGCCTACTTTTACTTTCGTGCGCGTGCAACGTGTTCTGCCACCGATATACGCAGATTACGGGACAACGCAGGGATGACGATTCGATCCTGGACCAAACGCTGATTCTGGTTTCTAGTCGCGTAACGATCGCGGAACGATCCTGTATAGCACGGGCCGTTTGCTTTGGATTTCCGTTACTTTGGTCATCCATCAGGGTCTAGGGTAGGAGGTATAACCACGTTTCGTGACGTTGAATTACAACGAGACAGAGACGCGTGGGATCCGGCGAGCTTTCAGGCAACAATCGCGTCACGGAATCCTCTGACTTTGACGTCAACCGTGCCTCTATTCAGATGGACCATCGAGCGTTACGTCGTTAAATTTTCGTATTGTTTAGCGAGACAATGGCCTTTGAAACGCCTCGACCGATGCTCTTTTACACGGGGCTAATCCTCGCTGAAATTCATTAGCCTGATGGACATGGGTATGTGGTCCAAGACGAGGATCTTTTCGACCGATCAGAGTTTAGTCGCGGTAACAAATGGGAACGATCGACAAGTTAGACGATTAGAACATTAGCAATTGTATTTTTATTGACTATTATTATAAAAACAATTTTCGACCGAAAGTTTCTATTACTTGTGAGTAATCCTCGCATGTTTATAAATATAGAAATATTTATGTGAAAATATTTCTGATGTAGGCAAACGAGGAAATTATGAATGAATGATTGTGACTGTCGACCTCAGAATGGCTGAATTATGAACATAAAATTATACAGTAAGGATGGAAAATAAAAGAAAATAGGAGTTTCTAATAAATATAATGCGATAAGTATTTGCTTGGATGTAATCCAATGGATTACAGTTACAAACCTCTAAATAGAATACTATTATTATAATAAGGTATAAAGTAGTCGCTTATATTATAGTAAATATAGTATAGTATATATAATATCTGTTGCAGGAAGCGTTAACCGATTAAATACAAATAATTTAGAAACGAAGAAAAGTAAATTATTTCTATACCGTAAACGAGAAACAATAACACAAACTAAAATAAGTCGTTTCACTTTTATTTTTTAAAAAGAAATGCGTCGTCGATTAGAAGCTACTGAAATTTCTTAAAAAAAAAAGAAATGAGATCGGTTTCTGAAACATCGACGTCGTTCGAGTCGGATGGAAAGCTGCAAGTGGAGGAGACACGGCTTGAAGAAACGAGAACGAAAGTAAAAATCCGTCTCCGTTGAGAGTCACTGGCTAGTGTGTAATAGTTTCGATCGAAAGGAGGTTACGGAGTGACTGAACTTTGGCTTCGTTTGTGTGCGGGACAACGTACGAGTACACACGCGCACGGCCACGCGTTTAGCAGTCACCAACACACGGATCGTAAGCTAACGCTAACGTATATACTTACACACGGGCGACATCATCTCAAAGAGCACTGCTTGTGCACGTTGGTGCATTGAAATCACTATAGTTTCACGGGAATCCGCGTCGAGTCGCCACTAGACGCGATGAACCCACGCGGCTCTCACTAATCTCCTCTATACTTCGCTATGCGTTTATTTGAAATTTTAGAATTAAACGTATCAACGACTAGCGCATGAAAATTGTACCACAGATGCGAAAGCAATTTTTATCTGTACGTTTGTAAAAATTCTGAAAGAATCCCTCCGAAAGGGACGGTTTTATTTATTTGTCTAAAAAGCTACTGCGATAATTCTGGCTATTTTGGTATTTGTTAAACGAATGCTTTTTTTCTTTCTTATAATCGATTAATCGATTATAAGAATTAGAATTACGTTTGTTGTATTTTTATATCAAAATGTATGGTTGACGAAGTACAATTGAGCTATTATAATTTTGTACTGTGGACTCGTTGATCAGTTTGTATCAAAGATATAAAAAAGTTTCAAGTTCCCCATATTTCGACACCGAAGTTTAATATTCCTCGAACTCTACTCATTTAAAAAATACCATTTTTGAAACACTACAATTTCTAGAGGATGAATCAACAACTCGTTCCAAATTCTAGAGCGAAGGCAATTTTTATCTGTACGTTTGTAAAAATTCTGAAAGAATCCCTTCGAAAGGAACGGTTTTATTTATTTGTTTAAAAACTTACTGCGATAATTCTGGTTATTTTGGTATTTGTTAAACGAATGCTTTTTTTCTTTCTTATAATCGATTAATCGTCCTGAATTAGAATTACGTTTGTTGTATTTTTATATCAAAATGTATGGTTGACGAAGTACAATTGAGCTATTATAATTTTGTACTGTGGACTCGTTGATCAGTTTGTATCAAAGATATAAAAATGTTTCAAGTTCCCTATATTTCGACACCGAAGTTTAATATTCCTCGAACTCTACTCATTTAAAAAATACCATTTTTGAAACACTACAATTTCTAGAGGATGAATCAACAACTCGTTCCAAATTCTAGAACGCCCCTCTCCTTAGCCATCGCTCCTCCAGAATTAACAAAGCTACAAAGTAGATTCAGCCACTCGTCTACGGTCGAATGTTTCGGAAATCGAAACTGATCCAGCTATCGCTTTTACGAATTTCTGAATTTTTATACCACTTTCTAGTGCTTTCAATGCACATGGTTAGTGGCTGACTTTTAAAAGGTCGAACGACTTGTCATCGTCAGATCGATCCTCTTCCTACGTTCCTTTCAATTACATTTTACTGCGTTCGTTCTGCAGGAAATTCTGCAAGCCACTGACTATTTTTTCTATTTAATCGTCGTTTGGAAAACGATGTCCGTAAAAATCGATCGTCTTCTCAGCTTTGTGCGGCGATATCCCATTACGTTGGATGTAACGTCTCACGCTGTGACTGTCAAATAACATTAATCAGTAACGTCATTACGATGGAGCCGATCAGGTTGGCTTCTGCCTGGCTCGTCCCACTCTCGATTTCCTTCTCGTCGAATCAACGTACGGAGATATCGGGTGGACAGAAAATGCGCGCGTCGACCGACGCAACATGGGACAGCTGTTCGCGGAGAAGTGAAAACTGTGCATTCGCCGACGACTTTCACGTCGTCGAGCCGGCGATATCGCGCGAGTCGAGTAGACAAGAATGTTAGCGTCGGACATTGAAGAAAGCGAAACCGCCCGTTCGCCGGGTGCTCGACTGTATAAAGCTGCTGCTGCTGCAGTTGCCACACGATTCGTAGCAATGCAGTTGCGCAACCCACTTTTGCGGTAAGGATACTTAATCCGAACGCCTACCCTCTCACTTCGAGCAACAATACGGAAAGCTGGTGCTGCAAGAACATGCGTTGACCGCACGAGAGAGATTACTATATCGAACAACAACCCTCTTTGATTTTTATTCGCGTTTTCTTTCACCGAATTTCGATCGGACCTTTATTTTATATTTTATCGTTCGTGTTATCGAAACCTTAAGGGATGTTTCAACGTTGAAATATCACTAGACGATCTAAATTGTGTTTATGAAGAGATGCATTTAAAAAGCTTTTAAAATACACGTATTGCGTTATATGTAAAACATTTTAAGATTTCATTGATATTCCAATGAGATTCGCATCATCGAGATCATATTGGTAAAGTTTGAAACGAAATTGAAGGTGTGCGAAGTAATCGGTTACGTAGTATATTTACAAAATATTCGAACTTTCTATCATAACATTCTATTCTTTTTTTTAAAAACTAATTCAAAGTTTGAAAGCCATCGAATTTTTTCCGATCTCTAGAAAGCGATATGAATGAAAATTTGTCCGCAAAACATCTCATTCATAAATTTCCAAGGCAAAAACATTGCATTCTCCAACTAGGAAATTTATAAACAAACTCGTAAATAATTACTTGTTGATCGTTAAAAACCGACGGGGTTGAAGAAGGTAACTTTCGTATCGAGTAAGCGAGGCTCACGAGTCGTTCGCAAGTAGTAGGTGGCAGTACAAGTCAGACCGCGTTCGAACGAGCGGCCAAATAGAAGTTAACGACTTTGCCGACAGAAAGAGCTAGCATCGCGTCGCTGTCTGACATCTGCTGACCGCGGGACGAATCGCGAGACGCGGGTCACCTTTGCAACAGGTCGCACATGCGCCAATTTCGAGACACGTGCTCGACCTTTCTGCCCCGTGTCAGCGCAACATTAGCCATAAATTTGATTTCACGTTCATTGATTTATACGAAGCACGGCGCAACTTGGGGCTTCGTTTAAGCAAAAACTTAACTTCCACCGCGTGATAATATCTTTATGGAGGTTCTACGATATGGCTTAACGACTTTGTGACGCTTTAACAGGGAAGAGAGCTGATACTCACCAAGAGAAAAGATTTCGTAGAATGTTAAAATTCATGGATTTGGACTTACCTGAAACAAAAAGATAAAATTGATATATTAGCAACGAGATAAGATAAGTTCGACTTATTTTGGAGAAGAATTTAACGTATTCTTACGATCCTTGTCTAACATTCTAAGGACTTTTGTTTTTCTTTTTGATAATACTTCTTTTTTTCCTTATTTATGAACAATAGGAACACAATTTCCGAATGATCTTCTAACAAAAGTTCCATTCGTAAAGAAATCCTTCGAAAGAGAAAACGAAGATTGAAAATTAATAAACGGTCGTTAAATCGATAATCCCATTATCGTATCACTCGATTACGTTCAAAGAGGTTCCCCGAAAGAGAGATGAACGAATTTAAAGTCTAGATAGTCCGCAAATGAATAATTCTATACACATCGTGCGCGATTCCATTCAGAAGAATTCGCAGAAAGAGAGGAACAAAGTGACGACGAAGCCAATAATAATTTCACTGTCACGTTACTTGATTCCAAAGAAACCGTGCGGAAAGAAAAGTAAAATTACTCGGAAGCTTCGATTCCCAAACTTTCCAACATCGTCATCGATAATAAATTCTATCCGCCCTCGTCCCCACCTAACCCAAACGAGAAAACCAACCGCACAAAGGAAAAAGGTACTCGAACGAATCGTTAAGAAACGAAGAAAGAGAGATACTCGAACGAGTCGATTTTCCCGAAAACGACCGCGACGACGAATTGATGTTCGCGAACGATCGCGCCAAGGGTGATTGACCGGGCGTCCACCCCGTACGTTTATATAGTTGCAAGCCGTGTGTCCGCACAGAAAGCGCACGAGCAACTTGACCAATGCGAGTCGAACGAACGAGTGCAGGCTACGTCTAGTCGGAGAAGGACGAAACGATGGAGCGATCACGCGCGACGCTATCATCTTGTGACGAGCGTTGGGTGCCGACGAAGTCAGCAACACCGTGACGCATCAAGGGAGAGGAACGAGAGGGAGAGTGTACTTATCCGTACATAGTAGAGCAGTGAGCACGATGCGTGCAGACGTCACTGTTGCGTCGCTTGGTCTAGGTTAGGGACGAGGACATAAATATGACGAACGTGGTCCACGCGTGGCAATCGTCGAAATTGAGAGAATGGATCCAAGGTCGAGCGAAAGATTCGCTCGGAGCGTCTTAGGGGATTCGACGGAGTGTAATGGAGCGTAGTTCGCTTTAGATCGTTTGGTTTCTTTGCGCTCTGCACCAGAGATTTCCGTGATTTGTAGCAGAGAGAGTAATTTATTTGTTTGTGTAAACGATGAGTTTGAGAAGCTTTGGTCTAATTCGTTCGCCAGAGTTTGTTTGAATTACTTGGAAGATTGAGTCGGATGAGATTCCCTTGAGATCGATGTAAAATAAATTAACATTTTAACGTTAACACTTCATCGAATGTTCAGTAGCATCAAACTATAATTGGCTATGTGATATATAGAGATGAAATATAACTTTGTCTGAATGTCTATTATTCGAGAGCTTAAGAAACACAGAATAAGTCCGGCAGACGTTAAACCGAGTTGATCTGAT
Source organism: Bombus fervidus (assembly GCF_041682495.2). NCBI lineage: Eukaryota > Metazoa > Arthropoda > Insecta > Hymenoptera > Apidae > Bombus > Bombus fervidus. The sequence continues at coordinate 8,617,829 of NC_091530.1, read as the reverse complement.
CAAATAACCTGGCCATCTCGAGCAAGAACCCTCTTGAATCGTTAATCAATGCCTTTCAAGGACTCGTACAAGACGATTATAAGCCAATAATCCGGCAAAATCCGGACCCTATAAATGTGTACGTAAAAGGAAGTTTCCCTTAAACGTTCGTCCTTCGCTAAATAATATCTTATCGGAACTGTTTCCCTAAAATGAACTTCCTGATTGCTATTACATCGATGAAACGGAACTTGGCCAATTAGTTCGTTCGTAATAGTCGAATAACAAAATTCCAGACTCGATTCATCTTTAACGATCATATTATACAAGTTAATTATAATTACTACCTCGATAAAAATTCTAATTAAACTCGACGTACGAATTTAATGGAACATGATTAGCTCCACATCCGCTCGTGTCAGTGTTTCGCAAATTTGATTTGCACTTCTACCTTCGCATTTTCCTCCTCCGCTACGCTCCGTGTTTCAACGTTATTTCCTAAGCCCTAAAGTTGTTCGCCGCAAATAGTTGTTCGTCTACTTGTCATCCGTGCGTATACCGTTCACGTTTCTACCGAAATACTCGAATGTACAGGATGAAATATTTTTATAAATTTCAAGAACTGTTCGTGAGTTAATTAGAAGCTGCGTTTGCAATAAAACATCGCCTACAATGGTCACCGCATGATCGCGAATATTTTGCGAGCACCGTCTACGAACACATTTGCTAATAAATATCTGAACGCCTATATTTCAACCCTAAATCCACTTCCAACAGGATATCTCACAAAATCGTTGGAACAGTCGACATGACCTAACGTTACTAGGAGAAGAAGAAAAACGAAAATTGGAAGATCGTTTGGAAATAAAAGGCGGAATTAAACGCACGGTATTCTCGAGGTCAAGCTTCGAGTATAGCAAGTTCGATTCTCCCCTCTCTCTCTCTCTCTCTTTCTCTAAGCATCCCTAGAGACCCGCCAGGACTTCCAACCCCGGAGACCTTCACCCCATTTAGCCTTCACCGAGCTCGCTCGGTTCCGGGCTTTCCAGCGACTATATATCAGCGACCACGGGGTTCTTCGCCCATGAACTCGTACCTGAAACGTGCGTGCCGCGGCTGAAGCTCGGTCACCCAGCAAACCGGAAACGAGGGTTGCGATACGTTCCTGAGAAAATTGTTTTCGCTCAGGGATGATGGAATATCGAATGAGGTTGTGATTTCATTTCGCTTCGATTGAAATAGAATTTCCTCCTTTTATCGTGGAAGTAGAAAATATTTTAGTTTATCAATTAAATGAATCTATTGTAGTTTTTTCATGTATATAATCATATTAGTACGAAGAATAGTTGATATTAAACTAATTAACAGTAAAAGTCTTTTAGGGATTTATTTTAGAATATTATATCGACTATGTATTATGTAATTATATTGACTGATTGTAAGGTTTGCATTGGTGGCATGTGGAATGATATAACATTTAGTAATAACGTTGTATTAAGATCGATAATAAAGCGGTTAATTAACGACACGATATGACGTTTGACTTTCTCAGAAATCGTGATACTTTAACAATCCATAAACGAGTTGCTATGTTCTGAATTAGTGTCGCAAGTATAGCACGCATTCGTGACACGTGTAATCGAATCTCCACGTGGCAACATACAGCCAGTACTCTCGCGTCAAGATACAATTTTCACCGTTTGATATGTTATTCGTGCTAATTTCATCGATGTTAAAACACAAACGAATTTTTAATATATATATACGATTGGTGTATCCCTAAACGTTCAACGTACAAACAATTACAATTAACGGAATATAAGATAATTTTAACAAAAATCTTCGTTAACTTTGCATTAAAATATCCTACAAGCTCTTCGATATTTGCGTAAAAAAGGAACCTGGAGCTCGTGATTCTGGCACATTTGCTAGTTCCAGTAGGTAATACTAAACAGCCTCGATAAACGTTGAGAACTACTCACCTAGCTGACCAAACTTGATTACCCAATTATTATCCAAGGGACATAAAGCAACCCCAGTGGAGGGAAATAAGGCAAAGTCAGCGGAGAGCAACGCGGAAACAATAAAGCTCTGTGATAAAAGCTCGCGATAAAAGGGAGAGACGAGCCAGTTTTCGGATGAGACGGGCGCGAGAACTCGCATTATCACCATATGGCCTTTCGAGATTGGCAAAGATACCGGAAGAGAGGGTACTCGGCATTCCGGGGTTGATTGCGCGGGACAAGGTCATCGTTGCCCTGACAACGGAAAGCGGCACGTGCTGCCTACGTTCCTCCTCATCCACTGACCCCAAACCTAACCCAAACCGATCGTCACTTTGCTGATCCTCCGGGAATTTGGGTTATCGTCGTCCTGTACCCCAATCGAGACAATCGTATCGCGTGTACAGATTTCTATTAGTACGGTCATCTGACGGTTCTATGACGGTCGTTCCTGGGAAGGGGAGAAGAGACGCGAAGGTAGAAGAAAGAAATATTGACGTTCCGTTGGGAAGCTGGGACAAATTTTTAGGAGGATTCTTTGACGTTGGCTGATCTTTGGCAGGACGCGTTATAATTAGATTTGCGAACTTATAAAGAAAGTTAGACATATCTGCACGGAATAGACGGTCAATTGATCGGTCGATCAGACACTTGAAAAGGACTCGCGCGAGTAAAAATGCAAAGAACAAAAACGAAGCTATGCTGGATTTTTAACAAGATCTTTATTTTTGTAGTATTTGACAAAGCATAGACGAGGTTAGAGTGGAATGTGTTCCTTTGAGAAAAAATATTTTAAGGACTGCGGAATCTTTATTTTCTGCTGAATTCGCAATTTACGTTAAGAGTTTCTAAAAAATCTTTGACACAATCGGTAAATATTAACTTTGCGTCTTATTCTTGACCAATGAAACGCTCGTTAAACATAGAACGAAAAGAATTAACGTTGGAACAGCGAAGTAAAAGAATGAAAAATACGTCGGAAAATCCAGTAGAAGGACCAATCGAGCGATTGGATCACGACCGAATGGGAGCGATACCTCATTGTCACCGGCTGGCGTACGATTACTCACAATACCGGAAGCCAAGCTTTCCACGAGAAACCGGATTCCGGGAATGATTGCGCGGGACAAGGACGACGTTACCCTGACAACGGTCACGGCACGTGGATAAAATCCTGTCTTCCTCCTCGCACGTACAAATGATGCACGAAACGATACGAATTCTAAGAAAAGATGCTCTTCGTGTTCGATGTTCCACGACTTGGTAATCGATAAACCGTAGGTGAAATTTTACATTTCTCTAACGTAGGATTTAATCCTTAATTCGTATCGCGACCAAAGACTTACTCAAGTGAAATTTTAACGAAAGACCACGTTTCAAAGTTCAGATTTATCTTTTTGATATTTTATTAGATGAATTGAAACCTGTAATTCGCACGTTTTGAAGAAAGACGTAGTACCCTATCTTTCATTCCCTATCTTAAAATTCGTAAGAATCATTATAATTACAGCGCGGATAAAAACTCACGCATAATATCGTTAAAGCAATATTAAGGAATAAGCAATTAAAGAAATATCGTTCGAAGGTGTAGGAAGAAAAAGAGAGTAAAAGAGCGATGCAATTACTTGATTGCGACTGAGCCTCTCCACACGAAATTCTTCCGAGATTCAACTTACAAATTAAATCTTCAAAGTTCGAACTAATATTCTACGTTTCTTCGTATCAACGATGCTTTTACTTCCAACGCGCCTTCGTACATTTCGTTATTTTCCTTTGCCTTGTAGTTTCCTTAAAGCTCCGTATACTCCATTTACAATCGCAAACTTTACATCTTCCAGTCACATCTTCGAAATCAAAGCGCAATATTCTCCTAAACATGGAAGTAAACGGCGGATTCCAGCAGGCACGGTCAGGGCACGTCGTTTTCCGACTTGGACGCGCCCCAATTTCCAAACTTTTTGCACCCTCGGCGTTCCAAATCACCAAGAGGGTGACGGAAAGAGGAGGACAGAGAGAGGAAGAGCGAGAGACACGACGCGAGATATATTCAACCGCCTGTTTCGTCCCGCCGCCCCTCCAGACGGACCAGCGTAGCCCCTCCAGTACAGATCGCAGTCCCTCGACCCTGAGCAAACCAAGGGTCGCTACATTCTCCCTCTCTGCCTCACTTGCTATCCCTTTTCCGCGACACCCTCAACGCCTTGCGTCTCTGTGAACAAAGACGCTTCCTAATTCGATCGCGACGCTTTGTTCACTCGGCCTAGAGACACGTGCGCCGTTATTCGTCTTTAATTTTCAGCACCCTTCGGCTGTGGTCCGCACTGACAGACTTTTGGGGTGCCTTGCAGTCCCCCTTTTCTTCGCTCGAGTTCCTTCCAGGTTTCTGCTTTGATAATATACGTCGTGTGCTACGTGTTTGTTTCCCCTCTTTTCGTTTTGCTTTAATGTTTGTTTTTAGGTGAATTTAGCAGGGGTTCTTTCGTGAAATCTGCTTTTTTTCTGTTTATGAGATCAGTGATTTTTATACCTACAATTCGCCTAGAATTAACAATCTTATTAGACAATTTGATAAGATTCCACGACAGTAAGAATTTGATCTAGGTAATGGGAACAATACTCGAGTGCGCTTTGGAATTATTTTCTCCTACTTGCAAACGTTCTCGAGCAATTAAAGTAACCATTTGCGATACATTAAACAGGAAAATTCTTCTAAATTTAATAACAAATTATCAAACATCTCGATAAGATCCGATAGTAAGTTCCCACGAAAAACGTTAAATAGAAGTCATCGATCAGACAGTGTAGAAACGCTGCTGCCTATTTGGAAGATGCTGAAACCACCAAACGTTCGCCAGCCGAATCTCCCTGAATCCTAATAATTACCAAACTTTTCGACAAGACTCGTTAACAATCCTGCACAAAGAACCTGAAATGAAAGCCATTAGACGCTTGAGAAACAGTTTCTCTGCTATCTCAAACAGCCTGAAGCAGCCCAAGTAACCATCCACGAGAGATTAACCAGGCGAATCCCTGCGTAGCTTGGAGATGGCCGAAATTTACAGTAACGATTCCGCAATCGTCGCGACGTGCTGGAAACGCGAGAACGCCCCCGGGAGGTAGTTTCGCGAAGCAACTTCGATTTCTCTTTCCACACTTGCACACGTACACGTACACGCGTGGAAGTAGATGAAACGAGGGTAAAAGATGGCGGAAGAAGCCTCGAAAAGGCTCGCGTCTCCGCTCCTTCTTCCCCTCTCCTCTTCTCCTGTTTCCTCTCTCGGCGAGAAGCTACGCTTCCTGAAAATTACCCCTTCGAATTTATTACGATGATCGCAGTTTAATCGCGTTCCACGGCGAAGGAGTGAAGGACACGTCTATGGACCGAGGGCTGCACCCACTTCGGTTTTATGTCGCGCTTTGTGCGTGCATCGCGATACGCAGGCAAAGGCAAACCTTTGTTGAGGATCAGGATCCTCCTGGACGAACGAGAGCGTAGCCTTGAAGGGCTGATTGGGGGATGCATCGTAAACCACCCCATAAAAGCTGCATGCCCGTGAAAGGGCGAGCACGAGCCTAGAGGGCCGAAGGTGGATTTAGGGGTGTATAGGTGTAACCATAGCAACGCACCGTCTACCACGCAATCGATAAAGTGCAACATTCAAACTGCTCTCTATGACATCGTCTGTCTCTTCGACCGGCTTCCTGTATTGTTTCCAGCGAAGCAGGAGGAGCGCCGTGGATCGACCGGCAGGCCAAGAACATCGCGTTAAGGCTAAGGTCAGGATTCACGATTCAGACCACGACGCTAGGGGCTGGGATGTTGCAGTTGGTTTCATCCTTTTGGGACAGGCTTCTTTTTTTTTTTAAGTAATACTGATTAGTAGATAGACTGCGGATTTTTGCGTATTTATGAGAAATTTGAAAATGGAAAACTGGACAGCATACAGTACGAAGAAGATATAAAATGCCCAAAGTGTTCGTGGCTTCTGTTAATGCTTGGCGGGTAAAACGATTTTCCTTTGGATTTATATTTTTTTTAGTTGTGTTCGTAAGTACACGAATCTGAATAAGAAATCCGCAGTCTATTAATAATTAGTCGAATAAGAATGTAGTTATTGTACTGTCATTCTGTAAACGAGATTGCAAATGAGCGAGTTTGTAACTTCAAATATATTAGAACCGAGTAGGCATAGTTGTCCCGGAATTATACGTATCGTCCTAGCAGTTTAGGAGCAGTTGAAACGATGGGTTTTGACCCGGAAGAAAAGCGGCTCGCAAGCTGTTTCATCGACAATGCTAGAGCTTTCGACACGGTCAAACGGATTGTTCTATCGATTTACGAGAACGTCGACTTTCTTAAATATTTCGCTTGACCCAAAAGCTGCGAGGTTAAATCGATTTGTGTAAAACCCAACACACCTGCAAAGAAAGATACGTAAAACTGAAAAGAAAATGGGAATGAAGATTAAAAAAGCAAATCGTAGAATTAATGTGGAAATAATAAAATTGAATAGAGTCCTAATAGAGTCAGATTAGGATAACAGAGTCAATAAGCTTCTCCGAACGAATAGACGGAATGTCGATTTTATTGGAGTCGAGGAAAATCGGAAATGCTATCGCAACCAACATCAAAATCGTCGGAAAAGATGACGCGAGGAAGTTCAGCGCACCCTCATCCGCGACTTGCCCTTCGATTCTCATTCAAGGTCTGTAACGGGGGTGCAGTATACGCCGAGGCTTCGCCGTTTCCATGACGACCGCCACTAAACTACCCTTGCAACGCCCACCGAGGGTTGCGTTTCAACTTTCCACCCTCCGTGTCTCGACCGATCGACAACCGTTCCGGCTGCAACGCCACTGAAAAGAAATCGCACGAATAGCCTCCACCAGTCCTTAGATTGCTCCTAGGCCTGCCGCAATTTCTCGTCTGAAGGTCGCCCACGATCGAATTTGTCAGAAACCCGCATCTTCGGCTTTTCTCCAGGGACGCACCTCCGGAAAATTTGACAGCTTTCGAAACTTAAAACTTCGTGCCGTCTTCTCTGATGCGAAATTTTTCACGTTCTAATAAATAATAGCTCGTACTGCGACAATACGAATTTCGTTTTATTTCTGATCCTCGTAGGTAATTTCATTATTAGGTGGGAAATTTGAATCGATCTGATGCATTTGGTCGTTTTACGGTGAAAGGATTGTCATAGAAATTCCTCGTAGTTTCTTGGGAAACGAAACTGTGGTAGATTCCGTTTTCGCTTTTATCGGGATGAAAATTCTGTTATAATTTTTTTTATCACGGTGGACATTGTATTTAGTGGTTGTTTTACAACGGAAGGTGGAAAGTATTTAACGTAATGTTTGATGCGGTGAAAGGTATTTAGTAGTTGTTTTATAGTTTTGGTTGAAATCGTTAACGATTTCTTTCGAGATTATTATTGTTATTCGAGATTAACGAATGTAATTCTTGCTTTTATATAGAGATCTTTTGTAAGAGAAACGTTGAAGTAAACGAAGTGTTAAACTCTTTTACCGCTTTATGCAATTTTCCAGGTTTCTAGTATAAAGTGTAAACTTCCTATTTCGTATCAAAATAAAAGAGTTGTAAGTAATAAAGAGAGAAACGAAACGTTTGGTGGTTTTGGATAGAAAATATGTATTTTTGAGATCAAAATGAAACTGAGAAATAAAAAATTACGTTGGAAAATATAGAAAGGAAGGAGCTTTTTTCCATTTATATCGGCCGTGAAATAATCGTAAAAATGAGCAACTTTGTAACCATAAAAAATCTCGTTGCACAATCGTTACGACACCAATGAAACGATTATTTACATCGTAATCGAAACGCATCCTGTCAAAAATTCTACCGAATTTCCAGAATCTTTCAGAATAGCCCTGTTGGGAAATTACTTGCAGAGTGCCGGTCTCATTTCGAGCAAATGGTACGGTTGCCCAAGTTTTTGACGCTACGTTACTTTTATCGATCTCCCCTCTTAATGCGCGCTCTTCTTCCTCAAAATCCAGAGTACAAATCCGAAACCTACGATAACCTAACCCTGGCCAGATTCCTTTCGAATATCCATTTTAATAATCCAAATACGTGTGCATCTACGTGCAAGTGTATATACGAATTTACACTTCAAAATAAAAGAAATTGGACGCAAAACTTTGGAAAACTTTTATATGGCATTTAACGTGGCTTTGATTTCATTTGCTCGTGTGTTACTACGTTTCACCATAGTTTAAAGTAAGACCATAAGAGCTAATTATCGGAGACTTTAAAAGAGAAGAAAATGTATTGCATTTAATTGCGACGAGTATTGCAACGCGTGATATTTAAAACCAAGTTCTTTCCAAACTCTATTCTTAGCTCAATCACAGAATTTTCATGTTTAATATATATAAATATATATGTTTAATACAACATATTACGCAACATGCACATTCAGGCGTCGTTCGAGTATTCTTATTCCTTTTCTTACGCATTTCTCAAAGTTGCACGCGAAAGACACATTCAACCAGTTTCTCCGTACAATGCATTCAGTTGAAGCCTGAAAAAAAAAAAGAAAGAAAACGTCCGAGAGATGCGATTGGTCTCTCTCCTGTTTTTACATTGTATCGTGCGAATACCCTGGTCCACTATTTCGCAATTCCGAGGATTTCACGGAGGTCCTTCGCCTTCTTCGAGGGATCGACGTCCCGGTCAGCGACGTAAGCGAGTGCACTAACCAAGGAGTAGGTTATCCGCGGACCTTCACCGCTCGCCACGAGGTCGAAGACCCTACGGTACCTTCGACTGTCTCCAATCGATTCGAGTTGACATGCAAGGGCATCATAAACCAATAACCCGCTATCAAATGGAAAGATTCTATGTTATCAGAATAATTTTGAAGTTTGGAATTTATCTCATCGGATTGAATTTGAGGCCGAAGACCCAATGTTACATTCGAGCGAGCGATAGCAACTGGGAACTGTGTTTGTCGCAGCGAAATTTTACATAATGCCCAATTAACAGAACTTTTGCTGGTAAAATTCGCTTATCTGAACGTGAGTCGTTACGTGAACGAAAAATGACAGATTGTGAGGAAAATTGGTAAACTCTCATTACGTGAACTCCAATTATAAACTGTTATGAATTGTTTGTCCCCTCGAGAAGCTCAGATAAATGGAATTCTACCGTACGTACATTGGCTTACAAATGTGCTTGAACATTTATCATAGAAACCGTTTATGTCCATATTGTATGTGTTACACGAAACGCTTTGAACGAGCATTAGTACTGTAACGAGACACGATTGCCGTGATTATATCGATCAAACTCGAAACGAATCAGATAGCAGCTACGAGATATTAAAAAATATCAGTAAATTGGTATACAGCGTAAGTAACTGTATCTTACGCATATGATAAGTGTTGACTGGTCTGTCACTCTATACGTATGATACTTCGATTATATGACAACTGAAGCTACTTTTATCACGAACGATAAATACCCTAAATAGTCTGAATCGAACAATCTAAATGTTCGAGAACCTTAAACGATATTTTTTCAAACGTACGTTTCATTAACAAACCTTTACACTTGTAACTAGAACGCGTTACATATACGCATATAAATCTCTACTAACTCAAATTCTTAAATATATACTTCGCTAATAAAATTACAAGACATTTCGAAACTTGCTGCTTTCGAAACCGGATCGAGCCAAGAATAGAGGACCAATTTAGTTCTATTAAATATTATCGAGATCCAGAAAAAGCATCGTTCTAATCAGCACTTATCCTTCCTTCTCGAATGACTCTTATATTCATGACCTACGTCACAGAATGAAGATTCTGACGCGAAAGGCGACCGAGCCGATGGAAAGTACACGCGAAAGGCGACCGAGCCGATGGAAAGTACACGCGAAAGCGTACGCGGAGGAAGAAGGCGAGGCAAAAGGGCGGCCTGTGCACCCTAGATGGGGTCCCTGCCCTTAACGTCGAAGGTCGAGGACCTTACAACGACTGAGCTGTCTCCTTCCTTTATTCCTTTCCCTCCCTTCACTGACTGTCCGCGACGCCAGTCCCTTTTTGCGAGCACCTGCCCGATAGACCGGACCAGATGCCTAAGGATCGACCAGTTCAAGCTCGATCTCTCGCCGATAATTCGATAATATCGAACGTATCCTCCGTACAAAGTGCGCACTGTTTGCCCTGAGTCGCGCGAACGACCGCTATCCCTTTTATATAAAGCTCAGGAAATTTTTAGATAAAGGAATCGAGAACAATGATCGGAGCAACGTGGGATTTTTGTAGACTTTAGATTTTGTATGATTACGATAATAAATTGTATCGATTGGTTATACTTAGCAACGATTTAGACGAGTGGATTTTTAGTCGAATTTTTAAGCAACGTTTTACGAAATGGGAAGAGTAATATGGATGATCGAAAAAATAAATAATTCGTGAATGATTTCTACTTTTTTCTTTCTTACATGAAACTTTGGAAGATTGTATGATGGTAAAGGAATCGGAAAATCTGGATTGAAAAATTCGTGAAATGTTTGGATCCTAATTGAAACTAACTTCAGATGCTTTCAATAAGCGGATTTTTAAATTTTTTACAGTTTTAGAAAATGAAAGTACATAAATAATTTGTAGAATAAATGGTTCGTGAATGATTCCTATTCTTCTCATACGAAACTCCGGAAAATTGTATACAGTAAAAGTATTAGAACCTCTATCAAAACCTATCTCAGACCGTCGTGTATCCTAGTAAGAAGATCAGCAATTTCGTGTTAATTTTCACACAAAAAGGAACATGCTCCATAAACAAATAATCAGTTACATTCTGTCGAGGTTGACTGATAGAAGAACGAGTGGATGAATTTGTATTGAAATAAATAAAGGTATAAGTATAAGTACAGTGCATGCTGATCCAGATCCTCACTCCTACAATGTTACAATACAATACAATAGAAGAATCTATGATAGCACGTTCATATATTTGTAGCAAAGGACATTGCCAAACAGTAAACCTTGTAGCTCTAGCTGAAGGCTACAAGAAACAGCGATAAAAATCTACTTATAGCTCTTTTGTTCCTAGACCTTGTAACTCAAAACATAATTTCTATTCAAGGGCACAATAATACGGACCTCTCCTTATTTCGAATTTTTTGTTTCACTAAATACTGTTCTCTTCGTAACAGCGGTGCCCAGGTCACAGATATACAAAAGTAAAGACGTAGAGTTTTTCTTAAAATAATTACTTCGACACATTCAAAACATAATACCATGCAAACCAACGAAATAATCTACTCTTCTCGGACAACAGGTTTCGTCTTAGGATCAGGACAATCGTCTTAGAAGAAATCGAAGGTTTCCATTCGATTCGCGAGTTGCAAGATCGATCGCGTCTGCCGCGGAAAGAATGAGAAAAAGCAACCAAGGAATAGCTGTTCCTTTTACCGTTAGAGTTCGATGGACAGAGGGTGGTATACTGCACGGGTTGCATCAGGGGAAGAGAATAAAGTGAGAAAGATAGAGGCGTGTCTAGGTGGAAAAAGGAGAGTGTCGGCCACTTTGTTAGCGATCAAGCGTTACCGAAACCGCGACTGTATTATACTTGCATAAGGAGGCTTAGCAATTCAAATGCTGGCTATCGGCCGATGCAAATTGCAGCATGCAGCCGAGCTTTATATGTATTAATGGGTCAGTGGCATCGCGCGGCGAGTGTACAGTGAACCTTGCCGGAGCGTTGCACTTTTGCCACGGCCGCGTCCCTCCACTCTGCCGGAGAATCGCCTTAAGCCCGGTTCACATGCCGCCGCGAAATTGCCTTTGTAAGAAAACATTGATGTATTCCGTGGAGCTAATTCGACGGCACGCTGCTGCAAAGATTCTTTGCCTTCTTTAAGAAAAGAATAGAAGTAGTAAAGAAGAAATGTTACGTTGTTAACACGTTGTCACGCGAATTTTGCCTATACTTTACCCAGAGCGTCGCGAAAAATTAAAATATATATATCCACTACGTGGAAACATTTAACTTTTGCGAAACATTATATCGTATTCGCGCACGTTTCTCCGACAATGTACAAACAGTTCGAGTCGTTCATATTGCTAAGCATTTTTCAATCGATTAATCTTATCGTAATTATTCCGGAAGATTTAGTAACGTGGGTCATCGATGATCACCAGACAGTCAACGTGTCATCAATCTTTTTGTAAAGAGATGTAGTTTGGAAGTTACGTGCTCGTGTGTGTAGAACGGTGAAAGTAGGAACAGGAAAATGATCGGTGACAAACTGATCGTTATACTAATTGCGTCGTAAAGAAATGTTTCTTCTATACCGTGGCGTTTAAAAGTGTACTTCTTACGCTTTGAATCGAAGCATTATAAACGTAGAACAGCTTTTAATTTTATTTGTTTGCCATTAGACCGGCTATGCATGCGTTTATTGGTAATTTGACCAGATCGTTTACTTTCTAACAAAACAATGAGAACAAATAAAGAACTGGAGGTAACACGAACTCCTGATTCATAAAGGAATTAAATCATCGAGCCACGTAGCCAGAAAGAAATATTTATTATACAACGGTCGTAAGATATTACAGAACGATTAAATCGGTTAAAAATTCCCAAGAAACCGTGTTGAATGGCGATTGCGAGAAGGGTTAGCGCTTGGAAGCTGGGACAAGGCCGAGGGTGCATCGTCCTATGTACCGGAGGTCTTTGCACTAAAACCTCGGTCGTGCGATGCGCCGCGCCGGTACAGCGCGAGAAATCGTGCTGTAAACAACCGGCTATGTGGGCCAGACGATCTTTGAATGAGCGAACCAGCTACGATCTTAAACATTCTAGAAATAACGCGATCGTAATGTCGCGTTAATGTCGCTTGCGTAACGCGTGACTCTCTGGAATTCTATGAATTTAATCGTAATTTAATAAACTGCAGAGAAATTAAGATTACTTGGTATTAGAAGAGCATACTATGTGCTTACATCTTGCTTCGCTATTACGTTCTTATTCCTAATTATGTTTTCCTACTATGAAATTCTTATATTATACATACAGAATCTAATAACATTAGTTTAATAGTGTCACCTAAGCCTAATAGCAAGTTCTAACAATCTTATAAAATAATCAATTGATTAAAGACATAATACACGATAAACGAACCAATAAATACGAGTAATGGAATTTATTTCTGTATTAAAATTTAATAACGTTGTTTTAATGCTATCACCTGAGTCTAATAGCAAGTTCTACTAATTTTGTAAAATAATCGTCCCATTAAAGGCATAATACGCAGCAAACGTACAAATAAACACGAGTATTAGAATTTATTTCTGTATTAAAATTGAATAATCTCAATTTGATGGTATGGTCTAATGGCGATTTCTACTAAGCTTGTCAAATAATCATTTAATCAAAGATTAAGCACGCGATACAAAAAGACAATAAATACAAGTCATAGAGTAATTTTACAAGACGCCGATGGGATTACGAATGCATCCAGCCAGGACAAACTTTTATTGCATAAGCCATAGAACGTTGACTCGCTTTCGTCGGGATCCTCTTTTTGGCTGCATCTGCAGTCACTATGTCAAGCACGCAGAGAATGAAGATACAAACAGCTGCACATGCGAACCAGAGATCCTCGAATGACCGAGCAAACTACACAGTTTTCTTCTACCAGACGTTTTCTTTTTCGACGTTCAACGTTTTATACGCGCGAACTATCTCATGAAACGTATATGTAGTAAGGTGGGATTATTTGAGTTACTTAAGCTTCAACATCGTAAAATTCAATCTGCAACTTTGCACAGAATAATCAAACCTCTATATTACGAGGCACCAGTTTCTAATATAATAGAAAGAGAAAATATCGCTGCAAGAGAAAATATCAAAAACGAGGGAATTATTTAAATAACCATATGCCAGACTATATGAGTCAGCGAGGAAGTACTATAATATACGAACTAACACAATAGATAAGAGAATAACTTAAAAAAAAAAATTATCCTAATTACTATTTGGAATACTAGCATTAATTGTAGAAGTTATACCTTCGTGGAAAGAAATGACCATGGACTTTCGCGATGTAAATTACCCGAAATATTTCATTTTTTGTTATGCCGCTAATAATATACCAAATAATCAGTTTTTAAATTCATCGCTTAAAAAGTCGCTTATAAATTAGAAAAATTTAGCAAATTACAACGCAGAAAATTACTTAGCTTTGCTCGAATATTCTTCTGTCCCAAACAATTCAATTCTGCTTCCATAATTAATTATCGCGGTCAGTTGACGAGCCCGATATTGCGTTTCGAGTAAGTATAATGAGAAATTTGAAAAAAAGAGGAAGAAAGGAAGGAAACAAAGCGTGGTAAATAAGAAACATCGAAAGTCAAATGACCGCCGATGAAACGAACTTACTTTCACGAGCACGTTTCCTTTTAATTCTATAAATTTCACCGCGGCCTTTGCGAGATTCGTATCGAGCAAAAGAGGCACCTATTACCATGCAAATTTAATTAGGCTATTTTTGAAGGAATATCCCGGGGACAAAGTAACTGGCCCTACTTATAATGTAAATTCTGCCGGTGTTTCGCTATATATTCCTCTCAGCCCTCAGAATGACTTCGTCGGAATTTTTTTCGCGATTTATCAGCGAAATATTATTCACTTGATTAACCTGAGTCCTATTTCGAAGAGGATTTTTTTCGGGAAGAATTATTGGAAAAATATTCATCGAGAATTAAATTATATTTGAAAATACGAACACATTACTATTGTGATTTTCAACAGAAAGTCGACATGTAACTTTTCGATACACTGTTAAACTCTGTCAATCGCAACGACTAAAGTATAAAAATTGTATCACAGAAGAGACGGCATGAAAAGCACACGAGAAAGTACATAGAACGAAAACAACTTTTAATCCAACTTTTAATAAAAATTGTACAAAATTTCTAAAGATTAGAAATTGCTCGTTTTAACCACCCTAGCAATCTTAATAAAAATTTTAAATGATGGAGCACATTATCATACGATGATCAAAAGTCCATTACGTTTGAGAAGTTACACAAAGAAAAGCGAAAGAACGACAAGCAAAAAGATAGGCAAGGAGAGACCTGGCGCAAGAAGAATTCTCGAACGAGCTCCTTTCAACGACAAAACAGCAGTCGACTCACGAAACGTCTCGTCACTGTTCTCCCAATTACGAAACGATTCGGTTACGGCTAATTTGCTCCGGAACAGGTCTTTGCACCGTGAACAGAAGCTTTTTATTTCCTGGGTCCTGAAGCCGGGAACTCACCAGAAAGCTAAACTGAGTTATTATACCGAGTTTAAAAATATTTGCTTCGGTATATACAGTCCGGAACAAATCCACGTGAGCAGGTAGAAAAGTAGATATCACCAAAGTTTCGTTAAACAGGCTTCGTATAATCTTTACTAAATAATCTACGAACCTTATCTCGACCACTATAGGATATATAATGAATCAAACTTAAGTATAAAACGTTAATTAGTTTCAGTTAGTTAATTAGTTAGAGTGGCGTGCAAAAGTAATCACACAGATTTCTCATCTTATACTTCAAAAACGTTATTTCAAGAAATATCAAGTTATATGATAAAACTACGTTTTGAATATTATAATAGCGTTTATGTGTTACACAATCTTCTTTTACTTATCATACTCTGATACTTATTATTATTTACAGTTCTTTCGGATATCATAGTTCGGAGATAAAGAGAAAAATTTATGTAGCCGGAAATTTTTGCACGCCATCGTATTTTCCATCGTGTCGGACTGTATATGCGGAACCGTTTTCACCAAAACTATACTGTTAGATCAGCTTGATCGTGAACACGGTGCAAGATAAAACGCTTAGGATTGCGTGAAGCATATATAACCACATGAATTTTGTACATTTTCGCGCAACTATCGAGACAATAAATAAGTGGCGGCCCATAAATGTAAGTGTAAGGGGATCGGCATCATTCGAGACGTAAATAGTATTATTGGTTTATGATGCGAACTCGAAAGGCAGTACTGACCTCGCTTAGCAAGGAAACGTCGCAGAAAATTTACGGGCCACCGTGAAAGAATTCGTCCTTGCTGGCCCAGATCTTCACGCTCCACGAACATGAATCTTACGTAACGCGTCTGCTAACGACCGGAAGTGACTGATAGGAACAAGCCGTTACAATAATACTGGAGTCGTTTTCCGGTGAAATCTAAAGTCTTCCTAACCGATTGACCATTTTTTCTTTTTTTTTTTTTTTTCTCTAATTTGCTAACGCGAAGATTTTTTGGAATTTCTCGAAAGGAAATGTTGATTTATAGTTCGTAGTTACAGATGAAAGTACGCGATGATTAGGTATACAATTTTAGGGTGATTATGCAGGTTAGTGACCTTCCCAATTTTCACTCTTTGACCGTCTCTTCTCAGGAAATAATTTTTCCTTTAAATAAAAATACGTGTCTTTAACAAATTGATCGAAACCCAATTCAAATCTAAGCTGACGTTTTTGAAGAATTTTAAACATTGAAGGAGTGAGAAAATCTCCGAGTTGAAAAATATTATATTTGTACTGATTTTTGTCGAATAAGAAGAAATTAACAAATTGGGAAACTTTCTTAATAAAATGATCAAAAGTATTGATTTCCCAAGCTCCTCTGATTTCTTATACTTTAGTGATAAAATAGAGCTTAAAAAAGATGACTAGAATCAGAAAATAAAAATTGGCGAAAGTCATCAAACTACTCAGAAACTTTCTTCCTCGGGAAAAGATCAATGTATAACTAGAGTTAAATTGTTCAAGAAACAACTATAATTTTTAACG
The DNA here is from genome assembly GCF_041682495.2 of Bombus fervidus. NCBI lineage: Eukaryota > Metazoa > Arthropoda > Insecta > Hymenoptera > Apidae > Bombus > Bombus fervidus. Next base: position 8,601,017 of record NC_091530.1, on the reverse strand, counting down.
TTAACGTAACTGATTCGCGTACGTATATAATACACAACGAATATGAAGATGCACAATGGCGATCAACCTCTCTCTCTTCGCGATACTCGATTGTTACCTCTTATTTTCTTTTCTTCCCCCATATGGATCGCAATAATAATAATAGCCGAATCTGGAGCATCCTGATCCCTAGCAAGGATGAAAACCATTTTCTGTTCTCTAAGAAAGATTCTCGAATCGAAAATAAGCAAACGAAGGGAAACGAGTTTATCCGTGTCGATCGGCGCCACCGTGAAAAGGGTTTCCGAATTTTCAGAATCTCGCCAGGTATCGAGAATCATACCTGGAAGCCCACCAGCTGAATTCTGATATATCTCAACGAGCTTCTTCCACGTGTTTGTGTGTCTGCTTCGCTCGATCTTGACGGGATGAAATAACATATTCGTATTGTAAAGAATAGCGCGAGATTTGTGCTTCCTCTTTTTTTTCTTTTTTTTTTTTTTTGGAGGAAAGGGGAAAATTCGAAAGGGGTGGGAAAAGGAACATAATGGCAGCCGATTCTATCCCACGAACGGTTTTTCTGCCGATTAGCTGATCGAACATCATGGGAAATTCTGTGTGGCCTCGTTTCGTAGAATCCTCCGAATTGTGCCAGTCATTTGCCGAGAATACTGTGCTATTTGGTGTGAAGGTGGTTAGACCGAACCTTCCGGTCTTATTTTCAGCAGCGATGTATGATGGATCTATTTCTGTTGATTTTCCAATTGTCATGCTACTTGATGGCTAGAAGGGAACATTTTAATACGCTTACATAACGAAAAGAGTGAAGCTTCTCGAAAAGGAATCTTGTTAAACCCAAAGATATAAACGTTTCAAAAGTAGCTGATAAATCTGACAAATTGAATAGTGAATTATGAGAAACAATATTTTTGAAATACACAAACGTGAGAGAAATATACGTGTAACATTAAAGTCATGTAAAAAGAGAGACATTCGTAACGTGAAATTGGTCGATGATATATTCAATTTCGAAACCGTACTTCCGTAAAACAAAAGATGACTTCTGCGATCTTTCATTTTCATTTTCATTTTCATCACAAAGGATATAACCTAGCAAACACGAAGATGGTACCCCGCTGGGGGTAGCCACCTACATGCTATATTTTTATTTTTATTTTTTCTTACTCACTAAGATATAATATTTTACCACATGACGTTCTGGACAAATTGTAAAAAAAAACAAATAAATAAATAAAAAAAATTTTTTCATTTTCTTGTATTACTTGAGAAATATGTAACTTTATTTATATTGAGGCTGAGGTTGAAGAACGAATGGATGAATTTGCAACAGAAAAGTACATTGAAATAATTAAAGGTATAAGTATAAGCATAATGTATGCTGATCCAGATCCTCACTCTACGATGTTACAATACAATACAATAGAAATATATTTATAGCAAAAGGACATTATCAAAAAAATTAACCTTATAGCTTTGACTAGAAGCTACAATGAATACAAATAGAAATCTGTTTATTAGTTCCTTTGTCCCTAGACCTTACAACCTATAACATAATGTATATTTAAGGGAACAATAATATGCACCTCTCCTTATTTAGAATATTTCTGCGTAATAGCAGTCTCCAGGTCACGGATATACAGAAACAAAAATGTATATTTTTTCTTGAAGTAGTTACTTCAACAATTTAACTACTAGTTTACCGTAGTACCGCTTAGTATTGCAATTATTATTCGCATTACAATTATACAATTTAAATGTTAAACGACAGAAATAATATGCACCTCTCCTTATTTAGAATATTTCTACGTAATAGCAGTCTCCAGGTCACGGATATACAGAAACAAAAATGTATATTTTTTCTTGAAGTAGTTACTTCAACAATTTAACTACAAGTTTACCGTAGTACCGCTCAGTATTGCAATTATTATTCGCATTACAATTATACAGTTTAAATGTTGAAGGACAGAAAATTATTTATTTGCCAGAGGCAAATCTAATGATGAACAGTATGTAGCATAAATGTAATACACCGGAAAAAACTGGTAATAGTATTTCGTCGAACCCAACTCAAGCTAACTTAACTTGACAATTGCAAATATCTGCGGACTATCCTCTGTACCCTCGAAGCTAACCTACTGCGCATCGAATTTTCCCTCCATGCGGATATAATTTACAATGCTCCTCTTTCTCGTGAATCTGCTCTGGCCGTTTTAAATATTGAACTCGTTCGACGAAACCCTTTCGTAAGAGTCGTAAATTTGCCGATGATTTCCACGAGTCGCGTGATTTACTGCGTCCACAAGTTACTCCATATTGTGTTCGTCTATTTAAAACAAGCGTTGCCGAATTGAGAAAATTGCGACTGGCATTGAACGGTTCAACCCTTCCTTGTCAACTTAACTGTAAATTAGACAGTTGAACAATCTGTTTATTGCAGCAGAATTGCATGAAAGGAACGTTCTAAAGCCTTGCGACAAGTAAACGTAAATTTAGCATAGAAAAATTGCACCGGTATCAATTACACAGCAGTTTCTTTAACTCTTTCGTGACGTTTACAAGGAAGTTCGGAAGATCAGGTGCTGTTTGCATTGGTAAATGGACAAAGTTCAGTGGGAAACAGGGCAAGACGGGTAGTTGACTTTCTTGGTGGTTGGTTGGAGTGGTCAAGGTCGGCATTGCCAAACAGAATCGCTTCCTTGTTAATTCCCAGAAGGGCAAAGAACCTTTAAACGTCGAAACTCTAAAACGTCCACCGTGACCAAACATTTTTGCGGAAGGAATCAAGTTTTGTCCGTGCTGAAGTACTCTAAGTTCGTTTTCTACCCTCGAATTATAGGGTGACGAGATAAAAGTAAATTACGAATCTGTAACTTATCCTCTACGTATTATCGAATTTTGGCGACAGTTGAGAAAAAAGAAAAAAAAAAAAACGGTACAATATCGAAAAGCTTCAATTTGCTTCTGTTTTTTTAATTATCTGTCAACTTGATTTTGCATGTTTTAATACTAAAATTGCCTACGACTGAATTATATAACTTACCAAAAGAAAAGAAAAATATGTAATTATAAAACTGAAACATAAAACTTACGAAAGGAAAGGAAGAAGTATACAATGTAAAAAAACAAACGGACAATCGTCCATATTGGAAAACCATAAAAGTGCAACGTAGAATTTACAGAATTCTAAAATCAACGGGATTATTTTATATCAACTATTATCCAAAATTGTTCTTCGGATCTTTCTTCGTAAATCAAATAACTGACATTGAGTAGAATACTGGTACAATTACCGACGTAACAGGTTTGTCGAAGTTAGAGCGAGTAAAACTCGTTCGCGGACTAAGTTATTTCGTAGCAAATACCACGTTGGATTGACAGAAACGTGTCTCGATGCTGCAAATGTCATTCTAACCACTTTCTCTGAGCTTTCCATCTCGTCTCGATTGCAATTGATAGTTGGTTCGATCTCATTAAGCAGCGCAACTAGTTTTTTTGCTGCTGTTTGATACACGATAACGCATAAATTAACTTCCATCTATAACCGTAGAACTTTGTTAAATATCAGCTTCCTTAATCGACATGGAGCATTTCCTTAATTACACAAGCACAACTGATAATCAGTTGCGAAGTAGTTACTAGTTTAGATTTCAAAAAAATTCTCAGGTTTTTACAGTGTATAATTTCCTCGTTTAATATCAGGGCTACCGACGACTGTGATTATAAAACTTTTACTACAGAAATTAGAATGTAAGCAAAATATAAAAGAAACAAGTCATATAGGAAAATTCTGTCGAATTCTACTTTATATAAATACATGTAATAAAATATAAATATATAAATTTAGGAATCTAGAAAATCTAGATCTAGAAAGTAGCATATCGTATTAAATTAAATATTACAAGATATCCATCAAATGTTCAAGCAAAGTAAAAACCAAAATAGAAAAATCACTTGACTTTTATTACACGTAAATATATGACACAAAATATAAATATGAAAATTGAAAAATCTACAGACGACACCTATCCATCGATCTGTATGTTGAGAAAGAAGAAATAACGAACAGAATAAAATACAAGGTAAAAAGACACTACATAAAATCTAAAAAAAAAAAAAAAGAAAACAAAGTCCAAATATCATTGAAAATCGGGAGGAAAATAGATTTGCAAATGTGCGCCTCTGGACCGAGCATTCCGCGAGGAAAGTGAAACGGAAATGCGGCACAGCCGACATTGGTGTGCGCAAACACGAGGGAGCAAAAGAGCGTAAGCTCGTGGCCGAAGTAAGAAGAGCGAAGCAATAGAAGAAGAAGAGTTCGTTTACCCGCGGTTATCGCAACAGGACTCTTTGCAGCCGTAATCGCTACTCTTGTCTCGCGAGCGATACTTTTTGCCCACCTCCAGGCCAACCGACGTACTCGCGAGCCTCGATAACGGGCGAACCATGACGTTCCAGCCGTGAACCGAAGACAATTCCAACTACCTAAAATGAATCATCCGATGGAATCCTTCGATTTACAGTCAGAACTTCGAATCGCTTCCAAAAACGCATCCCCCAGGTTGGATCGTAAAGTCTCGAATCCTGGCGAGGATTCCTGGCGCTCTATGAGAGCTTGGCTAGGGTGGAAAAAGAGTAACGGCCGGTCTGCTAGAGGAGGATATAGTGGAATGGAGTAAAACGACCGAGAGAACAAAAGGATCGACGAAACAGGCGGGCAGAAAGAGATTCATAGAAAAAGGTGGCAGAAGAAAGAGTGGAGTAGAGAAGAAAGAGAGGAGGAAGGAGAAAGGAGGCCACGGGGGAAGGTGGGACGTCCGAGACCCAATAGAAGACCAAAGAGAAGAAAACGCGACGCGGGGAAGAGAGCAGCGATGGAGAAAAAGAAAGCGAAACGGCGCACGGAGCGAGAGGAGAAGGTTAGGAGGAGAGAAGTGCCGAGGAAAGAGAGGGTGGAACACGAAGAAATCGACGGAGAAGAGGCCAAGTAACGGAGAGGATACCAGCGGACGACAGAGAAAAGACTAGAGGGTCCGTGACCGAGCAGGATCAATGCACGCCATGGACCTTGAGAGTTCCTCCGCCTCTCAGCCTCCTCCTCCATGTTATCCATCGGGATATCCCCCTCCGTGGATCTTGCGCAGCCCTTGCAGCAAAAGTAAGTAAGTACGATGGAACGTCGTCGTCGTCTTCGTCGTCGTTGTCGTCGTTGTCGTCGTCGTTGTCGTCGTCGTCGTCAGTGGAACGCGAGGAAGAGAAGGAAGAGGAGGAGGACCGTGACGAACGAGAAACATAGGGATGGCGAAGGCGGGGGAACGGGAGAAAGGTGCAGATTGCATCGCGCACCAGTATTGCCGGGAACACGGACGACACATAACCTCACTAACACACTTGTGGCTGACTGATATGCAGGCCGATGCACCGTGGTGGCCCCACTCGGGCCAATGCTCCTCTCTCTCGACGGATCGGTTAAACCCCCTCTTTCAGCTCGACCATCGGATACTCTTCATCCCTGAAACAACGGCTAACCCGAATCTGGAACGATCCTTAAGTGATCGATCGACTTTCGCTCTAACGAATCATCATTCAGATTCAGATCAATTTGTCGGATTTATTTATGGACTGGTGTTTTTAACAGAATCTAATGGAATTTGGCGAGAGAATTTCGAACGAACGAAAGTAATAGGATTCTTTCGAGCTTCGTATAAAATTCTTCGAATCGTTGTTACCCACCGTGACACCGAAATAGAAACCGAAAATAGAGAAACTGAAACGTCGAACGAGGTTGTTTGCGAATCGATGATGCAAACTTCCGTCCACGGGAGCGTCGAAAGTTATAGGGCAGCTGCGATCGCAACAGGTCAACCCTTTCGAGCAGCTTTAGTCGAGCGCACCTCCCTAGCCTTCTACAGCTGGTATTTACGTAAAATTCACCAAGAATGACCGAATACGCCTGATGATCGACAGCTGCGTTCAAGATCGGTCGAAATAGCATGCACGTTTATGGGCAAAGAAATATTTGCATCTGGTTGACGCAGGAAACGTCGCATCAAGTCGACGATATACCCTTTAAATCCATTCCTTTCATAGCTTTAACCAACTCTATTCACATATTTTCCAAAAACTTTCGAAACTCGATTGATCTATAGACGAAAACGATAATTGTGAACGTTGGTTCAGAATTTCTGCCATTTTACGCAACACGAGTGGACAGATGCGGATTACCGATCGCCCTTTGTCGAACTGCAAAGCTTTCAGAAAAACCCTTTTATGTAACTTTCAACCCCGGAAAGGGGAAGCCTGCAAACGTTGCGCGATGCATCACCGTGCGAATGAAAGGGCTTCGATTTTCAATCTTTTGGGGAAAAATGGTCAATGGCGATGTGTTACCGAATGGTCGTGTGCTTTTGATTAAAGATCTTTTCCAACCAACTAATCAACCGACTGGAATTGATTTTTATATTACGTGAAATCACCTTTTCAGGCGCCAGCTCATTTCGGAATATTTATTAGAAATGAAATGGGAGCGCAACATTGGCAAGAAAATATACTAATACATACTAGAAGATATATTTTTAACGTTCATGATCTCGATCCTTAAAACGATTATGTAAAATCTTCTAAATAGCTGCTGTAAGAAAACAAAATTTTTTTACAATCCCAGCATCAATTCCTACGTCGCTTTTACCCTATTTCTTTGCTTTTACATCAGTTTCCAAATGATTCTAAAATCCATCCCTACAACAATCATTGCCCTCTTCTACAACGATAGGAAATCTTCTAACTCGCTAAAAGCAATCCATCGTCGATCTATCTTCTATCATTTCTTTTTATGCCAAAGCTACTAAATCACGATAAATGATAACATACTTAAACTGTGGATTCGAAACTTTAATTATAAAAAAAAAAAAAAGAAGCAATAGAAGATTGCAGAAGAACATCTTATTTTACAAATTTCTGCAGGATTCTACAAGAAAATCTGATCCTTACATACTTTTATTCATCGCTACGACCAATCATTTCACGATCCGTAACCATCTCGAATCTCGAAGAATTCGACGCACGCACGTGCGTGCCTGATGGCAGGTGCAACTACGAGCTAGCACCAGTACCAGCACGCGTGTCGATCGAAAAAGGCCGCGAGGAGGAGAGGGCGTGTTCGAATCAAAATTCGATCCTTCGCGTAACCTTCTGGCCGGTTGATGCACGGCTCGTTTTCCCTTTCCAACCGGTGGATCCCCCTTTCTGCTTCTTTTCCGGCCGCGCGTCACAATGAGAAGCGCGCGTGACGAGATGCGGCGAACAGCTGCGTCCAGACACGCGTACCACTTCGGTATTATGCAACTTGTAGAGAACACCCCTTATTATGCCACGAGCAAGGCTCACGGAAGCTACCAAGGTCTCGTGTTTCGCGGGGGTGCGACGTGTGCAACGTGTAACGCGATGCAGCAGGATTACGACTTCCGCGTGTCGATCATGATTTCGATAGATGCTCGTTTCAGCGTAGGGGAGAATATTGTCGAAATTGGTAAACACTTGTGGTTAGACTGTGGGATTTTACGTAAAACCTAAAGACGAACGAACGCATGGAACGCTTAGATAGCGATGATTTCTGAATAAAACTTAAAGATGCAAAAAGTGCATAGAATTGAAAAGATGGAACTTGTGCGCAGATTCGTTTTATTAGAGTATTCTATTAGAGTATTCTATTGGAGCATTACACTTTAGGTACTTTGTGCAGTTTTTATATAAAACTTTATACAATATGTAAACGTCTGCATACAAGTGCTGTTGTTTTAATGGTGTTTGTAGAAATATAAATTTACTTGGGAACCCGCAAACTACTTATGATATTGTATATCAAACGTAAAAACTTTTCAATAATTTCAAGAAGAGAGTCTGAACAATAGCGGGCCATAGTTCGTGGTTATTCAGAGAAGGTCGTCGGAAAAGCTTAGTAAGGAAAAAGACAGGAAATTGTAGGATTGTTTCGTCTTAATATGCGGACAGAAGAAAAATTATTTTCGAAGAAATCCAACATTGAAATTTGCTAAAATACTGTTAAGTAATGAAAACACGGTACTTGTCAAAATATCCGTGAATGAATATTAATTAATAGTTCTATTGTCTATATTTACACTATTTACAATATATATTGTACTAAGACATTTAGTGTGCTGTAATTTTGAATAGAATAATTACTCGATGTATTAATCCATTGCTTAATTCCTGTTCAACAACGAAATCAAATATTCCACTCTATACAAAACCGGACACAGGTGATGCTGTTTCGTGAGATTCTCCCTAGATCATGGAAAAGGGGCAACTAAAGGTATAAATATATATTTGTCTGTCCATTTCCCAAAATGCATCTGCATACCTCAATGCAAACAACCCTTCCGGATCAGTTCCCACGGCGTTCGTTTCAAAAATCATTCTATCCTTTACAGGTTTTAAAGGGATTCTTTCCAAACGTGAATAGTCCTATTTCGTAAATTTCTACAACGTGTGACTATCTTGTATATAGGTAACATTAAAGTGTTCCATTTTCCTCCTTTGTTTTTTTAAATCAGAAGAAAAATTTAATCGAATCAATGAAAAAGAAAAAAAGAAGACTATTGATGTAAGATAAAGAACAAAAATTAGTTCGCGTGGCAAACATTCACGAAAATAAACGAACAAGAAATAGCACACTTATTGAATCCGCCTATACATCTGGAAGATCAAAGGAAACGTAAAACGTGACACACGCCGTAACACGAAACCCCTTTACACGAGAGATGGTTTTGCGTAACGGATGTAACATCTCGACACGTGGCTCTTTTACTGTCCGGACAATGGCTACCGGAAGTTGAAAGAAATTCGTCAATATCAGGAAGATATTAAGACCTCTTAAACAACTTGTCATCTGTGAGACCATTCCTGATATAAAAGGAAGTTTAATATTGCAATGAAAATTAAAAAAAAGAAGCTAACTAATAGGGAACACCTTGTAAGATTAAGAAAAAAAATTAGCTTAAAATGATATGGAAGTTATTAACAGATTATTTGAAAATTGAATAGAGATATAATATTCTAACGATATTAAACGATAGATCTATTTTTATAGAAAATCTAAAAGAAGATTTAAGGGGCGGATTTCTCTTTTCCAAAACTTCTGTCGACACCTAGCGGCGACGAAGGGCCACGAAGATTCAGGGCCTAGTTTGGGCCCGTCATGAAAGAGCCATCTGTGTTGTATCCTCGGAATCTTGAAAATTCAGAAAAATCGGCCGGCAAAATTTTGAAAATTTTCGATGTATTCAACGTATCGATCGAGGAATGCTTTTACCTATCGTCTGTAAGATATATCTATCGTAAGATGTTACAGAAAAAACTCGTAGAATATAAATTACTAAAAAATAGAAAGGAGTTCTCAGACTTTTTGGACTGAGATTTTGAAAAATTTTTTTTAATTCCAGGAAAGGACAACTCGTATTATAATTACACGTGGAAAGAAAAATGTCGTTACGTGCCGTAGAATGAAGAGGTAATGGCGCGCTAATGGGAAGACTCTATTAGAATCGAACTGAATGACTCACCGTAAATTACAGGCATCCGTTTCTCATTCACGAGCTCGTACGCTATTCATGCAACCTTAGTCATCGGCATTTATCTCGAGGAGAGTATCAAACACCCACGATGTTCGCGCGCGTATCGTTGCTTAATGAGCCTCGGTTAAATTATCACCTCGTCCTGATTAATCTTTCTCGCTCGACTCGGCCATGAAACACGTCTAACAGGTGCCAATGTTCTACCCACGTTAATTCATCATATGGAATTATTTCATCAAGTATATAATTATATTTGCACGCTTTTTAATAAACTATTTCATATAATTATCTTTTTCGAATTATTATTAATTACCATATTATGCTATATGAGAATATTAACGATTGATAACACTTCCAATATACTGGAGTAGATTCTATTTTTTGAAGAGATTTCTATAATTCGTTCTCCGCGCTAACATAAATACAGGTGGTAATAGTGACTCATTATGTGTAGAAATTTTAATACTCGATGAGATATATTGGTTTCATATAGCGTTAAATCAATGTTTAGTTACCTGCTACTCTAGTTCCAGTTAAAGACATTCTGAGACACCTGTAGTTGATATTCATCGCAGACAGAACTAATTACAGTTACGTGATTCTTCTAACAGCTTGGAGGTAAAAATTAAAAGAAATGTTATCGCTTGCGATAAGCAAGGTATCAACATCATGTCAATAATAGAATTATTCTGTATTCCAGATATTCTGTTTCGACAATTGTTAAAAATATGCACGCGCTTTTAACAATTTAATAATATTTAATAATAATTTAATTTTACGTTCAATCGCTATCATTATAAACCACAAACTCGTGTCCCGACATCAAAGCCTTTCTCGACCCAAAGAAAAGTAAAATTTGCGCCTGAACTCACCTAGTCACCCAATCACCCCATAATCGCGTCGGATCGACCCTCGTTGTCGATCACACTAAATGACCCGGATCTCGTTCGCTTCACCCGGTACCGCCATCCTCTTTTATTAACGCCCTCGCACCGCCCTTAAATAATTTCATCCAATTTTCTCCCTTACTTGCTTTGATTGTGGAAACAACCACCTAAATCAATATCTAAAGAACCATTAAAACGTCCACGGAAACGAACACTTGACTCATTCGACCTACTAAATCTTTCCTCACGGGAATCTTATTTTACCGTTGAGGGTAAAAAAAATCTCTATTTAGGCTCAATACTTCTTTGTTTACCTCCACGAGGATACACATTCGTTATAAAAATCTGCAATATACCGATAATATAAATCTCGGCAGGTGAGCCAGACGCCTCTTCCACTATAGCAACCTATATCGCGTGACTCAATGTCTGGGTCACCGGACTGCAACATACTATCTGTCCCTTAACATCTTCGATAGTCGATAGTCGTCAAACGCATCCCGTTACCGAGCGTCGACTAAATGCAACATCGTCAAAAACATACAGCATCTCTCGACTATTTACGTCATCCTGTGTGATCGTTTTGGGCACTTCGTCATAAATAGCCTGTCACCTGTTGTCCAACTTCTCGGTTCAACTGATTATCATTGGATTGCGATCGGTTAAAATAAAGCCGAATCCATACCTTTTCCCTCCGTACGATCATCGTGGATGATCCATCCAAGGTAGAGATTGACTCGACTTTGAACGAAACGCGGATGAAAAACATGTCACCCAAAGTGAAAGGGTGTAAATTCGGTTCAAGTATTCGCGGTTGCCGCTAAATGACACTACGCGGCGGAGGAGCGCCGCACCGAAGAGGTTAAAAAATCCCAAGTTCACCGAACGAAAACAGAGTCAGTGGCTGAAAATCTCTCAACAAAGCGGTGGCACGTTAACAGCCCCAAAAAGGTAAGAGTATCTTGTGCCCTCTGTCGGTGCATGCACACAGTTCACAAGTATAATAAAAGTAGAGAATCGTACGGTGCATTGCACCCCGTGTCAGACACGGCAGACTGGTGGGGGTGGCAAGAGGAGTGCGGCAGAGGGTGTTGGATCGATTCCGGGCGTTGGCGCCGAGGTCACCGGCTCGCCTTGCTCGGAGTAATGACCCTCACCCAGTGCAGTGCAATGGCATCGTCGTCACCCCTTTCCCTCCCCCTCCTCCACCCTCTTCTGTCCCTCTTTCTCTTCGCTACTCTGACGGTCGTTTTCCCGCCGACGTCGAAGAAGGGGTGAAAAAGACTTTGTGTTCGAGGGGTCGCGGCTCAAGGGGTTAGAGGGTGTCTCGGTGTAGCATATCGGTCTCTCAGGAAGGCATAAACCACCTCGCCAGAGGGTGCAACGGGGGGAAGAAGAGAAAACGGGAAAGAGGGCTATCGTAAAATCCTTCTTTCTCCTCTTTCTCTGGTTTTCTTCCGATTCGCGCGATGAAAAGGGTGCCACTCTCTCTCTCTTTCTCTCTCTCTCTCTCTTTCTCTCTATTTCTCTCTCTCATCATCCCCTCCAATGATCGCACGGCGACGTCGGTGCTGATGAACCCTGGCATCCATCCACTTGTCGGGACCTTAAACTTCGGGGGAGGTCAATGATCGATGTCGCGGCGACGACGTTCGACAACCGCTCCCACCTTGACTCCCGTCGGCCGATTGGCGGTGAATAATTCACCGCCGCGATATATACCGGCCCATCGCACCTGCCGCGAGTGCTAATTTCGCGACGATCGCGTGATGGGGACAGTATTGTTTATCAGAGGGACCGCACGGTATATGAGGAAATCATAGCGCTGTGACTCAAGCTTCTGATAGTTCGAATGTAGTCACGTGTTTCGTTTATTAAACGTTGATTATTCATTAAGTTTGGTAATTAATTAAGTTGTGACTGGATTGCAAATGTTTATGCATCCATAGAAAATCTTTTGGATTGCACAATTGCACAGAAAATGCAAGAACATATAAAATATCGAAAATACAGTACTCCCTATGATATTTAGTAAATGAAACAAGTGTCTTCTTACGTTTTAGTTTTTAAATTATATGGTAAACACAATATATGAATTTGCATAGATATCCGCAGTTTAGATACGACAAGGTTGTAAATATAATTTGTTTGATAAGCGCGCAACGCTGTTTTATGTAAACTGGAAGTGAGTTGACTTATACCATTACGATTTTCTACCTTCTCCTCCTACTCGCTATTCACGATTTTTCAACGCTTTTAAGGGCTCGCTGTTTGTGACGTGAAGCAGATTGCTTTAAATTATGCAACCGTAATGAGAAGCAGGGGCAAGGGGAATTTAGTGAAGATGTATTTATGGTGGGGTTTTGTGGTGCGTAAGGTAATTAGGTTAAGGAAAGAAGGATAGGCGAAGAATGGACCAAGAATGGATCGAAGATAATGATAATATATGGAATATTTCAGCGAAAAATATATGTATTTATACAGTCAGTATAAGAAGAATAGAGTAATTATCCTCAGTATAAGGCGGAAGTAGGTTATATCGTGGACTAAAATTATCATGAAAGTTAAGTTTATATATCGTAAAGCATTGAACAAGTGTACTTATATATATATATATTCTTATTCTTATTATAGATGACCGATTATTCCTAATTATTCGAGCGACTAGTCACTAGTCGATAGACATTTCCTGAGTAACCAAAACAGTGTTCCTTGACCCAATAAAGAATCGTATATACTACCAATAGCAAGGGACCACTACTTAGCTTGTTAAAAAAAAAAAGTAGGCTGGAAATAACATAGAATTAGAAGGAAATAAAAAAAGAAAGGAACGAAGAATAATTATAAGCGGTCGCGTATGTACTAAACCACGTTCAACCAAAACGATTCAATTTTTATATCATATTAACTCAACAAACCCCAATCTCATAAACTTCCATCTAACGATCTCCGCTTCAACGGCCACTAGCACGGCAATTCCGTACCCTCCTTCCCACCTTCCCAATCAAATCATCCTAAAACATCACATGTACCCCTAAACGTCTGTCGTTTATGTAATCCGTATAATTTATCAACAGAACGAAAAGTGCACGACCAGATGACCAATCGAAGGCAAGAGGCAAGGCCGATGGAAGGAGGAAGTTAAGAGGGTGGTGGCGTGTAAGTTCCGAGAAAAGAGGAATCGTGCCTCCCTCTAGGGATGACGAACCGCAATGTCGACGTGACGCGAAGGTGAAGCGGGTTGCGGCGCGACAGGAGCGTACCAGCAGCGGTAGCAAGCGAGCAAGGGGACTAGGTCATTCCCCCTTGCCTTGCACTGCCGAGCGAACAGGGGTCATTGCGAGACACTGAACTCTTCGTATGGTCACCCTTTCCACTGGCGTCGGTTTGCAAGCGCGCGCGCCTCTATTCGAGCGGGTGGAGCTGGCGGAATCGCGGTACGCCGACCCGACGCGTTTTCCGTCAGCAACGCTCTGTTTCTGCGCTTGCACAACCGAGAATAATGTCTTTTACGTTTAGCGACGTTACAGCGTCCCAGTTGATAGGTTCCTCCGCTGTAAAGTCTCGTCCATCTTCTTTTGTTAGTTTTTCTATTTTGTTATTATTTTTTCGTTATATAGATTTGAACGTCGCATCAACTGCACCTGTGTGATTATTAGCGACGACAATGTGCGCAGACAGAGATCTAGTAGTTGGATTTTGCTGAATAACGATATGTCTTGGAACGTTAGGTAATACTTTGCGGACCGCGCTACTTTCCATCTCTCGTTCAATATTTTAGCAGCCAACTAATACAATAACACATTTGCATATATATTGTATTATCGTATACGAAATCGACGACGTCGAGTGAGATTAGTGAGGCTTCTCTGTAATAGAGAGTAGAAAGTTGCAAATAAATGGCAAGAAGTAGATATCGATACATCCGAGGTCTCTTCAAGAAATTCTTTCTTCTAGTTTCCTTCTGATGGAATGATACACTTCGATAAAAATAAATACAAGCAATTTGGTAATAGATGGATTCTGATTGATAACCTTGATCTAAGATGAGAATTTTTGTAGTAGAGTATGGGGTGAAATATTGACGTTGAATGAGAATTGAGGATTTTTGTAACACAGTATGCAATAATTTACCCAGTTTTCTTCACCAAATTTTGTTTGTTTATTTCCTTCGATACGATTTCACTTGAACAAGTGATGGTAATTTTTGTAGCAGGCCATTGGTAAAATTGATAAGAAATTGATGGTTGCATCTACATATGTAGATATGGATTTATGAATTTCTTTCAAGAAGATCTCTTATTAATTAAATATCTACAGGTCGATCCAGTGATTAGATATCATTGAAGTTTACACGAGTAATGTTAAATATTTCGATGAGAAGCAAAATATTAAATTTTATGTTAATGATAGATCTGAAATTAAAAATTTAAATGACACAACGAACACACGTAGAAAAGAATTTCATACAAAATGTACATCCGTGTCACACGATTTCAGAAATTGGCAAGTATTGCGACTTTTCAAAATAAGTCCGTAATATTGTAGGATACGTAAATTACGTTTACACTTATATCTGTATCTGCTCTTGAATAAAAGAAAAGAAAAAAGCACCCAGGAAAATGCACTTTCGGTTTCTTTTCGGAGAATTTCAAATTTGTCCAAATTTACGGCCGTCTATCCTTCGCTCGAGGACAGATTAAAATCAGCCTGTCTATTTCTATAATTCTTCGAATTCGAAATCGAAATAAAGTATTTTTAAATGTCACAAAATTTGAAAAAATTTCTTCGTGGAATTACAACGAAAATACAAAGAGAGAAAAATTAAAACGATCGAGTCGTTCGATGAAATGAAACTACATAAAAGCGAAGCTTCCTATCACTTGGCCTTGACTGATAACAGCTACTATACGCGTCGAATTCTTCTGTCTCGGCTGTTGATTATCGTTCCTCAGATGCCAGTTCCCCTAAACTTTTTCTCGCTTCGTTATTTTATGCACTAATCTTTTCTCTTTCAGCCACGTTCAAAGCGAAGAGTTAAGGAAAGAAACTGTCTGGAATTCTAAAATAAATGAAAAGAATTAGAAGTAATCTGCGGTTTATCTGTTCATCTTCGTTCTGCATAACTTTTTCATACGTCCATACAATCGTATTATATATTTATAAAATTTTATACTATATTACATTATATTTGGTAAAGATCTGCAATCAGATACTTGTTGTTCGTTGTTTATGCATAATACGCGAGTGATAAACGGTTGATAAATTGAAAATGATAACACGATTGCAAAATTTATTTTTGATAGAATATCTGGTATGAGAGCTTAACGATACTACGATTACGTCTTTTCGAGATCGTGCAACATTACACAACCTGCTTTTTATGGTAAACAAGAATTTATTTTATTTAATTTTTTAAGAATTCTACAGAGATTATATCCATGAATTTCATATAAAAAATTTAATCCCATGTGCTGTCAATTTTTTAGATAAATTCACAGAAAGGAAAACATAGGGGGAAAAAAAAGCTTAAGAAGTTTTTACAGCGCCTGCTGCAGTTCAAGCACCACGTGACTCAAGCACTAAAAACTTCACGTTTTTAAAACCTTGTTTTTAACATGATACCGCTTTGGAAAAGACATCGCCCCTTACCTTGAACTTTCGCCTATAAAACTTCAAAGAAATAGTTCCACTTAAAAAAATGTCATAAAAAAGAGGAATAAAATTTACAAGATACGCTCTGTGTCATATTTCGATACCACGAATCTTCGGTTTTATATATTACCGTATAACAACTGTATCTTTAACTGTATATATATTTACAGTTTTATACCACAAACAAACAGAAACGAAAGAAAGCTATATACAGTCATTGTGAAATAAAAGAATGCAAATTTGAACTTCTCTTATATACTTTTGGACAAAAGTTTAGCGCATGTTAGAATTTCGAAGGAAATAACTTCCTTAAATAAATAAATATTTCACAATACAATGCTATTTTATAACATTGAAACTATAATTAATTATATCTGGAAATGATATTTATAATTATTATGATATAGTAATTCGTCGTAAACGCTTACGAGAAAATTTATTTCGTTTAAAAGAGTAGCCCAAAGTTTTTAACGAGGATGTACATCTAAATAAAATCTTCTATAAACAACGGCCGTTTTCTTCTTTCTCTTCTGATTAAGAGGGATAGATTAGAAGAACGAAAGAACGAGAGGAGGTTGTTTTGAAAATATAGTCTCGGATCCGCTTTAAATTGGGCCATGGAATCAAGAGCGGTGCAACAGAGGCAGGGTCAAGGCGGTGCACTTCGCCGATGCACTCTCTCGAGGAGCATTGCTCTCGCCACCATTCTATCGCTTTCATTGAACGAACAATGCCGTCACGATTGACGCATTCAGACGTTCCGACGAGACGGGCCGAAGTGGTCGGCCCGTTTCAAGAAACAATAATTATACGATGGATTTACGTCGCACTTGAAATATCCGGTGCTGACAAGCCCGGAATCAAGAGATCTCTGTCGCTACACGACCGTCACCTACCAAAGAAAGACTCGATGAAACTCGTTTACCAACTAATTGTGCAGTATAATGCTTGATCTTTGATCTATCGTTCGCAATTAAGTTAATTTCAAATTTTGGGAATGTTACGAATATAATTTTCCAACTCGTATTATCGTTTAACATGAAATTTGTTAACGATATTTTGCTACTGATTGAATTGCAGCGTGTTCCGCATAGTATTTTGGGCGGGGGGGAGGCGATAGGAAGATGTGATTATTTTATTTCGAAAGACGAATTACACTTTTGTAAAAAAAGAACATTATTTATTGGAGAGACTATGAATTTCAAATGTTCCTTTCTTCACGCGTATGACATGTGCATTTTTAAATATTCGTAATAAAAATTGTTAAATTTCGCGATATTTTTGTATGTCTGATACAGCGATTTGTAACGATGCCTGTTTGGAACGAATTACAACATAGGTAGGAGAATGTCAGATTCCGGCAGTTTGTTAAAAACGTGAAAAACAAGATTCAATAAATAAAAATACATAAAACAACGCACTTAAATTTACATTAAAATAAGCGTTATACTGGCGTTTCGATTAAAAGGTCACAAATTTGTTTCGATTCTTCCCTCGAAACGAGATAATACCTATATATATATATAGCATTATTAAATTTTTTAAGATCGATATCCTATATAATTGCAGTAACGAAATTAATTTTACCAGTACTTTCATCTTCAAGAATTTTCATCTAAATATTACTCGTATAATCGTAAATAAAAGCGCAATTAACCCTACGAAAAATATTCAGAAAAATTCCTTGAAATTCCTGAATAACGTTAACCACAGACTGCGTCGTTTGTTCGATGCGAAGAAGGACTTTTACTTCATACATTGTATGAAACCCTATTAAAAATACTAAAAGACACTCGATTCCTTGAAACTCCTCAATAACATTAACCACAGTCTGCATCGTCTGGTGAACGAGAAAAAAGCTTTTTTCTCGATTTCCGAAGTCCCGCAATCCCATTCACCGAGCGGCAATTAAGATCGAGTTAAGACTCAAAGAGACGGCCAAGCTGGCTGAAGGGGTGAAAAATCTTTCATTCCGACGAATGCGTTTCCACCACCGTACCGTGGAGGAGCCCTGTCGCTTCCCTTTCCCTTTCTCGTCGTTAAAAGAAGAGAAGAGAAGAGAGCCAGACAGACACGCGTCGGCACGAGAAAAGAAGAGATGTCGAGGGCGACGTATAAAGAATGGAAGAGGACAGAGAAAAAGGGCAGACAATAATGGTGGAGGATGAAAGGGAGGCCAAACGCTCGTACGTGAAGTCGCGTTCGCTTAAGCGTGTTCGTGCGTACAGGGTGTCTCGGCGCGGCGTGTCGCTTGAAACGGAGCAGAACTAGTCAGACAATGGGCCCGGGGGAAATGAAAGAAGGACATTTAAAGTCACTAATTACTTCAAGAAATACCGATTCACTGACGCACAATCGGAGGCCAGGAATTTCGAACGAGTTCTCTCGAATCGTGTAAAAATTTTGATAGATTTTGTGCCTCTTGTTTGTTGGTTAGAAAATTATAAATTTTCAATTAAAATTATTTGAGGAATTTAGCAATTTGGGGTTGCAAGTATCGTGGATTTTCTAATTTTTTCACTAGTAAATGGAAACTTATTATTTGACTATTATACGAAGAATGGAATAATCTCTGCGCGTTTATGCGAAATTTAAGAATACAGAAATATCCAGAATGCATGATTACAGATATTTATGCAAATCCATACTTTTAAAAGGATAAATAAATAAATGCGACTTAAACAAGGATTTGTGTCATCTACTAAATATTATAACGAGTACTCTTTGGCTTGATACGTATTCTGAAAATATTGTCACATTCGTAAAAATATAGGAAATACCCAAAGGCAAGCACTCATTGCGACACCTAGTAAATGAAACAAATCTCGCATTTAGATTTTTCTAGAGTTATGAATATGCATAATTATCTGCGTTCTATTAACGACTCTGATAGGATTTATATATGTGTGTGATGTGATACGTGTGTTCAAGCTATGAGAATATAAGTACAAATAGATAATAAAATACTGAATTTTTCTTTGAAAAATGAATCAACATTTACGTACCTATCTATTTATAAACCATTTGTGGTAAAAAAGATAAAGATATTAGAAGAAGATTACAACCAAAGCTATGATTGAATAATTAATACTAATTAGAGCAGCAAAATATATGAGATATATTCTTCTGCGTTCTGAGATGGGACGAAGAAGGAAACAACGTATAAATTATAAGAGACGAATAACGATCCGACAAACTAGCTGTCTGGTCGAGAAAGATCGCCGAGATACACGCCACGCAACAAGTAATTAGCCCGATGCATTCTACCCTTGAACCTGAAGCCTTCAACATCGACGTGCTCCCATATTATCGCCTATCCGCCGCGACTTTGTCATATTTTTTTCTAGCTCGGATCATTCTGTAAATTACCGTGTGTGGGACAGCTATTCGACCGATGAAAAAAAATGACCTGGCGGGGGCAGGAGGAAGGGAAAGAGAAGGGGGGTGTGTCTGGACGGTTGGCACGCTTCTCTGTGACCCTGTCGATCCACGTTACACGGTGCATTAATTAGTCGCGACCACCCCTTTACTCGTAATAAATATTCGCAGTTTCTCTTTTTCTTAATTGGACTGTCGGAGAAAAATTATCAACGTGTACAAAATTACCAACCCTTTTTTAATCTTCTTTCGTGACAATAAAAAGCTCGCGATTTGCCCTTTTCCAAATGTAGCCATTGGTGAAAGACGATTAACATGTATGAAATTATATCTTTTCCGATATTTGTTGAAGGCGTTTATCAAATAATTCCGATTTCCAGAAATGATATAGATAGAGAAAAAAGAGGGAGATTAGAAAAATCTTCCAGACAGAAGAACCGAGAATGGATCGACTGAAACTTT
This sequence comes from Bombus fervidus, assembly GCF_041682495.2. Classification (NCBI taxonomy): domain Eukaryota; kingdom Metazoa; phylum Arthropoda; class Insecta; order Hymenoptera; family Apidae; genus Bombus; species Bombus fervidus. The sequence continues at coordinate 8,581,045 of NC_091530.1, read as the reverse complement.
TTTCGAGAACGAACAGGTTCCAACGATTCCGAGGGCAGAGATAAAGACACGGGGGTCCTAAAAATATTTGCTCTGCTTATCAGTTAACACGACGATGTAGCCACTTTTCGAGCCGTGACCCTTCTTCCGATCTACCAACTTTTTAGGGACTGACGTTTTCTTCCTAGAAAGATACGCCAGAAAATTTATGCGAGACTTTCCATTCCTTATTTTATTGCTTCTCGCATTTACTCTCAAACGAATAACAACATCAAACGTACAAGAACGTAAAAGTCAAGTGAAAAAATCCAAATGATAAAATATTACATAAATATATGAGTAGGAAAATATGCAGAAATCAAACGAGGATTACAATTCAATGCGTAAAGCGATTAGAAAGCTAGAAAATAGATTTCCACGTAATACGTTCAATGCAAATTGCAGATTTATAGGGGTGGAATTTCGAAACGGAAAGTTTGGAAACCACTGGCGTGCATGATGCATACGAGCGACAATGCTGCACGCACTTGACGCGCACGTGCTGCGTGCATGTAGTAGCAAATGCACGCACACGGATGCATCTTGAAACGAGGACTGAAGGGTGTCTGCGCCCATGGTACACGTTGCGAAGCGCAGCGGTTCCCACCCTCTGCGTGTCAGCCTATTCAGACTGACATTGAACTCTACGGAACCGAGGAGCTTTAAACTATTTTTAAATCGACCCAGACAAATTTTTTCCGCCGAATTTTTTGTATGTTTCCAAGCAAAATGTTAGGAAGAAAGAAGATAATTGTTCCACGAAACGTTTTTCCCAACTTTAATGCGATGTAATAACTGCGATATATTGGAATTCGCTTTGAACACGTGACAGATTTTTAAAAAATACGTCTCAATCAATTGTACACATAGATTAGTCGAAGAAGTTGAAATATTTTTACAAAATTAATTGTACTATTGGTGTTTATACAAAATTTCCCTATCTTGTAAAATAGATTCTTCTTCTCACTTCAGCGACTAACAGAAAAATTACAGAATCAAGAAAAAGGGGCTTCAACTTTCCCCCGTAGTAAATCCCGCGTAAAAAAACAAAAAATTGTGCCTCATCGATCATCTTATAGAATCTTCATACGAAATTAAAATAGAAAAGTTGAATTTTGTTCACGAGATGTCGCTCTCCAGGTCACTGTACAACGAAACCTAGAATCGTCGCAAGACTCTCTCTCTCTTTTTGTCTCTTTCTCTGTTAAGTTAGTCGAATCGGGGAATACACGTCAGCAGGCCTTGGCCTCCAGTCAGCCGATAATACGGAGCCACGATAACACCGGGGACTATTTTAAAACGCCGATTTAGCCCAGTCAAAATCAACATCGCGACTGCCGCCTCCGCCGCCCCCATCGTGTCTACCTGCATTCTTTGCAGTACAAATAAAGCTGCCTGTACTCCGACTACCGTGAAACGAAATCCGCTGCGTTGTTTTCTTGTCTGCGGTTCGCGCAAACAAACCCACTAGTGCTCGTCCTCGCTTCGACTCGGCTGATGACGATACGCGTATATAATTTGGTTTGCATAAAGCGCGCGTGCATAATTTATAGCCAAACGGTGTGCATATTACCTGTTTCGTAAAGTGATCCGAAAAAAAAGTTTGGTATTTGGAAAATATGTGGTTCTAAACACAAGGAAACTGGAATATAGGTATACAGTATACGTGTATTGGAATATTAATTGATAAATGAATAGTTTATCGAGTTATCGAAATAGAGATAGAAAGGGGACATATGTTTTAAGTACTCATTGAAAATAATTTGGGTTATTTGTTTGTAAGATACGAATATCGAATTTGCGGATCCAACGTTTGTATAGAAGATAATTGCAGCGAAAAATAACTCGAAGAACTTCCAACGCTTAATAATAAAGATAATGGCGAATTAAGAAAAAGTAGAAGTATTTCGCCAAGATATAAAGAATTATATTAAAGTAATAGACTTTACAGATATCATAGACACAAAATATTTCTATGACGTATTATGATGCTATAAATAGTTTTGTTTCTTCAAACTTGATAAAAGTCTAGAATCAAGATAGAGGAAAAGATAGAAATGAGGAAAATTCTAGAAATTCTTTTTCCCAACTATTTGAAGAAAGAAACAGAATCTTAAAGGAACAAAAATTGTGATATTCCCGATAAAAACTTCAATTGTAATAATTTATCTTCCCATTTGCTAACAATTCCATCAATACAAAATTTTATATTTCTGATTTAAAAAAAAAATGACGTTTTATTTTGCTGATTGGAGAAAAGGAACTTGGTTGAAGAATTCGAGTAAAAAGGGTCATTGGATAGGTTGAAGCGTGGAAAGAAAAATGGTATTTTAAATAAGACGAAATATTCACTATTAATACAATATGCGGGCATCTCCGCGATGAAACGTATCAGCGGGTTTTCGGGGCGCTTTCCGGAATTTCTCATGGCCAAGGTCACGGTACTCGCGTCATCTCGTCGAATCTATATTTAGAGCAAGCACCGAGATTGACTCTTTTTTCCTTCGTCGAAAGATTAGCATAGATCATGAAAAACCACCGACTATTGTTATAAACAATTCTCATGAAGCCAAGGAAAACTGATGTGCATGTTAAGTGAAACGAATGCCTCCAATTTTCCCTTTATCAGACAATACGGCATACGATCAAAACAACGATGCCTTCTGAGATACAATACAATACAAATAATATTTTTGTAAACGATGATTAACCTGACAACGAATATGGAAAAGCTTGGAAATGAAAAGTTACTGTTCCATATAATTCCATAATTCCCTCTATTTGTCGATATACACTGTCAAAGTTCAAAAAATAACGCTTAACACACACATAGTGATCTAAAAATTGAATGTATCTCGTCGTCTAATGCAAACATCATTAACACACATTTTTCAAAAGCGAGAGCGGATAACGAGGCCGCGGCACGTTTTGTATTCTTTATCTTTCGACACTGATAACGTTAAATCAAGCACCAAACGAATCGAAAGAATCGTAATTCGAATGACTCAAGTACGTTAATTAAGCGTTAATTAAACATGTAAACCATTCTGAACAGTCTGTTACGCAAATATAAAGTTTGCAAACTAGGAAATAAGAAAATAAGAAATAGCAAGGATCGTTTTGGTGAATACGTCACGGACCAATTAACATATTTACTCGTTTTGAAATTTTAAGAATTTTACAATCCTCCAAATCGTTCCTCGAGCAATTGATTTATAGAAAACGATTTCTGATTCGTAGAAAACGGTTTTTCACGTTCTCACCATGTTCCCAACAGTAGCAACTGGATTCGTTCGAACCCTAAACCCTCGTTGCTCGTGGAATCCACTACCTTTATCAGCTACGTCATCGTAGCTGTGATAACGTGCCACCCGTTCAATGTCATGGAAACGATGCCGTATTTTCTCAACTGCCTCAGACCGCCGTTTATCAGAGCAAAAATCAAACCCGACAACCTGTCGTGCACATGGAGTATCGTGAAGTAGTGCGAACAGGAACTTTCAACCCCTCGTTTCCCCAAATGAATTTGTAAAATTCGAAATTAGCTCCGAAATTTTATAGAAACACGCAGAAATTTTAAAGTTACCTTACAATTTTTAACTAGCATTATGCTATACTGTATCTAATTACTTTTAAACTGTTTCTATATTTTTTACGTATTTCCCATGGTGTTTGCAAACATTAGTTTCTTTAGAAATTAAAAATAAACAGATATTTAATTTATATAGTATTATATCTTGTATCATTATCATTGTAATTTTTGAAAATATTATAAAATGTATCTATGACCTATAAAACTTTATTTTCTTCAAGCACTTAAAATGAAAAAAACTGAATTTATATTACATTATATTTAACATTATCGACATCAGCATGAAAATGAATAACGTCTTAGCGAATTTCAGTTTTTTGGGGATTTCAAAGTGGAAAAATTAGCAAAAAGAAGAGACTAGTAATGTGCAATGAAAGAAACGAATTGATGTACATATGTAGATTAGAACATACAAATCGTGATTGATTTTTTGCCAATACTACAATCAATAGATCAACGACCCTGACATTAAGCGCGACATGTCGATGGCTTAAATTGTATTTGCATATCGAGGTCATCATCTTAACAAACCGGTTGATCTTCCATGCCGAAACTGTTTGTTATTTAAATTTCCAACGGGGCCGAAATACTTGTGAGATTAATATTATACACAAGTTCAAACAGATATCCAGCATACTCCAATAGTTTCACTCGTTTTCGATTAACGATAAATCGATGTGAATTCGAAACGAAACTTTATGTACTATTTGATTATTTATGTACCAAAAATTTAAATTTCTACCGCACTACATTTGTCACAGTTCATTTTATATTTCTCATATTTTAAGGATTATATTGTTCAATATTATTCAATAACGATAAGTGTCTTGATCTTCTTCTATAAAAAAAAAAAAAATACAGAATTTCACTAAAATATATTATGGAAACTAATGAATTTCTTTTTAAAAATACCTTGAATGTTGAATGAAATAAATACAATTTTTAAAATTACAAATAAAGCCTCCTAAATTCTTATCTAAAATAGGTCTAACTTCCAAATAAAATGTTTAGAAACCTAAAATAAAATTCCTAAACTACTAAGTATAATCCTTAAAATACTAAACAGAATTTCAAAATAACCAACAATCAACTTTCCATATTAAGCAGTCAAAAATGTTTTACAAGAGAATTATTTCAAATTATTGATTTCATCGCAGTAAATTGTTATGATCACAAAATGATAATGTTTCATAATTACGTAGAAACGCGAATGGCGTATAATTAACGGATAGAATGCAATATCTGTGACTTTTTCTTGTTCGTAGGTAGTGCTGTCTGAATCAATAAAGCAGCCGCGAATCGAGCAGTTCGCCTTATGCAGATTGTTTCGTCAGCAAGGAGGCCTCTGTTCATCGACCACGGATCGATTATCGATTATCAAGCAGGTCAGATATTAGCTTTCAGGGGACGAAGCCCCCGTAACGCGGTTCGTCTCAAGTCCTCGCTCCAACAACGTGTCTATTGAACCACTCCATCGATTTACTTTCATTTTCCAATTCACCTTCGGTCGCAGTTTCTCCGGCGGTGCGTTTGCCTTTAACAGCTTGTTGCCAATTTATTTTGAATTAATAACGAATATAAGAGAGGTTGTAAAACGCGTTCCTGTCTCGCGAGGCTCGACTTTCGAGAATAACAAGATTTTATGTCGCTCAAGTGCACGTGCATTCGAGCGATTCGACTCTGTTTAACAAAGTTCGTTTGTATACAACGCGTAAAAACGAGTATCAATCATGCTGCTCGCCGAGAACACCGAGTACCTCTCTTGCAAGAGAAAAATGCTCAAGCAATGGAGGAATTACAAATTTGTGATTTATGTCGGTCTTTATAATTTGTTTAGCAAGACGATGCTTCTCTGAATGGACGGAGGTGATGAATTGAATTATTAAAAAACCAAAGTTACACATTATCGTTTTATCAAACTATGATGCTATACATACTCTCTAATTATTACATGTATTTTATTACAATTATTATAATCAAATTTATTCCCTCTCGGTAGGCAAACCGGATTGTTCGTGCCCTAATTTTTCTGCTTTTATAAACCACTAAAAAATCTGGGAAAATTCTGAGATACTTCCTAAAGTAATGCCTATTATATTATACAATCTTTCATCGAGCCAAAGCTTTGCAACTTTTACGAATAAAAACTAAAGATTCGCTTCAAAGAAATCCAAGAGTGAAATATCGTCTAACCCTTTCCACGAAGGGTTAATCATACGAAATCATTTGTTCCAAAGAAACAACCATATTTCACCGACACCACACCCCTATCAATTACAAACCTAACCTAAACTCCAACGTCGTACCTCATCGTTCTCCCTATGAAATCTACCAAATCCCCACAGACAAACCTTCATCTGTTCGCCCTATACGCAGACACCACATTACACGTGAAAATCACAACGCTCGGCAAAGAGGTTACATCGGCCCCTCCCCTCCCGTTGTGATTTAACCAAAACATAAAAAAAAGAGAACAGAGAAAAAATACAAAAAGAAAAGAAGGAAATAGAAAAGCTCGTGCATCCGCAGGGTAAAACCACGAGTATCAGTGTTTGCTTACACGCCACGACCGCCGATATATTCGGAGTAAAAGCGTATACACACCGGATAGCGGTAAGAGGGAGGCTTTTACTCCGTCCAAGAGATGAAAAACTTATTTTTAGGCACGAAATGGCTCGATCGAGCTTTGCAGCGTCGCGCTACTGTCAACTTTCTCTCCCCGGATCTCCTACGAGTTCGGCCTTCGCGTTACACAAACGTCCGGCCGTCACGAACAGCGCAGACGATAGCGCTTAGCGGTGCTTATCGTTAATGAAACGTACAGACGTAAACACTAAACATAGTACACTGGTTGGTACGCGAACAGTTTCTGCGAATATCAGGGGGGAAGGGGGAAACATCCCTGCGCAGGATTATAATAAAATACGGAAATTAATTACGGGAAGAACTGATGTAACAAATTAACTTTGCGTAAGCAAATTGAATCGTTCACGATTTAAACGAAATTTCACCCTACAATTATTTCCATAAGAGTTTTCATTTTTTATTGAAACAGGTATTACAGACATAATTTATGTTTATATAATTATATAATTATATTGTATAATTATATAATTTAGTAGGAAGTTTGAGAAGTGTAAAACGGTAAAAAGATTTGGGTATAAACGATCCAGGTTGCCTGTGAAAAAATATTTTCGCCTATGGAAGATTAATAATTTTGTTACTGATATTTAGCAAAATTCTCAATTAATTTGGAATATAGGAAATTCCGTACTCCATCGACAATGAAACTTCACGTAACATCTTTCTTATTCTCGCTTGTAAATTATGTTCCTGTAACTTGATCAAACGGGGAAAATCTCGTGTTTCTCATTCAAGCAAGCAATAGCGGTTTACTTCGAATTTGTCACAAGGTGAATGGACAGTGACTTGCTTCTTTTTGAAGGATGAAAAGACAAGTTTTTCCTGAGGGGAATATTTGAAGGTCGGAGAACTATATGTAACGAAAAAGAAAAAGGTAATGTATATTTATTTTGATGTAATGTGTATTTATTTTATGTGTTTGAAGCAGAGACTTGAGTTGGGAAGGGTAATGGAAACTTTTAGCTATTCAAAACTTCATTAGGAGACACTCAGTAAATGATTCTTTGTCATTATACACTGTGTGCTTATGGTATCTACATGGACTGTTCCATTCGAGTACACGATACTTCGATTGTTATCTTTCGATCGCTGGTTTTAATTTCCTTGTAAATTCGTTTAACATATCGAAATGAATTTGAACAATCCAAAGATAGAACAGATTAAATTAATCGTATCGTTACTTGGCTCATATCGTAATATTTATAAGAAATTAAATTAAAATATTTACTGTTCAAGAACTTTCAATCACTTCCACAATTTGTCACTTCTCGTTTATCAAGTCTTATAATTTTGAAATAGAACGTTGAAAAGAAAAAATTTTCTGCTATTAACTGATACACGGGTAGGCCACGTAAATTCAAGTTAAAGTTCAAGGTCCGATGTCGAGATTTAAGCATTATAATGAATCTAAAATCTGCACGCTCAGGGACCAATCGACTCGATCGTTAAGAGTAGATAATCGTGATAAAATTACCCCATTTTTTACGCACACGATATGATGTATTACGAATATTCGATAGCATAATAAAAAACGATCGTAATCGTAACGATCTACCATCTGAACCCTAAATATTATCGATATTTTTGCAATCGTCACTGTAAAAGACGCCATGATATCGTGAAAAAAAAGTAGATTAATTATATCAAACGAAATTATCCATTTCTGCAGATTTCGATAAGTGGGAAAGGCTCAAAATCCAAACTTAATCACCATTTTTTATGCATTTTTATTAAGAGCGAAATAAACTCTCGAAAATGAAAAATCCGTGTTTAACATGGATTGCTGCAATGTTGTAACAAGTTACAAGAAATATTCGCCATTAACCTATTCCAAAATGAAATATGCAACATACTTTTTATATCTATCGTTTAAAAATTATTTCTAACCTTCGAGAAACTATTTCACTTTCCCTAGACGTATTAACAAAATAAAGAGACTATCCATGTTCGAGATTTCAATACTTTGCTCCATAGTCCAAGGATTTACATAATAACTTTCCTTAATCATTCAACAGAAAATATAACCTTAAAATAGAAGAACAGAACGAAGGAAAAGAATGTATGGCTCACCGAGATCAGGAATGGAGCTGGTCGGTTCTTCGTGGTGGCCTTTGCCCTCGTTGGAGGCTCTAGCCCTGGGGGGCGGTGGCGGTGGCGGTGGTCTCATACTGGACGTTGAACTGACTACGACAGTGGCTGGCGGTGGTTGCTGAGTTGGTCCTCCGTTTCTATGATTTCCTCGCATTTGAGTCTGTGGTGACATCAGGACCGTGTCACCGCGGTGCCCCTGGGGCGGCCTAGGGCACCAGCCATGAAGAACCCTGATCGCGCTCCTTACTTCCGCCTGGAGTTCGGCGGCCCTGTCCCTCGCCGTGTGAGCCACGTTTAATATATTTCACCCGCGGCCGCGGGTCACGGGATTGCACTTAAAAATCTTTCGCGAACAACCGTTACGATCGGCTTCATTCACGAAACACGCAGGCACATAGATGACGATCAAAATCAAACTCGTGGACGAGTTAGCAAAATCGAGGCTTGGTATTTTCGACGGTCACACAGTATATCGTAAAAGGAATAAAAGAAAAAACGCGTGCACTAGAATAATAATTCAGTCACTAACTGATTCACCTCGTTTGTGGCTACGTTTCACCGTATCTCCGCGCGGATGTCTCTCGAATGTCACGGTCAATGTCTTGCGACGGCGTGACACCTGCAGCGGAAGCCCTCGCGGCGACACTTCGAACTAATCACTCACTTTACGCGCGCCGCGCGTTCTATCTCCACGCTAACGACTAGCGATCACGTTTCACCGAGGAGACCGCGATCATCCGGGAAAATCGATCCATGGAAATACAAACGCGACGTATCCTAGTGCCACAGAAAAATTCCAGTCACTGTCCACTTTCAAATATCTCGGAGATTTGTCACAATTTTTGGTCCCTCATAGCACGTGTCCTTCGAGCGAGTGTCCTTTGGAATATTCTTCAAGATACACAGTCCGTTGGAAAATCATTGATGTAATATTTCAACACAATACGCCGTCTCTTGGATGCATGTATGTAAACATATTTACATTCCAGTTCTATTAGTCACTAAAAAACAGTAGTGTATCACTTGTTCGAAAATTCGGTTGAAATATCTCCATTCATAACCTCCAACGTGTCGACAGATGTCACACGTTTAACGTTTCACAATATCGAATAACACGTGCGAGACACAATTCCGATCGCGTTCGACTGAACATTGAAGTATCACTGATAGATCTTGGTCTCACAACTAGTCGTTATCGAACGATGCGAGACTGCGTAAAGGGAGAATACACGTAAGACCGGTCCGCGTGGACGAGAGTGTTTCTTAGCAGTTCGTCGAAAACAACAGTCCTCGGAATACGAGTAGTCAGTCCCTCGCGAGCCACCGCCGACCTTTCCCTCTCTCCCACCACCCACGCAGCGTCCTCCTCCCTTCTGCTTTCTCGCTCCCGCTTTCGTGCCAGAGAGTTACTCTCCCCCTCTTTTCGAGCACTCTCGGTTTTCCTCTGTCACCCTTAATATATACGGCCGAGACGAAGACAGCGATCGAGATCCACCTCCACGGTTGACCGCGGTTTATCGTCGCGAAGGTCTCCAAGAGCGTCAACCCCTACTCGAGTTTCATCACGAGGTAAATCAAAAAGCAACGTGATTCCGTTCAGTTTCGCGACAAGTCGACTAGCTTCGATTACGAACTGTGTACGCGACTCGCGGCCGTGTCGTTTCTCTCACTTCGATCGATAATCGATACGATCGATCACGTGGACGAGACAAACGCGGGAGATCATTACGAGAGCGCGCCCTCTATGCTCCACACTTTATCTCTCTCTTTCTTTATCGAGACACTCTTCGTTGAAAAGCGCGTGGATTAGTGCGTTACGTGTCACACTCACGGTCAAACGAAAAAAAAAGTCGGTGGTTGGAGCACAGACGGCAGTGAGCCGACGACGACGAGAACCGTCATCGGCGCCGGCGAAAGTGAGAGTGCGGCAGGCCGCGGTGGATTCAGCGGTGCATAAGCGCTCTTGTTTCTCTCTCTTCCTTCATCTAGATATCTCCCTCACGCCCGATATCTCTCTCTCGGTATTATCTCCGTTTCATTCTCGCCCTCTGTCTATCTCCCTCCGTCTCCTTCTGTGCGTATGCCCGTCTTCGTTCTACGTAGATTCCGTCTCCCTTAGTTTCTCGACCCTTCTCGCTCTCTATTTCGCTCTTTATCGCGCCCCTATGGATAGCCTATAGCCTGTGGCAAGCGAGCATGGTTCGACCTATAGCGTTCGACGTTCCAGCGCGCTATCCGCGTGCACTGACAGCGCACGTATATAAAGCGGCTGCTTCGCGATACGACCCCACACTACGCCACGTAACACGATCTCCCGGTGCGCACACACTGCCGCGCCGCTCTCTGTCTTTATTTCACGCGCGCCAGCTCCCTATTCTTTCTCCTCTTCGGTTTCGTCTATTGCCCTTCCTTGTTCTGGTCGCTACTACTCTCCCTCTTTCGTGATAACGCTGTCTCGCTCGTTGCCTCTCTCTTTCACGATATCTTTATTTTCATTTGTTTCTGCCTCTTCTCTTGTGTTAACTTTTTCGGTCATTATACCCTATCTTTGTCTATCCCCTCTGCTCTCTTTTGTTTCCTTGATCGGATTAGACAGAGACCAAAAAGCACACGTATATGCACACTCTTTCAGCCGGAAGCAAATGAGAGGCCAAACCTTCCATCACACCTACCCTCTTGAATTTCTTCCGCGCGCGCGTGTACGCTGGGACGAGACCCGCGGCGCGTGCGCATTCATAGCGCGCGAACTACACGAAGGACTACAGCATTTGTACGAAAGCCAGATACCCGGCGGAACGTGACAAGTGCGTCGCAGCGAACAACACGCGAACGTCTTATTAAATATGCGATAGAGATGCCCGCAATTACGATAGGAGAGCAAATATGAAGACAATATTCGTATATATATATATGGTACAAGAGCGTATCCGAACGTTTAGACCGCGCGTGTCGTCCACAAGTGCAAACGAACTTGCGCTAATGGGATAGTAGGGGTTGCAGAGGAGCAGACAGAGCTAATCGTGCCACCCACGGTTGACCTAGGCGCGTGTGCGTGGCTGATGCGTACTACACAACCGAGGGAGACGATTGCTCGCGCTGTTGAAACACGTTTTCTACTATACAACTGCGTATTTAATTGTACCTCGAAATTTCATTCTGCATTAAAACACGTTAATGGATATAAATTTTTACAAGAAATTTCTAGAATAATTAAAACATTACGTTATAATAAAAGAAAAGCGATATTTTTGATTTTAAGAATTAATTTTACAATTATCTTTTATCTTTCCTTTATATTACAAATATGATCACAAACGTACCGGTATAATTGAGAAACAAAGACGATTCTACAATTTCATATTTCCAAGTTACGTTCGCAAAAATATTTGCATAGAATATTCTTTTAATTTGCAAAAATTTATACAGCTACTCCCAATGTAAGAGAATATCCTCTGTTTACGAAATTTACGTCGATTAATAACAGCAGCAAATGGGTACTTATCCGTCCTATCTTAGAGGGAGATTTTACATAATCCGCGGCTAATTTCTCAAACGGAATATGAGCAGGGTTTTGCATAGTATAGCGACAAGCCTGACGTAAACGACCAGCCGATAGGCAGGGGTGGCTGACTGCGCGGCCGCGGTTGCGCGGCCGCTATCACATGGCCTTGTCCTTGAATGAGGCTCGTGAACCCGACTGCCGCTTTTATCGATCAGCCCCCGCATCCCGCTTCGACGCACTCGCTATAACCATCCATCTATCTCGGTGCAATGGCGTACCTAGCCATCAGTACTCCTGGATCAACGCGGTGCTTTCACAGTTGCTTTGAAACGAGCTCTCATACGAGACACATGTCAAGACGCAACTCTTTTGATTCAAAGCTTCTCCGTTTATAGTTCCGTTAAACCGAGATGATTCTGCTTTGAAAAAGCACTGTGGGCCTGTTTTCATAGTAAGCTTAATGTAAGGTCACTCACAGAAGGATTGGTTTTAAAAAGTTCTTGGAAATTTGAGTTGCCTGGCGTGTTTTAATATTTCGTCTGATTCTATGCTATGTTAAAATTATTTTTATAGAACTATAAAAATATTTTTATTATGAGAGCATTTAACTATAAAATTATGGAAGTATTTTTGTTGGATTATTAAAAGATTAAATGGAATTAATTTAAAATTATATAATACAACTCAGAAAAATATTTAATCGAGAGATTTAAAGCTGGTACATTTAACATAGAAGTTGATATATTATACCATACAATATCTATGCTCTGTAAAGAAATCTATTCGAGGCTATTGCGAAGCACATTCATCTGGTTCGTCGAGAAGACCGATTGCTGAGACGAATCCCCCTTTCCTTGTCGAGACACGGAAGAATGGATTATAATAAGTATAATGGCGTAGACATTAAACCCTTCTGAATTTCGTCCAAGGATCCCCTTAAACGACAGAACGAAGCGGGCGTTGTAGGTCGTCTAGCGAAGGTCAAGGTCTCCCTTGTCGAGGATTTCAGGCTAACACTCGTTCCCGCACCATTGTTCCTGAATGTCTTGGAACACTGAATTTTCAGGCTTAATAACATAACATACGACGGAGGGATACGAGTTATAACCTTTGTTCTGGATATTGATATTGCTTATACGCTTGACGTTGAATTTTTCTCGTGACCAAAAACGTCGGAAAGAATAGCTTCAACGACTAATTGTATTCGTTTGTCCGCTTTGTAGTCTCGATTCTTTTGTCTGTCATAGTGTACTTAAAGAGGAAAGGAATTTATACATTAGATTCTTTATTTTTTTGATGAATAGAATATTATGGCAAAAATCGTTGCTGTTTTCAGTTCGTTACATTTGTCAGTAGAATTTGACATTATTTTTAAAATTGCTAATAAAGATATATCTGATGTATGAATGAAATTAATTATTTTTCACATTTCTGCGATTTTGCTTTTCATTCTACATACCTTCAAAAAATGTGTCAGTAATTTATTTACTGATAACAGATTTATTATCGTGTTTAAACGTTCTCATTCGTTAATTTTGCAATAAACGCCAATGCTCTGTAACTGACTCGATAAGAAGTTGACAGTTCAAGATAAGTTTCTGAATATCGATCAATCCGATTACCGGTGAATGTTATCGATCTGCGATATATTAAAATGGTCGTTCATAAAATCGTGCTACCTAAATCTATTTATCTACGATATCGTGCAGCGTGTTGTATTTCTACGAGTCGATATTCTTCCAAAGAATCCTGTATCTACTTGCAGAGTGCGCATAATGCGCCCCGTTCGTTGCCCATTCTCACAGGGGGTAATCTATGTGTGGTGGCTGGCCGCGAGTCTCGCGACCAACGTATTACGTGGCCGAGGTCGTAGTTGTTTAGATCTAGATGAACCTGAATCATCAAACCGGTCTGAATGTAGTGCGCGGCTGGCTGTAGTCCGTGGTATGGCTCAGCACGACTCTCGTTGGATTAGGTTAGGGACGAGACGCGTTATAGCACGCATGAGTTAGAATAGAGAAGGAGCGACGAGTGGGGCGAGCTAGCAGCGAGAGGGAAAGAGCTCAACTTGATGAGATAGAGACGACGACGTGGAGATATTTCGAGAGATGGTGAACGTCTGGTTGAGGAGAGGAGCGGAGGAAATGATAGAGAATGATAAAGAAAAGAGGGGGAAGCTGATTTGACGAAAGTGAAATAAATGGAAAGGGAGAGTTGCCGAGAAAATTCAGAGATAAATACGTAGGGGAGTATACGATCTAGATGTGGAGTAGTCGAGTGTAAATAAGAAAAAGGGATGCCTTCTTTTCTACAGTGAATCATAGTGTTTTTAACGATAATCGATTAACCCATTACGAACCAAGCAGTGAAACGATACATTAGTAGACTCTTTTATGCAAATCTCTACTTTTATGAACACAATTAGAGAGAGAGAGAGAGAGAGAGAGAAAACCTAAGATAGATTTGTTTTACATACTAGATATTGTATCGAGTATTCTATCTTGAATATTTTGTATTTATGGATTCTATGGTACTTTCGTACCTTTAAATATTTTATAAATGCATAACAATTAAAACCTAAACAAAGTAACTTACATACTGTTAGCAAGAAAAAACATTAAACGATTCTCTTTCACAATCGCAATAACGAAAGTCGGATCCAATAATATAAATTGATAAAAAAAGGTTACAAATAGAATGTACCTCTAACGTGTGTCCTTAAAGGGTTAAGAGCCGCGAAAAAGAGAGAACAGGAACGAAAATAGTCCTATAATTAAAACGGGATAAAATGTCTGGGACAAAGAGGAACAGTTGGGTGAGACAGCAAGGTCTTCGAAGGAGGTCCTCATGTTCGGTCTATTTAGAGAATACCTCTGCGTGTCTGTTCACTTTCAACCGATACACTTCGTCTCTTCGACGTCTAGCTATTTTAATAACCCTGTGTCGTCCGTAGCCTTCTGTAATTCAAAAAAAGATACACTAATCCCCTTCAAGAATGCTCCACAACATACTCAACGGAACTTTCGAAACTATACGTGCCATAAAATTCAAATGTACGTCATAAATATTACAACAGTTACTGATGTTTAATACTATCAATCATTATTTAATGTTGCTTTTAATTTCTATTTATTGTACTATTGTACTGTTCGAGTAAGTTTAATGAGTAATAGTAATGACCGGTAGTATATACATTTCAAAAACGAATTAATTCACGCACCATCCGCTCTAACACACTTTAAACATCAGAATTTCATTGAAATCGTTCGTAACCGTAATCTAAACATCTTCCAATGAACGAGATCAGCTTGTGTAACTTGTTTGCCTGAAACTAGACTTTCACCGCGCTTAGGCTACTTTCTATGTTATGCTGCGCCAATCGGTCGACGAGTCTACTGCCAGCTACTAACAAAATCACGTTTACGGAGCTTCTGTAAAAAGTCGGCCTTGGTCGGTGAATTCACACGAGCATAAATCCTGCCCATCCCAGGAAGACTGGGTCCAACATCCCTGAAATCGAGGTCGGATTACACAATCAACAGCCTCGATCGATCCCTCGTTGAAAAAGAGCGCGTTAATGTGTCCGGTTTTGTAATTGTTCCGAAAACATCGACTTTAAGAAAAGGAATTAACGATGGCCATCAGCGGACGTAAGGAAAGAACGCGGGACTGGTTCAAGTTCATGTAGCTGCGGGGCTTTAGCTGGGTTCCAAGGTCAACGGAGAAAGCCTTCCTTGTTCGTGGTCTTGTTGCCGATATAGTGTTCGGCTACCCGATACCGCGCATACTAGATTCACTCGGTCAGAATGCCTTGAAGAGCTAACCCAGACTTCGGCTATATAGGTCATCTTCTAGCTGAGTTCCGTTCGAGGAACCTAAATACACATACGTCATTAGCTTTGTGTCTCAAATTTATAGATTTGTTATACACGTATGTGTCATATACCTGTTACATACTTCCTATATAGTAGAATGCGGATTTTTATGCATTTATGGGAAATTTAAAAGATGCAGAAATGCATAGAATGCATAGAGCGCGTACAAATATATCAAATAATCAAAATATAGTCGTTATAATACTCAATAGATGAACAAATATTTGCCCAGGTTCTACTATTCTAGCTGTAGTTACATGTATCAGCTTAATTTTTGAGTTTTTCAGTTTAATTCCTTTAGACTTCGATATAGTTAAATACATCGCTATCTCCGCTTTTTCATTCTTTTCATTTGTTATATGTGCTAGCTTGATTTCTGAACTTCCTAGTTTAATTGTACATACCGATAGCACTGTTGGTTGGAGTGGATCAGATAATCTGATTAATCAAACTAACGAGCTGTATTTATTTATTACTTTCTTTCTTACGAGTCTAGCTTCGCGGATCGTTGGCTTGGTAATTGAGAATCAGAATTGTTTTTGATTCTCCAGAGTAACCATCTTCTTAGAAACAGAATAACTATCCTCCAAAGTAGCATACAAGAAGTTTGTATTTTTAAAAGGATTTTTAAGACAAAATCTTCCATAATGAATACGGGTCACCTGTACTCACAATTCAACATACCTTTACTACAAAACTATCTTTCTGAAACCTGCAATCTCATCTAAGAAATCCATATTCTTGTGTCTCCGATAATAACAAGACTCTCAGAAAAAATCTATAACGAATACAAGTCTTCTTTATTTATATTTCGAAACCACATTTGCTACACAACGAACTACCTTCTTAAAAATCTTCTAGAATCACATTTAAGAAATTTAGATGCTTATTTCTTCAAGTCCAAAAATTGAAGATTCAGAACAACTCAAATATGTATTGTATACCACTGAGAGCGCCGAGCACCTTTTCATGTTTATAGAAACACGATCGCTTGTGGTTGATCGTAAACACGCTGGATGCTTTCACCGGATCGACAAAGAAAGAGAAATTGAGTTCGAATTCAGCGCGCGATGGCGTCACGCGAGGGAATTCCGCTGGTTCGACGACCTGGTGCTGGCCTGACCTGGACCGTTCTCCACTTTCGTTCTCCGTTGGGAGACCCGCGGTATGGCGATCGCCCAACGAAAGCGAGACACCGTGGCGAGAGTTTTAGAAACCGGATCGCGATCAACGGGGGTCCTGAAAACTGGGCACGAGGCCGGGTACACCGTCGAGAGCGAGCGTGAGAGTCGTTTAAGAAAGCGAAACTGTTTCGCCGGGCCGCAACTTTCCTCCGCTATCACCTTCTGGCGCCGCCAAACCCGAGGTGAAATCGCGAAACTTCAACAACCGCGGGATCCTTGATACGACCGGTCTTCGTTCAACTTGCTCTTGCCCGCGAAAGCGTCGCGTACTTTTTTTTATATTAGAAATTGTTTTAATTTTAAATCCAAGATCAATCGGTAGTTGTTGGATTGACAAGTAGATTCTGTATACAAATAGAGATGCGTACAAATTTATACTTCTATAAACAAAGTAGAATATATCTCGCACACAAAAGCTAGACAATATCTAGTCACTTTTAAACTCTTTGTTCCAACCAATTAACCAACTATCAAATAACTAAATTAAAATTTCTACACAAATTCCCATCGTTATTGCTGAAACTAACGATTTTCCTCTGTATAAAATCCAAAATTCCATTGTGACTCGAATCAACCATAGAGGAACCAAATTCAAATACACTCAGATCACTCTATTTCGCATACACAAGTATCACAGTCAATCGTGAACTATTTGCTCTACTTAAACAACCGTCGAACAAGCAAATCGAAATTTACACAAATCAGCTTACTTCACAGATGATACTCTATCAATCTCAAATTCGCCACCACTATAGTCTATGATATCATAATGAAGCTTACGTTTCCTCGATATACATGTTGTCTCGAAACGACGAGCGAATTCTCAACGAGGCCGCCGTGGCTCTGGGCAAGTTGGCCTTGAACCTGGTGGTCGAAAGTGCAAGTGGATCGGCCGAGCGGCGGAGCGAATCGAGGCAACGCGACGCGTCGGAGAAAAGAGAAAGAGAAAGGGGCCAGCCGGTGTGCACGCGGCCCAAAGAAGAAACGGTTTTTGGTCGCGTTCGACGAAAGTGAAACGGCCTTCGAGAGAACGAACGCCCCGACGTGTATATGGGCGCCATTGAACCAGTGACCTTCATACGAGAACCGGTCTTTGTTCACGGTCTCTTCGCGAGCCACCGACCTGATCTACCCTCGCCTCGCTAGCCTCCTTTCTAGACGACGCCCCATTTGCATATATCGCAACTTCGATCGGGATTTTGCACGCTTCCTGGACCAATTTCGTTTTGGACCGATGTCCTTTTATTGTACGGGTGACAGAGTTGATTAACACGTTGAATACGCAGTGGATACGTGTATCGAAGAGAAGGCAACTGTTCAGTGACGAGGACGATACATGTATCGATATTTTTTTTTATATTTCTCAACAATTTAACTCGTGCTGCAATCATTCTTTAAGTAAAGCCGTTTAAAGTAAAGAATCGTTTTCAATATTTTTCGTCAAGGAAGATAGGAATCATAGAAATCCTTTTGTATCGAATGTGTTAATCGATCAACACGCCAGTTATTTTTTTGTCCTTAATTCTTGATCAATTATGCTAGTTTTTTCTTCGTATCGTTTCAGAAGTATTAAGAAAGTATTAAGGTATTAGAAGAATATTAAAACTATCAAAGAGAGATTTCAAGCACTGAGAGTGGAAAATTAAACACAGTTCTAGGTTAGATTGTACGAGTAACATTGTGAGTAATATCACGAGTAAGATAAGATTCTTTGAAGCAACATGTACGTTTTAGGATGAATGTTTTTATTCTTATTAAGCTTCATAATCCACCTTTCTTGCGTGTTGCAGTTTGTTTCTTTTTATCGTTGCTCAAATAGATAAAGCTACTCGCTACAACTTCACGGTTAAATGCGTTGAATGTAATGAGAGAAGTATGTATTAAGAAAATAATTTTGCGACTCAAATTATGTTAAATTCAATTAGATTTTTAAAAATTAAAATTTCTTAAAAATAAGATTTCTTCAAAATTAGATAAAATATTCTTGTTTAGTCATTTTAACGACTTTCGTGTACGAATTTTTGTATTTAATTTGATTCATTTATGGTTTTAAAATAACACGATTTTATAATCGTCGTTCTAACAAAAGGATTTAAAAATACGGTTAGAACAAACGTTATTATCTAAATTAGAAATACCTCGGATAGAAAAAGCTATGCAGTTTGAATAACCATATTTTAGTAGCGTTAAATAATCCTTCGATAAATACCGAAACTTCGGACCAATAATTAGAAACTGCTTTAAGATAAAAAATTTAAAAAAAAGATGGGAAACCAGACGCAGCACAAAAAGTTATCAGGTTAACGAAGAGTTCATATTTTTAAAGTTCAAATTCTTTTTTCCCTCCATATGTGTCAATATGCGAATCTTATCAACCGTAGAGTTTTTGTTAAAAGCCAGTGTCGTTAAAAAAATGTGAAAAGAGGAAATAAAAAACAGGCAGGGGAGGAAAAAAGCAGAGAAATTGAAAGAAACCGCGTGCATCTTATCGATAAGGCGGAAGAAATTCAAAGGCAGGGGAAGTTTAAGTGGCATGGCTAGCGGAAAAGCCATGACCTGTCTCAAAGTAAGCGTGATTTCTGCGTTTCGTGACTGTGCCAGGCGACTCGCGTGCCTCGGAAAGAATTAATCCGGTCGCTTTCACTCTTCGAGGCAAGAAAGTCGTGCGATCCACTCGTCTACCCGTAGAAAGAGCTTTAGCCTGCCGTGAAAATTAGTCATTTACATAACTTGTGAAACACTTTCGCGTGAATTTCGCGATCATCGACCACGATATGTAATCGCCTGCAAAACGTTTTTCACTTATTTCTTATCTTTACTTTTTTAACCGAGGAGCACTGCCGACCGTTGTTTTCATTTCTGTACGGTAAACTTTCTAGTCTCCAGAATCGGCAAACTTTGCGTTGTTGACTATAGAATGATTCAAACTATAAGGTCTATTAGAACGTGGAACTTTGAGAGTAACGAGTGTAGTTTTAGAATTCTTTCGTTCCTTTCTGTAAACTTTTCTATAATTTGAAATATTTTTAATTCAGCTTTTTAAAATCCACTTTACATTCAAAGATCGTGAATTTTAATTCTAATGGCAGATTATTATATTTAATACGAAACTTGGGAATTGCACTTTTAGCGGTAGAAGGCTATAATATTTTGTTAAAAAATTGTTAATTTTCATCTGAATGATATTTAATTCGAAAATTGTGAATTTGAATTTCAATGACAAAAGACTGTGATATTTGCAATACTTTCAATCTTGAAAATGCTTGTACTTACAACCAACTAATAACAAACTGATATCATTCCCTCTCTCTATACTTGTAGTAAACATTGAAACTGTTATTCCCCATACGTATTTCTTTTCTTCTTGTACGCGCAGATATAACTGCCAGTACCGGTTCACCGCATTCATGGCTCGGAATACGATTTAATCGGAAGATTAATTTATTCATACACGATCGTCGTTGTTAAATCTCTCAAAAACAGTTGCAAAAACTTTTTCAAGTAAATGTAAAAAGAGTATACCTAACCTTGCATAGCTGTTTCAAGGTTAAAATCAAACATTCCACGATTACATCCCTGTACAACAACATTTACAACAAATTATAATTATTTAAAATTCTAGAGAAACGAAACACGCTAATCCTTTCCACAAATATTCGTTTAGATTTACGATACAATTTAATTTTAGCTTATAATCTGTTTTGCAAATTTTAATCAAACGACAATGACATTCTCAATTAACGACAATTTTTGACGAAATAAAATAAAATTTAATACTAAGCCCATTAAACGACAAATTGTTTTTAATTAATAGAAATAAAATACAACTACAATTCTCAGAATCTTGATAAAAATAAAATTACGATATAGTTAAGGTAAATAATATAGTAACGAGAAGATCTAAGGATATTTCCCGAGTTACAGGATAATTTGTACAAACTGTACGAGTAAAGGAGAGCAAATAATACCGTACACGGCAGTTACGAAATTATCACGACTTACAGACGACACTGTAAGCCGGTCCGTATCACCCGTGATAATTTGTGTTAGCATTGAGACAGAGCACGGTCGATTAGAGGACGATCCCCCTGATTCAGATATCATATCTACAGACGCGAATGCACCTCATGTATCAACGTTTTTGTTTCCTTAACCTCATAGCCTTCATCGAGAGTGATGAGAGAATATCTTTGTACAGACTGTTTCAAAATTATGAACGTATTTGATTAATAGATAAATATGACTCAAAATGGTAATAACCTCAGATTAGAATACTCCGTAATTCGGTAGTTTTTTTCATATTTTCTTTTTATAGATAATCATAGAAGTTATAGAACATCTATCATTTGGTACTTACATTAGTATTTGTTAATATTTTGCATGAGAAGTTGGTACTTTTATGAACATGTTTGTAAGAAATATTATGACACTTATCAGAATTACACCTTTACTATTGTATTATATATATGTAACGTGTAATATTATACGTATTATATCTTTTCGGAATTTCAGTATTTTGTATCATTCAGTATATTTTATTTCGATCTGTCTTTTATTATAATTAAATGAATCGCTGGCTGTAGAGAAAAAAGTAATTGATCGATCGAAGTATGTAGTTACAAAGCGTATAGTTATAGTTCTTTTAACCGAAATCTATATTTTTGGAACGAAGTATCGCGATCGATGATCGATAACGATCTACGGCAAAATCGAACATCAATTGAAATTCGTACCAGCGGATCATCGCATTACACGGCGATATCTCGATCAGCCTCGCTTGACATTGAACTTCTTATCGATCTGTCTGGCGTTGGAATTTAGTACTTGTTCAAATATATTTAAGTTGTCACGTTCCCACTGACACGTTTTACAATTTCCTTTAAATCTCTAAGCCCAATTACCTACAATTTTTTCGTTTCCTCCATTCTACTTCCTACCATCTTAACTTCGCCATTGCCAATATTCTATCATAGTTATGAAATAAAATTATCGTCGATTAGTATGAAAAATTACAATATCACATTTATTTAGATCTAATAACATGTTTATCGTAATTATATCATTGCTGGACCATTAGTGATAAAAATGGATTTTATTTTAATTTTTTCCTACAAAACTTGTATATTAGATTTCGAATAGTAATGAAAGAAGGTAATAGTAAAAAAATAATATGCAAAAGATTGAAGATCAGAATAATTCGATACGTTTTTAAAATATTACGCATCAATTTCCTCAATTGTTTTGGACTGACGTCATTTCTCCGATGATTGTTCAATCGTCACGTGCAATCGTTTGCCGGTGACATTGAATTTTGGCAGAACCCATTGTTACTGGGACGCAATCGATAGCGAAACGTATTTGTATTCACGCGCCGAGTTACAATGAAAATATTGTAGCAAATTTTCATGATAAGATTCCATATAATTTCCATATAATCTTCTCCTCTTTTTTTTTCTTCTGTATTACTAGATCATTATAGAACATTTTTTGGTGAATCACTGATTCGATCAATAACATAATCGACTGAGATCAGTTATTTTCATGATTTCCGCCGTCTGTTTGCTCGTTTAAAAAAAGTATTTCATAAAAATATTAGACTACGACTAAATGTTGCTTCCGTTCTTGTTACTTAGATTTCCTTCTTTATAGGAAATTACTGCAATTAGAGCATTATGATTTTGATGCGAGTCAGTGATAAAAGTGAAAATTTCGATGGATATTATCTCTGATTTGGAGTTTCTCCTATTCGAAAGTTAATTTTCGGTGAAATTATTAATCTTATCATATTCTGCAGTTTTAAAACACTGTCTAAATTATACTCATGTAAATTAAAACATTTGGCATTACATGTACAAATCCCTATAACAACGAAGGAGAAGAAAATCATGGAACATATATACAAAATATTCCTAATTCTGAAGGTGAGCAAGGATAGCTATGAAGCTAACTCGATTTATCAATTTTTCCCAATGAACATCAACATAAAAAGTTAAGCTGACTTTACACAGTTGATAAAAATGTCAATAAATGGAATCACCGGTTCATCGTTCTTGAAATGTCAGTGCGTACACTCGTGGCTAGAAACTGCCTTTGAGAAAGACCGATTCGATAAGAGGTGGTAGACGAATCTAATTACAGAATTATCTCTGTTTATTTCTTAGAGAAGGTAAAACAAAAAAAAATATCGAAACACGTGTGGTAGGTCAGGAATCCAAAAATAATATCCCATCTGGATAAATAGGCGGATGTAGCGTCATCCAACGAGACGACGACGCGACGCGAC
This sequence comes from Bombus fervidus, assembly GCF_041682495.2. Classification (NCBI taxonomy): domain Eukaryota; kingdom Metazoa; phylum Arthropoda; class Insecta; order Hymenoptera; family Apidae; genus Bombus; species Bombus fervidus. The sequence continues at coordinate 8,557,857 of NC_091530.1, read as the reverse complement.
GCGACGTGGCCTTGCATTTTGATTTCTATCGAAAACAAAATCGTTGCCCAAAATAAGCCTCGCGACGCGCATGATTAATAATTTTATACCGCGTTCCACGGTTGCGTCGTTTACAAGAATATATTTTACCATTGATATGTATTTCTGTCTAATGTAAGTACATATGTACATATAACGCTTCAACTTTTGTTATATTTCTTAGAAAGCATTAGAAATCGTTTTGTATACTGTTCCGTAAACCGTAACAGCGCTAACGAAGGTATTAACAAATCGTCTCCTCTATTACAAACCATCCCCTTTCAGTGAAAATATCATACTGAGAAATAACTATTTAAAATAAGGGGAAATAATTATTCCCTACGCCGCAACGCTGGTGCATATAACCGCCATGAAATAACGCCCATGAAATTGCCGCCATTGGTGGACGTGCACTTGAAACGCGCTATGATAAATTTACACATGCGTTCTTCGGAGGGTAGCGATGGACAGACGAGGGAGTAAAGATCCAACAATGAAAAAGATTTCACCCAGAAGCACACGTCGCAACAACGGTACGGTAGAAGTCAGGATACCCCTCGCAATTCATTCCCGGCCGCGTTCGACCGTAATACCATCCCTCCACTTCCGTTCTGCCGGCTGCATTTTTAAAAGCTATCACGCTCGCAATGTATCGCACCATGCAATTTGTCGGGTATTATACACTTATCCGGCCGCGACCACGCTAAGCGTTACTTTGAATAAGTGGCCCACCGAAAATCACGCGAGAACAAAGCACTTATCGTATGCATCAACGACGTTGAGTAAGAACGAATCGCGTGCTTAACCGTACCTAATCAATAACTCGCGATATTGTCCGATATGAAGTCTGTTTATTCGTGGTGTTTTATTTGTTTTCTAGGTACAGATCAAATTGATTTAGCCAGGTTGTTGTTCAATTCAGTGTGATAGATAGAGTATGGATGTTTATGCAAATGCATATCTTTACAGGCATTGATAAAGAAACATCTGTTTCCTTTGTTTTCTTGCTAAAGAACATATACTAATATGTAGAAGCTCAAGCTCAAAATACCTATATCGACGTTGAAGGGTAGAATTCTATAAGAGATCTTAATGAAAAAAAAACGAAGACCGGTATCTTCTAACTTATTCATAAGCGGTAAGAATCAGTTTTCTTCCCAATCGAAGTCACACGTACGTGAAAATGTTTTCTTATTTCCGATCCTGATTCTTAGTACTGTTATATACAAAAGATAAAATTCGATTAATCGTTAATTTAAGACCGTACGACAAATACCATTAGCGAAATACGGTACACAAAAAGATAAATTAATCTTATCAAATTAAACGTATATATATATACATGTCGTATCAAATTTTCCTTTATAAAAAAATTATATTATATCCACGGAAGGGATTAACGCAGGTTGCTACCAATATCCGCGTCGATTTTCATGGTTCAAACATGCGTGAAAATCGCCACCCACTACGACTTCGCGGAATCGGTACTTTTCCTCCCACCCTATACTCGGCTCCTGATCCCCTGTCTTCAACCCCCTCTCGGCGTTCTATGCCCACGTCAGACGATAGTACGCATTGTACTGCGCCGCCACTGAAAACCTACAGTCTAGCCTTGACTGCGCGCAGGGGTTGCTATGGCGATCACTACCCCCACACATACGCCCACTCTGCCCCGCCGACAACCCCTGCGTCCCGACGGCGGCGGCGGTCTACGACCAAGAGTGTGACCCCGACCTTTCAGGTGGATGACCTCCACTGCATCGTAGATGCGCGCGCACGCGACGGCCCTCACCTAGACAGTGAGCTCACCCCTCTGCCATTTCCTCTGGCCGACGTCGACCGACCGACAGCCACCCCCGTACGCTCGCGGGGATGCAGCCGGCGGCGGCGGCGGCGACGACGCGACGTGGAGAGGGTCGAGAACGGACCCGACCGTGGCTTGTCATTACTTGAGACTGAAGATTGTCTGGCTGGTTACAGTGAACTTCTGGGGGGGGGGGGGGGGGGGCGACGTTCGAGGGGTTGTATTTTGATTGCATTGTCGCGGTGTTTCTCCTTTCTTCCGCGTTCTCTTTTTTTCCGAGCTTGCTTCCTCTGGGTGAGGAATGAGGCAAATACATCTTGTATTTCGAACACGAAATTATGGATGAATTGATCGCGTTTTGTTGCAGGCTTTAGGGTGTAGATTGGAGCTATTCGGTTAGTCGAGTCGAATTAGGTTTTACTTATCGTAGTAGAAGAGTTTTGTTTAATACTGTACTTTTTATCTAGATTCCTTATTTAGTGTTATTAATATATTTATATGATCTGATATGTCTATTCTGGCATAATAGTCTTCTTCCCTAATTATCCTTTCAGTCAAATAACGAATAATATGAATAATTAATATAACACATGGCGGACTGATAATCTTAGTGGAATAAGTCAAGATTTTAGGAATTCAGATTTAGTATAAGTCTTCAAATTCCCTTAGTTTCACAATTGATTAAGTTGGATCGATATAAGTTAAGTCGTTTCTCACAATTTGGAAAGATGTAACGAATCTTTCATAAATATTTCATCAAGCGAAATTCTATATACTTCAAAACTTGTCTTACTTTTATTCATTGCCAATCGTTTTTTAATTTTTGTAAAAAAAGCAGTGAGTCTACTTGCGCTATAATAATTGGCACAACGCGCCAAACATTGCTGGAAATTCGATTGGTCGATGATAGCGGGGCTCGAGGTCCAAGTCCCGATTCGTTAGTATTCCATGGAGGAAGCAAGGAGAAACTCGGGGAATTTCCGGGCGCACCTGCAACGCACCAGCAGGGATCGACAGGTGTGGAAAAAGTTTATTCTCTCGTTGGGTTTCGCTGACCCGGTCACAGGCAGCACGAGCGCTGCATCTACGCCTATGCGCCAGACGCCGACAAGAGGGTTGCTCACCCCTTCCTGTCTGCACCATCACATGGAAATGCGGCTGAGGCTTTGCACGAACGTGTTCACCGACTACTCGACCCTGCCTCTGTGTCTCTCCCTCTCGTTTCACTCTCTCTTTCTCTTTCCCCCTTCTCTGTCACTGTTTCACCCCTTCTCGTGCCCCCTCTACCCTTGCTCCCCTGTTCTCCTTCTGCGTCCGTCAGCCTGCTCGATTTCGCGCAGCCAAAGAATACCTAAAACGCTGCAGTCGGGCATCTTTTGAGCCTCCTAGTCCCCCTCCCCCAAACGCACACCCTCATCTCGGAGACATTATTCACTACACTGCGAGCACCGTGTATTTAAGCGAGCCTGCTTTCCAATTTGCATCTCTGATATTTTTTGCCCTGTGCAACCATAACACGCGAAAGGTTGTTGGATATGTACGGCTTTGTATGGATCTTAAATGCCTGGGAATAATTATAGCTAGGTGATTCAGAAGTTGATGAAATTGTAAGTGAGGGGTGAGCTGGAGTGAAACTGAAATACTTCTCTTGTTTCGAATTTCGAAGGCGAATGAATTTGGATTTCACGGAGAACGGTTATGATTTAATATATTTGTAATGAAAATAGTAACAAATAGCAAATATTTCCTGTAATGGTGATACAGTAAAGTAATATTATTTCTATACTATCTTGTAACACACTTTGATTATAATTCACTATGTTCGTAATAAAGACTAAAAAGACTAAAAAGACTAAAAAGAGATGTAATTTCTACTATAGAATAGATATTGTTTTACTTCTACGATAAAATATTTCTATTGTAATTTCTATGTCTATTGTAAAAGAATAATTGTGAGATTATTACCCAAGGCTTAAATTAATACAGATAAAAATTTAATTTAATCCGTTATAAATTTCCTATGAAAATAATGCACCAGTGTCTGTGTCTGTAGTACTTTATCGATCAGTCGGTATTTGCGCTTTCATGGTACACCATGATAGCATGGTCTAACGCAATCCATCTCGTAATAATTACATAAATTTATTAATTCCTTGGTGTGCCAGCACGAGATCGGATTTCCAATATCGTTGCCCACGTCGCGTATCACATTGAATATTTTATCTGGCTGGAAATAACGAAAAGCACGTATCATTAACGAGATCCTAATCGACTACCCTGTAGATCGTCGCTTATCAACGTCGTCGATCGACAATGACTGTGAATGTTGGAGTATCTCAATATTAAATCGCTCTAGCTCTCCCTGCATGCCATATTTCGACCCTTCCTTCGATGCACTACTCCTCTTCTAAAGTAGAACGTGATATTAATGCACTTCGATAACAATTTTCTATCCCTTCCTTTTTATTCGACTTGTTTTAGAAAAAGACGCATTAACGAAGTACATATACGGAGATGAAATAACTGGATTATGATATGAAATATGAAATTCTCTTGTAAAATATTAATACATTTATTCGTTATTTTCGTTATCTTATTTTCTAAATATATCCGTTACTCGTTATTTAATTAATATTTTAATTATGAATTATGCATGCAAACAAATTCGTAAAACAAGAAGAACTTTTTTTATTTCCTACATTAACTTTCACGTTGCGATATTCGACATACCGGAGCGTTGTAAAATTTAATTTGGTTCACGAGCTAGTAAATTTATTATCCTCGATATATGAGAAACCAAACTTTCCGTATCAATTCCACGGTGAATAAATTTTGTGATTTTTGAAATGTTCGTCGAAGGGGACTACTCGTGACGATTAGAAAATTCTTAGAAATAGAATTGATAAAATTTTACTTTTTCCCCAGATTATCTGCTACTTTAAAAAAATTGTTTCAAAACTTAATCACACGCCACAAATGGTAAAAATTCTTACGCCTCAAAATCTAGAAATTCTTCCCAAAGCGCACCAACATACAACTAACGTCGCCCAATCAAAACCACTCAAATTTCAATATCAAACAAGTAAAAAATTACCGTAAAAGTATCCCCCCGAGTAACCACTCTACGAAACCTTCCCTACGAATCGAAGTACACGCCAAGAAAATGCTCGGGTCCGCATACTTCGAAAACCTTAATCGACCTCCAACCAGGGGCTCTTGATGGGGGTGAGATTTGACAAAGAAATCCACCCTAAATATCATGAAATGGAGAAAGAAAAAACAGATCTGGAGTAGAATCGTTCCCTTGCGAAGCGAGTTTTGGACCCGTCCCGCGCCGCTTACCGGGTAACGAATCCAATTACTTGCTAATTAGAGAATCGAGGCAGCAGTACTTTTCGAGAGTTGCGTGGCAACTCGTGCGCGCGTACAGAAAAAAAGAGCGAAAGAGAGGCTTTCAGAGGGCGGCAAAGGACGCCATGGGGTTTTTCTCGGCGAGGATGAAGTGCGCAATTAATCCGTCTCGCGTAGGCACTTCTGCTACTGAAACTGCATTGATATCCCCGCCATCCCTTACCCCAAACCGCCATCCGCCATTTTCTCCGCGGCTTCGTCGCTGTTTCTTTCTGTCACGGTGCTTCGTTCAACCTACGTAACCAGACGTCTCTCTAACGACATCGTGTAATGCATGGTCGTCACGATCTTCGGGGAAAAAGCCTCGATTTTACCTTCTTGTTTCAAACGTGTCGCGACCGTCTGCTTGGGAGCTTATCTGCTTTCGTAGGTGGTTCCTGGAAGAACAGCCAATAATTGATTTCTTGGGAACAATTGATTGAATGCTTCGGGTATACCGTGTTTTGTACATAATATGATGTAACTGGTGATACATATTGAGAAGAGCAGAAAAAAGTGTGAAATACATGAAAAATATGGGAACAAATCTTTTTCGTATAAAGGTTTGCTCGACAGAATTTATTTTGTACGTTTGCATGGTATGTGTACATTTATCTGTTATCTAAGTACTATGATCTCAAAGTAATGGATGTCCCTGTTGAAGTATCTGCTAGTTTACAGTGAAGTCCGTAAAATCGAGATAATTGGAAATCAGTTCTCTGTGAGATTGGGCCCCTTATGAAAAAATTGTATTCTGCGTCTTTGAGATTTTCGTATATTTTACGTAACGTAATATTTTATGATCATATTAGATAAAGAACAAGAATATAGAAAAAGTGTAGCAAAAATAATGGAACATCGGAGATTTGTCATTTTATCCGAACGTTATAATTTTTCGTAGTTTTTCGTTATCGTGCTATCCTAGTCATCGCTACTGCAGTGTCATTCAACGTTTTCGCAATTCAATTTGCACTTCTTCTATCTGTCTGGCTGATCTAAATGGATTCGTGAAACGCACCCCAACGCAGAGTTCATTCGTGCCGCGATTAAATCGATCATTCCCCATCGCCAGGCTAATTTTTTTCGACAATATTGATACAGCGTTCGCGTCAAAGGAGATATAAATGCAGCAAAGGCACGGAATATACCGTGGCAGCGGATCGACAGTATTTATCTTGACAACGCGAGGGATCCGAGCGCAATTAGACACGTTCGGAAACATTTCAGTGTGGCCAATGCCCCTGAAGCTTAATGACCCCGTGACTGTGCACAAGCAGCTGGCCAAAGGCCCCGCGTATCGCGTGCACATACACTTTGCATGGTTATCGCTCGAATAATTATACTCTGCCTACCCCGCGAATTCGAATCGGTCTGATCGAACGTACGCGACACGAATGAAAAATTTCGTTTAATTCGCCATTTTCGACATTGAGTTTCGATGAATAAGTTGATTAATCTTCCTTCGTGGATATCATAGGGAGAAAATAAGGTGAAAAAAGTAATTTGTTGAAAGATTCAGAAAATAAAAAAGTTATTTAGTCGATCGTTTTCAAACAGAAGAAAAATGAAAACAAGTAAAAGACATTTTGGAGAACAAAGAAACATTCTTATCCGAGAAATAATTATTTTTTAACATGAACCTTGAAGCTAAGTTTATACGTAGTTATCGATTTTATCGGGTTGTTCAAGAAGTTTGTACAATTCAAAGAAACGTGTAGCCTTATATTTATTTATATAAATATAAATTATAATTTTACAATAATATATCTTCGATATAATGTTTCCAAGCTGATAAAATATTTAATTGGTTTGATAAGAGAGAAATTGATATTACATAACATAACAATGTTTCTTCGTTGTACAGTTTCCTTTTACTTGACATTTCCTTACACCAAATATTAGACAACATTTTTCAGACATTGCTTTTACGATATGAAGCGAAATTTGTTACATGTCACTGTCAATACATTACCGAACAACTCGTATTCGATACAGATCAGTCAAATATGTCATAAAAATAGCATCATCCAGGCGTAAAAGTTACCAGCCACGTTTATCCAGAGACAAACCGGCAGGGACCAGGAATCAGCGAGCGATCGAAGATTAAATTCGACTGCTTATACTCTCTCTCTCTCTCTCTCTCTCTCTCTCTCTCTCTCTCTCTTTCTCTCTAGAGGAGGGTGGAACACAGCATCCCGTTAATCTCGAGATCCCCGCATAATTGCGATTAATTAAAAATGGCTTTGGTATGCCGCGGCGTGGAGCCCTCGTGAAAGCGTGCATCGATCGCGCAATGGAGGGTCGTCGCCCGCTGTGTTGCAACGTATCCTATGCAGACAGGATGCACTCCTTTCATGTCCGCTCATGCAAAGGACACTCTCATCGCGTATGCAGCCTCGAAGGCTCCACTCGAATTGTCGGATCTCTCTCGTCGTGCCTTTGTTCCAGAACGAAACGAACCAGAGCTGTTTCCTCGCCCCGCGAACACCTGGTAGAAAATAGATTTTTATCGGCTGGACCACTTCCTGTTTCTACACTACGTTTGAATTTTAAATTTTTGGTTTAATTCCTTTTGCATCCGAGCATCGTCTTACACGAGCAGCAATTAATACGTTGTTACCAGTGACTTACTTGTACTAGATCTCGAGATCATGCGAAGTATACTATATGATATACCTATATAATAGTTTCAGATCGTGGATTTAGATTCTTTACGCTTCTTATGATCTCAGCCTAAATGAAGAATAATTTTTCAATTATTATTTGTTGCGTTAGAAGCGAAGGTAGACTAAACTACGTGTTTCTGAATTCGAGTTTATAATATTAATTCATTGCAATAAGTTGCGAAAGCGGAGGAATCGATTTGTTCCAAATCCGAATTTATTATTGAGCTAATTCCCCTTTTCAAGTATTTTGCGTCGAAATATCTCTTTTTATCTACAAATTAACACGAAAATCAAAAAATTAACAAAAATGGACTTTTCATGTTTTTTCCCTTCGTGTCATATGCATCCTGTGTATTTTTGCAGATTTTCTTCTATAAATGCATATTACATAAACATTTTTATCCACCAGCTATATTTTATCGCGTGAAATATACGACGACACGATTAGAATCGGCGCACGTAGTATCGGCGAGGAACGATATCGCCGGTTTGTAGCGATTGATGCGCGAGTTATTCGAGACGTTGCAGGTAGTAGTAGTTTGTGAATACGTTGAAGTAGGCGCGCTACGCTAGAGGATAAAAAGGAGGAGAAAGAAAAAGGTGGAAGGTTCGTCCGTGAAGGGCTGTCTGTCTAGACGGATCGTTGTTCGGTGCAAAACTGTGACCGTGAATCGACGACGAACGTAGTCGTGGTGGAAAAGGGACGAAGCAATAACGAATAGTGCCTGGCAGACTGCGTGGGCAATGCATTGTTTTCAGATGCGGCCGAAAAGTGCAGCGAAGAATGCAACCTCCGCAAGAAACCACCTTCTTCTCTTAGGTTCATTCTTGAACTCCCACCCCTTCGCGTCTTCTAGTTCTCGACGTTTCCGTACCTTTAAACTTCTCAATTTTCGTTCATCATTCACTTCTCATTTCCCTTTTCCTTATAGTTAAGAAAGTTTCTTGCCTTTCCGACAGTAAAAGGAATATTTTTTCGTGTATTTAAGAAGATTGAAAGAAGATTGTTTATTACGAGCTTTTGCAAGAAAACTAAAACTCTGAATTCGAACAAATATTGTTCTCAGTTAAACGTTAACATTATGTATATGCTTCAAATAATTTATTTAATTAATTAAATAATTATTATATTAAAACCAATTCTAGTGTTAGTGTATCGGGGCTTCTTTGCAAAAACATCAGAAAAGATTTGTTTGTGTCATTGTTAATAGATGAAAGGCCATAACCCCTTTTCCATAGCCCCAAAATAGTTTATTCCTGGAAGGGTAAAATACAGCAAATAAAGATAAAAATTTGATGTATCGGTGAATAGAGAAGATGTCATTTTTCGATGAGATGACGCAACACCTTATGCATGGATAAAATACAGATCAAAAAGTTTTGGATCAGAAAACAACAGATTATTATGTCCGTGAAAACAATTTCGTTTAGGAAAGAAAAATCTAGCGTTTAATGATGTTTGGGTAATGAAAAATGTGTCAAAAGTACATCATTCGCCATCTGTTGTACGTAGTTGTTCTGATATCACTTTTGTCTGTTTATATATTAAATTGGGGCGAACTTTCGCTCTCTCGTGCCTGCGGTACCACTATGCCATTGCCACGCCCCGAGACGCGACTGCAACCAGGTGGAAGTTTGCGTCACACCGACATGACAGGGCGCTATCCTCTTTTTAAATGGCCGACCACTTAATAATTGGGCATTTAATTCTACAAGGTCGCAACTGCCTGACTTTAATCCTTTCATCGGAATGATGGATTTTTGAATCTTGCATGAAAGTTAATTGAAAATAGAATTCTATTTATTATGGAATCTACCGCGCGCTATATCAAGTGAAAACGAATGATTCCTGTTAGCCAGTTCGGTCCCTGTGATGTTGCGAACAGCACCTAAGTGCAACAGGAGGTTAATTAACGGAACAATTTGAATACAGCGGATGAAATTCCGAGATACGACGCCACTGGGACGAACTTCTGTGTCCCCGCCACCCTTGACACCCTGTAATAATTGAAATTTCATCGTTTAAACATTTTAAAGTTAACGAACTATCGATTCGTTAACCTTCGAATACTATTCTATCAATTAGCAGTAAAAAAAATAACCAATTCCCTAACCACTGAGGAAAATACGTTTAACTTCGAAAAGCGGATCGATATCAACCTTGACAATCATCGTCGCTTCGTACCATGAAATCATTAACCTTCGAGAACTGTTCCATTAACATTCACCAAAATCCTATCGATTCCTCAACCACCGAAGAAAGCAAATCTAGGAAAGCAAATCTAAATTCAGCCCGAAAAACAGATCAATATCAACCTTGACGATCATCGACTCTCTAACCGAAGAAATCTCAAAATTTCACCAGCAACAAGTTTCTACCCCAGATACGGTGGAAGGACGATGATGGAAAAGAAAGAAAATCTCAGAAACGAGACGGCACTTCCGTTAACCGTTTCTTCGTCCCCTTCGCCGATACTGTTGGCGCTAATAAGTAAGAGCCATCTTCCTCGAACTGGCTCCAGGTCCGTAGGATTTTTTAATAGGTCTTTCAGCTTGGCAACCGCCCTGTCTGCGAGCTCGTTCCTCTTTTTGCTCGTGCGAAAAGCAGAACGGACGAGCGTCAAACGCGAGCAAAAGAGGGAAAGAGATATCGGAGGCACGGGACCACGAGTGAGATGAAAGTTTGCCCCAGTACGTTGCACCCTCTCTTTCCCCCTGTGCAGCGCAGTCCCATACACGTAAACGCGTCTCTGTCCCACCAAGTATCCAGCCAGCCAAGCCAGCCAGCCAGCCAGCCAGCCAACCCCCTACCCATAGGGGTGTCGTCCCTCCAGGCGTCACAGGCCACCAACCCTCTCCGACATCCCGGTACTCCCGTATTCCTGTTTCGCCGCCCCCGAGTCCGCTGCACCGCCGCCGAATCAATACCGGCAGACATCCTAACTCACTGGAGGTCAATGCCTCGTTCCCGCGAGCGGCGGCGACCTCAACCTCCTACCTTCCCTAGCCTACAACCTCCTTCCAGAGAGCCCCGAAGCCAGACGATGTTTCTGTCTCGTTTTCTCTATTTCCCTCGTTTCCTTTCTTCCTGCGTGCCCTTCTCTCTGTGCCTCTCCTTTTTTCTTCCATTCTTCCACGTTTTCATCCTCATCGGTTGGATTATTCTTTTTTTTCCTCTCTTTCGTTCCTTCTGTCCGCATTTCGCCACCCCTTTCACCCTTATTCTTCACCGAGACTCCCTTCCCTGCTTCACCTTGTTTCTCCTAGATCTAGTTTTACCTTTATTTATTTCGAAGCTATTATCGTGAGCAGGACGAGGCTATTTTTGTTTTTGTATACGCAAGCATCTGAGCTTCCTTCGATCGGGTTTTCCTGGATTTTCAAGAGAGAAGGGCCAGCGTTTAATCTTCGGCCAGAGAGTTTGCATGCAAAATCAAAGTTCATGCATTTGTGGATGGGGATTCTTGTTTCGGGGTGAGTTCAGCAGACGAAGAGATCCGCTAGATTTTGATCAGCGTTGACACCCCCGAGATTCGACCGCGGGCTTCTGCCAACTTTCCGAAGAAGATGGCTCGATGCCGAGGCGTCCCTGTTGATCGTTTTGGCGTTCAACTTCTTCTTCGTTTATGTTATTCAACACGAATTTCAGAAATATATTCTGGAAATGAATGTAGCATATTATCGTAACTTGAAATTCTGCAAATCCGTTTAAAACTGTATTCTGTTTTAGCGTTTCGCGCGATAAAGGGTGGCGACTTATCATTAAAGTTTAAACGTTCGTGTAAATTTATTTTTTTATGAACACAGCTAAACAGACAGGATCTAGAAAGAGAGATTTGTTTCATTCATAAATATTATAATGAGCACACCACATTGACTATTTTATATATTTTGCATATTCCATACATGTTAGCACGTTTAAGAAAACGTGGAATTGAAATATAAATTTAAATTTCTATTTCACCAGCCTACACTACGCAATGTATAGGACGCCCCTAGTACAACGATAAAAATTCAAAATGTGACCCTGTTTGAGATTTCGGATCCTTACATATCCACGCTTCTGTCAAAGCGTAACGTACAACACGAGTACCTTGTTTAACGACCAATTTTATTATTAATTAATTTTCCTAATATCCTGGCCTAACATACCCTCGCGAATTTTTCAATTAGCTTTGATGATATTTCATTCAATTACATTTATGCCACAAAGTCGTGACAATACAATTTGACAATAAACAGCATGGCACCTCACTGTCTGCACGGTAATCTACTTGTCGAAACAGGAACAGTACGTGTTTGTTTCCTCGAGGCTTCAGAATTTCTCCTCTCTCCCTCTCTGCAATTGAATTTTGTGACTTCTGTTGCTGTTTCACTTCTATTCCCTTCCGCTACCCCCTGTTCGTAGTTTCGTGGCATCACCTTCTCCTCTGCCAACCCCTCCCATCCAGGGGTTGAGAAGTTTGCTTGGCTTCTTGGCTCAGAGACCGATTTTCATGTGGCCAGAAATACGATTATGAGGTGGAACGAAGCGGAACGCTACTTTCGCCCAGCTTTAATCGGCTGGTCTCCATTACCAGCCAGCCTTGCCTTTTTGCTAACGGTAAAAGGGTTATGAGAATTCTGTGTCGAATCATCTCACGAGCAACGATCGTAAGATGCAGCGTGCTAGGCCGTTTTCATTGGAACATAGAGGGTGCCGTCCATATTCGAGCTCGATACCGGTTATTTAGGGATGGAAAATCAATGGCCACGGAATTGTTTCGCGATTTCATGTCATGGATATTGAATTTCTTTCGTCGTTGTTATCGTTGTACTGTTGCAAATTATTTAGTTAATAGTAATTATTGTAGATCGAAGAATATAAAAATGATTATACGAGGATCCATATGTAATTATCTTTGACAGTACATAGAATAATATATAAAAGTAGATAAAATAAATGGAAAAATAGAAAGATGAGAGAGTTCGTAGTTCCGAATCTCCAATTCTAGGAAGAGGTTCTATATTTTCAGTTCTAGAGAATTGCTTTGAAAATAAGACATACGTGCGTAAATATAATTGTAAGGCAAACGAAAAAGTTTCTCAAGCGAATGAAGATTCGTAGGTGAATTTGTGGAAGGAATTCTGTCAGAAATATCAATCTGAAATTCTGTCGACGCACATAACGAGATAGATTTTTCTTTTTTTAATTCCGTAAGAAATATATTCTTCGTACTCGGAAACTGGTCGGGAAACGTGGAAGGGAAACGAACCCTCTAGGTTACGTCAGTGGGAACCGTTTCGCGAGATGCAATAGCGTGGTTGAGAGACAAAGACATTGACATTCAAAAGAGAGAGCCTCCTTTCCCGTGTCTCTTCGCATCAGACGAACACTAATCCCTCCTCCCTCGTCCCTGACCGATGCTTGTGTGTTACGTAGTCGTGGTACGAACCCGTGCAAGAACGAGTTCCGGTACGCGCGTGCGCCCTGTTCACCCTCTTCGACTTCACCCCTTTTGGCCTGGTCATTTGCATGTTTTTGCAATTCCTCGAAACGCGCGCTGACAATTCTCGATGAAGCTTTACTCGTAACTGGACGACGATTCCGTTTCTTCGTGATTTCAATACATGAATACGCTCTATTTCTGTAGACTGTTTGAAAGTATTTCAAGATAAAATACCTAAGAAAATATCTATGATATTTTATGAAACGATCTAACCTTCTTGTAGAAATAAATTTCGGTAGAAAATAAACATTACCCAGCTTCGTTCAACTACCTCTAAATCGAGCCTCCCAAAAACTAAACCAATCAGCTCTATTGCTAATTTTAGCCACTAACTGCGTGTACATATACTGTCCAAATATTGAACATCTCAATAACCAAATGACCTATTCCCACAAATTTATTTCTTATAAGAAAAGACGCCATAATGCATAATAATAATAATTCCAAATAATAAAAATAATAATAATAAATAATTCCAAAATGCAAAATAAATTTAAAAGGACTAGTATTTATAGTCGTCGAGTATCCCTTTGCATTTCGATCTACGTACTCGGTCAGCACCGACTTCTCGATTCTCTCCGGTTCCATTCGAAACAAAGAATATACGTACTTACACGTATCCCTGTGCCAAGTTGCTAGCAATCGATATGCTCGTCGAGACGATATACATAAGCATGCTGATTGCGTGCTCTATTCTGTTCAGTTATTCGCGAACAAACAGAGTCGAGTAAGAGAAGTTTCGAGACGCGCAAAAAAGTGTGCCGACACAGATCATCGTCGATGGGGTTGGCGAAAAGGACGAGGTATTTGCACTAGACCTAGAGAAAAACAGTACTCACGAGGGTGTGCATAAAATTAGACGGTACGTTCAACTCTGTTGAGAGCGTGCCAAGAGCTCGGTCGGACGATCAACGGTATCTTCTTGTTCTTGCGAACGCTATGCGGCACGACGTTGCAGCAGCCAGGATGGCACCAATGCCCCCGTTCCAAACTTCGCTGAAACGCTCTCCACGTTGCCATGACAAATTGCCTTCTGACTTCGTGGAACGTGATACGCTTACCCCCTGCGAGTAATCGGACGGAAAAGACGCGATCGACCCTCTCACGAATTTCATTTTGTCTTAGCTCTGATTAATTATGAATATTTCGATGCGCTCTGAATGAAATCGTAGAAGGACAATATTTTGCAGATTATGAACGTGTCGTTCGATTCTTTGTATTTTAGTTTCTTAGGATAACGATATATTCTGTTTGTTGATGTTACATATGCACTACTAGACAGCGAATATTTATACAAATTCATACTTTCGTCGATATATTAGGTTGTTTCAAAAGTCTTTTTCGTTTTATAAGGATATAATAGACGCAAAACATTTTTTGTTTTATATTACTTTATTGAATTATCTATGATCCATTTTGTTCTATTAAGATAAAGACCACAACGTTTGACAGATTAGGTTTTATGTTTACATAAAAATGCATTGATGTAAAGGACACGTTTGTAAATAAAAGACACATTAGAGACAACCTAATAATTAAAAGAATGGAATTTGCTTCATACATTAATTACTATGTTCAGTGCTATATATTTTGGATATTTTGCATATGTTGTACACATTGTATACATTTTCTGCATTTTCTCACTTCAAATTTCCCATAAATCGATATATACATTCTATTTGTTATGTAACGAATTGCTGTTTTAGTGGATCATTTACTGAGCAAGGATGCAAGGACAGAAAGAAGAAAAGCAGGAAATGGAGAGGGAGGAGGAAAGGGCGAAAAAGACAAATGGAAAGGAAAGCACGGAAGATGGAGAACGAGATGGAAGTGGAGAAGGGAAAGGAAGAAGGGAAGTAACGGAAGGAAAGAAACAGAAGGAACGGAACAGAAGGAACGGAGCGGAAGAAAGGAGTTAAGAAGCTAAGGGAATCCATTATGAATTTTATTCGCGTTTGACGATATAAAGCAAGAACAGTAAAATCATTTATATAACTCGATTTTGAAAAAAACGAGCTTGGCTTACGATTATTCTATTTCTCAAATGCAGAATTAACCTCTCTAGTCATTAATTACACAAATATTCGCGTGATTTAAGTTGCAACGATTTGAATGAACAGCTATTACATAATCTAAACTTGTAACTATTTGAACAATCCAATTATTCTTTGACTTGACATTTACCACGAACAATAAACAGATAGTATCCCAAGTAAGCCAGAGTATACGTTCTCCGCAGAAAAAAGAATGTAGAAACTTAAAAAAAGAAACAGAAGCTGTCATCGGTGCTCGTTTGGTCCCAAATTATTTTTAACCACGTCTAACGTTATCTGAACATCCGGTGAACGCGTGGCCTGGATTGGAAGGATAAAACGGAAGTTGGAAAACGTTTAGCGGGTAGGTCCTTGTTAAATCAGTCGGTGGAAAGCGAATCCTAGCCGACGACAGACGTAGACAAAGAGAGGGAGGACAAGAAAGTCAGCCTCTCCTTCCCTTCTTTTTCCAACTCAACCCTCGTTTCTGACACGCTCGAATACGCTAACGAGTGTTCTATTTTTCAAGAGCACTATGTTTACCACTGTCGGCGTCTGCTCTCGCTCATCCTCTCCATATACGTGTATATAGTCTGTCCCTCGACAGACAAGACTAGATGTGTGGCGACGACGTCCAAGGGAATGGGGCAGACAGACATTGCACTTTCCCTCACCCTGGCCTGGCTACCCTCGCTACTTTGCCCTCCGACTTTCATATGCTCTGTCGCGACCCTTCCGACGACTACGATAACGTCGGGGTCGATCGTCGACGCAGTGGTGGACAACCTCTGTCGCATTAAGAAAGTCAGGTTCGTCCTCCGTGCGATCGATTTAGTGTATTTTGGAAAAACAGTCAGATTAAGAAGGAAAGATGAGAATCGACGATTTTGATGGAAATTGATAATACTATTGTATAATATAATATTGGTTGATTTTTATGCGTTTATGATAAACCGAAAGAAATAAAAGTGGACAGAATACGTATGATACACAAAAATCTGTAAGATTAAAATAAAGTTCTATCTCTCCAGTTGCGCTTATAACAATATAAATTTGCATAAAAATCTGGCGATTACAAATATGTAAGATTCTTTAGGAGAAATAGACCTGGTGGAAATTTACTGTTGACGCAATTGATTTGTCACTTTGCGAAAAAGTAATCAGGATGAGAAGGAAACACGTTGATTCGTGAATTTCTTCGGCAATGTGAAAAGGTCCTGCTCAGTTGTTATAAGCGTACAAGCGAAGTTTCTTTTCTTGAAATATTTTGATAAGGGATTGATTTAGTGGAAGTTCACTCTCGTCGCCATTGGGAATTTAAATTGTAAGAAAGTGAGTAATTTTTGGACATATCTAAATTGAAATATTTCACTGGGGATTTATAGAAAGTTAGGATTAAAAGGAAACTTAATAGAATATAGGAGATAAGAAATGTAATTTTCATGGTTCTTGTGATCGTTAAATGAAAGGGGGAGAAAGTATCCAATTGCCAGTAATATTCCTCAAGCTCCAGGCCTGTTAGGGTAATACATCGACTTTAAAATCAACACAAGCATCTCATATTTCCTTCAGCCGTCGCTCTTCTTGACGAAGTTCGAAGGGGTGATATTATCGCGGCAAGAAGACTAGGATTATGGATGGGGAAATGGAAATGTTTGGAAAGCATGCGTAAATTCAACGTTGAATTCGGTTTAGGTTTGAATTTCTTGATACCTTTCGCAAGAAAAGTCGTCGTGTTCGAGGCCGATATTACAGCCTCGATACATCTCGAACCAACCCTCATCTTTCTTTTTCATGCTTCAATAAAAAGATCTATCAACCACTTCGCGAACTCTCAAACTACAAACACAGTGAAACTTACACCCGCCTATTCTAACGTCCTTATAATATAAAAAGTAAGAGTAATAGGGTGAAAATAAGATCATTAAGAATTCTATAGAAACCTTTTTCATATTTAAATGAAAAACACTATAAAACATTTTTGTCCTAAGTTCCTTCTGATATGAATACAATTAATAGCAACGAAATAAAATCAACTGGTCAAAATGTATTTCCTAATAAAAACGATAAGACGATAAAACAGTCTCAGATTTCTCATTCCCAAACCTCAAACAGCTCAGTAAACTTACCATCAACTATTATGTATATATAAAATACCTAAAATCTTAAAATTCCATAAAATGTCTGAAAACTCGGAAGAGATTCCATAAGATGTTAAAAATCTCGGAAGATTCCATAATATGCCAAAAATCACAGAGGATTGCATAAAATCCATTATCAAACCCCAAACAACTCAATAAACACCCCGTCAGCCGTTATCACATATTACGTAAAATACCAAAAATCTTGCAAGGTTTAATAAAATGTCAAAAATCTCAGACATTTCCATTAAAACGTTCAAAATCTCAGAGTGGTTCCATAAAGTGTCAAAAATCACGAAAGCTTCCTCGTTGCGAAACCTCAAACACCTCGATAAACGTCATCATCCATTCTCTCAAGGGCCACGCAGTTTCATAACCTAAAAGTTACAGAGAGGAACGCGAGTTCCAGTGCTCTTAACTGCCTGGTGACTAGATCTAGGCGAAAGTAACGCGAGTTTGCCGCGTATCGGCGTGTCGTCCTCCAGGGTGACTGTCCAGGAATAGCTCAGGACATGGCAGTCGGGTGGTGGCTGCGTACGTTCATCAGTTCAAGGTTAGAGGAGCGCGGGCCGTCGCCACCGCGTGGTAGCGTCAGCGTCCGCGGGACCGAAATACATCCCTCCGCTGATGTATAAATACTTGGCCGTAGCTGTTGGCCGGGGACGACAGATCGTCGATGCATCCCGGTAACCTTGCCGTGCGAGCATCAGAGTCGACGCACCGATTTAAATAATTGCGCTCGAGCTCGACTCGCTTACGAAGAGAAAGTCCCTCTCAGTCATTCAGGGACACTTTGCTCTTCTAGGTGCTTCCAACCTTATTGCTCGGGATATAAACGTCCGGTTGATAGATCCAGGGAAGGCGAATATGTACGACGGTGGCTAGAAAAAGAATTTGCATACCGTTGCAATTATTGTGTTGTCTAGATATTAATTAATCCAGGTCAATTATATTAAATTTCGTATTCAATAGTAATGTCATAGGATTATAAAAATTTGATACTCCGAGGGTGACATATAGAATTTGATAAAAAAGAAAAAGCGCTTCGTTAGAAGATACATAAGATCGTATACATATTTTTTGTAGCCACTGTTTCAAATTGGATGGAAAATTAGGGAAATGGGAAAGCTAAAGCGATTTTCGTGGAAATTGGTCGATTATCCGGGAATTCGGTGATTTGGCGGTACGATTGAATCGTTTGACATTCGCTGATTAGTTTGACACTGGAAGAATCGCGTAGAAATAATAGATTTTGGGATCGATTTTCGCGTAAAATGTATAAACCGTTTTCTTCGGGGTTCAGTGATTTATTCGCGTCTATTTATACAACCGTTAGATTGCTTGCAATTCATCGATTAGTAGTTTTGATTGTAAAACAAAGAATTTGAGGAAAGAATACAGTTATCAACTAAGAAATTTCAATATTTCAAACTTAGTCTGAGACGGTAGAGGACATTCCCCTGCCGTTCCTTGATTTTATTCCAATCGCTGGAGATTAAACCGTCTACCGGTTGGAAAAGAGAGGCAGCGGGTCATTCGACTGTCACAATAACGCTCTGTTTAGTTGTTTCTTGATTTACTGGTGTCGAGATAGAGGAGCTGATAGACACCGTCCTTAGGAAAGTCAACGACAGCGATTGAATTTTTCTTTTTAATATATGAACGAAAACATGGAACGCATCGTCAATCGTAAAGTACCAATGGTCGAGTGGTGTTTCTTCAAGGCGAAAGCTTCGAGACTTTCATTCGATCGTGCATTTTCACGCAATGCAATTAGATCGTTCCTCGTTCAAACGATAGAGGATGGCTGCATGCCTCGCGATAAGTTTATGCACAATAGATTCGTTGACCTTTACAATGGATGCACCCTGTCGCATGTCGATGACACCGTGTTCTATAAAGATACCTCGAGGAGGTAGGGCCTTTTAGCCTTTGTCTCATTCTCGTCCGGCAGACGTTGAACCCGATACTCGAGGACACACATTGAACTATGCACATGGGTAAATTAATTGCATCGCTCAGGAAGATCCTTAAAAAGAGCACACTTTCCATTTGGTTTCTCGGAACTCGACGTTCTTTCGTTTTCTTTTTTTCTTCTTTTTTCACTGACACAAGTTTGCCACTGTGTGATGCAATAATCGTCATTTCTAAGGAAACACTGGTTCGAAGGTTAACAAGGGGAATTATGTTACGAACAACCTTGGAAGAAATTCCTTCGAGGAAAGCGATAAACGCGTTATTGGAAAAATTAGCCGAAGTTGATTAAGAGTTGATCGAACGCTTTGAGAATGATAAAACATATCTGGGAGAAAATTATTAAACGAATATCTATGGTAAAATATATCAATAAAATGTATGAAAACATGTCCAATCTTCTAATGCTATCTATTTTATTTTTTCTACTCTTTATGCTTTTCGATGTTCCCCGTTATACTATCTGACTTCGATAGTTCTTTCAGTTTATACTTCATGGTCGTGAATGATCTTTAATCACTGTAGAGGGATAGAAAATGAGATTAAAAGTGAAAATGTAATTTTGATCTCGCGTGAAATCTACAAGAATAACAATCTTGTAAAATAGACTACTTTCACTCTGTTTAAACCACTAAACAATTAGAAATCGCTGGTATCGTTTTTACGTATTTCGAAAGTGGGACTGCTTTTCACAAGAAAACGAAGCGAACCACTTACAGATGAAATTAAAATAAACTATCCGAAGGTTTTGATTTAATTACGTCCATGACGATTATAGAACAACAATGCACTCGTTTAAACTTTTCACCATACATTTCTCGCCGGTCAATCGCCACGATATTTGCCATTGTTTTCGCGTTATCCGAGCCAGTGTGTGCGTCTATTTTCGATGTATCAGTTTCTTTCGTGATAGCGCGTACGAAAAAAATGATATCTCCGTGCAATGGCATTGGTTACAATGAACTCGAGACTGGAACAATAACCTCGAAGGAAACGGCAGACAGGCCTTGAGAATATAAAAAAGTAGTGCAACAAATAATGAGATTAGCAGGAACAACAAGATAATAACACCGCGAGAATCAACGCGCGAGACTCGAATACTTAATTTCGATACGTACCTTAACGAGTACGTGAAAGAGGAACGTTACGATCGCTATTTGAATATTCAATTCTAATTTCACTCGTAGCCAGCTGGAAGTTCTAATAATATAGGAAAAGATCTGAAGAATATTCGCGACAGCATTGTGGTGGCTGTTCGGTTAAACGAATATAGTCGACGATCATTACAAAAATTCTAGCTGCAATTCTTATTACAGATACTGTCATAAATTCACGAATTTCTTCGCATTTAAATACAATTTCATTATTATCTACCCTTTGCGAAAAATCGATACCTAATTCTTCTTAAAAAAAACAAAATTTCCAGTATTGCGCTAAATTCGACATTGCCAGCTATTCAAATACAATTACGGACGTATCTATCGCGTTGCTCAGAAAATTTTAACTCCGATATTTCCTAGAAAATTCTAGAACGCTAAAACACCATTTCAGACCCAGCAAATCCAAATATCTCCAAAGGAGAATTGATCAGAGTCGCACAAATAAACTGCTGACGGAACTAAATCGAGTAAAAAGTCTGATTCCAATCGTTACTAAAAAAAGTTGGCTAGCCTGTGAACATCGAAATCCCATTCGACCAACAAATCCAAGGAAAAATGACAACAGAACCGATCGGATAAGAACGCCGATTCTTTCTCTATTCTAACTAAGAATTCGACCAACGTGAACATTGAAATACCATCTCGAATCTAAGAGATGCAAACATTCTGAACAAAAGGATGGAGCGGACCCAGCCTGGCGTTTCGAAAGCTCGTTACACAATGCTATCGCGCCATAACGTTTTACGACTTCCCCTCTTTGCCGAGTAATCATTCAAAGATCACAAAAAAGAAAACCGGACAACATACGAAGGGGGAAGAAATTTTGATTTCGCGACCTCGATTCCCCATTGGCGACTATTTTACGGGCAACGTTTCGGCCACGCGAGGCCCGCCAAGGTGCGATACACCTACGTGCAGCCAGGTCAAGGTCGTATCCGTGGTGCGCCCGCTTGGCTGAGTCATTCGTGCAGAATCGTGCATGCAGAAGCGCGCGCGCCAGTGCATCGAACCCGATGACCGTTGCAGCTGCGAGGCGCGCGCGGACAACTCCGCGGCTCCACGAAGCGGCGCAGCCTCGTGCATCCTCGGCCGTATTCGGCTTGCATTCCGCGTGCATCAACCCGGGAGACCGCCCTCGAGAGAAGCGCCGAGTGCAATGCCCAATGCCGCGCGAACACGCGCCGCCACGACGCGAACAGCTGCGGCCAGGACCCTCTCCATCGACATGATTATGCGAATTTTCGTCGGTTCTACCATTCCCTTTCGCTCTTAGATATTCTCTTTCCTCTTGGCTTTTTAAATTCTTCGAGCGCATTTAAAAAGATACGTTTTATTTAAACGATACATTTAGTTTCTCTTGAACTCGAGCGTCATTTTAAAAGATCGTTTGAGATTGTCGACTAACGAAGATCGCTGTGATACAAGTATATTTTTCAATCATATGGAAATTGTTATAGCATAAATAGATATGAACTTTATTCGAATGAGTTTAGAAAATATAAGAGACATTTCAGCTAAATCTCTTTGAAGATCCACGTGCGTAGCGTAACTCTGGAGTAAGAGTAAGCGACATGTCAATGACTGTGCTCAAAATACACCACGTGGTCCGAGGTTACGTGGTACTGTCCCGATGTTTCACACATCACTGTCTGTCTCCGACCCTTCGTTATTAAGCGAGCAAATTAATAGCCACGAGCTAATTGATTTTACAACTGACAACCAATTATTAATGTATTTGCTCAGAGATATGTAAAATATTCATTTAGAAGTTTAAAAGTTTTTAATAATTAATTTTCATTTTGACGATTTTAATATAATTAATATCAATATCCATATGATTACAATGCTATCTAAAAATGTTTCATATAACTACCTTAATAGGTTCGTAATCTGGAAATCAGAATTGATGCGGCTATCCGACGAATATATCGACATAAAATCGATACTTTGCACATCAATTTCTTCCATATAGTTTTCCAGCTTGGAATATGAGACCAAGAATGCACGTTTTCTCATATGACGCGAGCATCAATACGTTCGAAAAGGATGCTCGCGCACGTTTTTGTCCCCGCTGATGTCCTTCGGCTTTCGAATTCTTGCGACTTCGATGAAATGGCAAAAAGACACCGACAAGACCACGCCAGGCCTCCGAGGGTGGCGTACGTGCACGATTCACCGTAAGCGTTTCGCCAAAATCATCGCTTGATCATCCAACGATTATTCATAATAACTTTAGTATCATACGCAATAACTATGATCGATCTATTGTAAAACGTTGAGCTACGCCTATGATTTACGTGCAGTAGAATTTCACATATCCTGAAATCAACGGTTAGAAAATGTTTCGAAAATAATTGCTAATAAAAATTAGTTAATAAAAAAATGAATAAATTTGGAGATTTAATATGTTACCAGATTTAGAGGATAAAACATGATTGTTTTCAAACGTGATTTCATTGGATTCTTTTATCTGTATTCATAAAAAGATAAATTTGCATAAACATTCACGGTTTAGTTATGGAAAATTGAAACGATGCCATAACTGTCACGGTTGAAAGCATATTCTAGCGAATATCGACGCCAGTTACGGCCTCACAGCCTACTATCATCTCGATTTTGAGAGAATTCTCAAATGGTTCTGTATCGGTTCTAAAACATTTTCATATCGACTTTATCTGACTCATCCTCATATTGCGTAGCAGTTGACTAAAAATTTGCAATTCTCAGTCTATTATTTTCAACAAGACAATGCTTCCACTTTCGACATGTATGTCGTGGCATACATCAGTACACTCCATCGAGATCAACCCCAACTTCTACTGCTTCCTGACACCCTTCGAGCATTCTCCCTAAGGGCCAAGCTCATAAATGCAGGATATCGCTTAGGTTTGAGAAACGCTGTGCGAAGGGCCGACGCACCGGCCAGGGTGAACGCTCTCCGCACGCCTAACACGCTAACTCGTCCTCTCGCTTCGTTTCTGCGTTGTCTCGCTCGTTCCTGCTAACGATGGGCGCCCAGCGCGCTTCACTGCGCGAGCTTTCGACACGTTTCCAACGTACCAACAATGCGAACGAAATTTTTTTGATAATCGTCCTAACAGTTTTCCCTTTCGAATGGTCCAAGATAAAATTGACCGGAACATTGAACTTAATGAAACGAAATAACGAAATTCGGGAAAAATTTGTCATTGTCGAGTCTTTGTGGAACTAGCATATTATAGCTTCGTGATCGATTTTTTCATAAATTCCTCTTAGAAATACAAAGTTTCTCTTTTCTATCAGAATACGACCTTATCCTATCAACCAATCTGAAATTATTCTTTCTACCTGTTATATTTAATGTGCAATTAGAAGGGGCATTTTTGAAACAAAGTTTCGCAAATTTTTTCTCACACCTTATTAAACACATACAAAATATAATGCAAAATATAATAGGATAAATCGATTGTCAAAAACACTACGAATTTTTTGAACGATCTGTTAACCGAAATCATAATCGATCACCGCTTTTATTCAAAATCCGTTCTCCGTCATTGACCAGTCGAATTTCCTCGGTTGTTTCCGTTTCCATCGATTCTTCTTCCTCCTTTCCAATCTGGAGTTCGGCCGAGACCCGGCGCCGTGTCCGATCTGCTACACGACTACGCGCACGCGCGCGCGCTAGTGCACACGCAGCCAGGCGCGTCGCGCAGGCATCGTGCGTGGCCGGCTGCCGGCCTCGCGGGGCCTAGTTCCGAGTGAAACGACCGGCAGTGGACGTTGCATATGTGCGAAACGGGTGCAGCGCAGTTCGAAGCGCATATAGGGGAGGAGAAATCGAGTGGCGCGAGGGATGGAGGAGAAAGAGGAGCGAGAGAGAGGCGAGAGAAGTGCATGGGGCACCGCGTGCGTCGCGTTTCGCATGGTTACGGAGTTCAGTGTCCCGAGCCAAGGCCGCAGGGGCACCGCCCCACTGAACCAATTGTGCCACTTTTATGCTCCTCGGCTCATTTTCGCCGTGTTTTACCACTCGTCAGTCATCGATCTTTTTTCCTCGCCTTCGTTCGCTTCGTCTGCGAAACGAATATCAACGTGGAAACAATGATTTTAGAATGATTGTTCTTTGATGAGCTTTATGATCCTCTCCGAAGCCAAATTGACCAACTCCACCTTTGTCGGTCTTTTGTTACATAAATACACGATGAACGTTTAATTCTAAAAAGAAAAGAAGTGCAGATTCTTCCATGACTGCAATTGTTATAAAACAGCGTTTATACTTTACACCTTTCTGCACTTCTCTATCAATAAAGTTGACCCATGTCGTTTTTGAGGGGTTCATATGTAGATATACATTTTCATGTGTAAGTTATTCACTTCTAGTGGCGATCGTGTAAATAGGGGAATTCTTATTCACAAATTCAATTGTATATTTAACTGTATCTAACTTTGTTTATTTTATTTAACTTTATATAGTTATAATTTCAATTGTATGATAAATATATTTTGCAGAAATATTCGATAGGGTGTGAGCTTTTAGAAATATACTTGGAGAAGTCTAGGTATACGTAACTAGATTTACGTAACAGTCGCAAGTCTTGAATTTCTAAAAATTTATTAAGTTGTATATTTATTATCGCTATATCTAAAATTCGGTTGCAAACTGAGTTACGGAGACGACTCATTCTTTCTATAAGTAATGGAATAGAAACAATTTTAAGAAAATTGAAGAACAATTTCATCGAAAAAAAAGCTTTTGGAAAGTAATGTGCCAAACCGGGTATCTCGTCACAACTGGTTACTAAATTATTCAATTTGGAGATCAGATTTTTCACATCTACAAATTTAAAGCTGTCGGATAAAACGAGTGAGAAAAATAAACGAAAATTTTGAGAAATAACAACCGCTTTAATAAAGTCAAATCGAATGTGTAAGCCGCATTCGAGTCATCCAGTTTAGGAAACGAACGGAGCTGGGTTGAAGGGCACTGAGCCACGGTGACTCACCGATAGCTATACGACGAATTCGCTGGATCAATGTCAACGAATTCCACGTATCGACCGCTATGCGCTCACCGGAACATCCGGACTTCTCTTGAACCTGGAATACAGCCATCTCCGACGTCTACATATTCGCCACTTAAATAAATTGCATCATTGAACTTAACATTCATAAAGAATTCCTAATGAACGAAGTAATATCTATAATTTTTTTTTTTTTTTTTACAAAATAAAAAATCTTATACATCAACGATCGCTAACGTATTTACCGAAAGAATCGTCCACTTTCAACTTTCGTTTAAATCTATTAGAAATCGACACGAACGAAGGTGTAACCATGTTCCTTTTTTTACCTGTATGCATCCTTCTCTCAGTATCAGCTTTTACTCGATAATTTTCGGAATTGTTAAAACGTATCCTCTAAATACAAAAATAATATAGAAAGTTAATACAAAGATAGAATCTATCGCTACGTGATTATTAATTTGTTGGGGCAATATTAAACGTCGTGAAACTTTATCATCATAGAATGGCTATGAAAAGTCATAATATATCTTTAGTTTCCAACGAAGCGCTTTTTTCATCAGCTTGTACATTTCGTTCTTATAATATCAACTTTTAACAGACATATGAAAGTATTACTAAATGATAGGGGATTATAATTTATTTAGACGTAATTAATTAGTACGTAAATAAATGTACAGTAGATACTTTTTGTAGCCACTGTATATTTAAATAAATTTGTCGTCTTTTTTTCGTCGAAGGTGAGATGGAATTTTTCGAAAATTCACCAGGGCTCGGTACGAGTCGAAGAGCAAAAGGAAGTTTTAGGCGAAACTGTGCCATGGTGGCGAAGTTTCAGCCAGGTTCGCGAGCAGCCGAGAGATTTGCGAACCCCGGGAAATGCGTTTGGGTTTGGGAACCCCCAGACTGGAGGGGATTGCCCCAGACACCCCCTCCAGCGGACAGATCTCCCTCCACCATGGCTATAGCTGCTTCTGGAACCCTAGCCAACGTCAATGGTACGGGGTGTAAAACCCTGTCTGCTTGATAAACCGTTGCACCGCCTACGCACGATATGCATTCATCTATAATGAAAGAAGAGGGGTAAAAAATGAAAAGACTTTATAACAGAATTATATAAAAAAAGAAAACAGAAAAATGTAAAACTATCGTCTCTTTTGTTTTATTTTTAAACGAATTAACGATAAAAGGAACGAAGTGGCAAATATCGAAGAATCGTGCGTGCAAATAGAAGATCACCGATCCCATCGGTTGACACGCTTCAAGACAGCTCTCCCGCATAATGTTTCGCAATTAGGCCTTAAACTTTCTCCGTTAATTAAGATTAATGGACGTTCGTGTTATTAGAGAGCAGGCGGGATGATTGTTTCAATTGCTTCGAAAGTGATAAGTTTTCTCTAAGGTTTTCCCTTTCGTTCGAAACCGTCACGGTGAAGCGGCGATCAACGTCGAAGAACTGTTCACGGTACCGTGATCGACGAACCCGCTCAATTTTCTCGTCTTATCGCAGCCAGAAAATAGCTTCACAGTTTAATCTTACAACGCACAAGTCTTTCGTTGATTCGTCGATGAAAATAATCCAATTTTTGTATAATAAAAGCAAACTGGATGTAACCTCCATGGACAATCAGCTCGTATAATAAGTTTTCCAATTTCCTCTACTACTTATTACTTTTCGTTCGTACGATCGCAGTTCACGCTCAGATAACTGAATTCAATCGCTAGCAGTCCATTTAATCGGCCATTAATTACGATTTCGTTCCAATAAATGAAGTTCTAATGTACATTTTAATATAAAATATCGAAGCTTGTATTGATGTTCGTGTATGTCACAGACACGCGCATTAAACGATCGATACTTTTATGAGAATCATATTTTATTGATCGTTCGTTATTTCTTCGCGCCAACTTACGTTCAAACTCGCTTCCTTTGAAGCGTAATGCAATGATAATTAACATCGATGCATAGGGAATGGTACAGTAGCAATCAGAGCTTTACGAAGGGTGCGGTACAAATCAATCCTTTACCATGTTCGTAATTAGTCCAGCTCATTACAGTTGTTTAATCAATAGGCCGATTGATGCACGTGGACTAGATGTAAACAATCGATGTATTTCGGTGTCATAGGCTACATAACGTCGGTACGAAAGCTGGGGTTGCGAACCCTAGCAAGGTATCCGGCCAGCCAACCAGCCAGACAGACTAACATGAAAGGGGGTGACCCAGACACCCCCTCCACCGCGTTGTTTGCAAGCAGCTCGACTACCGCATTGGATAACAATCGCAGGGTTAAATGCACTAGCGAGCCAACAATAATCAGATTGGATGCCTTTGACGGAAAATTAAACCGACACTCAAGGTCGAATGTAAATATCGTATCGTCTAAATGCATCGAGTACTTGACGACGAGAAATTTCTTCGTAAATGAAGAAATATATAAAAAATAGGATTTTCTTTCCACTCTTTATTAGGAAATAATTTCAATGTTAAGATTTTGAATTTAAGCGAATACTTAAGTTCTGTAACGTTTGTTAATAAAAATCCCGATGGATACACCGGAACAAAGGTTCCTACCTATAGTTAATAATTGATAATAATAGTAATAATCGGCATGACAGGAAAATCTCTATTCGTGCTTGATGTGATTATCGATAAGAATGTCGATAAATTCGCAAAAAGAAAAATACTTACTTCTGTAGGTAATAATTATTAATAAGAAGCGCGACGGATACAGCGAAGATGGCGCAACATGACACGGACAGCGCGAGGATAAATAAAGGAGAAAGACCGAGAGGAAGGGCTGGCTTGTTATATAGTTGGTTGCGAGGGGAGAGACGATAGGAAGGAAGGAAGGGCAGGAGAACGTAGGGTGGGAAGGATGATAAGGCGTGGAAGGGAACGGGGAGAAAGAGAGAGAGTGAGAGGAGGGCGACCGTGGTGTTGCTGACCCGACGACCGCTGTAACCTTGCGTTCCGACGCCACACATCCAGATCAAACCATCTCATAGATTATCCGAGGACCTTTAGATTCTGAGCAATCGCGTATACATGCTTAGAAACTATCGGTCGATTTTCGAATTTATCCCCCTGTTTTGTGACATCTTTTTCTTCGCCTATCTGCTCTTGAGTAGGCATTGATTAATGAACTGGACCCTCTTGCATAATAATTTAGTAGCCGATGATGTCAGTGAATCGATTATGCAGCGAGAAATTACAGGCTGTGACTTCGATTGCATAATCAGATCTGGTAATTTGATGAGTGTACATCGAACACGACGATCGGTTTTGTTAAATGTTGTTTGTAAATTTTCATTCGAAGGAGATTGGCTTTTATTTTACAAATTTGTACGTCTTTTTACATTCAATCGTTTTCTTTGATGTTCGTATTTGTATAGAATTTAATCGAGAATTTCAAATATCGCCGACCTTCAATGTTGATTATTAAGTTTGAAGATTGAATAATAAATGTTTCGTATAACAATGTACGGATTTTCATACGGAAAATCGTTCAATTCTACTAAAGGCAAGAGCTGTGTCGTCTCATCGAAATAACCACATTTGCATTACACGTTATAGAATACCGTCGTCGATATTATGCAGAATAGAGAACACGCCGTTCTATTACCATTTACATTTTTATGGGTATAGGCCCACCCTTTGCGAGGATTTACGCTTGGTCTATGTATGTAAGTGTCACGAGGTACATTTCTTTCACATGAAGTCACATAATTCTTATGGTAAAATTGGTAATAAAATATCTATGAAGTCTGCATACATTAGAAACATTGTAAGTCATAGAGCGCAGCTCGTTAAAAATATGTTACCAATGCGCACATATAACGTCGAGGTCAACCCATGTCTAGGTCAAACCTTAGATCATGGAGATTCTTTGAACAGATGTAGATAGATAATAGTGTCTGAAATTATTTTTACACGCCTTTAATCTTCGTATAAAACAATATTAGAGATTATTCCTTTGTCGCAGAAACATATCATTATTATGTTCTTTCTACATGTTTCTTCCTTTTTTAATAAAGTGCTATCGTTAAAAACAAATATTTCTACGAATAATCTATCATACATTTACTTCTGTTTTGTAGATATTTTATTATACGATGTTTGAACTTTACCACGTTTTCGAACCGAACAGTCTGCCATCTTAAAGAAAACAATTGTACTTTTACATAAATGTATCCTTTTACCGTACGAAGCATACTACATAAGTTGTAGGAAACTACATTACTAACGACTGCTTATACAGAAACTACGTGTATGCTCTGTCGTTGATATACGACGCCACATGATTGCAATAATATCAATGTTCACAAGATGGCAGTGTATGGCAATGTAACGGTGATGTATCTTTTTCTACAAACTAGATATTAACTATTTATCATCAAATTACTTTTTTATATAATAAATAATTTCTGTATCAACTTTTTGAACTGTTTGAACCTACAATTTCTGAGTTTTTCGTATCTTTTTCTACAAACTAAATATTAACTATTTATCATCAAATTACTTTTTTATATAATAAATAATTTCTGTATCAACTTTTTGAACTGTTTGAATCTAGAATTTCTGAATTTTTTGTCATCATGAAAATTTGAAATCGTTAGTAGTTTGGCGCCAATATCGAATCGTTTTCTTTCCACTGTACGGCACTGCGATCGTATCATGCTGGACATGCTGGACCCGAATTTGTACCGCCATATTGTCTCTCACAAGCGAGGAAAACATTGTGGTTCCGTGATGTGATTTTACTCGAAATTCAAGAGAAGTTGATCATTCAGCGTTCTTGGCACTTGGTTATGATCGTTAGGTAGATACGTACAGAAACTTAAGAAGAAATTAGATACCGATCGACAATTAATTATACAGGTATGTCGATCATTTTTGCAAACCTCGTGCTGCTGTTACTCGCCTAGCGGCTTTCCTTTGTTATCTTTTAGTTACCGTAATATAAAACTCATAAAGTTCCTAAATTGTTTCTAATCTGTGTTTAATGTAGGTGTTCATTTAAGACAATACGATTATCTGTCGTGCAATTAAATTCCGATACATGATTCTAACGTAGTGACTGAGGTTATTATTTTCACCGAATGTGACCTTACAGTGCGTAGCGAGAGTTCCGATGACCACAATATGGGCATGTTATATCAATTCTATTAACTAATTTAAATATATAACATGCGGTTTGTCTTATTATATCCGGCATCCTCTTCGTTTTCTCTATGGTACGAATCGCGTGTCTACTCTTTCACTCTTTACAGTGAAATATCGACACACATCGTATGGCAATTGAGTTTTCTAGTTGTACACAACATTTGGAAATAACGTATTCCTGGAAGGTTATATATACGTACATCCCTTAAACTTAAATATTTCTGCGTACTAATTCCCATGTTATGTATATACACGTTTGGTTGTCTCGTGTACCGTTGTATTTTATCTTAGCTTTTACGAATGTTTGTATGAGCTAAAGCACACTGATTTAATTCTAATATGTGTGTACTTGACAGATTATATAGGACTACCTGTGGTTACCGTCGAGAAACTATATGTTTGATACTTATAGCGACATTTTTGTACCTTTATTATCTTGTTTAGTTATTAACAACAATCGATAAAGTATTTCGAAAGCAGGCCATTTGGTAGGATACTGTATACTGTCTGCACTACCTATAGCATGTTGTGTTCCTCCATGTGTGTACGGACATTTAAAGGGTCAACAGACTGTGGAGTCACTTTTAGTTACGTGCTATTTCTAAGATACGTTTGTACACTTTCCGATCATGTTGCTTCCTAAGACAGTTGTCTCTGAATATGGCATTGGTTATTTCCTTATAACGTTAAAATCATCAAGCGTAGTCACGTGATCACCTGTATGAAATAAAATTGAAATTTCATTTATTTTTACGACGCTATTCGAGTTTATCTCGATAATAAATTATTGAAACATGTACTCTGTTCTACAGATATAAATTTGAATATGACGGTAAATAAAATATGTTAATCACAATGCAATTTGTCATTTTTACGATATATTAGTGATTGAGAAGCAAAAATAGTACGAAAGTGTATTTTATCTGTCAACTAGTTCTATCGCTAGAATGTAATATTTCACTTTTTCAGTATAATTTGTAATATTAATTAGTATCTAAAATTGAAAAATACTTTTTAATTTATTTTAATCAAAGTTCTAAGTGAACATTTCTGCAAGGTCACTTTTATGTTGGACAACGTAGATGTGTACGTTTCCTTGAATTCACTGATAGACGAGTTTATTATCAGTACTATAGGATACAATGTAAATACAAAGTGTCTAATCTATAGCGATACGAAATGTTAACAGGTCTTCGATTAAATCGGAGGTTAAGGGTAGCCACAGATTAATCAATATATATGCAACTAATTTAATTTTATTTATGACATTTTATCCGTATCTTGACATTTTATACATTTATAATATAAAATGATAAATAACGGAACGTAAATATTCCACAGCATTTGAAATATCACTTCTCGATGTAGCAGTTAACACTTATTTAATAGTACTTCAATTTTGGCCCGTTATCGACTACAATTCTTTTTATGTAACGTCGTAATGATACAACAATTTTGCAACAGAGTGCGTGTACTACTCAATCGATTCTCGATCTGTAACGTGGGCGTCCCTAAATTGAAATTTTATCCAAAATATCTGAACGTTACTCTGTAACTGTTCGAACGATTGATTCGCACATTTCCCACAGAGGGTGCTGGAAGGAAAGTTTCGTACGAAAACGTGTTTCACGCGAGCAGCAGGATCTCTTTTGTATCCCTTTTTGTTGCACGTTTCATCGTTCTTCTCGCGGGTTCCTCTTCCTCTTTTCGTTCTTCTTCCTCGCAATACTCGTTACTCGTTACCCATGCTCGGTTACTTCATCGTTCTCTCTGCGCGTGCAGGTTGAACATTCCAAGAGCACGTTGAACCGTCGCGGTCACCTTCGTCTTTCGTATTTCTATACTGTCCCCAGTGTGTAACGATCTTGTCGGATAAAATCTGTCCACTCGTGGACGGGTGTCTCCCTCTCTATCCACTGATAAAACTAATGCGCGAAATTTTAAGTGGCGCTTACAAACAGCACGTCTATCTCGATTCGAAATTACGACGCGCGCTCCTCCTAAGTCATTGATGTGATAGTCACGATTGCATGCATGATTTTGAGATGAAAGCACCTTACAAACACGGCTCAGTTGTATCGTGGAGAAATGGCAAAAGGAACCTAGATACAACATCCGCGATCCAGATATCCTCGCATCCGGGTGTGCGAGATAATATCTGTCTTCGAAATTAATAACTCGAATCAACCAGAACTGATTTTAAAGGCATTAAGCAAGCATATCAAATAGACTAGTAACGTCTAGTGTGTATTATAAGCCGGATCTTCACCGAACCAACAAAGAGCAATTTTTTGTTGCTGTTCCATGATTCTTTTGAAGAAGTTGCCGATATGAACAAAATGTTTCTAAATGTTTTTACCGTTCGTTGGAAATATTTCGAAGCATGCAATTAACAAAATACACAAAAGGATGCACATACCTGGCTTAAAGGTCTGGCCAATCCTGTGTTTGATGGTTTTGACCATCGAAGACCCTCTAAGAGTGGTGGGGGTAGCACAAACGTTTCCTCGTACATAACTAAGGTCCGTTCGGCAGTTGTATATTTGGTGAATTGTGAAACGGTCGATATACATCTTAGCATATAGTGTTTAGTGGACTCTAAGAATTTTGTTTCGAAAATTTTAAACCATGGCTTGTAATCCAGTTCCCGACAGAGAGCAACTACTCATCTCCGTTGAACAGGTTTGATTTTAATTTAACTTTTCTTTTTCTTTTTTCCTTTCGGTTTGTCCAGCATGTATCTCTTCTCTTTTTTTCGAGCAGCACAAATAACAGCTCAAGTCGTTTTCTTACTTTACCTTGGCAAATCTCCTCTTTTACTTCTTATACGTTTTGTGTGTGGAAAGAAATTTAAGCAGCCTTTGAAGTTGTCTTCCTGATGAAAATACTCGATGATAATTCGTGGATCGTTTCTTTCTTTCCTTCATGTTATTCGGCGTTTGTTATCGTTAAATACGATGCGGCTGTTGTATTCGCAACGCATGGATCACAGGGAAACATTGAATTTCTTATAAAACTTGATATACGTGGATGAATCGTAGTTCTAGTAACGTATCGGAGCAATTTTGACTGTGATTAACGCTCGATGAAAACTCGTGTATTTTTAATAGGCATTTAAAAATATCAGTAGATAGGCAGATCTTTTGGTTTCTGCGGCCAATAATAAATTTGGAAATTTATTAAGAGATACTGCTACATTTGCCTCGCGGCCACATACATATTTCTAGTAATACATCAGTCAGACGTTGCCAAAAAATTAGTAATAAATTCTATAATGATGTCGGCCTTGTTTTGCCCATTTTCTTGTTTGGTGCTTAGAAAGGTTACTATCGATTATATGCTTCTAAAACGATTTTCGGCTTAAAAATGAAAGATCGGTATCGTAAAATAATTCAAAATAGTGCACGACCGATTTAGATGTTATTAGCTATGCCATTAAAAAATTGTGCCAAGGAGAAAATATATGTATATATATATAACGTGTAAATAACAATAATAGAGTTTAACAATTTGCTATACGTAATTAAAAAATTAAAAAATTATATTATTTATTATGAACTATACTATACGATAATTATAATGTAATCGTAAATTACAATATTGATATTCGCACTAACTCGATATTGCGCTAGTGTTATACCAGAGTACAACGATACTACTATAATACATATAGTGATGGTATAGTAATAACACAATAAGATATTCAAATCTATTATGGCGTTTTGTTAACTGACTACTATATAATTAACATACTGTAACTATGCCACTATGATGATAACGTGCTATTATAAGCGCCTGGTATATGTAAAAATAAAATTGTCATTACTGTGTTATAAATACCGCTATAGTTATACAATAATTACTATATGTATTATAGTTACGCGCCATGCTATTTATTACTATAGCTGCAATTTTCGAAATGTTATAAAAACTAAACTATAATTATATAGTAATGTTATATCTTAGTTACAATTAACAGATTCATGGTTAATATCGCCATGTGAATCCTAGCCGCGCGCCGCGTTATTAATCACGCTATAATTATATTCATTTTCGACATTTTATAAGTACTATACTCTATAGTTATCGTTAATAGAATTGTGGTATAGCTACCAGTTTCCAAAAATGTCTTCGAACAATAGTGCAATATTCAAGCTTAGTCGAGATAAAAAATCTAATATGCCATCGAATATGCTACACTTGTAAATGCACTATGTTCAATTTTTCATCGCGCCTTGCGTTGGAATTTGAAACGCATGAATGAGCGTAGATCGTATTCGTTCAGCAGTATACATTTTTGATCGTTACACGAATCAATGCTGGCGGAATGTCCTATGTGATGTAAGAGACGCATTATCTATCATATGTGTCGCGTAATCGTTTCTCCACATTTCTAATTTTCACTATTCCAAATTTCCTCATTTCAAAATATTTTAATTAAAAAAGTGAAAATGTTTAGTCGTGTGTACTTTTATTAAGTAAAAGGAACACTAGTTTCTTTCATTTCACAAGTTTCAGTTTCGTTTATCGTATTTTTAAATCAAGAAACTTTTTTCGATTGGGAAATAAGTCCTTTTTTTTTTACGATGGATAGTCTGCATATCTTAAAAGCCACCGGTTTGCATTTGTTGGAACTACACTCGCCTAATACTGTATCTTATGCTAGCTCTTACGGTAGAGATTTGTGATTTTACGCGACGTTGCGCAATTCCTTCGTTTCATCGTCAATTTTAATCCTTTTACTTTCGGCGAAGATTCCGCGATAAACAGGATAGGATATAACTCTCTGAATCATATTGTACAAAAGGGTGGACGCGCGCCGCTTTGTAACTGCAACGCAAACTGTAACGCGTGTATTACGCTATTTCCACAGCGCAAAATTCGGGAAATTATAATTTTTCATCGTGCAAAATTATTAGGCGAATCGTTATCATCGGAAGGTACAAATTGTTCATAATAACAAATAATATATTTTGAAAACTTTGACATGTGCTGTTCGATAAACAATTTAATAACAAGTAACGTTTTCATTTGCGAATAAGTAGTGTAAATTAGCAGTGCTATTCTTCGAAATAAGTTACTCCTGTAATTCAAATCGCTTCCGTATAACTATTCACTCACGAACAAACCATTTTCTAAAATTAAATTCTGCTCTTCTATATTCGATACTTCTAAGCCAACCTAAATACTAAAATCACGATTTCACTGTTACAATCTCATTCGATTTGACGTTATAAAAAGTTAAAGAAAGGAAAAATAGAAAGGAAAAGAATTCGTAAACATTATCAGTACCATCATCGTGTGAACGCCCCTTAACGTAATCGCGTCTGCGCATTTGCTAGCGGTTCCAGTTGAACTGGCCTCTCCAGAGGTAACCACGTGCTGAAAGCCGTGATCGTTCCACAAACCGCAGTACCGCGTTAGACGTGTTAGCAATAGTGTCTCCGAATCGCTTGTTAATTTCAGGTTGCCTATCGGAACTCTTGATTTTGACCAGTTCGTTCGTTTTGCCGGTCTGTATACCTGTGTCCGTTTTCCCGGTCTGTATACCTACGCGTCCATTTTCCAAGCGAGTAAATGGTTTTGTGAAAGTGTCGAACAATTACAAATGGAAATAAGAATGGACGTAACATCGGTGAGTCGTAAATCTGACCTTCGTCGTTAGAGGACTGTTGCTCGCCTGGTGCCTTGGAGTTCCATGGAACTATACCAAATTCATGTTTCATGTTTAGTCAAAAGTCGAAGAAATTTTTTCTAATTAAATTCGCCACGAAATATTTACTTGTGACATTATATCTGAAGTTACTTTATTTTTTATGATATTTTTAAAAATATGAAGAAGCAATGAAAATTGTATCTTCTAATCTTTTCATATAAGAAAATTTTGCAGTAGTGGGAGAAACAGATTACCATCACATATGTCTACAATTTACGTTCGACTAATCCATTCGTCGTATTGTTGCCTTTAAGAAATTGAAAATTCTTTGTGTTAGACTCCCTATTGTAATTCCATTGTATTTTGTTAAATTGTGAAAATGTCAGGGCTGCTTTCTCTGAACTTCAGGTATCACAGATGGCAACTACAAGCCTGCATCAAGCGAGGGTGAATGCACTATACAGAGTGTCTCAAATTACGTGATACAGCTCGAGCAAAATTAAAGCTTCTTAAAGAAAAATATTAGGAATGCAATATGTAATGAGAATATATTACGGGATTTGACGTACATTTTCAATATGTACGGTGTTTTTCTTTTTTTTTTTTCTTTTTTGAAACATTCTGTATAATTTTTGTGTTATATATTTTGAAATGTGCGGTACACAGCGAGTTTATAGTATGAAATTAGGATATTCTATACGTTCCATATATAAACCACGTGTTTTGATACAATCGTATAGCGTGACATATTTTGGAACATTCTATACATTTTAAAGTCTGAGTCAACGCGACTTTTTATTTGATGAAAATTACACGATGCTGCGATGAAAACTTTGATTGATAAAATATTCAATGAATGAACTCGCATATCGGCTTTTTATTTACTAGCAGTCTCGGAATTTATAATTCAAATTCACTTTACATTTAAATTCTATTCGAAACTTTCCTTCGAATAAAAAAGAATTAAACTTTTATTTGTATTTCGTATCCTCATTGTAGTTACAATTCTGATTAAAAAACTTGTCTTATTGTATATTACTTTTACAAATTTATTGATTTTCAAAGAGATGTTAATAGAGAAGCATATAGCATATTTGTGCGTATATATGTTAATTAATTTATTGAATGAACTTTTTATATGTTTTTGTGTGTATTTAAATTGTAATTAATGTTGTACCTTACGTACAATTAGATGGTGATTTAGGATTCGATATTAATCCTCGTATTATCTTAAAAGTGTACAAGAACTAGTAGATTTTGAGAGTATTTAATCTTGGTCTTATTGGATATGACAATGAATTGTTTAACTATTTCTATATTGCTTTGTTGCTACTTTTCACATTTTTTATATTTGAAGAACAAGCCGTTTGTTTGTATACAGTGTCTGTACTCTTAATTAAGCTATTCGAACGAATACAGTTGTGACCGGAAGTTACGCTTGTGAAACGGTAATTAACAAAGGAAACCGAGTAAGACGAGAGTCTGAATAAGAATTAAATTTCATCGACTTTGCGCGCTCGCTGTAATGTGGCGGTTTTATCGTAATTTAAAAATATAACGCGCTAAAATACGTGATGCTAACGACGTACTACGTACCACGTGTTAAAATAAAATTTATCAAACTGATTACAATATTTTAGATGATTATATAATTTGTTGCATAGTAATAATTTGTTACTCTAATCTATCGTTCATAATCATTATGTTTAATTTACTATTTTCAGATTTTTTATTAGTACATGTTTTAATTACGCATTATATTTATTTTCAGTATACAAAAGTTCTTAACATCAAAAGCTACAGTGGATTGGAAAAATGTTCCCAACTCACACTCAACTTGTAAAGTGGACTTTGCCTGCTTGTGCTCTTATAATTGGTTTATTGTGGTACAAAAGGCGTCAAGCAGACAGAGTTGATCCAGGTGGAACAGATAAAAAAAGCCACAGCAAAGAGAATATTGCTGATCAGGAAAAAGAAATTGTTTCATCAAATTCTAATTCAAGTCTTTATGATTCTGGTGTACAAACTAATAAAATCTGCTCATTGAGCCCTTCTAATCAACTGGTAGAAGACATACAGGTAGAAGAGCCTATTTGTGCCCCTAGAAAAATAAGTGAAAATTTAGATATTCCGCAAAAAATGCCTGGCTCTCCATGTATTTCTGCGCATTCTGAAACTCCTCCTAATGACAATGGTGAAGCGTGGTATAGTTTTGTAGATACCTCGTCGCAAATGGAAATACAATTAGGTAGTAACCCAATAATGAGCAATTTCGATATGATTGCAAAGAGTAGAGGTGCTTCCTCCTTGGAAAACGTCGCTGATTCTGATGATAAAGTATTAAAAATATTCGAAAATATCGTCGAAGAAGAACAAAATCTAGCGCCTGAGAATAACTCAACAGAAGTTGTCAATCAGAACGAAGAGAACAATACACACAATAAATGTAATTATCTACCAAGCGAAGAACCATCTGTTTCCACGCCGCTGAAAGATGATGTTAAAACGCCAGCTCGAACATTATCTGAAAGAGATTCTGCTAATCATAGTCCAATTTCTGGTGTCTTAGAAGGCAGTGTCACAGATGAAGCGAGAAGTGAAGGGAGTACAGATAGTGGAAAAGGTAAACATTGAATGAGTATTAAATGATATATATTTAAGGATGTTTATACAATGTCATACCTATTGCAGGTGGAAGTATCAAGGGTCACACAAAGGACACTGTAATGCTAATGACGTATGAATTTTGCATACCACAATCTCTAGTTGGACGACTAATTGGTCGACATGGAAGTTTCTTACAAAATATTCGACATAAAGCCGAAGTAAACATAGTCCTCAAACGTCATCCTATATTGAGAGATCAAAAACTTTGTGTCATAGAAGGTTCTACAGAAGGAATAAATGTCGCTCTAACAATTATACGACAAAAGTTTCCAGAGAAGAAGTTCCCACAATTGACACTTCATCAGATTTCACCATTAATAGTATCTGAAAATGTCCCTTGGGTTGCTGAATTAAGACAGTTATCATTAGTGGAGGGAGTGAATAATGATGTTATTATATGTCATATAGTGAAACCAAACAGATTATTTGTACAGCTTCCTACTCATCCTACCTATCCATCCCTACGGATTTTAGACGAAAGGATGACACAATTATACAACACGACAGAATCGCCACCAGCTCCCGATGAACTTACAAGTACGTTTATATCATATTTCTATGATTGTTTTTTCTTTCCATTTAGCTGTAATAAAAGTTCTCAAATATTCTTTCTTTATTCAATTTATAGGTGGTATGATCTTAGTTGCAAAATGGTATAGTACATGGGTCAGAGTATACGTCGAAAAGCCAGATCCTAATGGCGAACAGCATTTAGTACGACTCGTTGATCACGGGGGTTATTGGTTGTTTAATAGTTCAGAAATGAGGAAAATTAGGGCAGATTATCTTACGTTACCGTTTCAAGCAATTGAAGTATTCTTGGCGAATATACAACCAAAAAATGGTACGTATATTGCTGCATTTCCGTGTGTAATTTTTCATATACATAAATATAAATTGTTATTTTTATATAAATTGTTAATTTTTCATATTCATATATATAAATTGTTAATTATGTACAGGTGAATGGAGTCAAGAAGCATTCAGCACAGTTATTAACATGTGTACTGGAATTGTCAGTCAAGCTCAAATAGAAGGCTATATCGATACAAATACATATATTAGTCTTTATGTTAATATTCAGAAACATGGGGTAAGTAAACGCTAGTTTTGTAAACAAAATTTTAAAGATCTTTTATTGATTAAAAATATAAATATTTGTATGAGTTTGTTATAACTAATTATTTTTTTCGAATTAAAGAGTGTTGAATTTGTTATATGTTGCAGGTGATATCCCTCGCCGATGAATTAATAGCTCGTGGATTCGCGGAATCCATACCATTAGAAAATATAATTCCAGAAGTTGGTATATCAGTCTCTTAAGGTATAAATTAGAAATTTAGTCCTTAATAACTATATTTGTAAAGAAATCGTGATATGTGATCACGTAATTTTTTTAGTCGCTATATGCATATGTGATTCATTTTCATATTTCATACATTAAGGAAAAATATCAAGGAAATGATACTTCCTAACATTAATTTGAATGTTTTTATTAACACCAGCAGTTTTCTACATCCTGTTCGATATGCCATCTATTAAATCTATTGAATCATATTTATTGAACTTAGATTGAATTACATGACATATAGCGTACACATTCTTTTGTTAATACATTACGTATCCATGAACATATGTAAGGATAAACAATATTTAACGAGCATTTATAAATACTCCTCATGTATAATCTATAACAAGTACAAATGTAAACTATTGTATTTAGAGTGTGGCATTTTTACGTGCATGATTAATAGGATTTTTTAATAGTATTTATCATGTTACTGGATGGAAAAAAGGATTTAGATCAACTTTAACAGACGATAGATAATTAAGCAAAAGAAAACACTCTTCTCCGTACTTATATGCTGTCAAGAGGTACAATAGATTTATTAAATGCCAAATGTACGATATATAATACATATTTATAAAACGCCACATTCTAGCGGTTGAGTTTGAATAATAAGAAATTAGAAAGAAAAAGAACATTTATTGTACATTTAATATGATATTCAAATGATTTATAACGTTGGAACAGCTATTTTACGGTATGATAGTGTAATATACGTTTCTGTAAAGTACAGTGAATGAGAGTTACAGATTTTCCTGAACTACAAAAGCCACATGGTATGGTCCATGATACTTTTACTTCTAAAAACTTGTAGAATTAGGTTGTCCTTCTATTGGTTTTTTTCTTTTTTTTTTTTTTGATAAAAGTAATAATACAAATCCAAATTGTTACATTAAGTTCAAATTTCAAATAAACATAAAATGCAAGGTAAAATATTTCGTATTATTAAGTTTTCTATCTCTAAGCAGATTTCAATCATACGTTTGTAAATAATGTAACATTACTACTATGTTTATAAAATATTTATATAATACATCATATAATGATTATATAATAGGAAATGAAAAAACAACGGTTACATGCTAACTCTACGTGATGATAAATATGACAAGATATACAGAGGTAGCAGAAATTTATATATTTTATACTTATCAAACACTGATAGAGAAAAGTGATTGCATTGTAACAACACTGGACGAATCGGGAAGTTCGCGTCTCCGTGTGACTTGCATTACTTACTACAAGTCAAATTTGTTTATTCTAACGTATTTTTAAATGTAAATTAAACTATATAGGAAACCTATTTTGTCTAAATTGTGCGAGATCGTTGTATGAATACTCTACTCCTCTTTTTCTTTTCTTTTTATCATACTATATTTAATATAAAAGAAACGATCACGGTGGTATCGTTAAATAATTTGGATTACTGTCATTAAATAAGAGCTTCATTATCAATATTTTCTATATATTTAACGCTATAACTTATCGTATAATCTATATTACGTTGAATATATATTAATAAACGTTTAAATAAGTATTTTTTTCACATAGGAAACATTTTCTACGAAGTTTTTTTCATAATACTAATTTCTTCCTATGTAATTTTTGCTTTCGGATATCGCGGCAGGTATAAACTGTTACCTTCTTACTTCCTAAAGATCCCGCTTGATATTTATTTACTTAAACGTTTATCTCATTTCAATTATGTACTGCTATTGAGCAGATTACGAAGAGACTGGTAGTCTTTTCTATAGATTGTACGATGTATTGTTTATATTTAATCATAGAACGTGTTCTGCGGTTTACTTTTGAGTGTTTTCACCAACCGCAGCCATATTTGTTATGCATAGAAATAAAATACCATTAAGCGTGATAAAAATTGAGAAAAAGTGTGATTGCCGAAGAGAAACAGTTTTATACTGTTACATGTTAATATTTACAGTTTATTGATACGCAAACACTATAGAGATATTTGTATAGGGATATACATAGAATACAGTTATTAAGCCGCTTATTAAATTGTACGTGCTTCAATGTATCACCGTCGTGAAAGCAGAAAATTTTTTTACTTCGTTGAAATCTTACGTCAGGGTTACAATTCTAATAATATGTATGCAACGCAATAATTATACAAATATATTATTTTATTATTTGGTACGTCTTTCAATCAGAAGAAGTACAGATAATAAGATTTTGTTACATTAGCCTTTTAAATTCAAAGTAGAATATTTTTTACGTTGCGTACATGTATATAGCATACACGATCAACAATAGCACCCGATTACTCGTTTTTCTTACGATTTCGTTTATCATTATCGATTAAATTAAACTCATTTTGTATATATCTCAATGTAATCTTCGGCGTTCTCATTAAATTTATATCATTTTAATTGTACTATCTTTATTCTTCCTGCGAAACTACTATATTTTTTACAATAAATTTTACAGCAACAAATATGTTCAATTTTATGTG
Source organism: Bombus fervidus (assembly GCF_041682495.2). Classification (NCBI taxonomy): domain Eukaryota; kingdom Metazoa; phylum Arthropoda; class Insecta; order Hymenoptera; family Apidae; genus Bombus; species Bombus fervidus. The sequence goes on along the minus strand of NC_091530.1, from coordinate 8,514,871 downwards.
TTTCAGTTCCCTCTTGAAAAGTGAATGTCTGTTGATGTTATTGTCTCTATTCTATATAAAAATTTTACCTCATTACCTGATCTCCATACTTTGACATCAAACTTCTTAAAAGCTTTATAATTTATGTTTGAGTCGGCAAGGGTACTGTTAAGATTTCTTTGTTACAAACTCCTGTGTTATTAATTATCAATAGTTGGCCATCGGGTCTCCGAGTACCTACTATTTACGTGCGTTTACAGTACCTCAGACCTCACAGTCAAGGGTTTTTCCCATTGTATACGCATACCTGGCCGTAACAGTCCTCGGTGACCATAAACTAATACAGTCATGAAAATTCCCTAAGGTTGCCAAAACGATGTCCATTAAATACGACATTGTTTGTGCTCGATTTTCACCCATCCTTGAGATTAACTGTGAAAGGGATAAGTCTAAGACAAAAGCCATTTTCGTTAGAACCCATAGAACATTCGAAACAATCAGAACGACTCGAACGGTTGAACTTTGTTAATTTAGAATCATTCATACATCGAATGGTTAGAACACTCGCGCAAGATAACGCGATTATTTACATATATTTACTTATACTTATTCTACATCGAAACTGAAATTTTTGGCTTCTCGGAAAATTTGTCGGCCTATTTTGCAATTTTGTATCAAGAAAACATGGCAACATAAAAGATGGAACAATTTCGATAATTTTTCCAACTTGACGTCATACTTCAGAAATTTTTTTAAGTTGAAACTTTCGGATTTTCAAAGAAATTTTTCGTCAAAATCTTTGATTTTTTACTAGGAGAATATAATCTTGCAGAAGGTAATATTATCTCGATAATTATTGGAATTTGATATTTCTCGAGATTTGCGAATGCTATTTTGTGTTCCTTTATATACGATTCCACTTTAAATTTCACGAATCCTATTTCATTTCCCACTTTCATTTTTTGAATTTTTGTGTGTAATGTACGGTTCTGTTAAATTATTCTGATTTATTGAAACTCTTTTTAAATGCATTTTGTATAATTATTTTACAGTAAATAATTCATTTTTTATTTTATTATATATTCATTTCCAAAAACGTTGTTGGTTACTGCTAGCTGTTTGTGGTATTCTGATTGTTGCTTCTGTCCCCAGAGTAGCTTTTTCGTAATCGATGTAAAAAAGAGCAATTTATTTCTAATGCTTAAATAAACCATTAAGCAATTTTTGTTCTTTCGTTAAGAATATTATCAATAATAATGAGGTTAAAAATTTAAATGAATACGGTAACTAAAAAGTCTTATTTAGAAAAAATTTTCTCATTAATTATTATATTACTTTATATCGTAATATTATTTTGTATTATTTATTATATTTGGTTCTAGCTGAAGAGAATGATTTAAATAACGGGTCATTTATTCCGTTAATTGAATATAAAACGAAAAAATAGCTGATTGAAATATAGAAGAAAATAAAGATACGTAAGAAGCTTTACTCAAGATCAGCGCTGAATTATACTCTTACTTCCCTTCTTATCTTAAGAAGGTATTCTAATACATGAATCTTTTCCAAAAATATACGCAAATGTTTCTCTAACTGTACCGATGGCTAGTGATAGCAGAAAATATGCAGTCTTACAGTTGGTACCAACGTGTTGAAGGAATTGAGAAATTACGATTTTACATATAATACGGTTAAGTTTCAGCTTTTGCATTGATCAGTAATTTGATATATCAACCCTAATTATTAAGTCAGTTGAAGAAAAGCTAGTATTACTTGATATTACGTACTATTTAGGCTGTAATCTCAATTATGGTTTTATTAACAAATGACAAGAATCAACGATCACATGTATTAGTACCGGTACTTCTTAGTGCATGTGTAATTCCAATTTCTATGGTGTTTTGGGTTATAAATGTAGCATATTCGACCTTTTATTCGGATTCTGGAAATCACTTTAAACGTATGTTAAATAATTAGTCGCAGTATGACGACTTTTTCTTTTACACTGTACCGCTCTGATTGTTTTGAGAAATATAACCTTCATTTTTAGAGAATCTAGTCATATCACCATGGAGGTGGCTAATCGTAGTTGTGTTTCCAATTTTTATGGCCTTTTGGGGATTGCGAAGAAAGAGTGTGGATATTAGCGGCGCTATGCTTGGTAATAAACTTCACCTTGAATTTTATAATATGTAAGAAATGTACTTTATAGACAGAATAAGGTATTTTCTATTTAAGTTATTTGATATTGTTACTGTTTATATAATATGATTGATTGAATATATTGTTCATTATTAAAATACATAAAAATATTGAAAATGTGTAATGTAAAATGCAAACAATTCAAATAACTATGAATAAAGTATACGGTGGTTATATTATGTAACTTATATTTAATAAATTTCTACTTGCATTGTAATCTAGCTATGGAATATTGTATTACAGGATTATTTATGGGTTTTATTCTGACACTTACCAGTTTTTGTCATGTGGCTTGTCTCTTTGCATTCCTTGTTTCTTCTACTAAGGCAACTAAGTTTTGTGCCAATGAGAAGAAAAAGTTTGAATTTGAGTTTAAGGAAGGGGGTCAAAGAAATTGGATTCAAGTGCTATGCAATGGCGGTATGGCAATGCAGTTAGGTCTCTTATACTTATTGGATGTAGGAAGTGCAGAGCACCCAATTGATTTTGACAAATATTACAGAAGTTCCTGGTTGTCGGTAGGAATCTTAGGTACATTCATCAATAATGTATGTTATGTCCAAAATAAATAATTTTAGAATTTAGAAACTTAATTTCAAAAATGTATTTATTGCTGTTAATTATTATAATTTATTAGGAGCTTTCGCTTGCTGTAATGGAGATACTTGGGCTTCGGAACTTGGGACAGTTGTTGGTACTAAAGAGCCTTTTCTTATTACCACACTAAAAAGAGTTCCCAGAGGTAAGAAAGTTCTGTATTTATATAAGAAGAAAATATAAAGGACAAGTAGCCAAAGATAAGCAACTAAATATGGAAATACTAGTCTTTATTAATGATATCATTATCTAAAAATGTCTTTAAGCGATTGTTATATCAAGTTTAAGATCTTACATTTCATTGGTAATCCATTTGTAGGGACAAATGGTGGTATTTCCTGGGCAGGTTTGCTCGTTTCTATACTAGGTGGTATAACTGTGGGTTTATCGTATTATTTAACAGTATTGATAACTGTAGACACAGTTGTACTGCAATTAGCAGCGCCACAGTGGCCAATTATTATTATTGGAGGAATCGGAGGTCTCTATGGTAGTATAATAGACTCATTTTTAGGAGCTATGTTGCAATATTCTGGTAAGATATCTATTTTATATTATCATTTAGAATATAAATGTAACTTACAATGAAATTGATAATTTGTATTTTTAACCATAGGAATAAATGATAAAGGAAAAATAGTAGAACGTCCTGGAAAGCGTGTGAAACATATATGTGGTAGACAAATTTTGGATAATCACAGTGTAAATCTTTTATCTAGCGTTATCACTGCACTTACACTACCAGAAATTGCAAAATTAATTTTAAATATTTAAGGAAATATGTGTATAATTATGATGTCATTAGGTGTATATATATTTTTTTGCATGTTCAACTATACATACATGAAAGAAGTATATTTATGGCGAATATTTTCTATATCTCTATTTTGTATAAAAATCGCGTGACGAAATTTGATATGATGACTTATAATTTGTATTTATAAAAAGCAACTATGTAAAAGTTGTATCCTTTGGAAGTAGACGAAATAAAAAATGTATTTAAAAAATATTAAATTATGTTATATAAAGATATATAATCTAGTTTTAATCGCAATTTAAATCTTAATAAAACCTTATTAAGAAAAATAGCACAATTTTTTGTTGATAAAATGATATACGTATACATTTTATACATACATTGTCTAACATTACTTCCTTCGTGATATTTAATGTAAAAATTAAGAACAATTTTGTTCGTTAACATAGAATGAAAACGTTTACCTTTCAAATTTGAAAGTGATAATAGCAATCTAACAGAAAAGAATTTGTGAACTTGAATTATATCAATGTGTTTCAAATTCAATATACATTAATCTTTTACAAACTCATCTATCTCAAAATTTTGAATGTTCAATTAATTACGAAATTTTAATTATTACGATCATCGACTTTTGTACCAGATTATTTTACCAATCTTTTCAAGAAAATAAAAAGCTTCTTCAGTAAATCCTAATTCTATAATAAAATATATGTATATGTGCAAGTACAAGCATAATATCTTTTCCTTCTTTTTCTTTTTAACGCTTTTTCAAAAAGACTTGAATGCGAAAAAATACTCCAAAGAATATCTGCTTGTAAATAAAAGTCACGCTTACAATCCCTATGAATTAATAAAACAAAATATCCAAACAAGCGATCTATTATATTCTCCTATCTTAAATTAATTCGAGATCAAAAAATAATGTATACTCTTTTCAATAATATCACTTATTCATTAGAACTTATACAGAACTGGCCTTCACAACTCTAATTATCAAATTGCAATGGCTACAAAAACTATTTTCATACCGTTGTATTTATTATAACATCTATGTACTAATTAATTAGGTCCAAGTATATTAAATTTCGTACAATTTAATTTTTATACAACTAAAAAATTTGATACTGTGAAAGTGAAACGTCAGAATCTGACAGAAAGTTTCATTGGAAGATAAGGATACATGTCAATACTTTTTGTAGTCATTGTATATATATATATACCTTCTTCACTAATTCTCAACATTCTCATTTCAGAATAAAACGACGTTCATCACTTCCAACAGTCTCCATAAAAAAGAAAAAAAAAGAAAATTTAGTATATCCACTCTTAAAAGGACTCCTTCTTCATGTTCGCTATATTATTGACGCGATCTTAAGCTCCTTAATCTTCTCGCCATAGAATAAAACTCTCTTTGATGTTCGCTCGATGACGTTCTTTCGCCAGCTTCGGTAGTCTCAGTCTATCATTGATCAGCCGTCAAAATTATCAACACTGCGTCTGATCGTAGTCGGACAACTCGTTGGACTTAATGAGCATCCTGGCGTGATTGTTGTGACTATTGGGGACGGGAGTAGCGGCGACCAGTTGAATGATCTGCTGACGGTCGTCCACAGCTCGTTTTTCGTCCGGAACTTCCAGCACGGACGACCGATAGTCACACCTTCTCCTCTCCCGGCATCGGACCTGCGGTCGAGCGGATAAACTGAAACAGTCAATGTCCCACAATGGTCTTGACACGGGCACGTCGTCACTGGCACGACACGGACAACTCTCTCCCTCGCTCTCCCTTTCGTTCACGCCACTCTCTGTTTGTTAGTTAGCTGTTGCTCGTGCCATTCTAGGGCCTATGTACAGCGGCAGGCTGGACGATGTTAGTTTTAGGATTTTCACCGTTTATTGCGGACTTGATCGCGGTCCGCATCGCACCATTGACTAGTCGTGCAATCCAATATTTTTCTGCTTTTTACTTTTGAGATTCTTTTTGGTTTTTGACTTTCTTTACTTTGGCTATCGTGCTCGTTGAAGCGTGACCGTGACTCTTGGTGGGACAGCGGGGCGTATTTTAATAGACTGACAACGATTGTTCTATTTCGTACGTGCTGAGAAAATGATAAGTGCAGAGCGGTGAAGTTTAGATTTGAGATGATATTAGAGCATCTACTGGTTTGTTAGGTGGTACATGTTGTTTGATTTTGACGTTGACGAGGAATTGCGAGTTGGTTCTCGGTATGAAGGGGATGGAAGGTGAAGCGTGAGTCCGACTTTATTAAATTATATGATCACAGTGAATTTCGGTTATTGCATTGTTGCAGAGATCAATATTTTCCTGCAGAGTCATGCGATCATTCTTAATAAATATCTTGCTCGCATCTCGACCTCCATTTCTCTCGAGCAAGGATGAATCTCAAAAATTTATGAAGGACATCCGCAACCTTATGACATTAGGAAGAACGTAGTTCACACGATTGGCTATGTACAAAGCGGTTCTTACGATTTATTAAGCGATCAATTGTGGTTTCTTCATAGACTGTAATAGTTTCAGCAATATGGAAGATTCCCTAGAGATTCTTTCGGAAGGCTTTCGTAGGTACTGTAAGCTTTTGAAGGTCCAGGGAAACTTCTAAAGTTTTAAACAATTTTTACTGTCTTTCGTTAAAAAGTAAGCTTTCCGTTTTCTCTAGAAAGATTACTTCTTTCTTTCTATATGCTACAGAATTTTCATGAATGCTGTACGTAAGTACTATTTGGTTCTTCAAAGAATTTTTAAAAACCTTCGAAGAACTTTTCCAAATCTTTACAAGTGTTAGAAAACTTAATAATTTTAACAAGATTCTAATAAAGTCTGAAGACATTTCAACGGCTCTTCAACTTTTAATAAACATTGTAGATATAATTATTTATAATACCTCTAAGGATAAGAAGGAACAATTACAAAATTACACATACTTTCCTCTAGAACTAGGCATTATTTTCTTAACAAATATTACACAATCAGGATCAAGTCGAAACCTTAAATGATTTCTCAGTGATTAAGGAAAATCAATCAATAATTCGATTAAGAAAAAGAAAAAAGAACAGAGGAGAAAATGAATAATCTTAGCAGGTTACATAGCGTGAACAATTGTGAATGAAAAGTATGATATAAAGAAGAAACGAATAGAGACGTAAAATACAAGAGATGTGGAAATACGAATGATGGTGTTCCATTTAAGGCGCTTTCATTTCTATGGCTGTTATGATTGTTCTATGTCTTGTGAATTTGCCGTACCGAGACGGTGGTAGCTGTGCAAGAATTGGCCCGATTCCGCAGAAGAGCCGTGCCCTCCCATCTTCTCTTAAATTGCGCTATTACCTGCGCAAGAGCAACATTTATTAGCGAACAGGTTCTCTCCTTTCTTTGCATACTAGCTAACTAGAAGCGATGTAGGTGGAATTCTTTTACTTACCTCACCGTTGCAGAAACAGAATAAAACGGCCACGCAGAGACCCTGCGAAAAAATTGTCGGTAATTGAACAAATTTGATATTTATATTTAATATACATTTATTTAAATTTAATATTCATAATATTTTCCTGTATAAGAAGTTTTATATTCTACATTTTTGAACTCGGTGACTTGATAATTTTTATTTGTTCAATTTCTTTAATTAATTTGAAGATATTGAAAGTATAATGAAAGTTGGAGATTAAATGTATTTAATACTTTTACCTATACGTATAAGAAATATCATACTATGTATCATTGAATTTGTTGACGTGGTAGGTTTTATTCACTCAGTTCCTTTGATGAATTTAAAGTTATTGAAAATGTAAGAAGTTGAGGAATATACCAGTGTTCAGTGTCTCGAGAAAATTAAATAATTATATTATGAACTGTGATGAAGTTTGAGTGTAAAGTAAAAGAAAATAGTATTGGTCGAATTTGATTTGTGTTGAAAAAGAAATATGAAGTCGTCCGTACCTGAAAAGAGGCCGTTATGGCGGAGAGAACTTCGTAAAATTGCTCCCAAGGGTGATTTTTCGGCGGTCTAAAGGGGATGACAAGATAATGTAGGCCCAAAAGAGGTACGAGGAGTAGCGTCGCTCTGACAAGAAGAAAAATATTAAATTTTAATATTAGTATTTGTATTAATTTATAATTTAATTATATAAATATTAAATATTATTTTCTCCGATTTTTATTATTTCACTTGTGTAATAATTTGTCGATTAAAAAGAACGAAGAAAGAGAGTATCGTCGACTGTCAGTAATATTTTGAAAACATTCCAGAATTGATGAACAAGAAGTTGAATAAATTTCTTTAGTTCTAATTATAAATAAAAGAATAATTCTCTTAACTAAACTAATACACGGAAAGGAATTATAATTAATTACCGAAATGCTTGACGCATAGACCTGGAAGGTTGCGTGCCAATCGTAGGACCAGCTCTTAGTTTCATCAAGAGAACTCGGACGATGTTGAAGAGGAAAAGCACGTTCAACAGGGTGGAAACGCAGACTGGGTAGACCAGCACGTTCATATAGTTACCCTCGTTGATCCAACATCTAACATATCAAAGCAGTCTAATATAATCTATTTATAACGTTGTAAAGAAATTTTCGTTCGAACTACCCCTCACAAGATTAAACGCATCGATCAAGAAGAAATATTCATGTAATAAGCAGTCTGAAGCTTACAACCGAATTTTCGATCAAAAGAAAGCTTATGAAATCCTAATTGCTTCTTGAAAGCTACCTTACAAAAGATTTTCAAATTTTCTGAAATTCAGCTAATTTCAAGCCCCCGTTCCCAATTTATTTCTCAAAAAATCTCACTCTATTGAGTTTCTTGGTTCTATTTACTTCGACCCTTTCATTGTTGATTTTATAGTCCAGTGACAAGACTAGCTCGGTGCTGAAGACGTTTTGCGATCGATTGATTTTACGCTATGCGGAATCCGCGGAATTTATGACCTCAGCGTGGCGAACACGAATTTCATAGAACGTACTATTACCGTTTCATCGGTCAAAGGGTTAAAAGTTTGTCGTTGACAAGGATCGCGAAATGAGAAATTTGTCTTACACTTTCCTGACGATTAATAAATATTCTTCCACGCGGTGAAGCAATGTGAATATTATTCAACATAAATATCGTACTGATCATTAACTCCTATAACAGAATCCCTTTGTTCATTACGGAGTTCGTGGTCCCTGGTAAACGACGCTAATTCAATTGCCATGGTTTTGATCCTTCGATATGCGTCTTTCATGGTGTGTCACGATGCCGCAGGTACATTCCTACTTGCAGCTATCGTATATGTAGCCTATTTGAAATCAGATGGAAGCTCGTTTCTTCCTTTACAAACACAGTTGTTACGAGCCAGACGTTTCTATTAAATGTTAGCATATTTACATAGTTTGATAAATTTGATAAATTTAAATCCCATTGACAGCGTCTTTAATTAGACCAAGACTTATTTCTTTTTAACGATAATATGTTTTGCAGATTTTGCTATTGGAAATTACTAAAGCAAAACACATGTGTATATCGAAATAACAAAATTTGAAGTTTTCGTAATAGGATTCATGTGATAAACCAACCGTCGTTTGTATTTTTCAATATCTCTCTTATAAAATTTTCCACAAAATGTTCACGAAAAATTCTGTTGGCAATTCACTCTGTAACTTTTCTGTTTATATTTCTTATTTTCCTTTTTATACCTTCTACCGTTTAACGTGTATTACAGTTTACAAAAAATTTACTGTTTCTTTTATATATATATATTTTTTGATATTTCTTTCGTTGTATTTTAGAAAAAGATATCCCGAAAAAATTCTAATTTATCTAACCTAACCTAACCCCAATAATTCGCTGTACTTTTTACTCTATAACTTGTATTTTTCTTGTATTATTATCCCATCTCACACTCTTTTTATCAATATCCATTTCCAAGAAATAGAAAACACCATTATCCGATAGTAAAAATTTATGTGCCAAAACGTTAATACGACTATAAGTAAGATATTTGCGAGGTGTATATCAAATAGTCATTGATTTGATAATTACTGTCGCACTTACTGTCCGGTGTCCGCAGGGTCATCACTGGTCGCCCTCAAAGAGGCATAAATTGTGACGATGACCGCAGGTACAGGCCAACCGAGACCCATCAGCCACTTTACTAATTTATGCTCGCTGGTGAAAGCGCTAACGAGCAGGGTGTGCAGATAAAAACCCTCGCATAACATCCAGGCGTAATTAGTAAGTAGAAAGTAATGCAGGATAATGTGTAGCAGCCGACACGTTATCTGAAAATTGTACAATCTATTCATTTCTATATGTATATATATATATCTCTATATATATGTATTGTACAATCGATTCATTTCTTTATTTCACTTTTTTAATTTTTAATTCGAAATTATTTTGTATCCAAATACTTTATACGCTTCCAAGTATTACCTAATTATAGATAATAATAATACTGTACGAATGTAATAGATTAACGCAGATGTGCAAGAATTTCTTTTTCTCTTGTCGTTCTCGGAAATAATCTCATTTCCATTCTATTTGAAATTTAAATTAAACGTATTGTTTAAATCTGTGTATCGTTTTTATTTTTATTATTATTTTATTATTGCTGTCCAACGTTAATTTAATATTCCAATTGCGCAAGGAAGAGAATAACACGAAGAATGAGTAACGCAGTAAAAAATTGTCAAAATATGTGTGAGAATCGTTTCGCAATTATCATATCTTCTTTATAAATTCAATTTATAAATTCATCTTATGTAACACTGTTCCAATTGTTACCGATAGTCGGTACATCAGTTTGACGGTCGTACATCGGCGTTTTGTCTTATTCTTCGCCTTACTTTTCCACGTTCGTCGTTCTGAAAGAGTAATTGGCACATCTAGGTTAGATAATATCCTATCTGAAATAGCTGACAGTTCAAGAAAAAATAAAAACCGAGGCGTTAATATCCATTTTCATGGCCGATTAGCAAATTCAGATCTTACCGAAACGATAATTACGCTAATTACTGAAACGATACGCCGTGAGATGAAATTCTCGCGTGAGTTACTGGGTCGAGTGCTAAGCAAAGAAAGAACCAAAAGAGAACGAGGGCGCCTCATACGTACCTCATTGTTCAATAGTAAATCCGTGTTCGCGACGATGCATCTATACCACACCAGCCATAGTGCGTTATTTACAGCAAACGAGGCGAACAAGTTCATATGAAGGGTGGTCCTTGCACACCTCAGGGACCTGTATTCAAAAGAAGGATAATAAAGAAGAAGAAACTTTGTCCCTTTGTAAGAAACATTTCTTTTCATTCTTCACTTTAGTTTCTTTGTTTTCTTTTTCGTTCTCTTTATAGTTGGAAATTGCTTTCACGTAAAGTGCTTTGGAAATAAAGAAACGAGTTCACATTCGTACAAGAATTTTCCAATACATTTTTGTACCGCGAGCATAAATAGGGAATAATTAAAAGGAAAAAGATCAGACTACTGACAAGCACATCTACTAATATTTCTATAAAATTATTAAGCATTCTGTATGCGAAGCAGCGATGTTGGTTAGAAGAGGAAGACAGAAAATGTGTTTTATATAGTTTAAGGTTAGGCGTTTTAAAACACTTGTTACAAGACTGCTGTACCTGTGAAATTATCTATTGATTTTGTTAAAAAACGCTTGAAATAAATTATATTGCGTTTCAAAGGATTCGTTTGATGGATGCAATTTTACTTTCTAATATATATGTATCTTTTATATTTTTTTTTCTATGTTTTTTTTAAATGCCACCGTATATTTTTTTTAACATTAGTCGACCTAGCTGGACATTCTATACAAAAAATTGCATTGCGTTCGTAGACTTTGTCAAAGTTAACGTACAAAAGACAAAGAGACAACGTAGATAGAAAAATAACGTTTCGTGTCTCTTTTCTTCCTCGTTTTTCATATATTGCATTTGACACAGATTAGAATTAAAATATCTTCGAAACTAATAGTTTTTCGATATAAATAGGTTAATACCTTTTCGTAGAGAATGTCCAGGTGGATCAGCTAACGGTATAAAAAATATGAGGCGCCATTAAAAAGATTCAAATTTACCTTCGTACACCACAGAGAATATAAGATGTTTGAGAATAAAATTGTATCCATACGACATAATTGGTTTAAAACGTTCCTCGATAAAATCTATAGATAACGAGTTACTTTAGATAACATTTCTTGTTGACTCTGTACGCAGGATGTTTAATTTGCAATATTTGATATAAGAGGCAATATACAGTAGCGGACAAAAGTTTAAGACGAAATGGAAGAAATAAATAATTGATTTACTTTCCATAAAAAATATAAATACGGTGTTCTACTTTTGGTATTAACTAATTAGACATTTGTTTATACACTTAGAAAAAAATTTTCATTTTGATATTTTGCTCAATAGCTAAGTTATAAAAAAGGAACGAAATTTGTATAATATTTCTAACATGCCGTATCCCGTCAGAAGAGACGCGATTGAATTTCGATTCCTCTGAAAATAATATCTTTTGCCAATCTTCACTCGTCCAATGGTTATGTGCTTTAGCAAATGCAAGTCGTCTTTTTCGATTCCTAGAACTCAGCAGTGGTTTCTTTTGGGGTTTTCGTCCTCTTAAGTTAAAGTCTTTTAATCTTCTCCTAACAATTCTAGCATTAATTTGTGTATCGTTTTTATAGTTTATCTCCGTAGCAATATTATTTGCACTACGGAAACGATCCTTTTCGCTCGATCGATGAATCCGGCGATCCATTTTCGGCATTGTTTTCCGCGGTCCTCCGTTTTTCGGTTGATCGCAATACATGTCTGCCTTTAAAAATTCATACCAAGCTTGCTTACAAACTGTTTCTGATCTGTTCACTATATTTGCTATTTCGGCGAAGGTTTTGCTTTACTTTCGCGGCCTTGCGATTTGTTCCCTTTAGTTTTCAAGTAAATTCTTTGATTTACCCATAGCCTGTTCCTACCTAAATGAATTTTAAGCAATAAAAGGTACACTAAACAATAATATCGCTAAGCGGTAAATAACTGTTGTACATTGTTTGTATTTAACAACTGACGGTCTGAGGTTACGAAGGTCAAACATACAGTTATGTTATTCCAAAGAAACAAACCGAATAGAAGAACAATATGCGTATAAGATGTTTGTAATCCGGTTTACAAATCATCGTCTTAAGCTTTTGTCCGCTACTGTATGTGTTTGCAATGGGATGGATGTGTGTTGCGTTAGATGCTTGAAGAGTTGTATGGGAATGAATGGCAGTTAAAAATACATATGTAAGCTAGGTGTTCTTCCGGGCCGTGAAGCCGAAAGATAAATAGATATATTTTAAAAATTCTGTGAACTGGATCGTTGTATATCGTCATAATAAAATATGTTTAACTGAGTAATTAAATTTCATTAAGAAATAACGCAAATATTAATGTTTAATGTTTCCATCATAGCAATCTGAAGCATTTTCGTTTATATTTTACATGCAAACAAGTTGACGTATAAATTCCAGAAAACAGAATTCCCCGTGTTTGTTTTACGTGCAAACAGCCATGGGTGTAAAGCGTGTCACTTTTGCAAAATATCTCTCGAAACAGACGGACCATCGATTTCCATAATTTCCGCTCAAACACGTTTATTTTAATGTTTATTTTACTAAAAAGAAAAAAGAAAATATAATAGAGGAGAATAAGAGATGGGAAGTAATAGGCGTATAATAATAATAGGAAGAGGAAAAGTAAAAAAAGAAGCAGGACTTTCGTCGACTCACCGGAAGTATGTGAGAATACCTAACGACAGTAGCAATGCCACCAACGATATTGCGTATCCAGCTTCGTAAAGTCCACTGATTCCTTGCTGCCACTGAAATTGAAAGTTATATAGTTATTAGCGAAATCATTCTCGATAAATTGACTAATAAAATGGGGAAAAATATACAGATTGATACGAGAAGACTGATTTCACTTTTTGTAGACCTTTCAATTTTCCACAGACTCGTAATAAAAAATTGTTCGAATTGCTCGAAAAATAAATGAACTACTTTTAAGGATTTTATGTACTGTAAGGAGAGAGCATAAATAATGAAAATAATAAAATCTCCAAGGTGAATTTTAATTTACGGAATTGATGAATGCGTGGCTTCTGAGTAATTCCTATCTCGTTTGTATCAAAAAAATGGTACGATTTAGAAAATTCATATTCCTAGTTTCCCATTAAGATTTTCAGAATCTTTCGAGATGACGTATGAAAATAGAAAAAATTATGGGTACAGGTTTTGTTAACGTTCTTATTCGTAAACGTTACGGATACAAACGAGAACAAGTTTCAAATGTTTGTTTTTCGTATGGAAGATTTATGATCAAGAGTTGAATCTCATAAACGAGAATTGCAACGAGAGCGTGGAATAAATATGAACTATAGCAGCAGAAACGCATGAAGTTGAAGAACAGTCGATGCTTGGTTGCAGAAATGTAAATAATGATAAGTTTTCTACGAGAACGTTAACAAGATATGGATGTAATATCTCGAAGAAAATTTCAAGATACCTACACATTCTGACATAAGGAAACCTTCTACAAAATCTAGTATCGCGAAGTTTTATATTCAGTAGGTGAAATGCAATTTTTTTTCTTCATTGAATTTCTCTCATTATTTCACACCAATAATTTTTCTACACCATCTACTTTCTTTTTGGGACAAAGAAATGATCAATTTTTAAGAACCAGAGAATAGGAATATCATTCATATTCTATACAGTGATACTATAATAACGAGCAATTTACTTCGTTATATCTAAAAATATTTATAATACATATTAAAAACCTAACGTTGTCATAGAACGTTCAGTTAGAAAGAGAAATCGTGCCTTGGCTCATAATAGGATTAACATCGGTTGTGTAAGCGTATTTAGATATAATCGTCTGATTATTTTCACGTACACGTTTCTCTACTTAGAGATTGTGTATGTCTTAATACGAATAGTGACATAAAATCCAAAAATCCAACAAATATTTTATCCTCCACTTCATCAAATGCAAACCATAGAAATTACCGAGTCATTTTTTTTTTTTAAATTCTCGAAATATTTTCAATAAAGGATTAAAATAGAAAGATCGACAATTGTAGACGCATACTCTTCATCCGAAATACGTTGAACGTGATGCAACGTATCGCGTAATTTGCGGCAAGGAATGTTGTTTACGATTCAATGAACGCTATACGTATAGTATAAACCAGAGAATGATCCGATTGCGCGATCAATTACTTTTGAATACGACATGTTCACTCTCTTTTTCTCTCTCTATTTCCTATGTAGACAACATGATCAATGTCGACCATAAGTTACATCGCAGTTGAACAGTTGGTTGTGCGTTGAAGGACAACTTTCGTGTCGTCTAATTACATTTATTGGCCTTTAGTCCCGCTGAAATTGAATTGATCTTGCTATTAAGTACGACCGGTCATATTACTCTTCGTTCGGGCAGTTTGTCGCAGGTTTCGAAATTTCCCCTTCTCTGCCTACCGTTTCCGTTAACTTTCTAATTTGCTTGTGACATTTTTCAAACTTACAGTGAAAGGAACACCCCCGAAGATCGTTTCGATAGGAATCGTTTAAGGAAACAAAATCAATAAAATAATTCTCAACTTTCGTCTATTTAGTCACCCCGAAAAAATCCTCAGCTACGTTCCGCTATTTCATTATAATTCATTCCAAAATATAATAGAATATTCTTACGTACATTTTCCAAAGTTGAAATGTGCGTCTACGTATTGTAAATTAACTGTGTAACAACAATCTTTCAAGATGTAGAATATTCTGATCTAACGAGAAAAATTTCATGTTAAGATGCATCGAGCGACATCGAAGTTGAAAGTTTAACAAAAATGTTACATGTTCGTCACACCTTCTAGTCTGGTCTTTCCATATTCATTCATCCGATAAATCGTAAATAGCGAATTTTCGAAAGCTTCAAAAGCCTCTCTAAAAGCATCGTCTCCTCGCATATTTCGCGACAATAAAAATTAACGACAATATCCACGAGCGGAAGACTCGATGTTTCCACGAATCTCACGAGAATCCCCGGATCGAATGAAAACCATTGAAACTGGATGAAACAGAATAACTGGTTAAAATGTCAACTCGATCCTCATGGACATTCGTTTATAAGGACGTCTCGTTTTATTGCTTCGGTACATGTTTCATTCGTCGTCGAGGTAACCACGAGACTCGTCCTTCGTGTTTCTCACATAAAACGAAGATCATATCGTTGCTCTAACCAAGAAGCAGAAGAAGATTCTCAAGTTATCCATATCTTAATTCGTCTTATCCATTTCTTGGGCAGTTTCGTGCACGTAGAAACGAGATCTTCCTCGTTATATCGCGTTTCTCTTCGCTTTCTCTGGTATCGAAGTTCCTGTCTCTGGCAACAACGATAATCTTTATAAAGACACTTCACCTTGATCGTTTCATGCGAGTGTACTTGGCGGTATTACAGATTCCTGAGATATTTTGCTATTAAAATTGTGATTTTCAAAGGAATACTTTCTTCTTCTTCCTTTTTTTTTCTTTTTCTTTCTGTTCATCCAGTTACCGACTGTTTTATACATTGTGTTTCTCCGCTTTGAAGGTTTTAAAGTAGCCTTTGATGTTACTTAAGTTGTTTCAAAGACTATTAGGTAGTACTTCGTCTTGAAATTTGAAGATTTGAAAATTTATTTCGATCAAATTCCTTGTTGAATTATCTTATCATTTAGTTATTAAAGAACCTTTTATTTTGTTTGGCATTTTGTATTTGAATAAATGCTTCCTGAAAAGATTTCTCAAGCAGTTCCTCATTCTATTGTTTCAGCACTGTCAATTGCGCCTATTTTCGAAATAAAATACGAAGATAATTTATTATCTCGAATTGTTATCTCCCATCTTCTTTTTTTTTTCTAAATAAAAGTTAGCCTAATCTGTCTCAAGGGAGTTCTCGGAATGGTTTTAGTTTCTTTCTAATTCGTTCCTTTTAATATTGTAGACGAAGGTTTCTTTGCAAAGCGCGTATTACGAACTATGTACTCGGGATTTTCGAGCTTTATCGGTCGACGAATACAATGCTATAAGACCGAGATCAGTATCGTTTTTATCTTCCGTAAAGAAGAGAATATCGTCTGTCAACGATAAAATCTATTGGTCTACGATATACGTGCATGCTTTCTTGGAAATTTTACAAATCTTATGAACTAAACAAACAAACGTACTATATATATGTCGGAGAGTCATTGTAGTTAGGATTAGGACCAGGGGCGTATAATGAATCTTCACTGGAATTTTTTCAATCGAGATAATATTGATTAGCACAAGTGTGAGTATTACAGAATCGACAAGTAACTGCGGTGATTAAACGCTAATGACAATGGTCTTAGGTTCGATAACGAATCCGCGGTCAACGGGATAACGAATATACTTTCTTTCAAAGTCTAAATCGGACTCGTGGTTAAAAACGTGAAGTATCCGCTGGCGAGATCGCATGAGAACGTGTTTCTCCGTCGCGCTGATGATGCAGAGGAAATCTATGACGGGATGTGTCTCAGAGCACGAGATCATCGGATTCGTCTAGGACAACCCTTGTTCAAAAAGTGAGGAAAATGGACGTTGCTGTTAATTTGTTAATTTCTATGTTGGTGGTTAGAAAAGGACGCTAGCCGCCCTTGAGAGAAAGTTGCTAGCGGGAAGCGTCGTACGTGAGGAGAGCAGGTCTCCCGTATTTTCCCGTAGTAGGTGAGAGATTTACGGACTGTTAGGATAAAGACCGTTCGTCAGTTTGAAGAACCTTAGTTAATTAAATCCTAAGATGTATAGCTGGTCTTCAGGCTAGCTGAACATAATTGTGAATAATGCATCGACATCTGGCAATCATCTTGCCCGAAGAATAGGGTCTGTGTGTAGCGAGCCACTGGGCAGAGACCGTTGGAATGTTTGTTTAGGTTAGGTCTTTTCCTTTTTTTTTTTTTGCGTTTATTTTACGATCAATTCTCGTTAGAGAATTTTAAGTAAATTTATCTGGCGTGGTACTATGACAAGGTTAGTAAGTCTTTCTAGTATATTTGATTCTATTTGAATCTAGTGCTTAGGTCTAAGTTGTAATGTCTTTTACTGTTAGATGTCCGTACAACTATTTATTTTTAGAGAAAGGTATGCAATTCTATACCTCTGTTAGGTCAAACGTTCCTTCCGTGACCGCGGCTACCTTCGGCGACTATTTGTCGAACCTAAGTTCATTATCTCAAGTCTCGAACAATTATGTTCGGGTAATTTGTTACAGTATTGGGAATTTCCCAAAGAATGTCTTTTATCTCCGATATATATAACAAAGCTTATCGTTGTAAAATGATGTCGTTAACATTTAATGCCCTATGGTACTGGATTGTTAGCAAGGATTATTTATCGTGTAGTTTGTAGAGAGAGGATTACGTAGTATTCGTAGTAATTGTCGAGAAGAAAACAAGTAACAGTAAGCAGATTTCAAGCCATAAAACAGATTGCCTATTCAGATTAAAGTATTTAAAGATCCAACATTTCTTCCCATCGAATACCCGTCCATAGTCACAGTGGATTACTCGCTACTACACTGTGTCATAAAACACAGTTGAGTTCCATTTATTCATATTTTATTTGTTACTGAAAATCGTCGTATCCTTTATAAATTCAACGACGAAAAGTAAAATTTGAGGCAATTCTATTTTGCATTGTTTGTATTGTAAAGGTCGAAGGATTTACAATCAGTGGAAAGACAGTACGAATGTATTTTGTCTTCCAAAAATGGAATATACGTCTAGAATCTATCTCGAAGAATTTTCTTCTGAATTTTCCGGTCGTCGCGAGCAACCACGGTAAAGTGTTTCGATGATTGAAAACAGATTCCTCTATGGAAATTTAATCTTACCCGATCTTCTCAAAGTAAACGCTTGTCTTATGAGGTTTATTTCGACGAGCTTCTCGTTCAATTCGTTAATCACGGTCGTTCGTTGATCAGAAATTTCTACAATGACGAAATTCGAAATCGATCAATGCAAACCAATCTCCGATAGATCGATTTCAATTCTTCCAGATATAGATATTGCTGCGAGCGTGTGACACTGACAGCGTGGAACTCGAGCGTTTGAGTGAAATGTCACAGCCAACGCAAACCACGGCGGTATAGGAAGAAGACGATAGGTCCTGGCCAATATCGATCAAATATTCGAGGACAGGAAGTCGCTTGCGAGATTCGACAGCAAACGACCGCGTCCTCCTCTTGCACTATAGAATAGTTATACGAACAAATATAGTTATAGTTGGTTGCATGGACGAGTTTATTAAGCTTTAAGCGACTGTAAATAAACGGAATCATGCGACGACCGCGCAACAATACGATAGAGCAAAAATGAACTTAAAAATTCCTTGAGCAAAAATGAAACAACGCGTTAAAAAGTAAAAGGGGACTCACAAACAGGCAGATTATTATTAACATTCGAGACGTACATTTCCTAACTGACATAGTAATATTTATGAAAAATGCTATTACATTTTATTCTTTCGTGGCCTGGCAGGAGGGACGTTTAAAAAATATTTGCGATAAATGCGAAATACGTCTACTCATAAATACGTCGATATGCCAATATATGAACAATGGATAGTTAACCATAAATATGGAAAATATGAGCACGTAAATTCGACGTTCGATGGAAGAAACAGTAACCCGGGGCAAAGTCAAAAGTTGCATTGCTCCATGAAAGAATCGGAGAGGTTGCAAATGACCGAGCAACAAAAGCAATGGGATATTCAGCAAGTTCCTATTCAACGCAATATCTCGAACAAAACGGTACCGTTTGTTTTATTTTCGCCGCGGTCATAATTTCCATCGTCCGATACTACATCGTCACGTTCGATCGTAAATTCCGCGATTCGTATCGGATATTAAAATTCCTGCTGAAAGGAGTAGCTGAATGGAGAAAGATAAAAGCGTAGCGAAAGAAAGAAGAAGTAAGAGCTGGTCTTCTTTTTAATCCACGCCTGTTAAGTTCTTTATTGCCAATTTCGAGTGGTTTCAGGTTAAAGGTAGAAGAAAATCCAGAACATGTTCGATTGAGACGAAGATCGTTTCTTGTATATGGTCACTTAATGGTCTTCGCGTAGTTTACGAGGAAGACATTTTCATTGAAATAAAACACTACACAATTTCAGTGGAATATTCTGTTCCATGAAATTAACAGTTGTTTTGTTATTGGTTTGTACGTCGAGGAAGAAATACGTTGTTGTTTACGATTAACAATTTCACGATTGACCAAATAGGCAATCCATCGTTGCATCTTAGAACCTCAGTGTTTTGGAATTTTTCCGTCGCAGCTGCCTCACGTCAATGTCCAAAATCTAAATTATGTTAATGTCGGATCAGTGTCTCGATGATTTTCTCCCAATACAAAACTAATTTGCGAAAGAATTTCTTTCTTTCTTCCCTTTCATTTCAACGAAAAATTAAAGTAGGAGAAAAAATGGAACAAAGGGAATCTTCTCTGGTGTTTTGTTAGTATCATTTTTCTATCTTCATGCACCTATTTCCCACTTTTGTCCTATAGTGGCAGCTTCTATTCGATGCGAGTACCACGGTCGCTCGTCCTGTGATGCGTTTTTCCTTTATTACTGCGACTGTCAAGCTAGCACGTTTCCCTTTTCGCCGTCATCCCCTTTGATCCCCGATCTTATTCCCTCGTTTAAATCACACCGCTATCAGGAGAATAATCCTCTACCCTCGAGGCTGTCGTTCAACGCGTGTCGCTCGAGAAACGACGAGCATTCCCATTCATGATTGCACCTTGATATTATTTATAACGGTATCGTCGTGTCATGTTATCAACACGTTCTGATATTTAATTTCCCTTTGCGTAGGAAATTATTTATAAAATTGTTAAGGTCCGATTATATGCTCTGATATTTTTTGATTTATGACTGCTTTTCGTACTTTTTTTCCTTTAATGTTAAAAGACTATATTTATTCTTTCAGCTCTTACTAATATTAAGAAAATTATATTAACAAATCAACGGACAAATCTAATTTTAATAAATTTCAATCTTATATATGTTTCTTAGTATTATATATATTTAATTACTATGACCTGCTTTTCCTACCTTTCTTTCTTTAATGTTAAAAGACTGTATTTATTCCTTCAGCTCTTACTAATATTAAGAAAATTATATTAACAAATCAACGGACAAATCTAATTTTAATAAATTTCAATTGTATATGTTTCTTAGTATTATATATATTTAATTACTATGACCTGCTTTTCCTACCTTTCTTTCTTTAATGTTAAAAGACTGTATTTATTCCTTCAGCTCTTACTAATATTAAGAAAATTATATTAACAAATCAACGAACAAATATAATTTTAATAAATTTCAATTGTATATGTTTCTTAGTGTTATATATATTTAATTACTATGACTGCCTTTCCTACTTTTTTACCTTTAATGTTAAAAGACTACATTTATTCTTTCAGCTCTTACTAATATTAAGAAAATTATATTAACAAATCAACGGACAAATCTAATTTTAATAAATTTCAATTGTATATGTTTCTTAGTGTTATATATATTTAATTACCTACCCATTTTGCGTATTTCTATCAATTTCCTTTAATCTTTCTCTTTAGTTCTCCTTTTCATGCATAGTTGTGAATGCTTCCCTCCATTGTTATACTCTCTATGCATTTTTATAATTCATAGCATTGCCAAATTACATTACGTAGAATGTAACGTATAAGATAAACATTTTTGCTGCTTCACTTACACTGAGATCTTGCAGGTTGATGCACGTCGTGTAGTTGCTCCACACTTGATCAGATACTGGATGTCGAAACCAGGTACCGTTCGACTCACAATATTTATGTGCCTGCACTGAAACAAAAATATTCGTACGCCACGATTTAACTTTTCTTCTTGAATCGAATTATTCTTGAAATTGTTCGAATTCTTCATTTAAGTAATCTATTCCGATTCTTTTGTCGATATTTTGACAGCTGCGTCAAATTTTATTACATTTTCAATAAACGTCATATACGTGGAAATGTGTATTAGAAATATCGTAAGACATACAGATGTGAAATATATTTCGCGAGAATCCAAAGAAAATAAAGAACGTTGAGAACTCGAATTTTTATCACGTCGGAATGACAGTTTTTTCCTGAAAATATTGAAACGCAATAACGAAGTACTGAGAATATTAAAACATTCTATTGTAGGAATGTGGAAACATTAAAATAGCAAAATACGAGAAAATAAAAATATATAATATAATTTCTTCTCTGATTTCTGCAAAGCGAATTTTATTTGGATGAAAACATCGCCAATATTCGATGCTTCATATTCTACGTCTCAAAGAAACTCGTATGAAAAATTCTGCCGAAGAAAGCGACGTCGTCACACGGTTCTAACCTGATCCATTCTACGCGTCGGAAAGGCAAATCGAAAGTAGAAAGTATAAATGGTTGTAAATGGTATCGCGTATCACATTTGCATTTGCAATAAATATTACACGTCCGATAGTATACGCATATGCAAGCGACAAACGAAAATTAAAAATCGAATACGCCGTTGAAAAGGAACACCGATGATTAGTTCTTCCGATATTCACGAGAGAATTTCGTTGGATCGATTTAATTAAGTTTCGCACGAATTTTATTTCCCTCGTGGAGTGTTAAAATGAAAAAAGAAAGTCGTTATAATATACAAAGGGAACTCTCTTATCCTCTCTAACTCTTTAGAAAATGAACGAAAAAATTTGCGTGCAGTGGATAAAGCGCAGGGAAGAAAATATCTTCTTTAATATTTGCGCTTCTAAAGCCTCGCATTTGGATTTTTAACTCGACCATTATTTTCGCAATCTAATCGGATAATCCGTTACATTGGAGGTATTTCACAATGTGTCTCAGCAGTTCTTATTAAATCTTATCAAAATTATTTATAGAATAAGAGAAAAGAATGAGAGAAAATACGATGGATTAGTTAATATACTCGAATTATCAACAAAAATCTACGCAACTTGTAGCAAAGAAATTAAATTGAAAGGCAAAAACGTGTGTAACGCGCGAAAGTATGTAATTTTTATAAATATACATATTTTATACGGACGTATGTATTTCATAAAAAAACGTGATTAAAATCTCCAAAAATGCATCGTTGTAACTCTATGTAACTCTTTTATGAAAGATAATGAATCGAGCTTTTCATTCTGTTTCATTCTGAAAGAAGGTTTCATTCTGTCTAAAAAGATCCATTTTTAGAAAGCTTCTCCATCGCACAGCATGATTACTCTGGTAGCTGTAACGTCAAAAAGTCTGCAAACGCTAAATCGTGAAAATAAATAGAATGTAAAGAACGTAAATAAATAGAATAGAATAGAATAGATGGAATATAAATTGGTGCGAAACTTGCACCGGTTGCGTTATAAAAACATGTCTATGTGCATTCTGTTTATTTCTTCGCGTTTCATCTCGAAATTCCCTCGAAAAAAAAACTTCAAAAGCGCTCCTGTATATGTACGATATATATTGTATAAAAGTCAGGTTTTTAACTGCAAGGAACACGCTGACGTGCATCAGTTGCACAAAAGACAGCAAAGGATGTGCTAACAGAAAATCTTTGCAGGGAGCAAGGAACTCGTAAAGCTTTCGAAAAGCTACTTCTGACATGAAAACGTATTACTGTCGGATATATCAAGAATTCACGTTTGCTTTAAAGTCTCTTTCTCAAACATTTAAATTAACATTTTTCATTAAAGCACGTCCGAAACGATGATATTTGCTTTACTTTGCGTTCTTCGCTCTGGAACTATGTAATTTCTGCTTGAGGTATTTCGTGATATTCGGTTGAACGAAGAAATGAAGAATACAACTTCGTATTCTTAGTGACGTGAATTTGCGTAAAATTCGTTACGTATCCTCTCTATTTATCGCTTATCTTAATACTTCACGTTAATTATACGATGCCTTATCAGGACGAAGTTAAGAATTTTGCGGAAAACATATCGTAACATATCAAACACAGATATTACAGTTGCAAAATTAATATTTTGGTGTTTTGAAATGCCTGGATATTAATAACGCAATCAAGATTTATTATTCATTCAACGTTGTTGAATGACTAAGTATTCCACTTACGGCGGTACATTTGTATACTTTATGGTATACATATGTATTTTTCAATTTAATGACGTGTTCCATTAATAACACGAAGAGCATATTAGTAAAATAGCGAAGAACATTATTTATGAACGTAAGGTAATTTACATATTCATTTGATTAGAATGAAATATGTGAATTACAGAACGTTAGAGAAGCTTTAAAAAATAAGGCATATTAAATTTGAAAAAAAGCTTGTTGTGAATATCGTGAGAGAAGATTGTCACAGCCACGAGAGAGATATTAATTAAAATTTTTTGAATTCATTTCCACAGAAACGTTACAAGTTTAATGTAACTCCAATTATATTTCTGAATATGCATTTCTATCTGAATTTTAATTATATTTTAATTATTTATTATTAGTTTCACGGGAAAGATAAATCCCTTTAGCGAAAAAGACACAGAGTTAGCGTTAGCAGAGTTAGTGATAGATTGATAGAAATAAAAAAATAATAAGCAACGATTAAGAAGAAGCAGCTAAGCTAATGATATTAAGAAATAAAATAGAAAAGTTTGAAAATCTGTCTAAGATAGGTCGACCAATTATATATCAATCTTGCGATGGAGTTAATGAAATTCATCATCCTATTAACTATGATAGCCATAAGCGGTGCGTCGTTGAACAGTGTTTAATTTAACAGCAAGCAATTTCGCATTCTTGTAGAGGGTACGTTTAATTATATGAAATTAATTAAATTTAAAATTAAACTCTACATTCCATAGAAGACATAAAAGTTCCCATAATAGCAAAATTCATTTCAGTGCTCTGTTGGCTGAATTATAGTTGATGGAATCGAAGAAATATTGTTAGATAAACAAGGTTTGCACCTACAACTTGTTTTCATCGACTTGCAAACTGGACACTTCAAACTGCCTATCTATAATTAAAATCAAATCAATGCACAATGCTCGGAGAACGATTATTATAGGAAATAAGACTACGCTACCGATGATTTCTGATGCTTGGCACTTAAATTAATAACAAAGTATTCGAGATCGACCGTCTATTACGAAAACGGCTCTTTCTTTTTTTTATAACGATTCCAATCTTCTCGATTCCTATTGTTACATCGTAAAAACGTAATTTCTCGAAGAGAATGTATTGCGCAGCAATTCGAAGAACACGCTTTTACTACGGTTGAGTTAGATCGTTGCAACTGCGGAAGAGGTAATAGTATGGAGATATAAAAAAAAGAAAACAGCATACCGTAAAATAAATTCCAACGTTAGCTGTTGTTCAAAGGAATTAAGTGGCCGCGAAGTTTGAAAGGTTAATTTTACCATTTTGTAACTTGATGCATTTTCATGTAAATCGATTCGATAAAATTACACAAACCAATTTATACTAGATAATTATTTAGTGGTATTTTTACCGTAGCGTGAATGTAACAGATCATTAACATTTAACATAGAAATCTGATACAATAATACTTGAATTTAATCGCGTGACTAATTTATTCGCCAACAATTTCGTTACGTATACGTGACATTATTCGATTATTTCTTTTTTTTTTCTTTTTTTTTTGCCAATTACGAGAACGACGTAATTTAGAGGAAATTGAAGTGCAAGCAGATAACGGACGTATTATATCGGATAAAAGGACGGACGTGTAAAACGAAGCAGTGTAACGGACTTTGTATACGTGTGTATTTCACGATAAAAACTTTTCACGATAAAAAATGCATCGCGCAATGGATAGAATGCTAAAACAGTTAGATAACAATAAATCTGACGCATACAGTTTGCTTTATTACGTATATTATGCGTATATTTATGTGCAGTAGACGTGCGAAAGCGTAAATTGTGCGATAGCCTTAAATGTAGCGGACGGTTCACAGATAGCGACAGAATTTATATCATGCGAAACCATCGTCAACGATTCCCAGCATTCCCAGCATTCCCAGCATTAAAATCGTAGATAAATGTAAATAAAAGTTTTCTTCATTCTTTTCTCCTCGTTATCTCCTTCGTCACCTTCTCTCTCTTTATTTATCTTATAAAATTTTCATCAACGAATTCCACACAGAATGGTAAATGCGAATAAAACATTTTTCCATTCCTTCTTTTCTATTCTCCTTCCTTTCTCGTTCTCTTGTTTAAACACTCTTCCTATACATTTACATACGTTTGTTTCTTTTATAATCTTTCTGCACTATTTACCCCGTGAAACTCTTCTCAACGATTTTCGTACGATTCTGTTTTTCTTTTTCTCGGAAGACTACGTTCTGGAGTATTTTATACAGTTTTATTGTAATCCAAGCGATATTTCGTGCAAGAGTTTTGCGCTTCTTGTATAACAACAAAAATGTTTCACTTTAAGGAAATGGCATAATTCGAAAATGGTAAATAATTTGGAAAATGTTTAGTCTTCTAATCGTTTACTTTTCCATCTCTACATATTCTTTGATCATTTGTACGTTGAAAAAATTATTAGGATAAATAAATTATAGTAAGATTATTATTAGATATAAAATAATGTATTATTATTAGAAACAATTAGTCGATTATTGAGATATTGATTGTTCGATGTTACACGCGATTAACGATCGATTATATGTTTTAATTTTCCGTATTTTTTTATTCGTCATGAAAAAATAAAACTGCAAAAGAGGAGCAAAGTTGAAAGAGGAAATTATCAAGAAATTATTGTATGTAAATATACAGGTAGATACAGGTGCGGCCATTCCTGTGTCTTTTGTTTAATTTAACAATCTGTTACATTAACATAGTTACAAAACCATTTCCTGTCTTATTTTGTACCGTTCGGACTGCAATCGAATTAGCAATGAAATGGAATAATTTTTTTGTAAAATGGCAAAGAATGCAATTATCAAAATCAATTAAGATTATATAATATGATGATACTAAATAATTCTAATTTTCTTTTCAAATAATTCTAAACCTATCAAATTATTTTATTATACTCCCTTTCTTTCAGTAAAAATAGAACAATAGTCAGAATTTTCAGTATTGAAACTATTTCGATTTAACTAATAACTAATGAAGTAAATGACACGAGAATAAAGAAATCATCCTCTTCGCCACGATTTTCGTATCATGAATTTGCGTGGTTACGTAATTTTTATTTGTCATTTTAAGTCACGAGTCGAACACTAATTTTCATCAATCATACGTAATCAGCATTAGCGTGTGAACTATCATAATGTTTTCTCATATGTGAATTTTTGAAGTGGCCTCTCCAGGATAAAAATTCTTCATTCTGAAGCGAACGAGACGTAAACGCCGATCTATCGATGAGCTGGTGAAAAAAGCAATTGTTCAAGGAATTGAGAAATCAAATTAAATATCCGTGTCGCAACGCGGAACGTTTAATTGGTTTCTAATGAATTTCTAGGCGATCTTAAGACGTCAGATGTGGATGGAGGAAAAGAGTAATTTCCGCTTCGCTTCCGCCATTAATCAAAGAGGTAAACGGAAAACCTGTAAGTACCTCGATCACCGGTTTCTTGATCGCGTTGATTAATAATTGAGGGAATAATTCTTAGCCCGTAAGGGCGCCAAAGAATTTGGAAGAATAGATCGCGGTTCATTGAAGATTTGTTAAACTTGGGAAGAACGAATTCGATATTGATTGGATCGCTAATAGCCGGCTCTTTTGAGATTCTTCCAATGGATTCTTATGGATTTTTTAAAAGGTTAATCTCTATAGAAGCTACGAGACGTCTCATTGGATCGTAATTCTGAAGAATCGTAATCCTAAAATTATCGAAAGACTTGGTGAAGCGTGGTTTTTTATGAGGAATTTAAATAAATCAATTTTGGTTAGTATGATAGATATAAAAATCCATAATTAATAAAGATCGATTTTATGTTAAACGCTTCAAGCGAGTTGAAAATCTCTTTCGTTTGAAAAACGAAGACAGGGAAAAGGTCAAAGGTATTGTAAATCAAAAATATCAAAATATTCTCTTATATTCCCTTATATAATATAAAATATTCTCTTTAATTGTTTCTTATATAATAATTAGCAATGATATTTTAATTATTTGAAATTTCCATTGTACTGTTTTAAAACACACCGAAACGAAAGATTTTATTGAAAAAGGATTCTTCCTATGCTCGAACGTATGAAAAGTAATCGAAATGTGTGATGGCCTTTTATTTCAAGCTTCTTCCCCTCCGCTGCATCGAAATTGAACCGAACTCGGTTCAAGAGAGGAGGCTCGTTGAAATTTAGCTCGTCGAATGCAATTTTCTACCCGGCGTTAGCCATTTACTTCAATCGGTTATTTCCTTAACGTGTTCAGACGTAATCCGTACCTCTGTGAAATGGAACCTTCATGGAGTGGAAATGCTAACGAAGGAACGCGATCGATAAAATTAGTATACATACCAGACAATCTCCAAGAACAAAAAGAAGAAACTTTCTCTTCTCCTCAGGAGACTCCCACTCCTTTTAAAAAAGTAAAGAAACCCTCAGGCGAACAATATACAGGAACGAGTCAGTAAGAATGGCCATCAGAAATAACTCGTTACTTACCGACTTTATAAAAAGAATCTTTGAAATGAAATTGATTGCACTAGAGCAACCTGACCAGGTGAAGATACAGTTTGATTAAAAGAAAAAAAAAACAGGTTTTTCTTTGTCTTTCATACGGTAAACTTGACAAATCTAAATTAAAATATCTCCTAAACTAATCACTTCTCCGTATAAATAGGTTCATAAAAAGTAAAAAAATTCCTTTTAAAAAGTAAAGAGACCCTCAGGCGAACAATATACAGGAACGAGTCAGTAAGAATGGCCATCAGAAATAACTCGTTACTTACCGACTTTATAAAAAGAATCTTTGAAATGAAATTGATTGCACTAGATCAATCTGACCAGGTGAAGATACAGTTTGATTAAAAGAAAAAAAAAACAGGTTTTTCTTTGTCTTTCATACGGTAAACTTGACAAATCTAAATTAAAATATCTCCTAAACTAATCACTTCTCCGTATAAATAGATTCATACCTTTGTGTAGAAACTGTCCGATTGGATCGACTAATGTTATAAAGAGCGTATAAGGTGCCATTTCAAAAAGTTCAGGGTTACCTTAATATCTCAAGGAATAGAAGGTATTAGAAAATCAAACTTCAACTGATCAAGTATCTCGAGTACGACAAATGTTATTTCAAACACTTTTTAACAAAATCAATAGATAACGAGTAGTTTCAGCTGGTCATTCTTATTGACCTACCCTGTATATTGTACAATATCACGGTATTAGACTTGATATTTCAGAATTCTCAATATCGTTGTACACGCCAAAGGACTCTCAGACGATCAATATATGTTGTCAACATAATATCGACAATATTCATTTGCAAACTGCATTTTCCAACATAGGATTTTACAATATATATTGATTCGTCTAGGAGCTCCTTAAATTTCTTGAAATCTTGGACTTTATTGCCATTCTTTATCTTTTATTCTCGCTCTAAGAGTATTATACGTATTATTTCTTTATATCACAGTATTTACAGTAGTTCTGCAAATTTACCATCATTTTGATTAAACGGGCAACAAACGTCACTGTTTCGCTCTGTTTTCGACTTGGACACTTAGAGCTGCTCTTTTATCGATATTTATCGAATCGGTTGCGATCGTTTTCGCATGCAAACGCAATGCAAATGGGGACATAAATCAGGAAATGATAATAGTCAGGATTATGGTAAAAGTTCTCGTCCGTGATTTAACCAACTTTATAGACTTGGTATTCTATGGAAGTTTTGTCATTGTTTAAGAATACGCGCGAGTTTTATTGCCTCCGTTTAGTTAAGCAGAACCGAGACGGATCAAGAGTGGCGATTTGTCATGCACGGCGCATCGTTATCGAGCGAGATTATGCATGGATAGCCTAGCAGATTGCTTGGTTTTGTTATTTAAAAGACAGCACCGCCGAGGACGTGTAATTTGTGAGGAACGTTGATGATTTATAGATGGTGTTGGTGGTAGTTTTCTTAGAGCTAGTTGAGGGGTGAATCCAAAATGGTTCTTGGTATACGATGGCGAGCATTTAAATAGGAACGTCTTGCTTCCATAACTCGCGTGAAGTATAACCATTCATTTTGAAATTAATATTATTACACTGTGTAGAGTGAATTGTTTCTAGAACTGCTACTGTGTATTCATTCAAAGAACGCATTGTGTTCTACGTTAAACTTAGATTAAAATAGTTTCTTCTGTAATCCTCTTGCATATTCCGTTGAAAATTCCTCTGTCCTTTAAACGTGTTCTCCACCGATGGTGTTACAGCGACATTGATAATACGAATAACATGTTAGAACATTTACAGGACATGTCGAAATCGTTATCTATTATATTTCTTACGTTTAAATCAATCAACATCCTTTGCGAGGTACAGTACAATGTTGTTGATAAAAGACAGTGTTTCATGCACTGCATAAATCATGTTTAATGCAAAGCGTAACCATTAATATGAAAGAACCGGTTTCATTGAAATGCAAAGCTTACCGATTTATCACGCCATTGACTGTAATTAAACGAAGAGTCAGTTTCATGGTCACCGCCGGACGCATGTTGATTCCACTGAGAAAATTCAACTCAAGTTTCTCTCTTTCTAACTCTTTCCTACAATATTCATAACGATCACGTGCCATAACTATGATCCGTTCTTAAGGACCCTCGGATTTTCTACGTAGACTCACAGCTGACGTTACATTTAACTATAAAATTTCGAACAGCTACATAGACTGGCTAGAAATTCCTCCGCTTTTTAAGTGTAATTCTCCATTCAGGAATTTTCCATTATATCGCTTATCTTTGTAGCGTAGAGCATTAACTATTGATATAGCTACTGCTCCAAAGGTTACTTAAGTAGCTGTATCAATCATATCTGCAAACATGCCAAGTCACACGTTCATCTACTTTTTTTACGATTCGCTCCTCGTGTTTAAGAAACACGTGGAACATATAAAACATATGAAACATATGTGATTTACTATTAATTTTTAGTTATCTGATAATGAATTTTCCCGTATTCTTTATAATTCATTACATTTCCCTATTAAGTTTCTTATTTCAATTTTTTACAATTCCCATGGTAACAACTCCTACTGTTTTAAACTGAGCTCTTAGGGAAACCATACTACTTATGGGATGATCCAATATAATTCATATTTAAGGTGCAAGTGTTTAATGTAAATTAAAGTATGTTAAACAGACGAGTGTTACCAAAGTGATAAAAAATCTTTGGTATAAAACTTACTAATACTCTCATAGTATACACACAAATAACAGTTTTAAGCTTTCCTTAATCCTGCGCTATTTCTATTTACAATTTTCCACCTCTGTGGAAACCTGATTTTCTCCACTTTACGTTATCTACTAATATGAAGAACTCGTTTTCAAAATAACTTGGTTTTATCAACTTTTCTAGTAATCAAGGTTACTTCGAGGACAGATTTTCCTCGTCACATGTTTCAAAGAGAATAGCTGTTCTCCAGACTTCGTCATCGTCGTAAAAGCTGGCCGACGATGAAACGTCACCTCGTAAAAAGTTAGCTGCATCTGCTTGTTGACCGTCTGCTATTTGCGAGGGGCAAAATTGAACGAGAGCAAAGAAACGATCGTACGATCGACAAATATTTAGCCTTTGCAAGCTTCCTTGCAAATTGCTTGCCACAATTCATCGGTTGGAACATTGGCATCATACAGTTTCCCTTCTCATGATGCTATGGATCTTCCTCGTTTATTGAGACGAATATAGAACAGAGAAGATACCAGCCGTCTCGAGAACTGTTTTATTATTAAAAATCCTAATTTCGATGAAAAGATCGACTCACAATGGAGGTTTTATCTGGGGAAGAAATTTTGCTGATCTATAATTTTCTTCCTTCGATTATATCATAGAAAAATAGACTTTGCTTCGCCGGAAACAACTGCGCCGGGATATTGCCGTGATCTTCAATTAGAGAAATGAGGGCGAAAGTTCATTTCATTCATCTCCGGTTTTAGCCTCGACGAGAAATCTTAATGACTGATTTGTTTGACGGTTGCTCGGGATAATAAACAACGACACGTTTGTTCGTTATATAAGTAACGATAAGAGTATGATAAATAATGAGAAAAATAAAATAATAAATATGATAAAGAAACGTAAGAAAAATTGTACGTAACATAAAGCGTGTATGTTCTGATCAGAACGTTAGACGCGTTGTTAATCAATAATCGATTGATTAAGTAAAGTATCGAAGTATCATTTATTACGAGCTGGCGATTGAAATATTTGTTATCCTTTTTATTATTCTCTCTTGTCCGACTCTTCGTAACTTTCAGTTTTTCTTCCTTTCACTTGCTACTTCTGTTCTCTTACTTCCTCTCTTCCAGGAAATGTAATAAACTTTCTCTTCACGAAGTTAATCGTAATTATCATACCTTTTTTATGTAACTGATTAAGTAAAGTAATAACACTATGGTATGTATAGATTAATTTACATATCACCTTAAACTTATCGCCTTTATTTATTCAATTAACCTAGCATTTTTTAACGATAAATGTTCCGGCAGACTATTTTGCATTTAATAGTTGAATTTGATATAATAGCAGTGCAGTCTCATTGCTGGTGGAATCTAATTATTAGTCACCAACGTGTTAAAGAATTTACATAAATTATTATGTAACAAACAAGTTCCATTATTTCTCTATGCTACGCAATATCTATTAGTATATCAGTATAAAATTACGAGAACGCGAATCATTAACACAAACTAGTGTAAAAGATAAACAGGAACAATTAATATTCATATTTAAAGTCATTAAAATATTTTTTAGAGAGATAAAATTTAAATGGCTCTGCTTCGATTTAAATGCTAAGTAATTTCCGGAACAACATTTTTTTGCCACAGACGAATGTTTCTTCTTTCTCCTCTCGTAAAACGTAATCTGACCTGTCCATCTCAAGTCGAGATGAATAAAGAACACATTTGGACGTAATTGAATTGTAATTGAGCCAGAAAATCTTCCACATTATACTGTTGTTTTATTCTTTCGTAGGACTACAAGATAAAAGAAACTCGTAACGAGTCTGAGTTAAACAAAACCGTTTCTTACTGAAGATGAACAATTTTAACAAATCTAAAGAAAATGGGAATATAACTTTTGCGTTACTATCTGCTATGACGTTACTTCGAGTGTTTTCCTATCGTTAAAAGCACTTTTTAGTTTGAAATAAATGCGAAAGAACAAGATCGTGGACGATAGATAAGATTGTACCATACAATTATAATCGCGAGGATAGATATGTAATTCTTGTGAAAATTAAAAAAAATAATTTCTACATACGAGGAAATTTGTATAAATTACACATTTGAAGTTTCACAACGTAGGAACTGCATATCTAATATATGTATACTTCACTTCAAGTGTGTGATTTATACAAATTTTCTCATATGTAGAAATTATTATTTCGAGTGTTTTCCTATCGTTAAAAGCACTTTTTAATTTGAAATAAATGGGAAAGAACAAGATCGTGGACGATAGATAAGATTGTACCATACAATTATAATCGCGAGGATAGATATGTAATTTTTGTGAAAATTAAAAAAAGTAATATCTACATACGAGGAAATTTGTATAAATTACACATTTGAAGTTTCACAACATAGGAACTGCATTTCTAATATATATATCTCTCTCTTTAAATTTATGTGATTTATACAAATTTTTTCATATGTAGAAATTATCTTTCTTAAATTTTCACAAAAATTATAAATCTACCTTCGCGATTATAATAGTATCGCACAATCTTATCTACCGTTCACGATCTTGTCGTGGAATAACCGTTCTTTCGCACTTATCTCAAATTAAAAAATGCTTTTAATGATAGGAAAACGATCGAAGTAACGTTATAGCAGATAATAACGCAAAAGTTATATTTCCTTTATTTTAGGATTTGTTAAAATTGTTCATCTTCGGTAAGAAATGGGTTTTGTTTAACTCAGACTCGTTACGAGTTTTTTATTTTGTAGTCCTACGAAAGAATAATTAGGTTGGCGTTAGGATCTTTCTATGGACATTCAAATTGTCTGAATAAAAACACAAAAGAATATTAGTCTTTTTGCATTTCGAATAACAGTTTCAAAAAGTAATATACTGTAATTCTAATTGCAATTTGTTGGAAGCTGCACAACGTGCGATATATTGAAAAATAATCTCCTCATAGTGTTTCAAACTGCCTCGGTAGAAAAACAAAAAGAAATAATACTTTTTACTGTACTTCTATTTTAAACCATCGGGCAATGTATACTGAGTAACGGCGGAGTCAGTGTACTGTAACCTTGGGCAAGGTTTAAGCAGATCGTCAGATTCCGTCCCCACCAGCAGCACCGTGGTTAACCAACTGAGAAGACAGGTCCTTATTTAATACAATGCTTACAGCGTGCTACCAGTTCAGCTTGAATCGTCGGTCGTCGAAAGCTGATTAGTTTAGCGGTATGGCGCACAATAACACCGTGGTACGCGTAAAGCAAGGCCAGTTACGTGGCGTTGTCGAGGAAAGTTATTATGGTGACCGATATCTCTCGTTTCGTGGTATCCCATACGCGAAGCCACCGATCGGGCCGCTTCGATTTAAGGTGAATTTCCAGCGAAACGATCGTTCCACACGACGAAACTCCGTTGCGTGTCTAAACTAAACATGACAGCGGAAAAATGATTCCTCGTTTTCTCTTATCTTTTCTCCGCTTGATCATGGGAAAAGGGAGTAACAGGAAAAATTGTGTCGTTATTTGATCTAAAAATGTAGAGAACTGTAATATGCTGGAATAAAAAGTAATATTAAAAAACAAGTGGTACTTGTATGATGTGTTTTAATACACGTAAATAATTCAAATTTTATATAATAAGTGCATAACATACAGCGATATGCAATGGGGAATTGTTTAATTTAGATCCAATTAACTGTATTTCGAAACGTTTTGTTTCTGCCTTTTTTGGTATAATGTGAGGATTAGTAACAGATAAAACAGAGATATAAATATTTTATAATAGACAGGATTAATAAATTTCTTATACTTGGGAGCATTATAAATATAGAAAAGCTTTCGAATTTCTACATTTTATATTTCGTTTTATCACTCGCGAAACAATTGCAAATTAAATTAAACTGAATTTCCTATAAGAATTTCCTCAGTTTATACACGCGTATGTATATCTTCTCGTTACCGTACTTATCGATTTTTAAACAAATTGCAAAAAATATTGATAAACTGTAATAACACCGTATCATCGTGTTTATGCCAATTTGCTATAACGAGATCCTATCTTTCTTCATAGTTGGACAGTGTCATACGTAAAATAAAATAAACTTTGATCAGAGACTATAATAACAAAGTTACATATGTAGAGTTAGAGATGTTGGAAATTTGATAGCAAGGGAATATTCAGAAGGAATTGTTAATAGATAATTGTGTAGATAATTAATAGATACGTTAGCACATTGGCAGAATGACTAGAGTTAAATCTTTGTTTACCGATCGCAGTGACACTATCATTGAAGTCATCAAATATGATTACCGTATCGTGCAAATAGATATGAATATAAGTTTCATATTAAAATGTTTTGTGTTTAATTTCTGAAAATACGTTTTCGACTTGTTATTTGTGGATTCATAATTGTGGGTTAAACAGAGGGATAAACAGAGACGAGAAACCATTTATTTATAATTTTTCAATTAATAAAACAAAACAAAATATCCCGTATGGAGTGATAGATCGCAATATTTGCGCAGGAACTATACAAATATTTTGAAACGTTCAATTTTATTCAAATGCGATCTTTAAGTTCATTTATTCGCGGTATTTATCATACGGCATATATTCGCTATAATGGCACAACTGGAAAGGAGGTTCTTTAGGATTCTGTAGCTGTATAAATTAAAAATAATCGTTATTAAAAATTACGAACACTATCCTTTCTTGCATCATTAGAATCTGATTAATAAAATAATCTTCGACAGTTCTTTGTCCATGAAGAAAATTGATGTTTCCGGGTTGTGTGATATTCCAGATGAAAGTGCGATATTTCGTAACTGTATAAAGTATAATAATTTTCACTCCATTTGTTACTATCTGTTCAAGTTTAACATTAATCTAGCTTATGATAATTATCTCGTGTAAAATACTTTTGACAATTACTGCATTATTATATTTCAGTTAATTTATTTTAACTTCTGATAATAATCTTTATATGTACTAATTATTCAGCGTAATCTTTAACGATAGAGTTCCCTCGTAAGAACGTGGAATTAAACGTCGAATTAAAAACCGCGAAAACGAAAATTGTTTTCTCTACTCTACACGGAATGCAACGGTTACATCAGACAGATTAGTTTACTATTATCGGTAATTTTCTCGACAATAAAACATGCTCACGCAACTCGTCGAATAAACCACTTCGAAGTGAAAACCGAGATGAAGAATAACGAGGAAAGTTCAAAAGTTTCATGATATATACCTACTTACGCACGCACACGCATACAGATACGCAATACCAAATGCAAGAGTTCTATATTCTGAAGAGGAACGTCGTGTACTCTAAGAACCTTCGCAAAACTGTCACGTTTGTCGTTACAGGGAGGAATACCTAAGATTGAGATCGATGCAGGTTTTCTAGGCTAGTGTAGTTCTTTCAGCGAACAGCCAATATCGAAGAATATTTTCTCAAGAGATTCCACATACTTTCAATAAAATATATAAAAATGTTCTCTGTCACTTTGGTACTTGTCTCCAAACGTTTCTCTTACGTTTAAATATACCCAGATGCACTTCGATCTACGCAAGAGAAAAAATATTCATTTTATAATTTCTACCGATACTCATCAAAGTATGTGATAATTCTGTTCTTCGTCTCTGTGGATGTTACGTTTAAAATATACTTTTCTTCTTCGCAAAGGAATAGCACGAATTCTATTTCGAAATATCTACAAATTTACATCGATATTCTACGAAATATGTAATAATTTGTCCTAGCGCTTCGTTTCTCCGAATATTACGCTTAAAATACACCTTCTTCGCAAAAAATATTCTTCAAAATTTATTTTAAACTTCGTCTCAATAAATGTGGCGGTTAAAATTTATTTCATCGTTATGTCACGATTAAAGGAACTTCCTCGTATCACTACAGGATCTTTCTTTCTGTCTTTGCTCAGGATCCAGAACCCATGGAGCCGTGGACAGGTGTAAGGGACGCTTTAGAGTTCGGCAACTGTTGCAGTCAGAAGAACATGTTGTCGCACGATCTCATAGGAAACGACGATTGCCTCTACTTGAACGTGTACAAACCGATGAAACCGACATCGACGAAAATGTCGGTGATGGTATGGATCCACGGTGGTGCGTATATGATGGGGTCAGGCAACGACGAGTATTATGGACCCGTGTATTTCATGCGGAAGGATGTTATTCTGGTCACGATTAATTACAGACTCGGTGTCTTGGGTGAGTACGTCTATCATTGACATGGCTTGTGCTATAGTTGATTGTTAGTAATATTTATATAATTATTAATAATATATGCTGGTATAATATATTGTATTATAATATATATTATATATCTATTATTATTATTTTTTATTATTATATATATAAAATTATTGATAATATAACTAGTAAAATAATATATAATATATAATAATTAGATATATAATTAATGTATATCAACGTAGCCAAAAAAAAAATTAGCGTACTTTTAAATTATTTCATCTCGAAACGCGTTAAACGTTTTCTTAGACTAGTTTATCAGACTTCCTGCTATTTATTCAATTATCTTAGTTCTTATATAATGTTAATTATCTCTTATCGCATTCTATCGATGTTTTTCACACGATGTATCATTGTTTTTCACGTAGAGATAGAAGAGTCGTAAATAAGATGATAGTAGAGCGATTACAACTGATACTATTTACTATTTACCGCAATGATTCAGGAAATTTTTTTTCACAAAGATATCCAATTAGTTTACATATAATAAATATAATAAATTAAGCGAACAGAAGAGCAAATCATTTTGAGTATGTACGTCCTCGAGAGAACCTTATTTCCTTTCAGAGAAGGAGAGACTAGTCCTATTTTTGTGAAAATAGATTTTTATAATCGTTTCAAAATGGAATTGGTAATAATTGATTTAAGAAATTGACTAGTATTTATTGGTAAAATTACTTTCTCTATTCTTTTCCTTTCTTATCTGGATTAACATTTTTATTCTTTGAATCAGCATGTATCTCGGTACATGAAAATGCAAAACAGATTGACCAGAACAAGAGAAAAATTCTACTTTCAACGAAACGCAACGCCGTTCCCAATATAGCAAAGTGCCTTTATCGTTCGAGCAAATGACAAAAGCAATTGTCAAGAAAAATTCGATACCCCTGCTGCACTCGGTTTTATCAGAAATTCATTTGTCATTCGTATTTTCCACATTGGTGTTTCATATGAAACGAAATCGTTGAAAAATGTAGGACATTCAAAGCCAAAAACTTATCAGCCCGTAAAATGGATCCCCTTGGAGAATCATATAAATCATATTCTTCTACTTGACAATTTTACAACGTTGTATACAATCTAACTAAACAAGACAACTCAAAGAATTAATTAATCAAACTTATTTCAACACTTTTAAATTAATCCAGTTTATATTTACATTTTAATAATATATGGCCCAATTGGTAGAATAATTTCACAATTTACGCTGCGTTACGCCATATGAACATTCTTCAACCAGATAACTTACAATTGACCTCGTAGAATTTCACACGAAACTTATTCAAACTTTTCATACTCATGACTGAAACAAATATTTCTCAAAGCTTAAAAAAGATTCAAATCTAAAAGGATTAAGAATTTTAGCGAGAAAGCTGAGAGTATCGATCTTTCAAAAGGGATAATATTTGATAACTAGTTTACGATATCAAAAATAAATATCGCGGAAGCATGTACAGATTACAGAATTTCGATTTGCAATTCTCGTCTCTTGTTGCAGGATTTCTGAATTTGGAACACGAAGTCGCGCCGGGTAATCAAGGTTTAAAGGACCAAGTGATGGCCCTGAAATGGATACAGGAAAATATCTGCAACTTTGGTGGAGATCCCAACAACGTCACTATATTCGGAGAAAGCGCTGGTGCATCGTCGGTCCATTACCTAACTATATCTCCATTGGCTCAGGGTAGGATTTCAAATATTTATTTTGATGCAGCTAAAAGGACGATTCAACGTTTCTATCTAGGCATTATTTACAGGCTTAAATACACGTTTACAGAGAGTAGCTCGAAAGCACATACTTACTATCAAATAAATTGGGAATTTCAAAGGCAGACAGGAACGTGGTAATCCGATGTGTGTAAGTTACAAGTTTTGAAAAACGAGATTATATCGGATTTCCATGTTTTTCTTTCTCTCGTTAATAACGACATTTAGAAGAGCAAAGTTTAAAACGAATTTCTGGCTGTGAAAGTGACACGTTGAGAAAGAAATATTTCGAACTTTTGTTTAACACTATCCTTTTTAAATACTACAGTATACGAATGCGATGGGAAATGATGAAATACACGGAGAAGAGGACATTCGGAATTATATTCTAATTTTAAATCATAGAGATGTCACATAATCTAATATTATCATTTTCAAAATTATCATAATCAAAAGAATTCCAGCGAATAACATTTTTATTCCATCGAAATGAAAGTAACATGCATAGATTCCTTTTTTCTTACAATATAATTCTTTTTTTTTACGGGAACACCCATCACGTACGAAATATTTTCGCTTGTGCACTTCCGCTCGTTTTTCCAGAGAACGTATCATCGCACGTTACTTCTATTCCATTACCCTAAAATCATGTTATGTAGCATGTCTCCCCATTCTTACTACGTTCTGCACACAAACGAAGATAAGCAAAAAGAAAAAAAAGATAGAAAAGAGTATAATCTTCGAAGAAAATCAAATTCGAAAATGTATCGAGCATTAAAGATCTATATTCCATCTTCTCGGATATATTTTTATAACAATAAACTGCTGTACAAATATTCTGTATATCGTATTGTATCTTCGCCCATCGAAAAATTCATTGATTCGCTGAAATTCGAAAACATTGGAAAGATTGAGAGTTTTAATTTGGTTTGCACAGGATTGTTTCACAAAGCGATTATGCAGAGTGGAGTGGCGCTTAATCCTTGGGCCATTATAAGCGAGAAACCAAGCAAGTACGGATTCGAGTTGGCTGCAAAACTTGGCGAAACCTCGACCGATCCTGAGACTGTGGTCGAGTTCCTGAGGACGATAGACGCAAAAAAGCTCGTAGATCTCGAGTCTAAGCTTTTCGCGATGAAGGTAAATCTCGTAAAAGGCAGTCATTAAATACAAAATTCTCTGGTTTTACGAAATAAAACAACAATTATTTACATGGTCCGAGATCTAAAATCGCAATGAAAAATTAATAGCAAGTGTGAAAACAGAGTATTAAAAATTTTCTTGCTGGTTATATTTCCTTCGCAGAACGAAATTCACGGAATTCACGGGAAACATTTAAACGATAGATTGAGTAAATTCCAGAACTCGGAAAACACGAAACGAACATTATTTTAGTAAAGAAACAATGTTATAGGAGCAGTTGAGAGATACATGAAACAACCGCAGAAAGTTCCGACCGGTCCAGCGATACGCTTCCAATTCCTCGGGTGTTTCTAATTTCCCAAACAAATTCACATGATTCCGTTTCCCAGTTGCGAGAAGTTTGATTAAAAAGTATCAATTGTAACAAAGATACAACTTTGAACAAGTATTGCGAAATCGGTTTTTCCCACTGAAAACAAGCGATGTTACGAAGCCAATTTATTCCACCACCTTCTCTACACCAAACGACTTTCATCTTTGTTCAAAATCGTTTCAGTTTTAATCGTGTAATTTTTATCCTCTTAATTTTAAATATATTTCACATTCGGTGGATTTATTTGCGAAATATATCGTGCTGCAAATACCTTTTAAAAATTAAATGTATACTTCTATATATTTCCCCTTGTCATATTCTAAACCAATCAACAAATATCATTTTAAATACGTTTGTCTCGTTTTTTAAGATTATTTCTTTAGTATATTAACTGTGATCGTTTTTTTGTAAAAATGTTTTAGTTAGAGTTCAATTGATTCTTCTTGCAATAATCGTTTCAATTTCAGTCGTGTGATTTTTATCCTCTTAATTTTAAATATATTTCACATTCGGTGGATTTATTTGCGAAATATATCGTGCTGCAAATACCTTTTAAAAATTACAAGTATACTTCTATATATTTCCCCTTGTCATATTCTAAACCAACCAACAAATATCGTTTTAAATACGTTTGTCTCGTTTTGTAAGATTATTTCTGTAGTATATTAACTGTGATCGTTTTTTTGTAAAAATGTTTTAGTTAGAGTTCAATTGATTCTTCTTGCAATAATCATAATAAAATTACTTCATCGTTACTCGATATCGTCAGGTACCTTTTATTGCGCTACTAAAATATTCAATTAATTCTACAATTAATATAACGCTGTCCGATGGAAATAATTGGTGATCGTCGACATTACGTACGAGGGAAAAATGTATTTCACTGTAAATTTTATCGATGCTCGATTGATATTAAATCGACGCGTTGTTTTACCTTTAATAGAATGTTCGCATCAGAGAGCTCATTTAAATTTGTGAGCTTCCGTTTCTTTTGTTATATCCGTTCCTCTAGATTTTCCTTTCAGAAATTGAAATGCTACGTTTCTTTATGTTCCGGCGATGAATTTTTACAGAAACGTTACACTGCATTCGGAGTGGTCGGACCAGGCATCGATGACAAATCTGCAAATCCATTTATGCCTCAACATCCTGCGGTAATGGCTAAAGCAGGTGTTCAAGTGCCTCTTCTTATAGGTTTTAATTCAAACGAGGGAAGCATGCTCCTGACTAGTAAGTTTATTTTCTTTCTTCTGTAACTTCTCGTTGTAATAATCTCTGTTATTCAAAGATTTCGTTGGAAGATTGCAATTTAGATTGACATCGAATGCAATTCTTTATTCATTTAATTCTTTTGTTATTCAAACGATGTTGTTTAGTATAATATTTTCTCTCAAAAGAATTTACATTAGAATTTATATAAGGAATTATGGTAACTGTATCTTTTTTATTTATATATATTATTTTTTACTTTTTATATTTATCAGTATTATCCTTGTGTTACGCTTTCACCCATTAC
Organism: Bombus fervidus; assembly: GCF_041682495.2. Taxonomy (NCBI): domain Eukaryota; kingdom Metazoa; phylum Arthropoda; class Insecta; order Hymenoptera; family Apidae; genus Bombus; species Bombus fervidus. The sequence goes on along the minus strand of NC_091530.1, from coordinate 8,472,871 downwards.
AAGCTTAGGTAATATGCAAAAATGTATGATATTAATCTGAGACGAATTAGAAGTCGCTTTTTGTTGGAACTATTTGAAAATCAATTTTATTTCTGTAAAAAATGGCGCTATTTTTAAGCCTGTTTCTTATTTTCGCGTTTTTTACTACTGTAAATGTATGTACGTGTATGTACATTTGTATACAAGATATCCCAAGATTAAATGGCCAGACTGCGAGGGCTTACTGTACAGGGGAAAAAGCCGAAAAAATGTTATATAAAGCTAATCGATAAACGCTTTGTTACAAAATTGTATAGAAACAGATAACGACGCGGCTCTATTGAAACTGAAGAAAATTCTCTTTATATAACTTCGTAACGTAAATAATTCCATTGTTCATTGATGTAAAACTTGTATCGGAGCGCAAGGGAAACATTTTGTAATGAGGAATTAAAAGAATTATTTTTACTATATTATTATTATATTATATTATACTATATATATTATTATTATATTATATTTTACAATAATTAACGACAGGGGATTGTTACCAGATGACAAAAAAAAAAAAAACATGTAACTACGCTGACACAATAATCCAGTCAATTTTCGTGCGTTGCGATGGAAAATACGTCGTTATCTATTTTACGCATAGAACATTTGTTTATAACTCTGTAACAAAGCGTTTATTAACCTTTTGCACTGCTATGTCGAGTGTGACTCGAAATCAATTTTTATCTCAGAAGCTCCTTTGTCGAGTCCCACTCGACATTCTTTCAGTTTTGCCTTTTTTTGCGAAAGAAAACTCAAGATATATCATACACTTAAAAATTACTAAATACAACAATAGTGTGAATAAAACTGGTATTTAAGTGAATTTCTTTCTTCCTTTATTTATTTAAATTGTCTTATTTTTTAGTTAAAGTAAATTTCAAATAAAACACTTGAAAGCGTTGGGTGCTGCTGGCAACGAAATTGAAATAAAATTCGGAGTACAAAGGATTAACAAACTTTACTTAACATTTCTTTCTTCTCTTTCCTTGTAGAATCAGGTTCCCTCACAGTTTCGCCGTTTATGTCTGGAACAACCTGTATTTCTCTAAGTACAAAAATCCACAGAGAAGTTTCTTCACCGTTTAATTCGTTCTAAAAGAAGCGATAGTTACAGTACAAATCCAAAGAGAATTCCTAAAGGTTTCTATACCTTGGAGAAGTTAGTTTTCACTTTCACAAAACGTACCTCTACGAATTAAAGGCGAACGGTAATAGCTGCAATCTTAACGGTTATTAACTTTCAATAGAAAGTTTCACAAAATTATTGTAATATTCGTCGACCTAATACTCCCATACTTAGAAATCTACTAAAACGAAAGGCAATTATCATAATTATCGGAGAGAAGATGGAAGATTTTTGGTGAATGTAAATTTGTTATTAAAGCTCGGTGTAAAAATATTTCCAGTATTTCAGGGAACTAATTCCGCGGAATCTATCAGAGAGGTGAACGAGAACTTTGAGCTGGTAATCCCCGAGGAGACGAAGATTTACTTAAACAGAGAAGGAATCAGTTCCAGCGAAGTGAAACACTTGTATATGGGCGAAGATACAATTAGCGAGCAAACGGCGCATAAATATGCAAATTATTTGAGCGACGTGATGTTCCTTCAGGGTATTTACGAGGTTGTCAACATCCAGATGGAAACGAACAATAACCCTACGTATTTTTACAAATTCACTTACGATTCAGAAAAGTCGCAAATGAAAATGGCGTTTAATATTACTCTGCCAGGTATTTCATATTTTAATTACAATTTCTCATATGCTTTTAAATCCTCGAATTATTATCGATCGTGTAACCAAGAAGATTCCGTCGTGTATTTTATAAGGAAAAAAAAAAAAAAAAAGCAAACGATGCAGAAATAGGAAAAAGAAACATAATTTCCTTTACCCAAATAGCTTACTCTTATTTTGATGAATGATCGTTCTATGTTTTTTAAATGTTTTCTTCTGTTATAAAAATACAATGGAGCTTTGGTTAAACTTTCAGAAATTCATCAGTGAAGTAGTTTCTTCCAAAATCCTTTCTATTTAATGGAAAAGATTTGTATTTGTAACGACTATCGAGTAATTTTACATTTTTCATGACGATATTATAACGATGTTATAGACTGTGATAGTGTGTGATGTATCACTGTAAAAAGCATAGATAAAATATTTCATTGTCGCACACTTGTTTCAATTCTGGTTGTTTATGATTTTTTAGAGTGTTAAATATCTTGATCGACATAAGAAGTAACGTTTCCTCAACGCGTTACTAACAAAGATTTTAAATAAAATATAAAAATAACACGTAAAACACATTATTTAGCAACTTTCAAGATACACTTCACTGTACGTTTCTCTATTACGTATGCACGAGTAAAAGACAAATCTAATACGAATATAAGATGAAAATAAGGTATTCCAAAGTTAAAAAATACAAGAAATGCAATCAGTTCTCACACAAAATTTACATAACAATTTTCATAATCTACGCTTTCTTACCAAAAATTAGGCATCCTATTCCATAGTAACATGATTCATAAAATCGAAGAATTTGAAGAAATGGCAGCTTAGAATTCCGTCGGAACAGTCTCGAATCAAACATTTACCGAAGTGACGAAAATTACTAATGAAATATTAATAATTAAGTTAAACTATTATAGTTAATTAATAGTGTTTAATAATTAATAAAAAGTTAATAGAAAATAGATTAAGATAAATAGAAATTTAATAATTTAATAGTTAATTAATAGTATAGTTAAATTAGTATTAATATTTCATTAGTAACAAAAATTACTAACGAAACATTAACAGTATCAATTTCGAAGAGATAACGGAATTAGCAAGAGATTCGGTAGATGTAAATAGATACAACTGGGAAACTCATTCTAAACTTTCGATCGATAGTGTACCCAAGTTCCTATGGTTGAGATCGAAATCTTCCAAGTGTAAGCTTGGAATCTCTGATCAAAGATTCGAGTATCCACCAAAGCTGAAGCGAATGAACGTCTGTTTACATTGTTACACGCTTAACCGTGCGCTTCAGTCTTTAACGATGTTCAGCAGTTACCCGAACAACGTCAACTGCAAAGAGTCGTCGAAATCAGACTGCTGTACCGATCATGAGATCAATTTGAACTTTTTGCTTGTAGAAGTTTCAGAACATGATTTTAGACTGTCGCTCGGAGCAGTTGGAGAAATGTAACTTTCTTTTTGCTCATTTATAGGAGCGACACACGCGGAAGAGTTGCAATACTTGTTCTATGCGCATCTAGGGAAAACGATGGACATAGATCCACTCGAAGTTGGAAGCGAGATGTACCAAATGATGGAGTGCTTCACACAGATGTGGACAGACTTCGCAAAAACTGGGTACGTGCTTTCCTTTCTTGTAAATTTATTGTCCAATATTTCTTTCGCATGGAGAAGCATATAGATGCCGAATACTCGTGTATACTACAACGATAGGAGCATTGGCGATTCTTTCGAAACGTATAATTACCGCGATGATAATTTTGCGAACGAATAATTTGCGCGGAAACTACACGATGATAATAAACGTATAACGTACTGTAATTTAAATTTTTCCGTCGTCATAGGGTAGATAAAAATAAATAAAAAATTGAAAAATATAAATAAGAATATCGGAACTTTGTTCTTCCTTCTTGGGTTATTAATGAAACGAAGCCAATGTTTCCTTTTCGTTTTTTAGTAATACATGAATGTAAAAATAAAAAAAGAAACGTCGAACTTGAATATCGTTGAGAAACGTGTGTTTGAAACAAAAAGATACCTTAATTAAAAATGGAAATAATAAATGCACGGCTACGCAATTGAACGAATACTTCTCGCATGGATATGTTTCTACGTTTTAGTTCCGGACGGCTATCTCGTACTTGTATCGTGCTACATATATCGTCATTTTAGTGCAACGCAACTGCAAAGTGATTTGTCAGGGAAAAAATAAAAGCAAAAATTCATTAAAATTTATAATGAAATAATGAAGGAAACGTTTCGTAATGTCGCGATAAGCAACATAGTTTGCGCCTTTTAGTTACTTTTAAGCGTGCTGCGACGCAACCAACGTTTACGTCGTTATTGCTAGCCTTACTGAGATACGGTAGCCAACACAAATATTTCAATAACGAGGTTACTGCCATCTAGTGGCCAGGAATGTTCGGAAAATTATGAAATTTTTAGCTGCTTTTACAATGAGAAGGTTAGAGATCTTAGATATGTCTAGTAACGAATTTATTTAAAAATTTGCAAACTTGTGGTTACGTTGTCATTGCGCTGGAATAGCGATATGTATGTTCGTGTATGTAAAATAGCTCTAAAGTTGATAAAAAATGTGCTACATCGTGGAACCAACGTTACCCTACGTATTTGTTACGACATTATCGAAAATCGATACGGAAGAGTAGAGAAAGGAAATTTTTGTTTTCATTGAAGGAATCCAACACCAAAGACCACAGAGTTGATTCCAACGATATGGCAACCAGTCATACAAGGGGATAAGTATATTTATATGAATATTAACAAGACGCTCAAAATGGAAAGCTGCAGTAAAGAGGGACAGAGATTCGATTGGAAGAAAATCAAAAACAAATTGTAATATTCGATCGCGTGATTTAATATTAATAAAGGATCAAACATTAAGATAGCAGGCCTATCTCGATAAACCAACATTTGAGATATTTTATATTGTATTCATAAATATTCGCATGTTTTCTTTATACAAAAATAAAATACTTTTTTTACGAACTATGTTAATACTTTCTTCCTTACTATCTTAATATACTATGCTTTAATTTATAAATAGTACTAACTACTGTATGAATTATTATATCTACTATTCTTTATTAGAACAATATTCGAATACTTTAAACCACGAAGAAAATTATAATAGTTATACAAAATGTCACAAAATATATGGGGAATATTTACGGGGTTGAAAACGACATTTTTGTAGTCTAACTTCTTTCATCGTTTATAATGCCTAAAATTCATCCTACGAATATCCGCCACATATTATGTGATAACCTATACAAAATTTGTTTACTTTCCAAAATACTAATTCTATTCAACATCTATTCAATAATAAATCGTAATGTTTATTCGTCGACAGCACAAAGTCGACTGTTGCATCGCCGGCTTGCTGCCAAAAGTACTCGTAGACTTATAAGTCTATGGAAGCACGGCGCGCGCTTGTATATATAGCTGCGCATGCGCAGAATCACCCATTTCTCCCAACTATGCCAATCGTGCGATTCTTTCAAATTTTACCGCAAAAATTGCATGCAAACTTAAACGAGACCTACCTGAATCACCAATAAATACGTTCGAATAAAAATATACACTTAAAGATCGGCCCTAATGCGACGAATCGGCGCTCTGTGCGAATTCGCCCGTTCTTGCAGTCCTAACCTAACCTAAGTTCGTCGGATAAAGACGCGAGTGACGTTAACGCTGACCTGGCTTCGTTTCGTAGCGAGATTTCTTGTTTTGTCGCGAACTTCTCATCGCGCCTTCACCACCGCAATTATGGACAGTTTTAAAAATCCCGCGTGAATAACCGAAATCGCATTTTTACGAATAAATTCTCAGTGTTCCACGGATCATTGTACGGGAAAATCGTTCGACAAAATTTAGACCGGTTTCGGTCTACGATTGCCGCTCTCTCGGCTTCCTTCATCGGTCACCATCGCCGAGATAGATAAAGGTATACACAGACATCTTGTTGTTTAGTTATCAGCCATGTAAACGACGATACGTAATGTCCTTGCGTATTATTCAATTATTACCTCATCCACGGCTTTCAGGAGCGTTAAGAATAATTTCGCGAGATATTTCCTATATAAGGTGGACCGTAAACAGCGCAGTTGCGACTGTTTTTTTCAAAATTGGTAACCGGAGGGAAAGAGAGAGAAAGAGAGAATGATAAGCGTGTAGAAACTGTTTTTCTTGGAAATGCTTGATTACGAGAGATAAAATTATTTTCCTTCTTTTGGAGAACAACGTCGTTCGGGATTTTTTGCATGATAAACATGTTAGGGTTAATATATTGTATATACTTATAGCTGGACACGGGATTTCCGTAAATACTTGTCTTCTCTAGAAATATGTGTGAAAAACATATTTAACGCTTGACGGACAGCATTAAATGTGTATATTTTATCTAATATGCGATAAATGGTTTCTTTTTCTTGTATTTTGTTTTTTCGCTTTTGTCAGTTTTCTTCTTTTGCTCCAGTACATTTTTCTTGTTCAAGGACGGTATTGCGTCACCTTTTGTTTCTCACAGAATTTAAATCGCTTTATTAATAAATAGATAATAATATCGTTGAAGCGTTACACAGACAAATAAGAACGGATCAACTTATTTCAAGATATTTCCGTTTAAGCAAAATATTTTTTCTTAAACGACATGAACATCTTCAATTTTCATCTTTTAATCTTTTAGAAGGAGTAACAATGTATACCACTTAAAAAATTCTAAAAAGCTTTAATATCGTTTAAGGGGCAAAAGATTTGTTTCTATCTACAATTTCATGCATCAAAAATAGCTCGAAAGTTTTACATTACTCTCATTTATTCATACTCTGTCTCAATCGTAATACAAAACTTTTTAAAACCTAACAATATAAATTAAAAAAGAAAATAAACTATTCACTATCCAAATTATCACATTATTGAAAACTTATCGCATATTAATCCACAATATAAAAGTAACAAATCAAACAATATGTAATAACCTTTTAAAGGCTAATAACTTTTATTAATAGAACAAACACATCACAACACCTTGCATGAGTCATTTAACGTACATGTATTAGCGTGACGTAATTATTCTTATATAGGAAGTATCTACTCTATGTATGTAGTAAACAAGATCTTAATCAGTTTTGAATAAACCACGTCATTTTTCATTGAACGTGCGCACATAGAATAAACTTAAATCGATTTCCATTCATTTGTCGGCTAAAAGCAGCAAAAGAAGAGGCTCTTTCTATGCTAAAAATGAATATTCACATTTACCCTGAAATACAATTAAATCTTCTAGGAGCAGATGGAATGTTTTATAGATTTCTTTATAATCGTCCTTCTATCATAAAGCTGTTACAAAAAGGAAGAAGAATAGGGACTATAAGAAGATGAAAAGTAGTGATTCTTTTATTTCCTTATCCTCGATCAGTTGCAAGAGAGTCCATTTACCTTATTAATGAGTAAAAAATACAGAACGTTTGTTATGTAAGTTTAATCATAGGAAAGGAAATGGGATAATTGTCGTAATAAATTTGCAAAACATTGCTATTAGCTATTTAAAAATCATAAACGTCGCTAATTGTTAACGAGAGAATATGTGATTGACGTATAACTCCTCGTTACTCATCAGTACTCCAAAGTCAATAGGTTCCTCTACGTACGTAAAAATTTAGTTATTAACATTCTATTAATTTATGATAGAGATCTAAGTATTCACTTTTCGCGAAAGAAGGCAAAACATGCGAAAGAACACGCGAAATCTTCAAAAGAAACAAAAAGTTTATAATCTGATTCTAAAGGAAGGCTACGTTTGAGTAGAAATTTCAGGAATAACACATCAATTTATCAGATTCTTTCACTTTTGGTTTAATTAATACAATAAAGTACCGTATAGTAGCGATACCCTACCTTGATCAGATAATTTATATTGAATAGTTCTCACTTTAAAGTATAAAGAATTGAAGTTGAAATTACAACTCAAACTTATCGTTATGGTGTTAGTTGTAATAGAATCTTTCGTGAACTACGATCCTTGGCACAAGTGCGATTCAATACTATGAAACAAGCAGTTAATTTCCACAAGAAAATACATTGGTTTGTCAAACGAAAAAGAAGGAGGAATGTCTTTTTACCCATTATTCCCATGTTTTATATAACTACTCGTTTTTATGATAATAATAAAAACTATTCTCAATAGCATCTAGGACTCAGGCCGGACCATGATTACTACGCCGACGCCTTATTTAGATGCTATTCAAACAGTTCCCGGCGACACCCCTGGTGAGAAGTTCAAATGGATAGCGAACTTCATAAAGCGACAGCTATCCGTGTCCAACAATCTGGAAGATGCAGTCGAGTTTGAGAAGATCCCAAAACCTCTTGTACCTCTGGTACAAGTTCAGGCAGCCATAATGTTAAACAAGAAAGATCCCAAAAATCAGAGCACTTACGAGGCTATAGCAGAAGCTCTAAAATCGGAAGACGAATTGATCGTGAACAAAGCTTTGAAAGCCAGCAACTTCTTCAATGGCATCAACGAGACTATCACTAATAATAAATATTTTTTCGAAAATTTATTTCCGTACGTATCTTTGAAGACTAGAACGCGGGTCATCAAAACTTTGGCCTCGCGCTTAGCACCCAAGAACTCTACCCTTGCTGAAAAATTCTTCTTATCAATAGACTCGTTTTACGGTGTAGAGCAAGCCTTACCTTTGCTATTAGCATGCAGTGAGTCTTTTGTATATAACACTATCATAGAGAAGAGGATGGTACTAAGTCGAAAAATGGTTAAACTGTTCTTCCGCAAGAATCCAGACCTCGTCGTGCGCTATCTTCGACTGAGCAACCCGAAAACCGACTCCTGTGCAAAAAAACTTCCTTCCGTGAATATCCATGATTTTACTGACTTTCTGGTGGCATTGGTCAAAACACGACTAGACTCGTTTGTAGAACTATTCGAGATGCACGAGGAAAATCCACCGAGAATACTTCTGAGCAACAAGAGCGTCGAAGCGTTCCTGAAAAACGGCAAAGAATACCTGGAGCGAAAAACCAAGTTGTACATTGAGATACTTCCTCTGAAGAGGATCAGCAACAGCTACATGGAGGTTATATTTCCAAAACTATTCCCAGATAATGTCAAAGACTTCAACACTGATAACATGTTGAAGTATTTGAAGTACTATCGACAGGATAAAGTGGCGGAACTTTTCTTGAGATCTTATCGGCAAGTATATGATAAAAATATTTTCGAAGATTCGGAGAAGATAACTATTAATTTATTGGAAATATTGTCTCCCGAGGAACGAGTGAGACAGGCGAAGATCAAATTGAAGTCTGAAACTGAAGCGCACAAGGAAAGCGGAAATACAGTTACCTGGGAGTGTTTTTTATTTACTGAAGAATCGTTACCACTGTTCAGAGAAGAAATTTGTAAAGCCTCGGACGTGGAACATAGAGCGCGTCTAGCTTGTAGAATGATCTATTCTTGCAAGATAAACAACAATGATTCGGCACTGTTAGAAGTCTTGACGTATTTCAAGAGCAAGCACTGTAATGAGCAACCTTGGTTTCTATTCGAGGTGTTTAGGACTTTGTTGAAACTCTATGATCTTCCTCAAATGGGCGGGGATTATTGGACGATATTAATGGACATGATATTACGTGCTCATGTGAAAAAGAACTTGTTGGCTTTGAATAGTATCGGCGTGAGGATGATAGAAGCTGCCATTCACTATAAAATAATTCAGAATCAACCGTTTCGTGAGTTAACTGATATACTGATAGACTTAAAGATTAGGATGAGCGATCGCCACTGGAATATTCTTCAGAAATATTACGACTACGAGAGAATGTGTCTGGAGGATTGCCTAAACATCGTTTCACAAAAATATAATTCAGACCAGGCTCCCTGGAAGGACTACAGAGTTGAAATCCTCTTCGATCTCTGTTCTTCGATTTATTATTTTAACCAGGTCCACGTGAACGAAGCTCCTCGTATAGAACGCATGACGGTTAAAAACTATCCATGGTTGCTGCAAGCGATAGAGGAAATTTTACCTACGATCAAACAGACTGACATTTTTGTAGTTGCAGATCTTCAGAATATGTTCATGAAATACGAAATGGATCTGTACGAGCGTTTCTGGCCAAGAAACAAAAAGATAGTTGAAATAGAAATAAGCGAGGCTCTAAAACTTCTAAAGAGAAACCCGCAAGAAATTCTGGATCATTGGAAGGAATATCTAAAGGCTTGCAAGGATAATTGGAACAAAGAGCATGCGAAACTCTTCATCAAGGCTATACGTTGGTACAAGGAGATTCCAATTAAGTTCGCTGAACAGTGTCTTCAAGATCTGACTGAAAAAAAGGAAGAGATCTGTTTAGATATCTTAAGCACTCTCGTTTACGGAGAAACGTTCTCAAAGATCATAGAACCGTTGATCCCAACGAACAAGACGCTAGATATTCATCAAACCGATGCGAAAACTAGTTACGATTTGATCCAACACCTTGTATCTGGCATCAAGCTCGCAAATCCACCAGTGCCTCTGACAATGTTGAACAGATTGTGCCAGGGGGACTACTTACCGGTGGCCCTAACTGCTTTAACAAACGTTTGTAGAAGAACGAATATAATGGATGTGGTATCTTTTGCTAAAATGTTATCCAGTCAGAGAGTAGCCGTTCGGAAACACGGGATAAGATTGATGCGTATCGTGGCGTCCCATGATCAATTACTTAACTTCTTCCAAGCGCAATGGAAGACCGAAGAGAATCAGTCTATCCGTGAAATCATGTCCTTAATAATCGTACAATTGTTCCAGAAAGAACCAGGACCCTCTACGTGGATATTGTTCTCTCATACAATCTCTACGCTCGCACTGCAAGATGAAAAAGCCTGCCTCATGATACTTTCAATAACCAATTCGGTTCCCGACCAATACGTGGTCGATTTTATTAAACAAACCTTAAACATGATCGACAAGCTTGAGAAGCTTGGTCTCCATAAGGATAAGGTTGCGGAGTATACGAGTATCATGTTAAGCCACATAGACGCAGCTATTTGCAATCTTCTACCCGAATATTTCATCAAAGACCTCATTCAAAGATATCTCTTCCATGAAAATCAGGATGTCTCTAGAAATTTAAGCGAGCTTGTGGTTACAGCTCTGTTGCTCCCAGCGGAGGACAAATTCGACGATCGATTGAAGATCTTCTCCAGTTTGTTTAGGGAGGCCATCGTGAAAAGTTGGAACGTCCCTCATCCCAAAAATCCCCATTTTTTCCCGATGAACAATGCTCTTCGTAAGTTCATAGATGTCATCACGCACGCGGTCTCGTATTCGGATAAGAAGTTACGGTTGATCGATGAAATATTGTCGGTGTTTATGGACACTCTTAATCCTCTGCTGGACCCCACGTCGTACTTGATATTAATATTTTCGAAGGAGCAACTTTCTTCGAGGTCGCCAGCGCAATTCGGATTCAATGTGAGCCAAAAGCTGAGTGATTTGATCAAGATATTCTCGCCGTATTTTGTATTTTTCATGGCTGATATTTTACGGAATATGCCGCTATCGAATTCGTTCAAGCAATACGATAAAATCGACATCGATTTAGGGGTAATCGAGGGATTGTTGGACATCACCACCAGCACATCTGCGCTAGTAGCAGCGCAACTGATGTACTCCATTAATACAAAGGAGCAGCAGGAGAGACGCGACAAGCTGATAGTAAGGTTAATGAAACAGAAACTTCCGGCGATCAAGGCCATAGCCTGTGAGATTGTTAATAAAAATTCTCTCACATATTAGTCGAGTTTTAAGATGGATTTATCGATTTCGGTTTGAAAAGGATGGTCAATGGTTCGGTATTGATCGTTGGTTGTCAGTTACTAATCGCGTGTGCAATTGCTGTTAGTATTTTACATTTTATTCGATGGAGTAGAACGAAAGACGCACGATGGACGAACGATTGTGATTTTCGCGATAAATGGTTATTGGGTAGTTGATCGAACGATGGATTTTTATGCTTGTCGATACGAGTTAGAGAACGATGCCGCGCAATTTCAGAGATTCGATAGATCGTTAGACTGTGAAAGCTCGTGCAAAGCTCGCGAGATTTATTTCTTTGTCAGATATATTTTTTATATCGTAAATATAGAAATTTTAAACACGCGGACATGCTCAAAGATACTATTTAAGAAAATACCATTGTGATACAAGTCTTGGAACGTTACGTGCATTTGATTATGCATTCGATGCCATAGTACGCATACGAGGCATATAATAAAGTATTGCACAAATACGTGGCGTAGTCTTTCTTCTTTATTGGAATTCTACCGCATCGTAGGAATTTTACCGTGTTATATACCTTGAAATTTACAGATTTACAAGTTGTTATAAATAAAAAAAAATTCAAGACTCCGTAATAAATTTATGTAATTAACGTAATAACAAATTTAGAAACGGAATTTCGTTCAGTTAATATGATAACGATTCAAGTTTTTCATTTCCCATTTACATTTTCCACCATTTCCACGTAGACCGTAAACAATTCTTCCAAAAAAGATATTACCGACTTCGGAATATCCTGAAAAGTGAAAAATAAATTTTATTATATATATACAAATTAGACGCGTTGCAGAGTATGAGATAATTTCTATTTTATCTATATTTTATTCATTAAAATTGTATATACGCGCACATGCAATAACCATTAAGATCATTTACTTATCAAACAACATATTGCATATATTTCGAACGTTGAACAAATGAAAATTGTCGTAAATTGATTTGAATATGGTAATTTTTGCCTTCACTTACCTGATTAGTTTAATAGATTAAATTTGCAAATTACTCAGTAACAAGTTGAAATTTTATATTATAACGCTTTAACGTTGTCAAAGTAGGTACATCGCGTCGTCTACGAAAAATTTAATATGCATACTTAACATGTTGTTTAGTAATTGAGTAAAGTAAGTGATTCTAACCGTTGTTGCATACATATGTAAGTATAACTTAAATAAATAAAATATAGATAATATAGAAATTATTTTGTACTTTTCAACGCTCCTTATTTGTATAAACACAAATTAAACGCGCAAAATTAAGATTACTTTTTTTTCAGTGAATTTTCTAGTCGATAATATTTCTTTCGAAAAACTGTTTATTTCGCGCTTTTCAGTGCTACGATTAATATTACATGATCAACTGCCATTTATAAGCCAGTAATTTATCTATTTATTATTTATTTCAATTCTTTATTCCTACTGATGAATAGAATACATCATTTTCAACTGGCGTGAAAAAGAAAAATCAATGGATCAGGTTTGGTTTAAATAATTATTTGGTCGCTGTGAGGCGACCGATAACGTTACTGCGAAATACGTTAAGGTATCGAATAGTGAGACAGATACAATTCATATTAAGTTTTATGTTATAATAATATCGTTGTTCGAAATTGAAAACACTCGCGTCATAATATCAAAGAAAGCTTTTATTCGACTATCAAAATCACACGTGTCGTCGAATCAGAATCTTTCTCGGAAACTGAAGCCGAACGACGATAACATGCACAGAGAAAAGTTGTTCGGTATGCTGTACCTGACAATATATCTCAAAGGCATTGGAATCGGTGAGGTGGTCCGCTTTGCAAATAATTGCAATATTTCATCGGCTGTTCAACCTCGCATGCGAATAAACTAGCCGTAAGCTGCTACAAATATTATACTTTGGATAGCGATGGTTAGTATTTATATATACAACTGATTTAGTATTTATATAAAAAGAATTTTGCAAAGCACCAAATCTACGTCGCACTTGGTCGTGTGAAAAGTTTAAACAACCTAGCCGTGTTTGATTTTGCAGCGAACAAAATTCTCGATAAACCGCAATTCTCAATCAACCGACAAACGAGCGCTTACAGAAATGCAGATTACGAGGACTTTGAGTGATAAACTGCCAACGAGAGGATATACCCTATACACTGAGAAAGGAATTATCCCGATATCGGTCCAATGGTTGCAGAATAATCACCGAACACCCGTAAACGAAATTGCTGGACTACAAGTTCCTTGCGATAACAATAGAACAAATCGAACAAATTTTGCAACTGGGACCAATCAGTGTATTACTCCCACAAGATGCGAAAGATTTCATCCCGATAAGACAATCCACTCGAGAGTAAGAGAAAATGAGAGAAATACGAACGCTTGAAATACAATATATTTTGAAACTACAGGAAGTAATCACGTGCTATTGTTTAGATATTTCTTTTTAGATTTTCTATTAAAAAAAAAAATAAATAAATAAAATAACGAATTATATAAATGATCATGGAAATATAAAACTTTCACATGACTTTAACAAAGTACCACATACTGTCCATAACTAGGTCCACTTAGTGTTGAAAATACCACAAATAACATTGTTCAACAGGAATTACAACTATTTAATTTTATAATCTTCTGCATTTTAGTGAACTAAGCACGAATGCGCAAATCATTTTTTTCTTCCCACAGCTCAGTTTTCGAGAAAAATGAATTTCGAAAGGATTGCATATTTTCAATTTTGGAGATGTTTTCTGCCTTTACAGTAGCAGCTATCGAGTTGCTATTGAGACGAAGACACCTATATGTTTAAATAATGATCGAACTGAAAAGGATACCTGAAACACACCGCACCTTTTTCCTAAAATTTTTCAATTTACTTCAAAAACTAAAAATCTAAGAGAAAGTCTAACCGTAGCACGCGACGGAGGAAACATTTCTGCCGAGGAAAGCATAGGAAACGAAGAGGTTGGGTAGAACACGCGGCCACGGCAATGATGATGACATTGCCGATTGATCCCGCGTTTCCAAGAGGAATATCATCTCGATTGATCGAGCAATTTTGAATACACACATAAAAATATATCTATAGATACGCATTTGCTCATTCAACTGAGATTTCTTTCTTTTCTTCTTTTCCCGAAGTTGACATAAAAATTGGGTATACGTGTTTTTGGAACATTTGGTTTTTTTTTTTCTTTTGTTTGTAGGTCTTTTTTCGCGTCTCTAACTGAATTCCTTTGTGCACGGTATTTCGTGGAAAAAATGCGATTGTACAGTGAAACTGGTGATGTAAAAAGAGAACTTACGCGAGACGTCGAAACCAGTGATGAAATTTGGACACGGGGCGTATGCAGTCGTTCCTGCTGGAGTATTTGGCCAACAGGACCATCCGTCAAATGTCATCCGACAGTATGGCTCTGAAAGATATAAAAAGCATTTCTCTATGAAGTACACTATTTATCCTGTTTCGGTTAAATGACACGATTTTTTCGCATTTTTATCTCCACTATCCGTAGGTAGAGAATGTGTCAAACTCGTCTTAATATCTAAACGAATATTTACTCTTTCGGTCGTTTCGATTTATATCGATAACAATTTGAGACAACGGTTGAGATAAATAAGACAACGATAAATAAAAGTAAATAAATAAAAAACGAATGAAAAATAAACAGATCAATGGCTCTTAGTTAAATCCTTATCAATATCCAATAATTTAATTACAACGTGTTCGTAACTTTGATGTATACACTCTTCGTAATACTTTCTGTATTATTTAAAATCTAAAATAATCTGAGAGAATGGGAATATTGCATCGGATCTCGTAATAACTCTATTAAAATCATAAGCTTTGTTATTTGGCCAAAACAATTTAAACAGCATCCATCGTTAACTCGCAGTCGGCTACTTTTGTCTCAAGCTCTCTTCGTATAATAGCATACCGTAAACAGAGATGAAAAAAGAAGGAAAAACAAGGAGGGAAATGAAGAGAATCTCTATATTTAGAACTCTTCTTCTGGCATGTGCAATCGTGTTTCTCAATTTCTTTTCGAACGAATGCAAATGTTGTGGATAACAGCTATTACGTAGTATCTTCTCCTTTTTCTTTCCCCGACGGAATACTATCCGCAGTTAATTGAAACAGTGATATCCAGACGCTTTGGAAATCACCTCAGATACTTTCAGATCACGTAACAGAAGTGAACCTAATTCTTGTCGTAATAAACGCCGTTTCATGAAATAAATTGAGCGAATCTTTTTACGAGATTCCGGATGCGATGAAAAGTGGCTCGAAAGGTACGTATTCAGCACGTGACGAGACGTAGGTGAATTTCAAGAATCTCTGCAAGTTGTTGGAACATGTGCATTTCACGTTTGATAGCTTCTACGTCATATCAGGGGATATCACAGGAAATTGATACGCGTATAATATGCGCATGTAGAATACGTGATATGAAAATGTAATGGTATGTAGCGGCGAACAGAGTTTGAGATTCAGTTTACATAAGTTTCGTTGCGAATTTTCCAACGATTTAAATTAATTTAAATTAGCCTTAAAAAATTGTTGTTGGCTTTAATTTATTATGTTTGTGGTTGATAATAATATGTAGGATAATGCGTCCCTTTTAAAATGTTCCTTGTCTCTGTTTTCAACTACCTCTCCTCCCTTTTCTCCTTTTCTTTTTCCTTTTCCCTTACCTATCTTCTATTCTCTTCTCTTCTTTCTTTCGTTCGACGAAAATTTCCATATCCTAACGAGGAAATTCGGAAGACAAAACGTCGATCAACAAATCAAACAAATCTAGATCTGTAACTGAGTTTCGAATTTTTACTTTAATCCCCCTGTTCCTGTTCTATTTGCGGTTTAAGTTGGCACGCACGTATAAGTATGAATAAAGAGAATCTTCGAAACGTATTGTTAAAAGGATTATATTTAGAAACGTGAGTAAATAATCACGTGATTCATGACAATTTATTCGTGGATGACGTTTTTACAAATGCATTGCATTATTTATTGATAAAACATTTATATATACTTAGGTAGCCTTATTTGCAATTTCTCAGAGAATCGTGGAAACACAACCAACGTTTGGAATTCTATCGACTATCCATATCGGCCTCGATCATAGCAAATGTACAAAGAAATAGAAAATTTAATGAATTCAATAAAACGGCTAAACGTTAATTCAAGATAACGTATCGCAAAGAGAATGAAAAACGCGATGGCTATTTACGTCTACAAATGGAATTGGAAATTTATTCATGGATAGTGGCATAGATCATGGATAGTGGCATTTTATTTCAGAGCATTTCAAGTAACAACAAATATCGCGCGCAAAATTTCAAATCTGACACCCTGCAAATCGATATTTCTTCACATTGGTTTTAGCTTCAACGTCGATTCGCTCGTTCGTTTTGTATCTAAGTCGTCAACTAAGAACGATAGATAGTTTACAAACTTTTGATACAGATCGAACGTGAATAGAAATCGATCAAGTTTTCCTCTCAACTTGTCAGGTTGTTCATATTTTCAGGATGACCCAGGTGCTTACAGGACACGGCGTGTTCGGCGAGTTCCTGAAGAAAATCGGGCGCGAGACGACGGACATTTGCCACCACTGCAGGGAGAGCAGGGCACAGCGCAGCACACGCTGGAGTTTTGCCCGACGTGGGAGCGGCCCCGCTGCACTTTGCGTTTCATCATTGGCGAGAGGCTGACCCCCTCGGCGATCATAGAAGCAATGCTGAGCGAGCCGCAGAAATACGAAGCTATTCGCCTCTACTGCGAGCGAGTCATGCTCGCAAAGAAACGAGCAGAAAGGGAGAGAAAGAGAAAGTCTCACCCTTGTAGGATAACGCGATGGAGGGGGATGACGGTCAGGCGACCCAGGGCCGCTCCACCACCACCCTCAACCGGACTAGCGACTAGCAGGGAAATGACGCCAGGAGCAATGGCCCCCACTGGTCCCAATACATTCTCCGCAGGGAGGGCTCACTTATGTGAGTCTATGGGGGCTGGCAAACCCACGTTCCTGCAGCCAGGGATGACCGTCGGGACAAGCGTCCCGCTTACGTGAGTCCTCTATGTACACCGCAGGGAGGGTCGCCGGCAGTGTAATGCGCTTGACCGCGGTTATGCTCTCTCTACGTAATCCACGATCCTAATGCCAAGGGTGGGACCGTCGGAATAAGTCCCGGGTACAAAAGTACTTTCAGGCCCCCGCTTACGTGAGTCCCATCTGGGTCTGCCGAGCAAGGTTAGTACGTCGCTGAGCCGGCAGTGACATGGCCGTAGATCCGACCAATGACTTAGAATGGTACCACGGGGGTCGAGTGTGAGCCCGGAGGGAGTAGTGACCCCTCTGCTCGACCAGTTCGGGCTTAGACTCGTGGTGGCAGTGGTTGATGCCAAGATGTTGGCAAGACGGTCGTTTAAGGGGTGCGGATGCCCCCCCCCCCCACTCCTGAACGGTCCATCGGCGTGAGCAGCGTACCAACTGCTCCGGAACGGTCCTGGAGAGACGGCAGGGCTTAGAAAACGCCTTGTTCGACCTGAGATGAGTTTAATTGATCAGCGAGTTGTTGTTGCGTTTGAGCGTCATTCTCATCCAACAATGCTTGCAATTCTCTGTCTTGAAACTTTTTCGGTGGTCTTCCACGTTCTTCGTTCCTCACGTCAAAATTGCCATTTCTGAATTTTTTAAACCACTCAAAGCACTGTGATTTACCAAGAGCATGCTCACCGTAAGCTTCGACAAGCATTCGATGCGATTCTGCAGCAGTTTTCTTCAAATGGTAACAGAAAATCAATGCTGTCCGCAAATCGTAGTTTCCAGGCACAAAATTCGACATGTTCAACGCTATTACAAACTATGCTGTTGTATGAAACTTGTATTGTTCTGAGTCGAAAATGTTTGTGAGATGTCAACAAAGACTTTTGGCATCAATGATGCAGTTTAGTGATAACTACATTATTAGCTAGGGCCATCTAAAGGCAAATTCCGGTTTCATACTTACAGATCTGATAATTGGTGCCAATACATTAGGATCGACTCGATTAAGGGATGGCGGGAAATGCACCGATAGCAATTCGCAAAGAACGGGATCACGGAGCATTCCTATCATACGCGTAAGTAGGCCATCGTGGAGTTTTAGTCGGTAAGAGTCCGACACTGTTCTGCTGCTGCTCGCACTGGCGGGGAGCGACCATAAGGATTTCTCCACGTGAAAAAAAAAAAAAGATTGTTCATATTGTTCATATTGAACAATGACTCTAAAGTGCACCATTATGCCGGAAAATTTTGCTCTCGATTCACAACCTGCTAAAATATCTCGCTGTTTAATTAAATCCAATATCGTAACGTATGATAGAACGTGATATTAATGATCGAAGAACGTTAAACGATTAACGAGCTTGAACGTCGATCGACGTTAGCGCGCACATAAATTGCGATCGTCGGTGATTGTTTGTCTGACAAAATGTCTAGCCATTTGCTAGGATAATCAAAATGACGATGAAACGTACAAAAATGAATAATATGCGCTTTGGAGAATCCTGCTGTATAATACCATGCAATTTAAACAAAATATTACGTATTCTGATCGAAAACGATAAACGTTAATGTTTAATACTTCGACTGCCACGTTGGTCATATATGACTGGTCACGGTTTATCCGGTGACGCCACGGTGGTTATCGATGACCGGAGCGCTTGAATTTCTTACGATAGTAAAAATTGAATGAACATTGACAGTTAGGGCATTTTGAATATAACCGATAAATAGAAGATACTTTGAAATAAAAGTGCCCCATTGAACAATTAAACATTTTCATTAGAACATCGATAAACAAAAATGAGAACAAATCTAACGGTGCACTGTGTTTGCATCCATATCTTTGAGGGGTAATCTACGAATATTATTATAAACACAGCTTAGAAAATAATCGTAAATGCTGCTTTATAATCATATAATTGAAGTTAGAAGTGTGCACATACCTTATTATTATATATAGAACGAGCAAATACCATTTACTAATATCTTCTACACGTTTCAACGATATATTCTGCATGTTTTGTTTACTACGAGATAACGAATGCGAATGGTTTGTTGAAATAAACGAAACCTTGTTACAATATGTTGCTATCAATTGTTACCAATGCGCCACGGTGATCACCCGTGACCACCAATAAGATAAACGATCCATTCGGGAAGAATGTTGTCTTACCTCATTAATTTGTTATTACTTTGCTATTATATGCTATTATATGCGTCTCGAGCGAAACTTGTGATTTCGACGTGGCATTCAAAGTGTTAAATTATATTATAGCTATAGTTATATATTAATTATATTATAATTATAATATAATATTATAATATATATTATAATAATTATAATATTATACTAATTATATTATAGGATAGCTATAAAGAGGAAAGTGTCCATTACGATTTATCGATCAATTAAACATTTGAACGAATAGTAAAGATTTTCTGAAAAGAAGAATGACGCGAAAGAAACACGAGTTGATCGCAAGAATTCGTTGAACGTAAACTGTTTAAATATTATTTGAACTTGCGTTAAAATGAAAAAAAAAAAAAAGACAGATTGGTTATAAATTTTCCTACTTATTCGGCATATAATAAAAGGTTGTAAAAACAACTGCAAAACATTATTCATCGACTAATGTACTTTAGTCCACATGTAACGAAATGGAAAACAGCCTAATCTATGAACAATGCAAATTTGTCGTAGGATAAGATTTTATTTTTTCCTTTGTCATATCGTATCGCGAAAGTAACCTCGAGCTACTTAAGCTTGTAATAAGACAATTAAATTTGAAAGAAGAAAGGAAACTTTCAATGGAAAGCTAGTGAAAACCTTGAAAAACGAGTAAATATATATAATCAGAATCGATTGGAAATTAACGAGCCATCGCGTTTAATAGGTCGAACAAGCTGAGCGCGAGCAGAGATCTAACTTCGAAATAAAGGGAAATAACAATTTTTTTTTCTTTTTTTTGCTACATTCAATCAGATCCTCTGAAGAATTGCTTATTTCCTGTGTTCGTTGTATGAAAGAAAAACAAAGAAGAACTGTTTTTCTTCGAGCTTGAACAACTTTAATCTCTTTCAGAGGGTATAATACTCTGTCATGAAACGACGATAGAGATAAATAAATCGAGGAGTGGGTAATTCGTCAATCTTTTATAACGTATTTACCGTTTTCGTATCATATAGCCCAGTTTAAAATAAGAAATAAATCAATATTGATTATTTTATATATTATTATTAAATATAGTCTCTACAAAGGAACTACATGTACTATATATTCTGACAAAACGAGTAGCAATCTTACGAAGTAGAATAGCATAAAAGTAACTCATTCTTATCTCCTCAAGGGAAAATGTCTATTATCGTTTGAGTTATAGAACACTAAACATAAGGCATTATCTTGCAAAATAATGAATAATTTCCTCTAGATGATAATTTAATGTGAAACTTGTTTGTATACTTGTTTGTATAATTCAATTACT
The DNA here is from genome assembly GCF_041682495.2 of Bombus fervidus. Lineage (NCBI taxonomy): Eukaryota > Metazoa > Arthropoda > Insecta > Hymenoptera > Apidae > Bombus > Bombus fervidus. The sequence continues at coordinate 8,451,715 of NC_091530.1, read as the reverse complement.
TGATACTAAAAAGTAAATTCAGTACGAAATACATCATGCAGCGCAGACTAAAGTATTAAGTTGTCCGAAAAGTTTCTTTCGTTTTATAAGGAAATAATAGACGCACAATGTTTTTTGTTTTATATTAGTTTATTGAATTATGCACGAACATGATAATAGAAATATAAACGAAACGGATCATACCTAATTCAATAAAATAATATAAAACAGAAATCGTTGTTCATCTGTTATCACCTTATGAAACGAAAGAAACTTTTCGGACAATCTAATACTTCTGAAAGTTAAGGATGGGAAGTGTATATTTTTTTTAAATATCCTGGCAACTAGAGAATATATTACAAATGAGAAATTTATTTCAAATATTCCAGATCATATACGGTAATCTATGATGTCGTCCAACCTTTTGACCATGAATAGCGAGAAAAGGAAAAGTATAGACTCTCTCTCTAACCGTTCGAACCGTATCAAAGTAGAGCAATTATTGGTTTTCAACAAATATAGGAACTGCATTTACTCGAAATTCAAACAGTCGCAGCACGCAAGTATATTGTAGGTTGATAAGCTCCGTGAAATTCAAAGGAAAAGCAAAATGGCCTATTCATCTTTCGACTATGTAACAAGTCGTTAGCTCCGAACGCTGGACATGCTTTCGAGCGAAGAACAACGCGACACGCTGGCCAGAACAATATAATGTACAGCGGTATGTATTCTTGATTAATGTGAACGTCACCTATTCCACTTGCAACTTACATCGCGCACATAGTTGCATTTTCCTCGAGAAATTGCCAGTCGAAACTCGTAATTAACGTGACTAGGAAGCCGATTACCTCCCGCCATGTGACATAGTTTTCACGTTAAAGAAAATAAAAATAGAGGGCCAGTCTTTGGGGATCGTGTTTCCTTATGGCACGTGGATTTAACGTGCCACGATTTTTCACCGACGTGGAGTTGAAAAGAAAAGGATCGAAAGAGTGTAAAACGAATTTTTAATATGTTCGCGGATGCAAAAGACGACTAAAGTGTTTAGAATTTAATGTAAGTGTAATTTTTCATGTTTTAATCAAATATTCCGATATTCCGATCTCTCGCAGAATTCGTAATTTTGTCGGTACATTTTTCATTTTCTATTCGGACGCGCAGTGTGTTAAAAAATATATTTTCAACTGAATTTTAAGCCGCGCTGATCGATGGAACTCGATTGATTTATAGTGGCGACCTTTCTCGTCGGTTCTTTCTCGTATAAAAAAAAATTGTACAATAAATTCCGTCACTGATAAGTATCGTGACGAATACTTGCTTCACCTTGAACAGAAATACGTGCAACTCTTTGAATTATTAACAACAGATAGCTGAAACCAAGTTCAATTCTCGTGCTTTTGTTTACTGTTCTTTATTAATGAATTAATAAAATATTGAAATAATTTGTCCCACTAGCGATGCACAAATTGTCATTTTAAGATAACATATCAGTTCGTTAAAAATTCGAGCCGATACGTTATTTAAATAAGCTTAAAGCGTTCGTTAGAGAGGGAAGCATGAAACGTCGTAACGTAGGTTTGTTAAGAAAATCAATATTTACCTAATCCGTTTTACTTAATATTTTAGTACGTCGAGATTCGCCAAATTTAATCACATTCATCAAGATTATCTTATTAGTCATCAGAACAAAGAAACGGGGAAAGTTCTATCCTTTTCTCCTTATCTTTCATTTAAGGGCTCTCGATTCTGATTATAAAAGGCTCGCGAGTTTTTATGCATTCTCGGGGACTTTAAACGTACAAAAACGAATAAAACGCGCATAATATGCAAAAATATTCGAAGAGAGATAGTCGGTTACTAGATTTGGAGAGGGACATTTTTATCTACTCGTTTCTTTAATTATATTCATAGAAATATACAGTTACGTAAGTATCCGGACTTTTATAATTTTCGCTAAAATACAATTTCATGATGTGGATGAGAAAGAAGGAAGTGCCAACGCGTTAACGATATTTCAATAGAGCGAGCAGACGGGAATCTCGGTGAATTTCGAACGATGGTCCCTCGTGTAAGTGGAAACGTCCCATCGTTGCAACGATAAATCTCCTCGACGACATTGACTCTCACGAGTCTGAAGAATTATTGCCCGAACAGAACTTCGTAATTCGCCAATAGTTCCTTTTATTGCATTTTTGTTCCGCCGTTCAACGTGATCCGTAACAGAAGGGATTAGTTCGGAAGTAATTTCACGTACGATCAAATCACGCGATGATTTATCCGTTAGTTAAGAAGATTTAAGGCTTAAAACGACACGAAGTTTCGAGCTAACAAGAGTATCTTTCTATATCATATATCAATGTAGATCATATTCTATATGATAACGTCAGTCTTCAATTATTTCTATTTTAACGATCTTAAGTATTCTGTACTTTAAACTATGTTTAAATTAAATAAAAGATGTTATTAATATCGCATATTATTATTAATATATCATTGATTATTCAGCAGGTGTAACGATAATATCGACATAATAAACGACAAATATCTAGTTTAATTAGCCAATTATTTTAGAACCAAACAGTGATTAAATTTATTTTAAATGTTAACTAAATATACGCCAATTATATTTAATCACCAATCACTGATCGAGTTTATTATACAGAAGTAATTAAATTGCTCCGGTGAATTTGCGATTGAACCAAATCCTCTATTTGTTACATTTATAGGAATAACAGGCAGGTAAATTTATGTTCGTCCCTGAACCAATCATTCTGTGCTATAGAACCGCAAAACACATCGTATTGTAATCAGAACAGTATATGGAAACGAACAATAGTCCGATAAAGGAAAGTAGGGGAAAAAAGTGGAACTTTTATAATTGATATAGGATGACGACAGAAAATTACAAAATACATATAAATAATGGGGAATTAGAGATAGGAATGGAAATAGCGAAGGATAGGAAAATGTTTTGTAACAACGTAGAAAGTCAACAATATCATTAACTTTCGACCTTCGAGATAACGTTGTATTTCGACTGGTATTCACAGAGCAATGTTCGATAAGCTTTAATTAATTCGTGAAACAGGACGAAACCATATGTTGATAATTTTGATTCATAGCGCATTATTATTGTCGATCTGTAAAATCTAAAATAGCCGACTATACAGGGTGTTATCGAAAGTTATCTACAAGCGAAAAAGATAAAAAAAGAATATAGAATAAAATTTGTTCGTAGGCAGCTTAGTTTCCGGAAAATTCAAGTTTGAAAATTTATTAAGTATACTTAAACTGGACTAATTATCTATCTGTAAACGTGTTTATAAACAATACGACCTTATTCTAGATAACAAAGCGAAAATAAATAAAAAACGTAGAATACAATATTTCCGCTTGAGGCTTTATTTTCAAGAAAATAGCAATATAGTAACCGATAATGCTAATAGTACTAATCCTTTCAAACTCATTTTCGAGAAGAATAAATTTTTAAATATATTCTGCGTAAAAGGTTTAACGTTTATAAATAGTGTAATAAAATTATACAACACATTTTGACGATGTAACGCCGTACATGTTTTTAAGTTTAATTAATTACTTGATCGGTTGAAAGGCAGATTAATTGTTTTCATGATACCTAAACTATCTTTTACGCTTTCGTACTTACCGCGTTAAAAATTCGAAAAAGAAAATAAAAGTTACGATACAGCTCACAGTATCTCGAATAATACTTTGCAACTTCGATTAAACGAAACACGGATAACCGACACTTCACAGTACTCACGAATTTCCAAACTCGATTTTCTCAGAAACGAAACGTCATATGAAAAAATGTTATTCTACGTCTTTGACTTAGTTTTTCATGTAGAACCAAATCCTGTTCGGTTGTACTACGATTATCGCCCCACTCTATTGATATTTGCGTATGATATTTTATACAGTTACTACGATACTATTGAATTGGCAACTAAATGATTGTGGATTTTGTCATTAGGTGGTATTGACAAAATCTGCAATCATTTAGTTGCCAACCCGATATTTTAAAACCTTTGCATTATTCAAGATGATAAATATTTCTTTGACTTTACGCGATAACTTGCCTCACAAAAACGACAATATATTTGCATAGCATAATTCATAATACAGGTTGACGGTAATTACAGCACAAGGTTACTGACTACGATATTCCATATTATGATTCATAATTTATTCTTACTTGCTAACACGAGCAAGTAAAAATTATAACTCATATGATAAATTATCCGATAATTATGACAAAACGGCCACATAGTTTTCCGTAGTAAAGAAATAATTGAAAACATTCTAGAAATTCTATCTGCAATACTGGCGTATCCGCCAAAATCGTGTTACGAGATATTCAAGGTTGAAACTGGCTTTTTTTTGTTTGTTTGTAAAATCGAGATATTTATGAAAAAACTGTAAATTCGATATTGCGCAAACTTCAGAAAATGACATTGAAAAAGAATGACTATTTTACTTTCAGCAAAAAATGACAAAGCTTTGGAAAAGTGATTTTGGATGCCTTTCGATTCAACAGTCGCTTGAAGTTTAAATAAATCCAACAAACAGCTTGTACGAGACATTATAATAGACAGTAAGTCCATATATTTCTGTTTCAGTCAAAAATGAACGAGATAGAATTATTTCACTGAAGGATACAGCGAATATTACCCAGATAGGAACAAAACGAGGATCGAAAGGAAAGGAACACTCGGACGTGTTAAATGGATCGCCCATCAAACGAAAATTAGAAAGAAAGAAAGAAGAACGAGCGTTAAAGCAAGCTAAAAACAGAGAAAATCAACCAGTAGAGACAAAGCAAAGGCTAAGAGAAGAAGGAAAGTTGCGAAAGATTTGAAAAATTTAGGGGAAAGCGACGAAGAAAAAAGGAAGAATATTCTGCATAGTTTGCAGTGAAAAATATGTCCCTTCTCCGAGGGAGGATTCGATGAACGTTTAAAATGGACACACAAAAGGACGCTCTGGTGGCAGCAGTTTTGCTATTGATTACTCTGTTCAACAAATTTTAATTTCTCTTCTTTTTTTTTTTTTTCAATCTTACGATCTTTAATACACGATTCTTGTAAACTTTTGTAAACTGAACAGGAAGCTGCAAACGTTTGTTCTCAGTTTGTTTCTATAGGCCGTAGTTTTCGAGCAAATCAATCTTGAAAAAAATTGCAAATTTTCAACTTTGGAGATGTTTTGTGCTTTTGTTGTACAATACTCGGCAACAATGGTATTCAATGTTGGCGAGTAACAGCCTCACGGATTTAGCGGTTTTTTTACACCGAGCGGCAGGCAACCTCCGACATTGAGTACCATTACCGTTGCTGTTTGTGTTTGCCAAATTTGTTCCCTTTTATGTGTGATACGAAACGTGATTTTCTAATTTTTCCCGATGTTTCTCATAACAAAATATCTGTCCTGCAGCTTCCTATGGTTAGATTCTCTTCTAGACTGTTAATATTCCAAGTAAATTGAACAACGTAAGCAAAAAGCGGTGTGTCCTTGGATACTTGTCTCACTTTTATCATGATTTAAACATATTTAAATATTCGTCTCGATAGCAGCTCGGTTGCTATTACTGTAAAAGCACGAAACATCTACAAAGTTGAGAATCTGCAATTTCTTTCAAAACTTATTTTTTCTTTTCAAAACTTATTTTTTCGAAAACTCGGTTCTATAAAGAATGGTTTATAGATTCATACTTGATCAAAAAAATTATCTAGAATTATCTATTGTAATTTGCAAAATTATTCCCCTGTTGAAAAGTATTATTTACGATATTTTTATTATATAATTAACGAACCTCATTTGTAATAAACATTTGTAATTACCTGAAATACTTTGGAGTTACGGACAGCAAGGTTTTTGTTAAGATCGTGTAAAATTTTTGTGTTTCTCTGATCGTTCTTGTAATTCGTTGTTTTATTTTGTTTATGGAAGAGAAATACTTAACAAGTAAACATCGTTTGACGAGTATACACGTCAAACAAGAACTTTATTACGGTGCGTTCGACGTGTATACTCGTCGTCGCTGGTATTTATTTACGCACTCCACGACCTAACTCCATGAGAGATTTCTTTGAACGTGTTGCAGTCGTTGTTGATACAAAAATTCACTCTTTCTCGTTTCTTTTTTTCTTTAAACCCTCCGTCGGTAATATAGATTTTTACTAGCGCGGTCGGTATTATGAATTTTATGCGAAGGTACGCTGTTTCGTATCAAACGAATATTACAAAAAGTTGTCGTAGGATTTCGCCCATAGGATTATGATCCTTCGAAGAAAAACGAAGAAATTTGGCGCTTAAGAAAGTGTAATTATTTTTTGACCCATATTTGTGAGATTTTCGAGTGAATTATTTATTATTGGAAAATGATACGAGACTCCGAGGAAAAAAAGCTCCATATTTCACACTTCCTAACCTATGTATATACTATACTATTATTATTAAGTTATTACTATTATTAAGTATATTAGGATTAAGAAATTGCTACGTATACTAAAATAAAAATAATTATGCATGCAAAGAACACTTGGCAGAAAATTACGTGAGTGGAAAACAGGTCGCTGAAAAACACTGCTTATGTTACTCGTGGTATTCAGAACTGAATCGAGCGAAATAAACATTTTTAGGCGCGGGAACCACAGGATCTGGCACCTTCGTTTCGGAGAAATTGGACGATGAACATTTCGCCCGGGTCTCGACACTCGGCACCTCCATAATGCCGATGCAGGATTAATATTTAGATAACAACGAACAATAACTGAAAATGTTTTTCCTCTACTGTTATTTATATCGTGTATCGTAACATAACGAAATACATTCTTGTTCATGTTCGTATATTTACTGAAACTATAGAGTTTAAAAATTAAGACACTGTCCCTTCATAATGCCGATAGAGGATTAATATTTAGACAACAACGAACAATAACTGAAAATGTTTTTCCTCTACTGTCATTTATATCGTGTAGCGTAACGTAATACATTCTTGTTCATGCTCGTATATTTACTGAAACTATAGAGTTTAAAAATTAATTAATTGTAGAATGTGCGAATCTTCTTGCGATCAACCTCTTGTATATTTCGAACTTCCCCATTTTCTCTTACTTATTTACCTTGTAAATATATGTGATTATTCTACGTTAATTGACGGCAAAGACACGCACGATATACTTATCTATAATGTACTACTACATGTTAATTTAATTAGAACACATATAATACGAACATATGCGTATACGAATGTATACGTGCAATACAGAGAAATATGTTAACACATGCGACGATAAGGCAAACGACAGATGTAGCAAAGTACTTAACGTTAACAGTCGCAGATCAACATTGACGAAAGACACAAGCTTTCGGTTTCTTGGTTACGTTGTAAATTTTAATGCAAATGCAAACATTGGTATATATGGTACTCGAGTGAAACATTACTATAGGAGTTACCTTTTGGTTGAAGTTGGGAACTTTTTAGTGAACTTTGGTGAGTTTCTGTGAATTTCTAATAGTTTTTTCTTTTTTTTTTTTTTTTCTTCTTCTATCATGTGAAACGATGTGGCGAAGATATAACAAATTTGAAATCTATTTCTAGTCATGTATATGAATTTTTATGTGGCTGGAAGCGTTTAATTTCTATTAGCTCACTAGATAGATAGATGTTTCCATCGTTTCGTTTACAGATTACAGAGGATCTCGTTTCTATGATTTATTTTGCCCCTATTTCTACTTTATATCTGGTAGTTACTATATGACCGACTGAAGTACAAATTCGGTATCTTTTATGAACTGTGTTACAAAATTATACTAATCAACGAATACATATTTAAATGCCTCGAGCTAAATTTTTGTTAACTTAATCTATTAACTAGCGATTATATAAGTGCAATAAACTTCAATTTTACAATATTACTTTCTGGCAAATACATTTCTTTTTAAACTTTCTACTAAACTTCTGTTAGTTCATTAATGATGCGAATACGATGCAAACACGTATACGACTGTAACCTTTCACCTATAATTTTGATAATTGAAACAATATCGAACGATAAACAGAAATAACACGAACTGCAGAATTGTAAGCGGTAGAATTACTACAAAATCTTCATATATAAATAAAAATATTGTTGTTTCATGTAATTTCATCCGTTCGAGTAAAGTGCCACTTCTATTAAAAAAAAAACAAAAGAAAAAAAAATAGGAATGTTATTTGTCCAACTCCCAAATTTACGAATTTCCAAATCTCTCGAATTTTCAAGTTTCTGGACTTGCGAATTCCCGAATTTTTGAATTTCCAAAAGTTCGTGTTGTCGGCGTATAAAATATTTCAAAATGAAAATCTCGCAAAGGTATAATTTTATTATTTCAAAGAGGATAATTTTACAGGTATCAAAAGAAAAGAACATGAAACACCAGAAAGCGTTGTTCTGCGTGCTACTGGCTCTGTCCATACACGCGAACAATGCCTCCAGAATTTTGGGTATCTTCCCATACAATGGCAAGAGCCATTTCCTGATGTTCGATGTTCTGTGCAAGGAATTAGCAAAACGAGGGCATCAAGTCGACGTAATTAGCCATTTTCCATCGAAAACTCAATTGGCTAATTACACGGACATTATTGACTTAAATGGAACCCTAAGAACCATGGTGAACAATATGAGCACGGATTATGGAAAACGTATACAACAATCGATTACTTATAACGTAGCTACAGCTTTTGGTAATAATCTGTGTAATCTAATGAAACAGGAAAAAATGCAGAAATTCATAAAAAATCCACCCAATGATCCACCTTATGATCTGATTATGGTAGAGGTGAATATATTTCAAGTCAAGAGTAACGATTCCGAATTTCGATCTATCCTGTCTCTCTCCGAGAAATAAAATGTTTAAAACATAAATAGGACAAATTTCCGTAAATTAAAACATTTTATAAGACATAAAAGACGATAAAAGGCGATAAAAGATAACAAAATGAAAATAATACACGGTGTAGCGAATATGAGTATTTTTCTATTCATTCGTCAAATATCTTTTTTTTCTATGAAACTAAGTCTAACGCTTTCGTTGCCGAATTTTACAGATTCGACACGGTAAAACGCGTATTTACTAGGTATGTAAATATGAAACCGGAATTATATAGAAAATACACGTTTATTATATGAAAATGATGAAAAATATTTTATTCGAAGTATTGCCCATCGCTAGCTATACATTTTTCCCACCTGCCTGGCAATTGTTGGATGCCATGCCAAAAAAACTGTCGCTCTCTTGAGGCAAACCAGTCATCGAGCCATTTTCATACATTTTCGTAAGAAGTGAAGTGCTGGTCAGAAAGTGCGTGTCCCATCGATGCAAATAACTAGTAATCGGACGGAGCCAAGTCTGGTGAGTAAGCCGCGTGCGAAAGTATTTCCCAACTGAACGCTTCAATCGTTTCCTTGTCCGGTTTTGCTGTACGTGATGGTGCATTATCATGAAGCAAAATTACTTTGTGTTGCCTTTTTTGATATTCTGGTCGTTTTTCACGCAAAGCTTGATTCAAATCGATCATTTGTTGTCGCTAGCGCTCAGTATTAACGGTTTCGCCAGGTTTCAACAGCTCATAATAGATCATACCCTTCTGATCCCACCAAACACAGAGCATTGTCTTCCGTCCATAACGATTTGGTCTTGTAGTCGATGTCGGTGGTTCGCCTGGAGCTACCCATGATCTTTTACGCTTAGGATTCTCAAAATATATCCACTTTTCATCGCCAGTCACAATTCGCTGGAAAAATGACTTTCTTTTGTATCTGGCAAGCAGCATTTCACAAGTGGTTTTTCGGTTTTCCTGCTGTCTTTCATTCAGTTCATGTGGAACCCATTTTCCCACCTTCTGGATCTTTCCCATGGCTTTCAAACGTATGGAGACGGCTTCTCGTGTCACGTTTAATTGATCAGCGAGTTGTTGTTGCGTTTGAGCGTCATCCTTATCCAACAATGCTTGCAATTCTCTGTCTTGAAACTTTTTCGGTGGACTTCCACGTTCTTCGTTCCTCGCGTCAAAATTGCTACTTCTGAATTTTTTAAACCACTCAAAGCACTGTGATTTACTAAGAGCATTCTCACCGTAAGCTTCGACAAGCATTCGATGCGATTCTGCAGCAGTTTTCTTCAAATGGTAACAGAAAATCAATGCTGTCCACAAATCGTAGTTTCCAGGCACAAAATTCGACATGTTCAACGCTATTACAAACTATGCTGTTGTATGAAACTTGTATTGTTCTGAGTCGAAAATGTTTGTGAGATGTCAACAAAGACTTTTGGCATCAATGATGCAGTTTAGTGATAACTACATTATCAGCTAGGGCCATCTATAGACAAATTCCGGTTTCATACTTACAGATCTGATAACAGAACGTTGTATTAAGGTCTCGCCAGCGGAAGCGTTAATGACGCTTTTTTCAACCGTGTAATTAAGTACTTCACGATATGTCTCAATTCCGAAAAATAGTAAAACGAACAAATACATAAAGTCTGACAGATCAGACGAGATAGAGTTTGTAACTCTAGGAAGGTTAATGTTTCTTCCAGTATTTTGGCTCGCCATGCTACATAGGATTCGGCCAACTTTTGAATGCGCCAGTGGCCATCGTCTTGTCATCCATGCAAATGGCATTCGTCGACGATTTTATGGGAAATCCTACGAGTTACGCCTTCCTCTCCGGCTTCAACAACGACAATGCCGTGGTAAACACGTTCTTCGATCGCCTGTGGAATTTCTTCATTAACTACAAACATACATGGATATTTCAACACTACACAGCTGAACAAACCAACATGATGAAGCAATACCTGGGTTTACCTAATATACCCGACATTAGAGAATTAGAGAAAACTGTATCGTTGGCTATAGTGAATTCGCACTATAGTTATTACGGAATTAGACCGGTCACGCCGGCAGTCATCGAAGTTGGTGGATTACATATCGAAGCAGACAAGTCGAAATTAAGCCCGGTAATGCCTTGAAAAGTTTCCTGCGACTTTCTTCCAGCATTCCTCGAAGGTTCCGTTAGCGATATTTGAAACTTCCTGAGGATTTTTTTTAACTTCTCTTCGTAGTATTCCGTGTAAACTTACTTCCGAGATCCCTCTGTGACCTTAGTTTTCTTCGAATTTTCTTTTGAGAATCCCTTTAAATAATTCCTTAAAATCTTCCACTGCAACTTTATGAAATTTCTTTTCTAAAATTCTTATTAGCTTCCCGTCGATCTCTTTCGCTGCTGCACTGCAATTCTTGAAAGTTTAAATTTTCTCCATCCCGTACGTATTGCTATCCCATATTCATTCCGAACCTTTGAAGCAAATTACTCGCGTTATTTTTACGTTATGCTTTTCGCAAACGTGGAATATTCTAATCGTGTTTTGTAATTGAAGACATTGAAACCTTATTGAATCAGTAATGAAATGATCTCTATCGTCTTTCTATAATTCTGTGACCAATATTTATGGCAATTAGGCATCAATAATAAGTTTTGTACGTGATATATTGTATATATTATAAATTTATATCGTAGATAACTTTCCCATTAACAAAATACTATAAGTCATTCTGACAACTGCACAGCGCATGAAGAACGTTTATCTTTCGTACGAAGTAGCATGATATTCAGGTTTCTTCTAATTTAATCGATAAAGTTGCAGAATACATTTTTAAGAAGCCACGCGTACTATCGTTTTGCATGTTATTGGGTTGGCAAACTGTCATTAGGTGGTAATGACAAAATCCGCAATTACTTAGTTGCCATCCCAATAATATCTGGAGGAAGGAAAGTAGAAGCAACGTTCGACAGCCAACGTGTTAAATGTTTGCCAAATCAAATTTAACGAAACGACACGATAACAGAAACGTCGAAATAACATTGAATTGGTGTCTTCTTGATGTAGAAACTCAAGGAATGGCTAGACATGGCAAGCCACGGTGTGGTATATTTCTCATTGGGCTCGCTAATGAACATCGAAACGTTGCCAACCGAGACGATATTGCAAATTTACACGTCGTTCGCGAAACTTTCACCGATAAAGGTTTTGTTGAAGAGCGCCAACGCAACGAAGTTACCATCTGGTTTACCCAATAACGTGCTGACGTTGCCGTGGATTCCTCAGGTTGCGGTGTTGAGTAAGCGAAACGTATCCTTCCAAAAATTATTCTCAAACTGCCATCTACGAGTTTGCACAGGCAATCTCGTCTAAATTTATTCACGCAAATACCTTTTAAACTATGCGTTGAAATTCTTCATTCGTCGATTGTTTTGTTTCAAAGGGAACGTTTTACGAGGATCGCCAAACAAATTTTTCTAAGTAGAGGTGCTTTCGAGATTTCAACGTGTCTTTCCGATTTTTAACGGAACTACGATTTGCTTTTGTATGCCATTCGATGTAGTTTTCAATTCTCTACAAAAAAGTATCAAGGTACTTGTATCTGAAGGATAATTCAGTGTTCGTTAAATTGAACGTATAGAGAACCAGGAAAACATGAATGTAAAAGCGCAGCTTTATCAAACATTTTACCTTGATGCTTTTTTATGGAGAATTAAAAGGTGCATCGAACGACGTACAAAAGGGATTTATAGTTCCATTAAAAAAAAAAAAAAAAAAACAAAGGATACCTTGAAACCTCGAAGGCACGTTCGTCTAAGTAAAATTCGTGATCGCAAGACGTAACCCTTGAAACAAGGTGTTTTATTATTTTTTTTTTTTTTTATGTTATTATTTAATTTGTACTTTACAATTTGTTTAGCTGAACATTTGGTAAATTAGTTTTACTTGAAACATATTTTTCGTGTAATATATTTAGAATATATTTCGCGTAATATGTATAGCGTAGGAAATATTTGCGTGGATCGATTAAAACGAGATACACTGTATGAAACCGGTTCGATTTTTCGTTAATATCTATTGTTAATATACTGAAAATTGATTAAGAAATGCACGAATTCCAAGGAAACTTTGTTAAAGCTAGAGTCGCAAAACGAGGTTCTGAGATCATAATGATTCTCAGATATGCTTAGTTCTTCAATCAAATCAGATCAGATTAAACGATTATCGGACGTATTTCTCACAGAACATCCAAATATACGAGTATTCGTAACTCACGGCGGCCTTATGGGAACCCAGGAAGCTACCTATTATGGAGTTCCTATGATAGGAATACCGGTATTCGCTGACCAAATTAAAAACATCAACATTTTGGTTGAGAAAAATGTGGCAGTTCTAATAGACATCGATGACATTACCGAACATACTATGGACGTTGCGTTGAACACAGTTTTGTACGATCCCCGATACAGGTAAAGTTTCTTATACGATCGTTCCAACAATTTTTCAAATAATCTCCTCTACAATTAATACGACAAATATTTCGAGAAGTCTAACAACATTGACAAGATATTATCTGATCGTAACGAATCCTACTCCTGATACTGTTATTAAAACGATATGAACGAAAATATTTGGATCGAATCCTTCGTTTAATTTTTTAACTTTCGTTTCGATCCGTAACATTAGTCGTATTATCTCAATGAGTTCAATATGATAAAAAAGGCGAAGTACTTTGAAATGAAAAATTTATATAATGTAATGAACAATAATCCATCGAGAAATTTCCATATTCGGATAATAATCTTATCTATCCAAGTAAATTTAATATAGTTTTCTTATGTTACTTACTGTTATTTTAATATATCTCGTTATTTTTCTCGTTATTTGATATATTTTATATGGAAAATCAAATATACAGTCCTTTAAATTTGAAAGATATATATAAATTCTCAAAAAAAAAAAAAAAAAGAAGAAAGGTAGGGCAGGAAACAACCACTGTCTGATATTGACTATTATTGTTTTAGAGAATCTGCAAAGACAATGTCGAAGATGTTCAGAGATCGTCCCATGACCGCGTTAGACACAGCCGTATACTGGATCGAATATGTGCTGAGAAATGGGCCAGATAGCTTAAGATCAGCCGCTGTGAACTTACCTTGGTGGAAGTTGCATCTACTCGATGTTTTCGTCTTCTTATTTGCGTGTTTCACATTCGCAATTTATTTATTAATAGTTTTATTAAATGTTGTATTAACAAGTCTCCAAAGAAAGGCCGTTCGAACAGAGAAAAAGTTGAACTGAGAAACGGGACGAAGAATATGGGCAAAAGCTTTAACAGGGTAGAAGATCACGCGTTTTTTGCGAGGTGTACTTTCAAAGAAACGCGTCGTTAGATAATTTTCTTAACAAATTCCCTTTGAGAGATGCAACGAACTTTTGCCTTTTCCATGCAGTTGGCTAATTTTTTACTTAGCAGAGGAAACGATAAAACTGAGAAGCACTGAATAGCGAAACGACGAAAAGCTTTTCTTGAAAAGGACGCGCGTTCCACGCGGTCAAATTTGTCGATACGAAATTTTGGCGAAACGACCGCGCATTCGCGTAAATCGTACTCTGGTGTAGCATCTACTTGCAATGGAACATTCTGGATTTAAATCGAAATCAAATAATTTATATTTCATTTATAAACGTCCTTTAGAAATATACTAGAAATATACTTGAACATCGTTGATATAAATTCCTAGACAATTTTATTCAACTTCATTCTGTTACACTGTGCCAATACCTCACGTGGTATCTATTAGGTAGTCCAAAAAGTTCCTTTCGTTTCATAAGTGAAATAATTGATGCACAATATTTTTTCTTTCGTGTTATTTTATTGAATTATGTTTAATCTATTTTATTCTATTACCACAAAATGGATCATACATAAAATAATATAAATCATTTGTAATCATTCGTAAAATAATATAAAATAAAAAATGTGCATCAATTAGTTCACTTATGAAACGAAAGGAACTTTTCGGACAACCTAATATATAAATACCTTTGATGCAAATTTCATCGCGAGTTGACGATAAATGTAAATCGATACACTGTAAAACCAAGAATACAACGTTTCTGACAATTAAAGAAATGGGAAACATGGGAAAGGGATTTACGACAATAAAGGACGTGTTACGCGTACAATTGAGAACAGCAAGAAAGAGCCGAGCTAGAGGAACTTAACGATGAAGCCACTTATAACTCGATTAAACGAGCCGTTGGAAGTTTGATCAAGTATAATTAAACATGGACAGGGCCACGTTTAATCGTATTAAAATTACGTAAACATTTGACAAGTTCTCAAGCAGTTTACCGAGTTCCCATGCCAGACAGTAAACCTTATTCATCCGGTATCATTGTACGCTTTAGTAAAATGGAACTGCAACTTCCGATTTGCAATTTTCCTATCCGATCAACTAAAACTGGGGATGGCAGGGGGTAGTTTCTTTGAATGTTACACGACATTAAGAAAATTGCTTTCATCCGAAAACAATTTCACTTTTGTAAATGGTAGAAAAAGAAACAAAAATACCATGAAATTTTAGTTAGTAGTTAATTCTGACGCAACGTCGAATGTTCCCTTGAAAAATATATTTGAGACAGAAAGCAGGGAAATGCCTATTGAAATGGCCAGTCTTTCTGTAATTAACGAATTTGTTTGCGAGAGACAGAGTTTTATAGCACGATTAATGGGAATACTTATGATGGATTGCTTCTTCGTTATGAACTGAGATAATGGGAATTATTTTTCGAAATGTCCGATGATCACGGAATTTGAGAATTTGGAGATTCAGAGGATACGGGAGTCAAAAATTTGCAGATTTTAGCATTGGAAAATTTTCACGGGCGGATTTGCGAATTTGAGAAATTAAGTGGTCAGAAATTTGAAAATTTTGATATTGGAAAATTTGACAGATCGAACGTTCGAAAATTGAAGAGCTTGGAAAATTATAACATTGGAAAATTGAAGAACTTGGAATATTTAAAAACCTTGCTTTCGCTATGATTATGTTTATAAATGATAAATATAAAAAGAGAGTAAACACAAATAAACGTTTTCTAAGTATGCTCCTATAATGTGAAAACCTTGGACTTCTTCGGTTCCATAAACCTTGTCGAGATTTATCTTCAGTGCCGGATAATTTTTTTATTCGAGACGTAGCGGAGTAGATTAGCTGGAAAATCGATCTTTTGTGAGATACTTGAACAGCGAGTTACATATTTCCAACTGTATCTTGAATCGAAACGATTGGAAAATGAAAATAGACAATTATGTTGCTAATAACATAAAACAATTGGTGCTGGGTTAAGATACCGTAGAAAATATTTCGAATGTTTCAAATTCCAAACTTTCGTAGCTTCTGATTTGCAAATTTTTAATTTTTTACACTCCCAAGTTTTCAGGTTTTCAAATTTTCAAACTTTTCGATTCCGAGTTTTCATATGTTTAAATTATTACATTTTCCACGGTCTATTGATGTTTGATTAAAATTTAATACAGATAAATTTAATTTTATCAAAAAATTGGAAAACGCTTAGAGTGCAATTGAATATCCTTTGCAGATATCTGGAAAAGAGAAAGAAAAGGAAATGAAATGTCAGAAAATACTGTTCCTACTGTTGATAGCTCTTTTTATTCGCGTAAACGACGCTTACAGAATTCTCTGTCTCTTCTCGTTCAATGAAAAAAGTCACTTCAGAATGTTCCATGCCCTGTGCAAAGGACTTGCAGAGAAAGGGCACAAAATCGATATGATCAGCCATTTCCCAACAAAAGTCCCGATCGCTAATTACGCGGATATTATCGATTTAAATGGAACGAGAAGATGTAGTGAACAACTTTAGCGTACAACATGCTAGAACGATACAAACAGCGATAACGTATTACACTGTAACAAAATATGGTGGAGATCTCTGTGAATTATTAGGCCACGAAAAGATCCACCCACCATACAATATCATAATCACTGAGGTAATTAAACCTAAACAAGATAAGTGTTTAACGTTATGACTGAAGCATAAAACTCGTATTCCTATTATCCATATATTTTATCAAAAATTATTCAAATCCTCAAAAACGCATTGTTTCAAATTTATAAAATTTCTATGAAAAATAGTGATACGGTCATTTTGCTAGTTCCAGTGTTAAATATATAATTATTGGATACCATTCAAATATATTTGTATAATATCAGTATCTATATTATATTAATATAACAAGTAGTAATTAATTGTGAAATATGTATTATTTTTTTTATATCGCATCAATTAGAATTTTTTCTTTTTTTTTTATGTAACACTTATAATCGCATCGACCATCAAAGTCATAAGCGACTTGGCACAATTACATTTATCTATGTTGTCGCATAAATAAAGACTGGACAATATATATATATATATCTACATTACACATATATAGATACATTTAGTATCTCCACTTCCATAGTTGGGCATACGTTTCAATTTTTTCGACGAATGCAATTACATTGTTGATGTTTTCACTCGAGTTCACGATTTCACGAGTATTGTTTTCGATTTTCAATATTTTTCTAATGTCTGTTGAGTAGCCGCGATCGAGCAGCATGCGTTAATTGGATTTGTTAGTATACTTCGAGATCTACTCCTCGATCCCCAATTTTACCATCAAGAGGTTGGAATTTCATCGCTAATAGTATCTATTAGTCCGCAGCACCTTGTGTCGCCGTGCTACTTAGGTCTCGGCCAACTTCTGGAAACACAGCTGGCCATCGTTATAAGCTTTCTGGAGGCGCCTTACGTCGACGATTTTACGGGCAGCCCATTCAATTTCGCCTTCTTTCTTTCTTCGCCATAGTGGAGAACACGATTCTCGACACATTTTTCGATCGAGTTTGCAACCTGTTCGTAAACTTCAAAGAAACGCTGATATTTCGCCATTGCACGTCCGATCAGACTGAAACAATGCCGAAATATTTGGCTGCGGATTTGCCAGATGTCAGACAATTGGAAAGGGACGTGTCCCTGGCTTTGGTGAACTCGCACTATTTTTCTTACGGGATTTGGTTTTTTGCCCCGGCGGTGATCGAAGTTGGAGGATTACATATTCAAGGCGACGAATACACGTCGTCCCTGGTAGGTTCATACAGAGACTGATAACTCCTATTGTTGTATTTTTATCTCTTTCTGTTATTTCTTTCATTTTCTAGTTTGTCATTTAAACGTCCCATATATTGCGATTCGTTCTACGAAAATTCCAATTTGATCAGCTCGTAAATCGTCGCCGTCGGAAGATTTCGTTAATTTTGTTCGCGAAAGGATGTTTGAAATTAAAAAGTAATCGCCACAGAAAAGAACGGATGGGCGAATATAAATTATTTATAAACAACTGGAATTTATTTCTCGAATTTATGACCGGCCAACTTGACGTACGATCGTGACAATAATATTCAGAATCTTACTCTTTTTCGTATCGTTGAAGGAACTTTTTCATTTCGCTCGTGTTATGTCGACTATCGTAGGAAAAATCTATGAACCGATATAAATCAGAAGTTAGCTTCGCGGGTTTGTAACGTACAACAAATCGTATCTCCTTTAGTTCCTCGTGTTCCAATTTAGGAAATGAACGATTGGCTGGAAACAGCCAGCCACGGATTAGTATACTTCGCGCTAGGTTCGTTGCTGAACATCGAAACCTTGCCATTGAACACGTTGCTAGGCTTGTACGCGAAAATTTCACCGATAAGAGTCTTAATGAGGGTTACCAACGCGATAAAATTGCCTCCTGGTCTGCCAGATAGCGTGATGATACGATCTTGGATTCTTCAGATGTCGGTACTCGGTGAGTAACTTCCAACGGATTTAACGTCTACTTTTTCATACGAAATATGACAAAGTATTATCGAATTTCTCAAACGATATAGAAATACACGAGTGTTCAGAACGCATTGCAGACTTATGGGAACTCAGGAAACCATCCACTATGGAGTTCCAATGATAGAAATCCCGGTATTCTTGGATCAAATGAGAAACATCAATATCATGGTTCACAAGAATATGGGAGTGTTATTACGTTTAGAGGATCACGATGAACGTTCCATGGATATCGCGCTAAATGCACTTTTACACGACCCTAAATATAGATAAATTAATAACATTTTCTACTATTTTTTTAATATCGTTACACATATTTGTTAACGTTACTATTCCACTATGTTATTAGAGGATTTTATTTATTAAAAAATATTAGAAATTAGAGTTTCCAATGATTTCTATCCTATATGATAAGTTTATTGATAAATGGATCTATTTATAATGGATTAAACAGGAAACTATGGTTATTTAACGTGAATTATTGGATTGGAAACTAAGTGATTGCGGATTTTGTCATTACCAGCTAATGACAAAACCGGTAATCATTTAGTTGCCAGCCTAATAAATACAATAATCTGCTACAGCTAAGACAACTAAATGGGTAATTCACAACTCACAATTAATAGTTTACAGCTCATAACAACTCGGCAACTCAACTCTCGACTGCTCGCATCTCGACTTACAACTCGACTCTCAGTTCTCGACTGCCTGTTAATTCAACACCCCTTCACCCTTAAGCATCCCTTTGTCTTTTCTCATAGCTCCACCAGGTACATGTCCCGCGATCGAATTCGACCGAAGGACCGACGACACATTGATGGGCCGCTCGTTTTCCAGACCCTTTCGGCCTGACGGTACTTAATATCGTTTATGGTTCACCTGATATTTCTTAGGTAATCTGTCCACGATACTACATTATCAACATTGTTATCAATGTCCTCTGGTGGTTTCGATAATCAAATTTCATCCTATTCATTTTTATAAGTTTTCTAAATTTTTGTGATTAAAAATAGTTAGAGAAAGATCATCTTGTTATCCTTTAATTGTCAATTTCGAAACTAGACGGATCTTTCTAATTGTAGATAATGTTTCGTGTAATTTTTTCTGGAATCTTAGTATTAGAAATATATGAATCTTTGTTTGCTAAGTAATATTCTGTTATCGAACCAACTGATTGTTGAATTTGTGTCGGTATTTTCGTCCGTTTCGATTCAGTTTCTAAAGATCTAGAGGAGCAATTTCCATCAAAATTTTATTCCCATTTGTACGAAGAATATTCCGAATATAAAACTTTAGAAAACAATGTCTGCATTATAATTTATTCAATGATTTCTTTGGTCATCTTAGAGTCCAAAATTTGATCAACACTTTATCAAACTCGGTCAAATGACCGGTTTCAAAATTTAATTTAAAATTGTACTTTCCTTTTCATTTCCTTTCTTCATCTAACTTTATGTAAATTCTTATATCAACAAAAATTGAGAAATTGATTAATCAGCTCACGTAAGGATTTACATAAAGTTGTAATGGATACTTGTCAAAAACTTATTTTTCTCCTTCCACGCTTTCTCTTATTCCACGATTTTAGAGATTCTGTGAGAAGGATATCGCGAAAGTTCAGAGATCGACCATTGAGCCCTTTAGATACCGCAATTTATTGGATCGAGTACGTGATCAGAAATGGGCCAAATTCTTTGAAATCTCCCGCAGTGGACATGCCCTGGTAGAAATTAAACTTAACCGACGTCATCGTTGTTCTAATCGCGTGCTTAATTCTATCTGTTATTCGTTCTCGTTAAAATCGCAATTACAAATTTCTATAAATTAAAAACTGAAAGTACCGCCGAGCGGGAAAATAAGTTAAATTGAATCCTTTTCAGAAAATTAAATAGGCCAACGTGAATTACGATGTCTCCTTTATTCTTGAATAATTTTATATAGACCGTACTCTTTTAAAAAGATTATGTTATTCTTTTTCACTTCTTTTCGTATGAACGTGTCGGTACTAATGTACACCAAATTTATAATAATAATTTATTCCTGGTAAAACAACAATATGTTTATTTAAACATCGTCTTACGTGTCCTTGTTTTTCTGTCAAAAGTAAATTACATCCTATTTTAACACATAAATTGCAAAGTCGTAATCGACGTAAACAAAATAAAAATAAAAAATTTGTCAATGTATCGTCGCTTGGAATCAATAGTGGCACAGATAAAAAAAATGTCCTTTTATTTAACTGACAGTTCACGGTTTATGTTTTTAATTTTAGAACGATATAATCTATAATTAATACATCAGTTTTGCGTCAGAAGGGGAAAATATTACCTAGGTCGCTATTAACGTGACTTTATTTTTGTAATAGACGTGTCGATTCTTAGTCGTTTCGTAATGCTGCAAGTGTAAAGTTGTACTGTTTTCGCGGATAGCGGTGTATCTTGCGTTAAATCAGCCTTCTGGTATCGTTCGACTGATCCACGAAGGCTTCTTTGTGAATTTTCAAAAATCATTCCTCTAAACTTTGCATTTTCCTGCATAAGCGTATGCACAAACTGCAAAGCAACGCTATAATTTCATAAGTAGATAAACTTCTAACGGGGAAATACCACGATTAACAGACTGACGATTAATAAAAGCCCAAATAAAGTGGCAGATGTATATGAAAATCACTGATGAACCGATCTAAGGATTTCTATAAGAATTCGTAAAAATTGCATGGTAATTGTGATCTTTTTGGTTAAAATCGAGGATAAGTCGCCGTAACAAAAAACGGGAGACGCTTTTCACGGAAAATGGTTTTGGTTTTGAAAGTTCGTCCTTACGAACGTTTGGCTGAAAAAGATCTTCGCTGTAGAAATCCGCTGTAGAAAAAGGATAGGCGGCAAGCGATAGGCGGTAAGGCGACAGAAAATAAATCGGATGGAATTTACACCTAATTCAGTAGATCTATATTATTTAACTATTTTAACTGACTAGTTTTTACGAATCGGTCTGTCTAAATATGAATTCTGTCAGATATCTTGTTGCAGAGATACAACTGAGAAGTTTTACTCCATTTGTCGTTTACTCTTACGACCGATGTATTCACAGCAGAACGATCCAAAATCGGACAGTAGCGATCAATTTGTAGAAAGTGATTGTTTTTGTGAATTTTGAAGTACCACGTAGAAGAAAATGTCTGATACGTTAGAAATGAAAATTACCGGACGAAACAGAAAAAAGGGCTTGATGTTTGTAAGGATATGAACAATTTTATAGTAATCCGTTAATAACTCTGGTCGTGTTGAGTATAGATTACATTTTATTGAATTACATTTTTGATAATAATAATAATATAATACATTACATTTTATTTAATCATGATGCAATAATTCATCGCGCCTTATTTCCGTGAAGAACGAGTTGAATTTTCCGCTTCAGCAACCACATAAAATTCCTGACACGTTTGTTGCTGTAGTCGAATATTTTGCAATTCGAATACTATACCAGAGTCAAAATCGAATAAAGAAATAACGGAAGGGTTAACGCATGAGTTAAGCTTTATCCGATAAAATTATTATTATTAAATTTAAGTATTAAAATAAAAATTATCGTGTACCATAGATCAATGTGGCGTATATATCTGAAAATATGAAATGTCGGTGAAACAGTTAGAACACGTAATTTCTGAGATGGTGTTATGTCGTCAAGAGTGAGTGAACGTTAGGCGTAACTGTGTGGGAAAAAAGAAGGGGGAAAATGGAAAAAAACTTTTGTAAATAAAAAAGAAACGATAAGAGTAGGATAATTCATTATTCTTATATATAATAAATTAGATGATAGAGCGAGCGGATCATGTGCTTCAATCAAAACGAAAAATTGTTTAGTATTTAAAAAGCGTTAGTCTTTTCTTTCGTTGTTTTCCTTTCGAAACTTATCGTTGTTTTTCTTTCGAGACTTATCGTTGTTTGATTTTCAAGACTGATCAAGACCATTTTCCGTCATTTATAAAATACCGTCTGCATTAAAATTTCTGAGCCTCCCTTTCTACCATTTTGTACATTTCTTGCGTTTTTCATTGGCCGCAAAATTAAACTAATAGCTGACAATTATTAGCAGTTGTGTAAATCTACAAAAGTGGTAATAACAGGTAAAAATAATAGTAATACACACATATATATAAATGTATAGTGCATTTTGAAATAGTTCTTCATTTTTTAATTTGAATTTCCCTTGTTCTAGATAATTTTTCAAATTACAGCGTTAATTATCGATAATTATCGAGAAACTTATAATAACACTTTTGCGCTGTTTCCTTAATTCAAAAGGAAAACTTGAAAGAAATCGATCGATCTTCGAATTATTCTTCCATTTTCTAGCGCAAATCTTCCTAAACTCTAATTATACTCTTGCAAAGTTCCCAATCAAGATGCTAATCAAATTATTACGAATTTTCAAGAAACTGCAAATTTATCCGTGAACAAAATGCAATTTTCCTACTCAGCAGAATAAAAAGATCGAAATAATTAAAGTAGCAAATTTTATTCGTTTCATTTAGAGTAACAAGGGAAACGAATAGTCATCGAGTTACGCGGTTCTATAATAGCTCATTTAAAATACAATGACAAGCTCCAATGACAAACTCCAATGACAAACTTATCAACAGTTTGTTGTAACTTGTATCTATGAGCAACACGATATTTATATATATATATATAATTTTGATTCACAACGATTCAATACTTTTAACCTAATAATCTATACAATTTTCTATATTGATGCATCAAACTTCATCATGTGCAATATGCAGTCAGTATCGTCACGAGTGACATAACTTATTGGCGACCGAGCTGCTCTTTACAATGGCTCTGTTTCAAGTTTTTCCTACGTATATGTGCGAGTTTCCTTGACCCTGGAAGATTACAATACAAACACAATATCGAAGCGGCGTATATGAAACTGAGTTTCATCCTCGTCAGATAATTCAAAGAGGCCGAAAACACGAACTTTGCTCAAGAAAATTTTGCAAGCAATCTGGCCGGAGCGAGTGCAATGTGATCATTTGTAACTTAGACAGTTTGTCATGATCATCCAACTCGAGTACATAGTTGGCTGATGATCCGCACAGAACGTGATCAACAGCGCGGAAAGAAGATGCGCGCTCTAGAATAAGCATAATCGATGAAATTCCACTCGGTAGTTGATTTTTAAAAGGAAACGATATATGTAAACAACAATTGGAATTTAGATTGTGAGAGAAATCGGCGATTGGAGGATCGAATTTATCTCTGATGCTTCGAATCATACAGATAATTGATTATGTAATAACAGAGCTCGATGATCGATAGCTCATAATCTATTAACGTTTTATATCGATCGACGTTCTCTGGGTGCTACAATCGACGGTCAACGATATAAAGTTGCTCCCTTCGAGAACCAGTGAACTGGATTGCAATCTTTCTACGACCAGCGAAATATTTTTCAAAACAGTGGCTATTTTATTGTGAAGTGTACGATGATGATGTCAATTATGAATTAAACCATGTCAATCGCAAGATCAAGTTGACGCGCCAGCGTGATCCGTGAAAAATTGACTCGTCTCTTGTCGTTTTCGTATTTCGAGTCTTTATAAAGGCTAACTCGTAGAAGCTTCATAAATTACCGTGGTTCCAACAAAATCTGTTAAAAATTCAAAGTTCAAAATTATTATTTTCTGTATTTTGAAGCTTCGTAAAAATTCAGTTGCACGACTCACGGTAAACTAAGTCAGCTTCTGTTATTAACTAATTGAACAATTTGCAAGTGAAGTGAGTCTCTCAGAAAGAGTTGGCAAAATGAAGCTGTTGTCAGTGCTGTTATTTTGCACGATATTATCGATATGTCACGGATATCGAATATTAGGCCTGTTTCCCTTCAATGGAAAGAGTCACTTTATGATGTTCGAAGAATTAATGAAGATTCTGGCTAGGAGAGGACATCAAGTCGATGTGATTAGTACGTTCCCTTTAAAGAAGCCGTATCCGAATTACAACGACTTAATCGTGCTACCGACAAAGAGACAATTCATGAACAATATGACTTACGAGGAAATAGAGATATTCTTTGCGACCTCGCTTGTTCAAGCCGTGGCTACTGTAGGAGGAAACGATATTTGTGAATTTTTGAACCACTCACAGATGCAGCAACTTATACGAAACCCGCCTAACGATCCACCTTACGACGCGGTCATAATAGAGGTATGAATTATAATAAAATATCGCGTGAGAAAGGTCCTCTTTCAATGATATCATTTTATTCGCAGAAATAATGAAATTCTTATCTTAGAAAATGGATCGCTTCATCGATGGTTCCGTTTCTGCAGATATTTCAAAATTGTAGCAGATTTAGCCGTGTAGTTAGTTCTAATAGCGAAGAAGAAAATTATGTTCGTAACAGTTCGGATCGATCGACAGCTTAGGAGATTTAAAAATTGTTCCGCTATGAGATCTTCTGTCTGTTTTCCTGTGATCTTCAATTTCATCCGACCACTGAATATAGTTAAAATGTATAAAATAAAATAGAATTCGATATAATTTATCGAAATATCGAAATTTCGTGAAATGTAATAAAAGACAAAAGGTAAAGGGTAATTCTGTTACTAGCATTATTAACGATGCTAAAGGATACACTTTTGCTATATTACTTACTTTTTTTAAGAGATATACTTTTGAAATATGCAAGTTTGAAATTGCAAATTTTCTTAATTTTTCGAGTGCTCGGTAATTTATTAGGATAAGATAATTCAATAGTAAGCTCTTGAAATAAAGACGAAGGTTCTTTGACAAGAAATTTCAACTACAAGAAGAAAGTTGGTGAAAAAACTCGCTAGAAAGAGATGAAATAAAATAAATCATCTAAGTTATTCTAGATTATAGCGTTTAGAAATATATTGAAATCAACCGAATGCCAAACACATATACAACGCACGCGAATAAAATATAAATGTTATTTTTAGTTCGCGCGTATTACGCAGCGCATAAAGTTTTGTATTATTTGCCAAGGACTTTACTTCATTCGTGATTATAACTTTCAAAGGATATATTTTTGATAAAAGAAATGCCTCCTGGTTACGATACGTAGAACATATCGCATTCATAATTAAAATATTATGTAAAATTAGAATCGGACATAAAAGGAGTATGCAGATTTGTTGTTATGTAATTTTCATTTACGTCATATATCGCATACAATTATACAGATCTCTATTATATAGATCTCGGCAGTTCGAAACGTAACGATTTCAATTGCAATATATATCGCAATTAATATTTACGAATCATTAAGCAATCATGGTTGTTCCCAAAAGTTTCAGAATATATACGGATGAGGAAGAGCTATTAGATAATTTACGTACTAGAATTTCAGTGGAAATTAAATCGATCGCATTTCGCGTTCATTTATGAAATGCACACTTGATTTATTTGTCCGTGGCAAATAAATAAATTACATCTTTATATTAAAACAAAAATTTGTCAAAAGTAATATGTGTAGGAACCAATTGTTACATTGTAACGGTAGATTGCTGAATCCGACGATAATTATAAAATGAAAAAACGCATAGAAAGAGGAGAAAAAATAAATAAGAAAATAAAGATAGAATCGCATAAATATTCTACTAATTAATAATTTATATAAATAAAAATAGAGGATTTGTTACACATAGTTATAATGTGAGTAAGAGATCTCGTGGTTATTTGGTATTCCAGTGTAAAGTGTCGTTCGTAAATTGCAAGTAGAATTAGTCGATGAAGACCTATTGCACAAAGTGGACCTACAATTTGACTCGTTATCTCGTTATAAGGAAACGCTATCAAAATCACCACTAACCGGCCTGTTCGTTCTTCCTTCAACTTACAATTATTCCCTGAAAGCAATATCCTTCGTCCGCACCCCTTTCCATCAGTTTATTGCTCGCCAATATACTTTAGGCATTAAATCTTCGAGGCAATAGTCTATTAGTTAGGCCATCATTGCGATATCTTGACAATTCGATATTTCAAAATGCATTGTCGTCATTGCCGATTACAAGATATAATTAGAAGATTGTTTACTTAAATCGTATCTTAATTAAATTAAATTAAGAACCGATAAATTATTTTATGATAAGTATATATATATTCTCAAGATATTTTAAGTTATACGTCAGGTTAGTATAATTACATCTGTTTAAAAAATACTTTTTAAATTGCCATTTCCTCTTGATAATTTAGATCAGACAGATCTAAATTAATTATTTTCCTTAATTAATTAATTTCCTTTCTGCAAATCGGACGAACAGATAAATTTACTTTTGTGTAGTATGAAAATTCCAACGAAAGCGAATTTACACTATAAATAATATTTCAGAATATCGGAAATCTTTACATAAATAGTTGTTACTTTCCATCGTTGACCAGTTAGCTGTTTTTGACGAGTATACTTGCCATAGCTTACTTTTAGATACACACTTTTTACATACACAGTTCACTTTTTAGATACAATGTTTTCAAAGAAATTGTAACATTCTTAGGAAACGAACTATAACAGATAAGTATGATTAGATAACTTCTATTACGTAGTGACTTTAGTGCAGCAACTTTATGT
This sequence comes from Bombus fervidus, assembly GCF_041682495.2. Lineage (NCBI taxonomy): Eukaryota > Metazoa > Arthropoda > Insecta > Hymenoptera > Apidae > Bombus > Bombus fervidus. The sequence continues at coordinate 8,424,352 of NC_091530.1, read as the reverse complement.
AAAGTCATTTTCACTCATCCGTGTTTATCTACAGCAGTCATCATTTAGTAACAATAAATGCCACTTGTTACAAGTGCTACTTGATGCTTAGTCATTTCTTGATAAAATATCGTCCTTTTTCTTCCGTTTTTCTATTGTGACGTAATCTGATTGTAATTTTTCAGACGTAAACTATATTTTGTTTTCCAGTTGAGGAGAAATTTTTTTTCCTTCCCGATAGTTGAGTAATCATAACAAATGTTGGTTCGATTAGAAGATGAAAAGTCATGGCTACGCTAAATTCATGTCCTAGAAATGTCGTAAATAGTTATATAAGAAATATTGTAATAAGATATCTGTTGTTTTTTATAACTGCACGAATTGCTCCATGTTTCGAACTCTCGTTACTTTTCATATAGAAAAACAAGATCATCGAAAAAATACAGAATAAAATAGAATGAAATAGTTGAATAGAATAAAATAGAATAAAATAGAATAAAATACTTGAGACTGGATATTGCTTTCAGAAGTGATGTTACTTTTACGAGTAATATCCAATCTCTTTTTAAATTCTCCTTAAATGGAAAACTTAGATACGATATTAAACACCTTTATGCGAAGCTAATAATTCCGCGTTGATTTACTTAAACTCTTGTTTCAACACCTTTATCAGAATAAAGATTCAATTGGATGAAGATTCGTTTAGAGCATCCAAACTAGCACCCTGTGTAATTTCATCTTTCTTCGATTCTTTCTAACCATCAAACATTTTCGAAAAGATCGAAAAAAAGGAAAATTGTAAATTTCAATTGTAAAAATTCCATGGAAATAAATGCCACCCGTTTATTCAACCTGTTTCAGATATTCGGCTCGCCGTGTTTCGCGATATTTGGTGATATCTTAAAGGTGCCAGTGATAGGAGCGAGCTCCGCTACTCTTTATCCATGGACGTACGACTGCATAGCGAATCCGGACAATTTGGCGTTCGCGCCAAGCAATCTAGTCGCCTACCCACAGAATATGAACTTCTGGCAGAGAATGTACAATTTTGTGAACACCATTTATACGAAATGGACGTTCAAAACATTAACCGCAAAACAGACGGATATTCTAAGGAAATACGTTAGTCCCGACGCGCCCGATATCGAAGAAGTGGAGAAGAAGATATCTATAATCCTCGGTAACTCGCATATTTCGATAAATGGAATCAAGCACACTACTCCTGCGTACATCGAGGTCGGAGGATTGCACATAAATGACGACGAAGTCGAATTACCCCACGTAATTTTATTTCTTTACTTTTGTCTTTCTCTTTATGTCCGGTTAATACATATGATATTTTGGATATATAGATAGATTCGGTGTACGAATCTTCTTCTATTTACCTGTTGCGTTGTAAATCCTTTCACGGCTGATACGAGAACTCGCTAGATTACAGAGAAAAATATTTAACAAATAGTAACTTTCTTATCTTATAAATAAAGATAGTGATCGAAAGATCGTAACTATATTTTGTAGAGTATCTTGAGAATCGGAAGATGTAGGAACAAATTTTTTTAAATTTAGTTACATAAAGAATTTTGAAAGAGACTCGCTTATCCAAATCAATTCAATTCAAGTACTGTATGAATTAAATTTTATTGGGGTCATACAATTTTAATTGCACTTAAATTTTTATTGAATATTAGAAATTTAAATGTAGTATATCTAATATGTAATCAATTCGTATACTGTATAATTTGATGCTATTTGAATTAAAATTTATTGGGTTCATGCAATTTTGATTGCATTTAAATTTTTATTGAATATTAGAAATTTAAATGTAGTATATCTAATATGTAATCAATTCTTATACTGTATAATTTGATGCTATTTGAATTAAAATTTATTAGGTTCATACAATTTTAATTGCACTTAAATTTTTATTGAATATTAGAAATTTAAATGTAGTATATCTAATATGTAATCAATTCGTATACTGTATAATTTGATGCTATTTGAATTAAAATTTATTGGGTTCATGCAATTTTGATTGCACTTAAATTTTTATTGAATATTAGAAATTTAAATGTAGTATATCTAATATGTAATTAATTCGTATACTGTATAATTTGATGCTATTTGAATTAATGCATTATAAATTAAAATTTTTTGGTGTCTTTCTTTTTTCTATTGGCTAGAATATTAGAATCAATTGTCACGGAGAATTTTTGGTGATTTAAATTCACAAATTCGTTTACCTTTTTGCAACATGGCTATATATTTAAAAACAATCGTATCGTTAGAATAGCAATGATGATAGTTATACGCTCTGTAAAATGAAAGAATGAAACGTAGTTTTCAGCAATGTTTGTAAAGTTTGATAGCAATCAACGTAGATGTTGTATGGCGGCAATTATCGATCGTGTTTCATACGAATTAACATTTTCGTTTGAAACATCACGAGATATAACAACATTCGAGATATTGTAACGGGAAAATTATTTTCAGAGTCTAGAGAAATGGATGAACGAGAGCACACATGGATTCGTTTATTTCTCGTTTGGCTCGATGGTGAAGATCGAATCCTTCCCAATGAAAATCCTTAACATCTTCTACAACTCTATGAGTAAAATATCACCTGTCCGTGTTTTGATGAAAATCGCAAAATCGGACGAACTTCCGCCTGGTCTGCCGAAGAACGTTCATGTCTTACCATGGGTACCACAAATCAAAGTTCTCAGTAAGTAATCATCGCTGAACGTGTTAGAAACTGAGAGAAGGAAGGTACTTAGACAGATAAGATTTGTAAGGTCCATTAAGGATAAGACCCGTTAAGGATAAAAGTCTATTAAGGTAAAGTCTATTAAAGTTCTGCAGGAATTTTAATTCGTTCATTTTTCACTTCGGCAAAAGATATTTGTAGGATTGAAAGATTATTTTACGTAGAAACAGAATTACGAATGAATATATTCGATATTAAAATTGATCGTTAAATATTCAAGCTCGAAGCAACGTTGCGACTAGACAAAATATCGTTTCTATTTTCAATTCTACTCGTCGATTATTCACACACGCATTTTTCATGCAACACATTTATATTCTAACGTTATTAAAATTTTATAGAATCGAAAGATTATTTTATAGCGTATTTGATTCGATGTAAATAAGATACACGCGTCAAAGATTTCTTCTTTTTCCTCTCATTTCCTTCTGTTAAGTATATAACATCCTATCAGCTTATTCATTATTCATTGATAATCATCAGCGATAAAAATTTGCGTAACACGATAGACGATTGAACTAGATTTTCTGATAAAAGTTTTAATCGATTAGAAAGTTAATAGCGTCCTTTAAAATTTAAAAATCAAGTGTCCGTACAACATTCCATCATCTGCAATTTGAATGCAGAAAATTCAATTTTCGATGACAGAAATATATCGACTCAAATGGTGCTATCTTATTTTTAATAATGAAATAATATTCAATCTTCCATACTCTTGATATTCCATCTTCCATGTATTTCTACTACCAAACATTAAATAACGTAGTTAACCAGTCGGTCACGTATTTTCGTTTATTTCATTTAAGTTTCTATTATTATAATTCCATAAGTAATAAACTTTAGAGAGATCAAGCAAAGATTACGAAGCTTCCTTTTAATCATCGCTTCAATCTTCGTTCTAACAAGATATTTGTTTTCTTTTTTCAAGAACACAAGAATGTGAAGGCATTCATCACCCATGGTGGTCTTATGGGTACCCAGGAGGCAATTCAATACGGTGTCCCTCTGATCGGTATACCGTTGTTTGCTGATCAATTTGTCAATATCGACAACTACGTCCGGCTCAATATTGCAATAGGATTAAAAATTGACACTCTGACCGAGGAGAAAATGGATCACGCCTTGAATAGCATTTTGAACGATCCAAAATATCGGTATGTTTCCTTTTTCTAATTTTTCCCCAAACGCGTACATAAGTCACCTAATCGCGTTCATTCGTTGCTCCTATTTTAATTCTTCTATGTTCCGCTAAATTTGGCAAACAATTCGACAGACTATAATCGCATTTTTTCTATAAAAAGTATTTTCTCTTTTTATCTTACTATTATATTTTTGAACTATTTTATCCCTATATCAAAGAAAATCTTTCGTCATTTAGTATTATATTTATGGCACAAGTTATTGTGCGTCACGAGCTAAGAAAATGCCGAGTAACCGTGAGCCATGATATCGTGACGAGTTTAATTGCCTGTCTACAAAGTTCATCAAGTGTCTGTACGCGTTTCAGGGACACGGCGAAGGAGCTTTCGAAAAAATTCGTGGATCGTCCGTTAAGTGCGGCGGACACCGCGATTTACTGGGTCGAATACATCATCAGAAACGGTGCAAACGCGCTCAGATCACCGGCCATGGACTTGACATGGTGGCAAGTGGAATTAGTGGACGTTATAACGTTTATTCTGATTGCGACTATCGCCGCTCTCTATATTATAATGACCGCGATTCAGTTCTTGTTTAATTTAACTCGTAGCTCGGATTCCAACGAGTTACGCAAGAAGAAAATTTCTTAAATACTTTTCTTTTCCTTTTTTTTTTTTTTTACTTTTATTACGTTGATGACGTGAAATCTTGTCTCGTTTCTCCTCAACGAAGTCGTTAAAATACAAATATATTTTAAAAATAAAAATATTTTTCCTACTATATATATCATTTTTGACAAAAAAAAAAAAAAAAATTCGAATAGATGTAGTACATAGAAGATTGTTTTGGTGGAGAGATAGGATTTCGTAGTGAATTGTTCATGTAACACGCCTTGTAATCGTATTTTTTGTAATTAGTTGTTGCCGGTTCCACGATCAGTTGAACTCGACCTTTTATCTCGTCTCCCTATTAAAAGACAAATTTTTTTTATCAAAACAATAATTTAATTAATCGAATTGTATTTATATATAATATACCAACGTAGTCGTATCATCGTTTGCTTGCAGTTTTAACGATACTAGATAAATTCTTTTTCATTTTATAAAAATGTATCAACGCAGATATATTATTACTTAGAAAAATCTGTAAGTGTAATTAAATTGTGAATTAATTCATTCCATACGAACTGACCAAGACAAAATATCGAGTGGCAAACAGTCGACTCGTATATATATATATGAATAATGAAAAAATACAAAAAATATGTACACGATGTATGTTTACTGCTGCTTAACTGAATAGACCTAAAGATGATTAGAACATTAGCGTGAAAAATAAGGGAGGTCTCTGTATTCGACGAGTTAAGGTCACAATAAGCGAAAGCCTGTTATTAGTATTATTATTGTTATATTCTTACAGTAACGTAAATTGACTAAAAGAAAGTCCTATGAGAAAAATTATAAAGAAAAGGAAGCATGTACATGTTTACATATTCCAGTTTTTATCTTTCAAGACAATCAGATACTTTTAATAGTAAAAATAATGATTAAGTAGTAAATAGAGTTATGAAATTAATCATTTTAAAATTATGTTATTATGTTTCTTCTGTTGCTCACCAATGTACACTTAAAATTGTCGAGCATAAAACAAAGAACGAACGAGCACATGTAAAGCGATATTTTCTTCTATTCCAAAATCATATAGAACGTGGTGTAATATTTTGGAAATCGAAAAATACTTTGTAACTCGTGGAGAGAAAGAATTTCATGATATATCGTTTATACTGATTTACTGAAACAAAATGTTCAATGATTGTTTCGCGTTTAATCGTTGCAAATGCGCTTGCCTCTAGATGCTGACAGTTTGTGTCAAATGCATTTTTGCCTCTCAGAATTTTCGACGTTATGAAAGAGTACGCTCGGAAAAGCAACGTCAGCCTGGAAATTTCGAAAATAGATATTTTTATCGATGATACGTGTCCCTAGTCACCACGCTTTTATCCGCTGGAATTTTCCTGTTTACACACTGTCAACTAAATATCGAGACGCGCTATGTACAATTAAGCGTCAGCGAGGCATTTTATTTACTGATCCCCGAGTTTTTCAGAAAAAGTGCAAATGAAACGAAGCAAGTTGTTCTTCCTCGTTCTTTCGTAATTTCAAATTTTCAAAACCGTAATAACGCCAACACGCGTGAAGAACTTCTTGACAACGAACCTTACTTATTGATATTCTCGTTTATGGGAGTATGATTATACTGTCAGATGTCACGAGGTAATTGCTATAAAATATCAATCAACGATACCTTCGGAAAATAACGTAAAGTAGATTAACGCGTAATTGTTATCAACGAATTGTACGACGAAGATGCGGAAGATCATCAGAATACTATTACACCTTATCGATCATCTTTTCGTTTGTTGGTATTATAAGATGATAGTTTATTTGACTACGACGAGAACTATTTTATAAAGCAAATACATAATATTAAATAAATTTAAGCTCATATTTAACAATTATTTCCCGTTAGAATTACACTCAGCTCTTAACTGATATCGTTTGATCCTGGTTGATTTAAAAGGAATTACATCAAGTTACTTAATTCCAAGATTAAAAATTATCAATGCAATTTGTTACGATGAAACTAAATACCTAATCGAAAAAATGAAAGACCGATACTAACCACTTCGATCACTTCATTCCCTGGTATTATCAGGTTACTTAATTCCAAGATTAAAAATTATCAATGTAATTTGTTACGATGAAACTAAATACCTAATTGAAAAAATGAAAGATCGATACTAACCACTTCGATTATTTCATTCCCTGATATTATCAGGTTACTTAATTTTAAGATTAAAAATTATCAATGCAATTTGTTACGATGAAACTAAATACCTAATTGGAAAAATGAAAGACTCGATACTCGTCACCTCGATCATTTTATTCTCTGGTATTATCCGATCCTCAGTTTCTCCATAATTGAGCACTATACAGCTGACTGAAAATCTCATAAATGCACTAGAATCAAGCGAATCTCTCTCGTACGAAACAAAACACGATTGCGATTGGTAGGTGAGCCGAGTAACTCGAAAACCGTCGAGTGACTATCCGCGGCAGTTAGTTATTGCCGTAAATCCCAGCGCGTGAAGCCACAAATCACATTTGAATCGAGGTTCTACCGCACGATGAAGTCGACGTGGAAGCTGTGAATCGCGTTCTCCAATGTGAATCCATTGATCGGCAAACAGATGGTTCGGAAATGACGTTGGTCTTGGGAAACGTCGTTGCTCGCGAATCAACCGGAAAAAATGTCTCGAGAAGGCTGATCCGTGAAACGGGGTACGTTCGAATGACAGTGTGCTATTTTCAAGAGAAAGTCTTGGTCGATCGGGCAGTAATATCGAGTCTATATATACATGAGACTGGAACATAATGGCAAATATCCGGTACAAAAATCTGAAAATGAAGAGAGAGGATGAATGAATTTTCGGTCCACGAATGGCTAAATGGATGAATGATTCTTGTGTACGGGTTTCGAAGATTGCTTTGTTCCTTTCACTTTTGTTGATTAACAGTGGCACTATCGTGTATGGGAAAGTGGCAGGTCTCTTGGTTTTGTCGGAATCATTAGGAACATGCGACGTGAAACGCGAAACTGAGACATGAAAATTGTAAAGGCGAAACTTAGACATGAAACTCAGACATAACAGCTTATTGCAACATAATCGTCCATCTATTTATCTATAGACAAGATATAATCATAATAATTATCTGTTAGATGTGTTAACGTATATTTACACGTAACATACGTGAGATATTATATTTCGATATTTAAGTTCTGTTACGTAGCGCGAAATGGTCCGTGCGACGTCCTTCACGGTCAGGCCGCCGAAGCCTGCTCATCGTCACACTGACCCGCAATAGACCAAGGAACCACCATAGACCACATATGTTAGCTATAAAGCTGCATTCCTTTGAACATCTTCGGTTTATGGGTGGTCCCTTAAACAGTCCTTCGGTCTCTTGCACGCTCTTACTGATTACGGAGAAAGCAGATGTGCCCAGCGAAATAGCTGGTTTTTCCCCAGGAACAAGGGCACCCAGGAGCCACATATGCAGGAGACTTTCTCCTTGTATTTTGTTTCTTAACATTGGCTAGAACCAATGGGCATCGCGGATCGTTACCCTCACTTTTCTACCAAAAAGTGTGAACTATGAATACGCGTTCTTAGTTCAACAAGGATACACCCACATCGAGCTTTCTTCCTAAATAGTACGAGACGGATCAATCACTGTTCTAACATCCCTCGGGCAGTCAAGTTCTCTATCCTTTCACTCATCGGGCAGTCAAGTTCTAACATAACTCATTCAGTCAAGTTTTCGGTGCCCTATCTATCAAATCGATCAACCTTCGGGTCCATCACGGTGCTTTCCGACACGACGAATTCAAACACGTTCGGTTCACGTTATAATTATTGTAATCCAGTGTAAATAAATGTACATATATTATATAACTGTGAAGTCCAGTTATATTCCAACCCAATCACCCCCTATTCTCCCAAAAGAAATAAGGGGATCGCCCTGCTCGTGGTGTCGATTCGTGCAATCGTAACGGGAATTTACGACTCCCGTTGACGCGCTACAACGCGACCGTCTCCCCGCGACTGGACGAAAATACAAGTTCCATATCGTTATCTGAACGATAATTGAAGCTTTTGATGTACGATAACACTTATCATTAAAAAGATTTGATATAACACAATGTAAGCTTCGCTAGAACCACGTGTATTGCAATTATGCTTACGTAACTCGCAACATCTATTTGTAAAAGTACATACACGACCGTGAGTAAGCAATTCGTGCAAGAATGATAAAATCCGCGAGTCATCCTCGATCTTTCGTCGTTCATCTCGTCCTAAGTGAAACTCGAAAACCCGTTAACATTCTGGAACAGTTACATATTATCTTACTAACACTGAAAGTGCTATGACTCCATTGCCTGCATATGTATAAGATCAGAGAGCAACACGCCAGTGATATACTATATAAGCGATACCAGTATACCAGTATAGATATCGTAGAATATCATTCATCACTGAGTCAGTCGCAGAGTAAGAAATGATTCTGCAGCTCTCTCGAAAAAGTGCTTCGTCGTCAAAGTTCAATATATTTACGTCTCAAATGAGAAACTTATAATAATATAAATAAATCTTCGATGTTAAATCAAACGTGTTGTAGAATCCCGGTATCGTAATTTCGAAATAATTTAAAGATAATCCGAAGAAGATATCAGCGGTTGGAAGACAAAGAATACTCGAAGAATTTCATCGAGCCATTGGGTGGTGAACGAAGAAGAAAAATTAAAAATTTGAAAGGAAGAAACGTGTAAACTTGTTTGCCGTCACGATGAGACTCTTACTACCGATATTTCTCATGATATTCGCGTGTGGTTGGTGCAATGGCCTACGAATTCTTGGCTTGTTTCCACTCCATGGAAAAAGTCATTGGGTGATGGCGGAACGACTGATGACAAGCCTTGCGGAACGGGGCCATCAAGTGGATGTCGTTTCTCATTTCCCTATGAAGAATCCACCGTCGAATTATAAGCAAATTTCTCTACAAGGAACAATACAGTCACCGGTAAATAACTTGCACGCGATCAACATAACACGCATAAGAAAGATCGATCTGGAATTCATTACAAACGTAGCAGGAAAAAATCTTTGCAGGTTATTTGAACATGAAGAGCTGCAAAACGTTATAAAGAAACCTAAAGACCATTACGATATCGTCATAACAGAGGTATGTTTTAATGATTATAACATTTTATTTTGAGACAAGATCTTTCGTCTTTCGGTATGTTTGTTGAATTGTATCGAATATCGAAAAGCATTGAAAAGAAACGAATTTGATTCGAAATTGCAGGAATACAGATTTTATTTATTTTATTCTTTTCTATTTACTTATTCGCTTCTGTTTATTTTATTTGCCTATTCTTCTTTTTTTTTTATGTTATTTTTATCGAACTACTTTTCGTAAGAAAATAGAGACTTTTTATTTTGTCTTTCTCAATAGCCGAGATAGAAATAACAGCACGAAAATTGGCAGTAAATTGGCGGTAAGTCGCAAAAAAGTAGTTTTCGATTATTATCTTATTCTGTGCAATTTAGTCTCATTCTAGTCCGTTCTAGCGTTCATGAATGGTCAGTCGTTTCGTGATTAGCATAATAAACAACAGTGTCGAATGTAATATAACATGACTTAATTTTAACACCTTGAAAAATACACCTTGCAATTTCAATTATCTTCTAAAATAGTATACACTTATTTACAAAATAGTATTATTTTCTACAATAATATTCATTCATCGATAAAATTGATAAAACTAAACAGATCGTGATACTATTAAAAATGTTGCTTATCATACGCTGATCTTGTACTTCTTTATCTATAAACATTCAACGGCATACTTTACGTCCCTTTTAATTAACAGATTACGAAAAGATCCTCATGAAATCATGAGATTCTTAATACACTTTAATTCGTCACATTATTCAAGGGAAGCAACTTCAAAGACAATCTAATTTATAATCGCTCGAGAGTACAATGAGGAAGTTTTACGTAAAGCAAATTACGATACACGTAATTACAAATCGTTTCAATTATTTAATTCGATTCGTATTTCGTAGGAGAATGAAATAAATTAATAGTCGTAACTGTTTTCGAAATTTTTGTTCTACCTTGCCTCTGCGATACAATTCTTTCCCTATGCTTTTATCAGAACTTTATCAGAACGAGTGTTAACATTATCGCACCGACCAAATTTCCGAACTGCCGTTATTTTACCGAGAAACAAATATCCAGCCACTGAAATAAAAAATACGTAAAAAATTATTAAAATGACGATTTATAGATATTTATATATCTTTACAAATTTACCTTTCACCTATTGGTGTCATGTCCAATATATCAGAATTGAATTAATTTGCAATGCATAATGTTTAGTTAACATAATTGTCACGCGAACGTTTGAAAACGTGTTAATGCCGACGAAGTTCGATGATTCCAGGTACACACTCAATTCGATTATAATTCGGCCGTGAAATTGATTAGCTACGTTTTAGATTGCAAAACCAGCTGATCGTTATTCAGCATGCATTATCATTATTGGAACCGTTGTAGTCGACAACACGAATATTTCATTCGTCGTTTCACGTTTACGTTGATACAACTGCAAAATCGCAAAATTTGAGTTAAATGTAACATCCAACGTTTACGTTGATAAATAATCAAAGTTGATTTTACATCGAAACGATTGCTCTTAATATCTATATCGATTACACCTTTTCTTTTCTCTACTCTTCTTGGTCAAAACGATAAATCCATTAATTACCTTGTTTTTTTAAAACCCTGTATATTCTTCTAAATGAAACTTTTTCTATAGAAATCGACCATCATTCGTGAGTGCATTGTAAATTTATATCTCGAATCAATAACCGTTCGGGTAAACAGCACTGATAACAGATTAACGAAGGTTCGATTACGACAAAGCGATAAAAAAGAATTATTTATCTTATAAGCATTTACACAATTAACTGCAGCGATAAATATCAGGTTGTTTATGCGTTCGTAAGTTATCTTTTCATGGGGAAAATCTGCAATTGACAGATTACATCCTGACAGATACGTTTTACAGAGATAACAACTTGTCGATAGTACGACATACAGTAGGATCTATTAATAACATTGGTAACTCAGCGGCATTTGTATTACGCTGATGTTAAACAACATGCACTGATACCGCGGTACGAAGACCGTTAGAAACAACAGGAAGATTCGACGAAGAGGAAAGATTCATCAACGATGAAACGTGAAAGTGGAACGCTTTCACAACCAAACAAAACATGACAATTTGAACGAGAGACGACTGGAATCGTGTACATAGCAATTATATGAAAATAAATATATAGAGTCTACCGGATCAACGTGGTAGAATTGAAACTGCACATGATCTATGAAATATCTTATCAAACATGGCATATAATCTACGAAAAAAACTTTTTCAAATATCTTTCGATATCGAGAACCACGAACCGTACTAAATAATAGAATCTCTTGCGCAATATGAAAAGAATGTTCTTTCTATTGATTGATACTTCAAACTGTTCCAATTAGAGTACGCTTCTAAACTGTTTGTCATTTATCTGTAAAACTATCTTTGAGAAAAATAATTGCAAGACAATGATCAAGGAAATACTTTATTTATAATTCTACAAAGCTACTTCGTCTAATCGTTTCGCAACTTTTTCGTTTAAAGTTTCTGTCGTATATGTCCAACATCCTGTAGAGAATATTCGTAGAGAGCTAGTGTAGAGACTTAGAAATACGGAAGAAACCGGTTTCTGATAGATTATTGTTTCTGTCGAATTCCATCTGTTCTAGAACCATCGTTTGATGGTTACATAAATTCGTATTTCCAACCGAGTACAAATATTATCTGCGCGGTACTGTACAATATCTTGCATTTCATGTTATCTTACACATGACATGGCAGAAAGTACAAGCTAAGCGTATTATTAAAATACTAATGCAAATATTTGTGTAGCCAGAAATATTTTTAACGATTTTAGAAAATTCTTTTATGGAAGATCTTGCTTCTTTAAATTGTCCAATTCCGACAGAAATTGCGTTTTTATGCAACTATAAGCTTGCTTCGCGTTATGTAGAGTTTTAAAATGTTTCAATCTAAAACAACTAACTGTCGTAGCCATCTGGTTTGATCATCTCTGCCGCTTCTTCATAAATAGATTTCACGATCTCTTCTAACATCAGTTCGCCGCTGTTTTTCACAGATGCAGCGACGAGAATGTTTCCTTCGCGACATTTTGTAGTCTTTTATTTGAGCAACGATAAACGTGATCGAACAACGTTAAAAATCTCGTGTTTGTCAATGAGTAAATTCGTTTGATAAGTGATTCTGAACCGCAGGAGGTTAACTTGGTTATTTTATTAATTTATTTATTATCTTATCGTGTATTATTTATTCGTAAGCGATTGTAATATCGAAAACGAAAAGTGATTTTATTGTAATCATACTTCAAGTTTAAATGACGATTCGCGTCGTTAACTTTGTCTGGAAGAAACTCATTAAAGGTTGGAGAAGACACGTAACTGTGTTTTGTTATCGTCAGAAGAATAATTTCTATACATGTGGCTACTAAACTCCGATAATTAACTCTATTCGTATTAATAACGATGCCCTTAATGAATAATAAATATTCTTGATAAATATTAATACATATCTATTCACAATAGTTCTTATCAAAACGTGCTTGTTGATCTAAACGTATACATATTCATCGTAGCCTTTAAAATCTCGTTTGAAGACAATTACACGTATATATATTGTACACATGCACGTATACGTGTCATTGTATCTTTTAAAAACATTGATCATGAACGTGCGCTAATATCTTAAGCAAATTAATTGGTTACCTTGCAATTTGAATAGTCCTATTAATTCAACAACAAATTCAATAAGCTGTTAAAAAAACATCGCTAATGTTTTTATTCATAAATCGGAATTCGACGTACGTTCTACGACAAACATCTTCTAACTAAGTGATTTCTAAGTAAAATCAATATCTCGGAGCAACTTTTTTTTTATTTATTTACACGCGTTCATACAATAATATTTATCATTCGCAAACGTTCGATGCGAATTTGCTACAGATACCAACTATTTCTATTCTTAATCATCGCGTGTAGCTATTTTACGTGCATAAGTACAGGAAAGTGATTAACTTATTCTCGGTTCTGACTAGCTGCACTCTTTTGATCAGAGACTTAAAATACATACATATAGAAATACATAAATACACGGACGTGAGTAAGCACATTGCAACGAGTAACCAAATTCTCTAATTATTTCATCATCCGTCTGTTAAGACACTATCTAATCGCAAAGCGACCCGAAGAAAATCTTTCTCTCGATATTCATCATTCTGGCAACGTCACGTGTTATCTCGTCGCTATTGAAATAACCACAATTCAATTATTCGTATACGCAATCTCCCATGATAGTAGTATATGCGATTACAACACTGCGTATTAATGCGTAGCGACACTCGAGCTCTGTCATTCAACATCGAGTGAATCGCGGAGCAAGAAATGCTCCCTCGAAAAAGTGCTTCGTCGTCAAAGTTCGATATGCTTACATCTCAAATGAAAAACTTATAATAAAATAAATAAATCTTCGATGTTAAATCAAACGTGTCCTAGAATCCCGATATCGTAATTTCGAAATAATTTCAAAATAATTCAAAGAAGATATCAGCGGTTGGAGGACGAAGAATACTCGAAGAATTTCATCGAGTCATTGGGTGGTGAACGAAGAAGAAAAATTTGAGAGGAAGAAACGTGTAAACTTGTTTGCCGTCACGATGAGACTCTTACTACCGATATTTCTCATGATATTCGCGTGTGGTTGGTGCAATGGCCTACGAATTCTTGGCTTGTTTCCGCTCAATGGAAAAAGTCATTGGATGATGGCGGAACGACTGATGACGAGCCTTGCGGAACGTGGTCATCAAGTGGATATTGTTACCCATTTCCCTATGAAGAATCCACCGCCGAATTATAAGCAAATTTCTTTGGATGGAACCTTAACGGCGGTGGTAAATAACATAAACATGGAAAATATAACACGCTTTGGACGCATGAATATAGAGCACCTAATAGAGGTGGCAGGAACTTCGATTTGCGAATTATTGTCGCATAAGGAATTGCAAGACGTTATAAGGAGGTCTAAGGATCGGTACGACCTTGTCATAACAGAGGTGTGTTTTAGATAATAATGATGATATTTTATTTTTGAAGCACGATAGTTCACCTCATCGATAGTTTTATTTCTTAAATTATAGCAGAAAGTTTGAGTGAAAACTGCGAGGAATTGAAATATTATTTTTGTTAATTTTTCTTGCATCTGCGTTTTTTTTTCTTTTAAATTATATTTTTCTCTTATTTCTGTTCGCTTAATGTGTACGCGAGCCGGAAATATTATTACGCGACAAAGTGGTTCTCACTTATTATCTTGTTAGTGTAGGCAATATTCCCATTTATAACAACATAGTATATAATCCAGATCAATTAAAATGTTTTGTAATAGAATATCATAAGTAAAGACGGTTGAAAGAACAAACACGCGACACTGATGTCTTATTCTAGTTCCTCGTAGTGTTTATAAATCGTCGTTTCGCCAACAGCATGGTAATTAATATCACGCGTGATATAACGTCGTTTAAGTTTAGCATCTTCAAGCGTAAGTGTTACTTACATTTCTAATATAGCGTATCATTTACTTACAGAATCGTATTATCTCTTATAGTGATATTCGTTTATCTATAAATGTTTACAGATATACGACTGAATAAAATTATTTCTTTTCGTTTAATATTGAGTAACCTTCTTACAGTAACATCATCGTTTTTCTGAATTTTTTGCGTCGATTATCATCCTTTTAACCATAGCTATCGTCAAAGTTAGACGATAATTTGGAAATAGAATACACGAAGACAGGCTGACCTGTAAAAAACAGACAGACTATCGAGTGAAATAGTTGAAAATACTCTCGCGAAGCGAAACTTTCGCAAAACCTATTCGAATCATCGATTCGTTTCCAAACTATTCAATATGGCTAAGCAAATTTCCACAAAGTAACTTCGAACGACTTTCCACGGCATCAAGTTCCAAAAACGATCCAACCGGTTTTCCATTAGCGGATCATCTTCGGTCCTCAACGAAAACGCAGTAGCCGACCGATCGTTCGATCTCCGATGTAAATCGTTCGTGAGTCAGACGTTCATCGCACGGAATAATTCACTTTGTCAAAGCCGAGCAACTATCCAAGCAGTTTTGAAACAACAGTGTATATGGTTTCTCGAAACGGTAAAAGTTTACAAAATGAACGACCTCGTTGATTTCAACGATGTTGAGATGTTGTCAAGGTCAACATTCAGAACAAATTAATAAAAAATTCGTATACATTCTTTTTCACAGATACAGGGTGTGTTCGAATAGCACGTACAAGCGGTCACGAGGTGATCTCATAAAAAAATAAAAACAAAATATGAGATAAAATGTTATCATTTAAGGTTTAGTTTTCGAGTAAAATCGAGTTTGAAAATTTATCAAGTATACTTGAACGTACTGGACTGAATGGTACTAATTAATCAACAGCAAAAGTGTAGAATAGAAAACTGATGATCAAACCGGTGTTGATCAACGTATTTTAAAGAATTTCATTTCAACTATATCGTTTATATTTGCAAGCGCAGGTTTATGTTTAAGTGTCGAAATACTTATGCAACTAATTACTCGACAATTGGGAAGACTGAAGCGATTCCGTATATTTTTTCCAGCTGTTCGCCGCACCATGTTACTTGGCGTTCGGCCGTCACCTAAACAAACCCGTGATTGGTATCATCACCTCGACCTTTCATGAATGGCTCAGCACCTTGACAGGAAATCCGGCTAATCCATCCTACATGCCTGGCTTATTCTCGTCGTACAGCCAGCGAATGACTTTTTGGGAGAGGCTACAGAATACTTTCCTAACGAACCTAATATCATGGCAGATGAACTACTATCTGGACCAGCAGGCTGTTTATGTGAAAAAGTTCTTTAATATAGACGCTAGCATCCCGGAACTTTATCAAGATTTAGCGGCTATCTTGGTCAATTCGCATCATAGCATAAACGGAGTCAGGCCGATGACAACTGGGGTCATCGAGGTCGGTGGATTACACATTAATGAAAATTCGGATCCGTTGACACCGGTGAGTGACACATGGCATCTTTTTCTATTTATTTTTTTCTTTTTGCCCTAACTAAAAACAAAAAAGATAGAAAGCCCTTTTAAGGAATATTTTAGAAAAATTGAATCGTTGGCGATGCAAACGAAATCCCATCCTGAAATTCCTACCTCACGAACATTTCTCTTGAAAAATATTTCGATTAGTTGATTTAACAGATATTCATATAGTGCGGTAAAGGTATTGAAAATATTGTAGGGAAAAGTAGATTCTCGAGGATGCAAAAAGTATTTTTACATTTACATTTACATACTGAATTTACTTTCCCCGATTTTTATCTTTATCGAAATATATATCGAACGTTTGACTTATGATAACCAGTGATTGGGCTTAGTGTGGCGGAGTGTTTAATATCTTTGGCACAGTAATTATTAATAATTATTATTTTATGTATTATATTGGCCAGAGACATGGAATTTGGCAAAATAGAAAATCGTGTCAACTGCTCTCGATATTAAAATATTATCGAGCGAGTACCGAAGATTACAATCCAAGAGATTAGAGATACGCCAAATTTAAAAACTTTGCAGCTATAATCTTTCGTAAAATGTGTTTGACCGAAGCTTTCCACCAGACACGGAAGAGAAAAACAGAGAAATTAAAGTACAACGACAAAGTACCTTGTCCAAAGTGTAATAATCTCGGGGTACTATTAAGATGATTGACCAAGATTATGATGCAACGTGTAATTACCATAATGCATTCGAAGTTCTAAAAAGGACTTCGTGTCCGGTAGGCACGCAACTAGTAATCAATTCGCTACACAAAAATTATTATTTCTTCGTTCACGATGCTTAATTACTCTTTAATTCATCACCAATTGGCTACTAATTTTTCTTTTGTTAATGAGATCAAATTATTTCAATATGACGACTCGTATGTACACCGACGAAGGATTACCATAGAAAAGTTTTATGTGAATATTCTACGATATAAAAGATATCTTGAAATTTCATTGGCATTGTAACGAAACACGAGTGGCACGATTATATCGATAAAATTTGAAACCAATACGAAAATGTATATAGAAAATACAAGATATTTATTGCAAACGTGTAATTAATAAAAAATTCGTATACATTCGAATCTTAAGCGTATAAAAAGCTTCAAATTAGTATGGCAATACTGAATATCGAAGTTTATTAATATAACAGATATTTGAAGTGCAAATCTACTTTTGAGGTCTCTGTGGAACACCATATACTTATACTGTAATTTTCACGCGTATTTCCAGATTGGCTTCACATAATGCCATAATCTCATAGTGACAATCGAAATGTTTCGAAAGACACGCATAGTATATTCATAAAAGACGTCTACGGATATTCGAATACTTTTATGAGCCTGTGAAAAAGTGAAAAATTCTTCGCAATCCGCGCCGAAAGAAAGTACATCTTTATACATTTATCTTGAACCAACAGGAGCTGAAGAAATGGCTAGACGAAAGTACACACGGTTGCATATTCTTCACGTTTGGATCGATGGTGAGGATCGAGACGTTTCCTAAACCTTTTCTTGAAACTTTCTACAAAGTTTTCGAGAGAATCGCACCTGTTCGAGTACTCATGAAAGTGGCGCAAAAGAAGAATCTGTTACCTGGATTGCCAAAGAACGTGATGATACAATCCTGGTTCCCTCAAGCGACTGTATTCAGTGAGTAATTTAATAAATTTAATTTTTTATTCTTTTAGTATATTTTTCATTCCTTTAGTATAAACATCGTATATACCTATACGCTCGCAAATATCGAATAATCGTTTGTTAACGCACACACGCACGCGTGAAATAGTAAGATACATGTATATATGTATGTCGCCTATGACATTTTTATCTTCGTGTATTCGCGTTGTGTTTTTTCCTTATTAACGAAAATTGCATCGACTCGCGCGCCAAAAACGTTCGATTATTATATCGTATGGAAATAAAAATTTTGATCAAATTCGGTGATATCATAAATTTAATTAAAATACTTTGAGTGTAAAATTTCCTGCTATCGTTACGCGACTAATTTTATTTTGTCATATAAAAATAGACATTTGGATCGAACCTGATTACCTATCGATGGCATCATCGCGAAGGAGTTGATAATCATCAATTTCGTGGACGATATTTTCGAAAAAGCATCGAAAAAATCGCCATATTTTAAACCATTATTTGCAATCATTTTAAAGATCGCTCATATATATTTCTTGATTTTGGAAATTGGCGTAAGAACGCGATACACGATAATTAGGCGAGAAGAGAAAAACATCTTGTTTTCTTCAATTTCAGAGCACAAAAATGTAAAGGCGTTCATAACTCATGGAGGTTTAATGGGTACGCTAGAAGCGATCTACTTTGGCATCCCCATGATTGGAATTCCTCTGTTCGGTGATCAGATCACGAATTTGAGAAACGCAGCTAGTAAAAATATTGCCGTGAACCTTGGCTCTGTGGAGAATGTCACAGAGGAAAACCTTTACAATGCGATTGATACGATCTTGCACGATGAAACGTATAGGTAAGTACGCGTGCTTTTATTAGTAATTTCGAATGTTTACTATACTTGTAATGTAGAACGTGATTAGAGAGCGACGTTAACAAGTTTGAACACAAAATGACCGTATACCGAAGAAAAGTTGTCAATTTATTTCCATATTCTTCTGCATATTTCTAATAACGTTGGACTATTTTTTATCGATTTTTTTAAATATGGATTTCTTTAATTTCGATCGTATAAAGAGCTAAGTATTTTAATATATCTAACGTTGGGCAATATGGACTAAAAAATTCTTACTAACTTTATGACACTGTTTTTGAATTTATCCTATACTTTTAATAACATTCGATCGATCTTAATCGATTTTAACATGAGTTTCTTAATTAATTTTCAATTAATCGAATAATTTTACTGTAATTTCGTTATATCGTTCTCTGGTATTTCAGCATTTTTGTATACACATCTAATGCTTTTGTTCTTAGTTATTTGCACGACTGCAGAATTTATTTTTGAAAATTCCAGCAGTTACCGAACTTCACGCTAAACTTTCTCAATTTTGAAACTTCATACACGCAAACACCGGTTCCAGAGACTTTCCCAAGTTAGAAGACGCGGGATTCGCAAATTCACAGCTGTTCAAACTTTAAATTTACATAACTACACGCACATATCCTAATTTCTCAGCGTCTTATTTATTTCCATCTAACTTCCTATACGTTTCTCACTTCTTCCTTCCGTCCTTTCCATTTCCATATTTTTTACTATGCAACACCTCTTTCTTACATATCTTCCTACTTTGCGTACACCATTTTCGTCTGTTTCCTCGTCGTTTGTAACCTTTTATTATTATCTTCTCCTAACTCTTAAGAATTTTTTCCCCGTAACTATGCGTCGCTATTGCAGTTCTACGTTTTAGCTCGCCATTTGCTTCTACTTTTCTTCCTCTTGCCGTAACTACCCCCTTTTTACTGTCTATTTTGTAGTTCCTTCCTTTGCAATAATTACCTCTCATCGTTGCCAATTTATGGCTCGTCGTGCCATTTTGTTTTACCCATTGTTCCCTCGTCTTATTATCTTCGACTATTACAATTTTACAGTTTCTCTTCTTACCACAATTATCCCCTGTTAGCGTAATTTTATCGTTTGAGTCACTCGGAAGTGAAATTGGAAAATATAGAGAAATATTAATTTTCATGGCATTACTTTGTAGATTTCGTCGGGAAAATGACAGTTCTTGCGATTAATCGGTTTACCGAAATATGTCGCTTCGAGAAATGAAATTCTCAAAAATTACATCGATGCTAAACAATTAAATCTTGAAAATTGATGTGATAAAAACGAAGCTTCCAAAGTAATTTCCAGGTTCTTCATCTTTGTTTTACTTCCAGCCATATACAGCGTAGGATCTTCTCACTTCTATTCTTACCACGAATTTATAAATTTAGGATCACAGGGTATATCTCCCTTAAATTTTTCCCAACATTCGCAGCCAACTTTCCCAGCAACATCCACCTTGCGATTCTCCTTCTTTCACCGCTGTTCTCCGCCAAAAATATCACGTTTCCCTACGTCATTTTGTTCTAATACCTTCGATTCACGAATTTTCAGATCGAGCATGCAAACAATATCAAAGCTATTCAAAGACAGACCCATAAGCGCCATAGACACCGCTATCTATTGGGTCGAGTACGTTGCTAGAAACGGATTCGCTCTGCAATCACCGGCTATCCATCTTAACTGGTGGCAACAGAATCTGATCGACATTTACGGTTTCATAATCGTCTGTCTGGTGGTTGTTTTCTATATCGCCGTTTTCCTGGTTAAAAAACTGAAGAACCGTATATTTGGATGTAAACCTTGTGTAAAAAAGCAAACTTCTGAGTCGAAAAAGAAGAAATAAATTGCCTCAACGCGTGCGTGTGTGCAGCTGTGAATGTGAATCTTTCTACGCGTCGTTTATATCGTAATTATTTTGTACATTCAACTCGATTTGCCTTTCTTAAGAAATCTTCTATAACAGGTATCTCTGTTATATATCAGTATAATTTTTGTAAAATAATAAAATGCCGTTCAAACATATATAAATATGTACATATATTTTTTACCGTAATAATTATATTATTCCTATTTCCACTGTATCGTTAATTAATAATTAGACGCGTTGACTTGGATTGTCTCTGATTTGTATTTTAACCCGCAAAATGACACGGAGCTTTTTAATTGTAATTCTTTTTAAATGGCGAGGAGAAAGAAACGAAGGAAAATTCTTGGTTTCAAAAGGTTTCACCGTAAAGCGTACTGTATCGTGATAATCGCCCGAGTACGAACGATTAAGATAATATCCACAAATTTATATTACTTTATATTACTCGAGAGAATCTCGCGATCGTCTAAAAATATGCGACGTTTTAGAATTTTCACTTTCCTTTTACGTCGCATAGGCTCGGATGTCGCAGACTCGCAAACACGTCGGATAAAGTTAAAAATATATTCCGCGCTTCAACAAAGAAAACACGAAAATAACATTTCGAGTGTTGACCTGGCTTTATTACGTTGCCGCACGCGACAAATTTCAATAAACCTTGTCAACTTGAAATTCGCGTTCTCAGTGGGCAGCGCGTGCAGGAATTTGCGTTTTTATATTGGAATTATTCCCGTGATTTTTAATTTATCGCCAGAAAATCCGACAGCACCGCAATTTGACTTAATGAGTTCTCAAAGGCGAACGTTTCAAGGATGAAATGTCTATATCACCAAGTAACCAAACACGAATGAATCCTACCTGGTGGTGGCGTGGAATTCATGGCCTGCAACTCCAAACATTCCAGCTCCCTTTCGTGCAAAATACGCTGAAACTCCTCCTCCAAAAGGGTAGTGCCTACGGTCGTATTCACTGGCATCTACAACGAAGCAATTTCTTAATGATTCGTAATGTACTTCTTCGTTGAATTTCATTCTTTCACGGTGCAACGAAGTCGCGAACAATTCGCAAGCTTCTTGTATTTCTGACGTCGGATACACGTACGTAAAAACACGTAGATACTATCAATTTTTCGTGGGCAATAAATTTCAATAATTACGCAATATGCATATGTATGATAATACGTAAGATTTATAATATTATACTTTTCATTTATGCTACACCGTGCAAGAGTTAAAGCGAATGAAATAAAAAATAAGCACGTGAAAGTAACTACAACGCAATCGAGCTTTACGTGATTTCAAATTGGTAAATATAATTTGATCGAAATGCTTGAGAAATGATGCTTCAAATAAAGTATCGTGCTATTTGATTTGTAATTATCTTGGAAGTTGTTTCGACAAACGAATACACTTTCCCATAAATTATTTTATTGCCCGTCTATCAAACGAATATCTTCTTTGATTTCGTTTATTTAAATAAACATTTGGCGAGATAATTTCGCAGATAATTTCTAACTCCGTTATGTGAACTGCGTCAGAAGTACAAATTTCCTCACTCGCGCAAACGTCACATACACAGCTATTTTTCACATACAGAGTTCTGAGAATAAATCTTATTGCGTTGTAAAATAATCTACGTTTATCCTTTAAAGTATAACGTTGAAAGTTAATTGAAAGAGTTTATTCAAGAGAAAAGACGTTATTTGAGAACGATTTTGACACGAAAGGCCCTTCCCATAAATTATTTTTTGTTCGTGATTAAAAGTGACACGCTGTTTCAACCTGTTACATCTTATTTCTATCTCGAATAAAATTCATCTAGTTATTATTTATACCAGTTTAATCATTTTAACGCATTAGCGAATTGTTAAGACGTAACTTCTACACGAAACTAACAAAACCAAATTTATATAAACTTCCGTTCCATCAACTATCGTAACGAGCACTTTACTTCGCATATTCTACACACACGTATTTATACATCACGCACATTCTGTGCATTGTTGCGCCTTGACATTTTTCATAAATGCATAAAAATTCATCGTTCGCACGCTATAAATCAAAGAGAAAATTGTTACCGGAAGCCTGGAGAATCTCTTAATCAAGATGGAACAAGCAGATCGTGTCTTCTGCCCAAGATTAACGATGCACGTTTCCCGAGTAGCTCGATCAATGTCGACAATAAAAAAAGGCGATGAAAATTTTCGATGATAAAAAAAAATTGCAAATTTCTTGAGAAATTGTCATATCCCAATCTGACGTAATTAAAATAATTGTGCGACTAATCACAACCTACTTGTCATTCGATGATGTTCAACAATGGCATCCCACGATTAAATATGCCGATAAACGTCTGGGCATATTTTACAATCTCGATGCGCTGATAATTAAATTTCGTATAATTCAACGTGAAATTAGAATATCAATCAACGTAGAAGCTTTCACGATTTCTGAATAGAGATCGTTTCAACCGATATACCGTGGCTGTAACAAGTTCATTGGCGAAGCGAGTTATTGCGTCCATTCTGACGACAGGACAGAAAACAATAAGTTACGTTTTGCAACGCAACCAGACTCGATTCCGCAGAGAAATCGCGTCTGCTTATCGTTTCTCTGGTAGATCTATCGCGAGCCAACCTACGTAGATGCGGATCCTGCTCGTTATTATTTAATTAACTATAGCTTAATATCATTTTAATGCAGACGGATATTTAATGTTTTAACATTGAAATTTCTGAAATTTCTGTATTCGTTCGTTGATTAAAATGACTTGCAATTATCTGAGAATAATATTTCTGAAGGAGAGAAAACGAAATAAAGTGTCGAACGATGTAACGTTTGTCGAATACAATTTTGGTTGACATTGATCCTCTTATTAAAACGAGAAGCAAAGTAAAATCAATAATTTTATAGCCGAGCGCAGTGATTACACAATCCTCGAGTCTATTGAAGAACTTTAAATATGAAGCTCGTAATGAGCGATGATGTGTGGTAAAGAAAAGCAAAGAACGAACAAAGTGTTCATCGACATTGATCGATCATGTTTAACGAGACTAAACATCAGAATTCTACGTTAAACATAGAACTTCATAATTCGTTATTTTCCACGTCGATTCACTCTATTACACGTTTCTTTTCCATTTTAATGATTCGAATATTTGCAAATAAGACGCTCTCAGTCTCGCCTCTATTCATCGTAGCATAGATAGAAATAAATGTAACAAGATTAGTAAAAGAAAGTTAATTTCTGCGTGAAATGTTAGAAAGCATAATTAATAATAAATTAAAATTAGCCACGGTAAATTAGTAACAGTTGATCCGCATTGGTTAATAAAGAGAGGAAAATGAATCATAGTGTCAGTAATGAAAACAGAAGTTGCTTCTCATTCTGTTTAGTGAAAAAGTAAAGAGAAGAGTATTAACGAAGTTTACAGACAGCGAAAGAAAACTAATATCGAAGAAATAAGTTACCGTTTAATCCGTAACATCGGCTCACTTAAATATCCTGTGAACGTAAGGCAAGCGTGCAAAGAATTGAAACTAGAAAAAGAAACAAAGCGAAGAAATTAAAAAAAGAACGCTGTCGAACTGAACGGCAGACACGAACCGGGTCTCTAGATCCACGTTCATAATCGATCTTTTCTTTAGTTCGATTCCTAAATTACAGATTAAGAATTTTTAATCGAATTCTAAAATTCGATTTCCTTCCAAAGCAAACAGAAACGTTAGTGCTTGATGTACGCTTTGAACGAAATTTCATGGCTGTTACCATCTTTAATCATTTCCACGCTTCGCTCTTTCTTTATAATCGCTCAACTAACTCGACGATCTTCGCTTCCATCGTGCGAAATATTAGTTTTAAGAATAAACCATCGATAACAACGAACCGCTGGTTTCTGCCAGATTTAATGAATTTTTCTGACAACTATACAGAGCGATTCGCGCAAGCGTTTTAGTTGAAGTTGAACAAGAAATGACAAGGAAAAAAGATAAATGACGCAGAGAAATCCATTTTTCTACGTTTTGGCATTTTTCGTAAATACGATGCTCCAAAAAGAAAAAAAAAAAAAAGAAAGAAAAACGCGTGTACATCTTTTTAAAGTTCTAATTTAAGTTACTATGGTACATCGTTTATTATAGAAATTTTTCGTTTCTTTATTTTTTCATCGGACAATATCGTGCGACTTCGCGTTTCTAACGCAGACGTGGCTTCTGCCCATAACAGCGGTTTCACATGAAACACATCGGGGAATGCCATCCTGTTAAAGCAGTTCCAAAGGACTTGCGGACTATGCATCGCTCTTCATTTACATGGCAAAATGGAGGGCGAAGCGCTCCGCGAAACTTAGTCGGTCACGAAAATTGAATAGCAAGTTCCGCAAGTTCTCGCCTCCTGTTTCGCCTCCATCCCAATTTCGATACACTCGATCGGGGACCACTTTTCGCCGCGAAAGTTTCCGTACAGAGGAAAAAAGGACGACTCGCGGGACCAGTTTGTAAAAGGATAACGTTCTTGGTCCTGGAATATTTTACCTGCTGCGACAAACAGGCGGAATTTAAGTGGTGAACATTTGGAATTTGTTGCTCCTCAAAAGTAGGTTGCTTAAGGTGTTTGTATGCTCGGCAAAGAGATGACATTTCGACGTTTGTTTAGAATTTCGTATTCGATAGGAATCGATGAAATTGGCAATTTCGTTTGCAGATTTTACAACTTTGCCAATTTTAACGTTTAATTTTGGAAGTTCATTTAAGTGGATGAGACGAATACGTAGCTTCCATTTCTTAGAAAAATATCAATTTGCATAAATATTTTCAGTCTATTAATTACTTATCGTAATGATTAACACAAGATAAGCGAGCAATTATACAAAAAAAAAAAAAAAAAATGAAGGAATATTCCTCAGTCGTTCCGTTTTGAAGAAATACATCTACATGTTCATCTAACTTCCACTGTAATTAATTTCATTGATTCCGACATAATCGTATAACGAGCCGCGAATGGTAATTTAATGCAGCTTTATGCTCTAATGCAGCGTTCAATTCGAATAGAGAAATGCCATTTGCTTGACGAAACAAAAGGGACAAGGAGGAAGAAACCTTTAGTGTGTTTAACAAACAAAAGAACATTTCACTCGAAATGGAAGAAGATTCTTAACAAACGAAACTCGCTTTCCGCTCAAACTGCGTCTGAAAGGGAATTTCGAATCCTTTAAGTTCCTAGTCGAACACCTTGGTAATTAAAACGCAAAAGCATCGTTGAAACTGACTTAACGCCTTTCTTATTTATCATTGTCACCTTCAAATACTATTTATTTCATTCGTTTCGATCTGTGATGGAAAGCAGATTGATGCAAGAGATTGATTGGATTTAACGAGACTGACGAATTTTCATTGCGCTTTACCTCGGGACAACATTTTTATTACATCGCGTGTAACAAGCACGGAGATGGTTCGAGAACGACAATAACATACGATACCAATTTCGAAGAGACGATCTTTAAGGATAGAACGATTTGTATCGCGAAAAAAGTAGCAAGATAAATTTTACAGTATACGAGCTGCGCAGAAGAGTTTCTGAATGTTCACCTTGTGAACGTACTATAGTTTTCGTTTTTGCACTTGCACGCCACATGCGTCCCAATTTTGTCATTATATCCACGGCAATACGCTAGTAAGTCGCCGTAGGGCATATTGTAATTAACTACCTCGTCAGAATTTTGTATAATGGCATTGAAAGTTGCTGAAATTTTATCGACAGACTAAAGGTAAATGTTAATAAATGGTAATCACAGATTCGTCATTTTAGCACTCAACTATTTCGAATTATATTTATCTTTACGAAAGAAACTCGTATCATCGAAGAAAATATGTTTTAGTTGGGGAGAAATTTCGATGTTAGATGCGTGTACTTCGTAGAAGTATTCGTAAGAAAAATGTAGATTGGACGTACGTGTTTGTAGATTCGTTGGTTTTAAAAAGTAATTAATTTCGACCCACGTATGGCTGAGAATCGAATCACTATTCAATCGAAACGAAAGCGCTTCCCGTACTACTTGTCAGACCAGTAACGGATTATTTTACTAAAATTCAGTATCGTTCTTGCAGCGTATAAATTTCTTAGCGGAAACTCGCGAATCATTAACTCGCAACGAATACACATATACGCTATACACGATCAACCGTGAAAAACATGCTACTACATCCGTTCAGCGGAACGACGACGAATAGTAAACATTCTACGTTTCAGTTTCATCCGACAACCGCGTCAGATAGACGCACACCGTACTTAGTATAGCACGCTCGATAGATTCAAATCGTCGGGACGTACAAATTGACCGTACGATTGGATGTTGGCAAATCGTCGGATAAGTGATATCGTGGAATTTCCAACACCTAGAAACCGACTATCACGATACGCATGTATTTCCGCAGTGACAACTTCAAATTTCATCTACTCGATAGAATCGTGCTTGACAAATCGAACGCCTCTCGTGAATTTTTCTGTTGGATAACTGGAACAGTTTTATCTTCTCTTCCCTTAAATGTTTACCTGTGTTAACACTAGAAATAGAAAAATTTCCATGTCCATATACTCACCGGAAGTAAAACCGGATTATAATCGATATGAGATCGCGATATAATACGACTAAACGAGCACGCGTTCCTATTTCAAAATCTTTCTATTTTAATAAAAGACGACGTTGAACTTGTCACAAGCGTCGGCATAATTCTAGTAACTCTAAGAATATCAAAACTCTTCGCTTTAACTGATTGGAGACAAGCCAGTCGATTGTTCCATTCGGTGGAAAATTGCAAAGTTACAACAAACGAGTTAACAAACTCGTCAGTGTAACATCGTAGAATTGCAAATTTATAAAAAAAACACGTCTTATAAATTGCGGCTTATTATTATGCAAAAAGATCCAAATGTAGGAATATTTATGGACAATAATGTACGTGTGAAGATCGAATTTAGAAGGAGTGCGAGACGCGCGTAGCATAATTGCGGCGTCGAGGCTCGATACCGGTAGAAAATGAAATTACACGGAGTGTGATTTAACAAAACCTGCTTCGTAGTTTTGCGCGCGATCCACGTGATCGATTCTGCTCTCACGTCCAACGGAATTACGTTATCGATTCCCGGCATTCGCGTGTCACGCGAACGTCATACACACGACCACCGTATGCATTTACGTCGAAGCCGATGCAGCCGTATCAGGAGTCCGGTTTCATCTGATTTCCCACTGTGACTACAAAAGCAGACGAACCACCCTGTTGACTGCATCCTGTTTTCCCCGGCGTCGATCGAATCGCCACGCTATCCCTTCCGCACTATGCCCTATAATCACTGTAGCTCGCGCACGCATTTCCAGATCCAACGATAAAACAATTCGTACAGGATGTTTCGCAATATTTTCGTACAATACGTACGAAGGAAGGACGTTACGAAGCTTGACTATCGAGCTAAAAATTCAGACATCTCCATATCGTTTAGAGTTTTATTAAAGTCGAAATGTCCCGGCGAATTTTAACGCTTCGACCACCAAAATGACATAGAATCTCGGATTTTCTTTCTTTACAATTACCGAAAAGTGTTTTTCTTTCGCAAACGTGTTTTTTACAACAGTGCACATTTATACAAACCAAGTCTGTGAAATGTCGCGGTGTTTATCTCGACAAAGCAACATGGATGGTACATAATTCGACAAAATAATATAAAACAAAATGCTTTGTACGTTTATTATTTCCTCATAAAACGAAAGAAACTTTTCGGACAACCTAATATATACAGGTATTTTCAGCAGAATTAATATTGATTTTTATTTAGATAGAGACATAATTATATAAATCTATTTACTTTAGCTTTAATAATATTATCTGAATTAATAATAATAATAATAATATATAAACTTGCGGCTATCGCGCTGTGTTTTAGTCAACACAGGTGTAATATTCCGTTTACGAGAAACTTATTACCATACGCCCTATTTCTAAGCTTATGTTCTATTTATGTAGGCAAAACGCCCTTGTTTTTAATGCGATTCGAACGCAACAGTAAATCGATTTGGCTTGTTGTTCGTTTAAATTTTGTAAAAACCGTGGGTACGGTCCTCTGATATGGCATCTGGAAGCTCGTTACCGAACGCAGCTGAACAGAAAACGTTACGCAGTTTCCAACTCCTGATCACTGCAGATCGTACATTGATCGGTTTTGTTGATCCTAAAAAACATGTTCTTTTTGTTGCTCGGAAACAGCACCTGGCAATCTGCTTTGCCAATCTGAGTCGAACTATCGTATTCTGATAACGTGTATTGATAACGTTGATTGTATATGTGTAGTTCTGGCGTACAAAAGTTTCTAGGTTTTCGATGTTTTTGTAGAAGGAAATTTCGTTTGAATTATATCGATTCATATGCAAAAAATTTAGGTATGTATTGCAGGCCGATAATCACAGTATTAAAGGCAAAGTTTATTAAATATACTAAAATGTAGCAACGTAATAATAATATACAGTAGCTGCAAAATGTATCGAGGCACCGTTTTATTTATTGTAACTTGTTCAAAAATCCAAACTACAAGACAGATAAAAACACGTCGATTATCTAACTCGTACGTTATCTCTGGTAGCATTTTGTTTATCTTTCATGAGCTCTTAATCGTCTAGTTTTATCCTCGGAGGAACAACGTGAAGCTTCAACAAACTGCCGTTGTTGATGCACGCTAAGTACATCAATTACATCGTAAGACGTGAAATCCCTAACGCTATGTGTTTTTGCAATGTCTACATCGACTCCGCCGTTATCTCGGTAACCCAAAACGGACAGACCATTAATCTTCTCGTTTGTGAAGTTTTGCCGACGAGCTCTATCGATTTGCATTCCATTTCCAACATATTTCTACATTCTATTTACTAAATTGTAAGATCTGTACCGAATAGAATACAACAGAGTTTCGTTGGAAAATTAGTGCGTTACATAACAAGACGACTAAGGTGTTTTCTATTAATTTTACACATTAAGAAATAAATATGTTGTTACATATGTCCTACATATTTCTATATTCTATTTGCTAAATTATATAAACTGTATCGAATAAAATACGACAGGGTTTCGTTGGAAAATTAGTGCGTTACATGCCAACACGACTAAGATGTTCTCTATTAATTTTATTCATTAAGAAATAAATATGTTGTTACATATGTCCTACATATTTCTGTATTCTATTTACTAAATTGTATAAACTGTATCGAATAGAATACAACAGAGTTTCGTTGGAAAATTAGTGCGTTACATACCAAGACGACTAAGGTGTTCTCTATTAATTTTACACATTAAAAAATAAATATGTTGTTACATATGTCCTACATATTTCTATATTCTATTTACTAAATTGTATAAACTGTATCGAATAGAATACAACAGAGTTTCGTTGGAAAATTAGTGCGTTACATACCAAGACGACTAAGGTGTTCTCTATTAATTTTACACATTAAAAAATAAATATGTTGTTACATATGTCCTACATATTTCTATATTCTATTTACTAAATTGTATAAACTGTATCGAATAGAATACGACAGAAATTCGTTGAAAAATTAGTGTGTTACATACCAAGACGACTAAGATGTTCTCTATTGATTTATACATTAAAAAATAAATATGTTGTTACATATATCGCTTCATATATATATAATTGTTTATATAAAAATGTTTAATGTTTTATAAGTGACCGTATATTTTGGAATAAAATACAGCAAAGATTAGAGAGCATCTTGAAAATTTAATATACGAAATTTAATGTTCATAATTTGCGTCATTAAAATTCACCGACGAAGTTGAAAATAATTATCAACGAAATGCCTGTGTAACGATGAAAATGTAAAAATTAAAATATAATTACTGTCCGATATTTTTATGCCGCTTTGAAAATCCTAGAAATTTGTTCTCCCTCTCGGAATTTACATATCTATCAATAACGATAGTCGTTCCAATGTTTCAGAAGCGACGGTAATCGAATCGAGAAGCAACAGATGCCACGTATAACCTGTTGCCATTTGCATGCTTGTCCAAACATTCGGTTTGGCAATGATGCACTCTGACCCGAACGGAATTGATGTTGGTGTCCTCTAAAACCAAGGGTTTACCGTTGCTGTTTCTGCTTTGCAACGCCTATATATCGGCGTCTTGCGTGTAAATTTATCACCGCAACCGCAGCTTAACAAGATGAAAAATTAATTTCACTCGATACGCGATGACGCGACTCGATATATTATTTTATATGTTCTCAGGTATCTTACACAAAAAGTAACGCGTGCGGCGAAATCTGAGCATAATTTTGATAGAATAAAATTGCACGAAAATTCTAATTTTTTTGGATGAATTTTAACACTAATCGATAAACAAACAATATCAGAATAACGATAAGTTACGTAATTTTATATTTCTATTATTACGTAATTGCTTTCTCTCGCGCATATACAGCCATTGTTCTATTTTAACAAACTAATTAAAACAATTTTAATGCACTGCCTCTAACTCACAGCATCTTAATTTCATAGCTTCTGCAATAGCGCCGCAAACACTTTAATTAAAATTTTTCGAATTCCATGCATACTAAAATAGATAGGGAAATGTACGTAGCATGTGAAACAAATTTTGGCGGTAATCCAAGTGTTTGATGGATTTTAACATAATACATGGATGCTAACAGATGCTTCTCTTACTACGACGAATACCAAAATTAATTCCCTCTAAGCTCTTTGAACTAGTCTCTCTGTTGTATTAAAGCTTTTATCTTCTAACTGATATTCCATTTAGAACCCCTTCTACTTATACAATTCAAAGCCTCACAAACACTCATTGCCTCTTTAGGAAAATAATCACAGTTGATGAACTGTATTTCCTCTATAATACAGTTCCCGTTAATATCATTTCGTATCTAATACTTAATATCCAAAATTATCTCTAAACTAGTATATTTAGAGGTCTGAAATATTATAGTTTAATATAACAATCGTTTCGACCAGTTCATAACTCTTCATAGAAATCTTGTAGATTCGCAAGGGTGCGATCTTGCCAATTTAAACGATTTCTAGTTAAGTATGAAAGACTGATTTTCTTTATCGCGTATCCTCCCTACTTTCCACTTTCTTACAATTCTTCTACTTTCCTATAATTTTCATACATCGGTTTCGAGTTTGTTATACGGAGTATTTTAATATTTAACGCATTTTCCAGAATATTCAGAGTATTTTTGTCGTACGAGCGATTAATCCGTCGAACCGATGATCAGATATACTTCACTCGTTCGTAGTTCTAACGTTGCAACGAATTCCAGAACTAAAATTAGATCGGCAATGGAAAGTAGACAGGAGGTGTAGTTTACTCACCAGTAACGTAATACAACGTCAACATCGGATTACAAACAAAAGTATCTGGTTAGCAGAGAGACCATAAAGCACGGAGCTTTTTGACGAGAATGATCATTAGCGAAACACGATACCGCATTCAGAGCGACGCTCATTTCCACCAGCGAAATTTTGCCATTGAATTGGTACGGTAAAAAACGAGCAAAGGGAAAACCTATGGAACATCCGCAATTCTCCGGATGTCTACATCGATGGCACGAAGTTAGAACGTCGCTTCGTTGTTGGCTCATGACGAATTATCGCAGAAAGAACCAAACGTCTGTCAGGCGCCTCCCTTCGATACGAGTTTCCGTGATATTCGTTGGACCAGAAAATAACGAGGAGAAAAAATCGAGTGTCGAGAAAATGTGAGAAACCTTCGCTCTTACTCGTAATCAAAAATTACGCAAATATTCCTCGATCTGGCTCAGGGACGAACGAAAACGACTATCCATTAGAGAGATCCTCTTCAAACTCAATTATAATCGTGTTTTTATTCCGGCTCAATGTCACTCGATTGCTCGCGATTTTCGAACAAGAACGTCATCCATAACCCACAATGAAATTCCATTACGCCGAGCAAAGTAAGCTTCGTCGTTTCACCCTTCCTTTTGTCCGCAGGATCTCGGACATTCAACGCCCATATTCCTATAACGTTTTCCTTATACGTAAATTCTCTCGATAGCTGTCATTCTTCAACGCGTTTGTTCATTCGACGCGTTGGTTGCCATCGACAACCTACGTTACCAAATTTTTTAGAACCTTACTTTTGCAATGAGATAGATTTCATGGACTAGAAAATTTTCGGCATTTCGTGAATTAGAAAAAGTGAAATAACATATTTTGCAAAATTTAAATGTTCCCTAATTTAAATGTAACGTGATCGTAATGAGAAATTAATGTGTATGAAATTGTATTGGATGCGAATGGAAATCAGTGGACGTGTGAAGATGTGGTTGCCAACGAGCTGCAGGTTTATCGTACGATTTTAACACGTAATATGTATAGTACATAGTATGTGGATTTCTATGCATTTATAGCAAATTTATATGTCAACGATTTGCATATGTAAATGTACAAAAATGTATAAAATCTTCAAGATTCTTTTACCGTCTTAGTTACGTGATACGATCGTACAAGCGTTTTAACGACACTCGTTACACGATAGCAACGTCGCTGTTGTTCTTTCAGTCGGGATTTTTATCGATTAATTATCACGAGTTCGATTGAGTTACACTGCCCTCGTTGTGGATTTTGGACATCAAAGCAGAGGGTGGTATGATGGATTAATACTTCGATATTCGTGTCACTCATATTTGGCGACACGTGATATGCGAGTTTTTATGGATGTTCCATCATTTACGGATGAAGGACGAATTTAATGTACATCTCTTGCCTTTAATGGAAGGCGCATTTAATGGAAGGATTAATACGATCAGATGAGAATTAATCAATCGTTATACAATGTGTACTTACGAATGAATGGCAAACGTCGTAATGGTCGATAGAGAATAATTATTTTTAATCTTGGAATTGTAAAATGCAACGATCTTTCTCTTAAGAATAAGGAATAAGATTTCAACGTTTGTATTAAATTCGAAGAATAACATCTAGACTCTATTAAACTTGATAAACAAAAGGAGAACTCGTCTCTTATTCGAGACGTACGCGATTTCCAACAAAGGGATAGGAAAGTATAATTCGTCCGCGACAGTAGCGAAGAGACAGGAGAGACACGCACGCACACTTACAACTCATCACTTCGCTGACAGAATCAATTTTCTCCTTCCGAGATGTTTTTCCACAAAGAAGAACGCGAATCCTTTGCGCGTGCTTCTGCTCATTCACTTTGCCAGAGAGTTTAAAGAACGCGATACCGGTTAAGCTCGCATGTTTCCAAGGAATACTTACGCGATATTATGAAGATAGTTATAAATCGAAGTATAAAAATACTTCTTTAGAGAAGCGAGTCACGTTGCTGATGAAAATATTAGGAAGAGAGAGAATCTGTCCTGTCATCCTTTCGTTAACTGATCATTTTTATTTCTCTGACCGAAGCATATGGTTTCATTAGAGAAAGGCGAAAATGTGTTCTAAATTTTTATACCAAGGTAAAAAATTAATTAAATGACACATATCTCTTGATACACAACTATGAATATTAATTAATATTTGCACTCCGAATTTTATTTCATTTTCGTTACCAGCAGCTTTTAAGTGTTTCGTTTGAAATTTACTTTAACTAAAAAATAAGACAATTTAAATAAATAAAGGAAGAAAGAAATTCACTTAAATACCAGTTTTATTCACATTATTATCGTATTTTGTAACTTTTAAGTGCATGATAGATCTTGAAACAATCTCCAGGATACAATCCTGCTTTTCTTTTGCGCGTTTCACAAAAAAGGGTGGGACTGAAAGAATGTCGAGTGGAACTCGACGAAGGAGCTCCTGAGATAAAAACTGATATCGAGTCACACTCGACATAGGACTGTAAAGGGTTAAAGATGTAATTATCGACACCTTTGCGCTAAACTCGCGTGACAAAAGCTATCGCATCGATTCGACACGGTCTATACAACGAGATTCCAAGGAAGAATAAAGATATCGACGCGTTCATAAATTCGTTATAAACTTTGTTAGACCACCAAGTTCGGTCGTTTCATATTTATTTGCTTTATTGGAAATCGCGATACGAAACGGGCACGATGACCATGTATATGAATATTACAATATCTGTGGAACAATGCTGAATCGACATCAAGGCTATCTTCGTGTCCTAATAAATCTTAAATTTCATCGCGCGTTTAATCGAAATTCAGGATGGAAGAATTTGCGCGATTCACAAATGCGGCGTTGGTCGTAAATAATAAACACTTGCATGATTCCACTTAATTATTCATTCGTGCGTGAAGTGATCTGGAATTAATGTCGACTGAAAGGGTATCGAATTGATTGACGGGCAAAAGAATGTGGAAAAATGACGTACGATTGCGTGGAACGAATAGGAAATCAAGCGAGTGTCAGCGAAAGCAAATCTCCGTGAAATATTTCGCAGGAAGAAGCTTCGATTCCGTATTCCACGCAGCATGTTAGAATCCTGCGATAGGATTACCTGGGAATATCGCGCCTTCGCGTCTAAAAGTGGCGATAATCGAATGAAAAGCGAAGAATTTCACTTGCCACTGTATTGCGAAATTTTTTTTAAAAGTGACAGAAAATTGTATAATTATTATGGGAATATTCTCCGTACATTTACTTTATTACAATTACGAAGTACGCTAATAACGCAATGTTCGAGATAATTATTCTATCAAAACGTCGCTTCCATATTTTCCAGTTATCGTATTAATCTTGTCATACAATGTTTGATAATTCGATCAAGAATACTAGGAACGTAGAAGAAGTGATCAACGAGGCAACATTTCGCTCGCGATCTCTCTTTCAAATAATTTCCAGTTTATCGAACTCTGGTTTCTAACATCGTGGTCACGAGAAGCAATTCCTAGCGTCTGTCTAAATTCTACAATTTTTGGAAGCTGAAAAAATTGAAATATTTAAACAAATAACGACAAGAATAATGTTTCCCCCGTCACAAAATCATCGACAGAGGCAACGAGATCAAACTAATATGATTCCAGGCCACATCGGTATCCAAGGTAACGAGGAGGTCGCCAACCAGGTCGCTAAACAGGCCGCCACATCCTCAAATTCGAATGAATATTCTATGACCTCCTTCGTGGAACGCTTCGTTATATATCCTAAAAACTGATTAATCCAGCGATGACAAAAAGATTGGAGACTATAACAGCACTCGCCCACGTTAAAAACATCGGCGACTCGCTCTTCCAAAAATACGATTTAATCCTCTTGTTGTTCAGAAAAGACCAAGTCGCTGTTACTCGCATGCGAATAGGCCACGTAAAATTCTCCTACTTTTATTTATCGACAAAAGATTTATGCGAAGATTGCTACGTACCAGGGGAACATCTTATTTTATCCTACCAGAAGTATAACACGCGTCGCACGAAGCAGAAACTGAATCCGTGTACCAAAAACAATGTCAAGAAGAAGAAAATCCACAAACTGCTAAAATTCATTAAAGAAATCAAAATAATCGACACGATACTTTAAGCACATCCGCCTGCATCGTCAACCGCCTGCCTCACTGTTGACGTTAAATCTACTTATATAAAAAGAATTCTTTTATTTCTGCCTCGAATTCTTTTTATAGCTTTATAAAGTAATACTGAATTGTTTTGTTTATGTTCCTTAAAAATGTTGCGTTTACGCAATTTCTACTCATTAGCAGATAATTCTACTTGGCTTCATGACACTTCTCAACCTTTAATCGACGAACAAAATTTTAAGAAGATCCCTAAATGTTCGAAAACTCTGATTCTTTGTTTGTGTGATTCTGTTTCTCGTGAAACAGTGAAAATCGTTTTACGTAAAAATAAAAGGGAAGATACAGGCGTTAGAACGAGGTAGTAGAAAGGTGTGCAGTGGAAATTCAGTCGGTTAACTGGGTGCAAGAACGCTCTCCCGTCAGATTTCCCGTGGTAACATGCTGGAACCAGGAAATGAAGAGGATTCGAAGAAGAGAGAATGGTTTACGAGGAGGCACGTAGTTACAAGTTCCGCGCTCGCTTAAACCGGACGAGTTTCCTTTTACGAGAGTTCACTGTGGAAATATCACTCCTTGTGTCCCAACGAAAGCTCAGCTCTACGATTTCGCCAACCTCTTACCGTTAGAAAAATATTTCTGTACTTTGAGAGACGAACATTCAACGACGCTTTCTTTTTTAATATTCCAAACTAATTTTAATACCACAGAATTTTATCGTTGCCACTTCGGACTATGTTCGGACTATGTTCGACTCGATAATTACCTGCACTGGTTTCTTAATGTAATAGTTAAACTTTAAAAATAAGGAACAACGTTCTCGTAATTTCCTTGAAATGTTTCTTCCGATAAAATCGAATTTTCTCTTCGAGTTCACCAAGTCAGGGCCAATTTATTTCTTTTATTGCGCCGACATTATCAAGAGACCGTATCTTATTCCTTCAGCTGTTCAATTCGATTCGATTTGATAAATTGTACCTTTCGACGCGAGCTATCGTCAGGTATCGTCCGAAAGAGAAACGAAGAAAAATAAAGCGGCAATGGTGAAAGTAATAAATAGAGAGCGGATATTTATGCGAATACATATTTTTATCGACACAGCTAAAGAGATTGAACCTAAGAAAAGATTTTTCGTCCATCAAATATTATAACTAGACTGCGAATACTTATGGAAATTCTTTTTTCTTTCATTTTACTAACTTCCTTTTTTTTTCTCTTTTTTTGGATATAATTAAAAAAAAGAAGGAATCTAGAAATTTGTTTCGTTCGTTAAATATTACAGAGAATATTACATTTCGAATATTTTGTATATTTTTGCGCATCGAGTGCACTGTCCGTATTTTCAATTTCTCTGAACTTTACTGGCAAACGCATAAATATCCGCAACCTATTTATAGAGTAAAGTATATAAAACATGAAACGTACAAAGCGAGCGTCGTCCAACGAAACTACGTAACACCAATTTTTGAAGAAACTTTATTAAAATAGCGAAACGAGTGAAACAGCTGCTTGCAAGTGTGTATTCTCTCGAAATCGATTTTTATAGGTAAGAAGAAACGCAATTACCGGACAAATTCGTGTCGCAGATGCGTGTAACTCGTCGATCCAAGAAATTATTTCACGGAAATCGATTAACGAGATTGAACAGGATTCGTGCGTGAAAATTCTCAGACTGATGAACTATTCAGAATATAAAATAAAAGAAATAGTTAAAAAGATGCGTATTTTGAAATGAAATGATATCCAATATACCGACAATGGCTAAAAAAATTCTCTTTAATATCAAATATTGTTATTATTATTTTTTTTTTTTTTTTAGAAAAATACCTAAACCGCAACTATCTTTTTGCAAACGAACCTCTTTGTACAATTTCCATGAAATAAGAGCTATGTAACACACGGTAATATTTACGTTCTCGGAATCTTTATCGAGCTCGTTGCGCTTCTGTTTTTCTTTGAGACAAAAACTAAAACATTACTTCCGTATGCAACGTCCGATATAATGCACTTTATTAATAGATCGGCAAACTGTTTCCGTACGCCTAAAGTTCTCGACGTCAATACGATTTCCAAGCAAGTGGCTAAATCACTGGAACAAATTTATACAATTCCTACTTTAATTACAAATCTTCATTTTGTAATAAAATAAGCAGCACTTATCTTGCGATCTAATATTTTAATTCTGTATTATCACGTTAATCCACCAAAAGTTTCTTTCGTTTCATAAGCTGATAATAGATGAACAACAATTTCTATTTTATATTATTTTATTGAATCAGGTATGATCCATTTTTCTATTATTATGTTCGTGCATAATTCGATAAATTAATATAAAAGAAAAAACATTGCGCGTTTATTATTTCCTTATAAAACGAAAGAAACTTTTCGGACGACCTAATATATAATTTCGTAGTTGTTTTAATTTCATTTAATTCTCTTTGTTGCGAAAGTTTCACGTATACTTCTTAGAAACTTCGTTGGATCTGAAATTGTTTGGTTACACTTGTTTCATTTGTATTCGCTCCGTAATCGAAGAGCATTCTACGATACGTACACATATCCCTTTTCAAATGCTGTTGTCGCGTAGCAAATGAATAATTTATAGAGCAACTCATCACGACCATAAATTCATCGGCGCTGTTACGTAATGCTGTCACAGGCTGCCTTGCTTGGGATCAAGTCATGGAACATATTGTGCATATAATTGCAATGACTACGACGCAAATCTTCCGATCTGGTACCTCGTCTAACATATTATGCAATTCGATACATTTGTAACAATTTATTTGAAAATTCGTAGTTGCTTTCGTTCGCAATGATTTCGCGCTAATTGTATCGGTTTACGCATTTATTTGTTACAATTCCGGTTTGCTAGACGAGCGACGCGCAATATCGTAGTCCAAAAATCATGGATTACGAAAATTGCACGGTTCCATCGATCACGAATGCGATGCAGAAACCGAAGAATATGAAAGATTCGAAATTGTGGAAGAACGAAAGGAGAAAGAGAAAAATAAGAATATATAAATTTTATGATTCCGCCGTCTCCTTCGATGAATTTTATAATCCAAAAGTTATAAAGTAGGAGACTCCACAGTTCCAATCGAGTCTCTGCTTGTAGAAGAACTTATTATTCAAAAATCATGGCGCGTAGATTTCCGCGGCTCCATTGTCCTCTCTGTACCTAATTTCGTACGTACTTCAGAATTCACTGAATGTACAATTCTGCTATATTACTTTGCGGACATTGTAAAATCCGATGTCACTTCCTCGTGTGCAACGAATTGAACGTACGATCCAAGACGAATTCCAAGCCAATAATAACAACTAATAAAGTCTGAAATAGCTGGAACTGTGTTTTACAAATTCAAAAACCATCATCCAGATCGTTCATTGATAATATGGCACGTGTCTCGTTTTATGCCTTCGATGCGACGCGAGACAGCCTTTACGTTTCCAGTTCATGAAATACAACCTTTCACGGGATTTTGTTATTTCGAAGAGCGTTTTATGGTTCTACGATGGTCGTAAACAGATTCTACGACTCGAAAATAACTCCTACTGAATTCTACAACCACGATGCTCCTGCGTCTTCTTTTGAGACTTCGATCTCCTCAAAGCTTCTATTTATTTCATCTGCAATATTTTTATTAAACGTCAATATAAGCGAAGAATTGCCAAAGATCTAATTTTAATTCCATCTGTTGCATGCTTCCTCCTGTTGCTTTCCTTCCATCTTTTCTTGCATTCGTCCTCGGTATAGTGATTCCGTGTGAAAATTCGCCAACCTTATCTGAGCGATTCCTCGTCGTCGGAGCTTCGACTATCGAAGGAGAAGACTTTAAGGACCGTATCTTGGCAACCATGAACGAGAATCAATTAAAGTTAAAACGCGAAGCACCGTTGCCAGAAATAGCGTAATAGCAGTCAATCATCGAGAATCATCACGAAGCCATGTGCGGAATAAATGCTTATGAATACACCGGTAAAACTCTATCAGTATATTTTTATCGACCAGTCTATTTCTTTGGCCACTTTATAGCGGCCGAAATAAAATCTTTTATACGCTTCTCGCGATAATAAACGTATCTCGAAATCGACCAAGGCGTATGAAATATATGTTACAGAGGAGCATTTTGGATAATTAGTGTCATTCGTCGTCCGGTAATTCTTCGAAATTATCGCATTCGTGATAAGGTAATTTCAGCTTGCAATCGTGCAAACGAGAGCCAGCAATGCGAGCTTTAATTAATAAGCTAGAGAAATGCTTTCGGAACGACAGTAGGTGCAAATTGGAGCCCAGGTGTACTGGCGTTAAACTCTGATGGAGATTTTTGGGGTAGTTCTATGTGCATGAATATGAGAATTATATTTCAACAGATATTAAAACATGGACAGTGGCTGAATATTTGGTTTAGGTTTTT
The DNA here is from genome assembly GCF_041682495.2 of Bombus fervidus. NCBI lineage: Eukaryota > Metazoa > Arthropoda > Insecta > Hymenoptera > Apidae > Bombus > Bombus fervidus. The sequence continues at coordinate 8,383,235 of NC_091530.1, read as the reverse complement.
AGCTTTCTATTACAAAGTAACGGAAGGAGTGAATTTTTGGGATAAGATGTGAAACGTTAAAAATGCAATATCTGTTACTACTATTTTCTCGTTTATTAAAGTAATATTAAACTAATACGAGATAACATTTGGAACTGCATTTTGGATTTTGTAACTGCAAAAACAGATTGTATTTCGATGCAATCTTTCATGTACGAAATAATAGGAGTAGATTTTTTAAACATTTCCATGAATTTTTCAAGAGCACGATGATCGCGCTTGCCTCGTAACACGCTGCGGTTGTGCACGTATCACTATCCATCAGAGTGTTTCTGGTTTAATGAAGAATCACGTTCGAATATTCTCTCTGATAGCGACATTTCTGACAACGTTCGCAGACTGCTAAGTGAGCTGACCATACTTCGTCGATGTCGTAATTAATGGAACACACAGAGGATCGGTAAATCTCATTAAATGCATCGACGTTCAGCAGTATCGTTCGTCGTTCGACTGAGACGGCATCGGATTTCTCGAACGAGAGAGATTCCACTTTTAGGGAAATTGTTTGCTAGAAAAGATCCGCGTTGCTAATTAAATCCGTCATTTCGTTTATTAAGCACGAATTCTGAATAACCGTGGCGACATTGCCTACATCTTGTTAACGAGTTAAACGAAGAATTAAAGAATTAAACGAAGGAATTTATTTTTCCAACTTTCACGCACGATATGTCCTCGATGAGATATTTAATTTTGTAAGAAAACACGATCGTTAAACGTTCGTAAGATTATGTTAGCGTGACCAAAGTGGACGTAATATTCTTAAGTGCCGTTTTATGGAACGTAAACGAAAAAGAATAAAAGAAACGCATGTAAGATGCAAATACGCCGGAACTGATAATAAAAACTGATATTCATATTTACTTAAACTCGTGGCTAGGGATCGTGAACAAGGACGTGGTTATTCGTTAACGTTTTATTTCGCGATACTTCGTCATGTTGTTGATTCAAACGCGAAAAGTTTCACTTTTTTCGGTGCATTTAGATACATAGATATATCAAACTATAAAATTATAAAACTTGTATTCATTTTTATATTGAGAAGATTCATTGCCATTTGGAAAATTCTAATATCTTTTATTCCTATAATGCATAGTTTATTATCAGATAATATAACAACTATTCTGATTTATTTACTCAATGATAAGTTGTCTCAATGATTTTTTACCGAATAAAATAAACGTGCAAAGTTTTTACAATTCCACTGAAATATTTATTTGCGTCATTATTCTCAAACTTTTATAGTTTTAGGCGACTGAATTTCACACACGTTCAGTGACATCATAAATCAAGAAATATCACGACGTTCACGATCGCCAAACAGATTTATAGTGACCTATTTGAATTTCATGCGAATGTACACTGAATACAATGTTCTTCTGAATACAGTATTTAATATATTTTAAAGCTCAACTCTTTGAAAATTGTATTTATTATACAATTATTTATTGTATTATATTTTTATCATATTGTTATATTATTATACACTTATTTCGCTTCGCGATCCTGTTAACCAAGAATATTATTATTTAAAAATCAATTTCGCATTGTTTTATCGATTTCCGTCAGTATCTGAAAAGTGCTATTTTTCTTTTTTCCATTGCGAACAAGTGCATTTTCATTAAATCGTTTTCATCGAAGAATCGCATCGAATTAAAATGTTTGCGAGCATTTTGAAAATAAATGAAACATATTTATATCTCTCGGAACGTTCGTAATAAATCGCTTTTATACGAACTAATAGAAGGATTCCGAAGAAACGTGAAATATGTGTAAATCGATCACCTAATATTAGAAGGCGTTTTGTTAAATTTTCGCTTTCTATTTCGAAAAAATATTAGTCACTTTCAAATCTGAGTTTACCTTGAAATTTATAAATGGAAAGAGACTGGAATATATTAAGAGAATGACAAGTCTTAACAAAAGACACCGGTGTTTTCTATTTCGAACAGATTCATTTCTCACACAGATTATTCAAAAAATAACCACGAACCGTTTCTGTGCTTTGTATAAAGAGAATTGCGTCTTTTTATACTTACGTAAATCAATTTTTCAACTTTCAAAAAGATTAACCAGGCTAGAATAATACAAACTCGAATAGTCAAAGTCACGTTACCATTAACGATGTAATTTCTGCAATTTATTTTTCTAGTCTATCCTTCGTTCAGTTTATCTTTATTTTATTTTCCTGCCGTTCTTCTTTATATTTCGATCGCTAATCTTGCAACAAATATTTCTCTTAAAAGAATAACGAAATATATCAAACATCTGCACCATGATACTTCTACTTCTACTCCAAATTCTAATACGAGTGCATCCAAAGTTTACGTAAAATTATTCTTATAAACTCAATATTATTTCGACCGAAGAATTAAAAGTATACTTTACAGTGATATTAAAAATGTACGTGGGTGTAATATTAAAAATACACATAACAAATGAAAAATATATACTAAAATCAAAATTACTATCCTCCGACTCTTTTATCGTGCTGCGTTAATGTTTCGCCTTAAATATCATCTACGCAATGATATCATTATTCCTCTTTCAAATTGAAAAACAACTACGCTCAAATTCTTATAGCGTGATTGATAGATTTTGCATTGATTTAACAGCCACTGGCAATTCACGGTCTAATTAGTTAATGATCGCGGTGAGCACATTCTGCTCCTACGTTGTCTCTATACTATTATTATAATTACTATTTTGAATTTCTTATAATACTTAACGATGCTTAACACTTTGACTGCCACGGTGGTCATCGATGACCGGAGCGCTTGAACTTCTTACAATTGTAAAAATTGTATGAAAATTGACAGTTAGGGCATTTTGAATGTAACCGATAAATAGAAGATACTTTGAAATAAAAAGTGCTCCATTGAACGATTAAACATTTTTATTAGAACATCGATAAAAAAAAATGAAAACAAATCTTGCATCTAATGGTGCACTGTGTTTGCATCCATATCTTTGAGGGATAATCTACAAATATTATTATAAACACAACTTAGAAAATAATCATAAATGCTGCTTTATAATCATATAATTGAAGTTAGAAGTGTGCACATACCTTATTATTATATATAGAATGAGCAAATACCGTTTACTAATATCTTCTACACGTTTCAACGATATATTCTGCACCTTTTGCTTACTACGAAATAACGAATGCGAATGGTTTGTCGAAATAAACGAAGTCTTGTTATAATATGTCGTTATCAACTGTTACCAAGGCGCCACGGTGGTCACCCGTGACCACCAATAAGATAAACGGTCCATTGAGGAAGAATGTTGTCTTACATCATCAATTTATTATTATTTTGCCATTATATGCTATAAATAATAAAAATACTCCCGTAGCGTCCTGAGCGAAACATGTGATTTCGGCGTAGCAGTCAAAGTGTTAACAACAATCGAGTGACTCAAATTTGATCGAATAGCAAATTGTTGCGTTGTAATGTATAATATAATAACATAGATTCGTCCTGTATCTACATTTATTATATAAATTGAGAAAACGAAACAAAAATCATATTACAACCTAATATTTTCTCATATACCATTCATTTCAATTTCTTTTGAAATACATACGAATTTCATACTATTCGATCATAACGTAAATTTATCTTGTTCTCATATTTACTTTTCTATCTGTGTGTGTGTGTTTATATGACTACGTAATGCATGTATACAGGACGACTCTATGTTACAACGTAGTAATCTTCTGGGAGCACGACGATAATAGATGTAAGGATTTCGTCAAAAAGTCTACTCACCTCAGTTTGCATATCCATATTAACCATTTTTAATGAAGCAGAACACGTAACGTCTTCGAATTGTGGCGGTCTCTGTAACAAACAGAGATGAAAATACATATTGAAACGAAAAATTGGAAATTATTTGTACGTTGTATCGTCGAGAAGGTTCACAAACGAATTTAGGAAATATTTCAAACTAACGTATCTTTACAGAGCTCGCGCTTTATCAAGTAATACGTGCATCATTTTTCTCGGAAATTTTTATTGCTTATTACGTAGCTTCATGACCGCTTTTTCGAAAAACTTGTTTCTTTCGCTATTTGATACGTTGAAGGAATTTTTGCAAGCTTTCAAAGTACTCACTTTCTCGTTATAAAAAGATTTCGTAAAAGCCAAGATAAATAATAGTTGGGCTATTATTCTGTAGCCCAACGTTCTTTATCCGCTTTTCATCAAAATATAACGTTTTTCTTGGAAACTGGCACCAATGCCGATTTTTTTCTCTGGTTTGTGCGTTTAACATTCAACGGTACTCAGCAGCTGCCAAAGAAAAAAGAGGTATTTTGCAAAAGTTTATGAAAATTTACGAATCCTCTTCTAGTCTCATCAAACACGAAACATATGGAATGTATTAACTGACAAAGATGTTACGTACTTTTCGAACAATCCAATGTATTAAAAATTATTTCGTTCTATAGTAATCAGCTGTGTTTACTATCATTGAAGAAACATGTATAAATATATATTATAAATAAATGAATAAATAACACGGTACTAAAGAAAGGTGATTACTATACTGACCATAAAAACCAAAATGTCTATAGGTCGAAAGTAAAACTAAATAAATCAACCATCTTCTTTATTTTTATTATAATTGCAAATTCCACATACTTAATATTTATGGAACACATCTATATATATTCAGTTATGCATAGTCTGAACGAACCAAAAATTGCCACGAATACAAGCAACGACGAATCTACTGAAAGAGATTAAGAAAGAGGCAATCCCTCCCCAGCGTCTCTCCCTCGACTTCCTCCATAAATTTAATGAATATGAAATGTTTACATGATTCTGTTTAACTTTAAACTGTTTACACTTCAATTATCGTCGTTACGTTCTATCAACGTAATTAAACTCGGATATCTCGCGCAAACGGATAGTAAATTACAGGGAATTTCCTCGATAAATCTGCTGATGCTTTTTACACTTCCGAGAGCTTGCTCGATAGCAAATTGTTTACACTTCGATTATTAATATCGTCATTACGTTCTATTAACATCGATAAGCTCGAAAATCTTACGCAAACGGAAGAAAAGTCAACTCCAAACTTTCGTTCGATATCGACAGCAAAGGATCCAGGAGAAGGGGTGGTGGCGGGGGGTGGTGGCAGGGGGTGTTGGCGGGGGTGGGGAGAGCGAATGAAAGAATCTTCTATTTAAAAAATTGCGAATAAAGCTAAACTTTAATAGAAATACAGATAATGGACAATAGACGATCCGTAAAGAAATTGCGCGTATGATGTCGTACGTACTCGAGCAAAGGGTTGGGAACTTTGCCAGAATTTAAAGAAACGTGGAAAATGACAAATTTTGCTTAAGGCGAGACGCTACAAGAGACGTTCCGATAAATTAAGATGCGAATCCATAAAATACGCGAGGAGAGGAAATGTTCGCTAAGAAGATTTGTCGAAGGAATTTTCAGAAATGAATTACGTTACGCTACCTTCATCTGGCGATTTATCTTCAGATATTCGATATTTCTTTAAATTCCATCTCGAGCTATAAAAAGAAATCCAATCTCTGCCACTCTTCGTATTATGTTTTTCACCTTTATTCTTTGTCACTATTTCCGCGAGCCCGAGTTCCATCGATATATATCGAAGATTGAGTAGAAAAATTCGATAATCCAAAATCCAGTTTCTCTGCAATTTTTCTGCAATATGTTTTGAACGATACAAGAAAATAAACAGTAATAAAAGAAAGAAAAAAGAAAAGAAACGACAGTCGATAGAACAGATACGAATTACTATCTGAATAAGGTTTCGTTTTCTTCCACACTGTGAGAAGTGCTCGTACGCTATTAACGCAATAGCTTACAATATCGGGGCAATTGTTTTGATACAGATAAAAATGCAAATTCATCGATACTACGATGATAATAATTGCTCGATGGAAACTTTGACCAGAATTCGAAGGTTTATTTATTTAAAATTAAAAAATATCATGCCGTATTCTGTTTAATTAACTTATCAAAGATGAAACAGTGGAAAAATATGCAACAACTGTGTAAACTCAAAATTATTCAGCGACATAAATAGAGTCATTAAGATAAAAAGTATGTTAGAGTAATAGACAGTTTACAGAAACCAACTATGCAAACGAGAAACATTTGTACGCTTTAAAAAAAAATAGTTTTCATCATAGTACTATAAATAAAATTACAAATCCACGTGCTAGAAAGAATTGTGAGAAAAAAGATACCGAGAGAATCTCCGGAATCTCCTTACGATCGTCACGTTCAAAGACAAAATTCAACGACGTAAATTCACTGAAAAATATTCCAAATAAAACGTTAACGAGTGTCAACTACCTTGAGAATCGTCAGAGGCGATTGAAAGAATTGTACATATTTTTCTTTGTCGCTCGTAGTAATTCATTTTGTTTTCAACTTTTACGAAATTACATGCTATATCGAAATCAAATTGTGGCAGATTATTTTATGTGAAAAACAAACAAGTGTCTAGATCTCAGCTGTGTTATTCCTGGAAGGACTAGGGTAAGCAATTCTTTTCCAGCTCAACCGCGTCTTTCAAGACAGCAAGCAAATCTATCGAAGACTATCACGAACACGGTTTAATCCCAAATATTCTCCACAAAGACTAGTAGTCACGTTTCAAGCAACATCGTTTCCACGAACACTGCGCGATCTTCGATTTAACCTAGGAACAACATCGGTAGAAGCGTCTGGATGTCTGCCAGCTTCCGACGAGTTAACCACCGACCGCAACTTTCTAGTACCAGTCCGCGTCATTCGTCACTATGACGTAACTAACACATATTACCAACGATTAAATACTTTTTTAAACGTACATTCAAAACGACCATATGTTACGTAATTTTACCACGTTAAGCCTTTCATCGATACGGGTACAGCGAAGTATGCTAAAACGATCTTGGTTAACTTCAAATGTCCTTATTTGTTACAACAGCAGCCTGTTCTATCATACACCGAGATACATAGATACATTTTCAGCCATAAGTACTGCGAGACAACAGCCGGTATTTGATACGAATTAAACGCATTCCACTGCTTGCATTTTCCAGTTATTTCTCACAAATTTGTTATTTCGTTCGCATCGCGTACGCCCTTTGTAATATAAAATACTAAATAAAGAAAAGCGTTCGAGCTTTGTCTAATAAAAATGTAACGAGTTGGCGTAGAAAATTTCAATGAAAGATAAAAGAACACAAGCGTACAAATGATATTAAATTACTTTATATAATTTTTACACATTGTGGTCTCACATTTATACTCTTTTACACATCCAGGTCTCGGTCAATTAGCTTTTCTATTATATTTTACTGGCTCGTAACTAATGCTGTAAAGCAAAGTAATTGAAAAGGACGCGTTTAACTGAGATTTCCGAGATTATTAAAAAATGAATTGTTAAGGTTATTTGATGTATGTGGAATCAAAGAAACGCGTGGGTAAATTGTAAGGTATTGTAAGTATATATATATATTGTGAACATTAAAGTACAAAGTGCAAAGTACAAAGTATGGAATACAATGTAAGCTAGTCCAGATCCGCACGCTAGTGTAACATCAACTACACCTCGATCTACATCAAAGACCGGGCCGCGCTTCGGAACCGCTGATGATAGAAATAAAGATGCGGCCGCACTCGGCGACAGTGTATGTCGGCGAGGCGAAGTGCTCAATGAACCTTCAATATCCCAACAGTCCTTTTGCCGAATATTCGAGAACGGCTAACAAACGCGTGGATAGTGGGGATATTGAGGGATGACAAAGAAAGAAACAAATCAGTTTTTAAAGGCGGAATTGTAAGAGCTTCAGTCTTAAAAAGTCGCTCCTAGAGTTCGGAAGTCAAGTGTAAATCAAGTGTGAAGAAATAAATTCTGTCTTTTTTTTTATGTTTTTTTATTATTTTTTGTGTTTTTATATTATTTTACGTGACATTTTGGCGATCCTGCCAGGATCCATCAGCTTCAAGTAAACGAAACTACGCATTTCGGGCTACGGTCAACCTTGAAGATTGAGGATCAACGAACCACTCCAACAGAGGAAACACTTTTGACGTTTTGACAAAGGAACACCGCAACGGAACCTTTCCTACGGGTTAAACGATCAAGGTGAGGAAACTCTGCATTCTTTTACCAAATATAGAACGAGAAGAGACATTCAAGCACAAATAATACAATCAGTATAATAATGGCAACGTCACGAAAGGATAAAATCGAGACTGTTAACGCCGCTTCAGCTAGTAGTGGGATAGACCCAACAGTTAGGGCTATATTAGATGCAATACAGAAACAAAATGAAACTTTCACTCAACAAATCAATACACTCACACTACGTATTGACGAAACTCAACGCGCAGCAAACGAAGAGAACAAAAAACTCGCAGCAGAGATCGCATTAGTAGGAAAGAGTTTAACAAAAATACGTATGGGAGATGTATCAGAAGCCAATTCGCTAATGACCGCAGACGAAACAACCCACACTGCTAAAGACCAATCACCCCTTCGAGGACCTCCTCAGATGCCACCTCAGCTATCCGACGACAGAGCTTTTACTCGACGTTTTACACAACCAGAGCTTAAAGCTAAAGACGCATTAAAGTGCATCCCACAACTTAACGGCGAAGACGATATAGGAGTAGAAGAATTTATTAAGGAAGTTAGAGAGATGAGGGTAATGTGTACTGAACAACATTTATTATTAAAAATGATTAAGATAGAGAAAATTTCGGGAAAAGCAGCTACGGCAATACGTAACGTACACATATCAGAATACGCACATTTATACCAAGCATTACGACAGAACGTAGCAACTCAAGCTTCGGTTCGGGAACACCAAGACCAATTACGAGAGGTTAGACAAGGATTTAACGAAAGCGTACAAAGCTATATTATTCGTTTTAGAAAATCTTTTAACAAATTACAGTATAGTATTACCAATGAATACCCGGACGAAATAACCAGACGTGCCATGAGCGACAGAATTTTAAAAGATTCGGTAACAGATTTCATTCGAGGATTAAAAACAGAAATAGGACAAGTTCTACTTGCCAATCCGCCGTACAACGTTATCGAAGCCGAGAAACGCGCCGCCGACATTGAAAGATATTTTCGTGAAGACAGAACGCGCAAGCAACAGACTGCTCGTCTCAATAATGGACCACAGTATAAACCACGACCAATAACGAACTCTACGTCCACACCTCTCAAAGCGATTGAATATACCCCCGCACAGCGACCAAGAACTGCGTTTCAACAAATCGAACGCTCACCATTAGCAGAACGAGCCCAACTACGATGCTTCAAATGTAAACGCCTTGGACACACGTCAAACCAATGTTCAAATTTTCGAACACCAGGGCCTACAACAACGAGCACCTCCAATCAACAACATCGAAATGGAAATAAAAGAATTAGAATCAACGCAACTACAGGAGAACTCCCAACAGTGCTCCTTGGACCAGTTGGAGAACCAAAACGGAGACTTCTTGTCGACACAGGAGCAGGAATTAACCTACTTAAGCGAAAATGGGTATCAAGAACAGAACCAACACCTATAACGAAATTCGCGATGGGACATTCTAAATTCAAAACTTCAGAACGCGTTATTATAAATCTGTTTGGCAAAAAGGTATACTTCCATGTAGTGGATAATGATTTTCCACTAATAGAAGATGGGATATTAGGTTTACCCGCGTTACAACAATTCAAATTCGAACTTTCTAATGATAAGTTAAAACTAGACAATAATATTATTTTGTTACAACAGGATACGACCATATTACCTGGGCAAACCATATCAAAAACAGTGTACCTAGAAGGAAAACCAACTTCAGTATGCTTTATCAATGGTGGTGAGTCAAACCTAAAAATCACTAACGCTATCGAAAATTCTAACACCTACGATCAAATTTCTACATTCAGAGATTTAGTTAGACTTTCGCACATAGAAAAAGCACTTAGAGAACCGATTGAAAAATTATTGCTTTACTATTTGGACGTCTTCAATCTCGAAACAGAACTCTTACCATGCACTTCACTTGCGAAACATACAATTACTCTAAAAGAAAACAAAGTCATAAACACTAAATCCTACCGACCTCCTGAATGCCACAAAACAGAAATCAAACGACAAACGGACGAAATGCTTAAGAAAAACATTATAGAACCTTCCGACTCCCCATATAACTCTCCAGTATGGGTTGTACCAAAGAAACCAGACGCCTCGGGAAAACAGAAATGGAGAATTGTAATTGACTTTCGAAAACTCAACGAACTTACAGACCAAGACGCATATCCACTACCAGATATAGACGACATACTATCACAGTTAGGAAACGCAAAATTCTTTTCCGCCTTAGACCTATCCTCAGGATTCCACCAAATTCCTATGGATCCAAAATCGAAGAAGTACACAGCATTTTCCACGCCACAAGGACATTACCATTATAACCGAATGCCGTTTGGACTCAAAAACGCGCCGGCGACATTTCAAAGAATGATGGACACTGCACTTCGTGGACTTATTAACAAACACTGCTTTGTATATTTGGACGATATTATCATTTTTGGTCAATCGATAGAAGAACACAACCAGAACTTAGCTATCGTATTACAAAGACTTAGAGAGTTAGGATTGAAAATACAACCAGATAAGTGCGAATTTTTGAAACCGGAATTAGAATATCTCGGACATATCGTAACAGCGGAAGGAGTAAAACCAAATCCAAAGAAGATAGAAGCAGTAAAAAACTTTAGACAACCCAAAAACCCAACAGAAGTAAAATCTTTCCTCGGACTGGCAGGTTATTACAGAAAATTTATCCGCAACTTTTCAAAACTAGCAAAACCACTTACCGAACTCACTAAGAAAGACACGCCATTCCATTGGACTGACAAAACTCAAGACGCATTTGATACTCTGAAACAAAAGTTATGTGACTCTCCCGTGTTAAAATATCCAGATTATAGTAAACCATTCACACTAACCACTGACGCGAGTAACGAAGGAATAGGAGCCATTCTATCCCAAGACGGACATCCATGCAGTTATATATCGCGAACTTTAAATCCACCTGAACGTAATTACTCTACAACCGAGAAAGAATTATTAGCAATAGTATGGGCAGTTAAACGCCTCCGACAATATCTACTTGGACGACGATTTACCATTAGAACAGACCACCAAGCTCTTAAATGGCTTCAAAATTGTAAAGACCCTTCATCGAGACTTATGCGATGGAGGCTGAAACTCGAGGAATACGAATACGACATCGAATATACCAAAGGAAAAGACAACACTGCAGCTGACGCACTCAGTAGAATACATTGTGCAACCAACGAACCGGTTACACTTACGAACGAAGAACTTAACGCAGAACTTGACTCCGAATACGATATTCTATTTGAGTATGGACTATGGATCGGATCTAGCGAGAAACCAAAGTACTTAAAAATCTGTCCTAACGACAAAAGTTTCTACCAACTGAAGAAAACACAACTTGGAGACTATGAACCTCGAACATGGCTCAACAAGATAGGAAATATCCTTCAAAGGAATAGAAAAATAGGTTTTGGAGATTACGACTTCACAGAAACCGAGAAGAATGAAATCAAGAGAATGATTCTATTCCACAACAGCATCGATGAAAATAAAAAATTTACACTAGCATGGGAGCCAATTCAGGAATTTACTGAAGAACAAATCGAGGAAATTCTGCAAGAGAACCACGATTTAATGGGGCATCCTGGAATACAAAAAACATATGATAGGATAAGAGAAAGATACAAAATTCCGAATCTTATGGAAAAAATTCAAGAACGCATCAAGACCTGTGATACCTGTCAAACCGCAAAGATGACTAGGATTCGACCCAAAGAAGAACCATGCATACCCGACACACCGTTGGAACCAAATGACAAGATAGCAATGGATATATTAGGACCGTTGAAGAAAACGAAACAAGGCAATTCCTTTATACTTTCCATTCATGACGAACTCACGAAATACCTTATCCTTGTTCCTATAAAAAACCAACAAACAGAAACTATTTGGAATTCTTTGCTAAATCATTATATATACATATTTTCAGCACCTAAGAAAATACTGACAGATAGAGGACAAAATTTTATTAGTAGTTTAATGCAAAAATACGAAGAAGCTTTCAAAATAAAACATATTAAAACTACTAGTTTCCACCCTCAAAGTAATGGATCATTAGAACGAACTCACGCCGTAATAGCAGACATGTTAAAAAGTGTTCAAAAGGACTCGGAGAAAGAATGGGACGAACATTTAAACTTCATATGCTTGGCTTACAATACTATGATACACGACTCGACCGGTTATACACCTTTTGAATTAACATTCGGACATAAAGCAAATTTACCCTCGACAATTTCACGAAATCCACAACGCAGTTACGCGGACGAAGTAGCATTCAGAAAACGGGAATGGGATTCTAGACTTTCAAAAGCTCGCGACCAATTGATTAAGAGTAAACAAAGGTACCAAAGAGATCAAAGACGACGAATAATAAAACCACAGTCCATATTTAAAGAAGGTGATAGAGTTTTAATACATAATGATCATAAAGAACATAAATTAGATATAGAATGGTTAGGACCCTACACCATTGAAAAAGTTAAAACACCTTACTATGAAATTTTGATAGAAGGTAATATTAAGAAAATCAATGGAAACCGTTTAAAACCTTATTTTCCAGGACGATCTTCATAACTGTAGTATATTTAGCCAACACGCAAACAGAAATTCTACCGTTAAAACAAAAAAAAAAAAAAAAAAAAAAAATACTTAACGACATATATTTATATAGCGATACCAGAAAAGCCAATTGACCTGGAAATGATCTGCAGAAGTACTAAGATTTTGGAGGACCAAAATCAATCTAAGGAGGGGGGTATGTAACATCAACTACACCTCGATCTACATCAAAGACCGGGCCGCGCTTCGGAACCGCTGATGATAGAAATAAAGATGCGGCCGCACTCGGCGACAGTGTATGTCGGCGAGGCGAAGTGCTCAATGAACCCTCAATATCCCAACGGTCCTTTTGCCGAATATTCGAGAACGGCTAACAAACGCGTGGATAGTGGGGATATTGAGGGATGACAAAGAAAGAAACAAATCAGTTTTTAAAGGCGGAATTGTAAGAGCTTCAGTCTTAAAAAGTCGCTCCTAGAGTTCGGAAGTCAAGTGTAAATCAAGTGTGAAGAAATAAATTCTGTCTTTTTTTTTATGTTTTTTTATTATTTTTTGTGTTTTTATATTATTTTACGTGACACTAGCAATGTTACCCTGAGACTAAAAAAACCCCGAAGCCAACGTCGCACATGTACCGCTTATGGTTTGTCATCGACGCATTCTTTTGTCTATGCGCTATCGATGGCCTCAGCGCTTGAGAAAACCGAAGACCAGATGTAGAGTTTTCTTAGAAGTGGCGATCATTTCAACATGAATAAATACATGATTAGACTGAAGGATCAAATTTGCAAAGGATAAGAAAGTTCTGGCTACAACTGAGAAACTTAGCTTTTAAACCATCATTTTTATTCGTCGCTATAGGTTTTATCATCCGTCTTTATCATAGTATTCTGATTTTAATCGTAAAAATTATTCGGCACAGCATTCGTTTATTGTACACGCCCCATTCACGTTTCACGAATCTAATCCTTGACATCGTTTCTAGAAGTCCAACTATCGACAAATTGGACAGAATGTAACACGATGTTTTCTCATCGCGTTTAAAAGCTGTGGACGTTCTTTCCGTTTAACTGGACGTGTATTTTCTCGAGTTAAGTTCGATGGGCGAAAGAACATATCAGCAACATGTTGAATGATAAAGCAAAATTACAAGCGTTGTAAACAATATTGCGATAAGGAGAAGCGATGAAGGGAGGTTCCGTGAAAAAAAGCTCGCGGGTGTAGTTCATCAATAAACGTCCGGAGTATGTATGTTAAAATAGATTTATAGCAACAGCTGCGCCAAGAAGTTGAACCGATACGAAAACCTTCGAGTTTACGGAGTTTCTGGTCAGCGATTTGTGGTTCTTTGCCGAAAATTAATTTACTTCGCCTGGATTTAATGGTCTAATTATACCCATGGATTTATTTGTCGAGGGGATTATATTTTACAAGTATACTTTTACAGATATAACATTCGCATCCAATTTCGAAAATGAGGAAAATGATATTGCTACGCGTGGGAATATACGTGTTTGTTAAATTGAAAAATAGTTATACGTATTTCCTTCGGAGTAAGTGTAAAAGTTAATTCTCTGAAAGTTTAAAAAAATTCAGTCGTAATAGGTTTCATTTAAATTTAATTATAATTTTATTCGTTCACCGATATAGGTCATTCTTGATTTAAAGATATATTATTATCTCCAAGTTTAAGGCAATTTGGTCATAATGATTTTCACAGAATCAGTTACATTGAAATAAAAGATCGAAAGTGGGAAAATTAAGATAACGATTTAATGTTTCATGGAACGATATTTCGAGCTTCCATTAATGTAAAAATCTAGGCGAAACACAGTTTGCAGCAGTCAAGGAAGTTTACGATAAATTATGCCATGCCTAAAAGCTTGTACGTAAATTCGCGATAAATCAGCCAATGGGGTTACTACATGGGGTTAAAGTTTTCCTACTTTCTTGAAACCACGGAAAAGATTTGAATAACTGAATAACTAAAAAAAGGGGGGGGGGAACAATGAGAAATATGCGTTTATCGAAGGTTTATAAGGCAAAAGTAAAACTGAATCTTTAGAACAGGTTATCTACCTAGCAATGTACGGAGAAAAAATTATAAATTTGTTTGGAATGAAAGCATATTAAAATTGAAAACCCCATAAAAATAAATAAAGAAGAACGAAAGGAGACAAATTCGCAAACTGAATTGACCTACGTCCTACAAAATTTTTATCTCGCGATAGTATTTCAATTTATAGGATCGTAGTTACAGCGAAAGCTGTTCTCCGCAGCTGCGTCTAAATGATTTTCGTCTGTGTGCAAATTCTATGAACGAAAATCGTTTGACACCGAACGAAGCTATCGTTTTGTTAAAAAGCAGTGAGATTTAGCAGACTTCGTGCTGGTGACTTTAATGTAGTTCTTTTTTTTTTTTTTTTTCGACTCTAAATAAATCTCGTCAAGTCCAGAAACACCGAGAGAAATTGCGGTTCCAGAAGTAATTGCAAGGCCGTTTAAACGCGTCATTGTTTTCTTATACGATTTCTTTGGACTAAACCGACTTTACCTCGAGTCACAAATAAAAATCCTAAAAGAAGAATTTCCTCCGATACAACTAAACTTATATCGCGTTTCCTCCACTGTAATAAAATAAACGTTTCAATGTCACCATTGATTTTATTACAAACTCGATAATCGAAGAACGCGTCGAATACGTATAACCAATTACAGAAAAGTGTAATTTCTTACGTAATTCGAAAACACTATAATTTCCTTGAGTAATATATCCTATAATTAATATCGTCAATTAAATATTCATCAATTCCATTTTATATGTATGATACTTGTATCGTAATCCTATCGATTAATATCCCCACAAAATTGCTAATTTCAAACAACCCTATTTAAATACCAATTAACCGGTCTGCTCATTAACGAGACAGAGTCACTCGAATCTGTCGTTCATTCTAATTACGCGACAACTCCACCAGCGACGTTTTACCTTAAACGCAGACGAGCGGCATTTTTCTGCGCAATATCTCTGCCATCGTATACCTGTTTTTTCTTTCTTCTTATTAGGAAAACAAAGAAACACGTATAGTCGCAGAGGGATCCGCTGATATACATACAACCTTGCACCTTTCAAGCTTATTTTTCTCGAAAACGAAGCTTCGAACGGAAAAAGTTATTCTCTTTCTCCACTTATCTTTCTATGTGCAATTAACACTCGACCGCTTGTATCGTGACTTTGGAGACACCCTATATATACAACAACAGTATACCACCCCTGGACAAGTAACGCAACTTTGCCACTCGTTTCGGTTAATAAACTAAATGTTTGGTCCATGAGTAGTATTTAACACTAATATTTACGTTCTAGTAACAGTTCCAATGCGCAGTTAACGTGCCATTTTGATACTAATACGACTTTGATCCGTTAAGATCGAACATCATCGATTAAGAATGAAAATGAAAGGTCGCGACAATTGCAATCAGTTTTTTTCGTTGAATGTTGACCAAAAATGGTGTATTATTGAAAGTAAAATACTAAATAAAATGGAATCGAGTTAGAACGCGGAAAACTTTTTTTGGAAACAAATTGGTTTCGGCGGGGAGATGCTTTTTTTATTTTCACTGCCGAAATCGGCTAGATTGACACTCTTCTTCTTTAAAATTTGATACAGAATAAATTGGGATTTTTTTAAGCGTCGGTCGGGACGACTGGAAACTCTTTCCCAGAAATCAGATTAACGTAAAACAGGAGTTATTTTTAAAAATAAGTTTCAACTAAATTAAGGATGCTTTTTAGGAACTCTTTTTGATGAAAACGGGGATCTTTCGTTTAAACAGTTTAACTGATTTTTTTTCTTTTTTAGGAATCAGATTGGGCTGGCTAGAGAATATTTTTCTGAATTAAATTGCTATGAAACAGGACCTTTTTCAGGAATCGGATTAAACTAGATTAAAAATACTTTTAGCAATAATATTTGTTAAATTTGTTAAATGGCTTTTTTTCTAAAAATTAAACTGACTATAGATTTTTTTTTCGAAACAGCTTAGAAACAAAAATGTTTTGTAATCATCCATTTTTTTTCAAAAAAGGATACTTCTTTTGCCAAAAACGGTGGCTATCTTCTTCGTACATTATAATTCATTACAAAACATTGTAATATTCGCAAGCATCTAAATTCACATGTCATACGACGTGTGTCTTTAATTACTTTAGTTCGCTTAATTAGATCTATATACGTCTCTTCGAATTACAGGATTTAGAAGTTACGTCTAATCTCGCCACTTGACACGCTGCAGAGCAAACCTCCAGCAATACGCTAACGTTTAACGTGTTTACTTCAACGAAGTGACAAACAAGTGCTACAACCGTTTACAACTACGCGTTATATGCCATGTCTTGATGATTATCGAGGATGTCTGAAGCTTGTTCTGTCAAGCAACTAACTGTTTTTCCAGCCAACTAACGTTCGACTGAGAAGTTGATTGCTCCGTGAAATAAACCATTGAAACCTTGATTACTTCGATTGCCAACGATTTCCGATTGTCAAGACGATCGATATCTAACTGGTCATTAAGATGAAAAGTATTCTGCCCTCCCTTCGACTCGTTCGATTACGAGATTTCATTTCGTATCAACGGTATTAAGACACGTACCGATCTCGTACAAAAGGTGATAATCGAATCAAGCTACTAACAAGACGATTAATCGAATAGGAATTTACACGTATGCAAGAGTTGCAGAAAATGTAGTAAATTACGTGCTGGTTCTTACAATCTTGCAATGGATAATTTAGATACGAGAGAAAATTGAAATTCGATTTAAGGAATTATTTAGAAAAAGAACATTTTACGATTTTGTTCGTAGGTAAGTTTAAGCTATTTAACTAGTCACTGGCTGCATCGTGTCAGTTGCAAAGTACCAAAACATTATGCATAATTTATATTTAACGTTCCTCTGTCGGGAGAATTGAAACTAAGATTGAAGTTTAAATTAAACTTTGTTGCACGAGAACCATAAATCACGCAACGAGTCAGACTCTATATAAAAGATTTAAATAATCGATAATATACAAAGGAAAGTAAATTCGCTATATAAATTGATATCGTAAGAAAATTATAAAGTATAAATTGATATAATAAGAATGAATTTCCTAAAGATTCTTCAGGATTATACTATCGTAAGCGTGCCGATACTTACGAACAATAGTCTTAATGATTCCTGATATCAATCATTTCTGTGCTGAAAATATTACAGTCGATGTTTTTCGAAGAATTCCAATGAAAGCCTTAATGGAAATTTTAATGAGAATTTTGAAGTATTTCGAAGAATTTCAACGTCACAAATAACACTCAAAACGTGGAAAACAGTATCCAGCTTACAGAATGAGTCGTTATCTCGTGGTACGGTAAATTCAAGAGAAAAGATCAGTTAGGATATTGTCTTGCGTAATCGAAACCGAACATGCATCTAGTTAAAACGAATAATGACGCAATGTGCTCAAAATACGTGAACAATTGTATCAGTTCCGATGCAGCTGCCCACACATTACATCCTTTATCCACGTAAACCATGGACGTTCGCAATTGTTCGTTTATACAACGGGAATACTATGGTTTCCTTGAAAAAGCACCGAGCGTGCACCAACTCCTCGACCCGATAACTCGGCTCGGTTTTAATTCCTCCGTTTGCATCGTTATCGCGTGAATGATAAATGCGACGCGATGTTTCGTACATTTCAAGAAGGTGGTCGATTATCAGAATGTCAAGAAATCGTCGTAAAAAAGATGCGGAAGGAAAAACGAATTTTTGATGGAATTTCTAACGTCTGCCTTGTGATTTTCATAAAACTTTATATCAAATTGCCTTTCGTGTATTTCGATGTAAGTTGTATTTCGTATTGTTCGTGGAAACTGTTGTGAATTGTCGAAATATGGAGGAAGCAGCTCCAAAAACGGTTTACAACGAAAAGTCGATTTCTAAGATATAAATTATAGTCTACTTAATAATAATTTCTCTAGAATCGATATTTTGATATCTCGTCGAATTTCCTAAGTTCAGTATCCTGTTTTAAAAGTAACTCCGTTAAATGCTGGAGTTCACGGAGTTAAAAGTCTACGAAATTTCTAAAGTTTTGAATTATGAAGCTCGAAGTTAAGAGCTCGACCCAGTCTCAGTATTTGAAGTTCGTGGGAAGCGTTGGCTATATCGAGGCGGTCTTTCCTATCATTAGCTTCATCGTTCTCTTCGTTTATCTTTACATCTGTAATGAAACGCAATTTCATTTGAAGAGACACTTGAATCTTGATAAACGTGAAAAATAGAATCTCGAAGAACTTGTTAAAAATGTGTATAAGAACGAACCAAATACAGAACAAAAAACCAGAAACAAAATAGAGACTCGATATTCAAGATTCGATATATACGTATATACAAATAATAATTATAGGTAATAATAATTAGATTTTTATGCCAGATAAATATTAACAGTTCTCGATAATATTCTCATCCAGTTTAATGGCAACGTTATTGTAATAAAAATGCGATGTTGCGAAATAATAAAAAATACTACGAGATTGTTCGGAACGTCATCTTGATAAAGAACATCGATCACCCAACTTTGTATTACTAAAGTTTAATAGAATTCGAATTTAAATATTCATTTTTTTTTTTTCCTTGCAGCCCTCAAGAGAAAGTTCGAAGTTCAATTAAGCATACGGGATACGTTTTACATTTTATGTTCCTAAATAATATATCAATTTATATTATACGATGACTGTATGAAAAGTTCGTTAGCAGATAATAGGGTCAGATATCAATCTACGCGTTAGGTCAGCAACTTTGTAAAACGCTATTGTAATAAACGATATTGCAACGTCACTAATGATCTGTCGCAAAATTGAGTTCAAAGCGAGTAAATTTCTTGCACGATAAAAAAAATCTAATTACAAAGTATTCGTATACGAGCAAATCGTTATAATTACAGATACGTATCGGTGGAAGTGAATTGGCGAGAGAGCTCGATCGAAGGACAGGAATTAATTGATATCGTGGTTGGACAAAAATGATATTTAAGGGGCTGAACACGAAAAATTCCTAACGTAAATTGATTTGCGTCCACGAAACAATTTATGGCAGCGGATATCATCGATAACAAATATTTAATGGCCCTCGCTGTTCGTACGACGCGTACATCATTCACACGATGAAATCCGGATAATCACCGGTATACAGAATTTTTTATCCATTGAGTGGCTCGTTCGAACAATTTCCATAAATTTTATAATATCGAATTTTCTTCGTCTTTTCTTTTTTTAAATTCTTTACTCTGCATATATTACATTACAAATTTCGACCGAACGATTAACCGATCAAACGATCTTGAAATTGACTTGAATTATCCTTAGGACAACGTTCACATGGTCTTCCAGTGACTTTGAATGCACTTCGGTGACCTCAAATAACCTTGAGTGACCTCGCTTTCAAAGTAATAGTGCGTAATTCTTCGAATGGCATTGTGTAACTTCATGCGACTTTGGAATAACTTTTGCATAATAATAATAATTATAACTTTATTATAATTTCTAATTTATAATTAGAATAACTTGAAACGTTTATCTTGATTAGCTATAAATAGCTTACGAATTATATCCATGATCTATATTCCATGGTGCTTTTGTTATACGTATTAACAAAGGTGAATAGATTAGGTATAATAGCTTCCTAATTTAATTGATTTAAAATATTACATTTCGACGTAATTATAACGTTGAAAACGAACAGATAGAAATGTGGAAATCATAACAATTAATGGGAAATTTATCAGCGCATTTTATGTGGGTCATAATAAATTGAAACTCGTCACTCATTTACTAATCCATAACGCGAAATTGATTATTCTATTATTCACCGAAAAACATCTCATTTTAGACGCAAACAAATGGACATTAATCTTGCGAAAGGAGTGGATAGTATAATTTCATAATTATTGTGGAAATGGTGGTCGTTGCCTGACACGATGATGAGTAAATTAATTAACGAGTCCAGTAATTAGCCCCACTAAATTATGAAACTCCTATCAAATATCACACTCGCAGCTTAATTCATTCACCATATTCATCGTTTTAAACGACCGTGCATCTTGAATATGCATTGTTCTAATTTCCATGGTTAGCCTGTTTATGGAAATATACATACTGCTACAGTAACTTACTTTCAGTGTGAACTATCGAAATTAATAATTTCCAAGCTTCTTTAATTATTCAGCCACGCTAAATTCAATGCTATCGATTCGCCGAGAGAACTAAAATAATTCTTTCAATTCAGTTTTACGATTCTTACGATATAAATAGGAAGCTTATCATAGAAAATGTCACGCAAATGTATTTTTTACGAAAATCGGGCAATTTCAGAAGTCGATAAATAAGATTCGTATTTTTAGCAAGAAGATATTATTATAAAATTCCAAGCTTCAAAATCTATACATGTAGAAATGTATTTCAATGCTGCGAAGCATACGGATTTTTAAATTGAAGATTTTGTAACTTCTGTAACTGTTTTTTCGTCCAGTCGCGAGGAGACGCGATCGCGTTGAAGCGCGTCAACGGGAGTCGTAAATTCCCGTTACGATTATAACAATTGACACCGCGAACAGGTCGATCCCCTTATTTATGGTGGGATAATAGAGGTGTTTGTTGTGTAATAAAACTGTAATCAACAGTTTTATAAGATTTATATTTTCAACAATTTATTACACTTATTATTGCGCCGTGTCGGAAGATATATTTGATAATTGTATACTTACTAGTTGCTTCGTATAAGCAAAAAGTAGATTAAGTTAATGTCGCGTAGACCGTAGTGAGGCCTAAGTTTGCAGCAACGGTAGATGACTACGTCGAAATTGAAAGAACAGTAAATTTGACTGATCTAAATGTGTAGCAATAGTAGATGACTGCGCTGAGATGGAAAAAGCAGTAGATGACTGCTCTAAGGATAAGACGGTTGACTCGACTACACGAAGATTGGAAGAACAGTAGAAGACCCGTCTCGTACTATTAAGGAGGAAAGCTCGGTGTGGATGTGCCTTTTTGAACTAAGAATGCGGATTCGTTGTTCACACTTTTCGATAGAAAAGTGAGGGTAACGATCCGCGATGCCTATTGATTATAGCCAACGTTAATAAATAAAAATATGAGGAGAAAGTCTCCTGCGGATGTGGCTCATGGGTGTCCTTGTTCATGGGAAAAACCTGCTATTTCGCTAGAGAAACATCCGCTTTCTCCGTAATTTATAAAAGCGTGCAATAAACATAAGGACTGTTTTAAGGACCATCTATAAACCGAAAATACTTATATGAATAGAGATTAAGCTAGAAAAATTCGGTTTATGGTGGTTCCTTAGGTTTATCACGAGTCAGTGTAACGATGTATAGGCCTTGGCGGCCAGATCATGAAGGACCTCGCACGGACCATCTCACGCGACGTAACAGTAACTTTTAGGATACCCTCGACGTATCGTCAATATTTCGAAGCATATTGATCCATTTGAAGTTGAGAACCACGAAATATCGACGAACTGGGAAATAATTGACATTTTCGTAGCAAGATCGAGAAAAGATGCAAGTTTCGCGCGTGAGCACATCTTCCTCGGACCAAACAAAATTCCTTTACCGCAAAGAGACAAAAGGGAGAAATGGCAGATCGCGATAGAGCGAAACGAAGGAATTTAAACAGCGGTCTCGAGAAATTGTACGCCGCGGAATTCTAAAAATTACAAATTGAAATCGAAATTCTCTTGCAACGACGACAGACGAAATGAAATACGAAGGAAATATGAGAAGAGGAATTGCAGGTGTAAAATAAACATCACGCGCGATGAAATTTTCAGTTGGAAATCCCAGCGAATCTAGTCGACTGAGCGAATAAAATGAAATGAAACGGCTGATGAAACAAAATTACCGAATCATATCGAACACGTCGAATCGAAAGGAGCATCGTCGACTCGTGGATCACTGTTTTTCTATCAGCTGGATAAAACATACAGAACCGGCGTGTATTATTATTTCAGCCGCGGTCGAACGACGTCAACGATGTAATTCACGGATTTATCGCATCGTGAACAACCTCGAGATGCAGTTTGGCTCGTGACCACTGAATTCAACCGACCGGCTCTCGACGTTCGTTCAATCTCTTTGATAGTGAAACGTTTCACCTGTAATTTAATAACTGCACGTTTCCATAGTCGATTTAGTAAACTGTGTAAAATGCGTACAAAACGAATGACTTCGACAGGCAACTTTTCACGCAATATTTCATTGTTTAAATATTTCTTCGCGCTATAGGCATTTTAATCGTTAGCCAACGGTGTAATGATTTTTACACGTGAACACAGATGCAAATAAATATGCGGTTTAATGGAACAACACAGTTCTTATTTTTACTTGCAACCTACTGTTACGCTACGAAGACTGCAACACGATAAGTCACGTTTATCTACGTTCTGCCGGGAAAAAGGTTTAAGATTCGGTATGTTTCCATCAAAATTCCTGCTCGAAATTAAAATGTATGTAATATCTTGAAAAATATGGGATTCATATTCGAGGAAATTCGCTATAAGAGAAGCTCGTTTACACATGGTAAAATGTAAAACGTCAAGGAAATATTTTATTTCCGGCCATCTTACACGGTAGAACTCTCCTCGGGGATCGTTTAATATGACAAGTATTTTGAAATACTATAATACGACTCTACATTCTCCTCTTATTTTCGCTACCTTTAAAAGATAGTAGTTCTTTCTTATTTATATTCCACGTTGCAGTTATAATTAATCTAAACATAAGATACACTTACATCAAGTAGTATGTATAATATTAGATAAACAATATAGAAATAATAATCGAAGTGTCTTTAGTACATCCTTAAACTTTCACGTCGATATCTTGATTAATTTAAAAGATATCCAAACGAACATATTTTTAGAACATACCTCGACAAAATTATTATTAATCGCGTTAAAAACGTCGCAATTATCCGCCAGTGAAAGTGCGTTATTGGGCCATCTGAACCTTCTATTCCAATTATTTTCATTTCGTTCGAAATATTCCGTACTATAGTCCAGTGTTAACGAGATTCTGCATAGGGCGTAACATCGCAGGCTTAAAAAGAATAATATGTATCATTGTGTCAGCGTGACAGCGTGCTACGCAGGCAAAGAGTATAGGAAAAGACTCATCGTGGCCATTGTCTGATACAAACTACGTTCTCGTCGAGCTTAAAATCCCTGAGACATATTTCATCGTCGCCCTCTGGTTGCGCGCAAGTACGTGCATTCATTTTCCAGACATTTTCAATCTCGGTATATATATATTCCCGGCAAAACGAGACCCGCTGCCGTAAATCGAATCGAGGGAAAAGTAAGCAGCGTACAACCAATGAAAACATCAACGATCAAACAGCGTGCGTGCTTCCCACCGTTCGAATCAATTTATCGCGCGCTATTTTCTACGGTAAAAGTCGTGCCGGCCGATCCAGCCGCGTCCAATGAAATTTATGCTCTATTCGATAAAAGATACGGATCGATTTTCCCGTCGATAATACCGTCAACAAATCGATCACTTTCGCCGGATACGCGGTTTATGGAAAATAATTGTTATTTCTCTATTTTCTGACTCGAGAAACTTTTATATAACGAAAAACAAATAGCCATATTTGTACGTTAGTTCGTTAGCATCAGGACACTTATAACAGGAAAACGAATAAATCTCGGATATGATTTTTATTTATATCCTGACAATTATTATCTGATTTAAAAGTTCGGTCAGGAGGTCGTAGCCGACACGTGTGATCCTTAACTCGTCGTGGTTTCTCTTGTAACTCGTACAAATAGTTTTTCCAAATTTTTCCACCGTTTTTCCGTCTCGCGTAAATGCAGAATCATGATCGGTCCATAAGATATCGTAGTTCGAAGGTATAAAATTCAATGGCTGAAACGATCGGCTAAACTCATCCTGAGAGTTTGAGTAATAACGTAAATAGAATCAATGACCATTGGTGATCGAACACCAGGTGTAAAATATCCTAATCCAGGCGGAATTTTTCTTTAATTGATTTTGAAACTGTGCGCTATGATATAACGCCTTTCGATGTTCAATTATAGCAACACCTCTACCAATTCGATGCGCGACAAAATCGAATCGTCGACTTTTGCTCGAATAATTTTACGCGCCGCGTTTTGCATTTCATTTAATTCCCATCAATCAAACGCATTTGCATTTCGCTCGATTTCGAAATTAAATTTCACTTATCGTTAGTCGATGATTCCTCAGCTAACCGATATCTTCACAGTCGAATAAATTCTCAAAATAAATACAAAATATAAAATACACAAAAGCGTGGAAACGTTTCTAGCTGGGAACATTGGTGCTTGGAAACGCGTAAATACTGCAATTAAACGTCCGCCAAGGTAACTTCGTTTAATTAAACTTTCTACTTTTGAAATTACAGCGCCTCGTCACGGCACGCCGTTTCGTTTGATTCAAAATCGCGCCTTATATCACGCAGACTGTACCAAAGGGATTATTCGTCTCTTGCCTTTTGCAACGTAGCCGAAGTTTATCGAGAAACAACGATATCACAAAACGAATATCTTTTCCGCAATAGCTTACATTCTCTTGTAATATTTTTGTTCGATTAGATAGAAACTTTGTGATTAACCTTACGCAAAAGATTTACTAAAATATGAACGGAAAAATTCTATAAAATCATCCGATATATCGCTCTTCCCGAGCAAGCAATTAAAAAATTTACATTCTATCGTTTTCGATTCGATCGTTTCAGGATCGATGTTTTAATAAAATTTTTATTCGACTCGTTGTCATGCACAATGCACTATCGCCCGCCAGAAAAAAGAGAGCCCATTTTGGAACAAAAGTTTATTAAGTTCGTCAACGCATCAATGATTACCGTTCACCATTTTCCACTGGAAAAAATTAGTTTAGCGAAAGAATTGATATTATGAATTAATTAATACGATTCATATTTAATTCTACGCTGATGGTTACGATCATATCGTCTCTTTCATGATAGAATTATAACACGCTTGACTAATTTCGGACAAATTTATTAAAAACCCATCCTGTTAACTGTTGCAAAACAATTTCATATCCAAGTTAACGCGTGCAAAAAAATCAGCGTCTGTGTACGGTATGGTATTTCGAAATAAACGATAAACTGCTTAGTTATTGGCGTTGATCGCCACCTGAAATTCCCTTCGAGTAGCATCAGTTCGTGAAACAAAAGGGAGGAGAAATATCGATGTATGTCAGTTTCAACGCAATGACTTTGCATTCTACGAGACTTTGCCTTCTTATCGATCACCGGTGAATACGGTATCGTGATACCCGAATAATACTTTACGAAGCGTTTCGTGTCAGCTAAAATAGCAGCCCGAAGAGCGTAACATATCCTGCCACAAGTATAATTGGCGGTCGTGTTCCCCGTCAAGACAAGTACGAGATTTTAAAGCGTAAACTTCACGCGAACTTTAACGAGTTTTAATGCAGCGATATGCCTATCTAAGTACATAGCGTCTAGATACGAAAATGACGATGAAGATTAGAAAACGGTAACGAAGATTAAGTATAATCATAGCCCCAGAAAGTTTGTAATTTCTCATTCGCCGCGATTTTAATTTAGGGCATTGAATTTCTTTATGTTTTAGATTCGAAGACTTTTATTTTAAATTAAAAGATCGAAAATTTCCTAATTATTTAGACTTTAAACGCGAAGTTTTTGTTATTACTTATGTTTGAGATTTAAAATATCTTACTTTTCTATATTTTAAATTCTAAATCTTCCAAGCTTCCGTATTTAAAATTTGAAAACTTCGTTTCTTCGCAGTCTTCAAATCTTCTATGTTTCAAATTCGAAAGTTCTCAATTCGTGGAAAATTCGAAAATCTCCCTCGACGGAAAATTTGTAGATTCGTTACGATTAAAATTTAGAACGTTTCAATTTTCTCTACCTGAAATTTGTAATCTTTCAATCTGCCCTATTTGACATTCAAAATCTTTTCATCTTCTGCGTTTTTCCAATAGAAAATCTTTCCACTCGTTACGATCGAAATTCAAACTTCTTTGAGTTTCTACAATTTAATATCGAAATCCTTCGGTCCGTTATCTTTTGAATGGAATTTCTGTTTAACATCGCGACGTTCAACATCCAGAAATGAAACGAATCGTAAAAGAACGTAACGACGTATCTTTCTTTAACGTCGAACTCACGGCAACGCGACGCGATCCTAATTGTAAACGACTGCTTTGACGGGAATATGACATAATTTTATCAGGCGACAAGGAAACAAGCCAAGCGTCACAAATGAATTTCATAATTCGATACAACGACGATCGATCGACGACTTTCAATTTAGATACGCCGATAGAACAACGTTCCATTAACCCTGACCATAAAATAAAGAGAATTTAATTAATAAAAAGATTCATTCTACAGTTTCACGTAATCCTGTAAATCGTTTCAAATCTTCAACCATTCAATTTATTTATGTAAAAAGAATACTAAGTTGCCAATACTTTTGCCAGAGAATAATATTAATATCGATAATACACGTTTGAAATTTCATAATATTTCGTTACTAAATTTTTAAAATTCATTAAAGTTAGGATAAAACTGCTATTATACTTATCGTTCATAGCTTGAGGTCTTTCAGTTGGTTTCAAGTTCGAAGATTTCCTATTCCCATATATTAAATCCAAAATCTTTCGATGGATTACACAGTAAAATCTCGATTATTCGAATTTTTCATATAATCGAACGATACGCATCCGACTACATTCTACGCTACTAATTACAATTTTTTTTACATACTGCACGTATCAAATACATACGTTTTAATCTTTCTTCTTCTAATCGTCCTGACCTGCTCTTCTAAAGTTAGCACTTTCTCGGGAAATACTTTCTTGCCGTGTTTCACACCACTTGATGACTATCTCTGATGCTGCAAATGTTTGTAATTGCAAAAATTACAGATTCAGCACTACTTGCGTCTACATCAAAATTTCACACTTTCGCCTTTTAATGTCGCAAACTGTCGATTCGCTAATGCCGCAATTTAATGCTGCTATTTAATATTAGTTATGGTTCCATCGCTGCCTTAATCGAGTCAGTATTTCACGTTTCTCCTGAATTGATAAAACGGTACACTTACGTTCTGGCATATTGTTGCACAACATAAAGATCGACTGACAACGACGTGTTGATAACACAGACGATATGTGTCTCACTTAGTCAAACGTATATACATAGTGCATATTTACCAGGGTAATTGAGACTCTACTGTATTTGACATTCCAAAGTGTCCAATGCTTTACACTTTGTAATGGAAAGTCCTTCGATTTGTCGTGATCAAAACTCGAAACATTTTCATCCTCTATATTTGTTTGGATAGAGCGTCCCGCGATTTATTAAGAACTAAATTTTAAATCGAAAGTCTCTGGTTCGTTATTTTTCGAATTCTAAATGTTTGGTAGTCCGCTGTATCTCAAATTTGTGTCGTACACCGTCAACGTAATTTCAAACTGCCTCTCATAAATTTCTGCCATAAAATTAGGACATGATACGTGGTATGCGCAAATTTGCATCGTATGTCCTGAAATACGTTATTACGAACGTCTGGTTAATTTCACTGTCGATCCAGGTCTATTTAAATTTAAATGCGACGTCTCGCCGAAAGCTCATTCAAATAAATGTCAGCTATAGTTTTATAAATAATAGTAACGTTCTTCTATTTTGTATCACGCATATGCAACTATGCCAATAAATATACAATACAAATAGCCGTGTTAATAGAAACGTGCTGATAGAAGGATCGTCATTTTTATTCAGTTTCGCAGCGCAAAACAACTTCTTCTTTCGCGTCTAAGAAAATCCTCAACCTCGACAAGGAGAATGAAGCGAGGCGTAATTTAAGAGCTTCGAATAGAATTCCTGAAACGCTTTACGTTCTTCTCTGCGGTATATTCCACCTCTCTCATACATGCGAACATTCCAAATTTTGTTCCACTTAAAACGCGTTCTACGTGGCTAGCAAATGCGGAATTAACCTTCGAGTAGTCAAAGAACAGAAGCGCAATTCGTCATTACCAAATATAATCGTTCGTTGATGGCTAAGTCAATGAATCTATTCTTCGTGAAGAAGCTCCGTTCGTATGAATTTATTTGCTTCCCAATTTGCTTCCCTGTTTGCTTTTTCTTGTCCGTCTTAAAACATAGGCATTCGCAGTTATATATGTATTAACCATTACATCACATTTTCCATTACCACAGATATCTAAGCAAATTATTTGATCATTCAATTTGTTCGATCGATGTTATGGAACGTAAATTTGTTCAAGTAATGTTATAAAAATTAATCTAACAGAATTATTTGATTTAATGGTATATATATGTAATGTCGTAAATCTCGGGGTAATTCAGGTGATCGATTCTGAAGTCTGAAAATCGAGTTTATTGTGAAAATACTTAAATGAAATACAGGAGTAAACAACAATTAATACCAATCTATAACAGTAAACAATAAATAACAAATTCTGTGCAATGTCTACCTGAAAATCGAGAATCGATTTTCAACGTCCTCAGCTACCGATCTTTCTCCGTCAATATTCAATGTTTTAAATAATTATTCTGTGATCTTGCTTATCTCTGATGTTGCTCTCTGTCCTTCCGTTTGGGAAATGAGTGTCTCTCAAAATGGTTGTCCGCAAAACAAAAGAAAGTCGCTTTGTCCGTGAAACAAAGAAAGTCGTGCTGTCCGTAAACAAAGAGAGTCCCTATCACGCGTGAACTCTAGGGAGTTTACATATATATACCGCTGAAAATAATTGGAGAAATTTTTCCAAAGCATTCGCTTCTTATTTCCATTGGAGGGTTCTTCTCGCCTTTATTTGTTTAAATGATACGATAAAATCATCCTTAGCGATCTTTTAATCCTAGTAACTGAGTAATTGCTTCGTAACATTTTTTTACAATCGAAGGTACTCAAATGTAAAAGCTCCTGAAACTGCCCGCTAGTTTGTGATAACGAAATAAAAATTCAGACTAAAGCTATTAATATTTTCCTTCCGAAGTTAAAGAGAAAACGAAATAGGTTAATAGTTCTTTAATTACATACCATTCTATTTTTATTATATCGTTCCATCGATTGCAATAAACGAGTTCCATTGTGGATCGCTCGAACAGTATGTACGAACTTTAATTACGAACTTTCAAACGGTAGAATAATATAATATAAAATTGATTACATCGAATTCTACCAATAACGGAGCGAAACGAGATACAAACATTGGCTCGGCCAAACAGGTCTTACGTACATCGCTTTTGTGCCAACCGATTAATTCGTAATCTACCTGTCGTCAAATATCAAAGAATGACTTGATACGGTTGCGGTTCAAAGCAACGAGGCAAGAGTTGTTTCTGAACGTCAAAAGGAAAATTATGCTTCGAGCTACCCCTCTAAACATCGGACGTTATTCATGGAAGTCGATTCAAGTAACATTTAAATTCCATCGCCATCTATTTACTATCTATTTGTTATTTATTCTACATCTATTTATGCTTCGAAGTATAAGTCAGTATAAGATATTTCATGAATTTTTTTAATTTTTTGCCTCTACGGAATGGTATGCGCGTGAGAGTTTCATACAAAGTGGTAAAAAGGTAACTCAATATGTCTGTATACATGTGCCTTTTCTCAAGCTTTCCACGATTTTCCACATTATTCCCTAAAATTGTTCATACTTTGCTTTCAAGTTACGTTACATTCATCGCGTCAAGATTATTTTACGAACAAAATTTAAAAATTAAACAAATGTGTTTTACTTTACCAAAACCTGAACTTTGTACATTCGTTGCTATTATATATAAAGAATTAAAATAAATAATCTCCTAATAGTCGCTCCGTTTCTCTCAACTTTCAAGTATTAGGTTGCCCGAGAAGTTTCTTTTGTTTTATGAGGAAATAATAGACACACAACGTTTCTTGTTTTATATTATTTTGTCGAATTACGTACCATTCATTTTGTTTTGTTGAGATAAACCGTGACATTTCACAGACTTGGTTTCACGTTTGTACGAAGGTGTACTGTTGTGAGAAACACGTTTACAAAAGAAAGACACTTTCCGAACAACCTAATAAATACGCTAACTGTCCTAAAACTTTTGAATCGCATTATACGTATCACACAGACTACGAAATATTTACCCAACCGCTACTACGACTTTAGCCAAAGATGAAGAGCCGCACGGTGATAAAACTTTTCCGTATTTAATCCAATAAAAAGCTACGATGTAGAAAACCATCGGAATTATTTGTGTTCCTTTGCCCAGCTAGCTATCGATACAATACTCGACAGTAACCGATTTACTTTGGAAAACAAACAGAACCGCACAGTATAACGCGAATTAAGCGATTCCTCGCCTCGTTTTTGTCCTACTTTTTTCATTACATACGAACCAGACATTCGAGGTTGCTATCATTTCTCGTCGGGTTTGCAGTTCAGCTCCCAAAACCATCCGAAAAGTCAAATAAACAATTCCAAACGGAATTGGGAAAAATATTGGCAAACAGAGAAGTCCATACGAGCCTGTCTCGAAGCTCGGTTTATTTCCATTTCTCGCCCCTCAAAGACGCTCAGATCATCCAGCAAAATTTCTCAAAGGCAAATAAAGGAAGCTTTTACGATCTGTTGACATGTTATCGCAGTTTCGCGCTCTTTCTTTCCCTGTTTCTTCTCCTCGTCTGTCGGACATTCTTTCCACGTATACACATGGCAAACGCTCTTTTTTTCGAGGGTCTCTCGAAGTAGAAAGCGGTTGAAAGTAAGGGATTTTCAGTCGGCTTCGTTCTGACTCGATAGCACGCGACCGCATGTACAACAATCGTATCGAAACCAGGCTATCGATTAACCGCGTATCGTAGCGCGGGCAAAATCACGAGCTTTCGGTAACCAAATTCGGCTGGCATCGAGTTTTATACGAAATTCCTGTATCTAGCGTACGTGCAACGAAATGTTCTCCGGTTTCGTTTCGATGAAATCAGTACGAGTACGATACAGTAGTAAATCAATGTTCAAACATCGCAATTCCGCAAACTTTATCTATACGTCGAATCTATAATGCGCTGGCTTATCTCGTAACAATTATATCTCGTGTTCGACGTAGATTCGACACGGAGATAAGGTTCGTGAATTTGAGACGTTTGAACAAGCGAATTGACAGTAATTTGAGATACTGTTATTCGAAGTATAATCTAACCCGTGATTCGATATTCCCAGCTTAATGTTTCCGTGCTATTTACCTTTTGGTCATTGCAATTCCTCTTTGATATCGCAAGCTACGTAGATAAATAGGTAATAGGTAAAATCATCTCTCTCGTTGTCCCTTTTATTACTGTAAGTTCAGTCAGTGTCCTAGTGTCGTGGTCTTTCTTTTTGATATATTTCAATAATTTTTTATTACTGAAATTCCTTTCGCGCTACCCTCTGTTCTTTTCACTGCTGCAACTTATTTTTAAATATCCTTATAAACTACCCTTCTTTTATTACTGGAGAGAAAATTTCCGATGAATTTAAATCATTCTGTATATAACTGAAATTCCTTTTTTAGGTATTCGTTTTCTTTCTCCCTTTTCTCTCTTTTTTTTTTTTTTTACCGCAACCTGCTTTTGAACATTCTTTAACTACTTTCTCGTTATTGGATTTCAATGCATCTGCATCTGCATTCTTTAATCTATGAAATTCTTTCGCCGGTGTTGCCCTTGAAACGTTCAATTCTTTTTCATCGTTGTAATTCACCGTTAATGCCTTCTCGTGGCAGTCCTCGGCGTGTGGAAGTTTTCCTAAACCCTAATTGCATCGCGGTAGGAATCCATCGTCGAAAGGAAGCTCGTGGGGTGATAGATAATTATATTATTTCTCGCTATTGATTCGCAATGGGTATCGTCTGTGACAGTAGTTGAAGCCGAATGAAATTATTCCTAGTAAGATCCACAGAAAGTAGAAAATAGACATTTATGGAATATCAGACAACGTATGGTTACATCCGACATGTGAAATTCATAATACTATATCTGACGGCTTGTTCGAGTCTCTCTCATGATATTCTGTGAAAACGGCCGAGTGCTCGTTATAAATTGATTACCTTAATTTATGATGGAGAGATAACAAAATTGCACTAGCATTTTCTCATGCAAAGTGCGCCACACATCGTTGATCCTACTTGTTCGAGAAATTCAACATATTCCCTCTGCGTAAGTGTATTTTTAATAATTTGCTTCGGTAGTTTTATCACGCCAAAGAACGTTAACACAGTATAAATACTATTATCGATTCACCTATAATGGTAGTCCCTAATTCGTAAGATTCAAGTATATCGAATAAGTTGCGGCCAAATTGAATGGAAAATAAGTCTGATTAAATGTAACACGGGTATTGAGGAAAAGAGAATAATTTAGCGTTCTACATCGCCCTGAATCCGATTTATCCAGATATATTTCAGAATCTAAATTACAGGCTCTATCCACGTATTTTCACGCAAAATGTATTATTCAAATCCAGTTGTTTCTAGAGTTTGACCTTCCTTAATTTACCTTAACTCCTTCTCTATCTACAAATTACTAATATTTCCATCCACAACTCATTGTATTAATCTATTAACCAGGTGACCTTTAAACAGGAATTTCTGCAACTCTAAAATTGCAATAAATTAAATAAATTAAATTACGCGTAAGAAATTAACATTCCGAGTGGCGAGTTAACTCATCTTCCACGGTTAACGACATGCAAATATCCTTATTCGTTTCTAATTCAATATTTGCTGTAGCTTTATTATCGATCATGCGCTAATTACCAAAAGAAACAAATTTTTACTACTCCGATAATCCTGATATCCCCTTGTCTAATTGATTTTTTCAACAAATATATTCATCGACGTTGGCTATTTATTATTTATCGCCTCGACATTATGCCCGGGGAGAAACACTGAAATATTGCACGCGAATTATTATCGATACAGATATAATCTTTTGCATAACACACAATACGGAATTAAAGTTACAGTTAAGGTTGGAATTTAATGCAAATACAGCTCGCCACTGTTGCTCTTGATTCGTAATCTACGCCGCGAGTATCGCGAGATATTATAAAACGAAGGCTTAAGTAACAAAGAGCTACGAAAGCTTAAAAGTAGCTAAAAGAAAAATAAATGGAGAATGCAATATCCTGCTATAATATTCCCGAGAATGAAAGACATACTACTACAATATTCCAGTCACAAATTCTTCGCAAATGGTCTTCTCATCTTTTCCAAAGCCGCTAGACGACCTTAAATCTTGCTACGCCTTTAATCACCGATAGCTTCGGAATAATTTATTCAATCGCTATATATCGATACTTGACTAGCTTAATTTGATATTCGAAATTACCGATGATTAATCGAAGATATATTAGCTAGCCGTGTTAAACTTTAAATTGTAGACGGACTTACTTCCTAATTTCCTTCGTAAATTATTCGTATCGGAACACGCTGAGGCTCGAAACTTTCCGATCGATCGAAGCGTTTATTTCGATCACAGAAATACACGTCGCACGAACAAAGACGATGCTGGTACAGGTCAAGGAAAGCTACCAAACAATACTCTTAACGTGGCCATTAACCATGAAGGAGTAACTCTCTCGGTATCATAACATACGACGTACATAGGTGGTTGCAACTATGGTACATGTGTGTCACCAGAATATCTCTATGGCACGCTAAAACCACGAACCTATAAGGCACAGCGCCGCGCCCACGCCGGTGCACTTTTACCGGACAAATGTACTTGCTTTCGTGGTTATCCCGAGATAGAACGCGACGCAGCACTGGACATAACAATTTTCACAAGTTACTCGTCTTTTGAAAGTACGCAAGATTAATTAAAATTATCGTTTACGGAATTTTTTATTTTCATCGTAAGTGATCGCGGATTTTGTCAATGCCCATCCGATAGATTGAAACGTATTAATCGCCTACGCTATATATAGAGTATTTAGGCTTGCGATTTGTAGGAATTTCTTTCTTTGTTTCTTTTTTATGATCCTCAAATAGGAGCCATGACGAAGGAAAGTAATTATTAAAATTACTATTGCAGACAAGTTTCGACGAATAATAGGAAATTCGGGGAGATATTATCTGACCGTGAATTCTACAAATTTTGGAAATTCCGATTAAAACAATGTAGCTAATCCGGGGGTTTTAGGATGCAACGATGTAACTTCGTATAGGGCCGAGATTCAACTGGTATCTAATTAGGACCTAACGAAGACTGAGCCAGAGGTTAACCATGATTCGACCAAACGCTATAGTTG
Organism: Bombus fervidus; assembly: GCF_041682495.2. NCBI lineage: Eukaryota > Metazoa > Arthropoda > Insecta > Hymenoptera > Apidae > Bombus > Bombus fervidus. Next base: position 8,348,045 of record NC_091530.1, on the reverse strand, counting down.
AGAGGCAATCGAAATTTAATTGAAGCCTAACCGAGAGGCAATCAACGACGAACAAACTGCTTCGGTTCTCCGATTAAAAATTCAGCCTTACGCAATTCTGCTAATGTTGGCAAGTTGAAAAGTATTTTGACAAAGCAAAGGGCAACGTACGAGGTATATTTTGCAACGGAAGAAGTTGCATTTATCTAATATTAATTATACCGTTCGAATAATAGTAAAAAGTAATTATAAAACAACAGGAAGAATTGGAAAACCGTTTAATAAAACGACTTGTCGAAATTTCACGCGAATTCGTTCGTCTTATTACGAGACAGATTCTTTCAAGAAATTTGCTGAATGGCTTTCTTGAGTATTTCACGTATAGCCGTCTCGTCAAGTTATTCTCAAGGTAATATTAACTACCTACTGTATTATGTAATATTCTATTCTGAGACATGCTAAAATAGAAGAAAAGAGGCAAAAGCGAAAGCCGAAGCTTAATGATAAGAAGCCACATGCGACAGACTTTCGATCTGGGAATTAACTCTTGTCTATGATCCGAATAACCCATTTTCGATTCAATGAACTCCCACGAGCAGGAAATAGAGAAATCTAAGCCCTGCGTACTTCGCACCTGAATAATACAAAATTAAATAAATCGTTTCATTGAAAATGAACACTTCAATCTATCGCGTCCAACGACCGAACAAAATGAAATTCTACTTTTCATCGACGATTCTCTATTGAAAATAAAATAACAATCTATTACATTTCCTACGAGAAATAAGACGAATAAATAGAAATTAACCGGTACTTTTTGTTTCAGAAATATCTCTTCTAAAATAAAGAGATCTCGAAAAACAACTGTATATTTCACCTGTGGGAATAAATTTTATTTTCGATGTCGATATTCATACCTGCACGCTTCAAGTCTGTTCTTCGGGCACTTCGATACTTCGAACAACATCTTCGTGCCTTTACGCGTAAATAACCGTGATGGATCGCCATCAAAACGGAGCATCCACCATAAAATCCAGCATAATATTACATGGTCGATTTACAAACAACAACAAGAATTTCAATTTCGATGATGTGGTTGCTATAACGTCGAGATATTTACAAGCTTCGTTTGCTCGTTCCAAGTCTTACTACGCAGTCTTCGAAATTTTATTTTCCAATCTCGAGCTTCTTCCAATAAATAAAAAGGCTTCTAATGTTTGAAGCGTCGATCAGATAGAAATTCGTTACCCAAATAAATGTTCATTTAGAGTTGTCTAATCGGAGAAGTTCGCATGTTTTCTGATAATTAAGATTCAATCTCTATTGGAGAAACTTTAACAAGGAACAACAAGTTAACAAGTATAAATTTGCACGCAAATTTGTCAAATAAGAAACATCAATTTCACTCTACAAATTAGCAACGAGATAAGAAAATGTTCGACGAAACGTATTATTTACGGCAGAAGGAAAGATCATGCGAGTAATCGTTTTCGTCCAGAGAAGAAAGAGAAATAGAGAAATATTCCAAGGACATTTCAATAAGAGTTTTCAATAAGTATTTAATAGCAAACATTCTTTGGATTTTACATGTGAGACTGAATACAGAATCAACAGAATATGAAACAAGTGAATAGCGATCTCGTGAAACTTTCTTGGTTTTCTTTCGTTGCTCGCGTTTCAATGTCCACTGTCCACGACGGATTCAAAGGCAGTACATACATATATTTCACGCAACGATAGCATTCTCATTTCTATGTGTAACAAATATCGTTCTTCTCTTTTTTTCCCCTCTTCTGTTTGAACGTAGAACGTTCAAACGCACACCGGAAATGGGTTTTCGAAACGCCGGTTTCTCATACCAATGAAACGCGGCTCCCGTGACCGAACATCAGCGGGATCTTCCTAAAATTTCTTTAGTCGCTTTAAAACTTTTCGTTTTCTACGCGACGTGTACACGATTCTACGAGACGATGAAGTTTCTATTCTCAATGCAGGAATTTATGATAACTGCGTAACGCACGATTAAAATTAGCAACAAGCAAGTTGAATATAAACGCTGTAAGGATTAAACCCTGAAACATTTGATCGCTGGCTTTGTGAAAACCACAAGATTATTGAAATTTTCCAAATTCTTTCATATCGTATGAGATTGCTCGCTCAGATTAAAACGACTTTCCCCGTTGAATATTTTATAGGATTCGTCACTGGCAAACGCGCAAAAGGCTTTATGAAAATCCACCGCTGCAGATTTTCCTGCATCGATGTTCTTCCAATCGAATAACATACGAGCGAAATACGATTTCCTCTTTTTACCATTGCCTTTATAAAAAAAGATCGGCGAATCTTTTCTTTTAAAACGATCTACGGCGATCGATAAACGAAACTCGGCAGTTCACGATTTATAAATGACAATTCATAACTTGAACTAATTTCTTAGTCAATACATTCATTCCAAAGTGAATTAGAATAATGAACGAAGGAAACGAATTTCCAAGGTTTCTCTTCGCGATATTTTCTTCTTCGCGATATTTTCGTGGTTAAATACTTCCAATTAATTATTCCTTCTTCTATGGCTAGAAAACATCATAACGAATATAAACCGAAATAACGAACTTCCTACTCTTTAGTTTATTTTCAACAAATCGAAATTCTGTTGCTAAACTCGAATCGCTAAATTTCGATTCCGCTCCAACGCGCGACCCTCTCAAATTTCAATTACATTTGGAAATAAAAAGACCTCCTCGGTCGCGGATATTTTCTAAATTGGAAATTATCGTTTCACCCTGGAAAGCTAACGTAAATTAGTCGGCGCGGATCAACACAATGAGAGGCGCTGGCGGGAAATAATTGACCGAATCTGCGGGAATAATTGCTGTCGGAGTGTCAGGGCTGTACGGTTCGCAGAGATTCAATATCATTGGAATAATAAAACAAGGTACTTACCAAGGACACGATGATCAACCGGTGTACAGACAACAGAAACGTGCGCGGAAGCTGCGATTCATAATCATTCACTGCATTTTATTCGCGACTAGATTAACCGAACTGATTTAATTGATCTGCAGCCGCAATCAACCGATTTTCATTTAGATCAAAGCATTTTCAGTTCGACGAAAGAAACGAGTATCGACGTGTTTTCATTAAGAATAGTCGTTCGTTTAATTTCATTGGTAATTATAATAATTGTAGTTAATCGAATTTATATTATCAGTCACGTTCGATTGTTTGGCAAACCATCGAATTTCTTTTTATTTTATTTTTCCGATTGCCTTTCCTAGTTCATTTCTCCGGAGATTTTATCTCGACAAAATGCGCAATGATTATCGAATTTGCTATGATATTATATCGGGAAAGTGCAGAATCTTGTTGCCCGTCGCAAAGTAGATACACATCGAGCATTAAAACACGTTTCTCTCTATTCTGAAGAACGAGGCAAGTGAATTTATAGTTGTACGCATCACGATTCAATTTATTCATGATATTTTATCTTTTCACAGAAGAAACTTTTATGAATAATTACCGAGTAATTTACGTATGATAGAATCGCGCGTATAATCTACGAATCCTACAAATAATTTATATGTAATACAATCTCAGGAATAATCCATGGATATGTTTCAAATGTACGATATGTTCCAAATAATAGACAAATATTGGAATCTTGGAAATAATCTACGAACGATCTATCACAATCTGTGCATAATAAAATCGTATCTGTAAATAATCTACGAATCTAATCCTATTAATTCCATTGATAATCTATCGTTTAAAGGTTTTTGCAGGATAATCAAATTTCTATATAAACTTTCTTATTTTTGTTTTTGCATAAAAAAACGTGGAATTTCGAACTTACGTCGGAATCTCGTTGAATAAAAAGATTTGATGCGTGAAACAATCGTGCCTTGTTACGACCGAGATTTTAATCGGATTCGTTCAATTTAACTTTCTGAATTACGATATGAATCGTCTAATTTATTTTTTACGAAAGCATTCTCAGTAAATATATGTTAAACGTTTAATAGCAGTTGAACGTTCGACAATGGAAAAAGTGAGCACAACAAACGGCAATCAACCGTGGAATAAATCCCGTTGTTCTCAAGCATTTCCGGTTTATTGTTAGCAGTTCGAAAGCTACATTGATGCAAAGAAGTTCGGAATACTTTGCAAATAAGGTATAGTTAACCCGTATGAAATCTCACGGACGCGACGGCATGGTAGTTCAGTTATTTTGATTAAAGTTTTGCTACGTGAAATTGGTTTTCTTATAGAAAGTAAAAACCTAAAGTAACGAGCAAATTCTGTGAACATTCGGTAGGGAAATATACTGCAATACTTACAATCGTTAATTGAAATAAAACGAAAATAAGAGCAAGAAATTTACGATAACAAAAATATTTCAATTTCAAATTCCAAATTCCAATTTGCTGACACACAGCTTTAACAAATAAGCTTTTGAACGAGCAATCATGCGAAGATTTACATTTTTATATATAACATTAAATTTGCCAAATATAATTTACGATATATTAATTTAATGCGTCTTGCATAAAACTATCTAGAAACTATACTAAAAATAATTTCATAAAAAACATTTCATAGCAAAAATACTACCAAATCAAATATCTTTGCAAAAAAGTAACTGTTAGAGATATCCCCTAAAAGCAACCGTTAATTCTATAAACACAATCACTTCATTTTATCAATCTATATTTAATCCTAACCTAAGGAAACCAATAAGGATCGAGCAGAATCTGTTTCTATTCTATAATGATGTTTTGTTACAATGACCTATGCAACCTTCTTCCTGTTCGAATATTTAATTTTACGTGAGGAGGAAAATTTACTTCGCGAAGAATTATAAACAAGACTTCTTAAATTAGAAGCAGTAGAAAATAAGCAAAGAATCGGTAAAAAAAGAAGCTGTATTTGAAAATATGTCACAACGGTCTAATACTACATTCATAGAGGTCGTTAAAAGTGCATTCATACTTAAATGGCGTCTAAATCAAAATTTATATGCCTGCCAATATTCACATGCCGATGTAAATTTTCAATTACTTCGTACCAATATGCTTTTTACGAATCATTTACCATGACACGATGTAGTACAGTAACATGTTACGAAAAGTTTAATTAACGAAAGTTATAATACTTGAAATGAAAACTAAGATATCTTTACAGTGGTTATTTTACCGCGAATTATTTAGCGCCGTTACCAGATTTATATGAGATGTGTTAGATTTAAAGAGGCTGGGATTTGACGAGTCCCCGTTTTGTCACACGAAGTTTCTGTCATTATTTCGTAGCCGAACGAAAGCACGAGCACACAAACATCAAAACTGAGAAACTTTTTCGAACAAGAACTTTAAAAACTGCGAATCACGCGGCCGCGTATCGGCAACTGAACACTTCTAGTGATAGAAAACGTGACTCGAAGTGCGCGCGCAACCACTACCGGCGTGATGGCGTTGCTGATGCTTCAACCCTTACCGCGCACACTCTGCGATTCGATTGAATTCAAATTGCTGTCATAAATATATGCATAACCAAAATCAAAAATTCTTAATTTTATACGCAATCTGTTAAGAAACTACAATATTTATCAATATCGTAGTAACATGTCGATTGTCATAAGACTGGTAATGCTGGAATTAATTAAAATATTTAAATTAATGATATGGTCATATTTTCGTAAAATTTGTAATATTTCTATTACAAATTTTGAGATTTTTATTGAAATATGTATGCGGCAACCAACAGCATTTTGGTGCTGCAAACAAATACACGAAATTCAAACATATTAACCCGCCAAACATATTAGCAAACAACAACCAAATTGTACTTAATTGTATTTAATTATTTAAATGATATTTATCGAGCACTTAGAAATGTATATGAAATAAAAGTTTTCGAAAAATAACGTAGATAATAATTTAACAAAGAGGCAATGTTTAAATATATAGAACGTGTAGCTTGCTAGTAACATTCACTTGCTTAATAACAGATCGTGTGTCAAGTCTTTAACGTCTTTAAGCTGCAGTTAAGTGGTATTATCGAGTCGCAAGAATCTTTTTAACTAGCGCTGTTCGTACAAGGGCATGTGCTCGAGGGTGACAATTTAACTGCATAAATTTATATGTCGAGTCATTGTCATTACTGTCAAATCTGGGCCGTTTGTCGTTACAGGAACACGTGACGCGTGCTACTAATAATCACGTGATTAACAGCAATCTTTTTTCACAGCTGTATAAGCAGAAAGACACGTTTCAGCGTGTTCTTTATTAGATACACGGTTCGATTGTTCGCGTGATGCAATTGTGACCCTATATATAGTTTGGGATTAAGTTTATATACATAAATATTATACTATATATACTATACATAAGTATACAAATACCTATTTGTTACATATATTTGAAAATCTAACAAAAACAAAATTTACTGTATTTAATATATTACATTATAAGACATATACGATGAGAACGAAATTACAAATTTATAATAAAATAACTAGCAAAGTAGAAGCAGTAAGAAGCGTTCAATTTATACTAAGCATCAATAGGTATTCTAATACCTATAACCGACAATATACGTACTATGAAAATTGGATCAGTTTCCGGAACACGATAAAAACAACTACGGTAAAAACTGAGAGCACGCTTGTGATTCGTTATTTAGCAACGTTTCACGGTCGAAATTTTATATTGCATGAAAATTGATCCCCGTATTTTTATTTTTAGTTTAGTTAGTTTTTATTATATATGTAAAACATAGAAACATAGAAACATAGAAACATAGAAACATAGAAACATAGAAACATAGAAACATAGAAACATAGAGAGAAATGAAGGAATCATAAATGAACAAGTGGAGATACAGAGCTTGAAAGAACTTTCATAAGCATCGTTAGTTTATTAACAATGTTACACGCACAATCATACATAAAACAACCTTGATTATAGATATTATATGCCGCTCGTTTACAGAAACGAGTCTCGCTATGTTATTTTAAGTCGTTATCTGTATGTCATGTCCGTGTTGTGTGCCGGTAAATCGTATCGATTACACAAAACCAACGATATTACTTTACAAAACACAGAATAATTTAACTTACAAAAAAAAAAGAAAGAAAGAAGAGGGAGATATGAAAGACCGGAAGGAAGGCAGCGGAAGAAGGTGGTGGAAAGATAGAATAGAGAACATAAAAAAATCACTAACGCGTCCCCCTCCACATATAAAAATTACAAATTATATCCAGACATGCTGGATCTTTAATATTATACATCTTATAAAAGTGTTCTCTTTCTCTTCTTTTCCTTTTTTCTCCTTACAGTAAGGAACAAATTAATATCTACATATCCTTCGTATCGTTGAAATTTACATGGTATTCTTCACTATCCGGTAGACGATTCTGCAAAAAGAGTTCAAAGTTCACAGAAGGGGAATGGAAATTATCGACAAATATCGTCTACGCATCGACACTAAAATTTTAATGCTTCTTCCTCCTTTTTTTATCATAGACTAATATTACCTTCTTTCTTCTAAGGCTCTTTTGTCTCTTTTTCTCTCTTTTACTCTCGCTTATTTAAAAAATCGATCGTACTGGAAAGATTAAGGGAATTGGTAGTTGACGATTTTTTTCTTTTTTACAATTGTATTTCGATATCGCGCGCACGCGTGTGCATGTAGGTATTCGTATATAAGTAAATAGGTAAATAAGTATGTCTATGGGGATGGGGTAAAAGGATAGAGACAATGAAGATAGATGCAATGGAAGTTCATTCGTTCGCAAAATATTTTCGAAAATGTACCTTTCAATCTACAGAAATTTCTTCGTTTCATTTTAATTTCCTTTGTATGCAAAATCGTTACAAAACGCAGTAACGCTTAAACAGTAAAATCATAAGTAAAATATATAGTCGTTTCGTGTTGGCTTAATTTCAATTTATTTTTTACTTAATACACGAGACTCGACGGATCCCGTTGAAAGATGCTAATAAACCTTTCTTTTCCTCTTTCATTTTTTTTTATTCGTCCATTGACTTCAAAAGTCGTTGGAAATCAAGTTCTTCTTTTGCGCAGCTTAGAAGGCCGCTTCCGTGGTAAAGGATACGAACGAGAAAAGAGAAACGAAGTATGTATATGTATGTATATATAATATAATATCGTGATAGACGTGATAGACAAAAAGAAAGTATTATATTGGCTATATTCTCGTGGATCGAATCGAAAGCATCTCGTCCCCTTTTCTCGTTCCTAGGTTGGTCCACGAAGAAGTGCTTCCCCGTAGTCGAAGAAGGTGGGAAGTCTATTTTTCTCTCTCTATTATAATATTTTGTCTCATTATCCATCACAATATTTCCTTCATTATGCTCTTAATTTGCTATTTGATAGCCAGATCGCACGCTAATTTTTTTTCGCACGAAATTATCGTCCCCTCCCTTTAAACAACAGAATATCAAATAATGTCAGGGTACGATAAATCGACGCTTTGTTTTTCTTCTTTTTCGTTTATTTTTTGAAGCAGTTAATCGAATCGACTAATTTTTTTCAAGCAAACTAATCGCGTCGATTAACAATTTTTGATCGATGGATCGACTCGATCTTTAAACGCTCTCAGGGATTCTCCTGGTATTCGCAGTACAGAAAGCTAAAGCGAAATCGAGAAAGATCGACGAGGCGTTTCGATTACGATCAACGATTTAGAAAAATTTTTCCAATTTTATTTCAAGGGTGCATATATCACTGTAAAATGCGAAGAATCTTACTGTATCGCTTTCTTTTGTATACATAAAAAATACATATAGCATTGATTTTTATCATAAACAAAAAAAATAAAGAACAAATTACGACTTTGCGTAGTTTAAAACAAAAATAAAAAATTCTTCTTCGGAAAAAAGATTTACATCAAAAAAGTCGTACCGCCATCAATTCGAAATTTCTCTGATAAACAAAAATATACAAAACATCTCGTTTAATAGAAAGAGCGATTTTTCTGACAAATATACAATATATCATTTTCTTCCAATTTTACATTATGTGTTGATATGTTCCCTTACGAACTGGCAAGTTTCAACAACTTTTCTATAACGCCTTTCGGCGATGAGGCGCTGTTTGGTATTGTATCCGTTTTACCATCTGAAGTCAGATCTCGCAACGAATTAATCTCGATTGGCACAGAAAACTGCTTACAAGTGGAGGATACACATGAAACTGTAGTCAAACTTTCAATACGCGAAGCAGCGCTTTATAGTTTGAAACAAAAAAAAAAGGAAAGAAATTATTAAAAAATTAAAAAATATCTCATACTAAATGGAATCGAACGTCAAAACAGAAGACATGACGAATTTTCTAATTCCATGTATACATTCTAAAAAAATAAATATAATAATTACAGAAAATTATCATCACCCGTAGTAGCAATTAAGCGTTTCAGAAGAAATTTCGTTAGTTTCAACGATTACGATCCGCAAATCGAATCGCCGTGTTCTATAATGCTTCTGTTCTTTCTACAATAAATTTCTAGTTTCCTCTCATTGCTTTCTTATCGCTTTTTTGTATCCTTAAAGAAATAACTGATTGCGGTATCAATCTAGCAGTGTACTTTCGTTTACACGCATACACATTCTATACTTTGCATGTAAGTAATGCCTATTTTCCAAATGTATGAAATATGCTCGACCAGAAAATTATGTCGCAATTCTTGAGACATCACCTTAGGTTTAGGGTTTCATTAATTTTCCTTTATCTCCTCCGGATACTCGTGTCGTCGAGGCACATTATCGTTTCGCTCACTCACTCGCTTCTACTATTCATCTCGCTCTCGCTCTCTTTCTCTCTCTCTCTCTCTCTTTCTCGTGCGCGCTTGCACTCGCTCTCTCTCTCTCTCTCTCTCTCTTCCACGCAATTCTACGCATTTCCGTGGTACCCTGACCCGCAATGCGATTTATCCTTACAGAAAATGAACTTTTTGTACTATCAATAACGTCGAATGCGCGGGCAAGGTATCGCAGTTATGCGCGGCTATCCATGGGCTTGTTATTGCACCACTATATCGAATCGATGATTAATCTAGTATGCATACACTATTTCATACATGACATTTTTTACACGGAAAATTTCACATTTTATTTGCATTTCACTTTCGATCCGATTGTTATATTCGATACTTTATAAATTAACAATAATTATAATACGCATTAATCTTTCCAATGAGAAATACGGAAAAGTAAGACAGTATGTGAATAAATTCGTTTTCATCCCCGAATTTTCGAGACATAAATATAATTTATCTCTATCTAATATCTAATAATAGTACTAGATCACTGGTAATCAACGAGATCCGTTTCTTGCAAATGAACGGGGATAAAAATCATCGCTGAACGAAATTGCGTATGCACACACAGATTCCTGTTACACGGGAATAATAATCGAACGCAAGATAAAAGTTCGCACTGTCCGTCAATCGATGTTACAACGAACGTTTTCTCGCTTATTCTCTTGATTCATTGGAAAAGCAATAATTCTTTTTCGTATTCCACATTATTCACAAACAGGATGATGATCCACGGTTAAAAATTGCATTGTTACGCAATATGTCTACCTTTGCTTTTTATTTCGTTTTCCTCTTTTTTCCCGTCTTACCTTCACTTTTCTTCTTTTCCTTTCTTTTTTCTTTTTGATTCCTGATCGTATCCTCTTGACGGTATATATGTCCATACGCGATATTGTTGTTCTCTTTTCCGTTTAGTATAAATGTCTTATCCGGTGACGTCGACGCACGTAGACAATTTAAAAATTCAATACATACGAATATATAGTTTCGTTTAATACGAAATGCGTACTTAATGAGGATTTCCCTTAACGATTAATTTTACGCGTATTAATATGTGATGCTTATGAGTTTATGAGCTACCATACTAAAGGAAAAACATACACCACTGAAAGATTATATCGTTACTTTATCGCGATCGCCTTCATTATATTCGGATCGCCGAAAGCTACGTTTGCACTGTGCATACGTTCAATGGAGACACGATGTTCAAATTAAGCGAGTTACTTGACATTATATGTTAAACGTTACTCTTTTCACTTTCTTTTTCCTATTAGAAATGAATCATCCTTGCATGCGGTCGCATTGCAATGAACATCGTTACACCGCCATTCCATATATAAATAGTGAAGCACATTAAAAACATAGCAGTAAGCTAAGTAATATGCAAATATTGGAAAACCTCCACTAATTCTATGCAAAGTATAGCTTGTAGGATACCATTCATTAAAACTAGGACTTATCGTTATTATAATTATAATTCAGTTGCTTTCTCTTTTCTTTTTATTTCACAAATCTTTCTTCGTTTCTATCGATTTTTATGTGCAACATGGTTATGGATTCTGCTCCATTTACTAACAAATTTGCTTTCTTCGATTGACCGAAAACAAATTTGTCCAGAACCATATTTCCGCGAATACTATATATTTATAGAAATGAAACTATTCTTATCAATAGTTATAATTTATGTACAATTTAACAATCTGGTTGTAATAACTTTTCTCTTTTTCTCTCTCTCCCTCTCTCTCTCTATTTCTCCATCTTTTTCCCCTTCTCTTCTTTCTCTCTGTCTCGAATTTCAATGATATTAGATAAATTACGTCACAAAATTATATCGAGCTCAACTTATTATGCCCTGCCGTGTCACATTTAATGATGGAAACAAGTCAAAATGATTTTTTCTTCTCTCTTCGCTGCGTAATACGTTTCTGCTTTGTACATGTATTTACGTATCAAACCATTTCAGACAGAATTTCTTCGAACGACTACTAATAACGCTAACCGTGCAACTCGTGCAATTTTGCCAAAATACTAGTTAACACTTCCACGCGCGCATTAATTCGCATAGACTGGTTAAAATTTATTTCAAAATGGATCAGAAATTGAAATAACTTTTACCAAATCTCCTCCACTTAACATATTGATAGTTCAACCAAGTAGATTGGCAAATTTCCCGATTATTTCTGCACGCAAGATACACGTGGACGTTCTTCATTTCTATTGAAAGGTATAATACGATTCCATGAATTCGTGCCGTTATCATTCGATTTATGTTCCTCGTTATTATTCTTCCTTCATTTACGGCTACGAACTTTTATTCAAGAATATATTGTATATGTATAATATATAATGTGTGCGTGTGCGTGCATGTGTATGTGTGTGTATGTGTGTGCGCGCGTGTGTGTAAAAAATCATTTTTACTTGTTAAATCTTGGTGGCCTCCTCAATCGTGGTATCAATTCTGCCCTAACCGTTCTAGCATAATTTGGAGCAGCATACTGATCCGTTACGGCGATAGGACTTTGCAGGCTTTGTATGAACATTGGTGACTCTTGTAGTTGTCCTACACCTGCTTGATACTGATACTGACTATTCGCTATATCCGCAGTCGGATAATGATTAGGTTGCACGAATTGAGGAGGATTGTCGTATTGCGGATACGGAATAGAACTCTCTGCAGAGAATTGAGGGATTACTGGGTTCACATTCACTGGTGTAGTTGCAAAACTGCCAGGATCATATGTTTGATATTGATTCAGCTGTCCAATTTGCGTTGTACTGAATGGAGGTGATTGAGGAAACTGAGATGTGTCAGGAAATAGCACACTTGCAACAGTTGGCTGAGGGAAGCTTTCCGGTCTGGCATAAGGTGACATATTCGCCGTGACATTGCTTAAATTTTGAACATTTGGAATACCAGCGATCTGTGATGTGCCATAGCTATGGAAGGTTTGCCTACTGTGATCAAGATCCTTCACACCACTTTGCAGAGAACTCGCTACATTCAGCTTCGATTTTGAGTTTGGACCACCAATATCATTATGCTTGGTTCTTGCTTCTGTGACAAAAGGATGGCGAACATTCACGATGCTCTGTGGAGCACGCAGTGGTGGAAAATTGATCGGTGTCATCTTCGACACGGGATTCTGTTGTTCCAATGCTTTCCTAGCTACGGCAAATGCGGTGTTATCGTTCCGTGACACTGGCCGAGATTGATGTGTACTGGAAGCAGTTCCATGGTTCTCCCTATGCAACGTTTGAACCGACGACTGGTTTACGAACCTCGATGATAAGTTGTTCATAGTTGTGCTATTCCTTGTTTTGTAATCCTGATTGTTTACAGATGATTCTTTGTATTCGGATTGTATTTGATAATTCTTCATTTTCGAATCAATTTCACTGGAAAACTTTTTAGCGGAGTAATCTTTGGACTTAGATGTACTCTCGTGAGAAACATTACCACTAACACATGTTGCAGTAACACCTCTTACATTACTGAAAGTAGAACTAGATTGATTTGCGGTTACGATTGATGTATTCTTTGTTAGTTGTTCGTTAGATTTTAAATTCTCGTTGTTTCCACTATTCTTTTTTATAGATGAATTCATCCTATTTGAAGAAACTGTAACAGTTGATGTTGTGGTGATTGTACTCAATGTAGCATCTTTATTTCCCATTGCAGTGTTTACTACTCTGACGGATGGCTTTGATAATCTACTTTTGTTCCCCACGTGATCGAGCTTTTGACTTTTACCCTTATCCGCTACTTGACTGTTTGATAAAATTTTGGAATCTGCACTGCTATTTTGATTTTTGGACAGTAAATTATTATGTGATTTACAATTAATAGTGACAGCTGGCAGGAGCAAAGCGCTGGCTCACTTTTTGGTCATGATTTTAAGATATTCCAGAGCGTTTTGAGCAGCACTAGCTTGAGCATCTTTACTAGTAACACCACAACCATAGCAAACTGCTACTGGCAAGGTAGACAACTGCACAAGGCACTGGCATTTACCTGTAATAAGGAGGGAAACATTCATCTAATCCAATCCATATATATTTACATATAATGAAAATAATAATCAAAACATTACTTTTTATTTATAATTCTTCAATTAATGCTCCAATTATAATGAACAATATGAAAGAAAGCAACACGAATATTAGACATTCAAATAAATGAAATATGATATAGCTGATATATGAAGATAATTGGTAAACTTAAGAATTTTGAACATTTAGATAAGATAAAGGACTATTTTAAGAAAAATATATGAATAATACCTAAATATTGACTACAGATAATTGTGATGTATAATAATTATGTCATAGGTTATACACATGTTTTATAGAGTTCTTTTTTTGTAAGAGGTGTACATTGATAAAAATTATGGCTGGAATAAAATCTGCTAAAAGTGCTTTACGTAAAAAAATGAAAGATATTATTACACAACTTAATACTGAAGAGAAACAAAGACAATCAATGAAGGTATTTGATAAAGTAAGTATATTGAAGAAATAATCAAGGTATTCATAATATAAAGAAGAGGTTATGTTATATCTTTATCTGAAACTCTTTATGACAAACATATTTTTGCATGCACAGCTATGTTCTCTACCACAGTTTCGAGAAAGCACAAGAATTTCCTTATATCTAAGTACAAAAGATGAAATTGACACAATTGAAATATTAAAATATATATTTGAAAGAAAAAAAGTCGTATTTGTTCCTAGGTATAAAGGAAAAGAAATGGAAATGGTTAAATTACTTTCGATGCAAGATTATGAAACACTACCATTAACCAAATGGAATATTAAACAACCAAATGTTAATGAACTTAGAGAAAACGCATTACAAACTGGTAAAACCTGAAATATTTAATGCATACAATCATGCTCCATTTTAGATTATAATATTATTGATATTTTCTAAATTCATTAAAACTAACAAGATACAAAATTTAATATTTTATAAAATTATATATTTTAGGTGGATTAGATTTAATACTTATACCAGGTGTTGCATTTACTGCTAATGGTAAGTAAGTTTAGTTTGTATAGATTATTTCGAAAAGCTTTAATTTTTAAAAATTACAGTAATATGTATTATCAATTAGGAAAACGTTTGGGACATGGAATGGGTTATTATGATAAATTTTTGGACTTATGTTTAAAGAAACAACAAAAAATACCGCACTTAATTGCACTGGCATTTAATGAACAATTGTGTGAAGATATTCCTACATCTGAAAATGATATACTTTTGGATCTTGTACTTACAGAAAAATAATTTATAATGAGAAAATTTACGTTTTGTATTCATGTTCTTAATTTAACTGTATTTTCTAATAAATAAGTTAAATATAAATATATATAAACTAATATAAATTAATAAAATTTGATTTAACAAAAAAAAGAATCAATAACTTACCACTGATAGACTTTTCCTCAATATCAACATAAGTTACTTCAAATTGCTGCTCTGAAGCAATTTCTTGCAAGAACTGTACCAAATTTACATCACCATCATTCAAACATGTATTCTATAACAAAAAGAAACAATGAAGCAAATTTAATGAAATTAAAAAATCTAATCAAATTGCTTTTTCATTTTTATACTTTGAAACAGAGTAAAACCAATGTGTCTGAATTAATTGTATTACAAACCTGTAATTCAAAAAGTTTAACACCAGTGGATGACTTCAGACTTTTATGAAATTGTGAAACCTTAAGGCTATGAATAGTAGTTAATGTTGAAATTTTGCTACCTTTCAAATCAGCATAACGGGCACTCACATTTGCATTTCTTTGTAAAACCTATAACGGACAATTAATATATGTAAGAATTTATTTAAATGCGTATCATTGAAGAAAGTTCTCCAATGACTGCACATATATTACAAGTAAAATGAAGTGGAAATGATCCAAGCATGTTATTGTTAAAAACATATGCTGTTGTGTAAATGACTTACGATACAAATACACATATAAAATGTGTAATTGAAATATTAATAATTATCCGTTATAGATTCAGGGTGATCAGAAAGGTAGCTCATATTTCATAATACTGTTTCCAGTGCCAAATCACTTCCACTTTACTAAACATACACACACATACACAACAAAATCAATACACATACAAATACACAACTTATATAAACAATATTTTAATATTATTGCATCATACCAAATGTATAAAAAATATATAAAATTATACTTTATAATTTTATAATAAATTTATTTTATATATACATAAGCAAACAAAATAGTCTTACCTCATCTTCATCTATATTAGAGCTTTCTGTGTTCATATAATGTAAAGCTTGCCACATTTTGTGAGCTGCATGCCTTTTTGCAACTTTCTTACTTTTTCCTTGGCCAACTTCCCGATATTTTAAAACAGAACAGACAATTGTGAATTGCCTCTCATGTGGCAAGCCCTCTTCATTTTCTATTGTATATTTTGGTGGAGGCCAGTGACGTGACATGCACATTTCTTGTAATGCTCCAATTGGATTTGTAATTATTTTTTCTTCTCCATATCCAGATAATTCTTGTAAGTTTTCAGAACTGTATAAAATAAACTAAATTAAACACATAAATATATAAAAAATTATATACAAAAAGTATATGTTTGTTAATATATATTTGTTACTCTGATAAATTATTTGGAAGTGGAGAATCTGGTGATTCACTATTTAGTCTACACAGTTTATCCAATACAGCCCTTGCAGCAGCATGCTTTGCCTCCTTTTTTGATTTTCCAGTCCCCATTGCTGAAACAATTGGATCTACTTCAATCATCAGATACTTATCATTTTACACTTTTGCTCAATGTAAATGTGTAATTAATTTCTATATAAAAGTAAATTTATAATACTACACTAAATAATACTAAAGTAAATAAAACAAACATTAACTTAACCTCCATTGAAACTACGTGGTCAACTCTATAGTTTACTTATATTTAATGATTATGACTTATAATTAAGTAAAAATATATGTTATAATGTCAGTTTCAATTGCTATCTTAGACTGGATGTATCCTGATTTAAATCAGTGAGTTGAAAAATAAATATTGCATTATCAAAATTAGATACAAACCAACAACATCAGCAACAGTAACACGGTAACGAAAAATAGGCTCATGGATAGCACCCTCTACTTGTATTAACTCATACTTTGGTGTCGTGCCCCTACGAGAAAGCAATTCCTGAAGAATAGAAACTGGTGTTTTGTTGGACAATGATTTCATCTCCAATTGAGCGGCCTCACTTATTGGACGTTTTCCTATCATCAAACTGTGTAATGATGATCGAACTCGGTTACGCCGACTAACATTGTTTGAGTGGTTAGGAATCCCACCTACACTGGCCATCATATTAGGCCCAACCTGTTGCGGTTGATGTATTTCCTCCATTTCTGCAATCTATAAATTACAACAGATATTTTTATATATATAATCTTTAATAAAAGTTTGATTTAAAAAATGTAATAAGTGATAAAATCATATCTTTTATTTATAACATATTACAATTATCAAACATGAAATTGTGTATTCATTCAATTATACAGTTTCCTTTTAAAGATTACTTATTATCATTCCATTAAGTTCTATATCATAAACTTCATATTATTAAATAAACAATCAAAGGGTTTTAGATTAATGAAAGATGTCAAGCATTGGAAATCTTCCAAATTATTTTTATTTACTAAATGTTCAAATCAATAACCCCTATTGTAAAGTCATAACATAAGGAGATTTTCTTTGTGAAAAAGCAAACTTTCTGATAATATGTCATATCATATTATTAATATATATTTTGTTCATCTATCCTTTATATAATAATCTTACAATCAACGAAAAATAAAATAATAAGTTATTACTAACGTGTGAATCCATATTGATATTTTAGTAAGGTACTTAACGACGAGCACAAGATCTATGCAGTATAAAACGGTAGGAAAACCGGCTGGCGGCCATGATTGTTATAAAATTCATTGATTAATTCTAGTATGTAAAGCATAGAAAATTCAATAACGAAATACGAAGGTTAAGCTTTATTGCGATTTCACCGAGAACGGAGCCAATGACGACTTTCATCACTGACAGGGTTCTATTTAAAACGATGATAAAGAAGAGCATAGAGCAATCGGTCACAGTATCGTCCGCTACACAAAATCTAAAAAGTCACTACCTTTACTCACAATTTTCAAACGTTCTATATATATTAACTGGCTCCTTAACAGGCCAATTCCTATACGAAAAGCGAATCCCGCTTTTTGTGACCGATCCAAATCTCACAAAAAGCTTGATCCGTTTGACGACAGAAAAATGGTTTACTGACTACCGGAGAATCTTCCTCGTTTCTGATTCTGCCGCAGTATGCAATCTGAACAGTTTTTATAGACGCAGGAAGCACGCGCATCTTTCTGCGCAGGTGCATTACTGGTGTGGTTTTATAGAAACAAATGCACGTTTTGTCGTATTTAAAATACAATAAATTTTTTTTATCTAGAATATAAAAATACTAAAGTATCTGTCTTTCAACTATATAATATAATATAATATTTAACATATATAAAGGGAGATATAATAAACATACAAAACATACTATTCCAATGAAAAATATAATGAACCTTTCTTTTTTCGAAATTCCCATTAATGACTTTTTAATTCGATATTTACTGTAATTTGAACTTATATATGATTTAAATATAATAGTTTCATATATTTTAGTGCGTTTTATTAATACAATGCAAATTTTAACGAAATTTCTTGAAGTTTCAGTCAAATGTCCTTATAAATAATAATTCATACGTTTGATAAATTTCATTTAATATACTATGGAGTAAAAACAAAACTCTGAACATTATACAACAATCTGTAGGGATACTGAATCTACAATATTATTTATGTTTGAATTGGCGCCATTTTGAGAAATACACCGCCATTTTCAATTTTCACTATCGTTTCTTGGCAACACCGGATGTTGGTATGTTTCGCATTTGTATACCACCTGGTATCATCACTTCCGGCTGTTACCCGCTGAAACAGTCTAAAGATTGTACGCCATTATTGCATACTGACGCTACAGTGCACTATTCCAAACATTTTGACCGGTTTTTGCTACATTTATCCTATTCATTCATAGTTGAAAATCCATAATGAGTGATATCGAGGTAAATATTACATTTTCCTTTTTTAAATATTACTTTTACGTGTAATTTTATACATATTGTGACCGTAACGACATGCGGCTGATCACAGCCATTATCGATCCATCAACGTTCAACTATGTTTCATATTTATATTACCATTTTAATGCTCTTATTTTACTCTTAAACTATTAAAAATTTGCAGATTTATTGATAGTGGTGTTACTAACCTTTTTATTTTTATAAAATATATTTGTTGATCCAACTAATTTTTTGTAATTCTGTTTTAACTATAATTTAGAAGGTTAAGCATTTGAATCTCCATGATTATTAAAATTAGCAATATTTTGAAAATCCAAAATATAGTTCAATTAATTTACAATATAAATTATTTTTTATTTCATTTCTATATAACGTTCTTGAATTTATAGTTTAAAAGGTAAACGAAACATAAATAAATATAAAATACTAGCAGAGAATTAAAATTATATTCTTTATTCCAGCGGAGTGGTAGTCGTAGTGCAAGTCCTAGAAGACCAAGAACAGCAGATGGAGGTTTGAGAGACTCACGTTCACATTCAAGATCACGTAAATCACGGGAACGTAAAGAATCTCACCGACCAGTGAAAGAATATTCACGATCACGAAGCCGTTCAGTTTCAAGAGGAAGAAAGTCATATCGCAGTAGCAAATATGCTAGTGCTGGTCACCGTGGTAGTAGTCGCAGTCGTAGTCGTTCTCCTTATAGGGGTGGTCGATATTCTCGAAGCAGATCCCGATCATACTCTCGTTCCCGTTACTCTCGCGAACATGATAGGAACATTTATCGTTCACACTCTCGGAGTCCAATGTCATCTAGACGACGTCATGTTGGAAACAGAGATAATCCATGTCCTTCCAGATGCTTAGGTGTATTTGGGCTTTCTATTTTTACAACTGAACAACAAATACATCACATTTTTTCCAAATATGGACCTGTCGAACGTGTACAAGTTGTAATTGATGCAAAGGTACTTAAATATTAACGTTTTATAAATTACAATATTATATTTACATACTAACATATGTTAATTGTGCAAAGATCTAACATTAATGTTCATATACAACAAATACATATACAACCCCATAACTATTAAAAAAAAGATAAGGGGAATAATAAATTATACCAGAGATTTAGAACGTTCGTGCATTAAGTTTGTGCAAAACGTTAAAGGCCTCTGGTCACATTTTATTTTATCTAAAAACCAAATGGAACAAGATTTTGTATATATTTATTTTCCATATTTTGATTAAAAATCGTATAATATATTGATGCATAAATATTTATATTTTAGACTGGACGATCCAGAGGATTCTGTTTTGTATATTTTGAATCATCTGAAGATGCTAAAGTAGCGAAAGAACAGTGCACAGGGATGGATATTGATGGTCGAAGAATAAGGGTAGATTTTTCGATTACACAAAGAGCTCACACGCCAACTCCAGGAATTTACATGGGAAAACCTACACATTTACATGATAGAGGATGGGATGGACCCAGAAGACGAGAGTGAGTTTGTATTTTTTAAGATATAATTCCTAAATGAAACTTACAAAAAGACAGAAAAAACTATTATTTTTCTTTCATTAAACAGTAGTTACAGAGGAAGCTATCGACGTTCACCTAGCCCATATTACAATCGCCGTCGCTCACGCTACGATAGATCTCGATCACGCTCTTATTCACCACGTAAGTTTACTTTTTGTTCTGTCACACGACCTAATATAAGCAGTCTACATGGATATGTGTCTCCTTTAAAAATATTTACATAACATTTAATCAATTAAGATAACTAGATCTAACAAAATACAAAAACTCATTGATTTAATATTATATAATTCGCCAAGATTCGTATTTATGAACCTAAAAATACTTTAAATCTATTCATAAAAGATTAATGATATTAATTAAATGTCAGTCACATATGCTAATATATACATATACAGTGTATAATATTGCATTTATTGTGAAATTTTAAATAATATTAAAATATTTATCAACTATGAAATCTAATGTATCGTAATTTAAAGCAAGAAGTTTACTTGAGTTTTTTATTTTAGATTAAATTATTTTCAGAATTATTAATATACAAAACATTAACATGTTTTAAAGAGTTGCATGCAATAAAATTTCACTGTTTGAAGTACTTTCTCACAAAAATTAGCTTTCTTTGACTAAACTAAAGATACTAAACAGTATGTTAATATACTTCTCCTATTCAGTGTTATATATATATATAATTTATAGAAGTATATATATATATATATATGTACACACTTACATTTTAATGAATGAAAAACTGTATATTTACATATACAGAATGCACATATGAACACAATTGTAAGTGATTTTAAAATTTATATTATCATTCACTTATAACTGAAGTTCTTAATTTAGATTCATATTTTCGTAGACCGCTTATATTTACTTCAAGAAAAATGTTTAAGTACAAATAAGTAGTTAAATTAGCAAGAATGGAAGACAGGAGCATCAAGGAATGCATCCGATAAATCGTACGGTAGTAACTAAGTGTAACCCGTAACATGGGTCAAACAATCATAGTTTTTGTTGCTTAATGAATTTCAGGTCGATATTAAGTGACACGAGTGTGATGCGAGAGGCCAGGTGTTTGGGAGACCATTTGTGTGACTTGACCCTTTGACCTCAAATTTCTTCTAACAATACTGTACCGGGTCAAAAAATGCAAACGCTACATTCTTACTACTATTCTTACCTTACCTAGTTCTGCATTATATGCAATTAATATACAGCATTTAAATTATGATCGTACAATATCAGTTAATCAGATAATCTAATATGCAAAGAAGTGTAGTATATTCTTTGCATGAAAGAGTAAGGTTAGAATGGACGCAAACAAAACCTTATTTTCACAATGTTTCATTTCCTAAGAAATTGTTATGAAGATAAGGTTTACGTATTGTAATATGATGCTAATATGTGAAGGTTGGAATATAATTGTTTCTATCTTTCTTTGGTTCCAATTTGATTTCAGTTTTGCTTAAAAATTATATTCCAGCCATTCTGTTTTTTAACATAACTGCTAAAACGTGTTACAAATCAGGAAAAAATGTGGTATTCACAAATATTTATATGAAAAGAAAAATATTTAAAAAAACGGAAAGACCGAAAGACATACAGAAACGAATGAAACAAAACAAAAATAAATTTAAAAATAGAAGTAAGTTCTCTAACCTGTTTGTTTGTTTATAAGGTTTTGAATCAAGAGGTATTGGATGATAGAGGGAAGTTTGAAGTTTCACTCTGAAAAAATGAAAGTTTTGAAAAGTTGAAGACAAGATATCTGAAGATGTTTGTCTTGCTCGAATTTCGAAGATCCGAAGGTTTTTCGCGCTTGTGACAAAGAATATGATCCGAATCGCATTCCTTACCGGCTGAGAAGTCTCAAGCCTAGAAGAACTGCAAGCCTCAAGACAGTAAGAAATCGTTGATCGTCAGGCCCCCGACCTGGACAAGCCAGTGGTTGGGGGTGAAACTGGTCGAACGTTTCAGAAAATGTTCAAGAAGCATCGAATTCTTTTATGAGTAGGGAAGAGCGTAAGCTGCTCCAAGGTTTATACCGATCATATTCTTTATCAGTTGATTTGGTTAAATAATATATCCGTAAATAGGTGTTATATAATAAATAAACATATATACCTTCGCCCTTATTCCCTCCACCATCCTAAAACCTCCTATTTATCCTTAAGGGTAACATCCTATTGTTTTCACTTTGTATAGGAATAAGCAGCGGCAATTCGAATTGAAACTATTAATAAACAGTGTTTTTTTAATATAAATTATTTACCTGTCATTTATTACCTTCAAAACCATAAATAGTTATGGTAATTAATAATCCACAAAAATTTTTTTAAACTTTTATCTGAATCTTATGAAAACTAACAATTATAAATGTACAACAAATTCATGACTTGAAATAATAATAAAAATTAAATATAAAGTTTTGTAAATTAGAGAATATTTATAAGAAAATCTTAAAATTATCATTTCATTTGGTATGAATTATAACTGCAAATTCAGTTTTTATAAAGACATAAACATTTAACATATTAGTACTTGCTAATAGTTATGTATCTATTTATGTACTCACAGATATTTTGTTAGTGATATTTTTCATGAGAACGTACCTTATGTAGAATCATATATACATATGTTGCACCTTGATAAAAGTATTACTAGCATTTGGTAGCACATTAGTATCACATCGTATACAACGGTGATTAGTAGGAGTTCGATTTGACAGAAGAAAATATGGATCGTTTTGACGTTAGTTTGTTATGGAAATTATGGTTAATCAATGTAATAATAGTGAATTGTAATGCTGCCGTAGCAAAGGAACCATATCAAAGTCAAATACCTACACAAGGATTGTATAATACTAGTGATAATGTCGTTATTTTAAACGTTACTAATTTTAAGTCATCCGTTTACGAAGATACAAAGGGTTGGTTAGTTGAATTTTACAACAGTTGGTGTGGTTACTGTCTTCGATTTGCACCGATGTGGAAAGATTTTGCTAATGATATTTACGGTAAGTCAATTTTAATGATTATAAAATAATTAATAATTCACATAAAAATGTATCACTATCGCTTAACATATTTATTCGTATGAACTTATCTTACTTAATATAATTCTTAAAACATATCGCTTTTTATATTTGCTGTATATCATAATAATCTATGAAAGCACTTTAAGTAAATATATACAATCGTGAATTTATTATTATTAAGCAAGTATGTTTTTAAGAAACCTTTGGCAAATCTAAATATGTATTATCTAAGATCTTTAAGTATGTATTATAGATGAGATTAATCATATCTTGCAAATAATTTATTTCAATAATATTTTTAGCATGGAAAGATATTGTAGTAATTGCTGCAATAGATTGTGCCGATGATGATAATAACCCAATTTGCCGAGAGTATGAAATTATGCATTATCCCATGCTTAAATACTTTTCTGTAAATGCACATCCACCATCATTAGGATTATTGATGGAGAAGTATGATGATATTAATGAACTTAGACATAGTTTAATAGATTTATTAGGAAGAGAACAACAAGAAGGAAGAGGTATTTCATGGCCTAATATAGCACCATACAGGTATATCAATTTATACTTCTTTATTTTTTATATTCACTCTTTTAAATAATAGGAGATAATTATTGTTATGTTTTGATATTATAGAAATTATGAAACTACAAATATTTGGAAGGCTATACCAAATGCTATAAAATATGTCTTCTTACTATTTGAAAGGACAGATTCACATTTGGGTGCTGAAGTTATATTAGATATGCACAAAATTACAACATTACAAATAAGAAGGGTATTGTCTGACAATGAATTATTATGTGAGACAAACAAAGTCACAAATTTTCCAAGTTTGATAGTTTTAGCTCGCAATGAGACACAAAAGGTTCTTAAAATCAGAATACCTACAAGGGAAGGTGTTTTCAATGCAATTAAAGAATTTATGATTTCAAAAGCAGAAACTATTCATGAGCTAAATCCTATTAAGAATTATTTAATAAAGAATGAAAATCATAAATTAAATATTAGCACTCCAAAACAATTAGAAGCAACACCACAGCCAGAAAGTACAGACATAAGTGGAGATCATTTATACCAACTTGATCTGGAAAATGCCTTAAGATATTCAATCTCTCATGAAATTCCATTACATAAAATAATAAAAGATAAAAAAATGGATGCATTGAAAAGATATTTAAATGTATTGGCTGACTATTTTCCTCTGAGATATGGTAACATTTTTCTAGAAATCACTAGAGATATTATTAAAAAAAGAAATAATATATCTGGGGAGGAATTTAGTCAAATAGTAAAATCTATAGAAGAAGAAATGTCACCTGTGTACTCTGGACCTTCAAAGTGGGTTGGATGTAAAGGCAGTAAAGAAGGATATCGTGGGTATCCCTGTGGTTTGTGGACAATGTTTCATATGTTGACTGTTAATTTTGCTATCTTAAATAAGGACGTTGAACGTGAACCAAGAAAAATATTAGAAGCAATGCATGGATATATACAAAACTTTTTTGGATGTGCTGATTGTGCTCAACATTTTGTCCAAATGGCTTCAAAAAACAAAATGTTTGATGTGTCTAATGCTAATGACAGCATCTTATGGTTGTGGTCAGCTCATAATGAAGTAAATGCAAGACTGTCAGGTGATGATACAGAAGACCCAAAACATAAAAAAATTCAATATCCAGCAATTGAACATTGTCCAAATTGTAGATATGAAAATGGTACTTGGAATGAAGAACATGTTTTATATTACCTTAAAACAAAGTATAGTTATAAAGGAATAAATTATTATGATTCAGTCAACACACATAAGGATGGTAATGGCAATAAATTAAAAATAAGACAAGAAAGACTAGTATTGAGTAAATATACAAATAATAAGAAAATTGGATGGGATTTTACAATTTTTGATATAAGTATTTGTGTTGTGCTATATGTTGCATCTGCTATCATACTTATATTAGTCTGTATAAAATTTGCAGTCAAAAGAACTTATAGAAAACGACATTACGTTAGCTTACTTACAAAATGTGATTTTTATTTCTGTTAATTGAGATATATAAAACTTAAAAAGGAATACATCTTTAAAAAATTAATAATAAAGTTATGAAAATATAGTTATGCTTATAAATATATTGTACATATATCATTTCCAATCATACAATTTTTTTACAAGAATGTAATATTAGTAGATATACAATCTTAATTACTTCTTCAAATGATGTTGACTAAAATCATTATTCATAAAGCATATTATGTATTTATTCTTATTTGTTATAAATGTATTGTATTTAAGATTATAGTGGAAAAAACATAGTGATAATTATGTAAGTTTAATGTATAAAATTTTATAACGAGATTATTCCTTTTTGCCATAGGACATCTTTTTTACAATTTAACGTTCATTGACAAATACGATATATTTATACATTTAACATTATTGTATTAAATTGAAAAATATGTAGTAAAAGATATTTAAGTTCACTATATAACATCATATAATAACAATAATTATAAAACTAGTCCTACCAATGTACAATTATATTATGTTAAATATAAATTATTACAATTATTAAATCTTTATGTATGTAAAATCGACAATCCTTAGACAAATATATTATAAACTGAATCAAATTTTCATGTGTAGATATTAAAATCAAATTCTTCCACTATTTTGTTAAAAGGCATTTATTGTAATATTTTCTTGAATTTGTATAATTTATCTATGATAAGAATAAAAATTAAGTACTGATTTACTATGTATAATTAAGTTCATATATTTATAATAAATTGTTAAAGTACAATTGTAAACAATAATCTGACTTTTAATCTATTCCAATAGTACATTTTTAAATGTATTACATCAATGTAATAAAACATACATGCTTTGTGATATATACAGTATATAATACAAATTAATCAGTTTAACAAATTTGTTTTTATAAGCTTTACAAAATTTTTACAATTTATATTTATTTGTTTTTAAAATCTGTATATTGCCATGAATTCGATGTATCCCATATTACACCATTATGGGGTAATTGAGATTTTATATAAGGAAGTGTCCATGTAAGGTACCATCGGTTGCCTAATACTTCCTTTACATTTTGTTTCCAACCTAAGTTATATATGTGTATTTTCTTATTACTCTCATTAGCTATATTACCATTGAGCACTAGACAAAAATGATAAATGCACAGAACTCCTGTGTACAACATTCCTACTGCAGATACAATATACAGAATGAGATAAAACTGATTTGTAGAACCGTCAAATCCAAAAATGAATATTGCTAAGGGAAAAATGATTTTAATAAGTGACATAGGAAATTCAAACTGCATTCTATTCCAAATAAAGAGATTATTATAACAAAAACTATATGTTGTCGCTACAAATAAATATAAAAGAAACATTATAAAGTATCTGTGATTATAATGACCAATACAACATCCAGTAAAAATACAATGATGATCCCTCTTTAAAATACATATATTACATGTAGGACAATGCCATGACCGTGGAGGTGCAAGAGTTTCACATGAAGCACATAATCTCCAACCATTTTTAGTATTTGCAGCACTTATTGGCATAATATCTCTTCTAGTGCTAGTATCGCAAAATATTATATATGTAAAATTCCCGACTATGTTTAACATGATAAAATTTCCAAAAAGGAAATGCAAAATATACGGCAATGATCCATGTTCGTGTATTGCCGGTAAAACCACCCATAGTTGGAACCAATATATTATTGGTATAATTGTTAATATAAAAGTCATTGAAAAAAAGTCGCTTAAAGTGCGAGGCCAAATTCTTTTTCGGATTATCATTTTTAACAATTTTATACTTTTATTAAACACGTGATTCTACTCAGTAGATAATATCTATTTAATATGTATGTACACTTCTCACCAATACTGGTTCATTCTACAGTAATACTATTTCGTTATAACCTAAAAATTTGAAATCTTTCTAAATATTTTTTTTAATTAACTAATTTCATATATTGTATATTTACCGGATCACATTGTACATTCTGTTTAATTCGTCATTTTAAGCGTGCATGGAAATTCCTGTTATCACTATTCGTAAATTTTGTATACGCGCGAAGTTTGATTCTTCAGTCAATGTACATATTAACTCACTTCATAGCATACTTCTGTGATTTGATTTGAAAGTGCCATTCATATGTGGATATGTAAGTACGCTATATGTAACTTTCCGCAAATACATTTCCCGTAACAATACTTTATTAAACAATTTTATTTCTTATTATTTTATTGTGTGTTTTAGTTACTTCAAAATATTTAAAAAAGTAACAATAATAACATAAGTAGCATAAATAGTATGTAGTAGAAAATCTTATCATATTAATTTGCAACTTATTAGTTTTATATTACAAATATGGAAACTACAGAAGAATTTCCTTTTCCTTTCCCTCCGTATCCAATACAAACTCACTTTATGAAAGAGTTATATAAATGTTTGGAAAATTCTAAGTTAGGAGTCTTTG
The DNA here is from genome assembly GCF_041682495.2 of Bombus fervidus. Classification (NCBI taxonomy): domain Eukaryota; kingdom Metazoa; phylum Arthropoda; class Insecta; order Hymenoptera; family Apidae; genus Bombus; species Bombus fervidus. The sequence continues at coordinate 8,319,931 of NC_091530.1, read as the reverse complement.
AAAGTCCAACTGGTACTGGTAAATCCATGTCAATTATTTGTGGTGCTTTAAAATGGTTACTTGATTATGAAAAAGTGCAAAAAGATGAACTGACAAGTGCAATTTCTGAACTTGATGAACAAATTAAACAATATATTAACTCCACTGATAATTGGTTTTCTGTACAAACTCAACAAATAGAATTAAACCGCAAAAGGCAAGCATTACAAACAAAATTAAACAATATTGTTCAGTATGAGCAAAAAAAGAATAGTCTGAAAGAAAGAACTAAAAGTACAAATAGTAAAAAAAAGGATTCATCTACTAAATTTGCAACAAGTTTTGCAAAGGACAGAAGTGAAATAGACAAAAATTCAGTTGATACAAATAACGAAAAGGGAAGTATTGAGGAAGAATTACTTTTAGAAGATGTTGAACATTCAGAAAGTTCTGAAGATGAAGACAAAGAAGAAATTTATGAAAATATAAAAATTTTCTTTTGCTCTAGGACCCATTCTCAATTATCTCAATTTATAGGAGAACTCAGAAAGAGTCCTTATTCAGAAAATGTATCTGTAATAACATTAACGTCTAGGTGGTTTTTAAGTATTATGTTATGAAAATGAAATAAAATACAAATTAATTCTTTTTTTAATTTTGTAATAATTTTAGGCAAAATTATTGCATTAATAAAAATGTAAAAAAATTGAAACATTTAAATTTAATAAATGAATGCTGTTTGCAATTACAAAGGAAAAATACAACTGCTAAGGATGAAAAAGATCTTAAAAGAAAGAAAATAACAAGTAGTTGCCCTTTTGTGCCAGGAAACCAAGATTTACTAATAAGAGAAAGCTTAATGCAGATTCAGGATATTGAAGAAATTGTGCAAAAAGGAGAAAATCTTAAAACTTGTGCATATTATGCATCAAGAAAAGCTGTTTCATATGGTCAATTAATACTGGTGCCATACAATACCATATTGCATAAGAACACTAGAATTAGTTCAGGAATAAATTTAAAAGGAAATATATTAATAATTGATGAAGCACATAATTTACTTGAAGCCATTGAAAATATGCATAGTGTTATAATTACAGGCAAAAATTTATTGCATTGTTACAGCCAACTTTCCCAATATCAAAAAAGGTAACATTTCATTTTGAGCATTATTATTATTATTATTATTATTATTATTATTATTATTATTATTATTATTATTATTATTATTATTATTGTATTATACATTTTATTAATATATCTGAGAATATAAATAATATTAATTTTAGATTTCAAACTTTATTCTCAGCAAAAAATATTCTAAGCTTAACTCAGTTGAGCTTTTGTTTGAGAAAACTTATAACAGTTTTGGGGGCTACTATAAAATCAAATCCTGATGATGTTATAAATATAGAAGCATCTCCAAAATTATATAAGATAGAAGAATTTGCAATTATGACAAACATTGACACAGTAAATATGTTTGAATTGTTGAAATTCATTAAAAATTCTCGACTGAGTCATAAATTACAAGGTTTCATAGAACAGTATGACACAAATTTAAAAATTCATAATTATAATACAAAGTCATATGGTGTAAAACAGTTTTTAAATTCAATTAAAACAAAAAGCACAGAGTTTGATACAATCACAGACATTCAATTAAATGAAGATCGCTCAAATAATCCAATGATGACAATTATAAGTTTCTTAGAATGTTTACGAAGCAACTGTAGTGATGGACGCATATTTATTATTCCAGGTCCAACTGTTGGACAAAGTATCATAAAATTCCTTTTATTAAATCCAGCAGCGCACTTCCATGATATTAGTATGCAGATTAATTTAATTTAATTTATTTTATTTTAATATTTTATATTAATTTAGTATTTCATATTATATTGTTCTTATCATTATTTTATATAATTTTTGTTTATATGTATAATTATTAACAGTTCGAGATGCTAGAGCTGTAATATTAGCTGGTGGGACAATGGCACCAATGAATGAATTTACAGATCAGTTATTCATAGCAGCAGGTGCTTCATCTGAAAGAATTGTCACATATTCATGTGACCACGTAATTCCTGAAGAAAACATAGTATGTAGCATAACAACTCATGGCCCAACTGGTATTGAATTTGAATTTAATTTTCAAAATCGAGAAAATACAAAGTTGGTAAATATGATATTTTAATAATAATTAAATCATAATATAAATAATTCCAATGATTAAAATAAATGATAGAAAATATGATAAATTTCACAATAAAAATATTTCAGTTAGATGAATTAGGGAGAGCATTATTAAATTTATGTAATATCATACCAGCTGGTATTATAGTATTTTTACCATCCTATAATTTTGAAGAATTAATATATAAACATTTAGAAAACTCTGGTATTATTAGGAAACTGTTTTTAAAGAAACATATTCTTCGAGAACCTAAATCAGCTTCTCAGGTACTAATAACATAATTTTTTTACAAATTTTGTTGTAAAATTTTTATACAAATATAAAATAAATTATACATTATAGGTACATGAAATTTTAAAAGAATATGCACTTCACATAAAAAATCCAAGAAATTCACAAAATGGGTCATTATTGTTTAGTGTGGTGGGAGGAAAATTAAGCGAAGGATTAAATTTTTCTGATGATTTGGGAAGATGTGTTATAGTTGTGGGAATGCCTTATCCTAATATCCAATCATTGGAATTACAAGAAAAGATGAAATATTTAAACGAAAATATTGTATGTATTTATTTTGTCTCGTTATTATGGCAAGAAAAACCACTTAGTGTCATATAATTTATATGTATATACATCAATTTATTTTTTGTTTATTAGAAATCAGATGCTGGTCAAAATTTCTATGAAAATTCATGCATGAAAGCAGTAAACCAATGTATTGGACGAGCTATTCGACATATTAATGATTATTCAACAGTAATATTATTAGATAAACGCTATAGTTATAAAATAAAAGCACTCCCACAGTGGATTCAACGTACATTAATCATTCATAAAAGTTTTGGTAGCACAATTGGTGCTATATCTAAATTTTTCAATAAAAGAAAATTAAATCCAATAAAAAAATAACATAAACAGAAGAAAAGATATCTAAACATTATTATATGTATTATTAATTATTTACTGTTACTATTGCATTTATTAAAAGTAGGTTTTGTTAACATAGATATAAAATTCTGCATATAGTTCTTACATATAATTTGCAAGATGCACTTCAAACTTATATGTCAGATCATGATAATAAACTTGACCAGGATATAATATAGAACATGGGAAATGTGACTGAAAACAATTCATCTATTATGTCAACCTTTATAACTTTACTAAAAAAGCCAAAGTACTATTATCATTTATATATACATAAGAAATACTTACATAATATATTGCATTAGGATAATTTTGTGGTTGAATACTAAAAGCACAATATTTTTTATAATGAGCTCCATGTTTTCCTAAGATAAATTCTATCTTTTTAGGTACAGTCATTACTTTTTTATAATGTTTTTCAACTTTTATTTCTTCTTCCTCATCTTCATGATCATTTTTATAAACTTCACCAATTTCTTCTACTTCTTCGATGTCCTATAGTCAAATCAAATTTATGATATATAAGTTATTACTTAGATAAATAATGTTGTTGATAATGGAAATATTGATTTACTTCTAATAAATCATAACTAGATAAAATTTCTGGAATAGTATAAGGTGGCAAACGGCCTCCAGTGTAGAACTGTACCCCACATTGGTCTGAATAAATTTCTAAAGCACTAAACACCAATATACTTAAAACAATTGTATTACTCAATAAACAACTAATATATCTGATTTATATATACCGTCCACTTTTTACATGCCATACTTTGGCAACAAATGAACTACCAGATTGTCCACCTTTTGTAACACATAAATTATGATCGAAACCTTCTCCAGGTGGAACCTAGCAATAATTAAAGGAAGGAGCTCAATATCTTTAAAATATGCAGTTATTTTATACCTTTTCCATGTATTCTCCTAAAATTCGAGGTATTCGAAAGTCCATCACTGTTCCACCTACACTACGTATAGCACCTGTTGGAACTGGATCTGTGTAATCCGCAAATGTCCAACGATCACAATTGAATAGTACTTTATGTTTTCGTAACTCAGATTCTCCAGAATCCTATTACATTTTACACATTTAATTTAATGTATTATTTAAAAATATATTACTTACATGTCCAGCTAAATTAAACATAGAACCATGTGATAAATTCACTATTGTTGGTTTTGAAGTTGTTGCTCTCATACATATATCAAGCTTATTTTCTGGAGTTAACTTAAACTTTATTGTAGTTAACACTGCACCTGGATACCCTTCTTCACCATCTTGACTTAAGTAACTCATAATAACTGAACATCCAGCAATATATGAATCCCAAACTTTACGTCCAAATCCATTTGTCTAGTGAAAGCATTGATTATTATTTATATAATATAATATTGTTTATTATTTATATGATGTAACTAATTAATTTACTCCTCCATGTAAATGATGTTTCCCATTAAAATCATTTTTTGTTAATTCATAATCTCTACCTCTAATAGTAATATGTCCATTTTTAATACGGTTTGCACATCTGCCTAATATACAACCAATAAATGGGTTTGTTATAGGATTTGAGTATCCTGTAATAGTTGCATTTTAATAATGACTGTTAGCTTCATTATTATAACGTTAAGAAATTAATACTCTAAAATTATACCTTTTACATCGTCAAAACCAAGGACAACATCAGCAGAATGTCCATATTTATCTGGACATTTTAGAGATATAATTGTAGCTCCCCAAGTAATGACAACAACTTCCATTCGATTAGTATTTATCATAGTGTATGATTTTATAGTCTTTGGTATGGGATCATTAAAAATTTGATCTTGATTATCTGATTACAAAAATCTGTTGTTACTTTAAATATTATAAGTAAATTACATTAATTTTACATAACAAACTAAAGAGAGAAAGAAAGATCATATCAACCACAGCTTACCAACCCAGACTTCTCCAAATATTCCTTCTGTAATTGTTATATTTTTACAATTACATCCATGAAAATCCATATTTAATAGCATAATTATGATTGCGGCAATACTTTATTCAATAATTATTTAATATAACAAAATGATATTAAAATTTACAATAAAACAATAATTTTCACCTTTTAAATATAAAAAATAAAAAATATTTTACTATATTCTTTTTTTGTTTAGACAATAGAAAATCATTTTCTGGTTTTCAAAGCAGTTTTTACTATAAAAATACAATAATACAAGGAATTTTATTTTATTTTAAATGATTTATTATTAATAATAATAAGGCATCACCTACAATTTGTGATGCTTTAATGTTACAATAATTATAGTACTTAATGTAATATATATACTCCGGTTACTATTTATAATTTATATAATTAATATTTATAGAATAATGTACAATGCTTGGAAAAATACATGAATTTTTAGTGCAAATCAGACACCGCATCAATACATTTCCCATTCAATTTTCGTATGCTTTATTACATTTAAATTTGTTGAGTAAAAAATCGAAGACAATATATCTTATTGCATTTCTTCAACGAAATCACATTTTTTTTGTTTTGTAATTTTGTATAATAAATCGGATAGATGTTTCTTTTTCTCATATATCATTCTGATTTTTAGAGTTTCTCATAAATATTAGTGATCATGCAGTGCCCAATATCTTTGTTTGGCAAACTATTTTTATCGCAGAAAATTCTTTGAAATTCCTACCATCTTCGTACAATTGTTATTAGAGTTATATTACATAAAAGATTCGTTTCTCAAGCTTTGGGTTCTGCATTACATTACTTTTTAAGGCGCACACCAAAGCAGTCATTTGTTACTTAAATACACGTGGAACACATTGCACTTAGCTTATTAGTATATTCTTACAACTACAGAGTAATTTAAAATTTAAATAAATCGTCAGTAATTACGGATTTACGAGTTGCAGTACATTCTACGTCCTCTAAGTCTATATATTACAAAAAAATACTGACAAAAAATTAATTTCACACATGAATATCGAATAATTAAAAATTGTGATAAAATTGTGATAAACTTCACAATATTAGTTATCTTCAAATATAATTGAGGATAATAAAATTGCTTAATATATTTTGCAACAAATAAACATACAAATAATGGAGAAAATACCACAGCAAACACTTCGTGTACATTAAAAGCACACTCATCTCATAATTATCATCTTGGTCATAGGTGTTATTGTACAAATTACTATTTATAAGTAGCATGCAGTTTTAGTGTAACTTCAACAAGAAAATATTTACAATTTAAGTTTATATTGAAAGAAACATGTTTAGAATAACAATATTTGGTCTTACTAAATTGTTTAAATAAAGAAATGATTCGATTTATTAAAAATAATCATCATCTGTATAAATTAAATTTTTTAACATATCAATTAGGGAATATATATATGGTTATATTTTTTTATAGTTATTCTGAATGTTTCTTCATACATGTTGTCTAATTAACAAAACATATAATATATAAATGTTCTTTAATGAAATATAAAACTGGATTTATTTTATTTTAAGCTAAAGAAGTTATGATATATAAAAAATAAATATAGCTTAGACTAGCACTGTCGGCAATCATATGCCATTACACAACTGATAATTGATAGCTGCCTAATATTACATTCGGTATAAGTAAGTTATGGTTACTATAAACAAGTATTAATATTAGCATTTTAAGATTTCATTAAATATTTTTCAATTACCTTGGAAGCATTTTCAACTTTTTTTGTCTCTCTTAACATATTAAGTACATGATACTAGCACCGCAGAATATCTTTGTACAACATAGAAAGGCATATCCATGAAATATTTATTCTATAGATCTCTAATAACATCATAAATATTTCAGTCAACCAATTAATTACTTTTAATTATATGCAAGATTTCACAAGTTGAACTTTGAAAAAGTATAAGTGTGATTCAGATGAAATATTTAATATTATATGCATTTAATAAATTTGTATATGTATAAATGCTAATTTAATGCATCCAATATTTCTATTTCAAAAACATTTAAATATATCTTCAATACTCGGTTGGTTTTATCTTGAAAAGAATTTTTTAGTGAAGCAGTACAAAAACTTTTAAGTGGATAAAAGAAATTATTTATACAAAGAAATGAATTAGAAGATAAAAATGACCAGGAAATACTTCTTCAAAGTTTATCCTTTTCTCTTTCTTTAATTCTATATTTTATATATATTGAGACATATCCTACAATACTGATTATTACTCAGGAAATCATTATAAAAACATAAGTTTTGAAATAAAGATTTGTTTTTTTCTCATATTTAATATTTCATATGAGGTCAAAGAAAAAAAAAGACTTATTTTGATTCACTATAAAATAGCGTAGAACATACGCAACATGTAAATAAGTTTTGATTAGCTTTTGTAAGTTTAATCTAACTCATATGTTAGTTGTTATTTAGTACAGAATCAATAAATTAAACACATACACACATGAAAATCAAGATTAGTTCAGTTTGTTTTAGCAATTATAAAAATGCAGAATATAAACCATCATAGAGGGTTTCATAAGTTAATTTCCTTTCTATTTTCTATCCAAGTGATTGAAAAAAGATAGGAAATAAATTTGCATAACTCTCAGTATTCTGATCATGTATTAGCATTTTAAGTAAATACAAAATAATTTCTAGGGCACTCATACACATACTTTATACAATGAAACCAATATAAAGGAATGTATTGATCATTATTACATTGTTAAACAAACAATAACTGTCCAATATATAATACTTGTATATACAATAGTGATTATGTATATGGAGTGTCCTTGTTCTAAACTTTTTGAAAGTATATCACATAGTAGATGGCTATATAAATGAACTAAGTATGTCAAACATTTTGTTACATGTATGCCAATTGTTTCAATGCATACTGTTTTCATATATAAAAGAAGTATTGTTTTAACTGCACATGACATACTAAATTAAACCTATTATTCTAGTAGCTTACAAATGCATTAAAATTGCTACTGTACAAACTTTTCACACGTGTATCTAGTGCCATGGTACTTGTATAAAGATTAAACATTAATAAAATAATATGAGACCTGATAATTTAATATCAAAAGAAAATGTATATCTATCATAATTCTTCTGAATTTCTTATGTTTCATACCTAAGCATATGCAGGAAAACACTGTGACTTTAGGAAAGGTTACTATTATCTATTGCTCACAATATAAAATTACTCTACAAATATACATACATATATTGTCATAAAGTAATGTTAAAAAAAATCATAAACAATCCTATTAAGTAATCATCAATGTTTTCCTGATTATATGTTTCATTTTGTTATGCAATAATTAGTTTCAACATTTAACTATTTTTCTCAGTCACAAAATTTTGATGGAATGTAAATTATGATTAGCATTAATATTTGTAATAAATATGAGCAGACAGTTGTAGAACTAAAGGAACAACAAAGTCTCATTTCTCTAAGGTGGTATTAGACAAACAAATGTATAGAATTTAATCTTTAATGTTCTGAAAAAGGAGCTAATATTTTAAACTGTATAATATAACAAGTATGTATATATGATTTTATATACGTTTTTTCAGAGTATTTGAATTAAAATATTTATCCTTTTCCAAAGTTTTTCAAGTACTCATGCAAATAATAGAAATATATATTTGTATGCTAGATGCTAACAGCAGATGCAGGATGTGCGGAATGTATGAATAAAACATTTATAATACATAAAATATGACTTAAAAACATTGTGTAGTACAGAATGATGAATGCAAAAATTGTGATTTTGGTAATTATACTATTTCTACAAAACATACATGAGACATATCAGTTCTTTATCAAATTAAAAATAGTCTAATTGAATACAAGAGTCTTTTATAAGAATGTCTCAGTATATGGAATGTTACATTCTTACTGTATTTGATGACCAATACATGATAAAATGTTTTGCAGGAGGCAGTGCTTTGACAACGTGCATCGCTGTATTTTCTAGTTATGATTCGATAAATTTCTGCCGCATCATAAACTGTTTGATTTGTGTGATTGCAATTAAGTGTTACTTTCAAGATTGACAAAACTTTTCGAATCTCTAATTTTTATCATTTTTTTTCATTTTAAATAAGCCAATGCTATGACAAAAATTCTCTTTCTAATTCAGAAATACTTGGTTTTCTACTTCTATTCATTCGTCGATTAGCTTGTAAGGGTATGGTAGCATCTTGATTTTGTCCATGTACGGGAATATCAAGTAATGTTTCTCTATGTTCACGCGAAACTCCATCTCGATCAAATGTTACTGGAGAAAATCGAACCCTACTTATGGAGATCTGGCTATCCTTAGCTGAAACATAACTTGAATCCTCAGATGTTAAAGAATCTGGTGGAGTAGGATTTGTTGGAGTACCCGAACCGGAATTATTTTTACTTACGCTTTTATTTGGAGAATTATACGAGTAATTAGATCGTTTTAAACTTGACCGTAATCGACTAACTACCTCTAGATTACTGGGTCTTTCTCCAGAATTTGAATTCGAATCGTGCGAGTTTTGACGCGTCAGTAATTGAGAACCATATTCATGATTAAGCATACTAGAACTATACGTTCCAACATTTGAGACAATATTTGAAGATCGTTGGTAATAATGTCCAGGTGAATATAAAGAATAATCATCCTCATCTTCTAAACGAAATGTTGGATTAATGTTACTTTGACTCGATGTACTCGCGTTTGAAACATTTGATGAAGTACGATGATGAGTATACGAAGGAAGTCTTGAAACTGGTCGAGCTGGACTATTTATGCTGCTTGGATTATCATAAGCATGTGGAAATTCGGGACACTCAAGCATTCTATCACTGAAGGAGAAAAAGGTTTAAGTGTAATATTTAAAAATCCATATCTGAAAATAATTACTTACTGATAATCTGTAGGTACAAAATATGTTGGTTCTGGTGATCTGTAATATTCTGGTGGAACAACTGTATATACTGGAGGTCCATAGTCTGGAAAAGGAGCAACATTGCCCATGTATATTGTTGGTACTCTTTCCATCCGATCAACTCTTCCTGCATCATGTATGTACACATCTTCATTACTAGTGCTGCTACTTTTTCTTCTAGGACTTGGTGTTGGTGCATTAGAACTTGTATTGCTTGCATAATGTTGTGGTGAATCAGTGAATCTTAGAGGTTTGTCAGGCATCACACTGGGTGGAAGACCAGGTGCTATAGCACCCATATTACTTAAGAATGGCCTGTATAATAATTGTCTTATTTATAACATGAACATATAAAGAACTTGTTAATATATGTATATATATAAAAACAGAAAATGTTATTACAAATTTAATGTTCTAATTTTATACCTGTAATGTCTAGCTGGTCCATGATACGTATTATGAGGATAACCACTACTTGAACTAAATTCATAATCAGGTCCAAGATAACCAGAATTACGATTTGATCCGGTGTCTGCTTGAAACCACCACCGCGGAGGCTCATCTTCACATTCACCAAGCCGTGGATATAATCTTGGATGAATTGGAGATATGTTTGACATTCTTACATCATATCCAGTAGCTACTCCAGCTAACATAGCTGCGATATTGTATAAAACCAGTTCTATTATGCTTAACTTTGGCTTCTTCATTTCCCCATTGTAAAGAGTTGGCATTGGTACAGGCATTGGCATAATGTAAGGTCCAGTTAATCCAGGCTTCAAAGGATAATCTGATGTTATCCAGTCAGTTGAGAGATCAGGTGGTAAAGTTGTATAATCTACAAAAACAATCAGATTTCTACAATAATAATGGTGATATTGCTATATATCTATAAAAATGTGTACATAGAATTACAAAATATAATTAAAGTATTTACTTTCCTTTTCATAATATTAAATTGATTAAGATACTATGTCACTATTATTATTTTTTATTCCTTACCTTTATGTGCAAATTTTACAAGCCTTTTAATATTATACATGTTTATTATATTAAATTTAACATAAACAGTTTAGTATCAAAGTTATAACATGCTTACTTGTTATTGCATTACTTACAATTATTTATATGTATAAGCACAATGTATTACGTGCATTATATTAAAATATTACATGCCACGAACTTTGAACCATTTCTTGTTATCAATAATTTTCAAAAAGCTTGTACATTATCTAAAATACATTCATGTTAAATGCATAAAACCCATATTTTGAAAGTAAACCAAAAATGTTGAAAAATGTTGAAACTTTGAAAGTAAAGCAGAGTGTAAAGAAAGAAGAAGATAAAAACTATTTTTAAGACAATATGTATAAGCACTAATTTTAACTAATCTTAAATAAAATTTTCTTTACCCTATATAATTTTCATTTCCTCATTTCAGAATGTTCTTTTCTCTCTTAACATTTATTTATTATAAATTTTGCCTGTTCATTAATAAATAAATAAATAGTCGTACAATACTGCTATAAAAACGTTTTATACATATATTGTACACAAATCAATATATGATAAGAATATACAAAATTAATGGTGTGCTTATCACAAATAAAATTGGAATTTTAAGACAAGAAAAAGACCAAACCCAAATGGCCTTAACTGTTAGGATCCTACTGGAAGCATGCAAAAGGATTCTTTTACGCTCGATTATAGGTAGTTATATAAAAAATTAATTCATATAGAAAAAAATAATATAAAATATTTATTGTTTATTTCATTCTTAGTTAGTAAATTATTTAAAACAAATATGTTAAAAATTGTTGATTTATATAAATAATATTTAAAATATATTGTTTCAATATATAGGCGTAGTAATCAAAATATATATACATATTTGTTTAATATTATAAATATAACCACAAACCGAGCGTAAAAATTCAGAAAACGAAAAAACAAAATTCAATGTGTCCAACTGAAAAGGTTTTATTGAAAAAATTTCTATTTCTAAATACAAGTGTGCGTGTTGCTTCATGTGTTGTATGTAACGTGTGCAAAATTTCAGAATCTAAAAATATCGAAAATCTATGATAATACAAAAATGAAATCGCTGTTAAATTAGGTTGAATAATTAACAAAATCTGAAAGTAATTTAGATGCATATAAAGCAATGAAGAAAAGATACAACTCTACTCTCGCAACTAATATATGATATTTTGCATAATTTTTTAAATTTTGATTCAATTTCTTTCTAATTTGGGGATTGTATAATTAATATAAAAACACTCTTTTCCATAAACGCCTCTAATTGAAGGCATTAATTTTAATGTAGAACTTTTTGTTGTAGTGGCAGAAGCACATGATTTCTTTTGACATAGTAAGAGGCTGTTAGCTCTGCTTTGTTAGAATGTTATATACTCCAGATAACATCAGAAAAGAACCAACACCAGAAAGACTGCATTTACACTTTATATACTCATTAAATTACAGTTCAAAATATGAAGTTTTTATCAGTTTAAATTAGGATAAATAGTTTTTAGATTATTGCAGGGTATTGACTACCCTTTATTAAAATATCCTAAAATGACATATCTATTATGTAATTTGATAGACATCAATTAAAATTAATTAACAAGATTATCAATTTATGCAGATAAAACGAATTTCAATTCTTCATCTGATTTCTGGTAAAATTAAAAATTATTTCTTATAAGATACATAGCAATAATATGTACCATTCCAAAAATTCAACAGAATAAAATAATCTTAAACATATTATCAACATAAAAAAGGAAAACAGAGTTTATCATTAAATGTATGCAACTGTACATGTATCACTAAAAATATATCTATATATTAAAGATATCCTTTTTAGATAATCAGCAAATAAAAAATTTAACTGAACTGCATATTCATGCATTCTAATAAAAATAGTTCTAAGCACAATCTACTTAAATATAATTTAGCAAAAGGAAAATAAAGAAGGAAAATATAAACATATAAAGGCACTATCCATCTGAGATCTTTACTTTTGTAATAATGTAAAAGGAAAAAATAAAAATATCATTGACCAATGATATAGAAGAAAAACAATCAGGTCTCTTATAAAATGTGAAACAATTGCACAGCAATATAAAGAGACTTACGAGTGGGATAGATGTTTTCCTCAGAAAGGCCTGCAGTAAAGAAAATATAGGACTGTTACTAAAACATATAAAACAAAAAGAAGACATTTTCGTGAAACGCGTCTACGAGTGATATGCACATCTTTATCTTTGTGAAATGCAATGTTACTTATCATTCTTCTTTAAAAATTTCTCTGCAATCGAAGTCTTAGGTGAGTTGTAAATAATTGTATTCACATCTTCTGAACTTCTATGGGAAGGAGCATTTCTTAAGGATTCGATTAAATTCTTTTTCCCTTCATAATTGATTTGGGAATTCTGACATTCACAATCCTGTATATAACCAGATGCATGTATAACTGAATTTATAGTATCAACATGATCTCCACAACTACGCAAGTATTCGTTACTCTTTGATTTTTTACTTAAAGAGGAATTCAATTTGAAACTTTGATCTACTTGCGGAGCGCGTTGTTTGAAACACGCATCTGATATACCACTAACATAGTCAAAAGAGGTAGGGGATTTTTTGCATTTATTATCTGAGAATAAACCTAAAGAATTTTTCGAAATGGAACTATCATTTGAATGTTCCGAATCAAAATTGCAAAGTTCTGATTCGAGACTCTCGAAATCTATTCCTTCACGTGAATTAGCAGTTAAAAATTTAGGTATTGCACTACTTTGATCGGAATCACGTCGATTAAATTGTGGTATAGATATCGTATTGTCTAGAGCACTATATTCTACTTTAACAACAGCAGTTTTATCATCTAAAGCATCCCGACTTCCCCAAGCCTTCATCTTATTGAAGACTCTTAGTGGACTCTTAGAAATTCTGGATTTATGGTGAAACTTTTTACCTATTGAATTTTCAGGGCTTGACTCTAACCCATCTGTATCATTAATTTTAATGGTAACAGAATTTTTTCGTTCCGTACTATGCGGAGAATTTAAAGAGCTTTTCCTTGATCCAGAAGGGGACCGAAAGAAATCAGCAAAAGCGGCTAATCGTGATTCTGAGCTATCTCTGCGCTTTGATTCTTTCGATTTACTTCTCTCGCGTTTCTTCTTTTTTACACGTTTCGCAGTACCAACCAAACTAGACGCTACGCTTTGTACAAAATTTGAAGAATACGACTGTTCCCAGTCACCAATCACATGTTTTTGACTCCTAGGAGGTGAAGCTTTTAAATTATTTCCAACTGTAGATTTTGTGTAATTGTCCATGACTGAATGATCATCCGAGAAATGAGTTTTAAGATTATCTGCCGATTTGTTATGTAAGACCACAGACTCATAAATATCGTTGTCCACAATAACTGAGTCTTCGCCTATATTGCAAGGTGAACAGCTTGAACTTTGCACAATGTTGTTAGAATTTTCTGGAATGTTGTTATAGCTAATCCTAGTGTGACAGTTAAATCCTGGTTGACTGTCTATCAAATTATTTGCTGAGGAGTACAACTTTCTGGAGGAGGGGTTACCTATTTCTTGAAGAAGCGGGGAACGATGTGCCAACAGGGCGGTACGCAGGGGTGTCTTTTCAAGATCTGGAGCAGAGCGAGACCACCGTTTGCCACCTGGAGATGCAGGATTTGGTGGTTGCGTGATAATAGCCCCACGTTCGCGTTGGTGGAGTGTTGATGGTCCCCAAGTCTTACCCTTTACTCCATCTGCTGGTACTAAAGGAGGAAGACAAAAAACAAAACGCTACTCACTACAGTACTAAGTTTCCCTCCTACCCTAGACTCTGTTAAACTTTATGCGCGCTTCAAAAAGATAAAGGTGTTTCATGAGGACTATTAGTAATATTCATTATTAAAAAGTTCTTTTATCTAAAAGTTATAAAAAATATTTCAATATCATAAAATGTTTTGCATTTGGTTTTCTACATTAAATGATTACAATCATATAATTCTTCTAATCTTGAAATTATCATTCTTTTCTACATTCTTACAAAAGAGTAAAAAAGAAAAAAGAAACGAAAAACACAACATAGATTATATGCATATATATGTAATTTTTCAAAAATATATCAAAATATATCCAATTATTCACACCATGCTAATAAAAATCGATGTTAAATTAATACAATGTGACTACAAAGCACAAACAGTGTAATTTAAATTTCTTGAAAATACTAAAAAAATATTTTAGAGCAAAATCATTCATTATTCATTGAAATTATGAACTACTAAAAATCTTGGAAACAAAGTACTCACATGCAATTGCACGAAGTCGTGGAATACTAGGCGAGCCTGGTGGACTATTAGGTCTCGATGGATTTCGTACTTTTCCTCGATCTAACGCTGTATGTTGAACAGTTATTGTATGACGAAAATCTATAGGAATAAAAACATATGGTGGTTATTTAACTTTATAATTAGAGCATTTTAAATTTTATGCAAAATTATTAAGATAAATTATAACACAGTATACTTGCCAGAAGGAGCGCTTATATTGCTTCCTGGCTCCTTTTTATTCAGTTTTAATCTCGATTTCTTAAATTTCCCGCGTCTTTTGTTTGGTGTAGGAGTATTTTGTTGCTGAATTATCATTACAGTAAGTTCACGTTCCAATAAATCTATTTCTCGGGCAGCTAATTCTTGTTCCCGTTGCCTTAAGTTTTCTTCATGTTGTCGTTGTTGCACTTGTGCTTTTGTTAATTCTTCTTCTCTGCAGCGCAGTTCCTAATAAACAAACATATAAAAAAGGTTATAATAATGTGTTTGATAAACAAATGCGTTTTCGCAAACAAAAAATTTGTGTAGTGATAATATAGTATAGATAGGTACATATATTTGTTATAAACCAATATAATTATTAACGTCAATAACTGTAGTTACACATTATCTTACCTCTTCTAATGAACGGCATGCCTTTGCATAAGCATATAAAAGAAGGATTATAAACATTATTTATTCTGATATAAATGATGCATATGCTAATTACAGTAACGAAAAGATTTTATTTTTGTAGAAGTCCTTTTTTGCAAGGCAAAGAAATTTCGAATTTATACCTTTTCCTTCATGCGCAATCCATGAAGAACTTGTTCAATCTCAAGCCTCCAGTCTTCTTGCATTGTGTGAAATGACTCATGTGGTGTAGCTGCAAATGCACTACGCACTTCATCTAATGCTACTAAAATTTCAGCAAATCCTGGTCTCGAATGACTGTCAGATGCCCAACAAGCTAAATGGTAAAGCATTTTTTATTTTAAAAGTTATACAAATTAAAATAGTTCATGATTATATAAATGATTATATAATTATGTACCTTCCATTAAAAACCTCCAAGGTTGAGGACAAGTTGATGGAATAGGCAATGTGAGTTTATTTACTGCAACGCCATATGCTACTGCCAAAGCATCTATTCCTTTATAAGGTGTTTCACCAGTTAGAAGTTCCCATAGAAGCACGCCATAACTGTAGATGTATTCATGTGTTAAAAAGAAAAGATACTTTACTATTTATGTAGATATATTTATTACAATTAAAGTGATATAGGAGGTACATAAAACTGACCTCCAAACATCACTGGCTTTACTGAAAGTACTCTTTTTAATAACCTCTGGTGCCATCCAAGCATATGTGCCAGCTGCTGACATGCGAGTTGTTTTGTAAACTTCCCTTGCTAATCCAAAGTCAGTTATTTTTAAAGTTTTATATTGTAGATCATCATTTTCTATAGGCTCGCTCAATAATACTGTTATAAAAAAAAATAATATGTATTACTCTAACACATCTCATATAAAAATATATATATTCAAATAATGATATCTATATTCAACTAATGATGAAGTAATGATATTTTATTTACAATTAATATGTTAATTGTCTTACCATTAGAACTTTTTAGGTCCCTATGAATAAGACTTATAGGTGCTTTATTATGAAGGTAATCCATGCCACGAGCAATTTGTATTGCCCAATCAACAAGTACGTCAGGCCTGATTTTTCTACCACTAAGAACCCTGTTCAGACTACCACCTCGTGCATATTCCATTACGAGACACATATTTGGCATTTTTAAACAAACTCCTTCTAATTGCACAATATTTTCATGTTTCAATAACCAAAATAATTTAGCTTCTTGTCGAACATTTTCTAATGTAACACTTGGTTCTTCATCTGGATCTTGGCGTGCTGCTTTAACAGCCACTTCATGTTTCTGCCAAAATCCTCTAAAATGTTATAAATTATTATAAATATTGTTCTAAAGAACTATTAACAGATTTAACTATAATATTTTATAGTGTTTTATATACCTATAAACTTTTCCGAATCCACCAACACCTATCACTTCTTCTAATTGTAATTCTTCAAAGTCAATTTCAACCGGTTGAACTTTATCAATCACCGATGAAACTCGATCAATACTTTCTGCTTCTGCAACAAAATTGGCTGGAAAAATACCAACCTTTCCATGGATTTTTCCAGTCCACCATCCTTCATCACCTGAGATTTTTGAGTCCTTAGATAAGACCTAGCATATAAAATAAAATGTATATATGCATCCTAATCAAAGATATTTAATTCTACAGATATTTATAATAAACAATTTACCTCAACTGTTTCACCTCTTTGTAAAGATAATTCATCTTCGCCTTGGGCAACATAATCAAATAATGCTGTGAAAATTGTCGAACTATTGTCTTGCCTCGACTGGGAAGAGGAATGTGTACCGTGAGATGGACTAGTCTGTTGAGAAACAGTTCTTGCTGTACCACCACTATGTGTATCAGAAACACTGCTATCAGACATATTGTTGCTAGATGTACGCCCATATAAATATCCGTAACTAAAATGCACAAAATTTAAGTAAGATATATTTTATTTCACTATCATAAGTGTGTAAAACATTACACATTTATGGGCCTATAATAATAACACACTTTATACCTTGTGGAATGATTATTTGTTCTACTATTATGTTGGTATCGTGGAGATGAGTTGGCTGTGTTAGAACTATGAGAATTAGAGGATCCATTCTCTGGATGAAGTAAAAATCGCTCGCTCCGATGACGAGCATCTGGTTGTCCGTGGTCCATCAAGGTAGACAAGCCTCTTGCCGATAGCCCGGCTGGCGGCATATGGCCTCACACTCTTCTTAGTCTTCCACTTTTTGGAAATTACACCCTCTTGTTTTGCAACCTTAGCGTAATATTCTATTAATAGAATCACAAATAACATAGAACACTTTAAATGTATTGTTAGTTTGTCTCAAATAAACTAAACAAACATATATAAGAAGTGGTGAAAGTTTAATATACACCTTGCATTATTTTTTCAACACTGTACACATCCTTACACAATTCATATTCATTTAACACACGTTTCTTCTTCAATCATAATCAATACACGAATGTAAACCAATTATGAAATATTTTGACAATAATTTAATTTTACGCACAAATTTTACAAGAAAAACAAGATGAGAAGAGGTGATCACTAACACCCCTTGCATAAAAACACTTTAACGGTGACCGGCATTTTGATTCGTGAGTCCGGCAATAAAGCGACGAAGATCTTGTGATTTTTCGTCGACCATACTCCTATGTAGAGTAGCGGAGAAAAAATTTTAGGAGAGTAGAAAAAAGCTCGATATGCCATAAAACCACTTTGGAGTCTCGCGTCGGGGTGTGTATACCCACAAGCCACTATTGGTAAGGCCGATTCTTTTCATTGAATCGGCACTAGGAATAATGTACGAGAGACATGCAGGGTTGAAAGCGACGTGTTTGCCTCCCCGAGGACACGACGCTTTGCGTCAGCCCGCAAAACGCACGATGATTCCACATTTAATGATAGAAAACGAACCAGCACTCATAGCAATAACCTAACGGACGCCATGTTTCGTTTTGACGGCCCCACCGTTGACGTGATATATTGGACCAAGATTCATAGAAAGGATGTTCGAAAAGTTGCTTATGATATTTGAATTGTATAAGGTTTATCCACAACATGATGATCGCGAATTAGTCCAACAAGAAACTATATTTACCACGGACAATTAATCAATTAAAGTATATATTTTAACGAATATTGGAAATATTTGAACAGTACTAGATGAATTTCACTTATATTATTGCCAATTATAATAAGCGTCAATAAACGACTCGTGTAAAGTAATTTTGCAAAACATCATAGAAGCTTGATCATATATGAAATCATATTGTTCATGTTCAAAATCATCTGAGATGTGAAGATGGCTGCAAAGTCAGTAAGTCGTGTGCGCGAAATCCATTGATTAAGAAGCTAAGATAAAATGTATCGCCTTATTGTTTGCCACGCAATTTTTCAAATAGAAAAGACAGACTACGAATAAAGCTGTAAAACAGCAAGTGATGGGAAGATGGTGAGGGAGCACTTTTGCAATTGGTATGGGTTCTCAAATGCTGGAAATTTTAAGACAAGGCGTCTGGGCGAGCCTGACAGGAGGCTGGTTTTACGATCCCCGTCTCGACGTTTTTTCAAATACATTTCACTTGTACATTTGGCTTTTCTTACTTTGTTTACCATTTATTATATATCTTGTAAGTATATTTATATGTATGCATTAATTTTAGTTGCAAGTCATTCATTTTAGATAAATAACATAAACTGTATGTGTTTACATTAACCGCGGGTAGATTTACATAACATGTGTTGAGTTTTGTTATTTGGACTTTATGAATTTTGATTTGTGTACACATACATGCATACATCATATGTATACAAATGCATATGTACGTATATAAGTTTTTCATAATTGTACACTTGAAGATACCATATAATTGTTATATAGACTTTGAAGATGACAATTATTTATTTTATAGTATTTTCCACCAACGTTATATGTTTGGATAGCATATTGTTCTTCAATTGGAGCACTTTTTGGCACGATAAAGTATGTTAACCATACACTTCATTGCATGTATGATACAACTGAGTGTTTAGAAGAATCAGGTCAATCTATTAGCCAACAAAGATCAGAAAGTGAAAAAAGACGCACAGTGCATAATAAATGCAGGGAACAATCACAGGAACAAGTAGATCATGGAATAGAACTGCAAGTCTTAAGTGGTATTATAGACTATATCTTTTCGTTTTTAAATCTATCTATTAGCTTTACCTTTTACGTGTTAAAATTAATCTTTGAATTTGATACAATTAACTTTTAAAATTATATCAATTATATTTTAAAAATTTTGCTATCAATTTATTATTTTTACATACAGGAAAAACAGATACACCACCTGTAGAATGCTCATCACGTAACTCTTTTATTGAATCAAATGTGCAAAATGCAGATGCAGATAGTATAACATCTGAATATAATCGAGATAAGCCTAGTTCAACTATAGATTTGAAAGTAGAAATTCACAGAAAAAATAGCTCAGAAAGTTCAGAAGAAGCACAACAGCTAACTAAACCAATGGTATCTAGTATAAATATACACGAAACAGAATTAGGTTCTGCACAATATCATGAACCATGTTTTCGAAATATAATAAATGGTATTAATTTTGTAATTTTTATGATATAACCTCTTTAATGCAATATTACCCTATTTTTATACATATTAATGTTTCTTTTGGGAAATTTCAAATACATATAGAAAGAAGATTGAAAAGACAGAAATGTGTTGTAATTACTGAAGAGGATCGACAAGGTTCAAGAAAATTATGCAGACATGCATCTGAAGATTCACGAAATCGTCATTCCAAACAGGGTAGTCTTGGTAAAACAGGTTCTGAAAGTCAAATAAAACAAACAAGTTCGTTAGAATTGGAACACCATGGAGATGATTATCCTTACTGGAAATCAAACCAAAGTGTTCGGCGTCTCAATTCTAACTCAATTCCAATGGAAACACATTTAATGAATGATCATCCACAGAGTTTAGAAATTATATCCAAAAAAGAAGATACGGAAAAAAATAAAATTTCCTCACATCCACAATCTTTAGAGGTAAAAATGAAGGAATTTTCTACTTGGAAAAACGAATAATTAAGTAATGTATTTAAAATACTTTCTTTATTTACAAGGTTATTACAAAAAAGCCACATCAACAACTTATTCATCCACAAAGTCTTGAAACAATTGGTGCTACTAATAAAAATATAAACACTACAGATGACAATAATTTACCTCTCCATCCGCAAAGTCTTGAAACAATTAATACTAAAAAGGTATCAATATGATAATATGGTTGTAGTAATATATGTGTTTATATGAAGAATTATATTAAAAAACTGTATATATTTTAAAGGTATTACCTCAAAATACATTAAAAAAAAACCAATTACAATTATTACCATATCTTAGTTATGGATCAGAAATAGTACATCCTATAGAAGAACAAAGTGATGAACAGTTTGCTAATGAAAGTTCTGGAGGATTTAGCCTTCAAGATTCTTATAGTCCATTACTTACTCGGAAGACTTGTGAAACTAATGCTACCTCTAATCGGGACAGAAGTCTTAGTACTAGCCGATTTGAAGACAGATTTTCAAGGTAAATTAAACATAATAAAAGTAAGTATTAAACAATTAATCCATAAATTTCTTAAATTTAACCTCATATTTAGACGTAATGAAGATGGTGGTGTAGATAATGATTCTGCAAATTCTCGTGATGCATTAATTGAAGAACCAAAGTCCGGTGTTAAAAGAAGATACAGTAATGCAAGCCAAAGCAGCCGTGAATTCTCGGATTTAGAAAACTTGTTTAAAGATAGACAAGATAAATCGAAAAATATAGATGATCCTTTAAACGTTGGAAGTATAGTTGGAATAGATCAATTATTTGAAGGTGGTGATTGCACAATAGAATCGCGAACAAATAAAGGTAAGTTCTAACTTTTAAGTTTTTATATCAAATGGGTATTTATTTTTAAAAGAATTGCGAGAAAGAGTAACAATATTCTTAAATTTTTGTTCCACAGGATTACATAGTAAAGAACCAGATTCTAGTTCATCTAATATGATGCCTTTTGAGTATACAACATATTCATCGAATATGGAAAATGAGGCAAAAAGAATGTTACTTCCACAAGTAGAAACAGATAATAAACGTCATCAAGGTGCAATACCTAAACAAAGCCGTCCAAAACCTGCAATAGAAGCTATAGATGATAATATTACAACCACTGAACAAACCCGACAGAAATTAAAACGAACATTAGAAGTCAAAAGAGAAAAAGATAGAAGAAGAGATGGAAGATTCGATAGATTCGAGCAAACTAGCGGTTCAAACAACGAGTTAAGTACACTTAGTCTTGCATCTTCCTTGTTAGCTACATTATTGACATCTGGCCGAGAATTACCAGGTCAATCTAGCACCGTCTCAGATTTAAGATTAAGCCGCAATTCAGAGACTCGAACGGCACGAAAAAGACGTGTTCCTTTGAAATGTTCGATTCGATCGACTCGTGTACCACGAGATCGGAATCGAGATGATAACGTCGTTCCACTTACTGCTTTATTTGGATTGATATCAAACGAAGAATGTCATTTAGTTGCTAATCATAACGATGCTGTAGAAGCAACTGTACCTTATTTTCGAGATGAAAACGGCCGCTGGCTAGCTTACACCTTCGATGAGAAAGGATCTGGTGTTGCTGCAGCTGCGCAAGTTCCTTCTAACAATAACGATAAATTATTAAATACATTATTACGTCAGCAACTTAATCAAAATTTACATTATGATGCGAATTGGGAATTAATAGACTCTTTGAGTAATAGTTATAGTAGTTTATCTTTGAATTCTCCTGACTTGAGTGTTATAATAGATACACCACCTGTTCTGTCCAGTCCAGAAAGCAATCAAACCAAAGCACAAAATTCATTATCGTCAAATCCAGTGGAAACTTCGGAACGTGATCAAATTCATCAAAATAATGGAAATTCTATCCAATATGAACTCGAAACCTTAGAACGAGATCAGTTCCATCAAGACATATTATCACGTATAGAATCAATGACGGAGAGAAATCAAAGATTACGAAATTTATTGGGATATTTCAATTTGAATATTTATCCAACAGATTCAAATCGCCGAGATAGGCCTGCCTTAACATTACAGACGTGTGCAGTGGGTGACATAAATACAAGTCTATCTTGGAATCGATTTATTGGTGGCTTAGATGGATCTGAATCCAAACCTAAACAATCAAGACAAGACAAGCAATATTATTATAAATGGAAAATTGGCAAATTACCGCATATCAAAGTGCGATTCGATCGTTTATTTTTGTTGGCCTTATTAGATCGAAATTTGACAATATTTGAGATTATTATTTCGACGTTTTTAGCAGTTGCTGTTGCGGGATTGGGTCTCGTATTGCTCCAGCAAGGATTTTACCGAGATATATTTGCTTTCATGCTTTGTTTTGTAACTGCTGGCTGCCAATATTCATTATTAAAATCCGTTCAGCCTGATGCAGCTTCTCCAATACATGGCTTCAATCGCATTATAGTATTTTCTCGGCCTGTTTATTATATATTGTGTTCAGGATTCATATTAATCTTTAATGAATCCTTGAGAAATTTTAAAGCATCTGAATTTCGAATATATGGTTTAAGGATTACTGATTATGATGTTCTATTGCAGATTCGTAATATTTTATTAATTTTTCTTTTATGCTTTCCTATTATATTTTCCTTTGGGTTACTTCCACAAATTAATACTTTTCTAATGTATCTCTGTGAACATATAGATATCCATTTATTTGGTGGAAATGCAACCACAAGTTTAATTTCTTCAATATATTGTCTCTCTCGCAGCATAGTCACTGTTGTTATATTGTATGGATTTGCTTATGGAGCACTTACAGAGCCTAAATCTTCACAGCATATTTTATTCTCTATTTTTGCGGGTTTATTAGTCGCTATATCTTACCATTTAAGTAGATCATCTTCAGATCCTACAGTAATATGGGACATTGTTAAAACAAATTTGTGGCCTCCAGAAATTTATACAGAAGAAAAAGAAGCTAAAATCATTGAGAATACATCTCATAGAGACACTGTACCTACAACATACAAAGAAGTAAAACTTAGAATTTATGAAAGAAAAAAACATGTAAAAATTAAATTTACTGAACAAATGTCAGATACAGAATTGGTAGATCCATTACCTGAAAAATTAAAAGCAACAGTGAATGCAAGATTAAAAAATGATTTAATAGTTTGTGCAGTGATAGGTACTCTATCTTTTGGAATCCATTGTTCAACTGTGTTTACAGCCTTACAACCAGAACTGAATCCAGTTTTATGGGGTATTGCAAGTTGCCTTGGACTTTTGCTACATTACATTGTACCACAACTTCGAAAACAATTGCCATGGCTGTGCTTATCAAGACCAGTATTACGTAGCCATGAATATGCACAATTTGAAGTTCGTGAACCTGTGAAGATTATGTGGTTTGAAAAGGCATATGTTTGTCTGTGCTTTTTAGAAAGGAACATTCTCTATCCAGTTGTATTTTTGGGAGCACTTACAGAATGTTCATCAAAAATTGTAGCTAAATTTGGAGAAAGTGTGGGAGCATTGATTATAGTTGTGTGTGGATTAAAATCTTTAAGATCTGCATACTCTGATCCATCAACGCGTTATTTGGTTTTGATTTTTGCTGTTCTGTTCTTCAAACTAGATTTTCGAAATCTTAGCGAAACATTTTTGGTGGACTATTTTATCACAGGAATAGTTTTCGCAAAAGTTTATGAACTACTGTTGAAAATACGATTTGTAGTCACATATATTGCACCTTGGCAAATTACTTGGGGTAGTGCGTTTCATGCATTTGCCCAACCTTTCTCCGTTCCGCATTCTGCTATGCTGTTCCTACAAGCAGGAATTTCTGCACTTTTAAGTACTCCTTTAAATCCTCTTTTGGGCAGTGCAATATTTATATCATCATATGTACGTCCAGTGAAATTTTGGGAACGAGATTATAAGACAAGAAGAGTAGATCACTCAAATACCCGAATGTCTTCGCATTTAGATCGAAACATAGGAGCAGATGATAATAATTTGAATTCAATTTTCTATGAACAATTAACAAGATCCCTGCAACATAGCCTGTATGGAGACCTTGCCCTTGGTCGGTGGGGAAATGTGGAACAAGGCGATTGTTTTCTACTAGCATCTGATTACTTGAATTGCTTGGTACATATTGTTCAATTAGGAAATGGTCTAGTAACCTTTCAATTAAGAGGTCTTGAATTCAGGGGAACATATTGTCAGCAAAGAGAAGTATATATATATTATTTTAGATATTGAAAATTCTAAACAAAATAACAAACACACTCAAATTTGAAAATGCTTTGATTTTTAGGTAGAAGCAATCACTGAAGGAATTGAAGATAATGACAATTGTTGTTGTTGTGAAATGGGTCATTTTTCAAACGTATTAAGTGTAAATGCAGCTTTTAGTCAACGCTGGTTAGCTTGGGAAGTTGCAAGTGCTAAATACGTTTTAGAAGGATACTCGATCTCAGATAATTCAGCAGTTTCTATGCTCCAAGTGTTTGAATTTCGTAAAGTACTAGTTACTTACTATGTCAAAAGTATTGTTTTCTATGCTGTTAAATCACCAAAACTGAAATATTGGTTGGAGAATTCTGATATTTCGGACGCCCTAAAAATAACGCTTGACAAAAATTTCGTTGATTTGGATCCAGTTTTTAACTTGAGCATTCATGAAGATTACGATATCCGAACATGCGGCATCACAAGAAGTAGTTTCTGTAATGTTTATTTGGATTGGATACAGTATTGCGTTACTAAACAAGACAAGGTAATTTTTCAAACATATATACATTATATTAACGTTTATATAGTATTATTTATTTATAACTGTTTTAGACATTAGACAAATCAAGAAATTCGTCATTGGTATCTTTATGTCTTGCTTTAAGTCTTTTGGGAAGACGTGTTTTAGGAGCATTATCTCATAACACGGTTTCCAGTGTTGAATTTTTTTTATATGGATTACATGCTCTTTTTAAAGGTACATTATTTTATAATAAATAATGAAAAATTTGATTACATTTAAGAATAATGTTTAAAAAGTACATTTATATATTTAGGAGATTTCCGTATAACATCTGTTCGAGATGAATGGGTTTTATATGACGTAGATTTATTACGAAATGTCGTGGCAAAAGGTGTAAGAATGGCATTAAAACTACATCAAGATCATTTCATGAGTCCAGAACAGTATGGTGAACCATCTGCTCTTTATGAAGCTATAGATAGCCATGATAAAAATCTCGTGATTAGTCATGAAGCGGATCCACTGTGGAGAAATGCTGTCTTAAATGGTGCACCTAGTCTTTTAGCTCTCAGGTATTTTAACAATGCGATATTTATAAAATGTTAACTTATTACATCATTAATATTCATTATTTTTATTTATAGACATGTACTTGATGACGGTATTGATGAATATAAGGTGATAATGCTTAACAAACGCTTTTTAAGTTTTCGGGTGATTAAAATGAATCGTGAATGTGTTCGTGGCTTATGGGCTGGGCAGCAACAAGAGTTAGTTTACTTGAGAAATAGGAATCCTGAGCGAGGCTCTATACAAAACGCTAAACAAGCTCTTAGGAACATCATAAATAGTTCCTGTGATCAACCAATTGGGTACCCGATTTACGTTTCACCATTAATAACTAGTTATGCAGAGACTAATGAACAATTATGTTCCATAATCGGTGGACCTTTAAGTCTCGATATAATTAAAAGCAATATCTTAAAACTATGGCAAAGGTATGTCTTATTATTATGTCATATAATTATATTAAAAATATTTTATTAATGAAAAGTTCATAAAGTTTATTATTATTACAAGTATTATTTATAGAATCAGAAGAAGGTGTGGTCAAGGTTGTTCGTCAGGAGGGACAGGATCTCAAGATGATGGAGGCTTTGGAAATGATGGAGTGTATGCAATGACTACATATAATATTCATTTAGGTATTTCCAATCATCATACTTCATCTACATTGATGACTTCACAATATAAAAGTAAAATTTTTTTTAGGTTATGGACAATCAACAGGTCATAATACATCTGGTTCACAATCCATAGACTCTGGGTGTCAAATTGGTGGATCGACTGGACGTGGTTCTTTAGGAAGAGCAAACACTGGATCTTTAGGTGGAAACAGAGGATCTTTGGCTTCAGTTGGAAAACCTACAACTTCAACGCTTGCTAGTTTAGCCGGTCTTCTTAGCAATAGTGATATTAAAACTGAAACGAAATGTGAAACGAGTTTCATAAATAAACCCGAAAAGGATGAAATCTTACAACGAGTACGTGTAAGTAGAAAACAAAATTTATTTTGACACATCTCTCTCTTTAGTTCATCAAAAATTATGTATATTTATCTGTTATTAGATCATAGATCCTAACCAAGTGTATGATGCTATTAATTTGGGTCGCCGCATAGACGTAATTTGGCCAGATGAGAGAATGAGACAACAGGGTGGTAGATCTGGATGGCAGCATTGGGTACCTGAAAGAGGTATGGAAGGATGCGTTGTTCATTGTTGGTCTCCGAATCATCGTGATCCTAATCGGCGGTCTCACGTAGATAAAGTTATCTTACTTGTCAAAATTGATGATAAATATGTTCCAATAGCGGAACAAGGTGTAAAAGATTTGGGGGCAGAAGTATGATGAAGTATTTTTTAATTTTCTGCAGTAATATACATTAAGGCGATTTTCATACAGTCACTTTTTGAATCTACGTCATGCATCGTAAATACTGATAAGAATGCATTAAAAATGAAGAATTCATTCCAGTTACAAAATAATAAATACAAAGGTTTTTGATGGAAGATTGTTCTTGAAATTGTAAATACTGAAAAGCGACGAATTTTAACACTAGTTTCTTAATTCTAATATATAAGAGAGAAAGGGAGAATGCGTTCGTGCGCCAGCGCATGTATGTCACAACACATAACATATACATATACATATACATATAGCTACAGAATACTCTTCATTACACGATTTTTCTAAAATTTCCATTTTCTCGATATCTCTTTTCTAACCATTCGTATTTGTGTTTTCATTGCAATGATTTCCCAATAGATACAGTTCTTTTAAAATATTCTCGGAAAAGATGAATTTCCAAAACTTATACAAAAAGCAGTTAATATTTACTATAGTAATTAAAGAATTATTACTTCTTACACATTTACTGAGAAGACTAATGTCAATCGCCAAGTTATTCAATGCAAAGTAAATTGTATCATGTTGTATTATATTCTGTATTATATAATGATTAGATGATTTACTAGCGATGAAAACTAGATATTACTTGTTGTTAACTAGCTAAACTATTATTTTTGTTAGTATAAAATGTAATAATATTGAATATATTCAAATATTAATTTTGCTATATTTGCGTTCTATTTTATATCATTGTTAATAATTTTATAAAATGAAATCATAAACCTTCAATTTGCAAAGTTATTATTTCAATTATCAATAATCTAAGGTAAAGTTAAAAAAGATAAACCCAATAATTGCTATTGTTAGAACTTTTAACAATATTATTCAATGAACAGTATCTTTATTTTGAAATTATAATAGTACGATTTATAACGAATCTCTAAGAGTAAATTAGAATGTAAGGATAAAAGTTGTTACAAATTATATTATTTATTAAAAAATGAAAAACGTATTTCTATATTACTAATATCGAATATGCTCAATAACAACAAGTAACATCAGAAGAAATTTGTATATATCATTCGTGTTTTTCTACATTTTGTTACATTTTTTTTAAACTATTTGATATATAAGTTGTAAATATATATATGCGTAACATTTCTGCAAGATTAAAGCGTCCAAATGTATTTACTGAATGTGTAATTTTGTGGGGCCATGAGATTGCCTCTACAAAACATATCGGTGCATTAATAGTAGTGTTAAATGTAACTCCACAATCTTTCACTTGTATATCTTTATTGTATAACAATCTGGATAACTATGATGGTGTATTTATATTTGATATATGTCTCTTATAATTTTCATTGGGAATAATAATTAATAATAATAAAGCCAAACAAAACCAAGTATCGTAATAAATATTATTATGAACAAATACACCACAATATTTATCCAGAGAAGAAAAATAAATTTATTATCATTTCTTCTCTTACGAAAGTGATTCATTGAAAGTTTTCACCTAATTTTGTACATATTAAAATATATACTGATTACTAAACGAATAAGAATGATAGGGTTGCTTGCAAAAGTACAAAGTACTCTTTTGCTTAAAAAAAAAAAAAAAAAAAAAAAAAAAAAAAAAAAAAAAAAAAAAATAGAAAAAGTTTTAAATATGTTTAACACAAAAGATAAAAAGTTTTGCAAGTAACCAAGGAATCACAGCATTGCCTTATTATGGTGTTTTTTGAAAGCATCTGACTGATAAAAAAATTTTAGCTAGTCTTTTAATTGTTGGTACACATTTATGTACATTTATCGCTTGCTGCCAAGGGATAAAAAAATCTACTTTACCAGGG
The DNA here is from genome assembly GCF_041682495.2 of Bombus fervidus. Taxonomy (NCBI): domain Eukaryota; kingdom Metazoa; phylum Arthropoda; class Insecta; order Hymenoptera; family Apidae; genus Bombus; species Bombus fervidus. Next base: position 8,290,228 of record NC_091530.1, on the reverse strand, counting down.
AATACATGGATTAAATGTTTTTTATTAAATCTTTGGCCTACTATCTGTATTTAAAAGTAATTTCATACATAGATTGTACAGAATTGCTTCAAAATTAAAAATAAATATAAAATTAGAAGTCAAACTAAATAACAGTTTGTTTTAAATCCTTGCATCACTTATGCTTTATCATTTTAGATTTGCATTCATTATTTAATGAGCCATTGTTAACTTTATTGCATAACGTGCTTTAAACAAATTTTATTGAAATAAATCACGTTAATCTCATTGACTGTATTCCAATAAGAGATATACAGATTGCGATAGCGATTATACAAAAAAGTAAGTTCCTTGAAATATACTTCAGTTTTAAACTAGGATTAGATCAATAAGTACAGTTAATGTCATGAAATGTTACACTAAAAAAGGCCATTAATATTAATTAATATAGCATATTGTATGTAATACACAATCAGTTCAAAAATCATTTTATAACCATGTTATAATATTATTGATATATATAACAAATTACTAAGTGTTTGTAAAATAATTAACACAAGATATTATAAAAATTATAAATAAAATAATAAAAATGTTATCTTTTTTGAAATTACTATTTCATATTTTTACCCTAGCATCACATAATATTATTGCTCAATGAAACAAAATTACATAGCTCAATTCAAACTAAAAAAATGCATTAAATTATTTATTTTAATAATTTTATATAATACATGAGATGCATATTAAATTTTTCCCTTATCATTTTCAGAATTTATCGGTGTATTTGTAAGTTTCTGTATTAAATTTTCTATGATATTTAAATCAGTTAAACCTACAAATTTATCAACTACTAATCCGCTTGAAATTGCTATAATAGCTGGCACAGCTTTTACTTCAAAAATATGTACTAATTCTGGATTTGATTCCAAATTTACAATAGCAAGATCTAGTTTATCCATTGGTCCTATGAGTTCTATTAATTTAGGTGTCAATATTTTACAAGGATCACACCACTCAGCATGAAAATTTACAATGACTGGTACTGAACTGTTCATTACCTTGCTAACAAATTCACTATTATTATTTATTTCAAACTGCTTATTCTTCTGGTATGACGAAGAAACAAATCTCACTAAAACCGATGAAAGCTTAGTAATGCTACGCAACATTTTATAATTTTTTAAATGTTACTATATCACAAACTAAGCAAAGATATTAAATATAAAAAGATCAGGCTAAACTAGTCTTTTCCAATTATCTTACATAGTTAGTAAGAACTACTTCTGTTTTATTAGCAAATTCTGAAAATTCATAGAAATGGAAACAATTAATAATGTACTTTTAAACTTACTTTAACTGAATATCATTATTGTAACATTATAACAAAGGAATAATACTTACAGATTTTTAAAAAATCCAATTAGTTATTCGAACTGGTTTGATAGATTTTGTTATTTCAAATTTTACATATCCCACTAAACTAATAATAGATGATATTACTAATAATATTAGTAATAAGATACGCCAGATGAATAGATGATCATATATCTGTAACAAATTATGTATCTAATATAAATAAATATTAAAACTTCATATTAAAATTATTATTTACCTTTTTGTCATTGGTATTAGATTTCTCTGATGCCCTTGGCAATATAAGTAAAACGATTGTACATATACTAACTATAAGTATAGCAAGAGTACCAATTTTTTTTTCAATTTTTAAAGAAATAATAAATACAAATAGAGCCAAAGCCCAAAGAATTAAAATAAGAAACAATCCTATACCAACTCCAAATATCAAATTAGTCATGCCACTAAAAGCAAGGAATTCATAAATTTATATATATAAATACATGGTTTAATATAATTTAATGAATTAATAATACGAGAATTATAGAACATACAGATGTTAAATAATGATTTTGATAAGATAAGAAAGTTAAGAGAAAGTTAATAAAGATATATAAATATAAAAACTTAAATTCTTATTGTAATAATGAATGTTTATCATTATTTTTCGTTATTTAAACAATATATGCATAAAATCTATAATAAATATGAATACTTTCTTGTATACATATTACCTTTATCTATTCATATTTTACAATTTTTTGAAAATAGCACAATTATATTATATATCAATAACTTATTTATAAAAAATATTAAAAAATCATTTATTACGTACTGACAGAAAAAGATAATTAAACATCAACAAACAATTACATTATAATCTGTACCTTTCAGGTATAAATTGTTGCAAACAAGTATATAACATAAGTTGACTACTTATATTTTAATAAGATAATATGTATGTAGAAGTCCATTTTCCCAAAGTATTTCAAAGAGAATTTTTTTGTTTCATATATACGTATTTACAAGAGCGAAAAATTAAAATTAGAAATGACTGACTTATTCTATAGACATTTTACATTGTTAACTTTTAAAAACTTTGTATTGTTCATTAAAAAATAGCAAAAATTTAGCAAGTTTAGGGACTTTAAGTAAATATATACAGTATGTAGGGATATTTTTATAATAATATAAATAGGCAGCCTAACCTGCAAAGTGAAGCAAGCAGTGAATATTTGAAATTAAACGTACCTTCAATGGAACGTTAAAAGTATACGTCGAAGGAGCGTATAAGTTTTAACTATTATTATTTTTACAAGCGTAAATAAGTAATTGCCTTTTTTATATCATGAAACTATGGATCGGAGTTTTATTGGAATGGGTTAGTATTAATGCCATATAAAAAGAAATTTATAAACAACCAATAACTAATATTTCAATGAATTATTCCAAGTTATATTGTAATACAATTATTTAATTAAGATGAACAAATTAAATTTTAGTTTTTGTTACATTATTATAGATATTTATTAATAGATATTTTGATATATAATTAAAATATAATAAAGTACTTATTAAATAATAAATATTTTGGTTATATTTATAAAATGTTTGGGAGTGTTTATTTATAAATAATGTAAGTGCAATGTAAATATTTACATTATAATTTATTCTAACAAAAATTCATATTTTTTTAGCTAAATTGTTTAGATATATCAGAAACAAATGTTAAAGACTTGAAAGAATTGGATAATGGGAAGGTTTACAAGAAATTAATAAAATCATTGTAAGTAATTTTTTATATATTTACATTTAAATCTTTAATGAAATATTTAATGAGTTTCTTTTTTAATGTAAATAATGTGCATTCATAATATTCATTCTATTAGAATATATTTATTCTTGTCAAACATATTTTGCTTTATAGTTCATGGACTGATACTAAAGATAGTACAGACACAGAAAATATTATAGTAAAATATTTACAAGGTATGTAAATATGTGATAAGTATTTCCTGTATTATATAATTATTTTATAGAAATATATTATATGCTTTTTATATTTTTTTCACAGATGAATATCCAAAATATAAATTTGATGATAAAAATGTGGAGGAAATGGAACACATTTATATTGCATCTTTATTTTTATTGCTTGTACCTCAAGAACCATCATTTCATCATCAAATGTGTTTTAATTTACAACATGAAACGCAACTTAAAATTAAATCATTTCTTGAAATGACTATCCCATATAAGAAAGACATAAACAAAGAAACATTAAAAGAAATAATTGCTAGAATAGAGAATGATGCATCAAAAATACCTGTAACGCCTAAAGGAAAAGCTCTTAAGAACTTTTTTGATTCTCCTGTAACATGGTCTGCTCAAAGTCATAAGTTATTGAATGACAAAAATAGGGAATTAAGAATGTTGAAAAGTGAATTAGAAGTAGAGAGGTTTGAGAAAATTGATTTACAGGAAGATATACGAATTCAACAAAACAAAATACAAAGTCTGCAGAAGAAATTACAGGAAAAGACTGCAGAAATAAAAGTTTTAAGAGAAGAAAAAATGAAACCGACTACTCCACAATCTTGCAAAAAAAATAAGGGCACAATAGATTATGAACAATATTACAGGAAGGAAATAGATCATTTAGAAGATCAGCTATTGCAGAAACAATGTAACATAGATAAACTTGAAGCAGATGCTGACACATTGACAAAAAAGTTAACATCTATACAAATGCAATATATATATTTTAGAGACAAAGTAGAAAATTGTGAAAAGTCTTTAGAAAACATGCAGATTCAGGGAGAAATTAAGGATAGGGAACTAGTAAATTTAAAAAAGACCAATGAAGAGTTGCGTACTCATTTAAAAGAACTTAGAAAAACAACAATTGAAGAACAAAGTTTTGAAATTGATGATATAGTACCCTTAAATTCATCTTCAGCATCTTTAAATACCAGTGAAGTTTTAAGTTCTGTAATTGATATTCAATTACAAGAAGCGAAAGAAGAATCTGCTTTACTAAAGACACAACTTGATGTTGTAAATGAAAAACTGAAATCTGCAAATCAAGAGTATGAAAGTACAACACAACTTTTAAAGAAAGAGAGGCAAATATTACAAAGTACGGAAACTAAATTAAATGTAATCATAAATGAATCAACTAAACAAATTGAAATCTTACAACAAGAGAAAGAATCTCTAATAAAACAAAATAAAAATTTAGAAATGTTATATACTTCTCAAAAAGAATCTTTGTCAGTCGTTGAAAAATCCAGAGATGTATTAATTACTGAAAAAAATTCTCTGTTAGAAAAAATTAAAGATTTGGAAGAATCTTTAAACAAAGAAAATATAAATAATGTTAAATTAAACACTGAGCTTACTGAAGTTAAAGCACAAATATCTGAAAATCTTAAATATATTCAAGATTTCAAAGATCAAAATAGTTCATATAAAACTTCTGCTGATCTATATAATACAAATTTGAAAGAGATTATATTACATAATTTAGAAACTGATTGTGTAGAAGATAAATTAGACAACAAAACAACTACGGAATTAATAGAATATTTACGAATAATATTATATAATTTTAATCAGAAGTGTACTTTGAAGCAACTAGAATTTGAATCATTAAGTAATAACATGAATGAAGCTAAATTAAAACTTGAAAATTTTCAATTACAAATATCTAAATTAGAACAAAAGGATGAACAGAATACTACAGAGATATCAAAATTAAGAAAAACTGTTGCAGAAAGTACAACCAAAATTAATGAGCTTACTAATGTTACAGAAAAATATTCTGAAGAAATTTCGTATTTAAAACAAATTGAACTCCAAAAACAAACTTTAGAAAAAGTCATATATGTATATGAAGAAAAAGTAAATAAAAAGGATGCAATCTTACAAGCTTCTTCTACGTATATAGAAACATTAAAGAAAAATATTCGAACTTTTGAATCAGAATTTTATTTAATGAAAAAAGATATATTAAATCAGATAAATGAGTATAAAAAATATAATGAAGAAACTACTAAAAGTATTTTAAATGCTTATAAAATATTATATACTAATTACACGGAAGAACAACTTTCCAAGAACCAATTGAAAGATGAACTTACAGATAATAAAAAGAAATTAGAAGATAGTATAAGTTTTAATGTTATGTTAGAAAATGATTTAATAAAAAATAAGGAAATAACGAATCATTTGGAGACAGAATTAATTTGTACTAAGCAAAAATTAACAGAGTTTACACAAAAATTGGAAAAATTTGAAGAGCTACAAGAAGTATTTCAGAAACAACATAAAGATCTTAAATCTGAGAATAACAAAATTCTACTGGATTTAAATAATGTAAATGATAAATTTGAAAAATCTCAGCAAGAAGTATGTAATATGTTAGATGAATTCAAATTTAAAGACAAAAAAATAGAAAATCTAATTGATGAAATTACTTCCTTAAAGTTAGAAAAAGATCATATAATGCATTTACAAACAGAAGGAGAAATTAAAATGAAAAATTTTATAAAAGAACTGGAAACAAAATTATTGGAAAGACAGTGTCACTTAGATAAACTAAATATAGAAGTAAAATTAAAACAGGAAACATTGGAACTTGTGGAAAATAAATTTGAAAAATTATCAAAAGAAACAATTGCTTCTGAAATTAAACTGAAAGAAGTAATTATAAATCTACAGGAAGTAAGAACGAATCAAGATGCAGTTTTAAAAACTCAAGAGAAAGCTTTAAAGGAAAAATGTTTACAATTAGAAGAATTACAAAAAGAATTCAATGAATCCAAAAGAGTACTTTGTAAACAACTCGAAGACCAAAAATTATTGTGTCAGAATTTGCAAAATACAAATTTTAAATTACAAACAGAGTCTTATAAACAAAACAAAATTATAGAAGAATTACAACAAATACTAAAGAAAGAAAAGGACGAACTTAATAAAAATAGGGAATATTGTAAAATTGAAGATACAAAAAGATTAGAAATTATACAAATTTGTGAAGAATTACAACATTCAGCAAATGGCTTAAAATTTACAATTGCAGAAGTTACTAAGAATGAAAATTCTTATATTAATACTACAGATAATGTACAAGACATAAATAATGATGATACAAATAAAAATATTTTAAGAACTTTAAAGGAGTCCATTAATGAAATACAGGTGTCACGTGAATTAATTTTACAACTTTCAAATGAAAATACAAACTTAAATAAAACTTTAGAAAATCAAACAATAATGGTAGATAACTATATTACAAAATGTGAAGAAATAAAATTGTTGGAAATTAAAATACAAGAACTAAATAATTTACAAGAAGACCGTATAAAACGTATAAATACTCTTATCAAATATAAGGAATCACTAAAAGATTATTTAAATAACATTATAAAGTCAAGAGAAAATTTAGATACATCTTTAAATACATTAAAACAAAAATGGGACAATTTATTAACAAGTTCCTATAGTGTTCTCATGATAGATAAATCTGTGTGTGATGAATTAAAGCATATACAAAGCAAACGAACATATTTAGAAAATACATTACTTAAGTATCATATTCATCATTTTCAAAATATAAAACCCTTACAGAATATCTTATGGGACCAATTTTTATGGTTTGAACAAAAAATAAAAGATATTTCCTTGAAAGAAGAAAGTGAACAGATATTAGATATTTCTTCAGACATCTTTTTTGACCAGAAAACAATTATTGAAGCAGAATTAGATAAAAATAAAATATTACAAGAAAACATTACTCAATTGCAGAATGAAATAAATGATTTTTCAAAATTGGTTATTTCTTTCGAAAATGATTTTAAATGTGATGAAACAAAATTTCAATCTGAGTCAGAGAAAAAGTTACGATTCCAAATTAATGAACTGACAGAAGCTAAGAATAACTTAGAAAGTAAATTAAATTGTGCACACACAAATAATGTAAGATTAAAAGATGATATTGGTGAACTTAATATTAAGGTGCAAGAAATGGAAACATCATTAAAAGAGATAGAAAACTTAAAGAAGGAAGTAACACAATTAAAAGAGCAGAATTTAAAACTGCAAGAAGAAAGGAATGAGTTAAGCAAGCGATCAAAAAAAGAAGATATTGATATTCAACTAAAAGATATTCATGATAAATATAAAGTTAAAATAGATGAAATTAAACAAAACATGGTAAGTATATTAATATTTGTACATATTGCACTTCTCGTAGCTTACTTATCTTTGTAACAAATATTACAGAAAATGTTGTATAATGAACAAATAACGAAGCTAAATAGAGAACAAGAACAATGTGTACAAGAAAAATTAGAGTCATTACAAAGAAAAATGGAACTACAATGTCGTAAACAGGCAGATGAATTAAGTAAATATAAGGAACATATTGCTACCTTAAGTTCACAGCTTTGGACTGTTGGAGAGAAACTGTTAAATAGAAAACAAGAAAAGGAGAAATTGCAGAAAGAATTAATTGAATTAAAAACTAAATATCAAAATCTAGATCAAAATATAGTTTCTTTAATGGAACATAAAAATCCTAAGTAAGACTGGTTTTATAATAGTGAATAATGATTAAAAATTACTTCATCCTTTTAGATATTTGCAGATCTATCTATTTTTAGATATCCTAGCAGATATTGTTCAAATCTTTTCTTTTTCAGATGTGAGAAAAAATACTTATCAGGAGAACCTAAAGAAGATGTTTTACATAAAATTTCAGTAATACAAGAAAGAACAACATACGAAAAAAGATGTAGTATTAAGAGTATACAAACAATGGGCAATGCATTTAATGCAGAGGATGAAGAAGAAGTACTTGATAATATTTATTTAGGTAAATTAAAAATAATTTATTAAGTAAAACTAATTCCAAATAATTTAAACCATTAATTATATAAATTCAAATTATTAGCTGACGTGAAAGATGGTAATTCTTCATATATCATTGATGCAGATAGATTATCTATTTTGAAAAAAAGAAATGCTCTTTGCAAACCTCATTTAAAGTCATCTTATCCTGCTGAAATGCAATTTCATCCTCTACCATTTACAGAAGAAGAGATTAAAGTAAGCAATTCATATATAATACATTTATATTTATATTTATATATATATATTTATATATATTTATATTTATAAATATATAATATTGTTTTTAATTCAATCATAGGCAGGTTCAGTTCCAGATGATATATTTAATGATAGTTTGAGTCAAAGTTTGCTTCCTGAACAAAAAGCTAAGAAAAGGGATAGAACTCAGGTATGTACCTAAGATAATTTTACAAACAAATAATGAATCTTTATGGCATAACATTATTTTTAAAACTCCCGTTATTCGCGTCACATTATACATATTTTAATATTTATTTTGCAGACATCATATAAAAAGCCTGGGCCTCCAACTCCTAGTAAAAACGGAGGAAGATTATCAATGCAGGTAAGTGTAATGGGTGATACTAGTATATTTGTATATCAATATATTTGTATCATTATACCTGAAGATTTATTTCTAACATATACTTCAAAATTGAAGGGCAATGAACTAAGAAGCCCAAATTCAAGAATATTAAGAGAAAGAAACGGCAAAGAGAGGGCAACGACTACACCACGAACACTGAGAAATTTATTCCTTCCACGAGGTCAAGACGAGGTAAGTTACTCATATTTTTTAAAAATAATTTATTACTTTCATACTTCTTGTTTCTTACATTTAATAATATAATAAATAAAAAATTTTTACATAGATTATGTAAATATTAAATTACATTTTTTATAGAAAGTTATTATTACACCAAAAGGTCGTAGAAGAAGTAGCATATTCCGAAAATATCGTAACGCAAATGATAGATGAGAGTACGTACGTACGTAATATAAAATGTTTAATAATAATTATTATTATAATTGTAAAAAAGAAATGTATTTTCATTAAGGCTCACATCTAATTATATAATAGTTGTATAATATATATATATGTAACAAGTAGAATATAATATAATAATACAAAGTAGAATAGAATACAACAGCAGACAATTCGAAAAAGCAAATGGTATACAAAAAAATATTTATATTCATATGTTATTTGGACAGTCATTAAATAATTTTTTAATAACAATAATGTTCAAAAGTTTTATGCATAAAAGAATACTACCATTATGAAATGTACTACTGTTATGTCTAGTAAATTCTAAAGAAAATATATGGCTTTAAATAACGAAAATAATATCTTAAGAAAATGATATTAAAAATGCAGTAGTTTCAAAACGTAAAGTGGAACGTAATAATTGAATGTGAATTAACGTCGATTGAACAAGTTTTTATTTTTAACATTTAAAACTTATTCAGTACGACATGTATATCATAAAGTATCACAAATCATTTCCTCTTAGTTTTATCTTGAATGAATATATTCTTTTTTATTGTACTTCATTATTCGGAATCGGATTCCTATAACAGAAAAGCATTTTATTACTTTGTATTGATATAAACTATATTTATTTCGATACTATATTCAACTGTTCGTCTGTAAATGTTTTATCATTGAATAAGGACGAAATTGTGACACAAATCTGCATGCAATGTGTGCGCACAATCTTTCTGTTAATGTAAGTATTGTAGAAATATTTATATTTTATTTCATGTAAATACATTTATACACATATCAAGGGTTTTAAGTGTTGCAGAGAAATGTTATAGAGCTACATCTTTAGCACTATATCGCGCTTCTTTATATTATTGTATTATATACATAAAATTTAATCCTCTTACTCTAGATAGGTGAGTCAAATAATCATTGCAATATTATGCTAACAACCATCACAGTTTTAGAATGCAGACAAGAAATGGAATTAAAACTTTAAATTATGATATTCTTTGTAATTAGATTTCAGTAATGGCTATATAGGTGAAGATTATGATTAAATAATGTTTAAATATTTAACGTATAACATTATGAATGAAAGATTATTATAACTTACCATATATTGTCCTTCTACATAACGACCAGAATTTCTAGAGGTTCTTCTTAATTCTCTTGGTTCTATATTATCTTGACTTCTTCGTCTAAGAAAATATTTTCATTACAAATAGTTCTAACTTGAAAAAATACTTGGATTTATCAAATTTAAGGATTCATTACTTACGACCTCGATTGAATTTGTAATGTCTTAAGTTTATTATCTATGTCTTGAGAAGGACTGGTTGATGCATCTTCAATAATTGCTGATGGAGATGTTTGCATCTGTGTAGCTTCGTTGGTTTCATAAATTCCAGTTGCCCTAGATCCACGAGTTATTGATACTTTATTAACGGCTAATCTGAAATAAAGATTCAAAATAATAATACTACAAAAAAAGCAGATATTCAAATTTATTTTATAAAATTAATTTTTTTAATTAAACAGAAAAAATCATATTTTTATTTGAATGTATATATTCTACAAACTTATTTCTTTCAACAAAAATCTTTCAACGTAAATCTAAATTTGATCTACTTTTGTAACTATGGACAAAAGAAGTGTGAATTTACTCACTGATGTTTCCTTGCACCACGTTTCTTCTTGTGTTTACTGAAAGAAAAAGCTTTTATTGATGGAAATATATTAGAATTATTATTATAAATAAAGGGACAAAAATTTATGTTAAATAACTCTGAAGTTTTACATACATCTCCCATATAATACGAACATATGCATATATTATAAAATTTCGCATCACGTACATACATATTAATGTATCTGGTCATTACATTCAAAAAACGACAAATTATTCGAATAAAGTACACAGAATTAACCCAAGTATTAACAAACCAAATACCTAAAAACATTTCTATAATATTGCAGTGATAATAGAGAACGGCGTGTTAAAAAATGTAAAATATAGAAATCCGATATTAAGCAGGAAATGTGAAACGATGGGTTAATTCTGTCACATTTCCTGCAAATTTTAATGAGGAAAAAGCTTCACAAAGTATAATATTACTTATTCGCTATGGATCTAAAATTTTGATAGTAGGATTTGGGAACTCATAGGAGAAGAGGGTTTTATTTCAATTAATATCACATGTTCATTATATCTATCACCAATTTGTATATTATCAATATATAAACAGAATACAAGATATTTTAAACTTACTTGGTTTTAAGTTCTTAGGTTCAATAGAACACACATCGTTCTCTATGTACTTTTTTGTCAGGTGTTCCAAAAATATTATCATTTCATAATATCATTGTTCATTTTTTATCTTATTTTCCTTACACTAGTTTATAGAAGATGAGTTCTTTAGTAGCCAAATTAGGCACTAAGAATAACAGATTTCATCAATTCCTCACATAACATTTGCTCTTTACATTATTTAGGTATGTGTTTGATACTTAATTTGATATTTTGACAATATTACATATAATTCCTTACACTAGTTTGAAAGTTGATTTTAAAACAGGCACCAAGAATAATAGACCTCATTAATTCCTTATACAATTTTTGCCCCTTATATGATTATAATATATTATAGATTTTGCTAAAAACTAAGTCTTAGCTTGAATAACGATCAGGTAGCCTGCAACAAGCGATTCATAAAAGATTACTACTCATGCAAACACAACAGATTTATAATTTACATAAAGACGCCAATGGCTATAAGTATTTATTAGCACAAGCATGCAATTAAATGATAAATATGTAAAAGATAGTGTATTAAAAAATGTTTTATTCCTAAAAATTTTGGGCTATAAAAAAATATTTGTTTAATAATACACATAGAAAAAAACTTAAAATATCAATAAGTTTACAATATATTTATTACATTTCAAATTATATCACATATTTTTTTGCATAAAACACTTTTAAATTAATAAAATTATTTTACAATTTTTTATATTTTACGTTTTTAAAATATCTTTTGTACTTTTAATTCTTAATAGTAATATCTTACTGTACCTTTCAATAAAGCATATTATAAAGCAAAATAAATATTAAGTATAATGAGAGAAAAGTATTTATATTAGTAATTAAACTACGCACAAATTTACGCATAGTATGATTTTGGCATTCATTAACACGAGAATGCAACAGTAATAATACTGAAAAGAAATGTGCACATTATACACATGTGCATTAATATCTACATAAGCGTGTAAATCTAATAGCTAATTTTGCAATATTTACTCATAATACTAATTATACTAAATACTTGTCATTCATAGCATAACTTATATTTTAAAAGCAATAAAGCGTGTGTTGCGTATAAGTATACATAGATTTAAATTATAGATTGATTCTATTATGAATTTTTATAAAAAAAAATATTCTACTTCTATAATTATTTTAGTAAATAAAATATAAAAAAATATGTTATTCTTTACTAGCTTCATATGAACACCTAACTTACCCGGAAAACTCATGATCAGAACCTTCTTCAGGCTCATCTGCTTCTTCTTCTTCTGCAAACATTTTATATAAATTGTTACAAGTATCATTAAAAGCTAGAATATTTAATAATATTTCTAATATAGATTATTAAAAATTTCAATTAAGAGATAATATATTTATTAACATACCAGCTAAATGATCCTTCTTACGTCTTGTATATGCGCGCTTACTTGTTACTGGAACTTGATCTGTTTCGCCATGTAATAAGCTGTTCCTGTACAAAAGTAAAGGTTGCCAATCCTCTCCCCGTGAGGATGGCATTCCAGCTTGTAATCTTCTGTCAAGGAAATTTAATCTGTGACACAAATGTATATAAAATTAACTAAATAAATAAATAAATATATATATATGTTATATTATAATTAAATATTAATTAAGATAACAAATTCGTTAAGAAAGAAATATATAAATAAAAAGTTTTGAATAAAGATTATACCTACACGACTCGTTTATCTTGTTTAAGAAGCTTATTCGTAAATTCAGATAAGATTTCAAGAAAGGATAAATTAGGTGGTGGCCCTGTAGGATCTTGTTCAATACCATCTGGTGGTGTAATTGCAAAAAGAACACCTGCTCGATGCAAAGCAGTAATTGCTTCACGATTTTTTACTGCATCTAAGCCAAATGACAAAGCAAATCGTTTTGCGAGTTCCTGAAGATATTAATACATATCTTTATTTCAAAACAGATTTTCTATATATTTTTTTAATTGTAAAATATATATATGTAAACAAACCTTAATTGCAGTAAATTCCTCGCTGTTTCTGTTAACTTTGCCTTTCTCTGCTACTATTTCATTATACAAAATATTTAAGCTATGTTGCATAGTTAAAGCACAATTTGTTTTATTAATGTCCCTAGCTTTCCCTAATGTAGTTTTGATAATATCACCATAATCATTATAATATTTTACATAATGTTTAAAGACATCGGCCGCTGCTTTTGTAGGTATCATATTATATACAATTAATTTGCAATAACCAGCCAAAAAGTTTCTTCTTTTATGTAATTCTTCAATCTTTGAATGTTCATCATGTTCATCTATAATTGCAATATTTTATATCAGAAATTAATCTTTGTAAGACAAAAGATGTGTATATTCAGTAAATTAATATAGCATACCATCTTCCTCTTCAAAAAATACATATTCTTGAATAAATCGGTTAAGCATGTTTTGCATTGCTTGATCAGGTTCATATACTAATTGATGCATTAAAGGATTAGAATGTGTTGTTAATTGATTACAAAACACTACTAATAAATCGCATATTGTATTATATGCTTCTTCTCTTAAAATAGGTGGAGTAGGCTGAAACAACATTGACAAATACATATAATCGACATATTAAAAATAGTAAAAAGTATGAATAAAGTAATTACCGTGGCGTTTACATCACCACTAACAAAATAACGCATAGAACCCATAAAAGAATGCAAACGCTCTTTTAATTGCCGACATTCATCTTCACCTTGATTTCCAGAATCTGCAGCTTCCATAAGATGATTTTGTCCCCATAAAATAGCAAAAAAGCATGCACTTATGCAATACTTAACTGCCTCATGTGGTAAACATCTGTAATAAGATATTTATATACTTATATGAATAAAATTTCCACCAAATATATAATACAAAATATGTAATGGTACTACTTAGATGGATCTTTGGCATCTTCAATGTCCTTATATAAAGAATCCCATATTCCCCATGGATTCATATTGTGACAAGAGTAAAATATGGAAACTTTTTTTAAAGATTGTACAACATTGAAAATTTCATCTTCATCTGGATCTTCATTCCCTTCTATTAAATTTCTATATTCATCAATAGCTTCTTTATATTTATTTACAATGGAATCAATTAACGTTGAGCGTGCTACATCACACCTGAATTGAAACATCAAGTAATAAATATTCTCTCATAAAAACTTCAATATATACCGTCATAAAATTTTACCTGGTAAAAATAGCATGTCCTTCTATACACATATGTTCTAAAGTTTTTGCAGCCGTATCTAAAACCTCGGTGTCATGCATTTTTTCTACAATTGTATGAATTTTATTCAACAGCGAATCCAAATTTTGCTCTTGTCGAGATTTTGTATAGATATCCAAATCAAAATATTGAGGAATAGCAAGTAAATTTGCGAGTTTTTCCGGATCTGCCCTGTATTTATCAAGTAAAAGCGGTAGTGTTTGTATAAAATGTTCCGTTAACCGTTGTTTATCATCATGAACTTGTTTCATTTCTTTTGCTGATAAAATTTTTCTAGTTGGTCCCCGACCAACTGGAGCTTCACCTATTTTGAAAATTACAGGAGGTTTATATTTGTCATACAATTCCATAAAAACACAAGAGCATAAAAACTTACCTGTTGCAGCTTGTTTTATACAACAAACCATTAATTCAATCAAAGATGTCTCTTTCTGGTTATCTAAAGCTTCTTCTTCAGGTCCAGCCTCTTCTAATAGTAAATCTGTCATACATTCCCAATCTTTCATCATTTGATTCGTTTCAATTAAAGAATCTACTAAATATGCTCCATGTTCATGAAGTTCGGATTCAATAAAAAATAATACGAGATCTCGAATAAGTGGAGTATTCGGTAAACGCTTCTTTCCGCGTTTAGTTTTAACGCCAGCTACTGCTTCATCATCAGGGCGAAATAGACGTTCGTTTAAGAATTCACCAGCTGCTTGTGCAACAGCACGATGGGAGGAATAGACAAGTTCATATACATGTTCACAATCTTTATCAGTAAGAATTTCTCTATGATGTTTTAAAATTGAAATGACAAGTTTAACAGCTTGTACTGCTACATCATACTCTTTATCTAATGTCATTGCAACAATTCTATCTTTAAATTTACTTGTAAAAAGTTCAAGTTTAGTTTTTAATTCTTCTGATGCATATAATGGTTGCAATGCTTGGAGACATTTTAATCGAACTTCACCAACTTTATCATGCAACGTCCAACCTAAAAAATTATAACAAATTTACTTATATTATAAAATGAATGTAAGGCCATCATATTAACGTTATACGTTAATATATATTACCTATGTATTTTAAATAAGAATCATCTAAAAAATTTTGATGAAATTTTTTCATCCATACTCCTATTTCTGCCATACAAATGGCGCGAATTTCTGGCAAAGTATCTCTATAGCGATGTACAAATACAGATTTGAACATATATGTAAGCATATTCTTTATCTCATCCATATTTTCTTCTAGTTCTTTTCGTTTGGCCATTAATGATTCTAATCTATCTGCAGCTCTCTTTTCTCTAGCTTTCTGCCTTTCAGCTTCATACTGTCGTTGTGTATTATCCAAATTTATTGATACAGTTAGAGCTACATCTACTAATGCTGTCATGAGTTTCATAGCTATGAAGAATAGCACAACATATTATTAATTTAATTAATTTATTAATATAAATATAATTTCTTTTATACTTAAATATGAATGTAGCTATATAAGTATGAACATGTATAAAAATATATCTTACCAGCAAGAGTAGCAGTATGCCTAAAAGCTCTTACTTGTGAATCAGAAAGTCCAGTTAATAATGAAATTACATTATCCATTAAAAACTGATCATAAATGATGGAATACTGACATTGCCTAACTAAAATTTGGACAAATTCACAGAAATTTGCACGAAATTTTTTCCATTGTTGACCAGTCATTATCAATGGATATTCTCCACTTTCCTATTTTGCAAATTATTATGAATTATATGAGAAAACTATTTATTTATAAAAAATAGATATTAACATACCTCATCAAATTCTTCAGTCATTTTACGAATTATTGCCACATGCTCCATTGTTGCTTGCATTTCAGAAGTAATACGTCCTTTACATCCACTTGCATTAATAAAAAATTGCATTAACATAAGAAGAGCATTTTCTCTATTACTTTTGTATTTTTCTATCCAATCATCAACAATAGTCTACAAAAAAGGTATGTGTGTATATATGTATATATAAATGTATATATGTATATATATATATATATATACATAAAAATATCTATCCACAAATTTATTATTTATTATAATTCAAATATTTTTAACAAACTTTTCTTTGAATATGACAGTCAACATACAGTTAATGAAGATCGATTGTTTCTAATGACATAATAGAGACTAGCTTCATCTTCCAAACTATGTGAATGATGTGTTCGCTTCCCTCTTCCACGTCCACTACCTCCTCTTCCTCTACTACTAGTAGTTGGAATGTAATCTGTATCTATCTCTTTATACTTTGGTTGTTGTATAGGTCCTCCTGCAGAAGAATCACTATTTAGAAATAGTTAACAAAGAAATATCATTTTGATTCATACCTCGTAATCTTGCACGTGTATTCCTTGTAATTCTCATATTAGTTGGGGTTGCTGGTGTCATAGGTTGTTCAAATTGGGATTGGTTCTCAAAATTTGTCTGTTCCTGATATTGTGGTTGTGATGTACTTGGAGAACTATAGCTTTCGGATGGATAATGTTCAGGGCTAAACAAACAATACATTATAATATGCTGTAAATATCTTACATATACATATTTTTTTATTAGAAGCATATATATTTAATATTTAAATAATATAACTTACAATTTTTGAATTGAAGTAAACATATTATATAAATTATAGTATGATATATAAATTAATGAAGATATTTATATAAAAATGTATTTAAACGTATTTACGTTGGATTATGCATGGATCATGTATTTAAGTTGATTTGCTATTTTCACGTTCCGGGATATGTGTGTCTCACTGATTGCTTGGCACTCTCACCGCTAGGTGTCTATCATTTTCCCGCAAATTCATTTTTATAAAATATAAACTCCAAACTTATGTCCGTATCCATTAAGCAGTTTGATTCATCTAAACCTAAAAGGAGCTCCCATCAAACGTGGGAATTAGGGAGGATTATGAATTCTTATATTCCTATAGTTTTTCGATGCATTCGATTAAAATGTTGGTTATCTCGAATAAAATTAAGAACATATTAATAAAATTTGACAAATAATCCCGCGCATTTGATGAATATCAATAGTTGGTCTTATAATAAATGTAAATATGTACCAGTGAACATAGTCATTTATTAAATGATATGAACAATAAAAACAGACCCTTTTAAATTAATTTTTCAGTATATTTATATTGATAAATATAAATTTTAAATTGAATCCTTATAAAAAACATCCTTATAAAGAACAAATTTAAAAAATAGATAATCTAATTTTTATTAGTGTCTATCTAATTGTCTATCTAGTAAACTATTTAATATTATTAGCAGGAAGAAAAATACCTTTGATGTTTCTATTAATAATTTATTTAATTTATATTAATAATTTATAATAATATATAATTATAATGTTTTCTATACATATTATGAGAAATTTTATTTTCTATAATAAATATTGGCATTAGTATTTGCAACATGTTATCTTAGAATAATATTTCAATAAGTAAAGAGTGAATATATAAAAATTGACCCTCTTTATTTTAATTCAAATTACAAATATGTTCTACGCAAAAACTGACATTGGACCAGTGCCACTGACAGAAGAGAATCTATTATCACTAGTGAAATAATCCATGGTTAACGGTCTTTGTTTGGGGGATAGGAGGCGTGACTGGAGATAAAGTTATCAAATCACGGCAGAGATCCGTCACAAAATATAAACGAATTTTGAAACAGCACTTCGTTAAGTTACAACTCTCGAACGTAAGCACTTTCTCTGTGAGTTGTCAAAAAATACAATGGATACGTATGAAAGTGTATTACTTGTGAAATCTGAAGTCTTTGTATTTAAAATACCGCCAAGGTCAACGAATAGGGGTTATCGGTACGATTGATTCTTTTTGACAGTATTTTCCTCAAAAATATTTCATTTTATAAAACGACAATGTATGCAAAGATATATTTAAATATGATATTTTGTTTACCGCTATTTAAAATATCTCATATTTTCTTGTCATTTTAAATACGTTTTTTCTATTAATTTTAGCTGTGACGTTTAATACGTCAGCAAAAGTTATACCGGAAATCGTTAAAAGTATAATATTAGTACTACATCTGGAATACAATATCATAAAGTTTTATAAGATTTAGACTTGTAAAACCTTTAAAATTATGGAAATTTAATTCCAAATTTTTATGTTACAAAATGTCTTTGTTAAAGACCTCTTTTTTAAATACTAAATATTTATAATATAAAAAATATGCATCTTTTTTAGTTTAATTAAATGTAAATTTATTTATATTAAAATAATATAAAAATGTTAATTTTGATGTTGACAAATTAATGAGAGTGAATAAATATTTTATTTTTAAATACATATATTTTAGAGCAGCTGACTGGAATCTCCAAGAACCTACATGGACTGGACGTATGCGTCTTGTCTCTCAGGGAGACTCAATTACTATTAAATTGGAAGATAAAGTTACTGGAGAATTATTTGCAAAATGTCCAATTGAACAATATCCAGGAATTGCAGTTGAACCAGTTACAGATTCTTCTCGTTATTTTGTTCTAAGAATTCAAGATGATAATGGAAGATCAGCTTTTATTGGTGTTGGATTTTTGGATAGATCTGATAGTTTTGATTTAAATGTTGCCCTTCAAGACCATTTTAAATGGCTCAGAAATCAAGAACAAATTGAAAAGGAAAAAGATACACCAAAACAAGAATTAGACCTCAGATTTAAAGAAGGAGAAACAATAAAAATAAACATGAAAATTACTGTAAGGATATTTTTATAGTATTGGATGTTATAAAAATTTAGATATTAAATTATATAATGAATTTCAAAGTTCTTATATTTATAATATATAGAAGAAGGATGGTAGTGAAGTTACTGCTAAAACAAAACAGCGTGCCAACACAAACTTGGGTTTACCACCTCCACCAGGTGGTGTAAAAATTGCACCACCACCCGCAAAAACTCCAACGTCATCTCCTGCACACAAACCTGCTCAGAATCAAAATCAACCAAGTTCTGAATGGGGAGAATTTGCAAGTGCATCACAGCAATCTCAAACTCAACAACCACCAACAGTAGGAAATGCCAGTTGGGTTCAATTTTAACTTGCAAGATGTATTAAAATTTAATATAGCAGTGCTGTAGAATCATAGACTATATATGCATATTGTAATTTGTATATTCACTGTGTGCACATGTATATTAATATGCATGCATGTTGCATATAGATATCTTTTAAGGGTAATTATTGACAAAGATGTTTCTATGTACATAGTGAATAGTAAATCAACTACATATATTTTACTATATTATAGTAAATAGTAGTATTTACATATTTTTTAAATTTATATTTTGATTCAATTACAAAATGAATTATATCAAAAGGAGTTTCACTTGAATTAATGAAATATTCTGTTTAAGAATTAACTAAAATTCTTCAATGGAACTTATTTACTGAAATTAGTATGTTTTTATAAAACACTAAGATAGACTAAAAAGTTCACACTGATATTTAATTTCTCTTCTTCTTTTCTTCTTCACAAATGTTAGAAGATGTACATATTATATCTCTTATTTAAACAAATTATATAAAATGTGTGCAATACTCATATTTTTTATATAAATAGTTAACAAATAAGTTTATTGTCTTGTACAAATCGAAAAGGGAGGTAGTTTGAACTATAAGGAATGTATTAAGTGATTAAAGAATAATAAGAATAAGTTTATGATATCAAATATAAAATTTTGCTAATAACAAAAATGTTTATCATTAGTACAGTATTAAATACAAAATACACTGTAACTATTTCTGGTATTGTCTATTGCATGGATACATTCTTTGTGAAAACCCTTAAAGGAATATGAATTAAATTATAGTATATACAGTCTTAATTAATATTAATTTACGGTATTTGTACATAAAGCAGGAATTGTGCAAATGTACGGCCTAATTTTCTAGATTATATTTCGATTTTTTTTTTCATTAATAATCTACAAAATGATATTTCACATTATTGTGCTATCACGCAGTTGTATTATGAAATATGTAAGATCTTTATATTAGATACTTTTATTTTTAAAAGTGACACTAAAATTTTATCTTATATTGATGTTATTGATATAAATTTAGAAACAATCTTAAGAAATTATATACTAAAGTGAGTTATTTTAGAATAAAAGAGAAAATTATTGTTTTACATCTAAAAATATCGTTGTATAAAACTCAGAAAATATTATACTAAATGAACGAAAAGTTAATATATATTCGGAATAATAAAAAATAAATTTATTAGATATTTTTATTTGCAGAAGTAAAAGAACTTCATTGTTTCATGTATATATTAAAAATTATTTAAAGATGATATTAAATTATATTTGTAAATTATTCACAGATAAAAAAGAAGTTCGTTAGACCTTGTGAGTAGGTACATAAAATGATTACTTATATATTCTAATATTACTGTATATTATAAATGATGCTAAGTGATATTGTTAATAATACCTATGTTAATATTTAACGTAACAACAAAAATATTTTATAATTCCGTAAATGACATTCCATTCTTAATCATGAAAATACTTTAATATTAAATCACGTGCGTTTTTGTGTGTATATAGTTACACACCTTAAAAAGTTTGCACTCGAATATGTAGTCATTAACGCTATTTTTCTTTTTGTAGTAAATGAAAAATGGTGTTGCTTTTTATTGTATATTTTCATTTATAATTATAATAAATTGCATAATTATTAATATATTAAATAATTATTAAAAATTATATTACAAATAATACTTCGTAGTTAGATAAATGATAATAGTAACTGAAATTTTCTTCTATCACAAGGATATTCATTTTTTTTTTTAAATAATCAACAACGTTTATTACGAGAAACATTAAGTCGTAAACTGCGCATAGCCATAGCGCGACTAAAATGACGTTGAACTGGACGTTGAATTTGTCCATTAAGTAGACTAGAATCTTCATCACAATCTATATTGCTTAAAACTACTAACAGTACTCCAAGTACCTGCAACATAAATGTATTGAAAGTTCTTTCAATATATTACAAATAACAATTATTTATATTTTTTTAACGTAAAATGCACTAATGAAGCAATATAATGATATATTTTTTATCTTACATACCAGACATATTATTATCAGTAATGTATAGACATGTATGCTTGCAGCCGGAAGTGACTCTACCTCTCTTAAAGCTTCTACTGCTTCAGGGAGGCCTGGTTTTAATTCTAAAGCATGTCGTAAATGTACAGCTGCTTCTTGATAATGACCATATGCCTACAAACAAAATAATAAACAATGTAGTGATAAATTATGTCTTGATAATATTTCAAAACAAATTTAAATGATATTGTATTATAAATAATAATCAAATAGAATATATATTTAAATGCACTATGATTATATGAAACAGATTATATTTCTACAACTTTCAATTACCTTAAATATTTGACCAAGTGTAAGATATTGTTGCCAAGCATTACGATCTGGAGGTTGTAATTCCAAAGAACGTCTTGCTAAATATGTTGCATCATCCAAATATTGTTGAACTAATAATACTCGAGCTAAATTTAACAAAACTTCTGCATTATGTGGTGATACAGCAAGTGCTCTTCGAAAGCATTCAATTGATCTTTGTGCATCACCTTTTATACGCCAAAAATTTCCTATTTGATTGTAAAGTTGGACAGATTTTGGTTTCTACAACAAATTGAATAAAGTATATATATATATACACAGCTTTGCACTAGGTATCCCTACTTGTTTATTTATAAACAAAGTATTCTTTAATAATCATACCTCTCTTTTTGCTTTCATTAAGCGTTTCTCTAACAGATCAATATCAACATCCATAATTTTGCCACCATTCTTCTTAAACATGAATGCTACATTAGGTTCTGGAACCAATGGATGCTTATCTCTATTTGCAACACCACGCAAGTTGTCATAATAAGTAAAATTGACAGGCTTTCCACAGTCTAGAATTATATCCTCACATTGTTGACCAGAAGTGCACATAACTTGCTCATTTGACACTTGAGATGATAAAGGGAAAGATTCAGTGGCATTTGGTGTATCCTTCAACACATATGACGAGAATCGTCTGCCAAGGGGACCAAAGTTAGGGCTTTTTTAACGCTGAAAGAACAGTAAGCCACACACAAATACTAACTACAGGAAAAAACAGAAAATTGCATCAGGTTATTTATAATAATTATTAGGAACAAAATCTAAAATATAAGAATTGATAATAATTAAAATATACAAGTATATAAAAAGATTTATATATATAAAAGTATGTTTATATAATTTTTTTTTTTAAATTAACTAACTACAAATTCTTATATATTTTATGTATTCATACTTTTTCATACAGCTTAAATATTTAGTTCTGTACTTTTTTGAAAATATAATAGATGAAACATACACTATAATAATAAATTGGATACTGATAATTATATGAAACATGCAAAACATGCAATGTAATATAGAAAACAATGTCAAATACCAACTACAATGTTTTGATTAAAATCTCATTGATATTGTTACATGTGTGCTAAACATTGATATAAGTTACATTAAATAAATATAAAAATGGAACAAAAGCTTTTATCTCTGAGAATATATCCTTTCAGACCTTTAAATATTCTTCAACTAAATAGAATGTTATATAAAAGTGTGCATCATTCTATTGTGAGAATACTATAGGTATTATGTATACAAAAAGATCATAAAACATCAAATCTTAATATAATTTATTCCGGATATTTATAAATTCTTGAATTATATATTTGAAAAATATAAGTCTCAATGTATACATATAATCCAGTTTGTTTCAAAAGGTACTAAAAGTATCAATTTGACATTCTGAAACAAGATACACGACATAGCTCTTACCCAAGATGAACCAAATTCCTGTGATTTCTTACCGTTCATGGTTTCCAGAAGTAACACTTTTACAATCTTGACAATAGGGTTGTATCTTTTCGTATTTTTCAGAAATAGCTGTTCTACTCCAACTGTGTCCATTTCCGATACTAATGCTGCTCGCCAGGATATCGAGAATAGGATCATCCTCAACTGTGCTCACGAAGTCTGTTGTTTTGACGACTTTGTCAGCACTGAGCCTCCAAGAGGTTCTTGAGTTCGTTAGTTTCGCTTGCAGTATCAGAAAACAAAAAAGATAGCCGACAACACGACCGTCAACCCCAATAACTTGCATTCTCTCACTTCACAAAACCCGATCAAACACGTTTCGGATCTATATAAAAATCGTCTGCTTTCACTACGGAAAGATGATTTGGATTTTCATTCAGATGACTCTATTCTTTAGGGATTATTGAACTAATTGCCAACATTTATTTTCACTACTATAATTTCCCCAGAAATTTTAGATTAGTTTATTTAATTTTTCAAATAAAATTAAATGTCGAAAAGTTTTCTTAAAAAAAATACATTTATCGATATTTACGTCCGCTAAAAAAATAATAAATTATCTAAAAATTTATATATAATTATAATTGATAGAATAATAAATATATTAAATATAAATTTATATAAATAAAATAATAGTTATTTTTTAATTAAGGAATAATTAGATGTAAATAAACAGAAATAATTGATGACGTTGAACGATTTTATTATGAAGTATATAGTATCATTTTAGATTTATTGTAATTTCTCAAGTGTGTTTTAAGTGCAGTCTGCGCCTGAATGAAACGAGATTTTTTTTAGGCAACTATACTACAACTCTTAGTGGATCCTTTCACAAAAACAGAACGCGAGTTTCATTTCCATATTTTTTGTGAAACTATGGAGAATGAGAAGGATACAAATAACATTGGAAATGATACACAATATGCAAAAATTTGTGAACAGAAAACATGTTTCAATACAGATAAAAAGTTATCAGAATTACATCCAAATTTGAGTAAACATCAGCTGAAGAAAGTAAAAAAAAGGGAAAAATGGTTGACACGAAAGGTTGAACGAAGGTTTTTATTTCTCTTTAATAAATTAAAGAATTATATGATTTTACAATGTATTCGATAATTTCGCTATATAAGAGGATACAAAATTTATCAAATTATATCAAATTACATTTGACAATAATGTTATTAGGTAAAAGTTATTTTAATTTCATAGATTACGCGAGCGAGAAAAAACAAGACAGAAACGAGCATTCGCTCGTGCAAATAATATAGATCTTGGACCATCCAGGAAAGCTTTAAAGAAAAGTACAATGGCAGATAGCAGTTGTAAAATTGGGATAACAGTCGATTTGTCTTTCGATGATTTAATGATTGATAAGGATATTGCAAAGTTAACTAAACAAATACTAAGGTGTTATACTTTGAATAGACGAGCTATTGCACCAATGCAATTTTCTCTTACTAGTTTTAACGGGAAGTCAAAAGCTGATATGCAAAAGCACAATGGATACGAACATTGGGATGTATGTTATTTTAATGATATTATAATAAGTTTAGAAAGATAAAAATTGTTAAGTATTATTAAGATAATTTATATCAACTTTTATGGAATCTAATCTAATATGGAAATAATTTAAATGTTTGATTTAAAGTTAACAACCTGTATATAATATATAATAATGTATAGGTAAAATTTCATGCAGAACCTTATTTGGATGTTTATCCAAAGGAAAAAATTATATATCTTACCAGCGAATCAGAAAATATTATTACTCAGTTAGAATGTGACTATGTGTATGTTATAGGTGGTCTTGTTGATCATAACAGTCATAAGGTAAGCTAAGGTTTATAAAAAAAATAAGATGAGTTCATATAAATTTCTTATACAATATTTATGTTTTAGGGTCTCTGTCATAAATTAGCTATACAAGCTGGTATAACACATGGCAGATTACCTCTAGATAAATTCTTAAGTATGAAAGCAAGGAAAGTTTTGACTGTTGATCATGGTATGTCTGATATATGGTTAAATTCACTAATTAGCATATAAACTTCATGTATATATATACACAAACTTTTTTAGTGTTTGAAATTTTACTTAGAGTCAGTGAAGGAAAAACATGGCAGGAAACATTTCTACAAGTTTTACCAGAAAGGAAGAATGCACAATTAATTGTACCATTAGAAAACAATAAAGATACATTACGTATTTATAATGACAAGGAAGACATTTTTCAGGCAAATAATAAAATAGAATCAAATGTTAAAATTAATGAATTTGAAAATAACAGTTAATAATATGAATAATGTGTGTACATAACAAAAATATGTTGTAAATAAAAAAGTAAATGTAATATTGTAGTATATGTACTCTGTTTTATTTTTTTATCAATTATTTTATTATCGTAGTATATTTTATAAAAGATACATATATATACACGAGTTGATGTACACATATGTAAATTATTATAAATAAAAAATACATAAATTCAAATGTACTAATAAAAAGAGACAAATTTTGTTTCTAAGAAATTAAACATTAAGTACATTAAGTGTAGATGTGGGACACAATCTAGAAATAGAGTAACACAAATTACAAAGCATTAATGCACATGATCTAAATAAATTAAAGATGTCTGGTTTTATTTAAGGTAATTTAACAGATTCACTTTAAATATATCTCTAATGCAAAATAAAAATGTGGAGGTAAAACAAAAAAATTGTTACACTTTAAAGAAGATGAATTAATTTTTCTCAAATTTTGCAAGAAAATTTCAAAAATATTCTATATTTATGTAAAATTTACACATACATATATCATTTACACTAATTATTTTTGATTGACCCGGAGTTATAAGAATAAATTGGATTTATATAAAATTAAATTTTATATTATTCTAGCTTCATTATTGTATTATTACTTCAAATATTATAATTTTATACTTTGTATGACATAATAGAGTTATCATGACTGGAAAATAACTTTCAATATTTAGAAATTGTTTTTTTTTTTTAAATCATATATTCCTTCAAAACATGAAACTTTTTAATAATGATTTATCATTTAATAATTTCTAATGTTCACTGTTTGTACACATTAAAGTTCATTCTTATACTTTATGAATAAAATATTACTTATAAAATACAATTAAATGCTTTTTGCAAAATTTGGGCAAAATTAACAATAAATTTTAAAATTTGATATTAATTCGTCATCTATCAATTCTATCAATAAAATTGTCTATATAAGTGGTATCATCTTTAATAGCAATTTTATACCAAAATATGTGTAACTAATTTGAAGATAGAGAATATATACTATTTCTTTGTTTGTTAAAAAATTATTTTAAAAATTCTTTTTAATAAATTTATGACCAATTCTTTAAGTTTTAAATAGAGTTTTAATGTGAGATTTTTGTAATCAATAAAATATATTATTGATGCATACATATTATTTACATTCTATTTAATACTTAAAGCTGTTTTGCAAAAATTAAATTATGTAATTGATTTGAAACACAAAACAATATTTCAATATTTATGCAGTAGAAAAAATTGATTCCTGATAGATAAAATCATTTTTACATGTCATTTTTGTAATATCAAAAACGGAGTAAATATTTACTATGATAATATTTATCTATAATCTACCTGCTGCACAATGGACATTGTAGTTTCTAATTTCTTAATTATAATTCGCAGGTAACTATTTTCTGTGTGTGATACATATATACAAAACCATTTTTGGCCATGAAGGTCAAAGCGACATTGAAATTGACAATCGTTATTTGCTCATCTCTATCTCTTTCCCTCAAAGTTTTTTGATGATTGATCTCTTATATATATATACATCAAAAATCGTATATCTTCAAAAATAAAAATTAAGATAATTCTCTCTGTTGCACATAATATGTACAATTTTTTGAATATACTTTAGTATAAGTATACATCAATGTAACTACTGAGAAGCTATTATTTGCACGACATAAGAAGAATATCTAAATTTTACTGATAAATTTTTTAAAGTTTTTATAAATTTAAAGAAGTAATTTGTATTATTTCTGTAGTAACAAAAATAATATCCTTTTAGCTTATCCAAAAGTGTTATGTTAGATTTGCACAAATATTTGTAAATAAGCAAATAGCTAAAATTATAATAAAATAATTATTTTACTTAATCGTTATCCAAACAAAGTCACCTCTCGACTTAATCCTATTCTGCATAATAACTTCACAGTTCATATATCAGTTATTTTCATGCAACGTCTAAATTATCAATATCTTGATCATCAATTATTTCAAATTCGCTACCACTTTCATCACTATGAATAACTAGTTTACTTGATATTGGTTCAAGTTCTGCTTCTTCTTCAGAAGATGATCCTTTCTCAAAATGGCCACTTTGAAATTTAATACCATCCACATCAGTTTCTTCAGCACTAAGGTCTAATTCAGAAACTTCTACACCATCAGTACTTCCATCTTCATGTGATGGCATCTTAAGACCCAGAAGATCTTCATCAATAAGAAACTCTATAATCAAAAAATTCTTTTTAATAAAATTTGATAAAAACGGGTATTTAATAGCTCTTTAAATAAATAATATTTAACAATACTAGTATTCAATAATTGGTTATACCATTTTGAGCATCAGACAATACACTTGTCGGTGTTGGAGATTGATCCCCTGATTCTCCAGCTCTTGTAAGAACTTGAAGATTGTCTTCAGTTACTGCTGGTAAAAATTCTTCAATTTCACTATCCCACTCTATAATAAGGTGAAAATAATAACACTTAGAATTAACATTATACTCATTATTAGTTCTTGCTATTAATAAAAATAAAATTTTTTATATTTGACATTATATTAATCACCTTTTTGTACTACCATTTTGCTAGGTAACTTCAACAGCAATGCAGGTCCAAGTAAAATGCTCATGCATATTGTATATGTAAGAAGTACACCATTTATAGTACGACCAATAATCCATAGGCCCAAAGAAAGAGAGCATACTGCAGTACAAAACTGAAATCATTTTTAATATTTAGAGTTAATTTCATAGTTATAGTGTAGTGATACTACACTATATATATATATTATAGATATAGTGTAGTCAAAATAAATATATATTAGTTAAATATATTTTACTATTTCTATATTATAAAATATATTTATAAATAAATCATTACCACTCCTGGTTGCTCTTTCCTTAACTGTTTCAACCAATGAATTGCAGATTTTATTATTTTTCCTATTTTTTCAATTTGTTCTGCTTTTGCATAGGAACTATAAATACATTATACATTTTAATTGAATTAATTGTATATATAAGATAATTATAAGTATATAAGCATAATGTTTTGGAAACTTTAACACATACGCAGCTGTGTCTAATGCTTTATTTTCCTTCTGAACTTGAGCTTCCAAGGTACTATAACAGAGTACAGTGACTAGTGCAGCACTGCTAGCTGCAGCAAAACCCCGAATTTCTAATAAAATAATACTCCTGAAAAATATATAAAAATTTAATACTTTTTAAAACTTTTTTGTATAGATATATGATTAAATGTTTTGTAATTTCCAAAAATATATAATTATGAAATAATTATTTTTAATTTTTTCTATTCACAGTTTCATTATAAAGTGTATAAATAATTAAATATACAATCAATCATAATAACGAAATAAATATTGAATTTATATTTAATATGGACTGGTCGATTTTCAATCATACGTTACTTTTTTAATTGTCAACACCTACTGCCATCTAGAATAGTGCTGTAGGTCCGGTGGGAAAATACGCAGAAAACATGCAATTCATTCGACAAAGCAAATATGAATGTCACGAAAAAATATAATCGTGGAGAAAGAGATTTTAGAATGTACTACTCGGAACTGCGAAAACCCATCAATGACCGCTTATCTCAACTTATTTTTGTAACAAAAAAACATTTGTATAAAAAAAACATCATATAGTTCACGTTATTTGTACGCTTATTACTAAGAAACACGTACAAAAAATGATATAAAGTATCAGAATGCATAAACAGTGACACTGTTATTTACTACTGACAAATCAAATGCCGAAACGCGCACACTTTTACAAACCTTGACCTAGAAGACAAATTACATTGAAGGCGAATTACATCGAAGACGTTTAGAAACAGTTGAATGCTTCGCAATAACTTCTACTAATGCGCATAAAATTTTTATTAAGTGTCACTATAGTAAGCTTGTTTACTAGAAAAAGAAAAACATTACAGAGCTTTACGTATAACAAGAAAAAACACGCGTTATATATACTGATTCTTCAGCATTGTGTTAAATGTTCTTTATTTTGTAATCTAGCTGAAATGAAAATTCAACTCTACAATGAAAAAGCGTGTATCGGTACAGTAGTAATCAAATTTTGCGAAATCACGCATAACAGCATATCTTAGTAGTGATGCATATGATATTACAATGCTATATGAACTTACCAAAACAGTATATTGAATACGATGAGGACGGAGATACTGTTCACAGAGTTCTCCCAAAGAAGGATACTCTCCAAAATGCCACAAAATCGCCTAGAGGCTTCGAAATTGCACCCGACATTCCGATACCGTTCATCCTCGACAGTTTTATGTTCATCCTCCGCTTCACTTGCATCATGAGGTGTTGCGTTCCTCATCCATCGAAAATAACATGCCACTCTCGACAGCCGTTCCATGACAGTTCCAGGTCGACGTTGACTGCTTTTGTCGTCCTAATTTTCGTACTCCTTTGGCATGGTATACCCTCGGAAGACTGTGCGGGAGTATTTTTAGCGCGTGACAACGAGAGTAAGACTTTTGAGAACGAACGAGCAACCGCGGGGGTTTCTTCTGCTTTGCATCGAAGAACAGAGTGAGAAAGAAAGAAAGACTGAGAAAGAAGGAGATGACCTGACAAGACAGAGAAGGAAGAACGGAAAGCGAGAAAGATAGAAATGAATATAAACGAAAGGATGGATTAAGATTATGACTATGACCACGGCTGATACAGTACAAACGAGTGCAACATGAATGAGTCAGAAAGAGAGAGAGAAAGGGAGAAGAGAAAGAGAGAGGTAGAGAGAGGGGAAGAGAAAGAGAGAAAGAACAAAGTAAGGGAAAGAAACACAAATCGAAAAGAGACGAAATATATATAAGAACTGAGTGTATACCCTCGCGGTACTTTACAATCGTTCTTATTAATTTTATAAATATGTACCTTATTCTTAATGACACGTTTTATCTTTTTTCGTATCTCTCTAGAAGCACTAGTTCGTGGCTAGTTAACGTAACGTGCTACTGAAACGACGTACGTACGCCCTCAAGCGTTATTTCATGTACCCTGCCTTCGCCTACTAGCTCAAACACGTGACTGTTGAGACACGAGATGTGGTTGCACCGCGTACAAACAGCAGGAAACGTGCAATGAAACTGCGCAAATTCCAAAATTTTTGTCATTCCGCTAATATTTGGTACAACACTGTATTTCATATAATATTAAACATTTGATTTTTAATTTATGCTAGAATAGTTAATATCTAATTTTTGAAATAAAAAATGATACATTTTATAATTAGGAAGAATAGAAAGAATTACACCGGAAGCTTAAGAAGTCATTTAATCACGAAACTTGTATTATTATATATATTATAAGATTCATACTATTTTACATGTTAATTACAAAATTCATTTAATTGTAATTTATACCTACTGTACTCAATGGTCAGACTACTTTAAAGATTTTATCCTATCATTTCTATAAAAGTTATACAAAATTTCTATAAACTTATATATTTTTTAAAGTAAATTTAATTTCATTGTTGTTTTATATAAATTTGTATTTTATAATATTATTCATAATTATATATTCATTATATTTTATATAAAAAATGTCACTTATGGAATCTTCTTACAGAATTTAACAAAATGTTTTTATAGATAAATGAATAATTTTATGAAATTCACGTTATACTTATCTAATAATTTTAACACAATATATTTACAATGTAAAATTACGTTTAATATTTAAACGATATATATATATATATATGTATGTACATATATGTATGATATTGTATGCACTAATATTCTTTTAAAATGGCGATTTAACCCTTTTTCTTTCTTTTTTGTAAAATTATTCAATGAATTTATAAGTAAAAAATAAGTTAATTAATAGGCTGGTTAATTAAGTGAAAATGTTTTACTTTATATACTAGAATTCTGTCTGGTTAATAAAATCTTTGCTCTACTATCATTTCCTAATAATTTCATTCCACTTTAAATTATGCTAGATTAGACTCTTTCATGTTTTCACTTTTACTATATCATAGTAACGTAATAAATGATCTGGTACCCTATCTTCTGAAATTTGATGACATATAAATTAGATTTTGTTAAACAAAATGTTTAGTCTAGTTGTTCAATGTCATTATCATATAACTAGATTTTATTAACAATTTTTCGTAAATGAGGGTAAGTAAAAGTATATAGATAATTGTTTATACGTGATTTACTTATGATAGTAACAAATAATTTGTAATTATTAAGTATGTATCGTCCTTCAATAAATTTTTTCAAAACTAGTCATAACAGAAACTTCCCTAAAATTTTCCGCTATCGTAGTTAAATATATTTAAAATTCTGATATTAACAGGTTAAGGACATTCTACACATAATTCTCTTTTTTTCATTCGACAACTATTCGATTCCGTTACAAAATCACGGATAATTTTCATTATATAGTTCGTTGGTATTAGAGAGTCTATTATATTATTACTATCAAAAATTAATGAAAGATGATAATTAAATGAAATAAAGAGTACATTCTTTTAGTCATGCGCTAAAATTTTTATACGATGAATTGAACTAATATAATAATTACTCCAATATACAATGTTAATTATATTATAGATAATACAATTAATATAGAATATAATTTCCCTATTCCAAAATAAGTAATTGTAATTTATAGTAAATAATAATTACAAATTACATAATTAAAGATACATTTTATTTCCGTCGTGATCTCTATTCTGCACTTATCTTTGTATTATTTTTATATATTTACATAATCACACAAGATAATTTGATTATGTATTATCAGGTATTACATTACAGATATTTTAGCAATGATAATTTGTACATATTTGAATACAATTTATGTTAAAATATAACGTATTCTATAAAATCATGTAGTTTATCATAAAATTGCAACTACACATAATATTGTACTACGTTCTTGTCGCGACGCCAATTTTACGCGCAAATTGCTATCTGTATATTATAAGCAAATTTCTAACAAATTGTTACTGTGCACGAGTATCATATTTCGATTAAAAATGTAACTGTTTTTTAATTTTTGCAAATTTAGTAATTTGAAAGAAATAGAAAAATTAAAACAGAATTTAATGAAAACTTTGTATATTATATACGCAATTATTTATAAACAAAACTTGTATTTGTAATATCATTATTATTACTATATATAATTAAATTCTATTTCACTTTCTATAGTACTTTCTTCTTAGGAACAATACATTACCCTAATGTTGGAGCAGATCATATACGTACACGTAGCTTATTTGCGAAAACCAGGCTGTAAACGTACAAATGAACTCATGAAAATATATTATCAATACATAAAAACACAACATTGTACAGTTGAGCTTCGATTATCCGAACAGGTTAGAGGATAAGGACAAGACAGTTCAGATAACCGATCAATTCTGATAATAGAAATTCAGTAGATAGCTATCCTTTCGAATTCTTCTTATTAGTTCAAATATTAGGATTTAAGTGTTACGATTTCAACTTTTCCTTCTTTGACGCAGAATTTATTTCGAATAAAAACAAATAATTGTATGTATTGATATACATACTCATTATAAGAGTGTTTATACGTATTACAAAATTACGATTGATCCTAGATCAGATAAAAGATGCTCAGCATTAACTTGTTTGTATTAACTAGGTTCTACTATATTTATTTATCTTACAATGAAAATGTAAGATAAGTTGATCTTTTTGTCATTATCAATGACAGTATAACTTTCATTTCAAGTGCATGATTTATCAAATAGATCATTTTTATCACGAAATAATTATTTCGTAATAATACTATTTGCATAAATCTGTAATATTTATTATTTGGAAAATTTAGTTATTGTTATACTAAGTTTATTTCTTTGTTCCGAACGTGAACATATAAATAACAATAAAGTAGTGTAAAAGTTATTAATACAATGTATTATAAAAGCATTAGTTTTTCGGTACATTTAAAATGTCGATTTATGTTGCTTTAACGAGCGTTTCGTTAACTGCATTTCTATCTATAGATATAATAAGGATAAAAATTCATAAACGTTTAGAATGAAAAATCTCGAGGCTCGCATTTGTTATAAATTGCAAAATGATTTATACTTATTACTATGCATTTTGCTATTCTTTACATTTATACAATTTTCTACATATATTTTTAGATTTTTTTATAAAAAATAAAACATATATGAGACTCAGGAAGACTTAGGTGGAAAACAACTGAACATTTTGTCAATAAAAACATTTTAGGTCTTACAATATCACATATTAAAATGCACCTTATTTATATTTTCTATTTGAAATATTGTGGGTGTATGAAAAATGTCAATAAATATATTTAAAAGAAAAATTCATCACACTCTACTTTAATTTGATAAGAGTGAATGAAGTCTTCTGAAAGAGTTACATCTCATAAATTTTATATTAAAGTCGACAATTAGAAATTATATAAATATATTTTTGTCATAAAAGACAAAAAGGCACTTCTATATAAGTGTTACAATAAGATTAACATTTTAAATCTTTAAACCGTTTCGTATTTTCATGCAGATACCGATTTCTACATTATAATTTTTCATTGTATACATTGTGTACATAATTTACACTTACATACATACGCACGCATTCATACATAGCAGTCTACGTTATATGGCAGTATTATAATATCATACTTAATGAATAATTTGATAGCTTCATATTACATTAGATTCCATTAAATACTTATCAATTATAATGTTAATAATTATTCTAATTAGTGCTAAAGCTTCATTCGCTGCATAATAAAATTTGTTTATCATTTAAATATTAATCAATCAAAAATTTATATTTATGTATAAAAACACAATTTTCTGCAATGAAATAATTTCTTCCATTAAATAGAGATTATTTTCATGATTTTCATTTTCCAGCATATGTTGGATTTTTAAATGTTGAAGTTGCTTGTTTATAAATTGGATTTTCACCCTGTTTAAAGATAATTGAAATGAAAGATTTTGCAGCATACAAAATATACAAAATTAAAGATAAATTAATATTTTTACCGTATCCCATTTAGCCATCATTCTTTCCTTTTCAAATCTTGCGAATTCTCTTCTGTCGTGTATAGTTGTTAATAGTTTCCACAAAAGTAATAATGCAAGACCGATTAAAACAATAGCTGCAATTACACCTAATACTATACCGAGCATATAAACTTGGGGTGGACATTCCCTTTCCTTCTGAGCTCTGACTTTTAGGCAATTCGTTTCATTGTAATAATAAACAAAATTATATTTGCAGTCGTCTTCATCTATACCAAAGCATGGAACTTCATCCTTATCCACATCTGGTATAACTGTATCAACTGGTTCAGGGACGAATTCTTTGCAATTTTTTGCACATTCCTCTTTATCAGTGAAATTACCAGTACCATACATTTGACATAATACACAATTTTTTAATTCTTCACAACGGCTTGGACAGGTTGGACACTTATTACAGTGTTTACCAGAATATCTAGTGTTTCCTTCTTCATGACAAATACATTCACCACAAACACAATCTCCCTAAATGATGAAAGATTAATCGAAGTTAAACTTGTAAAACAACATAAAGCTTTTTCTTCTTAAAGCAATAAAAAACTTACATGCCCTGAACATAACACTCCATTGGTAGTTCCTGGTGCAATACAAGTCTCATTTGAAGATCTACAATTGCAAGATGGACCAGTCCATCCTGCATTACAGACACATTGACCGCACTCGCATGTTCCATGATTTGAGCACAAATGACCTTGATCTCGATCACATGAGAAATTGTCACATTCGCAAAAATGACCTGATATTATCTGCAAACAACAAAACAACATCATATACTCAATCAAAAAAGATGCAAATTTTTATATTAAAGTCATATATCTATATTTACTTCTTCAGGATTTTCTCTTTCTTCACATTCACATTGACCACAAGCACAAGTTCCTCTCCCTGAACAATCTACAAGAGAAGTATTATCAGGTCTACAAGATTGGAAATGTTTATCTAATCCTGTCATTTCTTGATGAGGACTGCATTCACAGCGTTTTCCAAAAAATCCATCATAACATTCACAAATGCCACATTTTAAAGTTCCTACACCATTACATTCTGGTGATTTCGGTTCATACATAGCACCTTCGCGTTCGCATTCACAGTCACATAACATTTCCAAATTTACAGTAAGCGTTTCATTAATTCCAACCTAAAAAAAGATAAGAAAATTTGTTTCTTTAACTTTAAATATTAAATTATGTAAACAAGTGCGAATGCTTTTATTCTTACTGGATAAATATCGAATTTTTGTTTCCATTCGGACCTATTTTCTGGGCAACTCGTGACTTCTATTTCTGCAGTAAATTCCACTTTTGTTCCAACTTTTAATCCATCACATTTTGAAGTTTCAATAAGTGGTCCCGTACCCAAACATTTTGAGAAGTATTTTACCTTCACAGCACTGCTAGCTGTATCTTTCATTTCAACTGAACTTGAAATTGCATCATACTGTTCACGAATTAATTCTACAACGTTACTCGAGTCATCTGATAATTTACCAGCAAAAGATCCTTCTACATGTTTAGTCAGCCTTTTATATACGTTTATTTGTTCTTCCGTAACAGCCCATATAACATTAATAGCATTTTGCTTAACTTTTAAATTAATTTGAGAAATACTTGGATAGTCTTGTAATGATGAGTGTGTGTAAAGTCCTGTACTATCTAAGTGACATTCACCATCATTTGGTTTGACAATTCCACCCAATTTACCATCGCCTGCATAATGAAAACCAGCATCTGTAGAAAATACTAAAAGTCTACGAGCCTTTTCACGCCAGCCAATCTGCTGTCTACAAACTATAGCTTGCATTATTGCATCAAATCCTCCTTCTGGCGCATCTAAGTTTCCAGATACTGAAGCATTTCGCACTAAACTCTACACAGATGAGAAAAGTTAATAATTTTTATGGAATATTCATTGCAAAATTATATTATTATATACTTACTGCAAAATGACTTGTATCTTGAGACAATGTCATAATATTTTTGTAGCCATATGGTGCTGCACATCCATCACATGGTTCTATTAATCTAAAATACAAAACTGACTATAAATTTATCATTAAATGAAGTGTAAAATAGTAATTTCAAATTATGCATGCAGAAAGATTATAATTTTTTATGGGAAACTTACGACTTAGGCATTGTACTAACATAAGGCATTACAACTTTATCAACAAAACTGCCAAAACCTAGTCGAAAGTTACTTGTAATTTTACTCATACTTTCTACTAAGAGTTGACCTAAATCTGATAATTTTTTCTTGTCATCTTCCATAGATTTACTCAAATCCATAAGATAGTACAAATCAACAGGATAATCTTCAGCTTGTGAATAAGCAAAAGTCATTCTATGTGCCTCATCTAAAAGATTTATATTGTATCTCTAATATTGTAAATATTGTTTTCTGCCAAAATAGTTTAATATATAATAACTACATTAACTTACTTATTCGAAGTTTCAAATTAACTTCTTGTGGCCAAATTTGTATAGCTTCTTGCCTTCTGCTACCACTGCTACTGCTGCTGCTGCTACTACCACTACTAGTGGACTGTGAACTAGAGCCATGTATACTAGAATTCATATATGAATATTCATAACTGTTGGCACCACCATATGCATAACCACCTTTTGTTAAATTTCTATGTCTTATCATACTAAAAACATTGTCTGGATTCCATGTGTATTCGCCAGGACATGTTGCAAATATTTTAGTATTAATGTTTGGTAGAAAACACCGCTTTTCTGAAAATTTCTGTAAAGATTAATATATTTTAATTATTTATATAAAATATACTATATATAAATATTATTATTATTATATTATTAATATACATGTAATTATATAAAATTATATAAAAATCATATATAATATACATGTAAATAAAAACTCACTGGTGCTGCACACCAGGCACAATGTGGTGTTTGTATGCATTCATGACATGTTTGTTTGCTTATACAAGGATTCATTCCAGTCAATCTCTCTGGAGGTGAGTAATTTGCCTTTACTAATGATATAATGATTGCTATTGCTATTATCCATCTGAAGCTGCCAAACATTCTGCATATAAAATATAAATCTTTTTAGATTAATGCAGTTAATAGATTACATATAAATATATTTTTTAATGTAGTTTGTAAATCATAGATAAGATACATTTCTGAAATAAAATAACAATTCTATTATTCTTGTATTAAATTTTAATGAAATTATGACTTTGTACAATCATTTCCACCAAGAATAAGGTAGGTATGAGGTAATATTCTTGTAATTGTTGACTCATCATATTCTTAAAATATACATTCTTAGTTCCCATTTTTATTCTCTAAGAATAAGTATGAAATATAGATTCACTTTCTATGGATAAAAATATATTAAAAACTTTTAATGGTATTAGTTACTTATTTAAATGTAGGACAAACTGTGCTTCATTTATAAATACAGTATAAAATTTATTTGGCAAGTTACCCATAAATAACTCATTACCTTATCATTTTATTTTAACGTTATGGCTATAAGTTTGAACCAAAATATAATTAAAATAATTAATATTGATATAAAAACATTAAAAAATTTGTTTTATAAAGTTTGTTTATAAATGTTTCCTTATGAAATGCATATAAGTTATGTTAGATATATATACCTGTAGGAAAGCAAATTTAAAGAAAAATAAAGTATTTACAAAATATAATTAATTATTTAATAGAAAATTGAGATTTGATTATAAAAGTTCTCCCATGCTTTTATTCTTAACTTCAGTAACATTTTGTACATAATCCAAATATAAAAAATGTTCACTTATAAAATTTCGAAGAATTCTTTTTATTTATATTTTAAAAGTATTCGATATCTTTAAAATACCATTATTCACGGCTTAAAACAGACGGCTTATTCATTCACGACGATGCCGTCATCTTTATATTTACAAAATGATATCTCTTCCTAAACGAAACCACAAATATTAAAACGAAAAAAACTGGATAAGAAATTCTGAGGGCTTACTTTTCCATCAGAAATATCTCTTTCAATTTGTTATTAGAACATCACAAGATTGACCAATGTTTTCTTTTACTTGAATCGCCATAAAAGGTAACCCATCAAATGCACGCACTCCACAACCAACTGCCTATACCAGATCGTGATAGACTCACACCAGTTACACCACACTACACGTTTTCTGATTGTCTGACTGATCCTGATTCTGATTGTACGTATCTCACAAAGTATTTAATTATACCTAGAGAATACATCTCTTTGGAATAAAGTGAACAAATAGAATACTAGCGCTACATGTGTTCAATCTTAGAACTATCTTTCCTTTTGTGTACGATACACGTAAAGCGGAATATTTGAAATCTTATTTAGATCTTGATGTAAATATAATGTTATACATTCTTATTGCTGTACATTAATCCTGTAAATAATATTATTATATTAAGAGAAATAAAAATGTAATTTTACTAATAACATAAAAAAAGCTAGCAACGCTAAATAATATTACCAAACTAGCATCATATATATATATATTCTGCTAAACGAGTTGAGTCCAGGGGACTAAATAAAACCAGATGATTAAAATTTTGGGGAAACAAAGATGAATTAATAATTTTAAAATATTATAGAATAGAAACTTTTGTGAATATATGTATGATTTAGTATCACAGTTCCAAATATTTGACAATTTCAAATATTTTCTGTAATAAAACAGGTTGTTCTCAAAACTCATAATTTACTAGCAACTATCAACCAATAGTGGGAGATCACGTGACCAATTATAGTTATCTTTCCTGACTCGTTGCTGAACAGAGTATAGCATCTTATATAGAATAATTTTAATGAAAAACTATAATTATTACATGATATTATGTAATCGAGAGTAAATTTTTTGATATTATAATATTAAATACATTAATATTAAAAACATATACGTATATATAGTTGCAATTTAGAAAATTATGTAAGTACAGCAAATAATTTACTGAGTTGAATAACGTTGTCTGTTGCCTTCAAGTCAATCAAAATCGACTCTGTATTACATGCGCAGAGGACGAAAAGAGGTGTTTTCGGAGCTTTTGCGCATCCCCACTTTCGAATACGTTTGTCCCTGACGTATGTCACATCCGGGTACATATTAAATTGTTCTTTCTGTTCCTGGATGTGGTGTAAGTAGGACGTTTGACTGTAGTTCGTAATTCACCTTTTTTTTTTTATTTTTATTTATAAATGTTACATCGTAATCGATAATTCATTTACCCTTGTAATATTTTTGCATGTTTTAAATGTAAACCGACAATAATAAAAATTAATTATCATTTTAGGATTCGTTACCTTGTTCAATTGATCCAACACAAGTTATCATCTTAAACTGTAATTTAATTAGGAACTGAAAGTTTCCATTACCATATCAAACATGTGAGTAACAACATTATTTTTAATTATAATTGTAGATTTATATTGTATAATTTATATTTATATCTCAATATTGTAACTATCTCTCTTCAAAGTCATTCATGTTCGGCCATTATATGATATCCGCAATGCGTCGTTGCATTTCGCTATAAGATCGTCTTGAAAATTTATCGACATGTAAAGTTACGTAACGGACTTTTTTATATGGGAACAAGTATTCTTACATTTATCTGCAAAAGTGTCTTGTCAAAAATACTTCTGATAAATTTTTAAGTACATACGCATAAAAGCCGTCATTGTTTATTAAAGGTTACGACATGTAACGGGAGCTATTGGATCCCTGAGAATTAGGTTTGTATATAAATCTATAAATATGCATATTAACAATAATGGACAAACGTAGAGTTAAACATAAAATTTATTTCTAATGAAAATATAATTAATTATGCCTCTCATTTTGGCATGCCTCCATTTTGTATATATCAATGGAGCATGAATGCTTGTGGGAGGAATAGTAATTTGGGAACATGCCTTCGGAATCCACATATTTTTTTATCTGGAGCTGATTCTCTTTGTTCCCTACATCTATATAAAATACATAATAAGGTGTTTTAATTATAATACGTGCGTAAATTTTTTACAGGACATATGGAGCTAGTTATCATGGTGGAAACTATAGAACAAAAGATAGGGGATCTGTATATGGAAATGCTAATAATAGAAATGGGCGATTTGAAAATCGCAACAAAAATAATATGCATGGTACTATTGGAGCCTTAAAAAAGCCAAACTGGAGTTTTGAAAATTTAAAGCCGTTTAAAAAAGATTTTTATATACCACATCCTAATGTTCAATCACGTCATCCACAAGAAATAGATATATTTAGACAAGAGAATCAGATTACTCTTAAGGGAGAGAAAATTCCTAATCCTATACAACATTTTGAAGAAGGAAATTTTCCTGATCATGTAATGCAATGTATTAGAAAGCAGGGGTTTAGTGAACCAACCGCTATTCAAGCTCAAGGATGGCCAATTGCAATGTCTGGACAAAATATGGTTGGAATAGCACAAACTGGATCTGGGAAAACTTTAGGATACATCCTACCTGCAATTGTACATATTAGTAGTCAACAACCATTAAATCATGGTGATGGGCCAATTGCTCTAGTTCTAGCACCAACAAGAGAATTGGCACAGCAAATTCAAAAAGTTACTTATAATTTTGGCTATGTAAGAAGCACTTGTATTTTTGGTGGTGCGCCAAAAGGAAGCCAAGCTCGCGATTTAGAACAAGGAGTTGAGATATGCATTGCCACACCAGGACGATTAATTGACTTCTTGGAACGAGGTATAACTAATTTACGTAGATGTACGTATTTGGTATTAGATGAAGCAGATAGAATGCTAGACATGGGTTTTGAACCTCAAATTCGAAAAATTATTGAACAAATTAGGCCAGATAGACAGGTATTGATGTGGTCTGCGACTTGGCCGAAAGAAGTTAGAAACCTTGCAGAGGAATACCTTGTAGACTATACACAATTGAACATTGGATCATTAACATTATCAGCTAATCATAATATTCTTCAGATTGTTGATGTCTGTGAAGAACATGAAAAGCAAGCGAAGTATGTATTTTAAATATTTTGATTTACTAATAGTATAAATTATGTCAAAATGAAAATTTTTTATTTTATCGTTTATGATGAAAGTAATATATGATAGTTTGTGATTTTTCATATTTTATCTCTAAGAAGAACTGACTTTTTTATTCAATATATTAATATTTTACTTTTTAAATGTTGCTTACAATTTAATATTCTATTCTTCTACTTTAGATTGCAAGATCTTCTTCAGGAAATTAGTAATGTTAGTCCAGAAGGTGGGAAGACAATAATTTTTGTAGAGACAAAGAAAAAGGTGGAGAGTATTACTAAAACTATTCGTCGATATGGATGGCCAGCAGTATGTATACATGGTGACAAATCACAACTAGAAAGAGATTTTGTCCTTACAGGTTTGTTTAGAATATATATATATATATATATATATATATATATATATGTTTATTCTGATAACATTTCCATTACGTTATTCATATAATCAATACATTATGCTATATTAAATTTTAGAATTTAGAAGAAATAAGGATTCAATTCTTGTAGCAACAGATGTTGCTGCTCGTGGATTGGGTAAGTAATAGAGTTACTTGTTTAACATTTTTTATTTTTGTTAAAACAGTAGATTTTGAAGAATTTATTGAAGTTTAGATCAGTTGTATTTGAGAAAATTTGTACTTAATTAAAAAGGGGTAGGGTAGGGTAAAGTGGCGATGTAGCACAGACTGGTTATATGAAGGTGATGCCCCACTGTTTTTGGAATAAAAATAATTAACATTAAATAACTTACCATGTTAATTAAGAAATAAGAAAAATTGATAAATGAGGACTTTTTAACAATGTGTTATTCTTTGTAGAATTCTATAGTTAATTATTGAAATTGTAGAACAATACAATAATATTAATGCAGTATAAAAAATAGTTTTAGTGTACATTCTCAAACTTTACATAAGCTTAATGTACTATAAATAGATGGCATTAGGTAGCTTCAACTTTGATTAGTTATTCCTTTAAAATTTATATATATTTATTATATTTGTATTAATATGAAAAGTGTTAAATTGTAAGTTTTTATTTTTACCGTTTAAGAAGTGCTGCATTTTTTATATTTTATATCGTATAATTGTGTTATATACTTCAGGTACTGTACACAATTTTTTGTTTATCCTAATTTTTCTATTAGCTTTTTTGACGTGTAATGCTATCTATTTTATTAAAAAAAAAAAATATCAGAGAAAATGAGAAAAAAAGAAGGAGAAGAAAAGAAAAGAGGAATTAATGTGCTTGTGTTAAAGAATTGAGAGTATAAAGATTGGAATATAAGAGAAGTGCTTTAGTAATATATGTGGGCATCCTGTATTTTATGTTAATCAGTCTGGTTGTCCTTTGTTTCAGAGGCACATGGTGCACAAATTGTATTGAGTGTGCGATGAAAAACGATCGTTGAATAAAGAAAACATGGCTCACTCATTGTACATACGCAATTCTGTTTTGCACATAATATTGTACTTAATGTGCCTCTGTGTTCAGCCTGTGTACCACGCAAGTAGTAGAGTGGTGCGCGGGTGGTGCCGTTATCGGCGCTGGTTGGTTGTGAGGTAAGACCGTTGGTTACGTTTTGGTACAACCATCACACTTCATAGCCAATGCTCAGCCCGTATGAGAGACAACAATCTATTGATTTTGCTACTATCGCTACTCGGTGGTGATGCTTAGGACACGACGTTGCGATGTGAAGTTGCATTTAAGAATAGCACACATCGTGAGGCGCTCTGTATGCAGTCATACGGAACGTGCATCAACGATAACAGGGTTTGTATTTAATTACTATGCAGCTAACTTACATTCATATACATTTATATATAAAACTGATACAATTCTTAATTTATCTTCAATGTTTTAATAGTTAGGAATGAAAGCGCCTTAATGTGAAATATTAGACAATATAAAACTGTAACAATGTTTGAAAAAGAAGTTACTGTAAATCTTACTTAAAATAATCATTTTCATTATATTTGTTAAAGAAACAATTTATAGGGAATACGATATATACACTCCTTCTATTGTGA
Organism: Bombus fervidus; assembly: GCF_041682495.2. NCBI lineage: Eukaryota > Metazoa > Arthropoda > Insecta > Hymenoptera > Apidae > Bombus > Bombus fervidus. The sequence continues at coordinate 8,245,977 of NC_091530.1, read as the reverse complement.
CGGATTTCTTATTTAAGTATCTACAATATTGATTCCTTTTATAAGTTCTTCGATATTTTGTTCTATGTTATGAATACTTGTGTACAGAATATGCATAAAGAAAGGTAATACAAATATTCTATTGTTTATGTTACTAAGTAAGGTTTTAGAAGTTACTTATCAACTGTTATAAAGTTTTAATATTTAATATTGAAATTTGTGTATTTGATATGTGATGTAGTGTAGGCTTAGCTGCATATTCTCATAGAAAGATATGGAGATAAAAATAATTAGTTTTTCGCATTAATTTCTGTTATGGCATTCAGCTTCGACTTTAACAAATAAATATACAAATTTTAAAGAAGAAAAGGTCATGATAATCTATATGGATTTCATATTATAGTTGGCATATTGAGTATATATTGCCAAAAAATTAATATTTTTATTAAATATAGCATATCTTGCATCATATTTAACACGCTCAATATTTTTATGTTACTACATATTTTAATAAAACAACTTCTTTAGATGTCGATGATGTAAAGTACGTGATCAACTTCGATTATCCGACTTCATCTGAAGACTACATTCATAGAATTGGTAGGACGGGCCGATCAAATAATTCAGGCACGAGTTATGCCTTCTTTACACCACAAAATAGTCGGCAGGCTAAAGGTTTAATTAATGTACTTAAGGAAGCTAAACAAGTTATCAATCCAAAACTTATGGAACTTGCAGACAGAACTGGAAATGATCTTGCACGAAGTAAGTATTTGTGAAAACTATGAAACTAAATTCATATCGTATAATGATTTTGTTTAATTTACTTAAATGTTCTATGTGTAATTTTTCAGATCGTTGGGGCTATGGAAATTATCGCAGAAGAGAAACTGCTTTCCCTAAAACACATAAACGATTCGATAATCTAAGTTACTTTGACGCGTAGTTGGTTTACTTCAACTTCCAATCACAAACTTTCTGAACAAGTAACCTGCTGGAGATCTGAAACTTATTACAATTTGTTCCTCTGTGATTAGTAAAAGTTCTCCGTTAAGGCCCTATTGCTTTATGTTAGTTTCGTGCTCGGTTAACTTTTAAAATTTTTATTTATAATCTTATTGTTGTAGTTAGCGATAGTGTAAAACTTAGTAAACTACATACAATGAGTACCTTCGTTAAATTTCCATTATAATAATATTTTTCATTACATTTCTACTTTCCCTTTCATTGAGGCACATATAAAGTGAAAAATACGCAATAAGAAATATGAAAAGAAATAGTTAATAGGAAATGATGACAATTTCAAAAAATTAAGTTTGATGTAAGAAGTTTTCCTCTCTTTATTGACAATTGGTTGCCAATATCGATAATTGTTGTTAAATTTTTTTAGTAAGGAAAAACTTAATTTATAATTATTTACGCGTTTTAGAAGTTGGAGCTCAGTAAGATATAAGTACGTAGTAAATGTAATCAGTATTCATTCCACTTCTTCAATGTGGCCAATTTGATACTTGGTCATAAAGTGAAAACCATTTATTTGTTGATGTCTGTGAAATTATGTGGGAGAACATACTGAATATTAACTGTAAAACTACACTTTGTTTACTTGCATATATATACTCTGTGTCAATATCGTAGTGTTAATTCACCAAAAGAAATCTGCTCGATAAATCGATTTTGTAGTAAAGTTATGCATTATAAAAACATTTTCTATTGATTCAACAACTCTTACAAAGTACTATAGCACTTGAATAACCATTTCGGCAATTTTTTTATTCTGTATATTTAAGCTGTTCAAAAGATAAAAATGTCTCACATTAATGTATCATATTTGCAACTACAAAAATAAATTCAGTGTAAACGAAGATAAAATGTTTATAATAATACATGTGGTTTAAATATAATATTCTCTCCTTTAAAGATCAAAAATACTTCGTCTACGATTGCATGTTCGCAAAATTTCCTATATTTATAGCAGTTTTGATTCATGACATAACGAAATGTTCATTTCTATACTTAAAAACAATTAGAAAATCAAATAGATTTTACACAGAAAAATAAACATAGAAAAATTTTAAAAATATTTTCTTTAGCGTGACACATGTTGTTTATTGATCAAACAACTTATCCAAAGTAAGTGTACCATTTATATTTCAAGAATGCATACGTTTGTGCATAGACTTATTTTTTGCGCAAAAATTACAGATTGTGAGAATATAATACAAGTATTTGATAATTCAATAAAGAAAAATATTACACAACATATTACAGGATTACTGCTTGTTTATTCTGATTTTGTGATTCATTTAATCGAATCTTCAGAAGATGATGGATTTCAACTGTGTCACGAAGTATTTATGAACAACTCCGGCATAATGACGGATGTTAAATGTTTGTACATACAAAATGATGCAAACAAAAGATTTTTTAAAAAATGGTATTTCCAGAGAATGAATGATGATGCATTAAAAAATGACGAATTAGAAAAACTTGAGGATAGCTTTGAAAATATTTGCTCTATATATGAAGTAATAATTTTAAATTTGTTTAAATTGTATATTGAATTATGGAATAAATGGAAATTAGAGAATTATGTGAGTATAGATCGTTGAATTGATTTTTACCGTATTTAAGGACTTAAATAAAAATGTAATAAATTAAACAAAAATATTGTGAAATATATTTTTTACAGGAAAATTTTAATGAATATTTGGATTTAATAGCTGTAAACGGTCATTTGAACATTCCATCCAGGAGAAATATAAAATTTGTACTTCAAAGTGTCTGGGGATATAACTTAACATCACTGGTAAAGGATTATTATAGTTTAAACTATGCCTCCAATTTAGACGATTATTCGTCAGTCTCCGAAATAATACAAGAAATTGATTATAATTATAACAAATAAGTTTGGGAAATGTTAGTTACATAATAAAATATACATCGAAAGAAAATTGTGAACTATATCTCAATAAATTCTTAGTTAAATATATTATTATATTTATAATTATATCAAAAGTATTCATCTAATCGTTTATGTATTATCCACATACTCAAGGTTATATTTATTTTATGGGCATAATAATTATTGTGAACAAATGTGGATTCTGATTTTTCTAATGAGAATAATTTAGGTTATGTATAGTAAGAAAAATGATTTTATCCTTCCAAATAAATATTACATACATGTATTTTTTAAATACTGACTTGCCATTTATAAAAGTATTTTATTATTTGTATAAAAAATCCTATTTTCAATTTTTCAGTTGTTATTATGCTATTTACAATCTATTAAGTACCAAGTTTAGAAAATAATGGACACTTCATCAAAAGGTAATAGTAACAATTTGGAACATGCTATAGCAGGAGGTGTTAGTGGTTTTGTAACACGATTTGCTTGTCAACCTTTCGATGTTGTGAAAATTAGATTTCAGGTAAAAGAACATATATCACAAGTAATACAACAACAATGTTTATAATGTTATATATAGACATTAAAAAGAATTTTTTGTCACTGTAGTTACAAGTTGAACCTATTGCTAACTATCATGTTAGTAAATATCACTCTTTACTACAAGCATTTTACTTAATATTTAAGGAAGAAGGTATTTCAGCTTTTTGGAAAGGACATGTACCTGCTCAATTACTATCAGTTATATATGGGACTAGCCAGGTAAATGTATATTTTATGAAACTTTCATGTTGCTTTTTAGTTCTATTATATAATTCTTTCAGTTGAAATAAATATTATATAAAATAATCTAAAAAATTATTAATTTGTATTAGAGACACTATGGCTTTAAGTGTTACATCTGATATTGTGTATTGTATATTCTTGAAGTTTATAATTTATAAATTAAAACTTATAACAAAATTTAAGAAATATGAAAATATTTTTCCCTGAATATGACAATATCTACAAATTTTAAACAGTATCATTTGTAACACTGTTCATTTGAATCTTGAATACCTTATCTAAATATGAAAATATTTTAAAGTCATTGTCAAAATATATAATTAAATATTCAAATGTTACAGTTTTATTCATATAATTTGCTTATACATGAGCTTTGTAATTTTTCATTGCTAAATGAATGGAAATATTCAACGAAGTTTGTAGCTGGTGCAGGTGCTGGTTTTATAGCTACAACTATATCATTTCCTTTCGATACATTAAGAACCAGATTAGTAGCACAATCAAATAATCATGTAATCTATAAAGGAATTTGCCATTCTTGCAGGCAAGTTAAATACTGTAAATACACCTTGCCATCGAATCAAACATTGTTTAATAAAGTATATTTACAGTTGTATAATACGACATGAATCTCCAAAGGCTTTTTTTTATGGATTATTACCAACTGTGTTGCAAATTGTGCCACATACAGGTTTGCAATTTGCATTTTATGCATTTTTCAGTGATATGTATAAGAAATATTATGATAAAACTGATACTAGTTTTTTCAATTCTATAATATCTGGTAGTGCAGCTGGTCTATTAGCTAAAAGTGCAGTATATCCGTTTGATCTTAGTAGGAAAAGGTTACAAATACAAGGATTCAAAAATGGTAGAAAAGGTTTTGGTACTTTTTTTGAATGTAAAGGACTTATAGATTGTATAAAATTAACTATAAGAAAGGAAGGAGTAAAAGGATTATTTAAAGGTTTAGTACCATCTCAATTGAAAGCTAGTATGACAACGGCATTGCATTTTACAGTATATGAGCAAAGTTTAATAGTGTTAAAAGCCTTGAGATTATATATTTCGGAATAGTAAAGTTATTATAATGCTAGTCTTAATATTAAAAGAGTACAGTATATAATATTCTCTCCATATTGCCATATGTACAAAATAATTTATACATATATGTTAAGTGTATAATATATATGTATAAACATATAATCATACTTGTATAAAGAATCAAAAGTTATAATGGTAAATAACAATTTAAGCTTAAAACTGATTTAGTCTCTTCTCACAAATTTATTTTTGCTTCAATAATTTATTTGTGATATTTAACTTGTTATATTTATAATTGAAGTGGAGCAGGCATTTCAGCTGGAGTTCCTTTCAAGACTGCCATAATATTTTTAGCAGTAATTATTGACATTTCTTCTCGCGTTTCTGTAGCAGCACTACCAATATGAGGTAGTACAACTGAAACATAAGTAAATCATTATTTTTATTATATATTTTACTACAGATAGATCTTAGTTAACTTACCACAGTTATCTAACTTCAAAAGTTCACTATCTAATGGAATAGGTTCAGGAGTTGTAACATCTAAACCAGCAGCTCTGATTATTCCACCCTTTAAAGCTTCTATCAGAGCAGATTGATCAACAACTTCTCCTCTACTGATATTTATAAATATAGCAGATCTTTTCATTTTTTTGAATGTATTTTTGTTAAACATTTGTCTTGTATCTGGAGTTAAAGCTGTTGTTACAATTACAAAATCACTTTTTTCCAATAACATATCAAGTTCTACTTTTTCTCCTCCAAATTCGGATGCTTCCTGCTTAATACTCCTACTTGTATATAATATTTTAGCAGTGTTAAAGCTGTTAAGACATCTTGCTACTTGAATACCAATACGACCTAATCCTACTATTCCAACAGTTGATCCAGATAATCCTGGTCCACACATCCAAGTTGGTGACCATGCTTTCCATTCACCCCTATATAAATTATATTTGAAATAAAATGTATGTCTAATTACGCGATTTAATACATAAAAAGATATGCTCTGTTTTATACTTGTAAATGGCTCTGTTTGCTTCTATTAATCTTCTAGATGTAGCTAGTAATAATGCTACAGCCAATTCAGCTGTTGCATTCGTTAGAATACCAGGAGTATAACCAACTTTAATATTTCTCTTCTTCAAAGCTTGCAAATCTAAGTGGTCAACACCAACTGACATAGAAGCCACAACTTTTAATTGTGGTCCAGCGGCATTTAAAACTTCTTCATCTATTTTGTCTGTCAATAAACAATAAACTCCATCCATATTTTGTATTTTTGATAATAATACAGATTTAGGAATTGGCTCAGATTTTTCCCATAGAACAACATCAAACCTAAAATATAAAACAAAAAGAAATAGAAAAATTAATAAACAGTTTTTTCATTGCAAGTACGTATAAATCAAAGACAAAAATATATTATTGGCACGAAATGTTTGAGATGTTAAAGTATAACATTATGCATATGTATGTTACGTAAACGCAACTTCATAGAATAGGATATTAAAAATTGGGTAATGTGATTTAAGAGAATGAAATGTATTTTAAGTATTCTTTAAATATTAAAAAAATACTCACTGTTCTTTAAGTAAATTTAACCCGGCAGCTGGAATGTCCGAGCGGGTGATCAAAACTTTTGGTCGACTCATCTTAACTGGACTAGATGTGACAAATTTTTGATTGTTATGTCTTAAAAGTTTGAGAGCAATTAAAAGTAGCGACCTTTGATTTGATTTCGTGTAGAAAGTGAAATTAGATAAGGACATTTTTTATTAAATAGACGTATGGTTCTTATTATCTTATATATTTGTTCAGTCTCGACTGAACAGAAACATCAAATACGGGAAAATATAACCTTTACTTATTATCAATTAAATATTTTAATTTATTTTTATGGTTTTAAAGTTCAAACAGTTTACTATATAAATCCATATATATGTTAATTGTAATTTCAATACCCTTTAGTGGTTTGGAAATGTTAGAAAATTGTCTTCTATATTAAAAATAATACTTTTATTATTTTATTCTTATATATAATTCTTAATTTATTTTGTATACTTTTTTGCTTTTATTTTGTATATCAAAAGTAATAACATGTATTGGGAATTGTTTGATTTCAAGTTTTTATATGTGAGTAATAAAAGATTTTCTGATGTAATAAGTAAACATAATAAAAAATAGAAAGTTTTATTATTTCCATTCTATTTCCATAGGAAAACATAGTATTTTATATATTTATCAATACTGTGCTGTGAATTATGTATGGTCCATATTTTTAAACATTAATATTTTAAAGTACAGATGATTTTGAGTTGTTATGATTTCTTTTAGCTGCCAAAATAGTATTTTTCATTAACATTACTACAGTCATAGGACCTACACCTCCTGGTACTGGAGTTATATGTCCAGCAATTGTCTGCACATTTTCAAAATCTACATCTCCTACTAATTTGTATTTATTGTCCATCTTTATTCTTGTAATCCCTACATCAATTACACATGCTCCTGGTTTTATCATTTCCTTAGTAATTAAACCAGGAATACCAGCTGCAACGACTACCAAATCTGCCAATTTTGTAAATTTTTCTAATTCAGTATGAGGAGTATGGCGATGACATATTGTTGTAGTCATATCTAATGCACCTATTTCATCTGTGAATTAATTTGCTATTATGCTTTTATTGACTTTTTTGCAATGTTACATTCTATATATATAAAATTTCATTGAATTTATTATTATATTTACGTTTTATACCTTTGCTGTCAGCATGTAAAAGTAATGCAATTGGTAACCCAACATGTTTAGACCTTCCCACTACCACTGCATTTTTTCCAAAAGTTTCAATATTGCTCCTAATTATTAATTCTTTTACAGCCAAAGCAGTTGCTGGAATAAACCTACTGTTATTTAATGCTAAATTACCCAAATTCTCTAAATGGAAACCATCAACATCTTTATTTGGTATAATTGCTTGACATATTTCATGTTCATTCATGTGTTTTGGTAATGGCAATTGCACGATAATCCCATCCACATTTTCATCTTTATTTAAATGATCAATTTCTTTAATAAGATCTTGCTGCGAATTATTTTCTTTTAAATAAATAACATAATTTTCAATTCCTGAGTTATCAATACAATAAATATGTTAGACACGTATTCAATGTATAAATTACATCTACTAAAGTAGTTTAAACATTAGCGTTATTTTACCAATGAAGTTTGCAGCTTTCATCTTTCTTTCAACATATACTTTACTAGCTGGATCATTTCCAACTTTTATGGCTACGAGTTTAGGTCTCTTTCTATTATCATTTATCCAATTCTGAACAGTTGCTTTTAATTCATTTTGAATCTCATCAGCTATTTCTTTACCATTTATTAAAACAGCTTTTTGTCTAAAAAAAATATATGTTATGTACCTCATATTGAGTCAATTAGAAAATTATATTATATTACATTATAACTTTTTAAGTCTTTAAAAATTGAATATGTATTACTTACAAAATTTTTGAAGTATGTAACTGTCTCAAAGATCCATGTAAATTAATTCCCAAGACTTTCTTCCAGTGAAACATGTTTCAAGTATAAAATCGTTTATATACTTAATTATTTTATAGTAAAATATATTTGATCACTTATATACATAACAATACATAAATTACTTGTAGTATTTAACATAACATAATGTAATATAACATACATACATACTGTATTTTATGTAATTATAATTCGAAATTATTATATCTATCAATTTTTATAAATAATGTGATAATGAAAAAACACAGTGGACCTGTTGTTGGTGAAAGTATACTAAATAGTTTGCAGCGATTACTGGTGAAAATCTTGCAATGTTTTGTAGTGAAAGGGAATGTTGATTTTTTACTTTCGAAACTAGTTTTGTCGGTACTGTTTTATTTGTAAAAAGAATTAACATTTAATCTATATTTTACATATTTATTTCGGGAAAATGTCATTGTAATTTCACTTATATTATTTAAGAAAGTGATATATAATATCATAAACGAGATATAGAAATATTGCATATAAACTTTCTATAGGACTACTTTTCTTCAGGTAACGATAAGGATAATATACGTATGTATACTATAGCAGACTGACTATAGCGATATTATAACAACAGTAACATTAATTTTACTTTCATCATTGACTAAGGATAAGATAGATCTGGCACTATATGAGTTTTCTTGTCTCACGCTCTAAAATACCGATTTGGGAAAAGCTTCTTATCAGTTTCGTGTCACATGTGACAATATCGATTCAGTATAGTATTGATTTAAATAAAAACTAAAGTTTTGTATGAAATTAAATAAAATATAGAACAGGATATCCTATAATCAGAACGTAGTATAGAATTTATGTTTTCACAATACTTCAGAAAGTATATCAAAATAATGAAATGAAAAGAACATGTTACACATTACATGTTATTAAAATAATAAATTGCTGCACAATAATAGTTAAATAATTCGGTTAATTACTTTCAAATAAAATTGTAATATTATATATCTGAAGCATAAAAATGTGAATTTGTGAAACTTTTCTATTTTCATCTTTGTATTTTCAAATCGACTATTAATTATACATATACGTATGTATATTATGAAGTACAGGTAGTTTGAATCGGAAACTCGTAACACAATTTATTGATAACACAAATAGTCAAATTATGCCTAATGAAAACAGTAAAAGAACAACGAAAGAAATAAAAAGACCAATGGGAAGAGCAAAAAAATCACCAAAATCTTGCTTCTGTAGATAAAGATACCAATCAAGTATATCGATTTTCGTAAATATACTGAAGCTTAAAGCTAACTTCACAATTTAAAATTAAAACGCAAAAGTCAGGTTTAAGAGTAATGTTTAAAACTAGAACTTAAAACAAAGAATAAGTTTCTTCCTGTTCCTCATCAAACAACAATGAAGTTTAAGATTAACTTAATCTAGATTTTAGAACTAAAACCCATTTGAAAGTAAAGCTAAAGTAGAATTCTACCTCTATAGATATAGACCTTAGAGGTCTAATATCTATATTAGATATACACTAATCTAAGGTACATTACATTTTTCTCCAGGTCGGTATTTCAGAACCTAAAATGTAATGTACCATCTAATGTCACGTCTGTCCCGTTGCTCGATGGTTACATTTTGTTTATTTGAGATTAGGTAACTATAGATGAGGTACAGAGTAGACTTGCAATGTTTTTCCGTGTTTCCTTACTTACCATTAAGTCATATGGTACGTTATCGATTCAGTATACTGGATCGTGGTAGAATGTGTAATTAAATATCGCGATATTCGATTATTATCGATATAATTTTTGGCGGTCGATTTACGCGGGGATTCCACGAGCGATATTTTATCGTACGATATCGTTGTGGTTGAGTACAGTAAAATATCGCTCATGTGCATTCAGTCTTTATAGTATCGAAAGCAACAGTTTTAAGAAGCTGGAAATGCAGCAAAAAGATCCGTTATCCAGAAGTTATTAAATCAAAGTTAAAATCAATCGTGTTCAAGATTTATATTTGCATCATAGAATATCTCTACGATTTGAAGTAACAAAATGGGATAAGGTAAGGATAAACAAGTCAAGCAATCTTCAAAATAATTTATTAAAAATGTCGCATACTCGATATTCGAATCGGTAATCAATAATGGTATAATTAGTAACTATATGCATGTCGTGTGAGCATGTTTCCGGAGGTTCTGTTGAAATTTTTTACGTCTGACGGTGATCGATCCTCTTTCATTCTCATTAACCATTCCATAGAAGTGTCTTTCAGACCAAACGATGCTATCTTATTAGTGTTAATCAATCAATTATCACGTTTACGTTATGAATAGCAATAGCTGTTAAAGTTTCTCACTTTAAACGTCACAGTAATGTTTCACAATTTGGAGTAAAGTTCATTAATGCATTGAATTCATTTGTATGTCGAAAGTATCTCGTTAAGTGGGTAGTGCAAGTACTCTCGTTTTACTTCACGTTCGATACATGTGATCGGCCTGATAGACGCATCTATAAACATTTTTAGGTAGTACATCTTCGTAAACATGTACGGTGCACGAGCGCATGTGCACATATGTTATTGTCGGGCCTGTTCTTGATTCCACGCTCACCGTAAATTGGATAATTTATTCTTACATCGTAATGCATTCTTCCGTTTGTGTTTATGATTATTTTCTTGCAGTAATAGTGTCAGAAATCGAGAGTTTCGCTGTCTCGAGGTATTGAGTGTATATTCCTTGTTGCATAATTTTGTATATTCGTGCCGTGGGCGATGTGTTAAAAAGAATTAGCGAATCGTTTAACTTCTATGTTAAGCTTTCGAACAATTTCGGTGCAAACTGTCGAGCGAATAGAAAGAAAAGAACCATCGTGCATAGAAAAAAAAGAACGTTGAATGTAAGTATATAAATACATACATATTTATCACGACGCGAACGAATCGTTCGAAGGGAATTTTAAACTCAAATATCGATATACCGACTGTCGGTAACATCCTGTTTTATATCAGATTCGTTCAAAGTAGAATTATCGTACATTACAAAATCTGTTACTTATAACGTAGGAAAAAGTAAGACGAGGAAAGGAGGATATCGAATATCTTAAAAAAGAGAGTTACGCGAACGATTTACCGACTGCTGATAAATGATCGTGTATGACTCTGCGTGAAAACGACAGAGAAAGCGATATTTAATGCTTACTCGTTAATTTTCATCGCTCGAAGCGACGATTATTGCGGGGCGCCGAAGCGTTTCAAACAATAAGCGTTTTCGGCAGTCTTCGGGAAGAGTTCGGGAACTCATACAACTTCTGTGCTACTAGATAAACCAGGCCTGTTCACAGGATACGCTATAGCGCCCAAATCATTTCCCGCACTCTGTATCCATATAATTATCGTAGCATGCGAAAGTGCTCGATAACTCGATCGGTTAATTATATGTCGATTCTTCGACGAACAAAGTTAGAGCACAAAATGAGAAAACGATACCATTTCTAATTAAGGAACTAAGTTTCAGATACTAAGCAGAAACGTAGATGCGGAACTAGGATCTTGAATCTTGCTAGAGCTATAGCTTTCAATTCTTTTTTCTCTTATTTTGTACTGTAAATTTATCCTCTAAAGTATCGACACTACACGATATGATTACTTTTACGCTATACTATTTTTCGAGAAGATCACGAGACTATGACGAAGAATAAACGATTTGGGAATCCTATACGTGGACAGGCCTGAGATAAACGCTGTACAAGTCAGTTCGCGGAGTTTTACAAACTTCCTATTTACGTTATGCTTTCTCACTTTCCGATTTTTCTTCCTTCTGTTTTACGGTCGTCCGTTCATTTATATCACGCTCTCTTTCTTTTCTTTTTACGTACAACAGTTTATCGAGAAATCATTGTTAAACTTAATCGTCTTGTGCAGTTTCTCGGTTCTTGCCATTATCGTTTCGGCAACACTTACGCTTACTTATGTACATAGAACCGTGCAAATTTTTGTCGATTCGATGCGCGCCTACCGGAAGTCGCTTATACTCGTTACATCGTCGATTCGTTTGTTCTCGTTCATGGTGTCTCAACGGAGACTGGTGTTAATCGAGGGGATAACAAGCGTTCTTTCGTTTCATTTCTAATTAATCATTCCCTGACGATACTTACAATCATATATTGCAGACGGAATCAAAGAAATACAAGCACATATCCGCGAGAATACAATCAAACGAATATACCTTTCTCTGTTAACCACTCGTAACATTTTAATATTTTTCATGAACGTAATCGTCAATTTCATATCGCAGGGATTAAAGTTGAAATATAAGACAAGTATAGTGAAAGCGCGAGGATAACACTTGCTCTTAAACGTCGACCTTCCGTTCCTTAATACCAGCGCGCTCATGGATATGATTTTATATCGTAATTAATAACGTCTAATCCTCTACATAGTTACTCGTTTAACTTAGATCGTGATCTAGAATTAGTTAAAACTCGTACGTGTATTTTACCTTTATTTACAATCGAGTCGTTCGTAGTCTATTTACACGCACACCCGTACGCGACCATCGGCCTGTAATCGTCAGGAATTCTCAAATTCAAAAAGTTACGTTTCAAAATTCAACGATTCGAACGATTTGAGAATTAAAGGGAAGAATATTCGAAGAAATTGACAAGGCAGAACATTTTTTTTTTTACAAACATAACGTAATGTAAATACTCAAGCGTTTGAAAATATGGAAATTTGGACGAAAAGTTTCGTTTCGTAACATATTTATCGTAGTTTCCCTTTTCATTTCAACACGTTCGCTGCGTACCATTTGAAGTGGGCACGTGAACTGAAAATCCCGAAATTATGAAAAAGTATTTCGTGCTAATTCCTATTAAACGCGTATAATAAATAAAGATACAATTTTTATTAGCATACAGCGTTGTACGATAGGAAAAGTGGATGCAAAGAGCAGCGAACGTGTCAAGGCGAGAGTTGAACCGAATTTCGGCAAAATTCGCGGAATACCCTTTGGTCGAATTCATAGCCAAGTGGTAAACGCAGAGCCAGCATGGTGTTCAGAGGATATGAATTACTAGGACCGGGTTGGTTTAACGTCGATGCGATTCCGCGGCCGATGCCCTGTCGCCGTGCGGGTGTCTCTAAACACGCGGGCCGCGTTTTCATGCGCGACGTCAATAAAGGTTCGCCGATAAATTGCACCGTGCGGCTGGTTCGTTTGCGTATGGGTTTGATCCGGTCGTGGCAATAAACCTTTACTGTCCTCGTGCACGTGAACAACGCGGCCCCATTAGGGAAAACGTACTTTTTTTCCCCCGCGCGTAATCTCGTTCATCGCCTGTCCGTATTCGATTCTCGTCTGGGAAGCTCGTATTGGAATTTGAAATATTAGAAATTCTGGCCGATTTACACTTTTGTGCGATTTTCCAGTTAACAGTTTATCGATATATGCGACGAAGACGTTGTTTCCGTACGATAACGAGGAATCGTTGGACTCGCGTTATCCGTTATTCGTCGAATAATTTGTAGAGAGGAGTGAAAATTAATAGCTTGATATCGGATTTGGACAAAAGTCGAAAACGAGTTATCTGCTCGAACGTCGCGGAACAAATGATTAAACGGCAATATTTGTACGAGTATGCGTTTCGAAACGGTAAAGCCGAATGGCAAAGGACAAGTAGAAACGACGATCGATATCGAGAAGAGAAGAAAAGATTCTTAGAAAATTAGCTTCTATACCGCGTACAATCGAGCACGATGAACAAAGTTACGCGCCGGAAACGGTGATTGGCGACGAAGCCGCGAGGTACAGCGTTCGCAGAGGCTTCAGGCCTCTCACAGCGATCGTTTCGTCGCGATATTTTATCTCGTGAAAGTCACACTCGAGGGAAAAAGAGAACCGCACCGTTGATTCATCAGGCGGATTGTTTTTCTTTTTTTTTTTTTAATCTTCTCGAACCTATTGTCCGCGAGCACGCGACTCCTTTATTTCCTTTTATCCGACCGATTCTCCGGAAGCTTAAGGTTCTTCGACCGGGGCGTAGGTGGCAACCAAAACGAGAACTCGGCCGTGAGCGATCGTCTGGTAATAAATCAAACAAGCTTCGCCATTCCGTGCGGAATCCTCTCGCGCATGGTTCAGAGGACATTTTCGACGTTGTCCTTTTTATCTTTTCTCAGCTGCAGGATCTTCTTGGTTTCGTTATATGTCGTTTTATCGCGAATTTCCCTCTTTTTGTTTCTTTCTCGTTCGTTTTCTCGGACAGATTATTGCTATTTCGTTAAACGTTCGATACGAGCAACCGATTCGTCGCAAATGATTGAAATATCGGTGAAATTTTAAAGCTGATTATCTCTTCTTTGGCAGCCTTTTCGCGGGAAACATTAGCGTCTGTTTTCTAAACGTGCGAAACGTTCCTTTTTTTTTCTCTTTCGTTCGATAATTTTTACTCTTCTAATGTCTGCGATCGGTGTCCGTTCTTCGCTGGTCGACCGAATCTCTCGAAAAATGCTTGAATCGCGTACAGATAAATGAAACGAAATGGCAGTGAACAGATATCACGTAACACTTTCGTCGTAAGAGCAACGATAGAACACGAAACTAAAGCGTCAGTCTTCGATTCTCTGGGGGTGTATCGCGGCGAACCGGAATCACGCGAGCAAACTGAACAATCGAGACTAAAGAAACCGTGGAAACTCTTCCTTCCCCATTTTGGCACGGCCAACTCCGGCGGTCGTACGAATTTATTGGTCCCCGCAACGCAAGAAACGCGAATGATACATCGATAAATCGAGGGTGGGAGGGGGCGAGAAAATAATTGCAGAATGACGAGAATGGTTCGTTGCATGAGTTCGTTCTCGAGCGAGATCGACGGTTGTTCGCGCGTACAAGCGCCGCTTCATCGATTCGTATCGAGTGGAACGTGAGATAACGCGGCGAATGAACTATAATCAACTTCGGTATGAAATAAAGCATGCGTGCGTTTTCCTATATACTTTTTTCATCATCACAGTGGACAAGTCTTCTCGTAAGGACGAAATCCGGTGACAACTCGACGAGAAATTTCCTCCGTTCCCTCTTTTCTGTGCATCGGCGCGTCGATGTGGACGCGTCGGCCGACGTTGCCGCCCCGTACGCGGAGGAATTCTTCAAAATTACTATAAAATCTTTCGAACGACTTAGACCTAAAGAACCGTACGGCCGAAATATCGAACGAATCGCGCGATTTCGTCGAACTTCATTTTGATTTTGTTCGTTTGCCGAGAATTATTCGCGTGGAGGGGGTGTCGGATGAGCCGATGAACGCCGCCGATGTGGCTCATCGACGGCTCGTTCAAAGCATATAGAATTAATAAATCGAGTGAAAAAGATGCGATTCCACGCGGAATACGTTAACGATTGTCTTTTCATGAACGTATAATGGAGGGCCGGTTACCGAACGGTCGTCGATTGTGGCTTTCGTAGCGCAGACGTCCCGTCGATTTTCCTTCACCGAGCGATGTGGTTGACGTGCACGCTGAACACAGCGGGAAACGATGGCGGTGCTTTCAGTTAGCTGACCGGTCGTTAGTTTTTTTCTTGGATCGTTTTCGGTTTGCCTCTGGTTCCCTTCGCTTCGCCTCGTATCTTCCGTCGGCTTTGTTCGTTCGTTTTTGCTTCTGCGCTTCGCGAGCTCTACGCTTATCGGCTAGTAGTAAAGCGGTTTCGAACGGGTCTCCGTTCGCAGCGATCCATTACGAAAGAACAGAAGAGCGAAAGAAAATTATCGCGTTGCTCAATTCTTAAATTGCATTCGACGGTACAACTTTCGAACTCGAAACGATCGTTGAAATCTCTTCATCTATCATTCTACCATTAGATTTCTATTGAAATTGCGAATAAGTGGGCAGAATTTCCAAGGTAAAGTATACTTTCGATCAAAGTCGCGTCTTTCTTCACGCGCAGCCGGTGACGAAAATTCGAAATTTGAAATGCGAGAAGCGCGAAAGCTGCGAACGGACACGCGTGCACGAACGTGTCGTGTTACCCGATACAAATAGATAAATAATCAGTTATGTACAAGTATGAACATGGTGTACAAGTTATGGCGTCGGGTGTCGTCGCGGCACCAATTCTACGAGCCGAAAAAGAATTTCCCTCCTGGCGCTTACATCGATTCTCGTCGCCGACGACCCCTTTGGCCAGGGTGTAACAATCATTATTAAACGGAGCACAGCTCCGTGAAAAACAGCATTATATATATCACATAATTTCAGGCTACCATACTTCTACGTCATTTTCTTCGTACTCGTTCTTCCCGAAGTCGTCTTATCGCTAGTGTGACAGTATCATTAAGTCGTCTAAACGGTAATCACTCGAAACATTTGGTCAGTATCTATAGTTCCCGGATAGGCATACTATCCATACTGTTCCATCGTGATCAACGTCGATCATCTTCGTAGGTTTCTCTCGCGTAAACGCTTCTTTTTCCCGATAACAAAATTTCAAAGACGATAGTTTCTGACGACTCTTCTACGAATTGCTCGAATAGACGTGCTAAACTCGCGTATAGAATTCGAAAAACTCTTTTCCAAAGTAATTCGCGAGTGAAAGGACGAAGCGAGAGCGAGATTATTCAATTTTTCTGCTCTCATCGTCCCCTGTTGACGTTGATATAATCGATAGAGATGACAACGTTTCGCTCTCTTCTCAAAGACGGAGTCTCTATCGAGTCGACGAAAAATGAAAAAGAAGAAAGAAGAAAGGAGAGAAAAGAAGAAAAAAAGAATCTGAGATGAAAATTTCATGGTTACCATCGATTTACGCGAATCACGATGAAAGCAGCGGTAGTTCATCCGAATACGCGCGACTTCGACCGAGCGTTTTACAGAGGATCTCGCGCGCTTACCAAAAGGGAGCATGAGAGCGGAGGAGAGAGAGGAGCCACTGGCTCGTGCTTAAAACCGCGCTTTCCGTCCTCATCGAGACATCACCTCGACGGACGATCGAACGACCATAGTGCGAGTATTTCTTGTTGGTTCCCTGCTCGATGCCACGGACCGACATCTTCTTCTCCTCTTTGTTGGGTCGGCGTTTAATCGAGCGCGAAGTCCAACAGAATTTCAGGCTCCTCTACCATGCCAATACGTACGATCCAGGTATCGATCGATCGGCCATCGTTAGATCTACCGATGGGTCGATATCATCTGGTCGTCAGAGACAAAAAGTTAGCTACGCTACCAGCGAAACGATATCACTAGGATCTCATTACTTATTGTCCTCGTTCAAGCAACTCGATTCCTCGAGTTTCGATGACTTTCTAACCGAGAAATCCTCGGAATTGCGTCGCCCTGTGCTCTCGGCGTAAATAATAATCAGCTCGGAGGAATGGACCGGGGCTGTTCAAGTTCTCAATCAACGTATGCGATACTCTTCGAACCGATCGACGAAAGATAGCGAACGAAAGCGATCGAAGAAAGCACGCGAGGTGCTCGGCAACTTATTCGGGTTAACCTGGATCATGAAGAAAAATCCAAGGACGCTCTAAAATACCAGAAGTCAAAGCCAAAGGAAGCTTTAAGGTGTCAGAAAATACAGAAACGGATATGGGAAATATCAACAGCTCTGGTCCATCCTCCTAAAACATCTACAAGCATCTATCCCGGAGTCCGCGCGTCTGTCGTCGAAGCTGCCTTTGAAATGCCCAGGATCCGAGCCGATTCTCACTCAACCAAAGACGCCAAAAGAAGCGCGCAAACACCGTGGACCTATTCGTGTACGAGAAAGAAAGCGCAAGCCGGTGTAGGTCATCGAGCAGCGAACCGTCCTTTTGGAGCAGAGTCTAGGTCTCCTGCGAAGTATACCGGTAGCAGAGCAGTTCTGCGCGTTACGCGGAGGCGGGCGTCGTCGTGGCGCCGGAACGGGCGTCCCCTTCAAGAGGACGCGAAATGGGACGCGACGACGCCACGACGAGCGACGAATGGGACGACCGTGGGCGATCGTCACACGGTGGTCACCCGGTCGACCTCGACGTATCGCACAGAACTGTCGCTGTGTCAGCAAATCACTTCCTTCCCGTCGATGATCGCCGTCTCCGAGGAGATGCTCTTCAGCCGATGCTGCGATATCGATCGGTTCGCCCGTTGCCTGCAGATCCGCCAGATCACGAAGCAGATCACGCCGATGATCGTGACGGTCGCGAGGATGCCGATGGCCAAGTGCAGAGGCGGCAGCTGCAGGAGGACCGAGCAGTGGGTCAGAGCCTCGTCGTAGCCCGATGGACAATGGGAGATCCCGTCGCACCACAGCGACGCGTTTATGCACGCGTCCAGCTCGGGACACCGCTGCTCGCAGTCGCGTGGCATCTGCAGCCCTGCGCTCGACGTCACCGATGGTCTGCATCGGAAAGTTGAGAATAGGGTTAGGAACCTCGGTAGATATCTTTCTGAAGACGCTTAAGCGTCGAATAGTTGTGAACATTCCTTACGTTGTGTATTACCATGCAGAGGCGAGGAAGGATGACTAGGTAAATGAGCGGTCTACTTATTTTTGATGAACTCAGTACGGTTATAAAGATAAGCACGCGTATTAGCCGAAAGTATTACGTTCTTTTGTTACAAAAGAAAGTTTATAAAATGAAAAGGTAAAAGAAGATATCAGAACTTTACCGAATGGATTTATATTTAATAAGTAATTAAATAATTAATTAAATATTTATATTTAAGACGCAATACTTCTTCCAATATTGTGTATGATACGTATATGGAAGCGGGACATTGTAATCCTGTTAAGGAAAGCGGTAAAGATATCTTTGCCGCTTTACAATGTATACACTAAAATTCATAGTGTATACAAGTAAAATCCATAGCCTGACGGAGAGCGATAGAGAGCTGTGCTTCCTGTGTGCCGGCCAACTTCTCATCTTTCTACAGTACATCGTGTGCTATTCGAAAGTAAAGTCATCGTTTCATTAGGAAGTTACGTTCCAGACGCGTAAAATAAAGAAAAGACCCTTCAACTTTAATCAAGAAGATTCTCGATTAAATTCCGAGGATAGTACCTTAGCAGTTGTTAAGAAGATTAAAGACTTTCTGAATGAGTTTTTGGTTTTAAGCGAAGGGAAGATACTTTCCTTTAATGCTTTTGCAGTGAAATCTTTTTGAATTGTTCTAGTAGAAGACGAGGGAACCAAAAAGACATTTGGCACTTTCCTAAGCGGATTCGGTGAAGTACAGTTGCAGCGGATAAGCAGTGGAAGAAGTAGCGAAATTTTGGGAACAACGTGCTAAAAGGAGGAAAGATCGTTAAGATTGGTTGTTAAGAGAGCTAACGATTTATTAGCACATCCCAGAATGGGATTTTAGTATCAGAAGCAGAGGGCGAAGGGAAGATGTTTGGCATTTTTCCCAGTGAAATTTTGGGAACATTGTTTTAAGGAAACCAGAGATTCCGTGCCACTTGACCAAACGAGTTTCTAAGAGTTTTAAAAGAAAGACGAACGGAGAATTGTTCGAGGTTTTTTCGAGTGTGTGTGGAATGTGAAATGGTGGCTACTTCTTCTCTGTCGCGTTTTCGAACAAGATCTTAGAACTAGCGTTTTGTCAGGTGAAACGGGGGATCAGTGACAACTTTCTGAATGAGATACTGTCGGTGCTTTTTGTAGATACTCCGACGAATTGAGGGCAAGGCTCTTGGCGAGGTTCAAAGGTAACGTGAAAGGACAGATTACTGCTTAGGTTCCTCGTTCAGGATCGTTCAAGCGAAAGAACGAAGATAACCAAGAGGTTTCTATCGCTAAATACGCGGAGGGAGTAGCTGTGTAAATTTTGTTTAATCAAGAATCTACATGATTAACCCATTCGAGGTTGATGTCTAATTAAAATATGAATTTCTTACGACACAAATAGCGGATTATCAGTTAAATTCAATTGGATATGTACTGCACGACGCTCTTAGTTTGATCGCATCGTTGGGTAGGCACCGTAAGAAACATAGGCACAAGAAGCAATATGGTTTCAAATGGGTTATTGGTAAATTTAGAACGTTGACTGCCACGATGGTCATCGGTGTCCCGGAATATATTAGATTTTTTAGAACTATTAAAATAAGGTAAATTTCGTGAACCGGCAAACTTTCAACGATGTGAACAACTTGGATAAGATGGTCGGAGAAGAACGTTCAAACACGATATAATATTTTGAAAAAATCAAATTGTATGGTATCTCAATTCAAAATAACTATACATCGACAAAATGTACATATATACGACTTGTACG
Source organism: Bombus fervidus (assembly GCF_041682495.2). NCBI lineage: Eukaryota > Metazoa > Arthropoda > Insecta > Hymenoptera > Apidae > Bombus > Bombus fervidus. Next base: position 8,225,464 of record NC_091530.1, on the reverse strand, counting down.
AGGCAAGCAGCCGCCCGTATGTCGTTGGGACTGAGGACTGTGCGCCCCGCTGCTTAGGCTGACCTCCTTTCGATAGTGTAAGGAGGTTTGCTCGCGTGCAGGGATATTCTGGTCGATTTTTAATTGTCAATAACTAAGAAACAAAATCGAAAACGCAATTTTTTTATTCTTGATTTTTGCCTTATTTCGGCGTCAAGAATCACCCCTTAAATTATGGAAAATCTATAGCCGAACACCCTGTATATAAAATTCGTATGGAAGTCAACGTGTTAGAGGATTTGTAAAGAAAATAAGAAAGGTATTTCGAATTACCAACCTTCTACTGAGCTCGAGCCAGGTGACCGTGTAGGTCTCCGGTTCCTTGACGATAAATTCGACGGCTATAGTCCTGACGGGGTCTTGGCCCGGTGCTAGGATCATCGCGTTGCTGCTGACGGCCCAGCCGTCACTGAAAACCTCGACCACGTGGTGACTCGATTCCGCAGGTGGTTTTGGGCACACCGACACGTGGATCGCGCCACCGGTGTGCACGACGATCCGGTTCTTCGTCGCGCATTTGCTCGTGTTCGACATTATCGTGCCGTGCATTTTCACGTAGAGATATTGGTTCGGCCCTGGATCGATCAGCCATGGATGCTTCTCGCAGTTTTTCTGAAAATAATCCACCCAGAATTCTTCGATTTCAAGTATGGCATGTTCGAGTTATTTCGGCGAATATTTATTTCGTAAAACGGAAGTTCCTCTCCCTTCGTAGAAGGGTGAACAATTTTGAGAAAGTTCGAGTTCCATGATTCGAGCGATTGAAACCTTCGTCGTCATAGTCGTAGCCAGCCAATTTGTCCTCTGTTACAGTAAATCAATTTTATGTCACGGAGCTCTTAGAAGGTAATCCTCAATTTGAGACTACACGAAAGCAAATCTAAGCGATCTACCACAGGTTTCCGATATACTTCGTGTCCAAAACTCTCCTCGAACCTCTCGTAACACGTTCAATGCGAGAGGTACGATTTCTATCTTTCGAGACGAAAAGAATGGAAAAAAGGATTTGTTCGTTTGATTTTCTTAAAGAATGACTAGAACATGAGAAGCAATTAAAGTCGGTACGTATAGACTTGGCATTGAACGCGTCGATCCAAGCTTTTTCGTCTGTTCCAAATTTCTCTAAAGCCATAGAAGTCTCACCTCATCCTCGTCTATAACCGGCACCTTATACTTGATCTCTCCGGATGGTCCCCTCACTCTTCGCTTCTGCATGCAAGGGCTGGTCTTGATAAAGTCCCAGGTTCCCTCGAAGAACAGATTATTATAGTCATCCAACGCGTCCATAGACTTGACGGTGAAGTGTACCTCGACTATATTCGAGGTGGACTTGACGTTCATCGGTAGGGATCGGTTGGAGCAGAGGCAATCCCGTTGGATAGGCGGAGCGTTCGGCCATGGAAGATCGAGCACCTGTAGATATCGAGCACGATTTGGTCTTCGGGGTCGCTTACGAATTAATCGGTCGACAGATTATTATAATTGCTACGGTGACGAACAAACGCGATCGGAGAACATTAGCGTTTGTAATTCACGGACGCGAGCCCGTGCCCCTCATAAATCCTGCGATCGATAACAAAATGTAACGAATGGCGGAGCGGGAAAATGGCCGGTGACGGTGGCACAGTTTCGCTGCTCGATCGGAATTTCAGATTTATTTTGGTCACGCGAACGTTCGTTCGCCTCGGTTCGATTGTCGTGCATCCCTCCGCGATCACACCGCCGTTTACACGCCGAATTTCTCATAAAGTTTTAATGAAAACGCGGTCTCGTTAATTACAGCCTTTACCCTCGCGCAATCGCCAACGGCGCAACTATCGATGGAGATTCTTTCGATCGTGGCTGGCAAACTTTAAATTAAAATCGTTGCTCGCTTGCCGCTGTGCTTCGGCCTTTCGACCGAATTAGTAGCGTCTTGGGAATTTATTATCCAATTAGTAAATCGTCCGATTATTATTCGTCTTTGATTCAATTTTACAGATTAATCGCGTTAGAGATATTTCCGGGACCTTACGGAATTTTGTAAATTTAACTCGAATGAGAATACGAATGTTCGATCTTCGAATATCGTTTACTCCGATTCTGTGATTAATCTTTAAACAAAACTGTATGACGGTATGATTGCTTGCGTTTATACGAACAACGGCAGGCTTACAGCTTTGTCGGAACAGTGCAGTTGTTGGTCGGGTTAACAACTGTATTCAGGAAAGATGAATGGCCCTTCTAGTGCTCTCGTGTCTCGCAAATATAAAATGGAGCAATGCCTGTTCGAAGTTCGTTCGAAGATTAATTGGAACATGCGACTCTGGCTCGTTATTACACGCGGGAAAAAGGGTGTGAAACGAAGAATCTGAAGCGCTTCAGTGCTCTTTCAATGACCGTACAAAGGAAAAGGATATCGAACGAGTGAATAAACCACGACCTGTAGGTACAATACGTAGGTGGAAAGATATTACGCGCGATAAACGCTTCTCTTCAAAATTATGCAATTCGTATTGAAAACGCGCTGAATACAAAAAGACAAGGAAAATTGAGAAACTGAATACAATTTCGCGATTCACGCGCCTTTGTCCAGAGATTGCCTCCAAGGTGCGAGTCAACGTATTCACGCCCAACGTCCTCTTATCTTCAAAAACTATCTTACGCCAGAGGTAGCGGAAGTCTTGAAGGAACGGATAGAAATCTCGAATCACATTTTGGTTAAGGTTGAACCAACAGTAAAATACGGTTCTACGTAGAATATGGGACGATAACACAGATGTTTCAGCAGAAGGCGATGTAACGTTGAACGCAAGTAGCGCGTTAGGTGTTTTAATTATGGAAGAGCGTAGCTTTTACGGCCAGGCGTTTTCTGCACGTGATTTTTACAGCGAAAGTTTCTTATTCTCTCTGCGTAATTCTGTTGCGTTCTCCTCTGAATTAATTTATTTTCTAAACGTTCTAACACTCCTCTATTTTTTCTCAATGACTTGCAAACGCCTGTTTTATTTTGCGATAATTTTTCTACGATTCGTACGTTATCACAGTCATTGGCAGCAATCAAAGTGACGCGTATACACGCGTGACACTCGTCGTGAAAGCGTCGTGAAAATCGTCTTTCCCCAGAAAGTCAGACTGTTATTCGAGATTTTCATTGAAATTTTGGAAACGTCGTCGTACGACTCACCTTCACGGAGAAGTTGTCCGATCCGACGCAGAGCAGCCGATTAAAGTCCGGACTGGAGACGCTGCGGCACGTCCGGTTTCCGTTCAACAGCTTGTTGAACCGCAGCTTCACGATCTCGTCGTGCTCGCCCTCGAATCTGTACACGCAGCTGGAAAATCCGTTGTAGCCTGCACTCGTGTCACTTAATCGAATTTACATGGCCGGTCGGCCACGCAAAGGAATCGCTTTCCCGATCGATATCACGTCGAGGAGATTACGAGGAGGAAAGTGACCGGTCAACGACGTTTCTCCTTCGTTAATTGACCAGCGGTCAAAGCAATCATCGGTTTCTATTTCTTTGCAAATTTCGCGGACTTATATCGAGCATTATCTCGACCAAGTTTTGCCTATTTTGTTTTCTTTGTTAATGTCGTTAATGGTATTGCACGGTTTTGAAGTTCTAGTAGATAAATAGAAAGCGGTAATATAAGAAAGTATAGCGGCGTGCAAAATTATCCGGCCAGATAGATTTTTCGTTTTATTGCTCTAAAAAAGCGGTATTTTAAAAAAGTTTCGGTAATATTATACGATTAACGTAACAGCGTGTGTGTTAGTTTAGTTAGTTTTTTTTAGATAGCTTTTCCTTTTACTTGTCATATTCTGACATCCTCGATGTTATTTAAAATTCTTTCCGCTCTGTCACCTTTTGAAAAAATTATCTGGCTGTGAATTTTTCCACGCCACCGTATATTTGGCGAGTATTCAGGACAATTTTTTCAATTTTTGCCAGCGATGGGTAGTAACGATCCAGATTGCAGGAGAAAATAAAACGATCGAGGGCAATTCCTCTGCATTCTATAAACGTAAAAGATATCGATAGAAAATTCGAAATTTTGCAACTTTGAAGGAAATATCGCATCGACAGAAGTTCTAAAAAAACCTAATTCACCCTTGAAATATTACAACTCTCTCTCTCTCTCTCTCTCTCTCTCTCTCTCTCTCTCTCTCTCTCTCTCTCTTTATAGAAAAAGAAACAAATTGTACAAATGTCTCGTGCAGTGCTTCCGAGATAGTTTTACAACATTCTACTGGCCGCTGCGTTTTGTCCCTCTCCGCAGACAACGAGTGTCGCGAAATTATAATTACGGACAAAATAAACGAGCAAGCGATACAGCCTGTCCACGCGTGAAGCAGCAGTGGAATTCTATTTGAACAGCAAATAACGACGCGAGCGACGATCGATTGGAAAAACCGGGCTGCATTTATCTACGATAACGACCGGACCACCCCTTACGAACGAAGACTTTCCAAAGTAGGTGTAGTCACGGTCGTGCGAAAAGAGAAAGGACCAGCCGCGAAGACGTAAAGTCCATTTTATGGCCCCATAAAACAGGACGTCCGGCTTTAATGGCCGGCCAAGGGAACTTTCGGCGGGATAGGATCGATGAACGGTAACGGAATTGGAGAGTTGTTCTCGCGAGGTCGAAAGCAAACGGCGAAATTCAGTGTTAGTAGGACTTTCGACGATGTTTGTGTTTCCTTTTGGGAGTTTCGTTGATTGAGGTGGAGTTTAGAGGAAGCGGAGGAGGTTCGAAGGGTAAATAGGGGGAAATCTGTAATAGGGGAGGTTGGCAAGAATCTTGTACGACTGTTCCGAGGGCTGCGAGAAATGTCGGAGAATGGAAGAGAGAGGAAGATTGTAGCGGAAGAACAGGTGTTGTCGATTTGCTCAAGTTTATCAGGTGATTTGGAGAAATTTTAAAGAGGAGACGTCTTTATTTTACTTCGTCTGTATTACTTCGAGGAAGTTCGTTAAGTTTGCTAAGCTCGTGAAGTTGCAGCAGATAGGAAGAAGCTGTAAACGCTATTTGTAGCACATGGAAAACTCAGTCGCGTACACTTCGATACCCGTCTTTTTCCTCGTTAAAAATTTTCCGACTTCGCGATTCCCGAAACGTTGGTCGATTATATTTCCAGACGAGTCTAGATATATTGTAGGAGGAATGAGAAGATGCAGCAGCAGCCAGAAAATAATCGCATCTGACGAAGAGCGATCCTACTGTGGCGACACTGTCGAAGGTATTCTAAGAAAAGAAGACTCTTCCTCTTCCTCTTTTTCTCCCTCGATACCGAACAGGGTCGAGGAACTTCACGAGAGGCGACGAGACGCGGAGCGAAACTCTAAAAAAAAAAGATGAAGAAAAGAAGAGAGAGAGGGGCAAAGAAAAGAAGAAAAAGACGCGCACACTTTCGTCGCGATGCACAAAGGCTCTATTTACGGTCGGCTATCGCTTCTGCAGGTGAAACAAAGAGGCGAGCTACTGACGTGCGTCTCATTCGAAATCGCGGAATCGTTTGCGCGTAAAAGGAGCACCGTTCAAGCCGGATGCGGCCGACGGAAAGAGAAAGATTTTGTCCTCGTTAGATCGTCCCGTCATTTTCTCCGGGCAGCCCTTTAAATGGACGGATCGTCGATCGAAACCTCGCGCGTCTTGCTTCTCTCCTTAACACTTTACCTACCGATGGCCTATTAATCATTATTAATTATTAATTAGTACTAAGGTATCTTGCTCAGTTGCGTCAGTTGCGTTGCTTTCTAAGCTCCCACAGTTTTATACCAATTTGAAAAACTTACCGTTCGCGATGAACGAAAAGAATGGTATTGGAGAGTCTAAACCGAAACAGAGCCGGCTCCAGGGAGAATCTGCGCCTGAGATGCCGGTTGGACCGTGCGTATGCTGTTGAATCGCTAGCGGTCGGTAAAGTGTTAACTTTTACATATTCCCATGGGACGAACCTGACTTTGTTGCCCCTACCATCGTTAAGCACACGATTATCGTTACTATAACGCTTTACTCAAGCCTTTTACGTTCGTCTTTCTATTTGGGATTTATAGTTGCGCAAGACTCAAGATGCGGTAGAAAGCTACAGATATAAAGGTGACGAGTAATTTTAACAAAGCGACAGTCGTTTGGATCTTCTTAATTTTGCAGAGTATTCCTGGAGTAAATTCTCCATTCGATATCCAATACTTTTTAGATAACATCGAGAGGCGGAAGCGACAGAATTATTGTTCCATTTCTCGTCAGCGCAAAAAGATTTATCTACTCGTGATCATTTCCTCATTCACGAATTTATTTTCCAAATTTTCCTGCCGAGTTCTTTGTTTATAATTTAAAATTTTCCTCTTTCATATAGGAACAACGATGAGAAGATAAAGAGCAGGAATTGCCCCGAGCGACGTAAATCCTCGTCGAGGCTATAGCTGGCGTTCAGTGGCCCCGATCTTCGTCTTTCACCATGGCCTTAAGGACATTACGGTATCGAAAAAGCGTCTGGAACAATAGTTAAGTGGCGGCAAGGTGGACTCACCTCATATTTTTCGTACCGCCACGGCCATAAAGGAAAATGTCACGTGGCGCCTGGAATCTACGATCGGGGTAATGATCCCGATTGCGGCTGTAGAAGATCCTCGAACACGGCCCGCTTCCGTAAGGATCGCCGTCCTGGTGTAGATCCACGAATTCGTAGAGCGCGCGAAAATTTACTGGCCTGTGGAATGGAGAAAAATTTCGTCATCGGTATGCGTCTGAAGCTTGTTAAAGGTACGTGGAACGTCGAGCCTCGACAATTTGAAAATTTTCATCGATCTTTTTATATACACATAGAGTGGATTGGCTTGAGTAATAAATTCACCAGCGTATTTCACCGGCGCGTGGATTTTCGAAAATGTTATGAATATTATTCGAAGAATGTAAAAATACCTGTCGGAATTCTCCGATGGGAGATTTCTAGAAAACTGAAATAAATCGCTTCACGAACAGATAGATTTTATCGCATTCGTTTAACGAAATATGAACGAACTTATGACTCGACCTAATAAAATATACGCTTCCATGTAAAAACATTGTGCAGTTCGTTCCTTTCGAAAATTTCTTATTACACGATAACTATAATTACCGGAAAGGTGAATGCAACTCTTGTCAGGTACAAAGACCGCACTACACGTCTCTAGTATATAGAGAACATGCTCATCATCGTGATCGTGATCGTAAAAGTATGGACACGCTAAAAATACGGGATTATTCATCGAAACGCGTAACAGGTCATCAACGTTCGATACTATAGAGAGGAATTATCCCTCGCAGGTTGTCGACGTCTGTCGCTTATCGAAGCACGTCGCAAAAGGGGTTATTTACATTTTATTTTTCAGTGCAAGCCCGACACGAAGACCGCGTATTCGAGCGTGATAGCCGCACGGAACGCGGATGCGTCGCACGGTCTAGTTAATCCTTTCCGCATGAAACGACCCTCCCTTTCCCCTAGCTTTATTAACCCGTTAAACGAGGCGATTCCTCGATCATCACCGCCCCCTTGTGCGGCCAATTAAAAAATGACTCGTGCTCGCATACGCGAGTCCCGATGCTTTTCTTTTTATCCAGATCCGCTCGATTTAATTGAACTCCCTCGGTCGAGCTTGTATAATAGCATATCGGAAAGGCATATCCAACGATGCGATCGCAAAGGGTGAAGGGATGAACAAGGCTCTTCGCAAGGGGGGTGAAAGTTACTCGGGTTAGGTTGCTCTTTTCCTTCTTTCTTCTCGAGAGAGTTTAGAAATTTGTTTGTCTTACAGGGTAATCGCAATTTTCAATTTATCGAACACGACCGCCGGTCATAAATATCACGACACTCGTCGCATCTCTGTTAAAAAATCTAACAATCTTTGCTTTACTTGGTATTTTGTATTATAATTTCTTTTTTTATATTTAACGTTATTAAAAACGGAATTCAAAAGAATAAAATATGGAACACAACCTTTTCATCGAAGGATTAGTTTTTGAGAAAATCGAGTTTGGGGATTTACAAAGTATGCTTGAACGTGGCTAATTATCCGACTGTATATGAGTAAACGACCGATAGAATGTTATTGTAGAAACGAAAGTAAGTGATAAATATAAAATACAATTTCTCCGTTCGAGGTTTTATTTTGTTTAATTACGAATCGATCTGGTACTTACGTGCGTATGATAAATTATCAAATTTATTTTTTCGGGAACCAAGAGTCTTGAGAAAAAATTGTATTCCGCATTTTAGACTTATTTTCACACGCAGAACGACCTCCTGTCGATTATTTAATCCTGTCTAGTCCGGAATTAGCCATGTTCAAATATACTTGATCAATTTTCAAACTCGATTTTCTCGTAAACCAAGTCTTAAATGAAACAATTTTATTCCATATTTTTGTCTTATTTTTTCGTATAGAATCACCTCGTACTCTCTTGTACGTGTTATTCGATCGTATCCCGTATGTATATATATATGAATGAAATAACAGATTTATAATAGCAATAGTTGCCCGCCCGTGGCAGTATTTGAGTGAACGATCGCTAACTCTCTGTTTGAACACCCTTCAGGAGCTGAATTTTGAAAAATTTACTTTGCTTCGATATGTGTTTATTTATTTTTAATGAATAGTTCATACGCCGAATTTCGCGTTTCTGATTTTAGCGAATAGAGAGGCACGTTTATCCTTTGAGAAAAAAGCATAACCCTTCTGCGTCCTCCACCAAGGGGTGAGTTTCGAAGAACGCTCCAACGCGTGTTTATTTTTAATACAGAGTTTGCATGCCCAATTCTACGTCCCCAACTTTAGCAACTCGTGGGAAATGGATATCCCATAATAAAAAATTGTATCTCCATTTTACCCTTCTTGGATCTGTATTTTCAAAAACCTCTTCGTATCCCATGGCTACCTCCTAAGAGAAGTATACTGTCTAAATTTCACGTTTGTAGGTATAATATATTTTGCATTATATACTTAAAATAAAAACAACAAAGAGCATGCAGTTTGTACTAAATATCAGCTGGTATCTTAATACTTGTAGCCGACTCTGTATACACGTGACACGCTCTGGTAAAATGAGGTTAACACGCGAAAATGACTTTCCGAGATAAACGCGTTTAAAGTTACGCACTTCGTGGTAAGTTTGTCTGCTTTGTTTTCAGCTATTTTAGGCCTTCGAGAAGAAAAGGGTTGAGGAAGGTAGCCCTTTTACCTCTTAAAAGAAGATAGTTGATTCCCTCACTTTTTGAAGATGTTTTGTAATTTTTCTTAACGCAATAGATACTTGTCCGCTATTGTTATCAATGCACGACGTTAATTGTTAACTCGTGAAGTCAATAATTATTCTAGAAAATTGGCTTGGTGCTTTTCCTCAGGAAATAACACGAGAAAGTCGAGACGATCTTAATAGACTTTTCAACGCTTTAAACCCTTTCCTTACCAGACCACGTCACATATTTCTTCGTTCACGTGCCATTTCGATTTCTTTGGCGAAATTCCTCTGCTTCGGTTGCCGGTGTTTCTACAGTTATTAACTCTAATCGCGTTGTTATAAATCAAATTCGATATATCGAAACGAAGGGAAACGAAATAATTAGAAAACGTAATTGCGAAGGAAACACCGCGACAGCTGTTTGTTCCAGGATTGACTTTCAATTCACAGAGAAATTCCTAAAGGCCCGGGCTCCATGGAATCTGAGCGTTTCAATGACTTGCAAGGGAGCGGTCGACGCGCAGGAAAAATCGCTTCTTATAAATAACTGATATTGGGAGAACCGTGGCGGAGAAACGGAAGAAAAGAGGTTGACGACGGGAGGTCGGTAGCGAAAACGTGCAAGTGCGGCAGATATTGCGCTGCGTCGCCATAAAACCTCCGCATTCCTCGCGTGTAACGTTCTGTATCGATTCCACGAGCTCCATGTCACGAGCAAATTTCGTCTGAATTTATATTCAAAGCTTTCCACCCCTTGAGCGCGCAGAAAGGGAGGAAAAAAAACCGAGGAAAAGGAAAGAGTAGCACGACATCTCGAAATACCGGAACTTCGACCTCTGATTTCTCGAGGAAGCCGATTCTACGCGAAATATACGTCTCCGTTCAAAATCTTCGTTTCAAGTTCCGATCTTAATTTGCCTCGAGAAGTTTCGTTCCCTTTGACTTAAACGTCAGTCGATTGAAAGAAACGATTACTCGACGTTTCATCGAGCGAAAGATTAAAGGCTCTCTTCTTTCTCGTCATGGATTATCGGTCTGCGATAATCTTTGCTTCCCACTATCGAAGATTAAAGATATCGAACAAAACGAGTGAAAAATTCAGCTCGCACGAAAATATTCAATAGCTTCGATTTGTAGGTATTAATTTTCTACGATGCTATGTGACTCTGATCTGGCCATGTTTCCTGTGTTATTTTCTTTCATCCCTACGTTATCGTATCGCTGCAAATAATTCCTTCGTAATAGTTATTCATTAAACCGTGAATATTAATGCAATTTAAATACAAACTGTTTTTCTACTTATCTTAACGCGTTATGCTGTACCGTGTAAACTTTCGCGCTTTGAAATATGCCATAGATGTACAAATAGTTGCTCTCGCGTATCGCAATCAAGAGGAAGTTCACAGTCGTGGGAGATTAAACAAGATATCTAAAGGATTCGTTCTCTAATCACCGATCGTTGTCGATAATTTTCGAGAAGCTCGGGAAAAGTCGGGGCCAATAAAAGCTCGTTTCCCGCGGATATTCCTGGCGAAATCTCATTACATCGCCGCTCGAGAGAAAACATAATACGCGGCCGTGTCGATCGATAACGCTCACGTGAAACAACGTCGAACAAAACGGCACGCGGCCTGTGTAATTGAAACGGAAACCGCTTTTCTCCCCCGTCCCTCTCCCCTTCTCTTCGTTCATCCCCATTTCGCTTTCCCTCCCCCCCCCCGTATCGTGCAATCGAGTTATACTCGCCTGAGAGCCGTCGACTCGACCATCCGCATCTCGATGGTCAAACTGCTTCCGCTGGATACGAAACTCTCGCCAAGGGAACAGGGGCGACTAGTGTTCTGTAGGATGGCGTGGTCGCAGGTTCGCGGCACCTTGTCCTTGCAATAACGCGCCAACAGGGTGGTGTTTCCAGCGGGCCGAGCTGCCTGAGGGTGCGATGGCTCGGCGGATCTGTCTCCGTGACGTTGGTGTTCTTTCTCGCTGTTCGAGATGGATTATGTTTGAGAGATCGAAGCAGATTAAAGTAGCCCGGGGCGTGGATAAAGCGGGTGGCGTCTGTGCGATGAAATTTGGAAGAGAGAAAGGCGACGATAGAATCTTCGCGAATAACGCGTCACGTGAGCTCTACAAGAGACTCGTCTAATTGGAAATCCTTTTTATTGGTGCGGACCATGTTGCGTTCTTTCGGTCATTCCCGACGTAATTATATTTCTTTGAAAAATATCTCAGGTTTGAACGAAATATGAGAAAGCTATCGTCGATGCGTACGATTTCTCGTTTCAATATTGTCTTAAATTGATCTCGTTAAACGATTATAAATCGTAGCGAAAGGAAAGTTAGAGGATGTTCGAGATGCGTATAAAGATTGGAGAATCGTTGCAGCGTTAATTTTCTCGTTAATCTGGTCATTTTCCACTTTGACATATCGTAACGAAATGAAGATCGTTATCCAAGACGAGAGTATGATAAGAAACGCGGGACACCGGTCTACGGTTCATGGGCGAATCTACTTTCCACTAATTTCCGAGCTTCAAACACCGAGGGTCTGCCTATAAATCATCCGAATCGCTGCATAGAAATTTCTGAACCGAGGGACAAGTTACCCGAAACCTCTTTACATAACCCAAACCCCCTTCCAAACTCTCGGACAAGAAAAACCAAACTACATCCAGGCAAGAAGATCTGTTAACAGCATGGCGTAACAAGAAAGCAAACTAAACAGAAGCAAACACGAGGATCTCGCGGTTTAGCCGTTGGTCGTGCAGTATATAAAAGCAGCGCAGACTCTGCTACAGTAGAGTTCACGAATTTTGGTCAGACAGGAAGAACTCGACGATCTTTTTCTCGCGTATGGTTCGCGTGGAAGAAATAGAACCTGGTTATAGACTCGACAAACGTTCGAGCATTTTGACGAGGGAATTTCGACAGATCCGAGGAAACGAGAGCTGTGAGAAATACATTTTGACGTTTCAAGAAAAACTGAGACCACGTAAGCGGTTCCCCGAGTCGTTACGTTGATTGATATTTGATGATCATATCGCAAAAGCTATTAATATCTTAACTTTGGTTCGATTATTATTGGAAAACGTAGAATGCTGTAAGTCATATGTCACTGCATCGATCGATGTTCCGCAAGGAGAACCGACGGATTGAAGATCTCTGTTCGTGTTTGTCAGAGGTCGATTCCTGCTTTCACGAGTCCTCTGGGAAATGGCGTCTCCACGGATCCGATGCCATCAATGATATCAGTAACGAAAGTTGCGCGGACATCAACTGGCAATAACCGTGATGTTCTTGATTTAGGACTCGACTTTGTACGCTAACATATACCCAATCAAGCAAGATATCTTAAAGATTACTTTGGTCCGAATCGTACATGGCTGCATCCCTGAATGTCACTGCATAGACGGATTCGTGGTTGCTTTGTATTTCAATTTAACATCTCGCTATATTTCTTCCAGCGGTCGTTTCGTATGAAGTTCTATGGTTACAGTGGATGTGTGTTCCAATAAACTGTCGTTCCGACGAACGAAACATCCAACCACCGAAGTGCATATACATAGTCATAAGTAGGTCGCGGATTTTTACGCGTTTCCAGGAAATTTAAAGTTGCAAAAATGCAGAAAATGTGCACGATGTTCAAACATATACGAAATATTCGAAATACAGGGTGTTCCAGTATTGATGCTACATTTTGAATACATTTTTTTCGCTCGAGGCTTTGTTTTCGAGAAAATCGACTTTGAATTTCCTCCGAGTGCGTATGCGTTTGACTATGTCGTGGTTAAATGGATCTCGATACAAACCGTTATTTACTTTATCCATTTATGTATAAGCGTACATGTTAAATCAAAAGTTTAACAACACAAATCTTCCACAATTAAAAGCACGGGACATTTTCGCGTTTGAGAAAAAAGGGAAAATACGGTGGAAAGAGTGCATGAAAATATAACTCGGAGAGCACACCTGCGTATGCGGTACCGGTGACCAGCATTTTCAACAATATTTGCATCGATGAAGTAAATCTTAAGAATCACGTGCCTTATTGTAACTCATAAACCTATGGCATATGGTTTGTGTTCTACGATATAGTGAAGTGCATGCGTACTCGGAGGAAATTCAAAGTCGACTTTCTCGAAAACAAAGCCCCGAGTGATAAAAATGTATTTCATATATTCGACTTATTTTCTCATGTAAAATCACCTCGTCGATGATTGTATTATTAATACTGGGACAGCCTGTATTATACTTATTAAAACATTCAGTGGATGAAATAAATTTCTACTTAGGTTTTATTTGTTTAAAATTAGATCTTTAAAAGATCAGGAATTTGCACGAAAGCACGTAGTTTGGTCATAAGATTGTTCTGACGTATCCATGGGGACACGTATCCACTATAATCGTAGTCTTGCTCGAAGAACATTCGAGTCACTGAGCCCTCGTCAGGAACTCGAACGAAACACGAAGACGAGGATCGGTTTTTCGGAAAAACCAGCGTAACAAGCGGAAGCTCGTCGGCTCTAACGAGGCATTCGCGATTAATCAAAGGGGATTAAACCGACCAGGCAAGATCGTAGCACTCGGAGAGTGGCATCATCTCGCCGTCCCACACCATAAGGGTGGTGGAGCAGTCCTCGTCGCTGCTCGACAAGCTGGTGCCTACGTGGAACTTGAGGATGGACAGCCAGACGCGGAACTGCGGCTGCGGTGGTCGCGGTGCCGGTCTCCTCCACACGGTTCCCGGCCTCTGCTCTGGAAACTTGGGCAAAGGACGCGGTGGCGTTGGACTTGGAAGCGCCGGCCCAGCGCCGCGAAGATGATACAGGCACGTGCTATTCCGTGGCAAGGAATGCCGTGGAGATGCGAGCACACCACCCCCGCTGCCCTGCAGCCAGAATTCGCAATGTTTGTTCTTCGCGTACGTCGGCGAGTCGGCGTCCACGAACTTCACCTGCAAGCACAGTTCGTTGGGAAACAACGAGATAGGAACCAGGGGAAAGACGGAAGAATTATTTTGGTCTTGTAGACGTTACAATTATTCGAATTATTACGAATAAGAGAAGGAATTCACGTTGGAAACTCAAGGATAACCTACGTTGTACCAGGCACATCAGAACTTCGACGGTTTATCGTTTGAGTATATCGCTCGAGTTTATTCTACTTCAGCAACGATAGTCGTTACCGTTCCAACAGGAATTCAAGTTTTTAGACAATTAGCTATTACGTGGAAAACAGAGGAATTTATTAATCCTTATAAATGTTTATAGAAAAGAAAGTAAACAGATGAGAAAGGATGGTAGAAGAAAGGGTACGATACGAGTTTTAAAATTCGTTACTCAATTCTAAAGGAATTCATCAACATTAACGTCTCTTAACTCGTTAGAAAAAAGGAAGAAATGAGAAGAAAAAAGGGAGGAAAGAAGAATCCCCGTCCTAAAATTCATTATCTCGTTGGCTCGTCGTTCCCGAAGAAAATTGTGGTAACGGTGGCTGCTCCGACCAACCATTTAAATGCGATCCGTGAACCAAGGGGGCGGTAGTTCGCCACCGTCAGGTGTAAAGCACGCTGTTCCGGCCCCATGAATGTTTGAACAGAATTACCACGTACTTGCACTTCTAATTGAAAGCCGTGGAGCGAATGCGGCGGCGTTGGATGCAGGAACGTGCCGTAAGGAGACGTGGTGAACTCGACCAGGATCTCGGTTCCGCTGCTAGTGGCTTCCGGCACCGGCTCACCACCTCCGCAGAACTTGAGGATCACCGGGTCCCGGGTCGTGTAGCCATCATACACGGTCACGTAGTCCTGTGGACCAAAACGACGTTCCTTTTCTTACAATTAATACCATTCGGTGGGAAAAATGGTACGACGAAAAAAGGAACTGGAACTTTTTAGTTAGAATCGATGGAATATTTTTCGAACAGCTACGGTTAATTGAAAAGTCTTTGGCGTATTTTGTATCGCACAGATGAAGTTTGCAGAACGATGCGGAGATAACAAAGTTCTACAGAAATCCAAACATAAATATAAAGTAAAATACTAAATTACAAATATCAAATATGCGCATAAAAATATAAATAATCTTGTAACACTGGCTGGCTCTTATAGCGCTGCAAAGAGTATTTACATACAATTGTACTTATCATAGCATTTACATATCAATTACATAAATTTTGTATCGTTTAGTAATACTTTCATGCGACTACGAAAAATTTCATACCGTGTAAATAAAACGAAAAACCCGTTGAGAAAACGTATTGGAACATAAGGCTACGAGCAAACACTTTTCGTAGCCACTGTAAATCTCGAGAAGATCGCGTTTCAATTTCTCAGAAAACAATTAATCGAATCGTTCGATCGGCTCCGACTTCGAGCAGTTTGACGTACATCAGCAAACTTTCGTCGGCTATTTTGAGGCCACTCACCAGGATTCTCGTGTTATCTTTCTTATCTAGCCTGGCTCTATAGTCCGTCAATAAATTTCGCTTATCAACTTAGAACACACGGCGATAGTTTCTCTTCTCTGCGGATCGATAAATTCGGCAGAGTGTTCGTGATTTAAGAAGCACATCCGCCGGAATTACCGTGCGAGCGTAACGACCGTTCGGCTTCGCCGATACCACGCCATCGCTCACGTGCATGGGGTTTCGCCCTGGCTAGCCATCGTTCGACGTCTCGGATTTATCTCGATCCATGGAATTTTCGCCGTTTCGGGTTTTACTACGTACCTGAACCACATCGCAATCCTTCCACAGGCGGAGTTCGCGAGGCGATGATTCCGCTTGGGTGGCTGGCCTCGCTCTTATGGCCACCAATTGGCCCCGGGGCTGTTTCACGGAGATTAAGGCGTGTTTCCCTGCTGGTACATCGTGCTGCCTCACCTGTGTCGTAAGATTAATACGGAAGATACTTAGAAGGTGTTGTACCGAGCGGTCGAATAAGTTTTCAACCTTTTCTAAATTATAAACTTTCATAAGGACGACTATTACGAAGAAGTCTAATCTGGATCGTAAAGTCCGATGAGAAATAAAAGTTGAATTATAAACTTTATTCCAACACTTTTCTATGATACGAATTAAACCAAATGTACATCATTCTGTTCGGTGATCCTCTAACATCTATCGGGTAATGCCATTATTCCATCCGTGTAGAATTTCTCTTATCTGTGAGCAGAAACCCGACCTAAAAAAGGTTTAACACTCGTCCGATAACCCGATACGATAAAAGAAAAGAACGATCGTAGATACAAAGGGCGGACTGATTTCAGACGTCAGACCAAAAATGGATTATGCATGGGCCATATTCTGCATTCTATCGAATTAATAATAATCTTTATTCCTAGACTAAAAAAAGAGACTTTGGTTCGCAGTTTTCTCGCTTTTATCTTAGCCATACGTTCTTCCCACGCTCTCGTTTCATCCATTTAGAATTTAATTTTGAAGTTAAGATTAATAATCTGTGGAAGACACAATGTTTATGTTGAAATAATATTCAGTGATATTTATTAAACAAAACTACAGAAGCTGATGTATATAAGCGAGTGATATAATTAACAACGTATACAAGAATTGTTGATTGTTGGCCAGTTACTCTCAGACTAGACGTAGGTAGTGACCCATGATCCCTTAAATATTTTGAACCCCACTCTCTATACAGCAATGAGTATGACCTGTGTAAGTGTCCTGTTCAAATGCCTGTGTAGGTGTCTGTGTAAGGGTACTTATGCCTAATCTTGTTCTTTTAGCCTGTTTATTAACGTTATCTCTACTGTTACGCTTATATCTATCTATCCATCTTCACGCATGTTCGTGTCGCTTATATATTATCCGAAAAACAATTTATCGAACTTCGAATCAGAGAGGTGTATCGGTTAATCGAATGAACCACGTTCAGAGGAGGGTGGTAAATTAAATTACTTCTCGATCAAAGCACCGCCGCGATCGCGTATTTCCTATCGCGTACGTCCCTCGCAAAAGCATAAACGTTTACACACCATTGTGCGCATGTCTTTCATTTTTTGCGGTATGGTCGCATCGAGCGCTCTCCTGTCTCGATCCTATCGTCTTAATCAACGTTTCTTATCGAACGATTACACTTGGAGCGTCACACGTGCCATTTAACATCCTCGTTTTATTTTCCCCTATTTCTAGTCTAACCAGCCTCTCTACTTCCCGGTTTACCACGCATTCCATACGATCCAATCTCCATTCCTCGTGTAACGAAAGTACCTCGTTGCGACTGTCGTGGAAACGACATTGAAATTGGCGCAACTTTCGTGAGGAGCGGGTGCAGAAAATTTCAGTGGTCGTATCGAAGTGTATTTAGCGGGTCGTATCGGCTTTAGCGGCCAAAAGGAGAATAATGGTGCGCGGGTTGTACACTCGTGGCGGTGCCTCGTAAATTTTCGTCGGAATGCCAACGTTGGTTGCGTTCGTTCCTCTTCGTTTCGAAACCGAGCCCGTGCATCGACCCGTTCAATTTGCTCGGACCGTCGTGCGATTTCGTCCTGAAATACCGTTCCTCGGATTAGCCCGCAACGTTTCGCGTGTCACGGGGAACATTCCAACGTCACACCCCTTTCCTTTCACGCTCCACAGAACAGCTTTGTTAATATTCATTAGAGCGCCGTCGAGATTTCGATTAGCCAAGACCCTCTCATCCCGGATCATCGTGGACTTCTTTGTCCGCAGGATGTTTCAGGGTTTTACAATTGCGTTCGTAAACAATTAGTAATTTGTGATTTCAAATAATTTCGTACAACCAGATCCTTCTTGCGCGATGATATTTTCTCTATGTGCACGATTTTGCTTCGTAGTATTTCTTACGAGAGTATTTGAACGCTTATCGTAGGAAACTTTCATGTTCATATCGTGCGTGTTATGTTTTGGAGATTTGGAAATTTTATTGAGGTCTATGACGAGAAAGGACAGCCATGATCACAGTGATAAGGTTTGAAAGCAATTTGAGAATGCATATAAAAGTTGCGAGATATTATATAAGATAGATGTAGTCGTGATAGTCGACTACATCTTATGTATAACGCGCACGACTAATATATTCGTAAAATTTGTTTATAAATATTCGAACATTTGCGTACATCAAAGCCGCTACTTCGAATGTGAATACCGTGAAAGTAAAAAAAATCACGTTGGTTATAGGCAAATACCTTAATCGCTTCTCTACCAGAATCTGCGTCTACTATTTTTATATAAATTTTCTTCCTTACTATTACAACTCGGATGTCCACTAACAGCGGGGAAGTTGGAAAATTCACGGAGCCTCCAAGGATTCCGTAAACAGCAGAAATCGAGCCATTTTCAACGAAGGAGCTTCGTCGTACCGCGCGACTTACTCGTTCCAACTTCATTCTTCCTTCGGACAGCTACATAAATTTTCAAATAACTCGCTAAGAAAGGCGGTCTCCGGAATCGTCGCCACGGACTGCGCGCTACAGATTTATGATCCCGTATTCGAGTTCTGGGGTACAAAATAAACAGCGAAGGCTTCTATAGTTCGTACGAACGATTTTCTAACTCGATATTAAGTATCGTGCGAGTTTACAGCTTAACATCCTAGATCATTTGCTAAAAGGATTTTCCACGAATCCCATATAACCCCATGAGGCTAGGAAATCGTCAAGTCTCGAACTTTATTCCTTCGTCTATTAATTTTCGAAAGAAACAGTCTTCCAACCCGACGCGAGATGTTACATAAACTAAGAAGATAGGAACGTAGCAAGAGCACTCGTAAGTCTTCCATATTGGAAGAAAAGAATCTTCCAAGAAACAATTTTTCAAGAGAAGCTACCTCAGCGAGCGAACAATTTCTAATCGTCTCCTTGCGTGAAAAATATTATTTATATATGTACTTATATATATAAAAAAAAGTAAATTATCGAACGAGAGAAACTTTTATCAAGTTCTATCAATCAAGGAAGGAAGGAACTTTTCAGAAAGCTATTTCTCTTCGAGAAGAACCCTATCCGACAAACGGAAGAAGTTGCGAAAATTTTCTGCGCTATTCTTCGGCGTTTCGTGTTTACAGGGCAGCAGGTGGTTATTCGAAAGTTCCCAGGGGTGGAAAATTTCGAACGGGCTTACCGCGTAGTAGCAGGTGAGATTGCGCGGGTACAATCCGGGAAAGTTGGGAGACTGCAGTCTGCACTTCTTCCGGTCGCAGTCGCTGAATATGCGGGAACAGTAGGTTCCGGATATCAGATCCCCGAGGTACTGCTCGCTGCTTGGTTTCGTCGTGGTCGATGGCTGTTCGACCATCTGCACCGGCATCGCCATCGAGCTGTTCGCGTAGTCGCTCGAGGACGTCGACAAAGTCAGTTCCGTCGAAGATGGTGTTCCTGTCGGCTGCGTTATACCTGGAATCGTCATTTTTACTTCTTCTTTGTTCTATCTTCTTTGCTTATTCCGTAATTGTACGTCTTTCTATATATTTTACAAGATCGATGTTTGTATATATCCATTTTAAATCGATGATTTTTCCTGCGATCTCGTATATCTTTATATATATTTTATAAAATGGATGTTTCTGTACCTTCTTTTTAACAAATGACTCTTCTTTTTACATATAATTTGTTTTGTAAAGTTATTTTTGACTGGGCGAAAATGGATGACAATGACAATTAAACGAATTACGTGGCATTGAAATATAATCTACTTGGAAAATAGAATTGTGATCTCCATGGAACGTCGTTGAATCGAAAGAGTATCTGAAAATTCAAACGAGCCAGGGTAGAACTTCGTTTATACGAACGCAATGGACAAACTATTTAAGGGATAAACTATTTGTTGCCCGGCGAGTTCATATAAACGAAGCTTCACCGTATCGTGAGAATGGATTCTATGGTTCTTTAAAACACTTATTTAATAATCACCGTCGTTGACTATCAACGTTATAACAAGACGCCAGCCTCCACGCAAGGATGCAGCAAGAAGAAAAAAAAAGACAGAAAAAAAGAAAGAACGACTAAATCCATCTCGACTTGAGATAAAGAAAATCTTTACAAGAAACTTCGATTTCCGTCCACGAGGAACTCGACGATCTCGACACCGAAGAACTCGAACCGCGTTGTTTTCAAAAGTATCCAGCTTATGTAAATTTCTTCTCATCCGAGCGGCGAAGTTATCAACGTAAGAGCATCGGCGTGGAAACAAATCATGATAGAGAGCGAAAGAAGACGGAGACGTACGTACCGACGAATGGATTCCCGTAGCGTGCCACGGCGTCCGACTTCCTGATCATCTTGTACACCATCCTGAAGTCGAAATTGAATCCCGTCTGATCCTTACTGAGCCTGAGCAGCTTCAGCGTGATGGAAACGGTCTGGGTTTCGCTGTAGTAAATCGCGGGACCCCAGGATGTTCCGCACCAGAGGCCACCAACGTCCGGCCGTTGGGCCTCCGAAATCTGCAGCGATCCGTCCGGGCAGCCCTCCGCCGTGAACGACACGAATTTCCCCAGAGTGAAGCTGTCGAACGTCAACTGAAATCGCCAGCACCGTAACGTCGATTAAACTTCCTACCACACTACGGTCTTTCTGTAATCTCTCAGTTTTTCGAGAAGTCGCAACATCGTGGAATTTATCGTGTTTCCTTTAACGGGTTCGCGGCTTTACGCGAAAGTGTTCAGAGCTTTGCGTTTACACACATACACACACAAATATGATCTATTTGCCAGATCGATTAATTCTATGAAACAAAAAGCAGAGAAAATTGATGAAATTACAGTAGCACTCCAGTCGTTTGAACTTGTCAGGGGATAAATAGTTTATATAATCGAAGTTCAATTTTCCTCATTATTTTTCGCGCACGTAATAGGAACTCGTATTCGGATAAGCGAATTCAGCCAGCAGAAGTTCAATTAGTTGCACGTTAACTGAAATTTCCTTCCGATCGGTGGAGTTCCATACGAGATAAGCATCGATCAGAAGTACGTGGCTCGTTTAAAAAATTTCGAGAAGCGCAGTTTGCTGCCATGACCTATGAATGACTGCTACTACATCTCTGTACCATTCAACTTTTGTATCATAGTGAGTATTCAGTGGTAAAAGATTACTTTCGTCAGACGTTCGTTTCTCTTTTTGCAATTTTTCAATCTAATATTCCATCGAGTAACGATAGAAATCCTCCGAGTTGTTGGATGCTCGAGAGATACCGATTAGATATATCTGTTTGCTCGAAGCTCTCGGTAGTAACATTTTCCTTTCGAAACTTTCCATCGTGCGCCATTAAACGCTAATATCCGGCAATGCATTACCGCGTCGAATATTCTAACGGTAAGCACACGCGCGAGCATCTCACAGAACAGCCCTTCGATCTCTTTCACCCCTCTAGCTTTCGGTTCTGCGCGAGTAACCGAGTTATCAAGTATCAATCCCGTGTGGAATGATCCGATGACGATTAAAATATCGACGTTCCCCGAGGGGAGGAGATAGAGCATCGGAGAGAAAGAAAGAGCCGCGCGAGCAGCGAAGAGAGAGTGGCTTTGATAAAAACGGCAAACACGCGGAAAAGAGCCGCGAGGGGCTGGCAAACAGGCCGCGTATAAATAAATTTGGCAGTGCGCGGAAGAAACTTTCGGACCGCCCGTTCGTTCCGTTTACGAAAGTATTCGAGGCAGCGAAACGACGTTCGGTTATGCTTCCCTCCGGCTAACTGACGCAATCCAAGCAATTTGCGTTATTAAAAATTCCACCGTTAATTTCTGCTCGTCTGGCAGACCACGGTTCTGCCTTGTTTCCCGCAATTCTCTCTCTTTCCATCTTTCTTGTCGTTTCTTTTTTATTCCATCTCCTTTTTCTACCTATCCTTCTTTTTTTAAATATCTGACGCGTCTTTTCAACGGAGAAAGCAGCAACGTTTCTCGACTGTCTTTTTCGCCCTTGAAACTATACCGCGATTTAGCGAAAAGTTGCACTCAGACGGATGTAAATTTCTTTGGTAGCTTCGATTATGCGATGGTGCATTTACGAGGTACTTCGTTGCTTGTCTAATTACTCCACGCAGCCATTCAGGTTGTATGTTAATTAGGAATACAGGTTCGGGTCTAGGTTAGGGTCTTTGTTACGGAGGATAATCAAAGAGGCTTTCGGGGAAACTTGCCTGTATGATGTCTCCCAGATCACCGCCCGGTGCGCTGAAGGTGAGCTTGCAAATGTAAGGCACCTTGTCCTCCTTCGGTCGATGGAGCTCCAGGTCGTAAGTTTTACCCACGTCCCCGTAGTATGTTTTATTGCAGGCTGAAACACGAAGGACAAAGATCTCTCTGAAACAAACATTATCGATCGTCTTGTCGCCTAACTTACTTGGCTGCAGGTCGCTTGAACGCGAGAAAATCGAACTTCGATTCTAATGGCGCGGTCGAACGATCAACAAGTTGAGAAGCGCGCTCTTACGAATCTAAAGTTAAAGAAATATTCGTCGAATTACCGATATCCACGATTTTACGATTTATCACTGAAATTAATTATCTAGGTAGCGAGATTTGGCTTTGCGATGTCTCCACACGTGTACGTTCTACCTTGGAACTTTTAACCGAGCCATGCGACTGTACTTTCCTCTCGTTAGCTACGTCAAATCAAGGAATCGCGCTCGATCGAACGTCCTTGACAGAAATCTTCGGCCAAATTTCCGTGTAATCGGTATCGGGGACTCGATCAAAGGGTTTATCGAGGTGAATTTCGAGGTCGACCGGGCAAAGAATCGGCTGGGGCGTTCGATGAATTATCGATGGCTCCGGGCTAGTTTCCTTTGCTCGATCGTTCTCCGCAGAAAAATTCGATTCGTCGCGATCTCCTCTATCTCGAGTTAAAAGGAGAACACCGGCTCTCGATCAAAGTCCGTCGTGAAAGGAAACGTATGTACTTCCTACGGGGCAACGCGGCGTATCCAACGTGTATCGATCAGGCGCTAATCATCGAACTATCATGGAAAAGCCGGATTCCTACAGCTTTTTGTTCGTATAACTTCTATTCGTAAGCACTCGTATTGTTTTTGAAATGCGTGCAACGATACGTCGAACGAACCGACGTATCGATACCTCGAGGTCATGGACGTTTTGAGGTAAAACGAACCGTCACTGAATTTGCGATAAATTGAACGCGCTGAATGGATACGAAGCTTTCACAAAAGTATCTTTAAAATCGCGAATCAAAGCGACTTCTGTAATTAGTTTCATTCGATTGTAATTACGGAATAACGCGAATGTGTTTATTTTTAAATTACCGATCAATGGATCTGAATTTTAATGGCCACTCGCGAATGTAGAAGGATGTTGAGTCGATGAATGGCGTATACAAACTGCGATACCTTTTCATAAATTTTGTCGAAACGCGCGCTGGGCCGATTAATGGGGAAGAGCGATCAAATTCTCGCCAAAACTTATAATACGTTACGGTACACCGCGATAATAATTTGTAGACGAGTAACGGGGATTAATAATTACGGTAACGAATTTCACCGGTATAATGGAAAAATAGGTATTCTTCTAAAAATTCAGTAATTAAAGTATATTCGTGGCGTACGCGTAGCGGCTCGCGAAAGTATTCGAACATCTACCAGTGGAAAATTTGCATGAATATATTATGTGCATTGTATGAAACTTTTTGAAACTTTGTTAGCGGCGTAATGAGACACGACTATCGTGATTATACTAGTAAAATTGGAAACCAGTCTGAAAATCTACGTGAAAGTTACAACACGTTTATTGCACATATATACCATGTGAAAAATTATAAACCATACAGAATGAACAGTGGTCTTAAACGTATAATTCGTACTAAATATGGTCTCACCATATTGTGACTTACATTATAGCGAATAATTAATCTCGTCATATTATTGCGAACAATTCAAATACCTTGGCGATCTCTACGAAGCGCGTACTTCCAATAAATATCTTGCAAATTTCATACATTTAGATACAGTATACATTTTCAAATCACACAGTTTGTATACTATACATATGTAGTATAGTGGACGAAAGGCCTAAGAGATATCGGGCGAACTATAAACAATGTCGCGAGAAAGTCGAAGTGCCGATAGGCCCAACAATGTATCGTCGGTCATTCGATCGAATAGTTTCGCGGAAAAGGCTTGCGTGACCCTGGCGACGAGCGGTTGCGGAACACGTGCGTGGTGGGGCTAAGACAAAAGACAAAGGGATGCTAAGGGAAAAAGACGAATTAACAGTCAGTGTCAATTGAGCAGTCGGAGAGTGCGAACTGCGTTGTCAAGAGAGTGTGGTCCGCGTGAGAGAGAGCGTTGGATCCATGGTGACGAGAGTTGCAAATCAACTATCTAGTTGTCTTAATTATAATACGTTATAGTGATTAATCCACGTTAAACAACCATCGTTTCCCGTTTAACCAACGTCCGTTTAATCCATTCATTGTAAATAAACTAATTGTAGTAAAGATCCTACATATACATAGAAAGTTTCTAAAACTGTTGGAATACTTTCGCGATACGCGTATTTATTTCTTCTTCCGCAACGAACGATCCTCGAGTTCATCGCCGAGGACAGATTTTCCAGAGCGGTAGCATAATCGTTGAAAAATTTGTATCGTGTATGTCAAAGAAACCGAAACTCGCTCGCTGATTAAGTTACTTTGGCTTCCTCTATCGCATGCTCCGTGCAGAATTACATTGTGCAGGACGGCTACGTTACAATACTAGTTCATTGTGGGGCTTCAAGGGCTCATCATGCGCGTATATATAGGATGGAGATCGAGGCTAACGTCGGTGGTGGGCCAATACGAACGTATACACATATATACAGATGCGCGTGCGCTCGCACAAAAACACACACGGACACGCTATCGACGGGGTGAATGGGCCGAGAACACAATGCACGCCATTTCCAGGCATCGGGGTCTCATTCCTAATCAGAATCCTAGTTTGCCTGGCTAATAGCGCGCCTGAAATCTGGCCACCTTGTCTTCCCCGCGTCGTAACTTATCGCTATAACTAGATTACCTCGCCAATTTTCATCGTCCGTCGAATCTACACGAAACGTTTCACCTGTTAGTTTCGCTTCTCGCCATTGGAAATGCCATTACGCCTTTCAACGTATTCCATTTTATACGAGCCGAGACACTCGGTAGAAAAACGATCGTCCGTCGGAATTTTAAATTTCGCGGTAATTTGAAAATTGGATGGATCTCTATAGAAATTATTATCTGTGATTTTAGGAACCAGAGGACGATTGTAATTATCGATAATGAATCCTAGACGTCTAGGACCGCTATATGGAACATTCTGTAACGTAGAATTAGCTGAAAATTTAATTTCAACGTTCGCAAATCGCGATATACCTCTTCTTTGTGGCCATTCGGTCGGAGAATTTCCGTTGTCGACCACGTTCCTCGTGTGTTATCCAGAAATGATAACCGGAGAATATTCGTTTTATTTTCCACCGATGTTTCGGTTTCATTAAGCTCTAATTTTGACGGATGCGGCTATTCACGCTTAATTATTTGGCCCAGCCGGTGGATTGAAACTCGAGTTTTAATTCAGCGAGATGATTAAACTCCTCTAGTATCCAGGATGCGCATTGCGGTAGATGCTGTGAATTCTCGTATCGCCAGAGAAATAGAAGAAGTATCGAATATTTCGCAGAAAGTTTCGGCGACTGGTTGAATATCGGTGCTATTGGGGTTTAGCTGCAACTTCGAACTTCCATTTTTTATTGGATTTCCTGAAACGAGTAGAAGGAAAAGGGTTGCATGTTTCTGTGGGGATAGTGGAACTTGAGAAAAACTTGAGAATGTCCTCCCATCCCTATAAAAAGAGTGTTAAGCAATTAGTAATTGGGATATGAAAAATTTGCGAAAATTGGAAAATTATCGAGAAGATGGCGAGTAATGAAAATTCGGGAAAAAGAGGAAGGTTCCTCGGTACTTGAGCGTCGATGCAAACGATTGATAAGCTGCACCAATCGGAACAATCGGGCTAGGTGTAATTGAATATTCGTTAGGTTTAATGACAGGATTCGGTATCGGAAACCGATAGTCGTCCGGCCGCCGCCTCTGTCGAAGTATTACGAATTCAGTTGGTGCATCTGTTACGTCAAATTACGAAAGTTCCCGGAGGGAAGCTGCTTGCCAGCTTCTCGGCTGCGTCTCCTCCGGCTGACTAATGACTGGCATCAACTACTTGGCTGCGTTTCGCTATGTCGGATACGCGTTCCTCTCCTCTCCGAGGATGTGTCTGGTAATGGTGTTTGACGAATTATGGGCTTTTGTCACTGTTCAAAAGCAGTCGACCATCTGTACGCTGAAGCGTCGTTTCTCTCGAAGCATTACGGCAGCATCAAAACGAGAAGAAGATGGAGGAAAAAGGAGGAAAGACTTTCTGCAGCGTCGCGATTAATAATTCCTCTTCCATATCTTTCCTAAACTACTGTCCTATTTCCATCGTTACTCTCCTCTTTATCTCGATCCTATTTTTTTCTGTTTCTGAAATCGGCGCGGATTCGTCCCTCTTTCCGATTCGGACAATACGCGGACAACGCGACTGTACCCGGAGCTGACCCCGTTTTTACGAAGCTTCGTGCCGGAGCATCGTAATAAATCCTCGACGCGTGACCCGTCGTCCTCCTTGTGCCACTCCTCGTCGCGGGATTATATTTTATTACGCAATAAAATATGAACTTCTCGCGCCGAGTGCTTTCCCATTTATCGCGCTGACGATCGGGACAGCCTGCACGACGCCCGATCCTAAATCACGCGGCTACGCTAACTCGACTTTCGGATTTCGCCGATTTTGTCCTTCCCTCGCGTTCTATCGTTCGGCACTCCGGCGATATAGTAACCGACCGAAGATTTACGTAGAAAATACTCGCGGATTCGTTTCAAATTTTTCAGTACAAGATCGTAACAAGGATGTAACTATTCTTTCTACAACCGAATGTTTCTAAACAGAGTCTCGGCGGATAAATCACGGGCGAAGCGAGAAGAAACGATGGAAATCGAATAGAAACGACGTAATGCTACTCGTCAGGAATAAATGCCGTCCGTTCAACCGGGAAACTCGCGCGTATTTCGTGACTTCTACCAGCGAGAGGAGCACGAGAAGGATGAGCAGAGATAAGAAAGAACGTGTCGCGACTGAGAAAATTCTACCGTAAGAGATTGCTCTTCCAAAAATACCAGACAAACCTTGGGAAATCTCGGAAACGGTAGAAACGGTGGAAAGTCGAAATTGAGAAAATTGGAATCGGGGCTGGCTTGCGAACGAGCTAATTTTCTTATTTCTTTGACCTCTTTCATGCGTACCGGTATTAAAGGCCGCGCAGCCTCGATTTATCTTCCGTTTCGAAAGCAACGGTCTGCTTTGAGGCCACGTTAGAACGAGTAACGCGTTCTCCGACGCGGTAAAAAGCCCGGGACGCCGAGGAAAAGAGTTGCGCGCCGCGATACGAGATACTTTTACGAGCGGTGCAGGATTTTCTGCGGGATATGTTCGCCACGGAAACCGCTGCGCGAATGTCGGTCGGGTTTTATGCGTTTCCGGGCCTCGTGTGATTGGTACGAGGCCGGTAAAGGGATCCGGGATTACGTGCCCGATGATGATTCGCTTTCATCGCTTTTGTAACGCGTTTCCACGCAGCAACTCGCTCGATTAGAATGGCATGGGAGATCTTGAATTTTGAATTCAGATAGGTTTTTCGCTCGTTTCGGGATAATAGTGAACGTTTAAAGTGGATTTCGCACGATAAATGTGATCGCGGTTCGATCGTTTTTCGTTTCCTGCCACATTTTCCACGAACGTTATAATCGGACGTAAGATTAGATCGAAACTTACGCTTTATCCGACGATTCAATCGTTTCCTCGCGATGTTGCAACTTTAAAGACGTACACGTTGCTACGATTTTTACTCGTTAGTTCGAGATTCGTGGGTTTCGTAAAAATACTCTTGCGCATGTAATTTTCGCCAGACGTTTAACGATCAGCCCATCGATTCCCGTCGCGTTTAAATTATTCTGTGATCGGATCGATCGTAATATCTCGCTTCTTACTTTTCGACGAAGAGAATGCGAGATAGTGGAGCTTCTTAAAAAATTCCGGCGGACGATAATCGACCGGGAGGGTTATCGAATTCTAAGCACGATTCGAGTCGATTGAATCGGCTGGAAGCCTGTTGAGCCCATCATTTGAGCCAGCCGTACATCCAATTTAGCGTCTCCTTTCTTGTCATTCCGGCTCCGGTGAATCTAGTTTCCGTGAAGATCCATTTGCAAGAGAGATGTACGCCAGGGCGCCACCGGGGGAAGCCAATACGGGGATACCGTGCGATCAGTGGCCTATCAACCGAAGTGCTTCTGCGGCTTCCTCCGTTGAATAGAAAAAGAAAATCATTCGTGGGACGTTTGATCGCGAGCCGAGCGAGACCGACAGATTTCTCCTTCGCGGAATGTCTGCGATCATTTGGCTTCCATTCTTCCACCGGCAATTACGTCCCTTTCTTTCGATATTTCGATCTCCTAGCTTTCAACGGTGATGAATCTCTCTGTTATACCGCCGCAAGGTCGATCAATTCGTTAAACCTTAAAGTTTGCATAGAGTTTTCATAGAGCAACGAGTAATTTAGAAGGTACGCGGCTTTATATTAGAAAAAGACGATCGAATAGGAAAGCATATTATAGAAAAAGGATAAAATACGTTTCGTTGGAATCGAAATTCGCGTGCTTTCGCTCGGCAAAGAGCAGAATTTCGCTTCCAACCTTACGGAAATCTGGAACAACAGAGAAATTAGGGAAATGTAGTTGGGGTGGGGGAATTTCGAGGCGATGTTACGCGTGGCTGGCGTATCGCCAATTGCAAGCCGGGCCCTACTTGGCAACGGGGATTTAACTGCAGCGTATAAACAAGTTGCACGCTCGCCGACTGCTCGCGATTACCCGTTTAGAACAACGGCGAAATACTGCCCCGTGAGGCAATCAATTCCCAAAAGTTTCCAACTGTGGTTCCCTCCTTCCGTTGCTCATTTTCCAAATGAACGTATTTAAATTTACCCCATATTTCACCGCGCTATGATCTATCGCTAATTCATAAATCGTTCGACTCTCGTTTTCTCTCCAAGTTTGTCTCGCTGCAGCAGAGAAACGTTTCTCCCTTTTTAATCATCCGGTGTCAGGATCACGTGGAAACGGAGAAAAGCGTCGCCTTGACGCGTCGCGAGAATTCCATCCGGAAGGGTAGAGGAGGGAAAGAAATTCGTCTAGCCGTTTATCGGGGCTAGACCGAGAAGGGTAGCTCGTAGCCGGCGGCTAAGGGAGAATTCAGGGATCGTTTCCTCGTCGTTCGTTCGTGTCCCTTTTTCTCCTTTTTTCCTCCTCCTCGTTCGAAACATCGCAGCCGGAGGCGACGGATGCACATGAACGTTCTTGAACGAACGCGCAAGGATCGACGTGGCGCGGCGAAATATGGAAATAAAGTACGCGCACGGATAAACGACCGAGACGATAGCTGCGGGGTGGATGCAGCTTCACGTGGGTGCTCGTTTTCAAAAGGATACCAACTGCTTTCATGCTTCGACGTCGCTCGTGAATCCAGCGCACCTGGAATTTTAATCGCGGTCGTCGCGTCTCGAGGACTTCCACTTTTTCACTTCTTTCTAGTTCCGTGTGGCTTATCGTTCGACCTGGATTGAGTTACCGAGAAACAAAAGAAGAGAGTAGTGGCAAAGTAGATACAAGAATTCTATACGAGACAAGCATTTGCTGGAAGGGTGGAAAAGAGTGAAGGATTTTACAAAACGTATTTCGATAAACGACAATATTTCTTAGTTACGTTAAGTTGGTTAAACCAATACATTTTTATGTGAGAGTTCATGGTGGCTAGCAGTTATTTTTTTGACTCTCAAGCACGCAATTGCCAAAATAGAGAAGCAGAAAACTATAAAAAGACTTTGGTCCTTTGTAAAAGTTCAATGTAAGTTGCCGATTTTTCTGATCGCGTTTCGAAGACACAGAAACGTCAGAATTCTGCGATATTTGTTTTCTTGTCAGTCGGAGGGTTAGTGATTGATAAATGGTGAAAAACAAGGAAGATAGGAGGTTGGGAGCGAGTTCTCATTGAAAACATTACATTCGCCATGATCTGTGTCGGTTGAAAGGCGTCGAGCACCCGTTGACGATGTCGACGTCTCGTTGCGCCTCGTAAATTGCGAAAGCTTCACAGAGATGCGCGCTGTACACTATCTGCCATCCTCTTTCATCTGCCACAAGTCTGTTCTACCCTATGGTGTCCTTCTGTTTCGCGTTTCACCGGTACATTCGTGCGCTTCATTCAACAGAAAGTTTCATAAAACCGAATTTGTTGGTTCCTAGCTATCTTTTCTTTCTTGTTTCGGTTGTTCCCCCTTTTTGTAACAGAGATAGTTTCGCGCAGATGAATGTGCTGATTTAACGGGAAAATTAAACTCGTCGCTGGATTGGTTGCTACGGGGTAAACTAGCATGTATGAATTTCAATGCGTCTCTATAGGAGTGCTCTGAATTTTCCTCTTGTTTCCTTCCTTTTTTTTTTGAATCACAGCATTGTTTCGATTCTAAAAGTGTTTCTTTTTTTAGCGTTGTTACGCGGGGGACGATCGCAATAAATTTAAAACTGACGAGGGACGAAACTGATAGACTAATTAGACTCATTAACCGCCGAACTTTTCCATTCACCACCTCTTTATCTTTCTGAAAAGGTTCCCGAAAAAAGTTTTCGCTGAGAAAAATTCCCTGGAGATTTCCTTCTATTTTCCAGAAGCGGGAGAAATAATCTCTATGACGAAAGAAAAAGGGAAAAGAACGAACGAAACGTGATATTAATTACAGACAGGTCACTGAACCGCGAGATGGAACAGGATCCAGCATTCTTCGGGCCGTGTGATCGTTTTCAGTTGGGAGCTTTGTTGGCAGTCGGTGGAAAGGACGGATTACACCAAGATCCCAATACTTTGCCGCGGGTCGCTGTTTTGTTGCCTGACGAAACAACGCCGTCCGCGCGAAAAAGGATACCACGGTTGCGTATACAACGCGGAGTTCGCGATTCCTATTAAATAAACTGCAGACACGCGCGCAGCTGCATTTAAGCGAACCAACATGTCTCTGGCTGGCTGTTTTGTCCCGTAATGGCACAACACCGCTTTTGTACGCACGCAAGAACGGCCACCGCCTTCAATTCCTCTTCCTTCTTGCCTTTCGCCTCTTTCCCGCTTTTCTGTCGGGCCTTTGCTATCTATGGATCTTGTCGGTTCGAACAGAAAAACCGACGAAAGTACGCGGGATAAATATCACGATACAAGTGGCTTCGTTAAACGAGTCTCCGTTTCCGCGTGCCTTTTAACTTTTTTACCATCAGATTTCTATCTCGTTACGGAACGAAAATTGGCACTGATTTTGGTCCCTTAGTTCGGTAGAAACTTCTTAGAAACAGCAGCTAACAAATGCTGTAAACGGTGGAACGGTAGAATAGAACGTTACGACGACAATTAGACAAGATGAGCGTCATAAAACGTGGTTGCGAGAACAAATGCAATTTCCAAGTTACTCGACGTTATAGAAGGTTAATTACCTTTTGTATGTGTTTTTTTCACGCGGCGAGATGCCGAATGTGTATGAAAGGTATTTCGTAAAATTTGCAAGCTTACTCCGGAATTTATTTTAGGACGTGCGTCGGACAAACGAGAACGGGAAGGTTTTGAAGTGGCTCACAGGGAGCAGCATTTCGTGCTTTGAAATCGCTTCCTGGCCCAGAGGAATGCGTTTAAAAGTTTAGAAACAGGGTTTATCGAAGCATCCGAGGCATTTGGTGTCTCATAATTATACACGAACCTAATAAAGCTTCTAAGAATTCGAATACGAGACCAAGTTAGAAAAAATTCTAGAATTCTACGTCGACTTAAGGGTTAAAGGTGGGAAGTCGCTGATGACGCTTGAAAAAATTCGCGTACGACGACACGTTCGCTATATGAGAAATCCTTTTTCAGAAAATTACCACCTCCTCGTATCCCGATGTTATAACATTCCGTCGTACTAAACGTGTGCAAACTCTTTAATTAACCTTTAGCATTAACACGACAGCTACGAAAAGAGAGAAAATAGTAAAAAAGGCATCGTCAATTCGCAGAGTGGCCGCTAGCAGAACGGAAGCGACGGGCGACGGAAGAGGGAGGTTTTCTCTTTGACCTAAATGGCCGTCCAGTTGGCCGGTGGCCAGTTCCCTGTGTCCGTGCACTCGGCATCCAACCCTTTACTTATATTTTTCGATATCAATTTCCCCAGGACCGATAAATTAATCGGTTGCCAGTGGCGACCGCTCGTTGCTTCCTGCTCGTAAAATGTTTACGCGCATCACCAACGCTACAGGAGAATTAAATTTCCCTTTATGCTTGTACGGAGGAGGTTGTGCAACCTGCGAGAAACGAGGTAAACGAATGGGCCGCTGTAAACATAGAAACGCGACACGACGGTGCAGCAGCAGTTACATGTACCGCGCTCATGAATTTTCTGTTTCTTCTGTTTGAAATTTCTGTCTCGGTTGTCTGTGCATTAATATTTTCATGAAGTTTGTTATTTCGGAATTTTGATGAATTGCTCGATGCGCTAAGAGGAGAGAATTTAATTTCTTAAGAGCTTACTTAATCGTATTTTATCTTTCATTAATTTTTTTATTGCGTTCCTTATTAGTTTTAGTTGCATTGTTTTCCTGAGCAACTGAGATTACGTACGCTAAAGGATTTAGCGTTATTATCTCGTTATTAAAGCCACTGATTTGCCTTGTATATTAATGATAACTATTAATATTGTTTGAAAAGGCGCGTTAAATTCCGCGCGAAATTATTGCGAAACAGCGCCAGCCAATCAGAGCGTGCTTTTAAGTTCGACGGGGCCCGTGACGTCATTTTCACATAACGCTCGGCAAGTGGTACTGCGTAACACGGAATTTCGTATTCTTTTTTGGTTTTGTTCAAATTTTTCTATCAAATTCAAGTGATTTGTCGCGAAAGTAGCGTTGCGTAGTGAAAATGGAATCCGGAATCAGCTGTGACGACCCGCAGTTCATGAATATGTTGGAAACCTGTCTGCGTGTAGAAATTGAAGCAGCCAAGAGCACGTCCTCTGGTAAGTAACCTCTTTATTTCACTGTTACTAGCCATTTTCCTTAAAATAATGTCATACGCATCGATGTTTGTGTTAAATTATTGTTAGTTTATGATATTTGATATCCCATATCGTTTGATATTTGAAACGATACTCTACAGCTTTTGCAGTGATTAACACCGATTGATATTTGAAATAACATTGACAGTATTAAATAAATGTCGTCAAAATCATCCTTTTAGCTACTTGAAATAAGATAGTTTTTTGTCGGATTTGATATTATGTACAATATAGGTTATGTATGGTTCTTAATTCTTTAATAACACGTACATAGAATCAAATTTTATGATTTATTTGTGACATCTGCAAGTACGATACTACGAAAATCGTGTTTTTATAAATTTTTCTAAGAAGTTGCAAGTGAAATAAAAGAATTGAAGACTAAGATGCAGACACAATTGCAAACGAGGAAGGAGTTGAAAGAAAAGGCAAAGAATACAGAGGATAATATTGTGATTTTAACTAACATTTTAAACAAGTACGTAATATAATCGGATCAACGCTACTTTGAGCTATTCATTAGGTGTATCATTTTGAAAACTCGTTCATAGGCACAATAAATATATTAACGAAATTTCTAATAAAATCGAGCTAATGAGACTTAATTTGGATAACGATTACAAAGTCATGGAATTGGACTGTGGACAATATGAAAGTATTTATAACGAATACGAAAGAGTATGGGAATCATACCACGTACGTAATTTTCTTTGCATCGCAATGTAAAATTCCAGATGAAAATCGGAAGATCGTCTCGTTGAATTTCATTCTACGATTGCAACGTTATTTAGGCAAAATACGAAGAATTTCCTTTAGCCAAGGTGAGGAAAGAAAACAAGGTAAAATTGGAGAAGCTTCGAGTTAATAAAATGGTGATGGAATATAAGATCAACGAGTTCGAGAAAATTTTGAAGCAGAGAGAGCGGATTACGTGGCTGAGAATGCGCGCGAAAATCGTCGAGCTTGCGCGCGCAATTTTAGACCATATGGGACTCGACAAAGAATGGAAAGATCTTAATCGAAGTATCGAAGCACGCGAGAAAGAGTTGAATACGATCAAGACGGAGGTTTTTTTTCACAACTTTTTACGAATTTTCGAGATTCTTAATTTTCTTTTCATAGCATGATTCTTATAGCATGCCATTTTCGGTTTCTTCCGGTTCTTAGCTAGCTGTACAGTTGAAGAGGCAAGAGGAAGAGAAAAGGGATCGAACGTTGAAGTTGCTGGAAATGCCACCGCCAAAGATTAATTTCTCTCACATGCGCAAGATTTACCATGGGTCGAGGATCGGCTCGCACAGTGGCTGGGGAAAAAATTATGAGAATTCCATAGGTGCTCCTTCACTTCTTTTATCACGAGATGTCCTTTAGAGAAGGGCTTTGAGAATATTTTCTTTTTTCATACTCGACCATCTTTAGTTTAATTAAATTATTGTAGATTTGATCTCTCGATCATCGAATCCAACACCTTATACAAATTTTATTCATCTGAATAATAATTATGATAATAATAATAATAACAATAATAAAGTAATTTATCTGAAATTAAATTAAGAACTGACTCGTCGAATTCAGACTCCCTATCAGTGGATACCTTGATGTTGGAAGAAATGTGTCTAGCAGAAGGTAATACCGTACAATCGCCGTCAGAAATTTCAATCCATATCGGGAAAGATCAGAGTATTCCTCATGACCGTCCGATCGATTCAAAGAGTCCTTCCCTGGACCAGGGACAGCAGGAAATAGAGCACGAGGATGTAGCAAGCGAGGTGGACGGAATCTTGGTTTCAGAACCGATCGATGCAGTCGAGGAGGAAGTGGAACAAGGAATAGACCAGGAACTAGAGCACATGGACCAGCCATCCGATCTTTCGAAAGATAAGCACACAGGCCAACGTTGCGAGGATCTTGAGGAGGAAATGGACGATCCCGTAGCGAAGAAAATGAGATTGATCTTGGATGAAGGGAAGTTTGTGGCGACACCAATGAAGATTATTCCATTGGAGAAAACGAAGAGTCGTTCGGTTGATCCATCCCCTCGTGCAAGAATCGCAAGGATTGAGACAGTTCGCTACAATGTGTCTCCAATGACCAAAATAGAGAAAAGTAACTCGGATCGAGCTGTATTATAGGCCAAAAGAATTGGTTGATCCACATCTTTTATGAATTTTTTAAACAACTAAAAATTCTGTAGCATTGGAATATATTACTAAAATTTTTTAACGTGATCCTCCTCAACCAAATCTTTTGGCTTCTAGCATTGTATATTTTCTGCTATGAATAGAAACTAGCGTGTTTTCAGCAAATAATGATTTGGTCGGGCTAAGGAAAAGTCAGGTAACAGATCAATTTGTTGAATCAATGATGACGAAGACGCCTTTGACAAAGAAGCCTGATCAAGACAAACCCAATCCCTCCAGTATGTTTACACCTCGTCACTACGATTTTTCTGATACCAGTGACATGAGTTTCTGTATGGATAACAATATGAACACTCTGAAAGGTATTACCTTTAGCTTCTCTACTTTGCAATCTTGGATTTGTCTTATACTTTTCTATTTCGTGTTTTATTGGCTGTATCGCGTTCAGCTGATCAAATATCGTTGTATGGAGGGTCTGTTCAAGATTTCTGCGAGTGTTCCAACATATCCAGGGCCATCGAGGACGCAATCCCAGAGAGCAGCGCAAACGATCCATCGACCAGCAAGACTTACAATTTGCCACGTACTTACAATACTTCTGATCGAAGGCTTCCATCGTTTCGCTTTCTCACTCTCATACTTATTTTCTTGTTGCAGAATTCGATTTCAGTAACATTCTGAAACGTAACTCCAGCGGAAAGAATCTCTTCTAAATCCGAGCCGTCTCGAAGAAAGTCGATGTTCATTTAAAAGTTCTGTATTTGTTGTAAAACCTCGTTTGGACGAAATAAAATCGCGTGAAGCGAAGCTGAATGGGGCAATTTTTCTGGAACGGTAATAAGGCCGATTCTCGTTCGTTTTTCGCCCGAGCTGAATAATATTCGAGCGAAATTACGCGTGGTCGTAATTTTCACCCTCGACAGTCGGTAGAAAGCGTCCGGTGGCTCGGTTCCGTTCTAAGAACCCGGGAAAAGGAAACATGAAAGATGCGGACGGGGGAGGAAAGAGGCACACGCCAGGCTGGAGAGGGAGAAAGAAAGAGCACTCGGCTCGACGACTGGAAAGTAGGTCCTTTAAAGCGCCCCTTTGTGTGCCACTCTTTAAAGACCATTGCCACCGACATTTAATCTTCTGTCTGGATGTTTGTGAATTATTTAAAGGACCAACATGCGACGTCGTGTAGTCAAACGTTAGATCGTTACGTTTTTTGATAAATGACAAGACCTTTTTATGGTTCTACTTTATATGGATATCAATTTTTTCGTCGCGACTTATAAAATTTGTTGTGGAAAAGTGAATGTTGGTTGTATTCATGTATATGTACATAAGTTTTTGAAAGGTTCTTTATACGAACGTTAAAGTAAATGGAGTTACTGTCTGGAGTTGCTTTCACTGCAGGAAAATTCTAAATTGCTATTAGGAACTGAGCTACTTGTGGTTCTTTTAGAGGAACCTTCTGCGAAGTAATGACGCGAGCAAAACCCATTCGAGTATTAGAGTTTTTTTTAAGAAAAGAAATTTAAATTCTAGCTGAAATTATCCAACTTGTAAGGACTCGGTATTGACTATTAACTGAAATTACGAATAATACTAAAGAGGAACAACGTGCAGAAGATTAAACGATACTTTTAAGAAAAAAGGTAGAAGTATAGCACTTTGCCCCTGGTCCTCTTCTTTCCTGGGGAATTTGTTATCGAGAAAGACGTGCGAGGAATAACGTGGCTGGTAACTTCTTAATAAAACCCGACCAGTACCGTTTCGTCAAGCCCCGTTCTTGCGTATAATTGCTTTAACCGGTATAATTGATATAAATTAACCGGGCTCGCGTAGAGAATTCATAGAAGTCGCGGGAAGAATACCAAAGTTTGTTATTAGCTATCGTAACTTTCGCCAATGGACAGCCGACTTCCGTTATGAATGCAGTTTATAAAAGTAGTCGTATCCATTGGTGATACATCGTCGGCTTATTTTCAAACCTCCGACGTCGACGGAAATAGATGAGAAAATTTAATAAAAAAAAAAGAGAAAAAAGAAGAAGAAAGAGGAGACAGGAAGGATGAGAGGAAACGGAAGGAGCGAGCTTAAGGAAATTCATAATTGTGCCAGCGAGCGTCTTTGTTTAATGAAAAATGGAAGCGAGCCGTCGG
The DNA here is from genome assembly GCF_041682495.2 of Bombus fervidus. Lineage (NCBI taxonomy): Eukaryota > Metazoa > Arthropoda > Insecta > Hymenoptera > Apidae > Bombus > Bombus fervidus. Next base: position 8,187,764 of record NC_091530.1, on the reverse strand, counting down.
GAGATCTCTTTAAAGAAGATGTCTTACCGTATTCCTGTAATCCTCGAGATACTGTATCTTCCCTTTAGACGGACGGATTATCATAGAAAAGAGAAGAACTACAGACTTGGCATTGGAATATAAATCGTCTGTTTTTTAATAAAGTCGAAGAAAGTATGATTACTTGCGACTGGACATTGTATAAAAAATTCAAGGTGGATCTCAAATTAAAGCAGGTATATTTTGGGAATTTGAAAAAATTCCATCATCGCGTTTCCTCTGAATAAAAATTGTATGCATATTTGTAACGTTTCTATTTTCATTGTGATAATAAATAATGAAACAATGAATCCCTTTCATGGCGATTATAACGTATCATTGAGTTAGCTCTAACTTATTACTTCAATTTTATCATTATATCGCATCATTTCACGATCCACTATATCGTTATCGACATCCAACACGTTTCCACATCAGCCGGAACACCATTTCCTTGACCAGTTTCGCTGACCACTCATTTTTTATCTGTTTCACAGAGAGCAAGCTGTTTTTCTTTCCGGATGGAAGACCTGGTTCCGTGGCTACGTGACTGGAATCCGCCCCCGCCATTGGCACGCCACTTTTCCTCAGTTGCTGGAACCAGTACTCCGGCTTGGATCATCTACGACCCGGTGCACCTTCATCGAATTCGGTGAGTGTACCATCGGCTTGACTGTTTTATCAACGGGACTCGTGCTCCTTTTTTTCTCTCTCTCCATTATCGGCGAGCATAAAAAGAGAACGGAACAACGTCTGAATCAGGTAGCCACAACGTTTTACGATCCCGTCTCTTGAATTACGATCGTGGTGGAAAAATGGGGATCGAAGACGAGCCACTGAGTCAGCTGGAACTTGCTTTACTTCGCATCGGGGAACGGTCCTCTGACGGTCTCAGTGGAGAATCAATTTTGAACTGTACATTATCGAACTGTATAACTTGTCCCATAGTTATAGCCCGATTCAGGAAGCGAGTAACTATCGCAAGGCATATACGATCGAAGTGAAACTTGCTAGGAATAGATTGGTTATGGGTATCGGAAAGCTGAGGCGATGATTGGATTCGATGTTTATGAGATCGTTACAAGGACGTTCAATGTGCCTTCGCCTGGTAAAGCGTGAAAGTTTGATTGTTAGCTTAGCTTTACAGATACACTGAGTATTTTTCCGAACACAATGGTTAAATGACATTTAAAACGCGAAATATTCGTTCGTTAATGCTTATTGCTATTCATTTTGAAGTATCGAGTCGAATAATAAGTTCGTCTTTCTATAGTTTATGATTTTACACGGAATATATCTATATAATTGACGATGTATCTTTTATTAAAAGTCAATGTGAATTTTGGATCATAATAGTAGAAATAATGGTATAGGAACACTAAATTTACACTTAGAATTTATATTAGAATAATTATATATTTATTTGATAAACGATTTCAAAGATATTCATCGATACATGTACGCGTCTCAGCACTTCCATTGCGACTGTTAACCGACTGAACAGTTTACATTCCTTTGTTTTTGAGATGCCGCGCGTACACACATACTTCCACAGACTGATATTCACATACAAGTATTACTACTACGCAGCTAACCTAATCTAGCGCATAAAATTATACATATCTCAATAGTCAAATACATGTATCTTTACATTCTTTAGACAATTTTTGTAACATTCTTCAAAAGTATATACATGAGTAAAAGGCGGACGAATTTATTACTCAACCTCATATATTCTTCGAAGATTAGAAAAGCTAATTTCTAAACAGTTAGTTAAGATCAGTTTATAGAAAATGGAAATACAACCACCATATTATAAAACAGAGTATATGTACAGTGGCTAGAAAAATATTTGCACGTCGTTTATTATATCATTCGCATGCTACAATAAATAAACGCAATGAAAATATATTAAACTCCCCGTGAAATGTAGAACCCGATAAAGAAACGCTTAGTCAGTCGCCAGTATAAGAAATAACGTCATATATCCACCGAAAGTCATTTAAAGTTCAAAATCAATAAGTCATTTCCTCTCGCTGTAATACTTTTTTCCACTCGTTTTTCGATCTCCATTTATCAGTAATCCGCAATATCCGCAGGCTTAAGTAACCGAGCCATAATTAACCAAAAATTACGACTCAAGCTTAGGATTGGTTAAACGCTACGTGGATTTATACCTTGGGTCGTGTTCCCTCTGCAAATTCCTTGTTGATAACGATGATTTACCGCGTCTGGACTCCCGCCGCGATCTTATTAGCCTCATTATAATGATCGCTCCGCGAGACAATGTGCCGACGATGTATGTACACGGGACGGAGACGGGGACGTTGATCAATTGGCGAGTTTATTGCGAAATAATTGCGTAGCCATGCTGCTCCGTGCGTTTTCGCGACTCTGATATATTATTCTCGTTCGTCGAGCAGCTTATCGGCGCAGCAGGGAGGAAAGCTCGCAAGCTTGAAACTCGCGCCGCGATTTATATTTCGCGTTACGTGCGGCTGGGTTAATTGTTATCAGGCTGGTTGAGCTTGTGCTCCGTGAAGGTAGCTAGATAGGCTGGTGTTCCGTGTGCTTTCCGCTGTGGGCCAAATTACGAGACGTATTCAAGGCAGGTTTTTATAATCCACCTTCCCTCTCCGCCCCACCGACTGAAATTCGTGACTACGAATTTCATGCAATTTTGCTAGCTTACGAGATAACGAGGTTGGAATAACATCGTAAAATTTGGTGAAAATCCTATTATTGTGAGATTAGAATTAGCGTTTATCTAAAATCACAGGTTGTATTTTTAAAAGATAAAGGCTGCGCAAGTAAAATTAGGTTGAGTGCAGAATTTCAACAAGATACGAATGACGGAAGAATGTAAGAGCTCTCCTTTAATAATAGTTGGCACTTTGTCAACTAATCGAAATCAATATACGGAAATACGAGCTAACACGGGCCAAGAGCAAACAAGAAGCCACTGCCAGCAACTTCGAACGAGGATCGACACCCCATAAGATCTGCAGACGCACAAATTGCCTTCCATCAACGCGTCTGTCTATCCCGTGTCTCTCCATTCCTCGAACACCATAGACTTGTCGTTAAAAACTACTTCTCCACGGTAAATTGCCAGCATTTAGCAACCACGACTCAAATGGCTTTATTCTTCGTAGTTAGTTGAACCTCGAAGACGTAAAAGAACGAAGGGTTTCCCCAAATCCGCTCGTAACGCGTTTCGCGCAGGTATTCCAGAATATCCGGTTTTCTTAGGCCGCCGCCGCAGCAATTGTAAATTCCACCTCTGTTTCGTTTAATCTCACCGCGAATATTAAGGTAACCTGGCTCGCATTTATAATCGCGTAGCGTTTTCCGTGGTGTTTGGTGTTAAACGGTCGCGTGGAGACAATAAGTGGAAACGCGGTTGCTTTATGTTGCTGGCGGTTTTGTGTTAAGGGAAGCTAGGGAGATCGATAGCGTTTAATACGTCGTGTGCTCGAATAAGGGGAACCGCCCAAGTGTGAGACGTGAAACGAATGCGGAAGTATTTAATTTCTCGTTTGGTTTCGTTGGCGGGTAGCTGACGTTAATCGAGGATTAATTATTTCTGGCTTTTAACCGGGCAAAGAGTATTCTAGACTAACTACGGTAGCGATATATACAGTCAGTCGCGAAAGTCACACGCTTATCGAATTCTCTGTACCTGACTTACCCGAGAAATTGAAAACGCATTTTGTCACGCAATTATTTATATCGCGTTGCGTATCGATACAATTATTCTTAATGCGTTTCTACAAAATTGAAACAAGCTGAAATATAATGGAAATATATACAACCCTGGAGACCTAGAAAGATAAGGTAGATGTAACATTTTTTTTCGCCTACAAGTATTTGCTAAAGGGAGTCTTAACTCTGTGTTTATTGATTTTTTCTTAAATAAAATTTAAAAACGACAGAGTAGTAGAACGTTATCTGGCTGTATATTCAGAGGAACTTTGTGTGCTTACGCCCGGTGGCAAATGTGATTGAATTGTAAAAAGATACAAATTCTTGTGCGAACTAATATGAAAGTAGAGTATCTTCGATTTAGCTTACGATTTTTCCATAATTTTGAAAAATAAGAACACGACAGATTTAAAAGATTAACTTCAGACATTTATAAAAATTCAAGCGATTAAGATATCAAAAAAATTGTGCGCCACATTGTAGATATAGATGTAATAAAGATTTCGAGTTAATGGGATGAAGAGTTTGAAAGATCGAAAAACATTGTTTCGAGAAAAGCGCGTTTAAGGTTTTAGGTTAATCTTTCTCTACAATAAAAGGACGCACACGTATTCGGTGTTATAACTGAGCCATTTTTTAGAATTTCAAAATACCATTTTAACACGGTATTCTATACGTATGGAGCTTTAAAAGAACAGAAGAAAGTTTCGATTTTTTAAAGTCGACGTGGTTGCACATTGAAAAAATGAAACATTTGACTCACGAAAATTTTCTAAGCAAAATTACGTTAGAAATTGCAAAACCTTTGATTTTATCTGTACCTTAAAATATCTTATATTTGATGGGACGTATACGGATTTTCGTAAGTGACTGTAGGTCGTAGAAAAATCTTGTCAGTCATCGACTAACGAGTTTGTAACGTAGCGTGAAATAAGCGAGAAATTAGTTTTCAAGTAATACGTGTTTAATTTTGAATAGCGTTTCCTGAATCGATTCCAAACAGCGATCCACAACGAAGAATCGAGAAAGTCCAATTTTGCCGTAAATTTTCGAATACCTTACGCGTCTGAAATATCGAATTCTCCTTAACGGGGAAATATTTCTTCCCACTTTATAATCTTGGTAAAATACCTCGGAGAAAATATTCGAGAACATTTCCAGTCCCTTACGTAAGATGCTCCGCTGCATGAAACTTTAAAGTAGGTTATCAGGTAATCTCGTTGCTTTCCATTCATATTCCATTGTTTCTTCGATATCTGGTGAAAAGGGCGACGAAAGTTTCCACGTAACTTGTTCCCTGATCGCTTTCCATCCCAGTTCTTTCCCGTACCACCGCCTGTTTCGAAACTTTCTTTTACAGAAGGATCGATGAAACGGTGGGAAAGTCGTGTCATTAATTTTTCCGTCTGTTTCCTCGGAGCGGCAGGGTCGAACAAACAGGCAAATATTTCTCCTAACGCGTCGCCTCTACCCCCTTTCCTCGTTGTTTCGGCGAACGAGACTTCCGCTTAGTTCTCTTTGAAGCGGCGAATAAAAGTTGCAGCTGCAATTTGCAGGGGCCGATATACCGTTCGTCGAACGCGATTCGCTTTGTTAAACGAATCGTTCCAGTTCGTTCGAGTTCACCGCAATAATCAACCAAGTTCTTTCCATTTCAAACGAGATATCTTTAATTATTTTGTCGGTTTCTCGTTAACCGTTTGGTTAACATCGAGTCTCTTTTCAATGATCGAAACGCGCGAGACACGGACTTTCCTTGAGGGATAAATCATGAGAATTAAAGGGTCGTACGGGAGTTTAGGTCGTTTTTGCTCTCGCGGATTTCCCGGGCAAACTACCCCCATTTTGTCACGGTCTGTCGATAGCAGCTCGTCTAAGTAAGGGAAACATCCCCTGTCTTTCGTGGACCGAACGATTTCATCATGGATCTCGTAAAACGGCGACGCTCGTTACTGCCCTCCATATTTTCGAAAATTTATTTCCCACGTTTTTACGTAGTCGTTCGTTTTAAATCGAACAATTCTTCGAATCCCCTTCTCCTTTCGACCATTATTTATTCTTTTATATATATATATATATATATATATATATCTCTCTCTCTTTTTTTTATCGTATTTCTATTTTTCTACCAATTCCAATCGTAATCGCGTCAAAACGATTACGAATTCTATCTTCCGATAGTTAAGTAATTGCAAGTTTCGTAATTTCTTTCGAAACCTTTTCCAAATTCTGAATGCCATCGAATGGTGTAAGAAGTGAGATTTTTAGCGTCGTATTTGTAAAACGAATCGTATAAAATATTTCGCGTCCGATCAAGTAGATTTCGTTTGTTCCACGAACGAACACATTGTGTTTCGACGATTCCATTAACATTGGCGTCGCACGATCACAGGCTCGTCCGGTTTACTCTGCCAAGGGTTAAATCGCGTGGAACCCGTGCCACGAGCTCGGAATTATTTACAGCAAATGGCGGAACGATGTCGCGCGGTCATCGCGCTGGCGGCTTGTCGCCTCGATTAATCTATGACATTTCCGATTTTGGTGCCATTATTGAAGGAGTTGGAAATTGAACGATATAGGATACCAGATGTTATATGGCGAATTATTGCCGTTTATAACTGAAATGGAAGACGAAAAGGTAATTATTCGACAAGACACTATTTATACAATCGTCACTAGAGAAAAGTGGTTTCAAAATTTTGGAATGGAATTATCAATTGCCAGCATTGACCTCTTTACGATCAGGAAAATCCAGCTATAGAAGGTCTATTTGAGCTTAAAAAGGAATAAAATCCGCGTGGGCGGATATTCAAAAGCTTTGAACTAGTAATTAGTGGGTAGCGTAACTAATAGATTAGTAGGAGTAATTAATGGTAACAAAACTAACATTGAGTTTATATTTTTTCGCATGGCAAACCACAAGTTTGAAAGAAAATTTAATTTCTCCCAGACTTGAAAGAAAGAAAATTTTTGTTTCTTGTATCTTTAGTTTTGTTTTATAGCATAATACGAAACTATACAAACGGTTCCGTCAATTCTCGTTTTAATATTACGAAAGATCTAAAAATAGGGTTGAATTTATGTTTATTCACGACACTGTATGTATATACAATATTTTTATCTTTACTCACGAATACGACATCGAACGTTATTTTTCTATCGCTCATTGCCCGAAAATTACTAAGATTTTTATCGTACGTAATCGTGGGAGTGGAAAAGGACGTATGAAATGGACATTACGTTTCGCAGTAAGTTTGGGAAATATACGTTTTCTTGCCGTGAAAGGGCAACGTTTGCGCGACGTGAAACTCGATTATAGTCGAATGTAACGAAACGAGTGGGCCGCGAGGGTCGGGATAAACAAATACAGAGGAAAAATAACGGAGGTTGGAGAAAAGGCGTCTAACGAAGCAGAAACTCTTTGGAGTGTGCTGCAATCACGATAGAGAAAGGGAGGACGGTCGCGTTTTGAGTTGCTGGCTTTTGAAACGAGGTTCGATCGCGGCCTCCGCAGGAACAATGAGAGGATCGGTTACTGCATTCAGCCGTCGTGACAATGAGTCGACCGAAATGTTCGTGGCATGGAAAGGGTCGAAAGAGGTGCGATTGTATCTGCCCCGGGGACCGTTTTCCTCCGTGAAAACCGACGAATCTCCGACTAATTATTGTTTCGATTCGGTGAAAAAGGCCGAAGGTCGCGAGTCTTTTCGTCATTCAGACTCCACGTGGCGAGAATCAATTGGAATCTCGGGAACCTGGACGATTGTCTGGTTCGTTTCAAACGAATTCGATTCGATCGTTAAAATTCTGAATGCGCGTATATGACGACAATGTTCTTGGTATCCATCCGTCGTTTTAGTAGTTCTCGTTTATACGAGTGGCGATATTTCATTCTCGCGAGCTAACTCGATTCTATTGGAAGACCGAAGAGCGCTTTAAAGTAGAAGCAACTGCAAGTGCAACGTTAATCTTGAACGTTAAACTGGTTCTGCTACTTAGTTCCCGACGAGGCTTTTTAAAGGGATTTAATGCCTCGGATTCTCGAGAATTTTTCATTCTTGCAAGTTAATTCGATTCACTGCAAGAGCCGGAAATTTCTTTATAACGATCTTAATCCTAACTCCGCTGTCATTTAACCTTGCTACGATCATTGAATTTTTACGCTCCAATCTTATTCCAGTAAACGCTTTTAACGTTTTAAGAGAACGTTAGAAAAAATTACGATGCAGAATCACCGTACAACGGTAACATTGTCTTTTGTATTCTTTCGTATTTTACTGAAACTTGATATATCTTTTCACGCAATAGAAAAGTACGATTGGCTCGGGACAACGTGACAAAAGAACACGGCGAAGTCACAGGCAAATCGTCCATGTCGTCCCCGTTCGTACGAAATAACTTTTCCTTAATTTTTTACCGTATTTTATTATGACGTAATTGTATCGTGCGACGAGACACGCAACAGTTATCCAAAGTTTCGTCGGTGAAACTTGAGGAGCCGCAGGCGTCGCGAGAGAAAGCTCGATCACGGTCTAACTCGATTTTCAGTCGGGTCTGATCGCTTCCGGCGGCGTTTAACTCGATCCACTGTGGGGGACACGCGACTTGGTGGAAGTCAGCGAACAAAAGTAGGGACACGGCTAGAGGTTAGCTTCGTGTATTCGATCGAAAGCTTGGTTACTCACGAGAACATTGTCGTGGTTCGTCGCTGCCGTCGCCGCAGTCGTCGACGACGTTGCACACCTTGTTGAGGGCGACGCAGCGCCCGTTGTTGCATTGAAACTCGCTTTGCCGACAGGAAAGCACCGTCGTCGCCATTAGAACGCAGACGAACACCGGCCAGTGCGTGTCTGAAACATGGGAAATTAGTATTTTAAAAATAATGCACGTCGATCAAGCGAATATTTTTTTTTTATTTGGAAGAATTTTACAATCGATTCTAGTTGAATCTAATGCTTAAATCTAAAGGGTAATGTCTTTTTAGCCTGCGGATCTGATCCGTCGTGTCAAGTAATTGGGTAACTAGTTGGTTTTGGTGATTGTTAATTCTTATGTTATATCTATTACTGAATTTGCATATTTCTTCTTGTTGAGGTGTTGAGGTTATTAGATGTATGTGAACAAAGGAACGCGTGGATAAATTGTAAGGTAGAAAATATATTTTAATAAAGAAATGTAAATACAAATCGGAATATAATTTGAGCTGGTCGAGATCCGTTACCCTATGACTGAAAACCCTGAAGCCATCGTCGCCTGTCTACAGTTTATGGTCTGTCTTCGACCCAGTCTTTTGTCTATACGCTGTCGATGGCTTCAGTGCTTGAGAAAACTAAAAAGACCCGAAGTAGAGTTTTCTCTGAAGTGGTGACCACTTCAACATTTCTTTAACTGTGGGTATCTTAAGGTCGCAATGTATTGTTTCGTTGGTAACATATTTTTTTTTTTTATTTATTTGAATTTTTACAATTTGTCCAGAAGGACATTTGGTAAAATATTATATCTTAGTGAATAAAAAAAATAAAAATAAAAATATAGCATGTGGGTGGCTACCCCCAGCGGGGTACGATCTTCGTGTTTGCTAGGTTATATCCTTTATGAGATCTGGTGGGTGTTTCCTTGTTAATCTTCTTTCAATGCTTGTTGTGTTGATCGTTTCCGCTACTAGCCGATTCGGGTGCGTTGTTATTCTTCCTCTGTACCTTCTTGCAAGTCTGCTGATCTCCTTGACCGTTGGTATTCCCAGGTCTTTCCGAATGTCCTCGTTTCTAACGTACCATGGGGCATTTACTATAGTTCTAAGAATTTTAGCTTGCATTGTCTCAATTTTGCTTATATGGCTCTTTGCTGCTGTTCCCCATAGTGGAATTCCGTACGTCCAGATTGGTTTTATGATTGTTTTGTATATTTTTAATTTGTTTTCTGTGCTTAATTTGGATTTTCGACTTGATAGCCAATGCATTTGTCTCCTTGCTGTCTGTATTTTGTCTATTATTGATTTGATATGCTGTTTCCATGTGAATTGTGTATCTATGTGGAGCCCTAGGTATTTGACTTGCCTTGTTTGTATTATTTGCGTGCCGTTCAGCAAGATGTTTGGTGGTATCTGTTTTCGCAGTGTGAATGTGATGTGGTTGCATTTATTAGGGTTAGCTTTGATTTGTTTAGCTTGTAGCCACTTTTCTATTTCTGTGGTACGTTTTTGTAATATTGTGACTGCTCTTACAGGGTTAGTGTGCCTGACTAGTACAGCTGTGTCGTCCGCGAATGTCAGTATTTTGTTATTGGTAGTTGTTTGTATGTTGGCCATGTATAGTGTGTATAGTATTGGTCCTAAGACGCTTCCTTGCGGAACCCCTGCCTTAATGTCTTTGACTTCGGAGTATGTGTCCTTGATTTTTATTACGAAGGTTCTGCTGCTTAGATATGATTTTATTAATTGGTATATTTGCTCCGGGAATTGTTTCTTAATTGTTTGTAGTAGGCTTTCGTGGTTTATTTTGTCAAATGTTTTCTCTATGTCCATAAAAAGGGCTGTACAGTATTATTTGTTTTCTAGTGCTAGTATTATTTTGTTGACGAGCCTGTGTATTTGCTCTATAGTGGAATGTTTGTTTCTGAATCCGAATTGGTGATCTGGTATTAATTTTTCCTTCTCTATTATTGGTTTTAGTCGGGCGTATATGATTTTTTCTAGTATTTTGGAGAGCACGGGAAGTAGTGATATTGGTACATATCAAGATGCATCTATTAAGGATCTTAGAGTTTTCGATTGGAATCGTTGAAGAATTTCTATGTTGAAATTACTTGCTGTTCCCCATAGTTGAATCCCATAGGTCCATACACCATTTAATGTGATCTTATATAGCGCTATTATTTTGCTTAAGTTGCAACGTCTGCCAACAAAGCAAATATTGCAATGAGAAATCAGAAGAGTCACAGAATTGCGAATTCCGTGGAGATCCTCGTTCTTCTTCAATTTTCTTACTTTTTAAACTCGAAACTTTGAAAGAAACTTTTATAGCGATCTCTTTGGCTTTATTTTACCGCTTTGGAATGCTGGTATTTTGTTGGATTAGAAAATCAACTCTCTCTTTCTCTCTTGCGAGAGAATTTTCCGTCGAATTACTCTTTTTAGAGAAAATTCTCCAATTTTTGCGTGCTCTCTGTGAAATTTTTATGGCTCCGTTATCGACCTGTTCGAGTAAAGTGATGAACGTTTGAAGGAACTTAGTTCCGAGAGAGAAGAAAAGTGAAAGTATGGAATATTTACGTTAGCATTTTAAATGAATTTAACGTTGCTTGCAGTGTTTCAAACGGTGAGAATCGAAACGGTTGTTTACATGACACAGGAAATACCGGCTGGGAAGCAAACAAACGCATTCGTCTTGGCAGTTGCGGTGGAAAACGCGTGAAATTTATCATTCGTACGTGACACGTGTTCGCCTCCCTCTGTCAAACATCTCTCGGTCGAATCTCGAATTGATTTAACCGGTTTGTAACGTTGGTACTTGAAGATGTCGAAGGAGGGAATAAGACGAACGATTTGTCCGTTTGATCGACAGCGAAATGGATACCGAATGATTTATTCTTCAGGGAATTCCACGTCTGCGCGATTCCATTGAGTCGACGGTCGTCCGAAAATAGACGGGCGTCTTAGGTTTCAAGAAAATATCTGGAAAAATTGGAGAATTCAAGGCGTGTCGGGTTTCACCTCGGATAGAAGTAAAGTAAAAGTTCTTTCGAAAGTTTTTCTTTTAAATGGTTAATATATCGGCTTGTCCGCGTTCTTATTACAAATCTTTATGAAGCAACGAAACGTTTCGACGATTATACTGTTCTTTATTGGATACGAGAGAGAATTTAGAAGAGAAAACAGGTTATATTTTTTTAACGAGATAACGTTGAATGGCTCACATATCCAAGAAATTTCGTATCGTAGTTGGAACGTTCATCTCGCGTAGTCTCGTTATTGTTTCTTCCGATCCGTACAAAATTCATTCGAAAGACGCACACGCGAAACAAGATACTCCAGAAACTCGTAGAGTTTATTTTAAAGGAATTCAATTCAGCGGATGAAACGATAGATGGCGCAAAGTGTATTTATCGCCAAATCTTTCTTAACTTTCGCTACGGCTATCCCAAGTATCCTGATACTAGATACGTACGAAGTAAGAGATTATAGAAGAAAGTTTTCGTGGATCAACGACTATAGTCGTCGTTTCCCGACGAAACGATCCTGGCTCGAATTCTGTCTAGCACACGGTTTTCCATTTTACTCGGAATTCAATCTTCACAGTGTCTTTTTCTTTTATTTGCCATAGGATTTTTGCTTTCTATTTTGCCAACGTGGGAAAGAGCAAGTAGCGGAAGGAGGTCAAGCTTTTGGAGAGTGTGTTTCGTGGAATTAGAGGAGCAAGCGGAAGTGGGGGAAAGGTGAGGAATCGATAAGGAACGGATATCGAAGCACGTCCTCTCGATTTCCGGCATTGGCTGAACGCGACGACGTCGTCGATCCGACCAGGTCCACATACCCTCGGACCTTATCCAGCAGACGCTCGTTTTCTCCCCGACTTCTGACTACCTGGTCACGTATCCGGTATCCACGCTTCTTCACGTACGGAGAACTCGTCGAATTAATTCCCAGTAGCTTGTTACCAAGTCCCCCATTCCCATCGAAAAAATCTGGGTTGCTCCATCTTTTTAGAAAGCTCGTAACGTCGTTCGACGTTCTTTCTTTCTGTTCGTTCGTTAACGAAGGTTCGTCAGTTGTATGAAACAAAATCCTCGAAATTGTAAATCGTTTATCAGAGCTTCGGACCGAGGTTTCTCTTTTTATTACAGTAGCTCGCGGAACTAGTCGAACGTTTATTGACCTATCACGTATGTACCGTGTACGTACATTTTATATGCTGTTCGAAACATTTTTCGATATTTCACTAGTGCTGTTACGAGATTCGGCTAACACGATTATATCGATGAAGTTGGAAGGTCGTCTGAAAATTTCTATAGAAATTAAACAGTCAATTACCGATAAATCTCGATATTCAGTAGCACCATTTTTAACACTTGTTACTCATTTAATAATTGTTCTGCTGTGTGGTGGTTTCTTGTTAAACGTATGTTTGCAGCAAATATTTTGTAACTTGCTCGATCGGTTTGAAATTCATCGATACAATTGTAGCGGCACTTAACAACAAGGGCTTTCCAACAGTTTCGTCGGTACAAAATATATCACGGAAGCGTAAGTACCGACAGGTCTAACGAGCCATCGATATCCCAACGATCCTTCCTCCGAATATTTGGAGGAAGGCGTACGCCTAACGAACGCGTGCGTAGTGAGGATATTGAGAGGTGATAAAAAAGAAACGAATCGCATTGAGAAAACAGTTGAGTTGTGACCGAGAAGCGAGACTGAGCAGTCGAAATCGAGAGTTGTACATAGAGTCAAAAGTGAGAATTGTTAATGAATACTTTTATACACTGTTGAAAAGAGGTCCAGTATTTCTTTGGCTCCCTACACGTCCTACAGAAACCATCTCACAATCAATCATCACAGACGTGTCTCGCTACGATGCTGATGAAATGTAAAAATGCACAACACATACTTTCGTTCCGATACTTGTGGGTCAGTGCATATTACCTTGTTGAGAACGATTGCCTTGAATTTTGTAAAAGACAAGCAAGAAAGATACTGTCTCGGTGGAATCCCGGATCGAAATTAAAATTAACAGACAGCGACAAGGAGAAAGTCTGGAGAAGTTTCGCCAAGAGTAATTTGCATGAAAGTTAACGCGAAGAATCCCATCCTCGGAATCCTTGGTAGTTTCTGCAAAAAAAGTAGAATACACCGGCGGAAGAGTCTGTCTCGCGGAGTTTTTCGAATATCTCCTGTGAATTTTCCACTCGCTCGAGCGGCGCAACGTTGGGAAAACACATAAAGAAGTTGGCGGAACGCTAGGTTCATCGATAAACTTCAAGGTGGTCGGTGCAAGAAACGCGAAAATCTGATAAAATTTATCGACCTCGATACTGGATCGTCCGATTTTCTCGTAAAGTTCATTTTTATAGTCGCATCGTTGGGCGTTAAACGTTGTCTCGTGCCACCGTAAAACGACACTTTATTAGTTCGTCGATGTCGATTTACAATCTTTTTGTTCGGTTATAAGAGTTTGGCGTCTATCGTCTCTTGCCTTTGATAGTACTCGATGAACTTTGACTGTTGGTAGACAGTTCGTTTTCATCGTCGTTTCCTTCTTTAGACTCTGTAACTGTGTTTGTTACACGGTAGAATTTTTATAGCGCAGTTACGGAATCAGAGCGAAGCTGTCGGTAATTTCGAAGGAGCATTTTCCATCCTTTCTATTTACAATCCTCCAGCTATCGATGACAATTCTGTAATTCGTTCTTAGTGCCTTATGATTTGCATTTACCAAATCACACGAAATCTTTAAAGATAATATTTACGTTCTATATATACGAAGACGAACGCGAGAAATGTAACCGTTCCGTTAACTGAAAATTGTTCTATTCGAATATGCTAATGTGTTTCGAGTAGTTGGAATAATCGATGTTCTACCGTATTTGGAAAGTACTCGTATTTCGTATTATCGTACGAATGAAATAATCATGAACGAGGATGCCGAATTACGCGTATAGTCGCGTACATCCGAGAACAGCTTTTATTAAATAGTCAGTGTTCGATTAGGCGCGCGGCTTTCGAAGTGTTCTCCCATCGATATTCGAATCGAGTGTAGAAGCGGTAAAGGCGGATTTCAGTTTTCAACGTTCTAGAAGCAACGGAACGTGCAATTTCTTTCCGAGTAGCTGGCAGCCGGCAGCCACTCGGAGGGAAACGCGAAGAGGAAAAAAAGGAGAAAGAGTGGGAGCATGGGCGAGGGACGAAAATCGAGAATTCAGAGGCCAATTATTCGGTCCGCTCGAACAGCACGCGGAAAATTAAACGGTTCGAGGGCACTGGAAATAAATACTTCGGCTCTTTCGCGCCACCTACTCTTTTCGAGGGTGCTGGGAAAATCACGAGTATCAAGGAGACTTTTGAAAAAGAAAAAAAAAAGAGAAGGAAAAGGACGAGAGAAAAACATTTTCACCTCCGATGCGCCCTTTACGATCGCGAAGATTAACTCGGTCGAGATACGGGGCTACGTTTTTTTTTTATTTTAGAAAAATTCGAAGCTTTTACAGAGTGGTTATTTTTAATATAAATATTAAAAATTATAAAAATAATGAGTAGTAGTTTTTTGTAACAAGGGATTGGCGAATCATCCCATCATGGATGCGTTCCATTAGCAGGCTCTGAGCTGAGCTGTTTCTCGCAATCCTCTTATGGGAGAAATATTTTTGTTTTTCTCATCGCACGAATTTTCGATGCGATTTTGTTGGTTTTCATGGCAACAAAATACGTTGATCTCTTTATTATCTGTAAAATCTTTCATTCGAATCTTATGTTTTTAATAATCAAACTCATCGACGACCGAAGTTCCATGATTCGATGAATAAGAGCGTTATCAGAAGCGTAAAGTGAACAACAAATCAGGAACGCGGAATAACAAAATACAAGGAGAAATATTCAACGGAGAACGGTGATTTTCAACTTTAAATTTTTGTAGATCGCATCTTTAAATTTAAAGAACCTAAATGAAGCAGCTTGGCAAGTTCTTTACGAGCAATTTTCCTAAAACAGCTCCTCGAGGAAAGCCCACGACAAACTTGATTATTAATTTATTCGCTGACTTGCCAGGAAATCATTAAGAGGCATCGTGCTCGCCTTTATCCTGTTTGCTGATCCTTTATTCATCAGCGAGCTAGCTGTTGTCTGGGTGCTCGAAAACCACGAGCGGAAGGGGATACGGACGAGAGATCGCGAAGAAGCGGAGAACGAACGAAATCAGAAGCAGCTGCGTGATTTTTCAAACTGAATCTATCGACCGATAATCCGCATTTTCCATTTATCTGTACGAGAGGCATCGAGACAATAGAACCGTGACATTTTTCGTAACAAACGGTAACAAAGTGTGATCGGCCCCGTAAACAATCGATCGGTCAGAGATTCAATTTTTATGCGTTTGTCGCTTTCAGTTGCAAATCCTTTCGGCGAAAGAGCTGTCGAAAATATTGTAACAGTAGGTTTCGAGAGTGTTTCCACTCATTCGTCACTTTTTTGCTTTTCAACTCGAAGAGAGAGTTACATTGGTGGTTTGCCTTTCGAAACATCCACGACAAGTCGGCTAATTTTTAACCGAACATTGGCGAAATGTTCAACCTGATGGAGATTCGAACGTATACAGCCGGCCAAGAAAGTCTTTTCTTTATCTCTCTTGTCAAAGAAACGCGCTTTGGCATGGAATTATTTTTAACGTGTTATATGAAAGGATTTATCCCGTAAATAAATAAATAAATAAATAAATGAACATATAAATAGATGAACGAAGCTTATTGTTTTTATGACTTCATGTATTAGGTTGTCCGAAAAGTTTCTTTCGTTTTATGAGGAAGTAATAGACGCACATTGTTTTTTATTTTATATTATTTCGTCGAATTACATACGATCCATTTTGTTTTGTCAAGATAAACATCGCGACATTTCACAGACTTGGTTTCACGTTTGTACAAAGGTGTATTGTTGTAAAAAACACGTTTGCGAAAGAAAGACTAATAGATACGACAGGCATATGTGATTTTTGTAGCACGTTTCCTTTTATTTCTTTTTACTGTTTTCTTCTTAGTAAAAGTGAAAGTGAGTAGATTATTATTTCGACGTTTTAACACTGTGTTTTTGAGACGTCAAACAGCTTCGTAGAGCTAACGCTTTTCCCATCGTGTTCTACATTTAAGAGGTGTTTGTAGACTTTTACGATCTACCGTACGCGCTTCTTCTTTACAAAGTTTACACGAGTCTGTTACGATACGAATAACTACGATCTTCTCAATTTTCCGAATAACACATAATATATAAATCGTTTCCCTCGCGCCACGTATTTAATAAAAATCTCTGTCCCCAATTGTTTTGGTAGACATGTTCTAATTCCCCGCACGTTCGTATCGAACCGTTTTGCATTTCGTTTTCAGCGAGGAAGAAGTTGGAAACTCGAGATGGATCGATCGAAAATGGACGAGATGGTGGAACACGCGTCATAAATAGAACACGAGCGTCGCGTGGCTCGTAGCCGACGGTGAAGTAAACCGATTAAGCGGAACCGTGATCCCGTCAGCTGTTCCGAGCGTCGATCTTCGTCGTTGAAAAATTCATCGACGGTCGCGCGAACCATCCCGGACACAACGAGCAGAAGCTCTGGGAACATAAAAGCGGTCGCTGAAATTTTAAGTTCCCCTTTCGTGAGATTCAATTACAGGCTGGCTTGCGAGGAATAAACGTCGCGTGCAGCCGGCCTAAAAGGCACGCATTTGCCACGAGAATCCCACGGGAATGTCTTTGCGAGCACGCCTCGCTTTACCGTTTGTCCCTCGCCTTACGGAAACCTTGTGTTCTCGTCGAGCGTGTTTCGTCTGAAACGTTTCGCTTAATTCTTCGTGCCTTGCTACGGCTAGTTAGAATCGATTACAACGTGACTCGTTTTCCGCTTTGCTCGCCACGCGAAACGTTTGCAAATTGAAGATTCGCGGTGATCGAGGAAAAATATTCGTGGAAATATGTGGACGTTTATTTATTCTTGGTCGAATACTAATTACTTGGAAAATTATAAATAGGACGCTACTCGGGACGATTTTATCCTTTGTCAGAGC
This sequence comes from Bombus fervidus, assembly GCF_041682495.2. Taxonomy (NCBI): domain Eukaryota; kingdom Metazoa; phylum Arthropoda; class Insecta; order Hymenoptera; family Apidae; genus Bombus; species Bombus fervidus. The sequence continues at coordinate 8,170,280 of NC_091530.1, read as the reverse complement.
TGTACCAGAATATCACGATACGATGAAATTCGTTCTTGAAAGCTAATATAGATACGACAAAAAAGATTGATATCTACAAGCGTGAAGCAGTTGCATTATGCAGCAGCTTCTTTGTTTGAGGAGTTCGCTGCGCTCGACTCGTCCGCTCGTCGAGTTATATAACGTAGGAAATAATCTTCCAAATTGATGGAGAGCTACAATGATTGATTGCAACAACGATATTTAAAACCGTATTTGATACTTCGACAAATCTGTTAAGAATAATTTTAACATACCATCGATCAGGTTGTAAGATAAACGATCGAAATTTTATATGACACACAGTTCGCAATTCCGTAAGAAGATTGTTGACAATTGTGGATCTTAATCCCCGAAATAAATGTATAGCGACACTCACATTACACGTAGAAATGATATTAAAATAGTTTCAGATTTATTTAATATGTGATTCACAAGATATTCGTAGATACACATTGCACGCGTCTCAGCTCTCTTTTTCTCTCACCATCTTTTTTACCTTCTTTTATCTTCTTTACATACGGGACAGTTGCATTCTTTTGTTTCACGAGACGCTACGTATGCACATAATCCTGTAGCGGCACATGAGCTAAAGGACAATTCGAATCATGTTGTTGTTTTGTCTCGGAGTATCGATATCGTTAGGATACACATAATGTAATAATAAATAAACTCCGGATAAAACAATGTCGCCGCTACGTGCAACTGTCAAACAAAGACCAGTATAAATAAACGAACGCCATCGCTAGGTGAGCAGTTTTTGATCAGTCAGTCTCCATCGATCTTATTAGCGATTTATACATTGTCTTTAGCGAATCCGTTAGTACGAGCGTCTTAGCGAACATAATCTATATTTATTTATTGTTTTAACATATAATTGTCGGTTTCAACTACGAGTTATCTCGTCATTTAAATAACAAACCAACCAACCGTCTTCTATACTCCCACAAACACTCATACTCATATATGTGTGCCACTACTACGCGGCTAATCCAGTGTAGCACACAAAATTACACATATCTCAATAAAGATAATTAGATAATTAACACAATAAAGATAATTCAATAAAGATAATTAAAAGATAATTGTTGCTTCTGATCACCAATAATGTTAATCGCGTTCTTAGTAATGTTGCTGAGAAAAATGTCCACGTATTTGTCATGACCGGCACACTTCAAAACCGATGGGCTGATGACGGACACCCACCAGACGGCAAGGGAGTGCACGCGGTAGGAGGAGGTCCAGGGCCCAGACCCAACAGCCGGGGGCCCTCCCTACTTCATAAGATAACCACTTGTGTAGGGATGCGACCGAGTTGCAAGAGCTCAGTCTTGGAAAGTCACGGCTGGAGTTCGGAACTAAACTGTCATTAGTATAATCAAGGTGTTAGCAAATAAATTCTCTCGTTTTTTATTTTCATCTTCGATTTCTTTTTTTTATTTTACGTGATATATTGATGAGCGACAGTGAACGATTAGAAAAGGTACGAGAAATACACAAGAGGTATAAAATCTGGTAGATAGCACGCTGTTACTCTAAATATTTTGTTGGTTGGTGTTTCCGCGTAGCAACATCTTCACGGTTCCTCGGCTTTGTTAAACAATATTCTAAAAAGGAAACGACGCAACATGTTAATTGAGCGAGTTACGCTAACTATCGCGTTGTAGAGCTTACATGCAAGTTTCGTTCGAACTAAGCGTCTTACTCTAGTTGGTAGAAGTTTGTAACAAATAGTCCGTTGTAACTTCGTCACATGCATCACGCAACTTCCTACAAATGCTTCTCGAAGACTCTACCTTTCGAACAAACCGATGTTCTTATCAATTTTCTCGTAATCCTCGTAAATGATACAGTTACATGCTCTTTTCTGTACAATTCATGGTTCGTTAAAATAAACGACTAGATTCATTCAGTGTAAAATAAAAATGTATTTATTAAATAAACAAGGAGCGTTTGCTATTCGGTTTTTAACTCAGTCTACTATGTTCTTTCGGTCATTTTCGACTTCATTATATTTTTCCAACGTTGAAGTATATTTTCGTTAGAACAAAATACAAAGCAATTGCTCGTTTCGATGTCACGTTAAATATCTCCTCTTGTTCGCTAAAGTGGATTGCAAGTATTGAAATATAAAAATTGGAGGATCGTAGTTGGTTAAACGCCGAAAAGTTACACCGAAAATGCTTCACTGATCTCACTCGAACTCTATTTATACGTCGATCGTTGGAGAAACCATTATCGAGTGTCCATAAAGCATCGATCAGACCCAACAAAATTAACTGTAATATTAAACGGCACTTCAGCTCGCCAAAAAGCAACAGAGCAGCTTTTCGAAACAGATTGTCCAATTTAAATCGACATGTCCTCGACGCCCGTACGGAAAATGTTGGCGGAAAATGGTCGCTTGTTAAACGCAAACAGCTTTCCCTCCCCATCCATTGGTGGTGAAATTTCGCGACGTAATTGCTACGAGTATGAAACTGGCTGCGACAATGGCACGGTAACTCGAACGTCCTTCGAATCTGAATTCCTGTCGTCATAATGGCACGGAGTCTGGGAACTGGGTCTGCCCTGCAAGATTCCTCGTGGTACTTTCCTCCACGAGACGATAGAACGTGACTCGCTCGCTCTGTCCCGTTTTAGGAACGTTTTAGGGTGAAGAGGGTAACTCCCGATCGAGTTGGAGATCGACGTTACGTTGGAAGTTAGTCGGCGAGTAGGTTAGCAATCTCGAGCCGATGACAGAAATTGGATTTATCGCGACGAAGATTCTGCCCGCTTTTCTCGCCTTATTCGACAACCACCGTAAATCGTATCGATGGATTAGAAACGGCCGTGTCTCTATCAATTTTCTAATTCGACGAAGAAAAATGGAAGACTCGCGCCAGCGACACGTCGTTCGGTAGTGGAAGGACTTTGAAAATGATCATTTCTATTTATTTGGAATATACACTGGCTAAGTATTTGCGTACACCTTTGTCTTTTCTTCTTCTCTTTTTTTTTTAGAGCTTTTACATTTAGATTTTAAATTTCATTTTTCGTAGTATCAAATTTGTATCCTCGTATAAAAGTACTACCGGATACGAACTTGTCCCTAATCAAATAATATGTATAAACAAAATAATAAATAGAGGAATTTTATAGCTGCTGTGAATTGAAAAGCACCTTTGCACGAAATTTTAGATTTTTATCCGCTCGTATATTTGCCAATTCGCCTGGCGCATTTTGTCCTCGACTGATTTTACGACCTCGCTATATCATAGCCTATACTATACCAGCGTCCATAATTTTTAATCTTTCGCGTGCACGAAATTCAATTTTCCAAAGACTTGTTCCAGCGATTTCTCGCGATTAAATACAGCTTGCAGAGAGAGGAAAGATGGCGAGTTGCACGCGATTCGTTCCATTTCTTCCTACGTCTCTTTCTTTTGTTTCAAAGAACGAACAAGCGGTAGAAAGCAAGGACAAACAAAAGAATCAGGGAGGGGAAAGTTAGGCGAAAGTCGTTGGGTGCGCGCGATATATTCGAGATCGGGACGGTTTCACGACCACGATGAGGTGAATAAAGCGAGGGGGAGGCTTTTCTCTGCGTGTACGTTTTTCACATCGACTTTTTTCCACGAGGTTCCAGCCTCTGGCCGGCTTTTGTCAACGTTTCGACGATAAAGAACGGCGAGCGCGGGCTTTGGAAGAGATACACCGACGGCATCGTGGCCCTTTTTGTCCCGTGGCCCGTGACGAAAAGCGTCCTGACGCTTTTATCGCGAGCATCGTCTTGCAGAGCGGCCGGAAACGTCCGAAAAAGGGACAAGATCTGGCATAAATTTGCGCCGTGCCTGCCAGCCGACTGACATTCCGCCAAATTACTCGGCAAGAGGGATCCCTTTCTCTCTACAGAGAGAAACGAGGCAAAAGATTGGTGGAATCGCGACCGGAATCGCACAGATTTCTTTTCGTTCTTGTCCATAAAATTCGTGTTATCGACGGTACGATAGGTGGAACAATAAAAAAGTCCCTTGGGACGCGTGATTTACGAGCACCGTTGTAACTCGATGGGGAAATTTTCGATCCACCGTTGGTTTCACGACGCTGCTGGCCATTTCATAGGAAACTGAATTTTTATTCGAATTTTTATTCCGACTGCCGTAGCTGCGTTCTTATTGGCCGGGATAGGAGGCACGTTGATTTCCGGTGAAAAGGGGCTTGATTATTCGTTGATACGCGTCGGATGAAATTTCGACGCGGCTCTTCCCTGCCAGTTTCGAGAACCTGAGCGAAGGATCGATACGTCGAGAAAAGGATTTCCCTTTGATGGAAATTTCATTTTACTCTGGCTTTTACCTTTTCTCTTTTGTGAAAACGTAGCTTTCGTTGGGCAAATCTGACGGCTGGCAGGTTAATTTACGGCGTTGGGAAAAAGGAAGATTTTTATGGATTATGGTGAAATGATTCTAATACTTGTAGGGAAAATATCGTAGAAGAGTGCCGTAATACAGGGATCGTCGAAGTACAATGGGCGTTTGAAAGGCGTCTAGAAGTTCGTTTATGGGCGTATAAAGAGCGAAATCAAGGCTTCCCGCCAGCGTAGACTGGCGGTCTGAACTTTAAATGGAATCACCGGGGACCGGAAATAAGAGCGACCTATTTCTTTCCGCGGATATTGATCAAGCCGCGGCGGAGTGTCTGAGAATCGGCGACGCCGTGCTAAGTACTCTCACGTCCGCGGAAATATCTCGATTTTTCGTCTCCGTTCGAGACTCCGCGAAATATTCAAACGAACGATGAAAGCTCAGCCGCGCTAATACAAATTTTCATCCGGGAGGCGAGAATTTTCTATCGACAATAAGTGAAAAGGAGATCCTTAAATTCCTACGAAGAATGGCTGTTGAATATTCGAGTAACTCGATTTTTCGCGCCCAAAAATTGTTAATAAACCGAAATTAAATTGTTCATGAACCGAAAGAACAAGAAAGAAAGAACGTTAAACTAGAACAGGAGCGAAGCATTTATCTCGAGCGTGCGAGACTTCGAATTTCTATTCCGTTGGTCGAGTTTGAGATAACCGGTTGGCAAATTTCTACCAAATGCGGGAATAAACGAGAAAATACGCGCGACGTTTACGTTTAAACAAAAGCATCAGCCCTCTATCTGCAGCGCCCAAAGCTTCGCGTTCCCAAGTGAGTTCCGCGAGATCGCGATTGTAAGTTTGCAAATTTCTGCTATCAACCGGCTACGATTCTAAACGACAAAGGCGGAGGGATATTACGTCGGCGAAAATCGTCCGTAAAGGGAGGGGAGCTGGCTCGCGATGAAAATATCGCGTAATAACGAGGGAAACTCTGGCTCGTCGCTTCCGAGATCGCCGGCACAGGTGACAACGTTTATTACCGTTTTGCCTGCTGACTTATTATCAAGCGCCGGTAATAACGAGCCGCTGGATTTATCGCGGCCGGCTGTTAACCCGATATGAATCGATATATGCAGCCGCGTATCCCGTTACGTGGAAACGTGCCAATTTTCATATACGAAAATAACGCTTCGCCTTTCCCGGATCGTGGTTCCAGCTGACCACGATACGTAGTGCCAGCCATGCCGCCAAAGAATTACTATGGAGAATTGTTCGCCGGGATCAATGGTAAAAGGATCTGAAATTCTCGATGAAAGAATTCTTTTGGGGAATGTTTTTTCCCCGTTGTAGAGCGTCGACGCAGAGCTTGGAGTAATCAAAGAGTCGTGGAATTGGACTCGGTCGATTTGTTCAAGCGTAAATTTTTACTCATAGAAAGGCCGCTGCGATGTCACGTTTCTACATTTATGGGAATATGAAACAAGCAGAGAAAATTTAATAAATGTACGCAGGCTTGTCGTACGTACGGCAATGGACGAAAGAAGATTTAAGGCGTGAGCGATGCGGAAACGGCAAAATGTTTGAAAAAAGAGAGTTATAATTGAAAGTCAAATCGTAGATAGATGTAATACAGATGACTTTTTATCAACATGGCGAAAAATGTTTGTGTCCACGTAGTTATTACGCGCAAGCGCTAATTTTAAACTTTCTTTCGTTCGTCACTGTACATTGTAGGCATAGAAACTTTCCGTAGCGAGCGTTCAAATATTTTCGCAGATGAAAGGTGTCGGTGATCGAGAATATTCCCGAATGTTCTCGCAAGTGCCATTTTTCTACGGTGCCGATTTTATCCGAACAGAAATATCGTTTATACGAACTTCGAATAGGATCAGCTTTGCTCGGTAAGCTGCAACCATATGTTAGTAGCATGTATTTCAGATGTAAATACATCTGAATACAATTTAACGTGACCATCTTCCTTTGCAAAACGACGCACGTAAAACGTTTCCCGATAGGAAATTGCGCGATATTGCTCGCAACAAAGCTGCAGCTTATCTAACTGGTATTCTTTCACCGATTCCCTGTCCTTCACGATCGGAAAGGCCATTAGTCGGAAAATCACGCGATTAACTTGGACGACGTAGAAACATTCTATCGCGATAGATTCGTCAGAACGCCAGCGTTTCGCGAACAATGCCGTAATTAAGATCTTTCTCGTCTGTTCTGTGCGCACGGAAAATTGCACGCGGATTTCATAATGGTAGTCGGGTGGTCGGGGAACCGTTAAGGGCTGTCGAATCACATTATTGCATTAATCGCTACCTAATTAACCACCAGAACTTGGCGAATCTTCCTCGAGAATTTTCTCAGCCCATTTCCTTTCTCGCCATCTGTTCTATGTAACCCGCGACGAATAAATGTTTAGAGAATTTCTTTCGTACAAACGGAATTATGGTCGAGGGAAAGTGGCTTCCCCGATGAGAATTTCAGAGAATTTAGTATAATTTCAATTTGAGAGAGCGAACGAGTCGAATACGCGTTTAACACTTTGCGGACTGGAGACGCGAATTTTACATATTTCACGCGTCATTCTATAAAAATGTTAACCATCGTTAAATAAAACAGCAAAAAAGCAGTGGACGCTATATACGAAATGTTACGAGAGTGTTTTTACATTGATTTACATTTTACACACGCTTGAATAATACGAAACCGTCATCAGTATGTTAGATATAATATCGATTGCTCGAAAAGCTCGTTCCGATTTTTAAGGAATTTAATAAAATAATACATTTTGTTTGGTACCTCTCCATCGGGACAATTGTTTTCATGCATATCATGCTAAAAAACGTTAGCAGAAGTATCTTTAAATACGTCGATTGATTTTTAATAAAATATTATTTTCGTCAAATGCTGCTCGGAAATTTCCTTCCGATGTTTAATTCTTTGGTCGACGTAAAAAGCCATATTGAAAAGTTTTTCGCCGATAAACCTGAGACGTTCTGGAAGGATGGAATATTCAAGGCGTTTGAAAGATGGAGAAAATAATTCAATAAATATATATCGAATCGGAACGAACATTCCCCATGGTGTTCCTTAGAGTATTGGAATAGTCTTATAAACATAGATTATCATAAATCAACTAGTTTGATTCTTAGGTGCGGCTTAGAAAGTGGCTTAGGTTAAGAATCTAAAAATAAAAAAAAAAAAAAAAAAAAAAACGAGTTTATCGCCCGTTTCGCGTGGCAATAATCTGAAACAATTCTCGCAGAATAGCAAGAGCTTGTTGCGTTAAACAGAATTCAGTTCGTGCTTTAAACGCAAAGTATTGAAAAATATCACGTATACATGTACATTCAGTAATTTCAATTTGCATGCTACGCATTGCGCCGAATATCATCGATAGAATTATAGCTCGTAAAATACTTTAAAATGAAATAAATAAATAATCGAAAGTGTCGTGGGTTATCAGCGATTACACGATACCAAGCAAGGATCAGAATCTTCACGGATTCTCGGAAGTTTTGACAATTATGTTTTCGTCGACGCTAATCGCTTCTATCGTTAACTAGAAGGAAAACGGCGCAAGAGCTCTCGAGGCATCTTCCCATCGCTCTTGTTTATCGGCATACTCATCCTCGTTTCAAGAACATTTTCAGGAACTTTACCCCTTGCAGATCTTCTCAAATATACCCCACGAATTCTCTTAATTCCACCTATAGTCAGGCGATGAAACGCGAACGGAACAGCGAGGAGGGCACCTGTGGCGATAAAAGGATAGCGTTCGGTGAACATTACGCCTGACTCTAGCACAAAGAAAGGATGTTTCGTGGAAAGAGTCGTAGCAACGAATAGCTGCAAGTAATAGAGAGAACGTAAAAATAAAAGAGGCAAAGGTGTGGCCCGTGGGCGATTTCGATATAAGGAAGCCCATTGTGCAGTCGTAGAGACGATGCGAAGCGCAGGAGAGAGCATCTTCGCCACTCCAGCCTCCGGCTTCCCGTTAACGTCCTTTCGAAACTTCCCACTTTGCCCTCTTTCGAGCAACGGCGTCGTTCGAACAATGCGAAAATTTTCTTGCCTGACGAGGTTCGCATACGACGTACGGATTTTATTTTATCCCGTGAAAGATAAAACCGTCTCGAGCCTCGAGAGTCTCGATGCTTTCACGGCCTGGGTTATCACGCGTAATGCCGATATACTTTGCATCGTTGCACTTAACGCTGTTGCGTCTAACACCGTTAGAGGCCTCTGGGCGTAAGCCGCGTTCGACAGCAAGGGATTTTCGATGTTTCCCTAACGTAGCTTTATCAGCGTTCGACGAATACACGACGTACTCACTGCACTTGTTACGGTGTTAGACGTAGCAATGTTAACACGTTGAGAACAGGAGACGCTAATTCGCGTCTTACGTACTTCCTACGGTATCCTATAAAGCATGTTAGCTACCGTTCGATAAAACAGTAAAAAAGAAAGCAACTGGTGCTATAAACATAATGTTACGAACGCGTTTTTATTACATTATACGCTTGAGTAATACGAAGCTGTTGTCAATGTGTTGGATGTAACGTCGATCGGTTGAAAGTTCGTTCCGAAGTTTAAGAAATTTCGTCGACGTAAAAAATCATATCGAAAAGTTTGCTAGACGCTCAAGGTTCTGGGACAAGCGCCATGTCTCTCACGATCCTCTTACCAGAAGATAGTCCAGGAATATGCGACAGCATATTTCAGAGCAAATTGTTGCCACTGAGAAACAAAAGTATCCAAGGAGAAAATTCCGCGCGTGTACCGCAAGAAACGTTGCTAGAATTCTAATGATCTGTAGAGGACTTGTGTAGAGGATGTTTGATTTATTAGACGAGATTGCCGTTGTCGAATATATTTAAAATAATTTATGGCGTCACATGAGTCATAGGACGAGGCGAAGCGAGAGCGACTCATGTTGTTGTTGTGCCTCGGATCACGGATACCGCCTCGACATACGAAATTAGCGCGAGATTATCTCCAGGCAAAAACAATGTCGCCGTTGAGGGCAACCGTCGTTCCAAGTCGAATTTGAATCTTTCGACTCCCCTCGACCGGTATAAATAAGCGGACACGATCGCGAGCGAATCAGTTACCAATAATCGATTGTTGAGCGATTATCGAGTATATACCGAGTTATTATCAAGTTCTCCGTGAGTGGGCTATTCTAGATGTTAAACACTTTGTACAAACGTCTATCGACTGTATCGAACTTATTTAATTATTTATTCTAAATATATTTGACGGTTGCAGCAGCAATCATTTTCATCATTTCGTAATACCGATCCATCCATCATCCGCCACAAATTTAATAAATTAATATACAGACAATATTCGCTGAGACGCTCGTACAGTGTATACGTCACAAAATAAGATCGCTGATGAATACTCGATAAATGCTTGATAGATACACGTAAATACTCGTAGATACTGATTAATAATTAATAGACAACTGGTTCGCGCGACTAATTGATAGCTGGTCGATAACAGCTTCCTTACGATTGTGTCCGTTTATTTATGCTGGTCGGGGGAGAGTCGGAAAATTGAAATTCATCTTTGTTCGACGGTTCCACGTAGCGGAGTTTATTTATTATTATATTACGTGTTTCCTAACGATATTGATACTCCAAGGCAAAACAACAATATGATTTGAATTGTCCTCTAGCTCATGTGCCGTTACAGATCTTTAAAAATGCTCATTGATTTTTAAGAAAATACTATGCCTGTCAAATGCAATACACTCTTTTGAATCTTTTTAATCGGTCTAAAAATACGCGGTAATTCAAGCTATATGCTCGTCAGAGTCTGTCCTCAATGCGTTAATTATAACAAAGTGTAATCAAAGCACAACGTTCACGGTGAATGTTACGTGAGTTGTCGCTTCGGCTGCCAGCGATCAAACAGTGTACAGGTCGCGCAAAAGCGATTGTGACGTGAAATAGATGATTGCGTTGAGAAGAACGTTGAGAAGAGATAGAGTCAGTCAAAATGTTTAAAAAATAGAAATTTGAAGGAGAACGGCAGGTAGTTGAAAAGTTTCGAGTGTAATAGAACTGTGGTTTGAAAAGAATAAGATGTCTGGGGAGGGGGAGTTGCAAGGGGTGTTTGATTGGTAGATAGATTGATTTCTGGTGATTCGTGAGGTGGCGAGAGAAGGAAGAATAGGTAGCGCGAATTGGAAAAGGTTGTTGACGATGAAAGAAGTAGGAACATAGGAATGGTAGGTGAGCAGGCGAATTGCTGAAGTTTCGCTCAGCTTCGAATCCCACAGCTTTTACTAGCTCCAGTGTTTCATCTGATTCTCATCCTTCTAGAATATCACTTATTATTGTTTGCCAATTAGTTAACAATTAACAAGTACGAATAATAACGAGAATACGTACAAGGATACATCGGTAAGAAGATAATACGAAATAAACGTAAACCGTGTACTACCGAGGATCTACGATTCGAGTTAATACGTGCGAAGCAAATTGCGCTGGAGTTTTGAACGATAGTCATGAGTCGGCGAAGAAGTCGAGTTGGCGAATGAAGGAGTTACCCTGTTTACAGAGTTTACAGATACGGCCAAGTTATTTGCAGCAAAGTTCGTTAAATGCCGAGATGAGTGGAATGGCGGATGGGGCCCGCAAGTTCTAGGCGGAATATCAAGTTCTACGAGACTGAGGATATCAGGGCGATTCGCGTATTTGTTGACGATTTCCTAGATAAACGTTAGATTCGCCATAGTATTGGCAATATCCGATCGGTAGGTTTCTCGTATAAAAGAGCCGCGAAATGAAAATCGGGGAATGGAATCGAACCTTTACGAAATTTAGTCACATGGATTTAGGTTTAATACCGATAGACGAATGAGTTTCACGGAACAAGATGGTAAAAAGAAGAGAAGAATGGAAAAGTAGAACTTTGAAAAACTGACCGAGGTTACTTGAGGACTTCCTCGTAGCGCGGATCGGCGAGAAAAGGAATAGCGCGATAAAAATAAGTGAATGAAGTGAAGGGGCGTAGAAAAAGCTAGATACGTGTAAAATTCAAGGTGATGGGGTTTTTAACGAACAATACTGGAAATTGATTGAGATCTTGGGCAAAAAAGAAAGGGATGAATTCTCGAGGCGGAAGAGGTTAGTCGGTAAGTCTTGTACGCCACGCGAAGGAGAAGGAATTTTCTTTGCTGCGATAAAGACAGATCGACGAGGTGGAAAGGACGCGAAAGAACGAAGGAAGAAGACGATAGAATCGCTCCATCCCATCGTATCTAAAGCAGATACTTCTGACGGACATATTCGAGGGGAAGATTCCTTCTGAACGACACAAGGAAGATTGATTCAAGCAAGAAACACGACATCATCCCTGAAATATTCTTCCAGAATATAAAAACACCCACCTCTAAGAGAGTGACAAATTAAAAAAACGCTATCATGGAAGAAAAAACGAATGTCAGGACCAAAGTTTGGCGATAAAAAGCGAAGAGCTAATTTCCAAAGATTCCTATTCAATCTCTAGCTAAGAATCTTTGCGCGATACGATTCACCTGGTTAGGATACGCGCTGAGAAGTATATCGTACAGTCGAACCTCGATAACTCGAATACCTCTATAAGACTACAATTTTGTTTATACCCTGCAGAAATAAAAAAAAAGAAAAAAAAATTTCGGTAAGTGAAAACCTCTGTAGCTGGAAAATTTCATTTCTTCCCTCCGTGTTCGAATTACCGTGGTTCGACCGTAGAACGAAACAACGATATTAAAAAGCCTTCTTACTATGCTGTACGCTTGTATCGGAAGCCGGTTGCGGTGTGGCACGAGCTTCTCGAGGTCGAGGCCGGAAAACGGATTTGCCTAATCCGATTTACGATAGCACGGTTTCTGGCGAGACCGCGGCGTATTCGTTTGCGACAAAAGGAGACCCGTGATTTTACGCGGGTCGTTTGAACGCCGCTAGCCTGCGTATTAAAGCGGATAAACTGGCTCGTTGCGGCAATATGTCCAGAATCTGAGAATCTTCTGTGGTGTGTCATTTTTTGAACAACCTGCGCTTACCGGGCAATCTTCTTCTTTCACGTGGAAAAAGAGAACATTCGTACAACGCGGAGCGAAAAACACTGCGCGTTGAGTCGATGGTTTGGAAAAATCGCTATCATTACTTATCTGTCGATGGATTTATTATCTAATGGATCTAGATTACCCTCGATCGTAAGGGCGTAAGGCCGGATTAAAGATTTGCGTGGCTTGAAACCATCGATCCAGCAGAAGTTCCTTTCGTAGAAAAATGCCGGCGACAGGTTAAAAACGAAACACGTAAATACGAAATAAAATTCACTTCGTAAATTATATTAAACGATTAGTTATTCGTTCGTAAATTTCTATTTATACTTGGAATATTTTTGATTTGGAGATGAATAGCGAGATCCGAGGCTATAGTTAACCCTTGCTATAACACGCGGCCTGTAAAAGAGTCACGGAAATTGAGAATTGGAATGCAATTTGCAGCAATTTTTCAATCGTCTCGTTAAAGGCCACTTTTTGCAATTACGATTCGATTCTTATCGAGCAAACGAGCTTGATTTTGCGACCGTGGCGTTTCCACGGCTGATCCGAATTCACCTCGTTCGATGCAAATAAGGGGTGGTCGCGGTGGTTGCCGGAAGCGCAATAAAATAATTCACAGGGACAGGCGCGGCGCGTAATATCGGGAAACACGTTGCGATTAGCTTAACTGCGTGTATTCGGCCCGTGAATTCGAAGACTCGTTATCGATCGCGGTCCGATACCAAGGTAACAAGAGGCGCGTCGATCGTTTCCATCATCGACACGGCCGGGCAAATGCAGATCGATGCGGCCGTATCGCGCTTTCCCACGGTAATCGACGTCGATCCATTTGCCGTTCGATCTGTCGATAGCGTAGCCCTCTAATTCGATGATCGTGGCCTTCGTTATCCGTTCGCCGATACTCCGGCTGTAATTTACAAGTATTTTCGTCGCGGTGTCCAACGTCGAGGATCGTTTTCTTCCGATTGTTAAAGCGAACCAAACGCGGAGCAAATGTATCGTTGCTTTGTTTCACGCGCAGATAACACTTTGGCGATATTTATGGATATTTTCAAGGCAGAATAACGAACAGTAAAATGGAGAAACAAGGAATGATATTAGGAGAGAAAAGAAATGTTCAATGTCTTTCTCGTATCTGGTCAAGTGTTTCGTTTCAACTTTATGCATTTTTAACGCTCGATTAATCGATCAATTACCTTAAAGGAAAGTATATAATGTATGAAGGAACAAGAAGCAACGAATATAGGAAGAAGCGAGGAGAGAAGAGTCTGGGCTTCCAATTTGAATGACATTGTCTGCCTTCCACTACCATAAATGTTAATTAACCCTGTTTCAAATTCTTCGAATGCTGTTTCAAAAGAGCGTTACCGTAGCGACTGATCGAATTATCAGGCAGACACCTGTTTCTCACAGATAAACCCTACGAGCTCAATGAAAATGGGCGAACAATTTATCCGAGCTTGGATTAATCCACGAAACGTTTCAGTTGCACAAAGAATCGAAGTGGATACAATACCGAAAGGAGCTTATTCTCCCTTCCTAGCGATCCACTTGATTCCCGTCACGTTCGATCGACGACGGCAACGAACTTTCGGCATCATCGGCCTTCCCGCGCTTTTCCACGAATTTCTTCTTTCTCGGATCGATCGTCCTCTATTTTATTTTGCGGCCGGCTCGTCATAATTTGCCGAGAAAGCGATCGAATGCATCGAGGCTCTCGTTATTTTCTTTGCCACGTTGCTTCATTATCCGTCTGAATGGCGTCGCTTTGAACGAGACACGGGCCGCCTGTCGGGTCTCCCGGACGACCTTCCCTGCCAAAATCCTATCGGAACGATCGCGTTACCTCGTTTCGTTGCCTCGTTACCCCGAGTCGATTCAACTTCATCGACTTATTTCGGGGGTGAGATCCGTCACTCTACGAAGAATATTTCTTGAATAATTTCGATTGTTCTCCAGGTAGACGTTCGAGTCTTGGGTATCGTCAAAATTCTTTGGAATTTTAAGTTTCTCCGGCACACAGCCCGATGGGCAATATAAATAAAAGGAGAAACAAGTGGAAGTGAATTAAATATAATAGAAACCGAGTACGATACCCCTGCGTTCTTGCAACTGCATTAAATTAAAGCTTAAACTACGCTTTACCCTAGGTGGAATTCCGTTGAAACTCTACGGGGCACGTTAAAATTGTACGATTCACGTAACAAGGATATCCTCGACCAAGTCGCAATTGCGGAACTTATTTGCTATCCAGGAAAGGTTTGCGCGATAAATTCCCCTTTCGATTCCAAACAATGGCCATCGTGTCCTTTTTTGTTTCTAATTTTCATGCCGGCCGATAACTTACGTTCTAACTTGCCGTTCGTTACCGTGGTGCGCGATTTTCTTCGATTGCCCGATACTTTGGACCGGAAGGTGGCTACTAAACCCTCTTACGTCGGACAGTTTATCCAGCATTGCCGACAAGGCAAACTTCCTCGAGCAGAAGAACAACAAGCAACCTACTCGTTATAACTCGCTATCGTTGGAATATTTATTTTATATCGAACATAAATTAAAACAATAACAACTGTATCTAACGACAAGATAACAACGACAACTCTTCCCAATGACAAGATAACAACTTTTCCTCTCTTAATTTTTCTATTCTCATAGGACATTCTCGTTCGTTGATCGCGTCGGCGCACTTTTAACGCTTCGCGTTTGCCATGTTTTACTGGCGGGACTCGTAATGGTAGCTCGAGTTAATAAAATATTTATCGTGCTATCCGACCTGGTAGAAAAATTGTAAATATCGCGCACGGATGACGTCCGATTGGAAAGTGTTAAGAATCTCATATTTTTCACGATATGTACACATGCTTGCCACATGCAGTTAAATTCTCGAATTTGCTCGCTAGCTATCGGTACTTTGGTATAAACATTTGCTCGGCACTCAATCTCTTCTCGTCCAAGCGAATTCTCATTCATACGTTATACACCGAGTTTCCATAAATTGCCACAGCTGTGACGCAGCTTGGCGAGGCCGTTCGTCATACCTGAACGACTATTTCGATGATTAACCACGAAGCAATATGGTTTCGGTTCTTCGTTTATCGTCGGACGAGTGAGAAAGCTTGTCGGAGAAAAAAGAAGAACGAAAGAAACGAAGAACGGCAAAGGACTAACTGGCTCGAAATTGGGTTAATGCGTTGAAACTAGGTTCACGCGATGATAAAATCAATGCACACTGGGGTAGAGAGCGAAGTGGTAATAAAGCCGGCCGCGTAGGATAGTCGCATAATCTATCCGGCTCGCGGCAATTACGCGTCTCCGAATCGCGTTTAACCGGCGCCACACCGCGCCATTCTGAATTTCGAGCGTTGATACCGGCCAGCAGTGATTAATTCAGCTGGGAAATTGCTGGAAAATCCGGCGGACAGTTAATTGTCGGGCAAGACCGCTAACTCGCCTCTGAAACGAGTTGCCGCTTCTGAAAATTCCTCATTGATCGATTTATTCGACTTTCACGGGCTGTAAGTCCACTCACGTTTTAGATGAGTTAAGCTTCGGCCGTAGTTTGGCCCGGATTACTCGTAAAATATCCAATAAAACGATAAAGCTTGTGCTACACGCACGAAAAGGTAAAGCGCATAATATCTGTCGGATGTTAATCGATGAAATACAGAGAGCGAGAGAGAGAGGGAGAGGGAGAGAGAGACAGAAAAGAGAAACAAAGGAATAAATGGTTACACGCGAAGAGCAAGTAGATACGTAGAAGCAAAGTTTGGAGAGGGTGTAGAATAAATGGAGAAACGTCGGGCAAATCCAGAGATGGGGAAGCAGCGATGAAAACAGGCTGAGCATCCGATCAATTCATTACGAGAATTGAAAATTTCCAATTTTGGTCAATTTATTGGCTTTCGATTTATCTTAATCAAGTAGTCAAACAGACACGTACAGTCGAATTTTCACGTTAGCCAGCTTCTCGATAGCCTGATGGTGGATTCGATCATTCTCACGGTACGAAAACGTCCGTGTATTGATCAAATAATCGGCGAGCATTGTTCTGGATATGCTGTTTGTTAACCAAGAATACAGGAGGAAATGACAGGGGATCGTTTTCGTGGATTTATTCCACAGAAGTTTCTTCCAAATGGATTTCCATTTGGTACGGTCGATTCA
Organism: Bombus fervidus; assembly: GCF_041682495.2. Taxonomy (NCBI): domain Eukaryota; kingdom Metazoa; phylum Arthropoda; class Insecta; order Hymenoptera; family Apidae; genus Bombus; species Bombus fervidus. Next base: position 8,153,679 of record NC_091530.1, on the reverse strand, counting down.
TAAATTAACGCCAGACACGAGAACCCGGCTATTAACTGAATTCGTCGGCCGTGCTTGCTCGTTTGTTTCCGATTCAGACGTACAAATGTTAATTAACGTCGATCAGCTTTAGGAAAATGCCGCCGGGTTTACAGGCTGCCTGAAATTTGGAAAATTGTTTGCGCATTTATTGGCGTTCGATGCTATTTGATCGCGTCACGATACGCGTTCGCCACCGATCTCTTTCTGTTCCAGGCTCGACACTCAAAAATAACACGGTAGCGTCGCAGCAGGTATTCTCTTGCGAGCCGCGTGATACCTTTCGGACGTTAATTAATTTCGAAATTGCGTATTCATCGCATACCGGGCAATCTTGTTTGCTTTGGAAATACTTGATTTCCCTGCGTGTGTCCACGCGCTATTGCTGAAACTCCGATGAAATCGACACGATCTTTGCTGACAATTGTCACAATTCGTCGCATAGCGTTGGAGAACTAACGTTTAATCCGCGCGTTTTTCAACTCGACGCGTTAAAAATTCACGAAGATTCCGTAGCATCTGCGAGCCTCAAAGTCTACAAACCTGCTGAACCAAGAAATTTACAAAGGTTCAAATTTTGCAAGTGAAATGAAATTTATGAATCTTCAAAGTTTCACGAATGAAACCGCTGTTGGCAAACTCAAACACGGAATATTTAAAAAATTGCAAAGCATCGGCAAACACGAGGCACCGCAGAGTCCCAAATGATGCAAAGATAATCACCTGGAAATTTCGTAGTCGCCGATTAATTCAGTCCCTTAATTAACAATCTCTCCAAGAAGCTCGTAAACTCTGTAAAACTCAAACGATCTTCAGCCACCTGATCAGCGCGAAATCCCCATTGACAACGCGCCTATACACGCGTACGCGTTTGGCCATCTTCGTGCATCTTGAACGTGCAAGCATCCTCCATAAGCATCCATCCGACGGCTTGAATATTACAGGACGTGCAACAAATTTCCTGTCGGACGGATCGACTCTCGAGCTAGGTTCCACGACGTATCTCAGACGTTCATCATCGGTCTCGATCTATCTTGATGACGTCGAGCTAACCGTGCCAGAAGAGGGGGGGGGGGAAGATGAGCACGAGGACGAGGAGGAGGTGGAGGAGGTAAATTAGTCCGAGGAGTCAGTCAAATCAGGCCCGTCTAATCGAATTAATTCACTCGGCAGCCAGTCGTGCACATACTCCAGCTTGATTTACTCCTCGAGGACGTCTGAACGCCCGCCGGAAGTTCTCCACGAAGGCTGATTCCGCGCGTTACAATCGCGAGACAGACAGTCTCCGTTAGATTTAATTGGCCGGCGAACAATGTCGCCTGATAAGGCAAGGCCGCGGCCATTAACGTAACCGTTCGATTGTCTCCGACGGAGGAACCGACCCCCAGGAAATTGGGAAATTTCGAAGCCGTTTCGACGAGATTAGTCGCTTTTCAAGCAGTTCGAGAAACCGCCTCGGCTCGCAGAGTAACTAACGGGCGCGGTTTGTGATTCGCGCATGGCAGCGCATTAAAAAGTCCATTTATACGTAACCGTTGCTCGTAATTCTAAATGTAACAGTTTAATACATCACTCGTGTCGCGTTCGCTCGTTATTCGCATCCCGGACGCATTTCGTAGACTCTGGTATTTTTTCTGTCTGCCGGACAAAACACGCAGAGTCACAGCACGGATTTGTAAGTACGAACGTATCTGAACGTGTCTCGTTCGCGCGTGACGTTATGTTTTACAGCGAAGAAAATTTGCTGCGAAGACGGCGTACCGTCTAATTACGCGGTTATAAGAATACCGTGTTATTCCGAAATATTTATAAAACTTTAGTCTATGATCTATCAATTGCTTGTAAAGACGAAATTCCCCTTTTCCTTTACGGTTTTGTTGTAACGAATATACACTAGATCGTCTTTTTTTGTTTTGTTGCCTCGCTTCTTCTTCCTTTTCTTCGTTCAAGACTATCGCTGCTGTAGCTAAGTCTGCCTAGCTAAGAAATATCGGCGCACAAACGCCCGGAACGGATACAAAACGAACACGGCATAGTGATATGTAAATGGACTCTGAAGAATTTCGTTTGCTACCATTTCGTGTTCCAACGTGATACGTGGGTATTCCATTCTTCTTTCCGATCGTTTGCAATAAGCTAAAATACCGAATTGTTATTGCGTCAACCATCGTATTCATTATGGAATTTATCAAGGAAAGAGTAATATTTTGTTCTATCCTTATCGTTTATCATTTAAATTGTCCGATAATTACGTTCACGATAATTATTCTTTAATCTCTTTCAGTTTCCACCTTTCTTCCTACTTGTGAACTTTAGTCCAATTATATAGAGCGACCGCTAATTTCACTCTAACCTTATTTATTGTTTATCGTACCGTCTGTCGTAGCATTTTATTTGATTTGGTTATTATTTATTGTCGTACCTATGCGGCTCGTTCTCGGCCGGTGGATCGATAAATCAGGCGAAATTAAATTCCTCTCCTACGAAGTTCTCCGCTTACGAAGTGACATTTAGTGCGAAACGTTAAACGAATGTAAATCTCCAGATATCCGACTTCGTATAATAATTTTCCTCTTCTTCGAATTTGAATTGTCCCACGATTCGAAAATTCCGAGGCAACTTCCCACGACTTTTAAGACTCTTCAATATCAATTGCCGAGTCTACTGCCATCCTCGAGGGACTTGGCGCGTTACCCTTCGACCGATTCGATTTCTCATCGAGGAGGTCGCGCGAGAAAAATCCCAGTTACGAAATTACTGCGGAGTGCGGTGATTTACTTGCACCCGGTTGTTCAGCGTTCGCCCGGCCGGATCTTTAATTCCGTTCGTTAATAATGCAAGTGTCGTCCGTGATTCTAGCCGGAGTCGAACTCGGAATTTCATTATTCGGCCGAGTACTTTGTTACGCGCGATGGTGCGCGAAAACGAGGGGTAAAACTCGTAGAATCGCCCAGCCGGCTGGAGAAAAATAAGAGGAGCCCGATTTAATCGAGCTGCGAGATTACGCGCGGCCGTAAACGTCGATTCCTTAACGTTGTTCAACGAGCAATTGTGATTTCGATGATTTAGAATCGCTGCTTCCTCCTTGGACCATCCATCAACCGAAGAAGATTGCCCTCTACGCTAATCTCGGACGCCTGGAGTTCATTTTCGAAGACAAACGCGAAGAATTCTTCTAATCCTCGTTTGAAATTTATTTCACGGTGAATTTCAATCGATTAAGTTAGAAAACAGTTTCAAATCGTAGATTCACGGCGAAGTCAGATTGTGGGATAAATCTAAAATTTGCCGAGAGAAAATTACGACGGAGCCGAGCAAATGGAGTAAATTTAATTAACGATAAATTTAGAATTTCTAAATTTTGCGAATTGTGATAGAAGCAGAGAAGTTTGTACGAGTCGAAGCTGTTGAGAACTTAAGCCGTTTCAAATCCATGGCTATGACGAGCTTAAGCTTTCCCTCGCCGTTGTGAACGTAGACTGTCGCGAACCCAAGATGGACTGTTCCACGTCCGGGCTATAACCTTACCAAGCTATTGCAAGCTTGAACCAGTGATGGACCGGGTCCATTCTTGCTCGGAGTTACGACAGGCGTAAACTATTCGACGACTTAGTCGTTATACGAGTCGGAATATTCCAAGTCTAACGTTCAGCGAAGCCGGCTTGTTCTAAATTCATGCGGACGATATTCTCGGACCATAACCCGGCATGTTTAAGTTGCGATAAGACCGCATTATACCGAAGTTACCCTAAGCACCGTTCGCCTGGAATTTAGATTATACGATGGCAACTTAGAAAATGAACCGAGTTAAACATACATAGTGACTACGAAAGATATTTGTACGTATCTTTGTTTATCAACGAAACGTTTTCTTACCAGCTCCCACTTTTATAATATTTTTATAACAAGAAACAATTTTCGTTGCACGAAATGTAGTTTCGCAGTAGCAGTAATTTTATGTATTTAAATATTTGTAGAGGGTATCATGGAAGTTTCGTATGAAAGTAGTATCAAATGATATGAAACTTAAATATACTTGGAATTAATTAATTTATTATATAATTAGAACATAATAAATATAATTCAGTTGTGTACAGATATGTTCTTTTAGTCACTGTAACCTTTTGCGCGGTCCAAGTTTCAGAGAATTTCAGTAATAAAAATTCACTGGCTTTGAAAGTCTCATAATTAATTTCATATTTTTCAAACGAAAGCTTCCAATGGTTTTTATGATAAAATGGCACTTCGTTCTCCCTTCATTCTCGCTGTCTAGCACGGGTTGTTTCATCGAGCAACCTTTCAGTCGGCGAAAGTTATTCATTATCTAAATGATCGTCCGCCTGTCCGTTGCTGAAACTTCTTGGTAACTCGCGAACTCGAATTATCGATGTCTCTTCCGGTCGTGACCCTCTCTCCTTTACTTTTATCGAGAGGAAGTAATAAAATTCCTGCAGTTTTCTCGCGAACCAAGGGACAATTTAGCCGCTTCCATCGGCAACGTGCCCCTACCCTCTAATGGCTGTAATTAAAATCGAGCTTGTTTTAAGAGCTACTCGCTAGTCGCTCGCTCTCGTAATCGAAACTCTTATAATGCCGGGATATTTCGGCAAACACGGGACAGCCATGGAAGGATTCTTGTCTCTACGAGCACTAAGCGTCTACTAAGAAAATATCTTTTGATCGAGGAGAAAAGACGAGGAACTTAATTTATTTTCAATGGCGAATATTTCACGAGAAGCGTCGTTCATAGATAAATTTCTTAAAAAATCTTGTCCATGGATAGTTAGAATTAATAAACGGTAAACAAACGAGTGAAAAATGTAATTTCACCTACAATTTCGTAAATTACCGACATTGAAAAGAGTTAAGAAATTCGAAGATAAAGCTGCTTCTACAGTGAAGCGAATAAAAGAAAGTTTAAATATAATTAAAAAAATACCATAGTTTTACAAGGCAGAATTATATTCGAGAAAAACAGTGAATTAATATAAATATGCAAATACTCTAGAATAGATAATTGTATATTGACAGTCTACCGACATGCTGAAAAATATCTAATACGAAAATATGTGCAAAATACAGCGATATGCGCGTATAATTTAATCAAGTTTAGTTGAATTTACTTACTTAGATCAACGGGATCGACCCTTTCGTACGAACATTACAAGTAACAGTCACGCAAGTGAAACGACATAGTACGAGTAATATTAAAACGAGGAGGAAAATAAACACGCGAAGTAACGTAATAATAGAAACAAAGTACAAGAATAAAATACGTAATAATAATAGAAATTAGTAGAAAGTAAAATTAATAATTACAATAAAATAATAATGAAGATAAGAAGGTAATGAATATAATAATAGCATAATTCATACTGCAGTGTAAAATAAAGTGGAATAGGGTAAAAAGGAAGGGAGGGAGAGAGGGGAAAGTTAAATGGAACCACGAACAGCGATCAGAGCAGAGTGCTTAAAAGAGTTAAAAGAAGTAATAAAAAAGTCAAGAGAGTCGCAATAACGATTGGAATTAATAAAAAGTCGATTTAGACTGCCGTACTAGACGTAGAGACCTCGCATGAGCACATACATCGATAAATTAATTACTTGGTAGCTTTAAGATTTCTTTTATTCCTCGCTGTATACGCGCAATTTCCAAAACGTCGGATTACGAATTTATAGAAAAAGAAAAAAAGTATTCTATCTCACACACGTTTCTTGTTCCACGTTTGAAACGATCCTCGCCGGAAGTAATCACGCCTCCGGCACGAATGTCCTAGGTGTAGTGCGATTCGATGTCGGTGTATCCGAGTAGATGGGATAGAACGACAATAGTCCGAGTCTGGAGATGAACTTCGACTCAAACAACCCGGTCTTTACGACGCGCCTCGACTAAAATTTCGCTGCCAGATGGCACACGCTACCCCATGATAATCCCCCGAAATTCGACAATGGACTCGGCTCATATTCGGTCACCCTATCGAGCCCATCCCCGACGAGATGAAACTCGTGCCGCCTGGAGTTGGAGAAACACCTAAGCGGAGAGCGATGAAAATCGAATCCCAAGCGACCCGGAGCTTTTGCGATCGGAGGCGGGGTTAACAAAATCGAGGCCAGCTCGATTTTCTTCGATCGCTAGCCGCTCTTATTCGATTCTTTCGGTAGGAATGGCACGCGTTGGCCGCGGGCCCAGCTGGAAAACGCGATAACAGCCTGACCCTCGTCCACGCTCCACTTCGTTGCCCCCTCTCGCCGAAATTTCGTTGCCTAAAACGAGAGCTTCTTACCGTTCGACCGAACCTGGACGCGACAGGGTGAAAAGGGTCGATGGATTTTGGCCGCTACCGCCGGGCACGTCGACCTCGTGCAGTCAGAAGCGGTTGTACGCGAATTCGAAGGGAAAGGGGATAGGTTTTCGCAAGGCTGATTCCGTTCGACGGAGGTTGGGATTATTTTGCGGAATGATTGATTCGCTCCGAGGTTTTTGGCAGGAGCTGTGACGCGCGTAGATACATCGAGATACATTATTGGACATTTTGAATAAATTTAAGCAGTGGCTACGTTCTTTCGGTTGTTTTCTATCGTTAACAAATATAATACTCAGTTTGGGATTTTATTTCAAATATAAAAACGTTTATCTTTGTTACGCTTATTAGTAAGCGTGGTCTCTCGTTCCAGTTTTATGCTGCATATCTGTGGCGGATGTTGAATGGATAGAAATAACGAAATGACGAGAATGGTTGCTGCTGCAACCGTCAAATGTATTTAGAATAAATAATTAAATAGGTTGATACCGTCGATAGACGTTCGTACAAAGTGTTTAACAAATTAGAATAGATTGATAATGACTCGTAGATACTCTGTATGTCTCGATAATTGCTCACAATTGATTACCGGTAATTGCTTTGTTCGCGATCGTGTCCACTTATTTATACTGGTCGGGGGGAGTCGAAAGATTCAAATTCGACTTGGAACGACGGTTGCCCTCAACGGCGACATTGTTTTTGCCTGGAGATAATCTCGTGCTAATTTCGTATGTCGAGGCGGTATCCGTAATCCGAGGCACAGCAACAACATGTGTCGCCACATATCTTTTTAATCGTTAGGAATTCTGTTTGTTCCCTGAAACGAGGCCGAGGTTAAAACAGAAAGGTTCGAGAATCGTATCAGAGACGAGGAAGTTTATATTACGGTGGTGCTTCTTTAAATTTCAGTCAATCGGGAGGTCGGCTCGTGCTTCTCGTGGTATAACTATTTTGTTCTAGGGGCGTTTTCGAGTTTCTTCACGGTGGAAGAGAATAGACCCAGCAAGAACAGAGTAGAAAACACGTAATAACTTTCGTCCATCGCCTCTGTTCCTAAGTTCTCGTTACACTACGTTTGAGTCACCCGGTAGAGGAGAGTAGGTCGCTTGAATTTAGAAGAACACTTCTGCCGGGTTTAAGCGAACGTCACCGTAATAAGTTTCTATTCTATCAAACCTCTGGATCATGTACCATTGGCTACTATTCGCGAACGCGCAACGGGGTGTTCTGTCTACAAAACGCGCGTTCACTGTTCGTTTAATAGACACTGCGTGGCACAATGTCCATCAAGATTTAATCTTCCGTGCTATTGTACATCTCGATGGCCTTTCGAACGAGCAATCTAAAAAGAGGAAAATGCTGAAAGAGATATCAGGGGAACACAGAGTAGCGAGACTGGCCATGAATTAATTTCCCGCAACTGCAATCGCATGATAATACCACGTTCTTCTTTCTTTCCTTTTTTTTTTCCCCCTCTACCGACGATGAAGGAACTCTCGAGTACGAATGGAGAATCCGGAGATTAAATTTCCAAGTTTACGCGCGGCCAGCGCCGAACCAGAGAAATTAGAGTCGGGAACCTTCACCTTCGACGAGCTGGCTGGCTTTCCTCTCCGTGGAAGGCGGGAAATTCGACGGGACAAGGACGACCCATTATCGAGATGGAATTTTCGAGTCGTTCGAAAGGGAACGTTTAATGAATACCGAACAATGGGCACCGCCGGGCTGTATTATCCGCGGCTGGATGTTTATCTCGAAAAACGCGATAAACGACAGACGTGTTGCTCGGAGGAACAAACTTTCTGAAAGAACGCGCGGCAACTATAATTGGGCGGAACGACGATATAACGTCGAAATTACAGATCTTTCGATTATTTTGGAGATTACCATGTTGCGTGAGAATCCTACTATTCGGGGAATATATGATTCGGGGAACGTGCGACGATGCACGTTAACATTAGCACGACCAAACTCGCGGAAGCGAGGGATTTGAGATTTTTTTCAAAATCACCAAAAATGTACATCTTTGCCAGAATCGATATCGACTTATACGAATTAAACGGATTTACACATAGAACATTTATGTACAGATTACGGGCCGCTGATCCTAGCGTTGAACCTCCGGATCACTTCGCTAACTCCACGGAAATGGAAAACTGCCAGCCGAAAGGTTTCTCCTTCCGTTAAAAAATTCAGTTCGCAATTTCTCAAGACCGCTCCCTTACGCGTTCGAGGAGGTATCTCGTCGATGTTCGTCTCAAAATTTCATCCTGCCGAGATCGAGGATGCGACAGCAAGGGTCCGCCGGTGAATTCGCGAAGCAAGTCCAAGCAAAAAATCGGTATCAGGCTCAACAGGAAACTGCGAGAAGTCCTGGAAAAATGTCGGTGCAAGGAGAGCAGATAGCGGAGCGAAGGGATGAAAGTCCGCAAGAAAAGGGACGAAGATAAAGGATAGGGCTGTAAGGCAGTAGTCTGAAGACACGGCTGGTGGCTGCTGACAGAACAATTTCATCGTTCCATCAGTAGAAGAGGGGAGACCTGTCGCAGAGGGTTGAAAGGACAGGGTGGCGTGCAATCGATAGGTAACGCTGCCGCTTCGTTCTCGATCCCATCGTTTCTGCCTCCACCGCTGCCTCCGGCCGTTTTCACCGGCAGCCGATCGAGCTGCGAGGTTTCCCGCGTGCCGGAAGCAGCCAGGCTTCCGAGCAATTAGAGGAATTTTGCTGACTGGCAAAGTTATTATAGAGCCCGCGGGGACAATGACGGCTTGCGGACATCGTGACTTCCACGTCGTTCCTCTTCCACTTCGTCCCGCGCGCTCTCCTCCTAAGAACACCGTCGCCAGATTTTCCGTGGATCAAGGAACGGGGCTGATTGTTTACGCTTTTAATCTTGAAAGTCGATCGGGATATCGTCGCTTCCACCGTTGTCAGCGATATGGCGTGATTTCTGCGCGCAGTCGAAACAGCGTGAAGTAGATTTTCTAGAAAATCGACGCGACTTTCGATGAAATTTTGCACACTTTGTATGATATTGGAAGAAGGATACAGAATATTTCTCAAATTGGAAAGCGTCCAAGCTTTAGAATTCTAGGAATGTCATTGTATACGAGTTTAATCTTGAAAGTCGATCGGGATATCGCTGCTTCCGTCATTGCCATCGTTGTGGGTGTACTTTGTACGTGCAGTTGGAAGAATTTAGAGTAGATTTTGTAGAACATCGATGCGATTTTTGATGAAATTTTGCACACTTTGTAGGATATTGGAAGAAGGATACAGAATATTTCACGAATTGGAAAGGGTCCAAGCTTTAGGATTCTAGGAATGTCGTCGTTTACGCGTTTGTTAATTTTCGAAATTGACCGGTATATCTCCGCTTGCGTCGTTATCAGCGCAGTGGTGTGCTTTCTGCTCACAGTTGCAACTTATCTAGAAGAGGTTCTATGGAAAGTCGAAGCGATTTTTGGCGAAATTTTTGAAACTTGGTAGAATCTTCGAAAGGGAATATAGAATATTCCTAACAACGTTTTTAAGATTGGAAAACATCCAAGTTTTAGAATTCTACGGACGTCGTTGTTTACGCTTGCGATGTTAAAAGTTGACCCAGATATCGCCGACGCCAATCAATGCAGTGTGTTTTGAACGCGCGCTTGGAAAGAATCAAGGTAGATTTCCCAGGGAATTGAAGCGACTTTGAGTGAAAGTTTGGGGAATTTGTAGGATCTCTAAAGAAAAACGCAAGAAGAGTACAAAATCGAAAAGTGTCCAAACCGTGGAATTCTCTACAAAGCTGTTATCGGTGTCCAAAGAATCGTGTCTCGTTTCTAGATCCTCGAATCGAGTTTCCCAAGTTTCAAAGAAACCTAATCCGATCTAAAAAGAGGAATTCACGACTTGACTATTTGAGGAAACACGGAGCGGCAGGGTTTATGCAGCGAATTCTAGCGTAGCATGGTCAGACAGGAAACAGAAGTTGGACAGGGTTTGCCGCGACTTTTCATCAGGAATCGAACGCACCAGCCTCGGAGGAGAAAAGTTTGCTGATTCGAGCGAGACTCGAGCCAGCCAGCGCCGTGGCGTAGACTTTGAACAATGGTAGTTTGTACCGCGGCGGATTTAATTGAATAGAAATTAGACCATCGATCAACCGGCCTGTAGAGGCGTCATTGAACTGCTCCCGTGCGTTTACCTGGAAAAACGCTTGCCTCTGTCGGCGAACCCGATTTTTCATCTGCGTCCAACGATTAATTAACTCTCCGATCGATCGAGACGGCTCGGAAACTGCTTGCGTTCGAAAAAGTTAAAAACATTTCGTCGGAGCTCGATAAACATCGGTTTACGAATGTTTCCCATGTTATAATTACGATCTTACGTATCGTATCTTTTTATTACGAATATTTCTATAGCAATGTCTGCGCGCTCGTTCGTTCCAAACGATCTTCGCTCTGTCATTCGTATTAAACCGTAGATTATCCGGCGAAGTTCGCTCGAAACCTCCTAAATAGCATTCTGCGCAAAGTTCGAGATTCTCTAGAAGGAAGACTATAGTCTGCAGCGAAGATTACGTCGTTCAAGGTCGCATCTCCATCTCTATCACAAATATTCTCTACTCCGTGGTTTCTGCCTCGGTAATCTGTTCCAAGTAATCTCTCTCTATTTTGCAGTACGTCGTTCCTCAACAGACTTGGCGAACAAAGATCTTCTCCGGTCGTTGAAACTTTCTCCCTTCGTCGGATATTTAAAACGCGCCGAAACAAAATTATTTCATCGAAACCGAAGATTAGAACACGCGTTTTTCCATTTGCGGCTGCCTTTTATCATTCTTCCTAAAGATGGGTCGTTATGGACGAAAAAACTGTTCTGTATAGCCAATGAATGGCGGTAGGAAGCGTAGCCGGATACGAGAAACGTGCGTGGGTAGCTGGTGAAAGCGAGCAATAACCGAGAGAAACGCACGGACTTGGTATCTCGTAAGGATAGATCTTTGTTCGGTGTGGAAAGACCGCGATCTATGGCTGATGCCGTAGATCACGATCACGATCACCAGCCGCATTCAGGCTGATTTATTCCGCGGCTGAATACGCCGGAACCGGGTGACGAAAAAAGAAAAAAGGAAAAAAAAGAAAAAAAGAAATAGGAGAAGTACTCGCGGACTGGGCGCAACGCGTTGGAAAATTGTGCCATTTCGGTCCTTTTTTTTTCTATCTGGTCAATGTCGACGGTGCACGCTCGAAGGTCTGGCAATACGCGACTGGAATAATTTATTTCTCGCGGTATCAGCCGCTACTTTCGCGAGGGCGACTCGTGGAAATATTTGTCTCGAAGGAATGTTTGCGCCAGAGCGACGAAAATTGGTTGGACCTAACAGCGAAGCCGGACATTGAAAATTTATCGTAGAACAAACAAACGAGTGTATGAAATCTCTTAATCGGCCGTAATTTTTATCCTACGTGAATGTAGATTTAATTTTAGACGTTTGGAGATTGAATGAAAACGCGTTTATTAAATAAAGAGAAGAAAAGAGCTGTACGTCATAAATCTCACTTTTGAAACCGAATGAAATGCACCGCAACAGATAACATAAATCATTCACAATCACCGTTTTTCATCTCTTAAACAATATATCCAACATTACGATAAAAATACTACGATTATTAAACAACGTAACGTTCCTCTGTTGCAGGTTTATGTACCGTGTTATTTCATTTTAATCCGGTAAATGCATATCGCGAATAGAAGCTCGCGGGTGTGCAAATACTCGAAAATGGTATGCTCTTTTTTCCCCTTTCCGGTTCGTCGTGCAACGTTAATGCGAAACGATATTCGAGGAACGTCTGCGGATCGTGTTTCAGCGCGAGCCGCGAGTGTTCGATAAAATTCACCCCGCCCTAAATATGTAATTGTTCGACAACGAAACAAGCGAAATATCCGTCACATTTCGAAACTCGAAACCATCCGAGTGTTCCAGGAATTTTCGATTTCCCCGAGCCAATTCTGCGAAACTATTTGCCCCGTGGCCGGTTGCGTTCGATTCGGGGTTCATTTTGGCGTGGATTTTGCCACTGCATTGCCTCGATTGTCCTTCAAACGATAATAGCGAACTTTCCAGTTTAGAAGTTCATCCAGTTTGTTATACGAAACATTTTCAAACTTGATCAACAATGACGCTCTACGAGCGTCGTTTCCTTATCCTCCAAAAGACGATCCTTGAAAATATAACAATAGATAATTACTTCATTAGTAAATTACTTCGTTAGTTAATTACGCGAATAATTCCACCCTCCCTCGTTCAATCACGCGATTGGAATCTAGTTGCCGCGTAACGAGCGTCGTTCCTTTAAAGGATCCTCGATGGTGTAACATCTGGAGCGCCAAAATTGGTAAAGGATCATTTTTACTACAAAAATAAAAGCTCTCGAAAGAATAGTTTCTCGAGACGTCGAATCGCGTCATTGACCAGCATCGTTGCTTGATCCTCCGAAAGACCATTCTCAAAGATATAACGCCAGGAGCATCGAAATTGGAAGAAGACGATCTTTTCTACGAAATCAAAAACTTTGGAAAGAATAGTTTCGTCTTCTTCGTTCAATCTCTTCACGTCGAAATCGAGTTGTCTCGCGACGAGCGTCGTTGCTCGATGCTTAAAAAGATTTTGGAAACCGTAGCATCAGGAATATCGAGCTGGAACAAACGTCATGCATATCGTAAAACCAGAAACTCTTAAAAGAATACTTTAATCTTTCTTCGTTCAACGTCGAAATCAAGTTATCGATTGACAGGCGTCGTTTCTTGATCCTCTGAAAGATTCTTGAAAATATAACATCAGCAGCGTCGAGATTTCCTGTCGTCAGGATAATCCCCGACTACACCACCCCCGGGGCACGCCTAGCCCCGGGTAACGAGCTATGTGCAAGGATAATAAAATGCCAAGATGTCGTCGAGCCGTCCAGACACGAGCGACGCCTGCTCGAGAGGGCAGCCAGCCGACGAAATAAAACAACATCGATGCTGAAAGAGCTGCGGGGTTTACGTAGCGCGTTGAAACACGACGATGGGAATAAAGAGGCTGCGAACGGTTTCGTTAACTTCGCCAGGAACGCGTTTTCGCCGCCCTTCGAGTCGGATAAATTATTTTTCCAACGAACGTTTCAGGTGGTCGTTTCCGCTGATTAAGCGCAGACACGACGCGGTACTCGTTGCTTCGTTCGATCGATGGTGCAACGAGATCCTTGAATTTCCACGGGTAGGTGGTGGAAAGAGGACGCCGGCTGCCTTTCCTTTGAAACAGGCTTTTTCCATTGTAAAGTTTGGAAATTGAAGAAGAATAGGTAATGGGTAGAGAGGCGGAAGCGGATACGTAGGTTTTAGAGGAAAATGGATCATAGGAAGCGGATACGCGATATTATATGTATCGAGAAATTGGAATATCGCGTATCAAGTACGGTTCAACGGGAAGTTCCCACGGTAGACATTTTCTGAATATTGGAATTGGTGGGAATGTTTCTGAGGAAATATCACAATTACTTGGTGTAATTTCTATCTGTACTTTGATCAAAATTCTCGCCGATATCTCGTAGTTGATGAACAAAAAATATCGATATAGAGGAGGAAATGGGAAACGCGGGAATAACTTGGTTCGGCTCTGTTATACCAATTTTCGCCACTAACTTTCAATTTCGAGTTGCAAAATCGAACTCCCACCATGGAAACGATTCTGCCGAAAATTTCTCTCTGCGATGCTCGCGTTACCAAGCCAGGTCTCGCAGGATCCAGGGCGATGGAAAGAGAGAAGAGTGTCAGAAAAGCAGGCAGATCCGGGAATACAGAGTTAGCCAGTGTGTTGATGGCAGTCGTTATGGATCGCTGCCGGTAACAAGCAATTTATTCCACGAGCCGCTACCTCGAGCCATCGCGAATTGCTGTCTGCCCCTCTCCACACCACTCGCCCGTCTATACATCGTATTATTGTCATAATACATCAGCCAGGATGTTTCGTTTCCCCTCGTCCCGGTTGAATTCGAAATGTTGGCCACGTTCCATGCGATCAAAATGGACGCCTCGAAGGAGTCGCCTGGTTTGAAACTAGTCTTGCATTGTTGAGAAAGTTGCGAGCTTACGCGATTCTTCTCGCGTCGCGATCTCTTTTTTCAAGCTCTTCCTTGTCAGAGTAATCACGCGATTAATAGAAAGATGGGAAACGACGGGCCATTAACGAGGATAATTTGTTATGATTTGTTCGTGTAATCGAGTCGTTCACAGGCCAAAGCAGAGTTTTAAATTTGCATGCAAAGCAATTTCATCGATGTTTCCTTTCGTGGAATTATCCGCGAATAAGCGGCTCCATTGATCTTTTACAAACTTTCCGGAATTGTGAAATTCAATGCGCTCTTATTCTTTTTCCAAACAAACGTGGACAGAATTATGGAGATAACGTTACTCGAATGTTTCCACGTGGGAAGAGAAATATAAATATCCTGAATAAAAGTCGTTGAAGCGACCCTCTTACGTCTCCCTGGCTGATTCTTAAACCTTTGTGAAAGTTTGCTTGGCCATACATCACCGACGGACGATATTTTACTTGGGAATTTCATCAGGTCTCCTGATCAAATCCAAAAACCCGAGGAAGCAATAACATTCCATTCCGTGGTCATTCTTCCCGGCGTTTCAATTACAAATAAATCGAAACGAGACATCGAGGAAGAGAGAGGAGGCTCTCTTCCGCGATACGCTGGAGATAGTCGAGAACGAAGCAACGAGCAAACAAAGACGCGAAAGCCGCAGGAAATTGCTTTCGGGCGTGCGCTGAAAGCGAGCAGGGAATGTAGGTGAAAGTCTGGCCGCGTGCACACGGTGCACGTGCAAACAGAGCCGGGGAAATTTTCGCGTGCCACCCCGCGAAACTACTCGTTGCTCTGCGCTAACTTCCGGCTTCGACCAACCGCGTTTGAGTTGCTGCTCGTTCTAGGTGCCTGCTATTCACAGAATTTTCGTCCTATCTCTCCAGACGTCGATCACCTATTCGCTCTGGAACAAAGCCGCGATCGTTTTAGTATTTTTTCCCGACGTATCTCGATGAAGAAGAACGATATTTGTGGAGAAGGATTTACACACACACAGTGGGCGATGAAGGAAAGTTTATAACACAAATAGTATTAAAGGACACGATAATTCCACAAAATGGATCTATATGTAACAAGAGAAATGAATAAACAAAAATTGTTAGCGCAGAAGTTGCTAAAACTCGTAGTATCGAACTTTGCATACAATAGATGTTCACGCTATTAATTACCAGCGTTTTTCTCGTAAACGAAGAGTACGATGGAGGGTACGAGGGAAACATGACACGAAAAGGTATTTTAACTTTAATTTTGTAGAATTTATCGTACGTAAAACATACGTACGTGAATATCGCATTACGTCTTTCCTTGTTCTTCGTACGATATGCTACGAAATTAAAGTTAAAATACCTTTTAAACCAATCGGTTTTCGATCATCCGATTATCCTGATACTCTTTTTTGTAGAATGGCGAGAGAATCAGACGTATGCAAAAAGAGGAATTTTTCTAATTAAAAAAGATAGTACAACTGCAAAATGCACACGCATTTTTGCGTTTAGGAAGAAGATATTATCGTGAATATGTAGTTTCGTTTGAATAATTCATCTTTTCCCTCGTACTTGTCGCTTGTGAGAAAAACGCTGAAAAGTACTGGAAACTAACAGTGTGAACATTATGTATATATATTGTAGTATCGTGGACGAGGGGCCTGGGGGGTGTCGGGCGAATTATAAACAAGCAGTTGCGGAACATGTGCGTGGTGGGGCTAAGACAAAAGACGCGAGGCTCAGACAAAAGACAAGGGGTTGCTAAGAGACAAAAACGAATTAACAGTTATTGTAAGTTGAGAAGCCAGAGAGTGAGAATTATGTTATTGAGATAATGTTGCTAGCGCTGTCGAGAGAGTTGGTTCCGTGGTGAGAGAGTTGCAAATTAATTACCTAGTTGTCTTAATTATAATACGTTATTGCGATTAGTTCACGTTAAACAACCATCGTTTCCTGTTTAATCAACATGTGTAAAACATCAAACTAATTGTAGTAAAGATTCTACAATTTATGTATATATTACACATTAATAGTGATTAGACTTTTTTTTCGAAGAGAATTAAAATACAATTTGGCGTAGGTTTTAAGACAAGGAATAATTCTAGTTTGGCGGAATTAGTTTGAAACGGCGACGAGGTGAACCGAATAATCTTGGCGGAGAAATCAACTTTGGTTATGTTATACGTAAATCTTCGCCGTGTAAATTACGGTCAGAACGTCACTCTAATTACCGAGCTGTCAGGTTCAGTCACCGTCAACACGGCAATGCCATTATCCACCTCAAATAATCTCCAATCTACTAACTGGAACAAACGAATTAATTCGTCGTTTGGCTTACCGGTATCTTTGACTTGGCGATTATTTGCCGAATATATTTAATACGCAATCACGTTTGTATTACGCGCAGTTATCGGATATTTGAATATTTCATTTGATAAATTACGGAAATTCACGATCGAGTACAAGATACAATCGGATTACTGAAACAAGGTATTGAACGTACTCGAAGACTACGAGAGGAAAATATGATAAGTCCATGTTTGTTATCTAACTTTGTTGGTCTGCGTAACCATCGAACGAATATATACAAAATACGTGTTTAATCGCAAAATTAAACGAGAAGATAATTCTCGTGTAGAAATAAATTAAAAAATTGCTCTTTTACAAAGAACGAAGGAAACGTGACTTATCATTGCACTGCTGACGTTTATGCAAATTCATATCTCTACGGAGGCAAATAAAAACGCGATATCCAGATAAAAAAATGTACTACCCACTAAATATGTATTATGATACTATACTTTGGATATTTTATACTTTTTTGCATATTAGATGCATTTTATGCATCTTCGCATCTTCAAATTTCGCATAGATGCATAAAAATGCACGCTTTGCTTCACTTGCTCAAAAATAAGAAAAGAAAAAAGAAAAACGAAGATACGCATGTTCATGATGTTATAGCATACTTGAATAGTAATAAAACCTAGTGAAATTATTCGGCAAAACGACAAGACGAATACTAGAGAATTTCTTCAGACCACCAAACAAACTTCGAGGTTGAAAAACGTCGCTGCCATAATCTCTCTTGTTCTCGTTTCGCGCAAGAAGGATTCTCGTTAGCTGGAGTCTGGCGAAGTCGTCGTTCGATGGAAACTCTGGCTCGTTCGCGTAAACACGTGTCCAGCCAGGAAATTGTGCGAGCTGTATTAGGCGGTCGTAGGAGTCGCGGCGACTTGCCTGAAACTCTGTCTAGTTTATTTCACACCCTTCGTGTCATCGCGCATTTCGTAACGTGCTTGCTCCGAAATTGGTGCTTTCCGTGGAACAATTTTGTTAATTGCGTTGCACGCAGACAGAAATTAAAGGGCCCTTCTTGTTCGGCCATATCATTGGAATTCGGTACGATTATAAGTATAATTCGTCTTCTTTTAAAATGATCGTTACACTCTCAGTGATTTTGAATCGCTCAGTCGCCTTACTTTTACGCTTTTGTAATTTCTGTCGGTGTCTTTATTTCTTACAAGTTGGAACAGCATACGGTTTATTCTTTCTATTAAGTTTTGTCTCTCTCTCTCTCTCTCCTTTTTTTACATTTTCTTATCGTTGTCGTTATCGTTACGGAAGGAATGATTTTCGTAGTTCGCTGAAAACCACCGAAGCGAAGTATGATTACAAGTACAGTTGGTTTTTCTTTGCGAGCATTGTCATAAAGATTTCCAACTTTCAGCGACGTTACTCTCCTTCTTCTTCGCTTTACTTTCTTCTTTTACTTTCTTCTTTACTGCTTCTCCTATTTGGATAATCTTCATCGACATTTTTATCTTCCGCGAGTTAGGAAACCAGACAGTCTTTTCCTTCTGTAAATCCGCTTCTCTTACATATTTCTCGTATGTATCTCGACCGATTCACACATCCTCGTAAGTCAAAGATTTATTCGTCCTCGCAACTCGGAGATTTATTCGTCCCTCCTCGAGGAAGCAGCAGCCTCGCAACACGACCCTCTTATCCAATTAAAGTTCCCGTCGATTGTACACCAGAGGATCACCGTCTCGGCATCCTATCCCCATCTGCAGGCACGCGACGACTTTCCAAACTTCCCTCTAGACTAACGGACAAGGATCGGTACCGACCAACTTTCGGTCAGGGAAATATACTTTTGCCTACGAGGCAGTCGACTAAACGTTAGCCGCCACCTTCCGAAGGTGTAAACGCGATTTCATCGAAGAAACAAAGAGTTGTTCGACCGCCGAATGGGACGAGACAAAAGTTTGGAAAGTCTGTTCGTCTGGTGGAGAAATATTCGCTGTTCTAGCATGGTAAACAAAGTCGAAGTCCGCGCGGATGACTCGAATCGAATCGAAGCGATATTTTACACGATTTCCACTGTCGTTCGAAAAGCGATAGCTCTGCATCGTTTCGAGTGGCTTTTCAGCGGAGAACTCGGCTACAGTTTCGTTTCAATTAACGTCGGTGTACTCGTCTGGAGAGGAACGACTGTCGAACGTATTCGGGGGAAAACGATAGACAGGGACGGAGGACTGAGGTCCGATCGATTTGCTGCAGCGCGTGATCGCCGCTCCACATTTACCGCGATGGAGGAATAATAAAAAATTACGGTTTGCCAATTAAATTAATTGGTCGGTCGGTAGGATAGATTGGCTCGCGGTGAAATAATGCTTGGGTAAGAGGGGTGACCAGAAGCTGGCCTTCCGACCGCAAATATAAATCCCAGCTCGATTCGGAGAGTCACGCCTCGCTGCCTGTCTGATACTCCTGATTTCCGGAAACGCTCTCCCTGCTTTTTATTCGATAAACGAGGCTTTGATTTTGCGAGGAAACATCGTTGGACGAAATATCTTTCACTTCGTGCCTTTTCCACGGCGTTGCTTTTCGTACCTTTTATTCTCTTTTTGCACGCGGCAGTAACTTTCACGCGATTAGACGAGCATTCTAATTCTTCGTGCGCGTTTCTTCGATTTCTCGCGGCAGCACGGCCATAAGTAATTACGGTAAACGATCGTCGGTCTAGTACAGGCGAGCTAAGCTGTCTAAACGTGTGGTTTAAATCCTGATTAGGTTTGCGCCTAGTCCAGATTAAATCGAGACTATGTCTGGTCTAGATTCGAGCCAGATCCTGATCAGATTACAGCTACGTCTAATTGTAAAGTTCGAGCAACTGGAACAACCTTAAGTATCTGCGGCTGTTGGTACTAGGTTGAAACGAGATCTGTTCTAAATCAAATCTAAATCGGAACACGAAACGAACGTTTAAACGATTCACGTAAAACGTCTCTGAAACGGTTCGTTCGAGTTCGGCTCGATTCGGTACGTGTTACCTCGAGCTCGAGCTTAACCGAATCTTTTCCAAAGGTGATTTTCAAAATGGGTAAAAAATCGCGCGTAATTTAACGAACATCAGGTTTCACCGCATCTTGGATGCAATTTAAAAACCAAGTTTATTCTAGGCGCATGATAAAAAGACGGAATAAATTCGGCGGAAAAGCCGAGGAGGGGAAAATGGCCGGCAATTTATACGCGCGGGACACCAGAGTGATTCGCTCGCGATCAAAAGTTTCGCCAACTTACGCATGAATATGCGATTATTCAAACTACGGTGGGCCGCATATTTTGCCCGATAAACCATTTGCATGCGTTCCCTCGGATACGGAAACGTTTGTCCCGTATTTACCCGCCTCGGTTTCAATTCTCCGCCGCGATAATGGCGCCTGATAAGCTTCCGGATAAAAAGCGTCGATCCTGCCTCTCGTACTTGCCCGTTAATTACCAGGGACCTAATAAACCGGGATCGATCCGGATAAAGCAGAGAGATAAAGGGCGATTCAGAAGGAAAAATCGAGACTAACGACGATCGTCTCTGGACAGATATTCTTCGAGGGATAATTAGTCTCGTTTCAGAGGGGATATCAGCCGAAGGAAACGGGTTTTCTCTGTTTTCATCGGTCGTTTAAGAAGGGGAACCAGGTCGAGGGATTTTTTAATTAAAAACTTTTAATTCGTAGGTTACAGTCGGTCTCGTTACGATTTAATTTCGGTGCGTACGAGCACCGTGAAGAGTTTCGTCCGAACGGTGGAGCGCGGCCACGAATGAAATTAATTAACCGACTTCGACGACAATGTCGCGAAAGTCGCCTCGAGTTTTGACATTTCGATCGTAAGCTCGGTAATCGAGCGGAATGAATTGGCCGAAATAACGCGCCCACTGCAATTGCTCCGCCATTTACGCGAATTACGGCCATAACAACGTCGGATATGAAAACTAGGAAATTCGAGAGAGTAGAATATCCCGCGATTTCGTGCACGATTAAATTTATCCCAGTATGTTGACTATGCACACTTGAAAATTTTCAAATCCACGCATATTAAACTTGTGAATCTAAGAATGTCAAAAATTTCAAATCTGCGGCCTACGATATTAAATCCACTCCAATATAGACGAACCGAAAGAATTCGAAAAATCCGCGCACGACCATATTAAGTTCGCTCCGACATCGTGAATGCTGAATCAAAGCGTGGCGAATTTGCATCTGCTCTATCTCCTAGTCACGCTGCCCACCGCCGCTATAAGGAAGAAATCGAATCAAGGTCGTGGACGAGGAACGAAGGGCCGCGCGTCGGCACGTGATGATCGGTCATCTTGATGGCTGAAGCGTCGGGACGCTGCGACGGACCGTCGTCTCTTCGCGTGTCGATGAAAAATTCATCCCCTCGTTGTGAATACAAATCGAGCCATTAAGATTCAAAGTGCGCGCGCGAGACCGCCAGTGTCGCGCTACAATCGTCGAACGAATCGCTTCTGCTAACCATGAGAATCTGGAAACGCGTCTATTCTTCGGTTTGTCCTACGCGGATTCTCAGCGGGCAGCTTTTTCGAGCTTAATCGCACAAACAGGGAAGTGAGTCGGCGGTGATAGATATGCGCCGACACGTTGACCGGTCAATTTTACCTTTATAATTCTTCGCTTGCAATTCCAAACGCCGGTTCTTCGTCGAATCTTTTACGATTTCTCGGAATTTTTGGCAAATTCTACGCGACACGCGATGGAAAAGTGAACTGAAAGGGCTTGATAGTTTTTTTAAAGCGTTCGGCCTCGAAGTATCGCCGATTACCAACTTCATTTCATTCTCTCCCCGAGAAACTCGCTTCTCTCGAGCGAAAGAAACTTCTCCTAAATTAGTTTTAAAACATCTTCCACGGTGCCGGAGGAAATCCATCGTCCATAATTAAAACAGAGTTGAAAATTTCAAATCACAAGAATAAAAATTTCCCTGTGCCTTTGGGCCTGGCGAACCAGGTGAAATTATCATCGAGCAGTTTCAATAGCGCTTGAGTTCAGAGTAGAGAACCGCGGATGGTTGTATCACAGACGACGATCTTGGTAAACCCAATAAAGTGGCGGTGCGCAATTGCATAAATCACATGTGTACGGAGGTGTGTAGCTGGCTCTCGCACGTGTGTGCTCGCGCTGGTTGCAACCATCGGAAGCAGCCAAACAGCATGCACTAATTCTGAGACACACATCGCTTCTAATTTATACCGTATATGTATATCCGACAAACGGAGAGTGGAGGAGGGAAAGCTCTGTCGACTAATCCCTTAATTATCTAGCTCGATATCACGGCAATTAACAGCGATAACTCCGGGACGTCGGGGAATTGGGGGAAAATCGAGTTTCTTACTTGGACCCAGTCGGGAATGGAGATTTTCGGACGTCGACGGAGAAGGGAGAGAGTCGCGAGTTAGTCGGGAAACCGGTGGAAATAACGTTGCAAATGACACGAGCGTGGAAATTCGGACTGCCGGAGGGGAACGACGCCGGAAACGACTCAATTTGCGAAGTTGCGCGCAGGAGGGAACAATGTTACGACGAGCGTAAATTCATACGTCTGTGGGGAGAAGAATGTTGCAACCGACAGGAATTGGAATTAGATATCTTAGTATAACGAGCGTTCTGACGACAACGCCACCGACAGTCGAAGAATTTGATCGTCTGAAAGCATCCAGGCATTCTCTTATCTCGAGTGCGTAGGATATAACGCAACCGTAAGATTACAGGCACAAGGATTTGCCACGATTTGATCCTTTATGATCGTCACAGCTACGTACCGTAAAATATCGCGATGATAAAACGAAGTTGAAAAGCTAATACGCAACAACGGTATCGTGCGTGGCTTTCGAATATCGTGAAATTATTTTCTTCTTCTATTTTGTCTTCATTTTATCACGCTGTCGCAAAGGTTTCTTTCTTTTTACGAGGAAATGATAGATGCGCAACGTTCTTTCTTTTATATTATTTTATTGAATTACGTATGATCCATTTTTCGTTCTATTACCGCAAAATGGATATTTTAAAGAGGCTCTTTATCTCGAGATTGAGCTCGGTTCGACGTTGAGATTCAGCCGTGAGTTTATGGTTCTTCTTGCAAACGATGATATTTAAAATCATTAGGCAAACAAACTTTTTGCTGGATAATTTAAATCTACAGTTTGGTAATTCTCTAAGAAGGTAGCAAATACTGCCGCTGTGTCATAATCTATAATCGATTTATAATTCGATACGATTTATACGCGAGTGCATCCAAGTGTGCCAGACTATCGGAGAGTAGCGTACACATCGAAAATGGCTTCTATCGCTGCTTTCGTCGTCAAATTTTCTTCTCGTTCTCCGTGACCTATTTTCAAGAACGTAGAATTATCTTTTTGCTTTGTATCACTTTTTCTCACGCGAGCAACCGTTGATAACGCGGACGAAGCGATTTCCAAGTCGTCGAAACGATTATTTAATGCAACAGAGTCAACCTGCGACTGCTCGGTGCTCATCCAGCGAGAAGCGAGAGGGGCGCGGAAGACGCGACGAGGCTAAATAGAATTTGTCTTGGCTGTATAATCCTTTTGAAACGCGGTCGGCGCGGCGAGGATCGCGCTTGTCCGGAACGGTGTTACTCGAAATTCTGAGGTGACACGGATCAGGTTACGGGGATGACTTTTGGACTCCTCCAGGACCGGCGACCTAACGACAAAGGTCGCGTAACAGTGCACGTGATTCCGGCTCGAAACGCGCGAATTAATTACAGTAACCTGCGTTAACTGTCATTACCGTGTTCGTTCTCCGAAATGGATTTCGTCCAGGCCAGTGAAAATCCGAGGTAAAACACGAGGGTTTTCATTTTCGGCAAAAAGGCACGCGTGCCTAGTGGAGTAGAAAAACGATTATTCTACAAATTTCCTGACAGAAACTTGATAAGCTCGGGAGAAGACGTAAAAATTTTATAGGTTTTATCGTAACGGTAGCAAGCGATAGACGAAGAAGCGTGGTAGAAAATTTCGCAAGAAACGCGCGGAGAAAAGCCTATATTTTTCTACGGTTCTCACGAAATATTGAAACGGCGAAAATATTCCACCGTCTTTTTTCCAACTGCAATTTCACAAAAAACCACTCGTCGAACTTTCCTTCTTTCCACAAGATATAAAGTTCCACGTTCCCCCGAGAATGCGCTACAGGGCGTCGAGAAACTTCGATACCAGGTATCTTTCTTCGTCCCAATTTGCCAACGCTTTTCCTCGCTCCGTTACGTGTTAATCGCCGTGTATTCATCGGCCTAACATCCCTCGCGACACCCTCGAACATGGAGGCGTCGTGACGCGGTCGGGTTAAGTCCCGGCTGGGGCGTAACGCGATTGTAATTTAAGCGGGCTGGCTTATTATGCGCTTGCATCGGTAATTAATACCGACGATGATGCGACAACCGGGCTAATTAATGACTCTGCGAGCGGACAACCGGCGCAAGAACAAAGAATCCACCCTGTCGCAGCCGGAATTATTCGCCTAAGCGATTATCGCGCGACTGTTTTCAACCGGCTGCTGTTCCCCTCTCACTCGCGACAGCCAGGAAACGTTTTTACGGTGCGGATCGTCGATACCGGCTCGCGGGATGGCCGAGGTTTCCCGTGGAAACGCGATTTGTTTGATCCCGTTCCGGATGGTTGGAGAATGTCGCGAACATTCTCCGTGTCATAGCGGAGAACAAACAATCGGGGAAAAACGAGGAAAAGGAAAAATCGTTTTTTGGTTTGGTAGTCGTAGATTCGACGTAGGTATAGATTTGCTTATTTATGGTTTATACAGGTTTACGAGTGTTCGGTTGAGTCTAACAAAGTTTCTTATCGTCCTACTTAATTTAGGAAATTATAATGACGCGAAGGTACTTCTTAAGGAAAAATCGTAACTCAAGTGTTGTTGAATCTCATCGATGATAATTTAAACCTAATATACGAGTGTCAAATGCGCGGCGGAATTTTTATTCAAGAATTCTAAAGGACTTTCTAATTTTTTCTATTTAACGAGGAACGATGATCTAATTTTTGATGTCGTGACATAGAGCAGATTTGTTGAAACTAATTTGGAAGAACTTTCTTCGTTTATTACGATACTCCAGTATTTGCTATTTCGTACAGTGATAGCGTACTCGTAGCATAGTAAACTCGTAGTCGTTAAGGAAACGCAAAGAGAATCTCGTACGCGTAGCTACCGAGAAGTTAGGAAGATCGCGAGGAAAGAATATGAAAATACTCGATAAACGGGCAACTCAGACGACTAAACGGTATTTCACACTTTACTGCAGACAGCGTTGAGCCCAGTCGAACGAAGCGTTTGCAGCTCGCGATTCAAGGAACAGTTGGCCGGATGAAAGAGCAGCAGTCGGGCCAGCAGAGGCTAAAACGCGGCCGTTGTTGATGTTTATCACGGCTGACCGTCTCCCAGTCGCTTTTATCGACCAGTCAGAAATTTCTACCGGGTTAATTGGAATTAGTCCGGCAGCTTTGTGAACTTTCAGCCACGAGTCCGTCTTTCGACCCGTCCGCGAGTAGATGCGAATAATTAATTAAATATCATTTTTATTCTGGCTCCATGGGGCAAAAGGAAAAGCAAAAAGAATCATAGAAGCTATATATTCCTTTATCCGTTCCCAGAAAATGCATCGTCGTGAATTTAGGCAGCCACTGTGACCGCTTTGATGATCATTTTTTAACGCTAGAATCATCGAGCTTTTTAATATTCATATATAATTATTTCTCTGTCCGATTAAAAATAAAAAATTAACTTTGGCAAAAATATCTGTATATTTTCGGTAAACGTAAAAAGAGAAAATCATTTCGAAGAAGTCATTTCGCCGAGTTCGCGTCAGTTCTAGCGTTAATACTTGAATCTTCGATGAGCTTTCGATATTTAGAAGTGGCTAACGAAGTTCCTATGTAATTCTCGTAATTGATATAAAAGCGGAGGAACAAAGGTCAGACAGCCTAGGGATTCCTTAATCACATCGTAGACGCGGGGAAACGAATCGAAGTTCGCGAACCAGGAATTGCCAGGCTCCGTTTAATTTCTCCTAAGTGGAATAACCGTAGGACGAGGCGGACAAGCGCGATTTATAGCCGGGAAGCTCGTTTCAATATTCCTCGTTCCCGTTCCAACGTGCGTCAGCCTTTCCAGCTTTTTTGTCCCGCAGCCCGACCGCCGAACTTTTCCTAATAAATATCACTGGGCCGCGAAAGTGGCTCACGTTACATGCCTTGCCCCCTGCCCTCTTCCATCGTGAAACTTTAACCGTTAATTAAGTCAATTACTGCTCACCCACGCGCGCAATTCATTTAAAAATTGATTCCCTTTCTTTGTGGGATGAAATCGCAATCTTAAAATCTTGATATTTTTACTCCGCTAAATTTTTGTATTGGACATCGCAGGATCAGAGGCGGTAAGGAACGTTCGACATCCGCATGATTAAATATAGTTATGGTGTTTGTGATAAAAAGAAAAAGAAAATAATAATAATCACAGTTGTTGTTACGTCGCGTGAGATTTATAGTCGGTTATAGTTTGTCTAGCGAAATAGCAGGTTTTTCCCATGAACAAGGACACCCATGAGCCACATCCGCAGGAGACTTTCTCCTCATATTTTTATTTATTAACGTTGGCTATAATCAATGGGCATCGCGAATCGTTACCCTCACTTTTCTATCGAAAAGTGTGAACAACGAATCCGCGTTCTTAGTTCAAAAAGGCACACCCACACCGAGCTTTCCTCTTTAATAGTACGAGACGGGTCTTCTACTGTTCTTCGAATCTTTGTGTAGTCGAGTCAACGGTCTTATCCTTAGAGCAGTCATCTACTGTTTTTTCCATCTCAGCGCAGTCATCTACTATTGCTACACATTTAGATCAGTCAAATCTATTGTTCTTTCAATCTCGACGTAGTCATCTACCGTTGCTGCAAACTTAGGCTTCACTACGGTCTACGCGACATTAACTTAATTTACTTTTTGCTTATACGAAGCAACTAGCAAGTATACAATTATCAAATATATCTTCCGGCACGGCGCAATGGTAAGTGTAATAAATTGTTGAAAATATAAATCTTATAAAACTGTTGATTACAGTTGTAATTCAAACGCACGAACTATCTCTACCGGAGAACTCGTAATTTCGTTGGTGGACCACACGAAACGAGTATATAAAATGGATACATTTAATAAATACAGAAAAGTAATACATAAATTTAGCCCAGAAAATATGTATATGCACGGTCGTACAAAGTAAAGTTAATCAACGGGTTAAGACGATCTTCGAAACGATACCGAAACGCCCCTGGTTAATTAATCGATCGAAAAATCGTTAGCTTGCAACGTAGTCGAACGATGGTATCAGCATGTCTGGCCACAAACATCCGAAACTACTTCGTCGACCGAGCGTCTGCCGCGTGGTCTGACCAAAGCCATTAGATTCCACTGATTCGCCGTTTGCCTCCTCTCGATCATGAACGTTAGAATGCACTGCAGATCGTCGTGTGACCGCGAATATTCGGATCTGCATCTACCAATCTCGCCACTTTGCGAATCCTCCACGAGCAATCTCTTCCGTGAATTATCGTTTCTGTGAATTGACATTTTGGCCTCCGAACGAACACGTACAAAACTACTATCTACTAATACAGTAGACTCGCGTATAACGCGGTTAATACGAATTCGCGTTATAGAGAATTTTTCTCGTATCACGCGCATAATCTCTACAGTAACATGTTTGAAATGATTATTGCTACGCCAACTATTATTTTCTATGTTTTATTAAATAGGGCAGTGTTTTAGAAATAAATGGCGTATATACGAAATCGATTAAAAAAAGCATATAATTAATGTATGTAAAAAATGGAAATATTTTTTACTTTTTCTCCAGGATTCAGCCGATCTAACATTGCGACTTCTTCTTCGATAGAAATCCAGTTCCTTTTCAACGTTCTTTCTTTTTAACTTCATCTATCGCGTCCTTACAAGTAACTTTTTTTTTATAAACCTAATTTGCAAAATATCTTTGTATTGTGCATACTTACGTCTTGCAAGCGTGAGCTTTCTCGAATCACCAATACGAAACACTGGTTATAGTAAAAGTGACTGCGTCAAGGAACAAAACAACCATGAGACACAAGAAGCCGGTAACGATGGAAAAAGCGATCTAACGCTCGACTAAAGTAGATTTAATTCTCAAATCAGCTAATTCCCGTGTTTTATTATTTGGCGTGTTATTAATTTTCGCTTACGCGTAGAACGTTCGAACGCGTAACAAAGCTTCGAAATAGGCTTTTTATGAGATTCCAAACGATCCTAATCTAAGAAATTTAATACGAACGTTTCGGAAACGAACTGAAACCGACAGGTGTACCTATATCCGATTCGGCGATTCTATCGCAAGTTTGATGATGGTGGGTTAGGCCTAGAATAGGGAAAGTTTGAGCAGGGCTCGATATTCGCGATTCTAATCCCCTATTCCAATTACCGGTGGGACCCAGATAGCTGACGTTGGTTCGGCTCGGTGCGCGGCGGCCAACTTTTCCACGTCGAAATAACCATCGAGCGGGACGCTGAGCCCAGTTGGAAATTGATCTATCGTCACCGGGGCGTATTGTTGCCATTAATAGCTGGGTAATGCGAACAATACGACCTGCTGAAAGTTACAATTAATTTATGGAACACGCAAGGCGGTACAAGGCAAACCACCAATCTGGTTTCGCGGTTATGCGGATCAAGCGGAAAATTCAGCGAAAAAGGACGCATCCGTCGCGACGTATTTTTGCTTCTCATATTAGCCTACTCTTTTTACTGAAATTTCTCGATCGTTTGTTTTCTCGTCGTCGAATATTTTACATCTTCGTCTGCCACAGAAAGCAAAATAGTTGAAAGGGAAGATTCTAACGGATCTTCGAAATTTTCGTATTTGCGATATAAGAGTTTTCAAAAATACGCATCCTACGCGCGACTAAGACAATCTTCCGTGAAAGTGATTCGCGAAATTTTTGCTCGTCGGCAGTCGAGGTCCAGGAAAATACGAAGACGAAATTACCGCGTGAAGCAACTGTGGACATTTTTATTCGCTATTGGTAGTCAAGATCCGAGAAAATTACGGGGACAGAATTACCGCGAGAAGTAACTCTACGACGTTGAATTTTGTTTCCTAGACGATCGACCCCAGAGAGCTGCATGCGTCGAGATATATTCCACCGGCTGTCAGCTGCACACGTGGCGCAGCTTGCGTCACATTATTGCCAACGAGCAGACATAATGCGGCAGGCATGAATATTCCACCAGCTCTATCTTCCCTGACACCCTGACGATGGCCATCGACACGTACATCGAGCAATTTCCTCGGGAAAGAGAGGAAGCCCGATCGGCTGCCGTTGTGAAACAGCTTCTGAAGAGATTGGACAACGAAACAGTGGCAATTAAACACAAAAATCACCGACCAAGTCGTCGTGTGGCGATTACTTTTACGACAGTACGGGACGAGGCCGTAAACGTCGAGGCTCGTCGGACAACTGCGATGGCTCTAATCTTTTATTTGTCGAGACCCAAAGACTGGGTAATTCCTACGGGATAGAATCGCTGTCTTACATCGTCCACCAACTCGATGAATTCTATATCCCGCGTATTACGACTGCAGTATTCCCATTGGAATGTAGATGCAAGCGTAATTCCAATTCTTTCATCAGAACGAGACAGGTCGAGAGTCAACGAAAGCCACGAAAAGTTTGTTCATCTTCGGGAGAAACCGCGTACCGAGAAAAAGTGGGAAGGAACAAAGAGTCGGGAAAAGGTGGAACAAAGGCGGAGAAAAACGGTGATAAACAGATACGTCGGCGAAAGACAACGAAATGGGACGGGGAAAATTCGAGATGGAAAAATCGCGGGGAGATACGAGCGAAGATGCCGCGGAGCACGAAGGAAACAGGGGCAACGGGGGATCCGTGAAAGAAACCGTGGTCGAGGCAGAAACAGAAAGGAGAAAGAAGTGCGAAAGGAAGAGCCGAAAGGAGCGGGAAAGAAGGCGCGAAAGGAGAGGCGAAGAAGGCGAGACGCAGGGAGGAGAAAACACCGACACAAATGCGCGAGAACACGCAGACGAGAGAGCAAAAGCCCCGGTCGCGCTCTCTGGGGGTGGATCAATACCACACCACCACGAAATCGTGACGGTGCAGCGGGGATTCACCGCACACCGGCCCCCGGAGTTGTGTGTCTTTCGGCTAGCTGCACTTTGACAACGACATCTACCTTAACCAACCCCTTTTTCTTCGCCTCTCTTCCTTCCCTCGAAGCGTTGCGCGCTTCCGTAACCACCGTTCCGCACATCAGCCCCCTGCACTCCCTCGTCGTCGTAACTTGGAGCACGCCACGAATTAAATTACACGCGATCCGAACCCGGTCTCTTTGTCACTACGGCCATGTTCGGCTCGGTTACTTGCCCGACGTACGGTCGTATGACCTACGATCGCGACTGTACGAGGCGAAAACACCCCCGGCTCGTTCTCCAGGCTCCTCCACTTTGGTTCGCCGGGAATTTTGGCTCCGAGACAAACAGCCAGTTAGACACGATTCCTGCGAAAACGACTCGAGGTTTTCGCCTTTCCATGCCTTCGTTTTTCGGTCTCCCCCGCCGGTCTACGTGGTTCTTGCACTGTTTTCGAATTGTTCTCGGTGGCGCGGGCGTCCCAGGAAAATTGGAAGGAGAACAAAGATGTTCCTGGCTTCTGTGGTAATCGACGTATAGCGTGTTCGTAGAGAGCGAAGAAATTTATTCATCGAAAGTCGCGTAGCTGAGTTTTTCGATCAGGAAATCCATCCATCGAGTCGCGATACCATTCGATGCTTCATCGTATCGACGTTCCTTTTACGCAACAATTTCGTTCCGCCATAAATCTACGTTCGCGAATTCCACAGAAGAGCGAACAAGCCCTTTTTCCATGATATACAGGGTATTACAAATTTTCCCCGTATTTCGTCATATTTCCCTGTAAATTCGAAATAAACCGAGTATTTTCCAGCCGGTCCGACATTCGTGTCGCGAAATATCGCCGAGTCGAGGTTCCGATCGTTTCTTCGCCGATCGAAAGAAATGACAGATGACGCGGAGTGAGGCGGTGGGTCGGCTGGAAAAAGCGGCGGCGCACGCGGTGTTTACCCAAATCTGCAACGGCATTTGCATATTTAAGAGCAGTCGACAACGTTGGGCCAATAAATTTCACGTATTTCATCGAAGAGAGATTTATTCGCGCGTTGTAAATAACTATCACGTGCCAGAGGAGCCGGCACGCGTAATATATGATTCGGGGCGGGGAAAACGTTTCAGGAACGCCTCGAAATCGCTCGTTAATTAAACCGAAAAGTGTCGTAACTGGCTTTGTGAAACGATTTCCCGGTAAATTGGCCCGCGGCAGGACTCTCAATTAACAGCCCCTTTTCCACTTATTCACCTGTCGGCTTGGCCCTGTGTCTTTCGCCTATGATTATCAGATTTTCGAAAACGCTCGAGAAATTGTGTTTTCCAAGCCACGATCTTATTTGCTTATCCACTGAAACATTTTGCCGTCGTTGACGTGGTAATTACATTTTTTCAGACCGTTCCTTTATTTCCGTTTCAAACAGAAAATGTTACAAAATCAATGTAGCACTGGTGGTTTCCTCCCTAATTATTATTTATTTACAATAATTATTATTTATACGTGCGTACGACATACGGTATTACGGGGTGCGATTCAAAACGTGTAATACGGTAACACGTGCAACAGTTTCACATAAAAGTTATAATAATATGTAATCGATATCTCGGATATCGTTGAGGGTCGTCTTCTTCGTTTCACATAGGCTTTAACCAGGTTGGGTTCGTCAAATACTCGCAACAGTATCTACACTGGTTATGAAACCGAGGATTTTTATGGATTTGTAAAGAATTTGAAGGCGCAAACATTCATCGAACGTACGTAATACACGAAGAAACGTAAAATATCCGAAATACAATATTCGTTATGATATTTAACATGCCCCTGTCTATGTCCTCCCTTTTAAATTGTTTTCACGAAAGTATGAATTTATATAGAGATACGCAGTTTTGTGATTAAATACTATAGAAAGCAACAATGAATATCAATTTAATAGAAAGCACGTCGCGGACGGGAACGAATGTCATTGTTAAACGCGATTCTATTTGTATACTCGCCGATTCTCGTCGAGTGGCAAACGAGCAAATAATGCAGAAAGAAGGGAGTACCGTGGTGAAATCTCTTGGGAACGTTTCGAACAATCCAGAGGATTCAAATTTGAGGAAACTCGGACAACCTTCGGCCAAGTTTGGAAAATAAAATTGGCGCAAGAACACGGAAGAGTTTTTTCGAGTTAGAGTTTGAAGCTGAGTACTCGAAGAAGGAACAATTGGTCGTTTCTCACGATAGTTGGTATTATATCCAGCCATATTATATTTAACGTGGGATTTTTGGGTTTCGATTATGCAAACTATGTTGCAGTTCGCTTGATATAGGAATTTAATTAAGCGATTATTGATTGACACCAGGCTTCCGTTGTAGGAAAATTGCGGAATTTCGCGATCCATCCTCTCGCACGATACACGTACAATGCAAACTACCCCTGTTTTACATGATGTTAATCAAACATGAAACTTTCATCAGCTTTTCAAAGAAGATCAAAGTAACCTGTAAGTTCATAGCCATTCGTTTTATTCTTAAATTCACCACCTTTATTTTATGAACTTCTATCGCTGATCTCGATCTTCTCGCGACGTAGAACCTGTTAAGGAAGGAATTCCGCCATCTCGTTAAACACGGTTGATAGTCGGAAAAATTCACTGCACCGACCGACCGATCAAGTTTTCCAACGCTAAATCAAGAGATACCATCAACGGTTCGCTGTCCATCGATCAATCAGTTCTCGAACGAGCAACCCTCGATTTTCGTGTAACCGCGAACGAATAGATTCGTCTCGTTAAACAGCGAATGACAGACGAGCAGTTGATAAAAGGGGAGGGGGGTGTGTTGGAGGAATTGGTACGAAGTTACGTGAAAGACGATCGAACGTAGAGCCGAGAAAGGGTCAAGGAATGGAATAAATCTCGGCGTGGTTGTAATGGCTTAATGCAGCCTGGCGAAAGCCTGTCTTCGGCGACGATCACGCCATCTTATTACGATGAGCGATCGTCGCTCGGACTCTTTATTATTGCCGCTCGGAGGTTGGACTTGTGCTGGAAGAACTTCCGGTTCACGGGAATTTCGTGACTCGCCGAGTTTCTCCGGGCGATCGTTGAACCCTCCCGCGAGAAACTCCGTTCTCGCGTGATGGAAAGTTCGTCTGGTAGTTTGACAAATTATCGGAGAGCCTGAATTGACGATAATTGTACGGAACTTTGTGATATCCGAACGTTTCCTTCTTAAATTAGGAAGTACGTGCTACTGTCGTTTCCCGATGGACGTATTTAAGATACGTCCATCAAAGATCAATCAAAGATCATCACGGTTATTTAAGACTAGCCTTACCAGGGCTTGTCGAACGACCGGTTTCAAAATTTTATTTGAAATTGTATTAGGTTGTTTC
The DNA here is from genome assembly GCF_041682495.2 of Bombus fervidus. Taxonomy (NCBI): domain Eukaryota; kingdom Metazoa; phylum Arthropoda; class Insecta; order Hymenoptera; family Apidae; genus Bombus; species Bombus fervidus. The sequence continues at coordinate 8,120,314 of NC_091530.1, read as the reverse complement.
AAAAGTTTCTTTCGTTTCATAAGAAAATGATAGATGCACATGATTTTTATATTATTTCATCGAATTGTGTGTGATCCATTTTGTTCTGTTACGCTTTTGTTCTCTTTACACTTGTCGGATTAGGTTTCGTATAAACATTGCCACATAAAGCAGACAGCGAAAGACACTTTCGCAGCAACTTAATACATTCATCGTTATTTCTTTCGCTCACCTAGCTTTATGTAAATTCTTATATTGACAAAAAATTGAGAAATTGATCAGTCGAATAATATAAAAATTTACATAAAGTTAAATGAACAAAAGCAATAACAATGAATGTACAATTAAATTAATTTGATGAATAACAATTAAATTACATTTTGAAACCGGTCATTTGCCCAGGCTTGGTAAGGTCAGTGTTAACTCAAAATTGTCGAAAAATTTGGTCGGAGTAAATATTTTCTTGCAAGCTATCGGAGAGGAAGCAGCTCGCGTACGGATAATCAAGAATAGTCGATTAAGCTATGAAAAATTCTTTTATGAAGTTGCAGGAGGAATTTGGAAAGAAGTAACTCGAGTCACGCTTCCAATGAATGTAACGAATGAAAGTAACGTTAAATCGTACTCGGATCGTTTTCGGTCGACGATCCTTCACCAACTACGTTCAAAACTACTTTCCTCTGTTCCGCACAAAATCTTTGCTCGTGTAACGAGCAATTTTCTTCTTCCTCGTAAACGTCCCACGTTCTTCGCTTTGCAGAAACGGTCAGTATCGTTCGGAGTAGGAGAAAATAGCGACTTACGCGACTCAAAGGGATTCCAGAGCGCTTTCAGGAGAACGTCTCGCGGCTGTTCGTTATCCAGGAGCGTAACAACCATTGAACCAGGAGGGTAGGACTCGCTTGATGCGCTTTGCATCTGCCGGAATGCCTGGCAGTCCTTTGAGCCGCGACTGGCCGTGAATCGGCTCTTTTTTCACTCCATTTGTTCGTTTATTTATCCGTTTCGCCCCGTTGCACGGTGAATCCCGATCGGGAATATCCAGAATTTCGAGGGAGATCCTTCCACGCCGGGAAAAAATTGTTTCATTTAGCTGGAATCCGATAGAAAACGTCCCGATCCCTCCTTCGTCCTCATAGATATTTTTAATGAAAGTCTTTCCGGACGCGTTTCGGGTTCGTTGGAAGGATTGGCGAGTTGTATTGGAAATGCGGCGCTGGTAATTGCAAGGTAGTACTAAGGGTAGCGTGTAAATGGAGAGATACAGGGATGATCGATTAACTCTGAGAGTGGTTATGCGATACTTTCGACGAAGTATATCGTTGGATCAGATTTTAAAGAATTCTTGGTCCGACGTTCGTTCGCGCTTCTTCTTTCGTGTTTTTGATAGCACGTTGCGCTCTGTCTCGACCTTTCTTCGATCCGAGAAACCTTATTTTTTTGAATCTAACACCCTAACCCGTTTCTTCTTGGAAGGCAAATAACGGAAGAGTTAGTTACTCGGAGTAAAGAAGGAGCGATAAAAAGAAGAAAAGAAGAAGCGGCAAAGGTGCAACAGCTTCTCCCTAAACAGTCCATCCGCTCCTCCCGTGTTGTCTCGATAAAAAAAGCCTCGTCCAATGGGAATCGGCACACTGGCGCACACGCACGCGAGCGCCAACACGGAAACTCGAGGAGAAAAGGTACAAGAGGTATCGAAACGAAAGACGTATGTGCTCCAACACCCGTGTCTTTCAACGTCGTTCAACAGCAGCTGCTCCCCCCGACGAGGAAGAACGCGAAAGGAACACGGAGAATTCGCGAAGAAGAAGGAAAGAGAAGGGTCGCGGTGTGGCTAAGCACTCTGAGCGATCGGACGAAGCAAGAAGCGGAAGAGGCTGGCCGCTGGAGGATCTCGTAAATAAGAAAGCTGTTGCAGCAGCGTGGGTGGTGCAGTCCAGTGGAATCGACGAAGAAACACGAAGGAAGGGTGCTCGCTGTAAGAACGGAGGAAAGGGGAAGACAGAGCGTTTCATTGAAAGTACAACTAGAACGCCGTGGAAACAGTGGGTTCTGGGAAGAGAAAGTCGATGGGAACACAAGTTTCCAGCTTTCTGCGTTAAAGCGTGTCGAGACTCGGTGAAAAGGACACAAGGATGGGGGTTGGGGTGTGATAGACGAGGGAGGTGGAAGAAGGTAGAAGAAGAGTGGAACGGATGAAACAAAGATGGGGAGGGGGAGGTGAGTTCGTGGAAGAAAAAGGAGACAGCGCAACGGAGAATTGCAAAGGGGCCGACGAAAGAATGGGAAAAGTTAAGGGACGGAACGATTCGTCCGGGAAAAAGAGAGTTTCGCTCTCTTTAAATCGTTCCCGCGAATTCGAGCATTCGTCCACCTCCAGCTCTCCGAAATGAATGGGCTTTTCTGTTTACCCAGCCGCGACGATGCCTGTAAATACCGAAAACCCGTAGCCAAAGTCCTAGGAATTTTCCACGGAAATATTTGCTTAGTCGTTACGTTGATAAATTAAGAAACGTTTGAAGACAAACAGTCTCGTCGATCTGTTCCTCCGTTTCGTCGAACGTTGTCAGAGCCTTGAAATAAATTTGATAAATTCGACGAAGGCGATAGAATTTGAAAATTGGAAAATTAGATTCGAGGAGATAAGCATTTGAAAGATACTAAATTTTCCATAAAGTTTCGTTTATTCTGCCCTTTACTTGGATGCAATTTCGTAATCACGCGGTCGGTACCTGCCGTCGAATGAAAATGGAGATTTGAACAATGAGAAGTTGTAGTGGTAGGGCGCCGTAAAAGCTTCAGCTCCGTCGAGGTTGCCGGATGGTTTTTCGTTGCAATGAGTTCACGCCATAAGCTTCCGCTCCCATAATCCCTGCACCACCGCTTCCGGACCTGTATTTCGTATAAGTAGAATATAGAGTAGACGACTTGAAGCAACCTTCGATCGAGTCGCTGCTCCTCTACCTTCCTTCTCAGCCAGTTCACTGTTCTTCGCTGTTCTTCCACGTACTTTCTCCATATTGGCTAGATTTTATCAAATTTCTTGATGTACTCCGTAGCCTGGTCGGGAACCGAGTAGAACGAGATCAAAGATTTTGCTACTTTGGAAACGAATATTGTTTCCTTCGGTCTTATTACGTATAAAACTTACTCCGGTAATATTTTACAATCGAAGCACGATTGCCTGGAGATAGAATCTGCGAGTTGGAATCCGCGGAGGATCCTTTTTATCTAAAAGAGATCGGAAAGCGCGTTAAATAACAAAAGGAAGTCAATTACCAAAATTTTCCTGCTTTTCTACGCGTAAAACGAATTGCAAGCTTCTAATAAATTTTATCGTTTCCAATTAAGAAAATTAAGGATCGAACTAAATAAATGTACGCGCTGCCTCTACGTCGTGTTTAGAGCCAACTCATATTTAGCTCAAAAGACGGGACTCCCTCGAGTTAAGCAAATTCCTGTAGTCTAGAGTCTGTAACTTTCGGAATCGTAACTTGCCGGGCACCGTGTATTTAGGCAGCGGTCCAGAAACGGGCAGAGCAAGCACGCTAACGATCTGGCTAAAAGCGTTGCAGTCGTTTAACCGTCGAAAACTGGACGTTCCACTGGACGAAAAGCATTCACCGACCCAAACCATCCTCACGCTGGACATACCGCGTTCCTCCGTGACCACGGCCATTAGTGAACTTGAAATCGAGCCGATTTACGTCGATGCCAGTGCGTTAGCATCTGCTAAAATCCTGGCTCTCCTCTCGCGATAAGACGAACCGGCTTGGAATCAACTTTCTCGATTTTCGAATTAAGCCATTCGCTGATTTATAGCAGCTTTCGGATCCAATTGGGACCACCGTGAATTTCCGTAACTTTAGGAACGGATAAAGTAAGCTCGCAATTTTAAATTTTACCTCTGCTTCGTCTAAGTTTCGGCATTTCGACGTTTCCATGTTTTTACGAAAGCAAGAACTCGAACGTTGGTATATTTTATCTTTGGACGTCGTGTTTTTCGTTCTTCGAGAGGGAATCGTGTTCGAGTTACTCTTTCGCGCTAACATTTCTCGCGGACATTAGAGTTGGTTTCCTCCAAGGGTGAACGTGGAACTGCGAATTGTCGCGAACAATTCAGTTACAAATTGTGAACAATTCACAGTATCACGCCCGCTCCGAATAAGCAAAGTGCAACGTTCACGAAACGTGGTGGCGAAAGTGTAGCTCGTAACGCGATTGTCTACCGCAAGACCAAAAGAATAATATCCGAGGACGCGGAGTATTAAGCTTCGAATTTTTCCTCCTCTTCCTCAGGACAGACCAGAAGCTGTGAACTGTCACGGTCACGAGACCCTAGTGCAAAGGTGGAACTCGTAACGCGGTCGTTTGTCGAGGAAGCAAAAGCACGACGTGCATCGATCCTCGTGAAAGCTTAACGCCTGATATTTCTCATCCTCATCGTTAGTTCGCCAGGAGAGATACCTATTCGAACCAAAAAATTCCCTCGCTACCATCGAGTTTATCCCACCGCCGCTATCGATAGTTCCACACGATTTTTGTACTCCCTGAAAATGCAACGACAGGAAACCGTGGCCAAAGAGGCTAAGGCCTGGTTGATAAGAAGAAGAAAAAAACGAGCCTGGCCAAGTGGGTCAAGAATTGACCGAAAGAGAAAAAGACAGGTAGGCGGGTAGGATAGAAGGAAGGGTGTTGGGCAGACCGGGGGTGGTTGGTGGCTGAAAAACGGCAGCCACGACTGCGTCAGTGGAAAACGATCGAGTTCGAGCAGCCTCGGCCGGAATCCGGAGCCGACGTTGCGGCTGTGCCGAGCTATGACGCAATCCGAGTATACAGTATACGCGGTGCACAATGGCCCGTATCTGGGTCGTGGTGTCAGTGCTACCCCCTTGCTCGGCCGCCAGGGGGCTACAGCCCCAATTCCGCGCAACCCGGCGCGCCTCGAAAATCGCTGCGATATCCGCCGGACCGGACGACTCTCGCTGACCTATTCTTTCAGCAGGCTAACTCATTCCCTTCGTCTTCTATTCTCCTTCCCTTGTTTCCTTCGTCCTCTATTCTCTTTCCATTGTTCTGCTTTGTCGTTTTATACAGACACAAGGCCGTGATTACGGCGCATACATAGTCGGACAAACTAGCGTCCTGACGAACGAAACATCCAAAGACAGCTATGCATGCAGTCATAAAAATCTATGTACATATTTGATTCTATCGACGTATCGAGTTCGTTAAGCCGGTTTCACACGGAGGTACGTGTACCGTGATAGATATACCGTGATAGACGTATCGTGATACACGTATCGCGAGTTGCGTACCGTGTAAATGTCGCCATTTGTTTTAATGTCTCGTCTGTCTCCGTACGAGAAGTATCGTTGCCGAGATACACGAAACGAGTGTCGCGATACTGCGTCTCGTGAGAGTCGTCGTACGAACGCTTGCATTCGTATGCATGTATAATAATGTACATTCGGTATCTATCATACGCGTACCCATCGTAAAAATAAATAACTTTCTAAAACGGTGATTAGCTACCGATAAAACGTCGCGTTATTCGTTTTACAGGAAACGAAGAAAAATGATGTGACGATCCAAGAATTGGAAAAAGCATGTATATCGTTTTCTTCTCGTAACTTGAAATAATTAGAGAAATATGTTTATCGAAACAAGCGATAATTTATCAAGATTACTATACTCTTAATATCGTACAGTGTAACGTGAAAGCATACGCATCGAACGTCGTCTATAAGGAGAAACATAACATCGATTATTGTCGCTTCTGTGTAAACAATTTGTAATTCTTGATACACCTATCGCGTTCAACCACGTAGGCGTCACAGTGCGAGCGTAAAATTTGATAAACACTGGTTTGTTAACGCGTACATTTGCAAAGATTTCAGCAAAATTATCGATTATTCGTTCGAGGGACAATTAGTATGCGCATACATTGACTAGGAAGTGTGTACATTTACCGATTTAACATTCGCTGTTACGTCGATATGAGATAAATTAGGTTGGAATTAACTGGCAAGATACATGCTGCAAAGTATCCACGACAACGACTCACGATTACTCGCTTTTTAACCGCAGAATGCCATGTTTAGAAGAATAGGATTAGATTTGGGATTAGTTCGATCCGACAATGAGCATTTCAGTGGAATAAGGGTGAATTTTGGATCGAAGTTTCGATTAAATTCTGACGATTAAAATTCAATTCGCTAAAGCGTATTAATCGCGCAACGTAGCTTCGACGATCGTTTCGGTATAAAACTGAGCTTGGAGCTTAAGGACGAAATATTTTCGTAAATGTAAGAAGTAGAATTCTTCATGAAGATTCTAGAGCAAGAAGGGTCATCTAGGATGGCTCTGAATCTTCTGGCTCGAACAGTGACGTTCTCGAAGGTGTTTTGGACTGGGTTAAGCACCGGCTAGGCGTCCACGATTCCTGAGCAATTTAGGAGGATGTTTTGCACGATTTACGATATAAATGGCTGTCGTTGATAAAAGAGCTCATTGTCCGCGACAGGTTGAAGGTTCTCTGGCTCTGGGATAGCCTTGAATTCCTTTCGATCCGATTAACCATACTCTCGCGCATTTTACCCTCGTTTATTATTCCAAAGTTTACTTTAAACGTCGGATACCATTTTAAACTTTGGACGGCCAGATTATAAACTAAACAGAAATAGTTTCAATTTGAACTTCAAACTTTTTAATTTCGAAACGTTTTATTCGGTCATCGTTCATCCGATAACGATAATAAAACTGATAAAAGAGGAGAACAATTTTCTATGGAACGAACCGGCGTGAGGCAACGTATTCGGGTCGTGGAAAGCCCCTTAAATCGAAACAGCGATCGCGTAGGGAAAGCGGGTCACCAAAGGCGGCGAAGAAAAGGGCGTCGAACGCGTATCCTGAAATTACGTTTCCAGCGATTTCCGTGACCCAGATCAAGCCAACCACGCAGATTGCTCGCACGCAACCGTCAACCCGGCTGTTCTACATTTTCAGTGACATCCTTTCTCCCATTGCGTTTTGTTTCAAAAGAAAGCCGCTCCCTTTCGTCGAAACAAGATCAGGCAAAAATGAAAAGGCAGAAGAAAGGAACGAAACCATCGCGAATTCCGACTTTGAGGAAGAACGGTGCGCTAACAAAATTAAACGAAACTACGAGAAACATTTCAGAGAAAATTTGAACAATTCAAAAAATTTCGTTTCAACGTTTTTGCTGTTTCGTAGATAGAGACGTCTTGTATTCCGTGCTTCTGAAAAAAGGATTCCAACCTCCAAGGTTTTTCGTTCGACGAGCAAACCTTCGACTCAGTGACAATGAGACGTGAACAATCGTCGAAAATAAAAGGTGCAAACGAACATCACAAAGGTACCGCTGCATCGTGAGCCACTGCCCTGAAATATCGAGTGGATACGAGATAATTTAATCGAGTTAACTTCGTATAAAACAATTTCGTCGACACGATATTTGATTACGATATTTTAATTCGCGGCGAAATATTTCGTTAGAGCTTTATTATTTGATTACGCGTGAAAGGGCAGAAACAACCGGGGAAAACATTGCGCGAAACGTAACGAAAGATGAGGGGCAGGATCGAATAACGCGAACCTATTATCAAGTTCGACGGATTATTGCTGTTAATTTACCTCGCTGGCGGTTCTTTGACGTTTCGAAACAATTCGGTCGGGTCGCTCGAAGTCGGAAAAAAAAGAAGCCTGTCGGAGCTCGTGCGCGCTACAAAACTCGAAAAGGCAACGAACGATCGGTCGGCTGGTTGAATTTACGCGGATCGCATGCATTATGCGTTTCGTACGTGCGCCGTCTAGCGCGTGAGCGGCTTTCCCGACGATAAACGCGAGTTACACCCGTAATCGTAACTCCAGGAGATAACCGAACGTTGCCGTCGTGCCTTGGAAATTCGGTTTACGCCGCGTTTCCAGCGATATATCTCGCAGCGACGGAATCGACCCGTGCAGTACCTCGCAGCTTTTTCTTCCGCACTCTGATGTAGGTTAAACGATTAAAAGATAACGCGGAGGCTACGCTCGGCCGAGATAAAAGGTCGATGAAGTTCTTAATGGAGCCAGATTAGCGGACAAGAGATCCCTGCCTGCAGATATATTCTCTCGCGGAGAACAATTCCGCAGCCTGCTGCGCTTCTTTATCGAGTTCTCGATGGTCTAGTTCGCCGCACCGCGGGTTAAAGGGGTAGATTTTTCTTGCGTCTGTTGTGGACGATCGAGTCGAACGGTTGAATAAGTTTCTTGACGAAGTTGGACTAACAATTACCGTTTCTATAGCGCGTTTTCTCAACCGATTAATTATAGATCTTCCTGTTGAGAGAATCAGTGGAATATTCGATGAGCTCGTCGATGCGAGGCAATATACGAGCACGAGGTGATTCCTTAATAAAAAGAAAAAAAACTCCGATAATCGAATTAAGGAAAAGTAAGAAAAAAATAGAGGATGAAAGGTGGAATAAAATTTTCGTTAAAATTCCTTAGTTTTCGAGAAAATCGAGGTGGAAGATTTGTCACTTGTGTTTGAACTTGAATTTAACTTTAAGCGTCATATAAGAAAATTGTGTTTCTTCTCGTATCGTTTAACTGTCACAGAACAGTCTAAATTTTCAGCTTTGAAATCATGTCCTGATGAAATCGGTAGATTTAATAGTCCATTAACTAGTAACCGGAAATATACCGAACTCGTTAAATAAATTACGAAATCGGATCATTCGTGAAACAGTAACGTTCTATTTTCGGTGAATCAATAGCTAACGCGAATAACGAAGAAATTATTTCGAAAATTCTCGGTTCGATAACAACCGCGCACGCAACAAGATTGGACAATCTGTTGGCGGTCGGTTAGTGGTTAATTTCTAACGACGCAAACAACGTAGACGAGAGCATTGCGTCCACGAACAGGAGATCAGAATTATCGACGCTGGTCGATCGACCATAGGTCGAGCATCGGACGAGGGAACTTTTAAAGGACTCACCCTTCATGCCGAGTACTTGCACTCTCCTCTGGTCGAGAGGACACTTTCCTGTGCTTGTTTGCTGGCCGCGAGGCGACGATATCGATACGCTTCGAGACGCAACTCGAAAGTCCGGGTTTACTCGTAGGTTCTACTTTGATCAGGAAAATACGCAGGAACATAGAACGCTCCCTGGAACAGATATCGTGGAATATCGCTTGAGAAGAGCGTAGAAATTGCCTCGTTGCACTGTGAATGTTGCCGCTTTTGATCGTGCTGCGGGATACAGTTCTTAATGTATTTAAATTGCACATTAACGTAGGGAAATTGACCTCAGTTAGAACTAAATCGAGTTATGTAGATGTTTATGCAAATTCCTATTTTCATCATCGTAACTGAAGAAATTTGCACCGTCCATTAACCTTTATCGCTCGTGTCCTTGCCAGGTAGTCAACCGATCGATTCTTCTATTAATAGAAGTACAATTGTTTGTTCGTACTTATAAAAGCACTTGCTTCACTTTATTTCCTATCTCGCGTTTTGCATCTTATCGTATCGAGAACGCAGATATATTACATAGCAGGACACAGTATCATAATTGCGAAAAGTATATTATCATCCAATTAAGAAACAATTGCGCCAAGAGCAAAATTGTGAGTTTCTCACCAGCTGGATCCGGAAAAATGGCACGTGAAGGGGTTAAATTCTATAATAATTGAGATATTTTGCTTATGTATCTTATCTCCTTTAGCGCGCCTGTCGGATTTAGCACATTTTATAGATATTTACGCTTTCACCCCTTTGAGCGCTGCGTTGTCCGACGTTAAGCGTGCGCCGTGGACTGCCCACTCTTTACGAAGAAACACACCGTAGGCTGCGTATTTTTTACGAAAGGCATTGTAGTTTGCTACACACTTTGGTTTTCGTTTTGGTTTGCCAGTTTGATAATTAATTTCTTTTGTTTCAACGAAATCATCAGAGTGTGGGGTGGATAACATCCATACGTCTTTTTTGTCACGCCACTTTAACGCCTCTTTTAGCCCAAATTGAATAGTCATGTGAGAATATGAACGCGTTCATAGCGTTCAAAGGGTTAAACAAACGTAAAAGAGTCAGCAGCTTAGCTTTAACTATATTTAACACTAGAACTATCACACCGGTTAAATTGACAAATTTTACAATTTTATTTTAATTAATTAATTCTTACTTCATCTTATATTTTTTCCCACAATGATGTAATGACTTTCACAACGATAACTAAAAGAATAATATAATGAATTTTATTTTGTCTTATGTATTCAAACTGAAAATAATTTTGTATCAAGGCTACTTATGCCAATATCAATCAAAGTGTAAAAGGGTCCTGCAATCTGTTTATCGAACCCAATTAACCAGTTTCCTCGTTTTGTACAACTTCCCACACGTTTTTAACATTTCTACTGCGTATCGTTCGATATGACGATATCAGTTATCAGGAAAATTGCGGATCGATCGCAATGCTAGCGCTAGAAATACCAGTGAAAATGATTCTACAATTTTATAAATGTGTCGACCCTCGTTTAGGGATCATTTCAGGGAGCATCGTTAATAATACTAAAAATGTACTACATAATATGGAATTGCTTCTGTAAGAAAGTAATAAATCAATAGATACGAAAATATTCTATTATTACGTATTTTTTAAAGACCAATCATTTTCGCTGGTTTTGGTAGAAATAGTTTCGTGTTACCTATCGGTAGTTCTAGTGTCAAACAGTATTACAAAAAACGCCCGCCTTGTGAATATAATCTGTCGCTTTTATTTTTAAAAATTTCTTAAATTTTGAGCACCGAAGAGCTTTCCGTAACTTGGTCGATTTTCTCTACTTTCTGTTCCTCGGAGTTAACCGACTTAACAAAGAAGCAGCTCGTACCAAAACGCGTGTCGAACGTAGCGGTTTCGTTTCGAATTTACATCGCGCGATCTACCATCCGTTAAAATCCACTGCAATTAACATTCGCAGCGTCACTACGCAAAACCCATTCTTACAATTCACTATTAAACCCCACGGTTTAATCCTCCTCTAGGGAGTCGGCAGCGAACTCTACGACTGAATCAGTATTCTCCAGACAGCTGGAGCAATTTGCAACAGCTCGAAAGCGTTTAGAACAGGCTGGAAGTAAGGAAGGGGACGGAGGGAAAGGGCGGGGCTGAAGAAGGAGCGAACTGGAGGCTATAAATTTGCGTTTGCTATCGCGATACGTGGAAGGGTACGAGCCGAGGCTCGATTTCTGCGGTCCTGAAGGAATCCTTCGGCGCCGCGGTCCCGTCGAGTACGTTACACCCGATCGTTTATGGCGCAGAATCGGAAGCTTCTCGTTGCCGTCGCTCGCATTCCTGAACGTGCGTGTTTCACGGTTGATTTCTGGTCGATGAAACTGTTGGCGAGAATATCGTTGATCCGAGGCCAATCGGGAATATTGCTCTTTTCGTCTTCGTGGATCTACGAGTCGCCGAGAAACCAGGCTGATTAAATCCATAAATTAGAGGAGTAGAGAAATAACGACGTTACAAAGGCGTTGAAATTTACGATTACCGATACCGCGTGTTCCTGATAAGCAGACTGCAGATTTTCGTGCATTCATGGGAAATTTACAAATGCAAAAGTGCATCGAATACACCTAACGCGTGAAGGTATGTGAAATATCGAAAGTGCGGTACTCGTTAAAATATTTGGTGAGCGAAAGAAAATTATACCTAACGATAAATGCTCCTGTTTCGGTTGTTTCTGTAAAAATTTAAATTTCCATAAATATCCATAGAGCAGCGTATGGTTATGAGCGTAAATAGAACGTAAGAGAAATTGAACACTGATATATGCGTACAGTGAAATCAGAGATCGATGACGGCTGAAGTTGATCGTTTTAGTTGCTGAGAGGCTCGGGTCGAGTCGAATGGCTTTGGGAATTACCAAGGAACGAAACTTGGAATTAGCATGTTGCTCGAGGGCTATTTTGAGTTGGTCCGGTGGAATCGAAGCGCACCGGTTGTCCGCAGTTATAGCGTGCTACTTAGAAGGTGGGTATGTATTTCCAAACGGAATATTGGGCGAAGTAGATCAAAAGAGAATATCGAATACCCGTGTCTGTTATATTATTTATTTCAACGCATATTTGAAACCGAGATATCGAAAATCGTTTGGCATGGTACTTGAAAAATATTTACCAGAAAAATATCGAATACATGTTATTGAGCTACGCTACTTGAGAAATATTTAACGTGAAATATCGAATTTCCACTATTTCGTGGTGATATTCGAAAAGCAGGCAAAACCGACCAAGTGTGTTTATATGAAACCAGATTTTCTACGCGCGTTATCAGAAATTACGTTTCGTTGCTTCTTGAGAACGGCACGCCAATCGGCACCGCGTTCGATCAGTTTCACTTTGTTCTACTCAACGCGTGAATCCTATGTTATAGTTTGCCCTGGCAGTCGCGATATTATTATACGCAACATTTTTACAAAATGTCGTATCGTTGAAAAGTCCACGTTTCTTAGTCTGTGCAAGTTTTAAACATTCCAACAAATCTAGTAACACGTGTCATCGATGACCACCGTAGCAGTTTGCGTATTAAAAGGCAAGGAACCTCGGCAATTTAAATCACGCTCTTCCATTCGAACGTGACTAAACCTTTCTCCATACAAACGCTCTTTTTAAATGACAATCATCCGTTGTGCATAAATGTACATCGAAGATGCACAAGGAAAATGACTAGGAGGATTGAAATCGAGAGACAGGCGGAGACGGTCGTTAGACGACTGTTTCACGAGTCGACCGACGGTAATCCTGAATCATTAGAGAGGGCTTCTGGATGGCAACAATGCCCCTGGTGGGTGGGCGCTTTTGTGTCGAGGAATCGCTCGCGCCAAACAAATCGACGGAAATTGGGATCTCTTTGATGGGAACCGAGCCTAAGAATCGATGCCTACGGATGATCGTTACCAGGAAACGATTCCGACGAAGGCGTCTGATGGTCTGCCGCTTAATGCGTTCTCTGTAAAACGTATTCGAGGATGTAGGTGAAAGAGTCGGATTGTTCGGTTGCGATAGAGTCACGATAAAAAGGAATTTTCGCGTTATCGAATTACGAGGACACGGAGAGAAAGAAGGAACGCTGTTCGTTTAACGTTGGAAGATTTTGATGCTCGTGTCAAAGAAAGTATGTTACACAAAGGAAAATAAGACGCTAATTCGAAAGAATATTCTTCTCTTTCAAACCCCTTTTAAGACTCTTTGTAACTTTTACTGCACCTATGTTCTTCAGGTCATTTTCCGCCCGATCGTGTTTCTCTCGCGTCAAGAATATACCTCAGGCTTGAGTAAATATTATTGATATTTATGATTTTTCGTTTCAGTTCTAAACCTTTACATTTTTCCTTAGAACATAGAGATCTGTCCTGTTTGTTAAAATGAACAATAACCTGAGATATAAAAATTCGAAAGCCGCGGTACGGTTTTATTCGTTCGTCGAGTTTAACGAGTACTCAAAAGCTGCTTAGTTCCGGCTGAAGCTAACATGAGAAGAAACGTAAGTCGCGGAATGTATCGACACCGACAAATATTCGGTCGAAACAGTTAAACCAGTCGCAAACAGTGCTACGCTAAGAATTAACAAAAAAGAATTCTACCGTTTTTTAGCACGCAACGAGATACTTCGTATCGTTTCCCGCGAAGGATCGTAGTATCTTTCCGTTCGGTGAAGGATAAACAGAAGATACGTTTGGGTGGAATCACCTGGAAAGATCGTGAAGCGGCGCGCATCGAAGCGTCGTTGAAAATCCATGGAAAGGAGCTTAGCATCGATCTGCGTGTAGGCGATTATCGGCGTAACGGTCGCGACAACAGCAACAAACCGGCAAGCAGCACGACAGCTAACGAATCCTGACCGCGGGATTTAATCCGAGCACAAACGCGGACACATTCAATTAGCCGGTGTGTATCCGGTTACAAGGCTGTTGGAGATACGAAGCTGCTGCAGCCCGATCTGGTTAGGTCCGCGTCGCGTCGATCCGGCTGCTCGAAAAGCGCAAAGACCGAGCGGAAAAGCGAGTCGACGTTCCCCTGGAAATGTGCCGGCGTTATCGTTTCCGTCCTCATAACGTGCCGCGGCGCCGCTTATCGCGCTTTATCAGCAACGATCCGTTGGAAAGCCAGAGCTGCGCGAGCACTTTCCACCCTATCGTTTTCCAACCGTTCACCCACCGTTTTCCCCTTTTGTTTTATTTTTATTTTCTCCTTCCTTCCTCCTTCTTCTATCGTCGTCTCTCTTTCTTCCTTCGTCTGTTGCTTTTAGCATCGTTTTCGAATCGGAGACCGGTCGGACTTCCGGCTGCTTCAATTCCGACTTGATAAATATTTAAAGACTTGGATTTTTCTATCTCTGTTTTTTATTTCAATTCTTTCTCATTCTCGATTAATCGCAAATACGATAACCATCGCTTGCCAATTCTTTCTCAAACTTCCTCCTGGCGATTTAGGATTTTCCACGTTGTTCCTCGCGATATTCCTACGTTCCAACGAATTCCGTCTTTTCTTCTCTTTACTTTCAAAGAGCATTCTGATCGACTGTTGTTCAAATCGCCAATGAAATATTAATTTTACAAGAATTCCATGTTTAATGAATACGCAAAAGAGTATATGGAGCACGAGATTCCATTTTTTCGCCGGTCATGTCGCCAATCCGATATCAAATTGTTACGCTTTGAAACAATTTGCGAACCGCGTTCCGCGATCTGCCGCGTTTCGACTCTTAATCAGCCAGACTCGTCTACATTTTTTTCTCTGCAAATCGCGTGCAAACGGGGCGCAGGCAATTTTCCCTGTCGTTCCGACCTCCTTTCTCGTTCGTCTCGTTGTTTCGCCCCACCGGGGAAACAATGGTCGAGTACAGGAGGTTGGCGTTGGTGGATTTAAAGGCGAGCGGAGGAAGCACCGAGGGGCAGGCGAAAGAAATATGGCGGCCGAGAATTTCATGGGTGTTCTCTGGAGACAGAAAGGGGAAAAGAGAAAGTGAGAGAGAGAGAGAGAGGGAGGAGAGCCGAAGCCTCGCCTTTCGTTGTAAAACTTTCCGAATCATCCTTTTACACCGCTCGTTTCGCTCGTTTCTTCCCTCGAACCGCCCTTTCGTTTCTTTTTTATTCTCTTTCATCCTGTTATATTATTTTCCCTCTTTCGTTTTCTCAACACGCGTCTCGAAGGCGATATGGAGAAAAAAAATGGAACTCTTGGGCCGTTTGATGAGCTTCGAAGATGTTCGCAGGTCGTTACTTCCTTTGAAATATATTTTAAGCAATTTATCGGTGCATTCATGGTCCACTACGACTGATATAGAGTCGGATGAGGTTAATTTATGCGACAATTTAGGCTCAGAGCAATAACCTTCCGTTTTTTGGATCTCTGGGAAGCTTAAACCACGTGTAACAGGTTTGTAATAATTTAGACGAACAGCTTAACCTTCTTATCGAAGTTTAGCCATTTGTGTCGCGAAAGGATTCTTTGAGGTTAGTTAAAAAAGGATCCAAAGGAAATTTCAAAGACGAAGGAAGAAGCAAGTTGAAACTTTGCAAAGCGAAACAACGTCGTATGAAAGCTTTTGATAAAAAAACCGAAAGTTTCATCAGGAAAAAGCGGCCGGCTCGGTCAATTATGCGAGAGAACTCGCGAATGAGAGGGGAACGTCCTTGCGGCCGGGTTTATGCCCGATAATCGAGTCCATTAAATTGCGGAAACTACCCGGTCTCGTCGATACGCCAGCGACAGTAAGAAGCTGCCGAGGATTCGATTAAAATTCAAACAAAGAAGCGAGTGCGTCGCCGATTCAATTACAACTTTCCGCGAAGAAGTCGGCGAACACGAAGGATACCGAGAAAAAACACTTCTCCGAGTTTTCCGCAGAAGTTTCTCGTCATAGAGTTCGATTAATATTCAACTGATGCCGTAAACAGGCTGATTTGCAAGGAGAAAGCCAGCCAGCCGAGAAGACTCGATGATTTTACTGGCGAAAGGAAATGAAATTACTTTCTGTTGCCTGCTCAGGATGAAAATTTTAAGATGTAGCGAGGAAGATTGCAAAATTGTAAAAAGAAGAAACAAGGAATTTTTCTCTCTCTTCTCGCACTCGTACCAATCATTTACGATTATTAAACTGCGGAGGTGTACGAAGTTGCGTATCTCTGTCGATGCGATTAAACAGACGAAACCTAAATAGACGTTTATCTATGTTTTCGTTCAACTATGTTTTATACACTTTTCTGTATTACGCGTATTCCATACATCTGTACACTCTTCACCGGGGATCAAAAATAGCAGCACGAACGATCGAATCGAGTCACCCTTGCTCCGCATATTGAACTTTTATACGCTTATATCGTATAAATATTCTGTAAACTTATTACTTTTTATTCAGTTACAATTCGCACGGGAAATAATATTTTGTTTTACAATTTGTTATTGCAGCATATTACAAAAATGATCCTATTCGGCGCGGCGAAGGTCAAAGTTGCCAGAGTTTTCAGCGATATAGTAAGCATTAATCGTGACATGCTTACGGTCATCCGCACGTTCTAACCAGAAACTGGAACAATCTACACAGATACAAAGTTACAAAGATCTGTTTCGAATCTCGCGTCTTACGATCACGCACCGAACTGCAACCGATTCTCCATGGAACTACGCCGTGGCCCAATTACAAGTTTCGACGAATCTAGGCTTTCGCTTCGTAAACGAAACTCTCGATTGCCCGGTTGCTTGCAGCATCGCCTTCGAACTTGCACGCAAGCGGTCTATGATACAACTTGGCGCAACACCGCACCACAACCCGCTACGCCCGCAGCTTTCTGCCCTTTCGATTCGCCCGTAATTTTCGATCCTCCTTGCCTAAACCAATTGTAACTTCGGTTCGATATTCCAGTGGAACAATAGATCGGTTTCAAGGGGAAGTTGATTGGGACTGGCGTAGCGCGATGATCTCGTAATCGCGATACGAACGTAATGGAACAGAGAAAAGCAAGATTCGAGGATGGGATCGAGCCTCGACATTCGATAAACGCGGCCCAGTTTTCCACGGCGATTATTCGGCCTGGCTAATATCGTTTCTGGCCGGCCTCGAAACTAGTTTAATTTCCGCCGATGATAAACTGGATACACCGTATCAGCCACCGTATTGTCGGTTTTCGGGATAGATCTCACCATCTACAGCTGGAAAATATTTGGTCGTTCATTTCTCGCAGAGTATAAATTAGTTAGAAACTTAGAGACAGGAGGAGTTAGAAACTTAGAGGAGGACGATTTCGATTTATTAATTTGTTAACTAAACGAGGGAAGATTTCTTTCCGCGGGAAGCTGATATAAAGTTGCAGGAAGATATTTAAGTATCAGAATGATATAGACGCTGGACAAACAAATTGCTAAGACAAACAGGCGTATAAATAAGCTGAAAACTAGCTAAGGCTGCGTGAATCTTCCCTTTAAAATTGCTGGATATTGCTGTCACCGAGGTAGAGAAGAAGATGGTACTGTTGCATAAAGTGTTGCCTGACTCGCATACACGAGATATAGCGTTCATGTAGCCAAATCTTGAGAAGTACGGAAGATAGAACAAAGAGGTGGACTGGAAAAGTAAAATAATGGAAATTAATAAGAAGTAGTTGTGGACAATCGACAAATTCATTTAGAACTAAGAATAGAAAAATAGTTTCGTCGGATAATTACTCGTTAGCGAAATTTTGGACAAAATTTATACCTGAGCCGGATTTAAAAGCAACGAACCTTGGAAAAAGTGCTGGACCCTCTATAGCTGATTTTTCTGTCTGATTATATGAGGTTGTCGGATGAGCGAGGCATAGTGGACGCGAGGGAGTACAGGGAAGGCGTTAAGCTTGATTAAGATGTAGGGATTGTGTTGAAACGACCATAGCGCTAAGCTTAATGAAATCCTGGAAGAAATAGCGGCGATGCGTGGCTAAATGACCTAAATGGTCAGCAAACGTGAGATTGGAATCGATGACTATACCGAGGTCTCTCAGTCTGGTAATCGCCGCAACGGTAGAATCAAAGAGTTTACTGCGAGTGAACCTGCTCCAGTAGAACTTGATTAAGCCGAGACCCGTGAGGTTTTCACTGAAGCAACATTCGAACTGGATGACGTCTTCCTAAAGATCAATGACATCGAAGATAGTATTCATTGCCTCAAAGATTTTCGGGTCTTTTATGTCATCATTATGTGCATTTCGTATGTCATCGATGAATATTGAGAAAAGAAGAGGTCCAAGATTTTATCCTTTATCACAGCTATCGTAGAATATCGTGACGCGACAAAACTTGCTTTTGCAAGTTAAAATACGATAAAGAGATTGACATTTATAAGCGTTGCAGTAAGTGTAAATGAAATCTATGTACACGCTTGTATAGGTTCATACGTATGTATGCTATGTACGTATAGAAAAACTGAGTATTTTACATATTAACAGGTCACAGTATAGGAGCGGGGAGAGGACTCTGTTGCTAGGTGGTAAGGTCCGCTTCAAAGCAGAGAATATATCGACGGTTAGAGCTTGTACGATTAGGCGTTGGCTTACGGACTTGCTTCTGATCAAATTCGAGAATATCTCTTGCGCAACTGTTTAAGTTATACCGTTTCTAGTGAAATAAATTCACTCGCGTCGGATATTCCTCTGGGTCTTTCGTCGACAGAGCAGCAATTTTTGTATTTAAGAAGTTTATTATACTTAGCTTGTCAAGCTTATTAGTCGTCTAGCTATGGATAAAAATAACAATAAAAATGGATCTTCCAAACTGATCAAGAGATTGCTGCGATCGATTCCAATAATTTTTGTACTTAAGAAGTTTATTATACTTAGCTTGTCAAGCTTATTAGTCGTCTAGCTATGGATAGAAATAACAATAAAAATGGATCTTCCAAACTGATCAAGAGATTGCTGCGATCGATTCCAATAATTTTTGTACTTAAGAAGTTTATTATACTTAGCTTGTCAAGCTTATTAGTCGTCTAGCTATGGATAGAAATAACAATAAAAATGGATCTTCCAAACTGATCAAGAGATTGCTGCGATCGATTCCAATAATTTTTGTACTTAAGAAGTTTATTATACTTAGCTTGTCAAGCTTATTAGTCGTCTAGCTATGGATAGAAATAACAATAAAAATGGATCTTCCAAACTGATCAAGAGATTGCTGCGATCGATTCCAATAATTTTTGTATTTAAGAAGTTTATTATACTTAGCTTGTCAAGCTTACTTGTCGTCTAGCTACAGATAGAAATAACGATGAAAAAGGATCCTCCAAACTGATCAAGAGATTGCTGCGATCGATTCCAATAATTTTTGTACTTAAGAAGTTTATTATACTTAGCTTGTCAAGCTTACTTGTCGTCTAGCTACAGATAGAAATAAGATGAAAAAGGATCTTCCAAACTGATCAAGAGATTGCTGCGATCGATTCCAATAATTTTTGTATTTAAGAAGTTTATTATACTTAGCTTGTCAAGCTTATTAGTCGTCTAGCTACAGATAGAAATGAGATCAAAAAGGATCTTCCAAACTGATCAGATTGCTGCGATCGATTGCAATAATAATATTATTTAAAAGCGCTTGTTACTTGGACGAGTTATGTATTTAATTTTAATATACCACCGATAAGATTTTTAATAAACAGTTTAAATTTCCTGTGATATACACGCGTTTCTAATCCAGATAATAAAAGAAGATACCAGAGCAGAGGAACTACTTTTGATTAATTCGTGTATTCTTGGTAATAACCAGGTTAATAAATATCGATCAGAATATCCACGTACTTACGAGCCACTGTGTACACTGGTAACGCGCTGAATCACGAACGAGTGCCATCAAGAGTGCCACGACAGCTATCGCGAATTTATTACATTCAACGTGTGGATCTCTTAGTTTGCTTTAGATGCCAGGGGATGATTGCCAGATAGTTCTTGACGCGTTTCCTGTTATCGATTAGCGATACTTGGTATCTTATTTGACACAATTTGAGTACCGGGAAAAGGAAGACCCAGAATTAGACTTCGAGTCAGAGTGACGCGGTTGTATACTAGGTTGGCAACTAAGTGATTGCAGGTTTTTTCATTAGATGGTATTGACAAAATCCGCAATCACTTAGTTTCCAACCCAATATATATATATTTGACTATTCGCTCATAAAAGAGCGGTATGAAAAGAGTAGCTGTTTGGAGGTGAACACGTTTATCCGAGAAATAAGAAACAGACATATTTGTAAAACAGAGAATACAAAGGAAATTTTAATCATGTTCCATTTTCACGTAGAACGTACGTACGGTGTTTCGAAATTTAGAATTTATACGAAATAAATAAACTAGCGAGTTAACACCATGGCCCTTCTGTTCCGTTACTCAAATTGCAGTTAGAAGCTGGAGAATCCTTTGTGCAAGGCTGAACAACTTGAGAGTGGACAATTGGAATGGAACGCTCTGTGCGACGAGAGAGCAAAGTATCTAATATAAGACAAAGCGAAATTGTTTTTTGACAGTCTGGCGTCGACTATGCGCGAGAAAAAGGAAACGAAGAACTAGAAATACGTTTTATAAAACGTCGTGCGCGAGGCAAAAGGGACGGAAAGAAAACAGGTAGAAAACAGAAAGAAGGGCACTCGTGCGACCGCGAAAAACGAGGAACCACTTGTCAGCCTGGAAAACATGAACCTTGCCCGTCTCGACCAACGAAGAGAGCCGTGGAAAAAAGAATCCAGTGGAAAATACGGAAAACGCGTGTTGAAGAATGGCACGCTTGTCCTCGGGGATGCGAGGAGGGACCAAGAACGTCTTCGCGAGGAATACAACTCGCAGAGAGGGTGACATGTTTTACCAGGGATAGCTGGAAGAACAAAAAGGCGCGGGGAGGAAAGGGGAGCAACGAGGGGAAAAAATGAGAAGAAAGAGAAAGAGAGAGAGAGAGAGAGAGAGAGAGGAAGGAGAAAAGGACGCGAAAGAAACGAGCGAAAAAAGAGGTAAGGTTGGTCGAGCTGAATGGAGAAACGAGGGTTGCAAGAGTCAAGACGAGGGCAATTCCAACTTCGACGTAGACAGCGTCGGTGCTCTTTTTATCAAAAAATAACTTTTTTTTCTCTCGTTATAATTTTTCAGATCTGATCGATGCTTTGAAAAGAAGAACAACTGGCAGCGTAAACCCGTACCGGCAGAGGAACCGAATCGATTCGAGACGAGTGACGCCTAAGCTTCCGGCTTACCGGTAAACAAAGACATATTTTAGAATGTCGCGGTCAGACCGTGGCTCTGACTGGAGAACGGCAAGAGGGATTATTTAGGATTATACGGAGCGGAGAAATAACGTCGTACGACAAGTTAGGGGAGACTCAATTTATTTATTTATTTATTTATTTATAGGATGAATCCTTTGGTACGAAAAGCTATAGCGCAGGGGAAAATAATATATATGCGCATATTATACAAAGAAAAGAGAAGAAAGAGGAAGATAGACATACAAGTTTAAGCGTAAACTAAGAAGAAATGATCATAGTATATGTCTCAAAGTTGCTAGAGATTGGTCGAATATATCAATACTCTTAATAGACAGAGATAGAGCGAAGAGACGTTCGATTTATGCGATTGAAATAACCATATGTTGCGAGATGCTGCATGTAACAAAGAGTATGCTTTTAAGTGTCTTGGAGGACAAAGTATAAAACCTTTGGCTATTTTACTTATAAACGTAATATCAAACGTTATTACTCTATCGCTCAATGTCTGCAGATTTCAATTGTCGGGAATTATATCAGAGTCATGAAAATGAAATGCCATGGGGCGACCTCTATGTCTGGCAGCACGTCAAATTTATGCCGTACATTCTCAATATCGTTGCTGCAAGATTTACAGTACGGTGACTGGATTATACATCCGTGTTTCAAAATAGGTCTCGTCGGTCGACGATATAGTAGTCTGAGAGCGTTAGCGTTGCTAATTTGAATCTTGAGACCCCATGAAGAAATCGCAAATAGTTAAGAGAAGGAAAAATAGTATTCCTGCGATACACCGGAAATAATAAGTTGGACGAGGAAGTAATATCCGGATCCGTGAAACTGAAGAATCGCATTCGAGTTTGAAGTTTCGGGACAGTCTTTAGATTTTATAAAGCGGAAGATCTTTCGGAGATAAAATTGCGAGGCCTAGGGCGACGCTGCCGTAGGCCAGCCAAGAAGAGGTAAATGAACGTAGGTCTAGGTCAGCGTAGATTTAGGTTTCCCGAGATCCGGAATAAAGCAGCCTTAGGCTTCTTAAGTTCTCGGTTAACGTAGATCCAGATCGCTCGCCTGGATTAGCACTTTGGAAGTTAGATTAGATTAAATTATAGATCGAATGTAGGTCAACGTAAATCCCAAAATTTTCGCACCTACGTTCGCCCTCGGATCTAGAGTTTCTACATGCCTCGGTTAAATTAAAGCTAGGTTTCTCGTGTCGTCGGCCGAGTCTAGATTTCAGTTTGCTTAGACCGAGTTGCGACTAAATTTCACTTTGCCTGGGTTAAATTAAACCTAGCTTCTACTTTCCCTGCATCCTGACACGACTCAACCTGAATTCGCGATCTTCTAATTGCATCATCGTCTGCGCCGTCCCTACGTATTAAATCGAACATAACGAAGCTCTTTGCATCGAGTTTCGCCTATACGTACACTCCTGCTCGAAAGTATTAGAACACTTGGGGAAAGTGAGATTAACCTGAGGAGTAACTCACAAGTTATCAAAGTCTTTATCGATTATCGCCCGATTTCGAAACTCAGGCGAAATCAGATCGAGTCTATGGAATTTTTAGACAAGCAAAGGAGGATCTACACATTCAACGTTACGATAAAAATCTGATTGCGTGTAACAGCGTTAAATTCCCTCTCGTTTATATCAGCCACGTCTCACGATCGTTGCTTTAGCCATTCTTGGCGCTCCTGTTTTTCCATCTTTTCTGTTGCAACTTCAAGATTTCCTTGACATTCGAAGTTAACGTCTGTGAGTTTTGCATTTAATTCGTACTTCGCCAACGAAATTGGGGCCGTGTACGATGCATATACTATGTGTGTGTGTGTGTGTGTAATTAATTCATATTCATCGCGTTTTTCTTTGTCATTCTTGCGAACAGTTTTTGCAAATTTATGGCGCGGTTATGGCCTTGCACGAACATAGAATCGATCGGCTAATCGTTCGCTCTATGACATAAATATTTTCAACAGGTGCTGCAAGAATTTTTCAAACATGCAATACATGACTACGTTAGTCAAGGGAACTGACCTGCTTCTCCTTAGGCTGTCAAATAAAACCAACAATAGCCGTCCGGTGTGAATGCCCTCTCTTGAACCAAGTATCATATATTTTTAGTATACCGCAGAATTTTAATAAGCGCGAATTTTTATGCAGTTTCGTGTTTTCACGAAGAGAACTAAAGAAATGAAACCTACACGGTAATTTGTTCCGCTTACTAAAAATTGTGGCGAGTAAACCCGCGTTATTTTATGTACTTTTCTACATTATATTCATTCCGCGGATGTTAATTTTAAATTTAACATAATTGCATAAAAATCCACAGTCCGGCAATTGCTTTGTCCGCGTCAGGAGATGCAATAGATCAAAGAACACCGAGTCGAACGAATTATCTCGCGTCACACGAGACCGAAAGGTGTCCAGATATTTACCAACGTGAGTATATCTCCAGTTGGTTTTGAACGCGATATGTCGCAGCACCGTGATCCCACGTACGGTTTACATTTATTCCCGTCGTAATATCGTCGTTGGAACGAGAAGGATATCCGGAAGGGAAAGAACGAGACGCGTACCACCAGCAGAGAACGAAGCAGTCGCGCGTTTTAATATTTAAAGGGCATGGAGCGATCTACGAGAGCTTCAGCTACGTCCCAACGACGCGTTGATCGATAACTCCGCCGGAACAATGTTCGTCCGAAGCTGGAAACGTCTATCAAAAAGTTAGACAACGCGCGCGCCAGAGAATCCGAAGAAAATTACGCCCTACTTTCTCCAGCGGTGCTTCTTCGTATCGATCATCGACCGCTACCATAGAAACACATTTATCATCCTTGCGAGAGTCGAATGCCTGTTTTCACGCGAAAATCTCGAATCTGGCTCTCCGCTACAGTTTCAGACTCGCTCCGTCCACCATCCTGTTAATTATAATTTCTAACGGTCGATAACGATCTTCTTATTGCTCCTTTACAGACTCGAAGAGAATATCCTGCCCCTTTCGAGTATCGACAAATTAGAAAGAATTACCCAGCAAGAAGCTTAACTTCCTCCGAGCTTGCTCCCTTCCGTCCAACTTGGACCACGATTATAAAAAATTCTTCCTCTTCGTGGAATATCGGAAGATCGCCAGATATTACCGGGCTTTCGTGTGGCTGTTCGTAAACGCACGTTTAGACCTAGTTCGAACGAATGCTTCGCCCCAGTTTAAAGAAATTTCGAAACGTCTCTTTAACCAGTTAGTTGTTTCCGACGAGCATACTCGTCACGAAGAAATGGCGATATTTTGCCTTACGACGAGTCCTGTCTGTAACAGAATCGATAAATGAAACTGTTGTTTCGTTACGACTTAATTTTATATTATTAGGTTGTCCGAAAAGTTTCTTTTGTTTTATAAGGTGATAATAGATGGACAACAATCCATTACATTATATATTAATTTTATATTATTTTATTGAATCAGGTTCGTGCGTAATTACGTTCGTGCATAATTCAATAAACTAATACAAAACAAAATACATTGTGCGTATATACAACATATGTGCCTAATACAACAGCTACACGTACAGTTTGGTTACATTTTTCTCGAACAAAAGAACGAAGAATAAGATATTCTCCTCTCTGAAATGTTACTTCTACATCAGCGTTAAATTTACATCGTTTCAAACGTTCAATGGAGCAGTTATTTTTGACTACCGTGTATTAATCAGTTTCCAAAGTTAACATGTAACCAGTGAAGATAAGATGAATTAATTATGTCCACGTACGTACATTCAATACATATCCTGATCTTACAATCGCGCTATAAGAGATAAGATTCGCGGATTCGATCGAGCCTCCTTCTGTTCCACTTTGAACCGTTCAATTTACTCGATCCGACACGTGTAACGTCGGAAGAAGAACGACGAATGTCTCGACGGTTGTTGGATAAAAGGGCAAAAGGAGAGCAATTATTTCCAGAGGGTTTCCATTACAGATGACGATCCGAACGACGAATAGAACGTTCCTATCATCTTTCCACGATAGCAATCATCTACCTTTGTCTCCGCGATATGTTTCATTCGCCGAAAAGCGACGATCCGATCCGACGAGGAATGGCCTTTAATCCTCGCTGATGAGCGGATTATTGGAACGCGGTTGCTCGATCATCGTTGATGCAACCTCGTTTCTCCGGTCGATGCAATTTCGTTCGCTTGACAGCGTGACGGATGCAACGAAGAATGGAAAAATGGATGGAAACGCGGCGATTAGCGTGTTTGGATATTGCGACACGAGTTCCGAGAAATTGCCTGATCGCGTTGTTACTTTGGATTTCGCGTTTAGGGAAGATTTCCGAACTCAGACACGTGCGATCGTTTCGCGTCGGTTCTGCTTTTCATGAGCAAAAATAGGTAAAATAAAATCATAGAATGGGGAAAGCTTGGCGCAAGCTGCGAAAGTTGGTTAAATTGGAAACACGGTTCAACATACGACTGACGTGTTCGTCGTTGGTAATGGAAGTCTGACACGGAGTGGAAAAAATTGCTTGACCGTGTTGTTACTTTGGATTTTAGGTTCACGGCGGATGAATTTGAACGTGCGCGATCGATTGATAAAATAAGGTTATAGAAAGTCTAGAACGACTTGGCAAGTCACTAGATTGGAAGTCACGAGGAATATCCAAGAATATCGAAATTAGGAAAGTGAAACTCGAGACAGCGAGAACTTTGTTTCTTTATTTTCTATCAAACGCTCGTGGATACACTAGAACGAGCGTAGAATTATCGAAACAGCCCGCGACAACCAAAACCTGTCAGATCCTGGATCAGAACCACGGATAAAGATCTTACTATACAGTACGCTGTACAGGACGTTACAAAAGTCAGATCGCATGGAAATGCTGCGATCTCTATCCATGTCGTTCTCAATTCGAGGATCGCGTGTTTCCAGTGGACGCTTATCCGTCCTGTTTTCGGTTCGTCCAGCCTCTGTCGGTTACGGCGGACATAGAGAGCGAAGAGAAGAGCGGTATCCGGATCGCAGAATCTCGTGGCTCGACGTGATCCAGCCTCGCGGAAAATGTACACACGCGGGCTTTACACGAACACCGCGTACGTTGGAGTGCTCGGTCCGATACCGATATCGATCACTCCCGTACGGTCGAGGGGATGAGTCGAGTGGACCGCCGCCGTTCGACAGGATATCGGGACACGTCGTTTCGAGCCGATCGTCGATGTTTACGCGCGCAATAAATACCGGAGTGTCCTGTTCGGAGGCTTCTTCGTTAACCTAACGGGGCGCGCGTGATGAAAATGGCACGATGGCAGACCCGGCTCGATCGATTTCCCTTGCGCAGCCGAGATGAGGCGCTTTGATTCTTTGACCAGTTAGGTATAGCGACCTTGGCGATCGTGAGGATCGACCAGAGATCGGTGATATCGATCGGTAATCGAGAATGACGTGTACGGCCGACTCGACGAGCGAATTGCTAAAAATTTGAGAAACGGGGAAAAAAGGATCCTGAGTTTATTTTAACTCGGTCGCGCGTTACTTTCTCTACACCCTGTTCTTGCTTCTGTATGTTCGTAGCTATTGTATGACTTTATGTAGCCGCAGAAAGTGTTTGCGCTTACGTTTATTCTTTTGCCACGAAGCGTTTCTCTTATTAGGCGGTGTACGTTTCGTTTTCACCAAATTTCTGTAGTCGCACGAAAGCACCGCTGAGCGTTTCGGGATTCGACGTACTAATTAATTGGTATTACGACGTTGTAGTAGGTACACAACGGCGTGCAAATAATTTTCGGGGCCACTGTACGAGCTGGCTAATGGTACAAGTTTGAATTTTATTCGCGAACCATACGAATTTTCGCTTCACGTTGCAGCGAAAATTGTAACGCGCAATGGCGATGAGAGGAACTGCGAGCCTAGACATTCGAATTATCTGGTCGCGGATGTTATCATTCCAGGATCTGGATTACGATCTAAGCTTTATCAGAGGCCAGAAATCAAACCTTGTAGATTAGACTCACGTAATACTAAAAGACAAAGGGTTTTCGAAACCGGACAAGAAGAGCCATAAATACGTTTACCAGAAACGTAAGTTGCTCATGGTGTTCCCTTCAGCTCGCTCATTACCATTTACACCCTAATTCTCCGCGAGGCGGGCACAATTTCCCAAGCAGCAGCCCCCTAACGAGTTAATGCCGGCGAAACAGTGTACAGTTTCATTAATTATCGTCGTCGTAATGTCCTGGCCGTTTAGAAAGACCTTTTCATATCTGGCTCCGGAAGCCTGGCTACCGCTAATGGTCCGTCACTTTGTTGCTTTATTTGCGCCGTTTTAAAATACCATCTTCGTCTAGCTGGCCATTGCGAATCGAAAGTACCAGACTAACGAAGATCCAGACAGATTCCGCGACGCGAACATCTTAATTCTCATGAAACTCGAAATTAGGTTGTCTGTCAGACTTTTGGAGTATCTCTGGGCTCGTCTAGTCGGTTATCTTCTTATCAGATTTTACGTTAACTTCGACCTTGCTTTGCCTGGCTTAAATAGAATTTAGGTTGCTCGCCGCCACTGTATCGTTAAGATAAGTAGAAATCAAGAAACGTGGGATTAACATCTTGCCAGCCGTGACAAACATAACTCGACGCTCCGAGAATCTATTGGGTTGGCAACTAAGTGATTGCGGATTCTGTCATTAGGTGGTATTGACAAAATCCGCAATCACTTAATTGCCAACCCAACATGATTTACGCGGCCGTCGGTGAAAATTGCAACTACGTAAGCCACGCGAATCGTGCGAACCGCGCTTATTTTCCAGATCGATTGACGACGCAAGATAAAACGTGGAGAAAATTAACGAAACTATACAAGATAAGTATCAAAGAAGCCCTTTGGCATTAAAATTTTTAAAATTCTAAAAAGCGACGTCAATCGTTATTTCTCACAAAAAAAAGGCAATGAGAAAAATATTAAACAACCTTAAACAACCTTGTCGCCATTCTATTTGAGAATAAAACATTCGGAAGGAATCGGATAATTATGGCTGTTGCCGCAATCAACGTGTTTCAGATTATTTGCAAGGATTTTTTACGAATTCGTAAACGGCGAAATCGATTAAGAAAAGAGTGGAGGGGTCGTTTCGTTTTCTTCGTTTGTAAAGTAACCCGCGGTTGTTGATCTCTGACGCTGTAATTTTGTAACAAATCTGTAAAATTTTGGTCCGTCATGGGTCGATGTATTTCGAGAAATGCTATAAATCCTTGGTGCGTCACGCACCATTTTTAAAGCAGTCTGTAACACGCGGTGTTGCGTTCTGGCAATGTGTTTGTTTTTGCGAACGACGGTATAATTGCGACAATTAATTTCGGAGTCAACGCGGCATAATCGCGTGCCGTGTTAAATTGATTTATCAGTGAGTCCGTAATTGTTAATTCATAGAAAACGTGGACGACCGAGACGCGGCAATTAATGAAGCACCACCCTATAAAGCGGGGGCGGGGGGCGGAGGGCCGAGGCCTGTTTGTTTTGCATGGAATAATGTAACGAAGTCGATTAATTTTGTAGGCGAAACAGACTAATTATTTCCACGTCCAATTAATTTATCAGGGGATTCTGTGGAACAGAATGGGCTAAAACGTTGCTATATACAAGTCGTTTCAAACCATATTACTACAGAGTTGCGGACGAAAGAAAATTTAAACACAACTGGTACAAAAAATATCGTGATTTTACAAAACAGATCTGTACTTGACAAGAGCAGCGAGTAATTACAGAGTGGAGTGGTAATCGTAGTAAAACCGGGCAATGCGGCGGTTCTACGTGAAGAAATGAGAAGACAACTTGATACAACAATTTTTCGTTTCAGGCTTCGTTCTCGAGAAAATCGACTTTAAAGATTAGCAAAGTATATTTTAACTTGGCTAACTATCGATCAGGTAAAAGCAAACGACCCACAAGAGGTTATTATACATGCGAAAGAACGTAAAATAAAATTTCTTCGTTTAAGGTTTCGTTTTCGAGGAAATAGAGTTACTTTTATTACGAGTTGGTACATACGCATGATACATTTTACTTTTTTAAAATTGAAGCGTCTTATGAACAAAGTTTATTCTACAATTTAAGCTTATTGTCAAAAATAGTTCAAACTCCGATCGATTACTTGCTCTTATTTAATTCGAAATTAGCCAAATTTAAGTATACTTTATAAATATTCAAAGTCGATTTTCCCGAGAACGAAAGCGTCGGACGAACAGACGCTGTACCAAACTTCTTTCTTATCTCTTCACGTAGAATCACCTCCTGCCCGGTTCTACCACGATCACCCATCCTGTGCGATACACTTGGGAATATGCGACTGTCAGGAAACTTGGTGAAGAGTACGCGATACAAAATTGATACGCCAGCTAAGCTACTGTGCTAGCAGCAAGCTTGTAAATCTATTTGTATCTCGCGAGCTTTTCGCGATAACAAAACGCGAAACGAAGCCGCCAAGGCAGCAATCGAATGACTAATTAAACCGCTGGACGTCTTCCATCTGGCCGTGACGGTAAGAAGGTTCATTTTTCAGCGGGCAACGGTCGGAACGAAGTAAGAAGAAAGGAGGCGTCATCGACAAACTTGATTACGCCCTTAATAACTCGAGTCTCCATGGCGGCGCCGCGACGCGGTCTAAAGAGAGGAACAAAGGAACGGCAGGAAAACAGGCGGGACGCGACATTATTCCTGCGTTCCTTCCACGGGAAACACGTTGTCGCGGCTGTGACGTTACATAATTTCCAATTAGCTGGCTGGGAGCAGGCGCCGCGGCATACTAAATACGTCGCGGTAGAACAGAACGGAATATTTCTTTCGTGAATCAAATTAAGGCAACCTGTTTCGCTGTCTCTGGATTCGAGCCATGATTTATCGCAAGGGGAGGAACACGGAGAAACGAAGGCTGGCGGAAAGCGGTAAAAGGATAGAGATAATGACGTCTACGTTAGGGTAAATGGTGGGCGGTGTTGAATTTTGGATGCTTAAAATCTGGGTCATGCCGGGTGTTGGTCGTAGCGAAAGAAGTTCGCTTGGACACTGATTACGTTTGTAATTTTAATTACTCGAATCTAAGTCTCTTTGGGTCTAGATTTTTAGAATTTTAGTCCTAGGCAGGTCCAGATGCAGAATGCAGATTTCTCCAAGTTTAGAAGACAGTGAGGAGCAGTAAAGCAGCAAAGACCAAGTAAAGACATAGTAATTTATCTAATTTTAATATTGCTATTGTGGAAACTCGGTTGCAGAGAACAGTAACGTGTGTAAGAGTAAATATCAAGTCGTCTTTGTTGTTATACTTGGAAAGATACTTGATGTTATCGTTATGTGTCGTAGTATACAGGGTTCGACCGAATAACACATAAAGGGGGATACGACGCGATTCCTCGTGCAAAAGTAAGAAAAACATATAGAATAACATTTTCTGTTCGTTCTCGGCTTAGCTGCCGAGAAAATCGAGTTCGAAAATTTATCAACTGTACCCGAACACGGCTAATTTCGGATTAGACTGAATTATGGGAGCGCACGAGGTCGTATAACTGTCCGATATTTTTCACACTCTTTTTGCTTGCATCTTACGTCGTTGCCACTATACTCGTATAAACTCGAACAAAACTTAGATTACGGGAATTTAGAATTTTTCGATCAAAAACAACCAAATCCCATCGCAGTTCGCTTATCCATTCTTTTGAAGTTTCTTCCCTATTTCAATTCACGATCTTATTTTGCGAGAAGCTTCACGATATTTTTCGCATATTAACTGAAATCGTATAGTTCGCTGTAATGTCCTGCTAATGTAATTAAACGCTCGTCCTCCACGTTCCTTTTCGGCTGTTGATCACGGTCTTGATCGCCAGCAAACCGACGCCACGGTCGACAGATTTTCATTTGATTTGACCGGACCACCTACGGTGAATGCTCTTATTGGATTACGTGCAAGCGATTTTGATCGGTGCTTTGAACTTGACGCGATCTAATTGCAGCGCGATCGTTATCGAGAGTCAAGCTTGGTAAATTTGCTTCAATTTTCTTCGATCTTGCTATTTAAACAATATTTATGATACCAAAGTAAACCCGAAAATTAATCTCAAAATAAAGCTAAACGACGCTTAAATGTAAATAATATCACGGCACAGCTACGTTTCCTCGGACTGGATTTCCGTTTCTATTTTCTACATGCGGAAGTGGCTACGTCCATTGTCAAGCAAAATTAGAGTAGGTAACCGAGGTAAATAGCGTCGAGACAAGTTTGTTCCGCCTCCTACGTCGGTCGACAGACAAAATAACAGCGTCTCGAGGGCGAATGCAAGCGGAAACAGCATGGTTGCCGCGAGTTGATCGGTGAAGTGTAACACGTATCCATAAGTCATGAAGTTGGGGCACGTTCAAACGACCCTCGACAAACTGAACGAGCGTTGACACGATGTAAAAGACGCGGGAACACGAGTATTTGCTTCGGCCGGTCCGGCCTTTGCTCTTTCGCCGATTTTTCCTCCGCTTTTTTCTTCCTTTTGGAATCCTCAAACTCTAGTCTCGTAGTTTTCATCGTGCGGATTCTTGGTTTTCTATTTTTCTTTCGACTTCCGTTAATTACCGCGAAAAAATTCTCTCTTGAATTTCCGTTTGATTTTTTAGTTGATTCGCCGTGCTCCGAAAAGATGAAAATGTGAAATTACCGTGCGCGCAACTCTACAGTTTAATAATTGCTCCGTCGGGATTTTTCCTCCCTAGTTAGAACGGTTTATTTATTTCTGTTGTTTTTTCAAATTTTATTAGGGAATTTGTTATTTTCTTCGAGCGTAATCAAATCGCCGGGAACGAGGCCGTACCGCGCGCATTTTATCCCAGGTCGTGCCGCTGCGTCACGGAATTGAAAAAAAATACTCCGGGCTGCTTGGATACAAATTATAAAATACGCACATGAAACGACAAATGGCACAGAGGAGAAACGAAATTTATTTCATATCCATTCTTTCCCATTTATTCTTGGAAATATCGAGCGTCGTGCGTTACACGAATAAAAGAATCGAAAGCCGAGGGGATACGCTTTGCCGTACATCCTCGCTCAAAAGTCACAGGAAAGTTACTACGTTGACTTCTTCATTCAAGAAAACGACATACGTAACGAAGAAATGGAATTGTTGAAAATTGTGGATCTTTGAAGCCGAAATAATGTTATAGGAACACTTAATTAATATTGAGGATTAATATTAAAACAATAACATATTTATTTCATGGACGATTCCTCATATATTCATCGATACATACTTGCACGTGTCTCAGCACTTTCTTCCATACCCGACTCTTAACCGACTGCACCGTTTACATTCTTTTGTCTTCGAGACACTGCGCACACACACATACTGACACTCACATACAAGTATCCCCACTACGCATTTAACCCAGTCCAGCACAGAAAATTATACATATCTCAACAGGAATCTTACTTCAATTACACGATACCAATACACTTAAGATGCGGTTGAGACATGCGTGAAATTAAAAACACATCTTTCACCCGAGATATTAAAATCCTATTAAAAATAGATATCCTCAGACTTTCGAACGAGAATGTATATCGCGAAGAAAAATGATATTTCATTCAGCCATTCGCTATTCTATTCTTTTCTTCGATTTAAACGACGAAGGAATCTAAGAGCGTTTCCTAGGACACGATGGAAATGTTTGCCGCCAATTTCATCGAGCAGTCGAGAGCCGGGCTCTCGCATTACTTGCAAATGTCCATCGAATGAATTCAAGAGGGTCGAAAGAGCCCTCTCGAGCCTTCGTTCCTCTATTTTTGTTTTTATCTGCAAATCAAATTAACCGACGAGCCCCCCGGCATAATGTTCGCGCAGAGCAGACCGTCGTTCCATTCTTTATCCGTCTTATTTCCTCGCTGCACGCGGAGTTCACCATCCTACGGTGAAGAAACCGTATCCGAGTGATGTACGATCGTCGTCAGATTCCGTCTGAACGTCTAACGATTCGGAACGAGCGCATTGAACTTTGTAATCAGCTGCCCTCTACTTCGTTAGAACGGAATGCCTCGAATGGCATTCGCGTTGATATTATAATCGGGTGATTCTTCTCAAAGTTTAATTCTGCGAATGGAGTTGCATACCACGTATAAAAGTCCGCGATAGTCTGGATTAATATCGTCGTCGGAATTACGGTAATTTAAATCGTCGTTAGCGTAGGAATATAGAGCAGTTCGAGACAATGACGGTAGATTTAAAGTAACGTCCGAGTTGATAAAGGTTTGTAATAGAGTGGATTAACGTTAAAGTATGTTTCTCTGGGGTACGGCAAAAGCATCTCACGGTTTTTTAATGCTGGAATTATCGGAGTGTTTATAGCGACCCGTTTTCTTAATCTTTTACCTTTTATAGATGTTGAGAATTTCGGATCTTAATCGCCGAAATAAAAGTAAAGGGGCAC
Source organism: Bombus fervidus (assembly GCF_041682495.2). Classification (NCBI taxonomy): domain Eukaryota; kingdom Metazoa; phylum Arthropoda; class Insecta; order Hymenoptera; family Apidae; genus Bombus; species Bombus fervidus. The sequence continues at coordinate 8,086,595 of NC_091530.1, read as the reverse complement.
TAAGGTTACATTTAGAATTCATATTAAAATAGTTTTAGATTTATTTAATAAACGATTTTCAGCATCTTCGTCGATATATCAGGCCTGTAAGTATGAAACCGGAATTTGCCTATAGATGGCCCTAGCTAATAATGTAGTTATCATTAAACTGCGTCATTGATGCCAAACGTCTTTGTTGACATCTGACAAACATTTTCGACTCAGAACAATACAAGTTTCATACAACAGCATAGTTTGTAATAGCGTTGAACATGTCGAATTTTGTGCCTGGAAACTACGATTTGCGGACAGCATTGATTTTCTGTTACCATTTGAAGAAAACTGCTGCAGAATCGCATCGAATGCTTGTCGAAGCTTACGGTGAGCATGCTCTTGGTAAATCACAGTGCTTTGAGTGGTTTAAGAAATTCAGAAGTGGCAATTTTTACGCGAGGAACGAAGAACGTGGAAGACCACCGAAAAAGTTTCAAGACAGAGAATTGCAAGCATCGTTGGATGAGGATGACGCTCAAACGCAACAACAACTCGCTGATCAATTAAACGTGACACGAGAAGCCGTCTCCATACGTTTGAAAGCCATGGGAAAGATCCAGAAGGTGGGAAAATGGGTTCCACATGAACTGAATGAAAGACAGCAGGGAATCCGAAAAACCACTTGCGAAATGGTGCTCGCCAGATACAAAAGAAAGTCATTTCTCCACCGAATTGTGACTGGCGATGAAAAGTGGATATATTTTGAGAATCCTAAGCGTAAAAAGATCATGGGTAGCTCCAGGCGAACCACCGACATCGACTACAAGACCAAATCGTTATGGACGGAAGACAATGCTCTGTGTTTGGTGAGATCAGAAGGGTATGATCTAGTATGAGCTGTTAAAACCTGGCGAAACCGTTAATACTGAGCGCTACCGACAACAAATGATCGATTTGAATCAAGCTTTGCGTGAAAAACGACCAGAATATCAAAAAAGGCAACACAAAGTAATTTTGCTTCATGATAATGCACCATCACATACAGCAAAATCGGTCAAGGAAACGATTGAAGCATTCAGTTGGGAAATACTTTCGCACGCGGCTTACTCACCAGACTTGGCTCCGTCCGATTACTATTTATTTGCATCGATGGGACACGCACTTTCTGACCAGCACTTCACTTCTTACGAAAATGTACGAAAATGGCTCGATGACTGGTTTGCCTCAAAAGAGCGACAGTTTTTTTGGCGTGGCATCCACCAATTGCCAGATAGGTGGGAAAAATGTATAGCTAGCGATGGGCAATACTTCGAATAAAATATTTTTAATCATTTTCATACAATAAACGTGTATTTTCTATAGAAAAATTCCGGTTTCATATTTACATACCTGGTACATTTGCACGCGTTTCGCCATCTTCTATACCACACTGCCAACGGAACAGTTACATTCGTCTGCTTTTCGAGACGCCGCGCACACGCATACTTGCACACACTTGTATTCACATACGAGTGTCACTACTACGCGACCAATCTAGTCTAGCAAACAAAATTATACGTATCTCAATAATAGATATTTTATAAATCAGATAGTGGCGCATTTTGCAGGACTCGAACGATCGTTTTTATCAAATACGTGGCTTTAAAACAACCTCTCTTTCTTGTATCAGATACTTTTTCATTTATCTTCCACTTTGGTTTCTTTGACCGGTAAATTTCACGTCTTAGTCGTTGGTAGTTGTAACGTTAAAAAGGCGCATTGTAGAGGGAAACGCAAAGATCTGTTGTCTCACAGCGATGGGATCTGCGTGGGAAATTAATGGACAACGCTACTCCTTGAGGATGAAATTAGTTAAATGTCCACCGTTCCGTTGAATACGCTCGTTCAACCTGTCCGGGATAGATAACGTAACGCGTCTCTCGGGTCTTCTCGAACAATTGTGAATTACGATCTTTTACCCCATTCAGACTTGCCTTGTTGTTCGTACACCTTACGTTTCGACCAAAGTGAGAGATTACCGGCGCCGGAAACACGTTATCGAGAATTCCATCTCGACTAAGCTCCTAAGGAACAGGGAACGTGATAGTGGCTAGTACTACAGCGACGCTAATCGAGCTGATTAGGGATTCAATTTTGAAAACCGTTGTGTGTTTCTGGCGCATCCTGTAGCAGTCTACGTTATTTATTTCTAAGGTCTGCTTTGGTATAGGCTCACGTCCGTTTAGTTCCACGTTGATGTAAATTTACAGTAGTGTAAGTCAACGCTAGGGTAGGTTTTCGTTAACGGAGGTTTACGGTAGATCGACTGAAAGTTGGCGACCAGCCACAGTGGTACGAGTCAACGTTCGCGTAAATTCTCATTAGCGTGTGTCAACGCTACCGTAGGGTTATGTTAGCAATATTTCATAGTACCATAGAAGAGTTACGTAGCAGTTGAGTTCGATGTTAACCAAGGTCTAAGTTAGCGTAGATTTACGATTGAAATTAACGTTAACCTAGATTCGCAGTAGTTTAGGTCAACGGTGTCGCAAACCTGCAGTAATCTATATCGGCGTTAGTAAAGATCTACGTTTGCATATATTTACCATAAATTAGGCGATCTACCGGTCTAGAAATATAGTAGTTCGGATGAACGGAGATTTACGTTAACGCGAATTTACTTTCATAATACATGGGATAAAAATTCCTTTCTAACATCGGCAAGATCACCGACCGATTTAAATAGCGCGTTATCAGAGGATAACAAGGCAGAAGCGAACGAAGAACGAGTAATAAAGTTGAAATCGTTCGGGCAGCTTGGTATACGCTCGCAAATAGCGGGATTAAAGCGGTAGCGAATCGTCGCGCGATATTTTACCGCGTTAACCACGAGCCTCTGACGAATCGCGAGCATTATCTGTAATTGCAAACGCGATCAACTTAGTCACTGCACGCAGTTAAGCGATAGCTTTTCATATGTAGCTTTTGTCACTTCTGCAACCATCCCTCGCGATCAAGTGGAAGATATTTTATATTTATAGCGTACAAAGACAATCGAGAGATTTCGTACGTGTTTGCGAGTTTTGAAACGAAAGAATATTACGAAACATTGGCTTTACGAATTCTATCGAATCGAATTATGTTATAAATTATGTTTTAGTTAGGAATTGGAATCGATATTGTATGCGATACGCTTAATGTACTTGATTGAAATTTGATGCGAGGGGATTATATCTGAGGCATGGTCGATTAATTTGCAGATATATTCCAAATTCTAGACCGTATATTCCAGAAGTAACCTACATGCCATCAACGCGTATAATTCACATATTCTCCCTGTGTGTAGCCTAAATGATCTAAATTTCACTCTTAGAACAGCCATACATATCACTCTGAAGAATTTTGTCCACGGTATTTTCTATCTTCACCGATGAATTTCAGAAAATGAAGATCTGTTCGTAAAATATAATAATAAATAAAATATGAAAATACCGGTCCGCTTTATTTCGTTGCTAACATAAAAAGAAGGAAAATAAAAATGAAAAATCCATATGCTCCGTTTTGCTACGAGAGCAAGTCAATTGGATTTCGCGTATTCCCAGCCGACATGAATATTTAATTCGTATTCCTCGAATCGATTATTCGCGATATCCATGGGATTTCGTCGATTACAATGACAACGTTGTATCTACTCCGGCAAAATACACGATCGAATTCATACGTTAATACGATCGCGGTATATAACTTTCATTAATGCCAGCCCGATCGAGTGACCGCGTGGAAATACGCGACAGGAAAAATATTCGACGCGCTTCTGCTCTTCTCTTTCTCTCTCTCTCTCTTTCTCTCTCCCTCTTTCGCCACTGTCCGACGCACAATAGGCTAAAACGTCGTTCCGGTGATTAACCGTACGCTATTTCGACGACGAATTTGCGAATCGAATTTATCGAATTCGAGGCTGGCCAACGGCGAACAATGAATCGTATTTTGCCGCAAACTAATTCGAACGATTGCTACGTCCCGCGAATGTTTGTCGATCTTCGACCAAGGTTCCGACACAGTGCATCCAGATTATATTATTATAGGTGAAACGTGTGTTCAGCGCTGATGTTCGGTTTCATAGCTGTGAATTTAGTTTATCGTAGGGTGGAAGTGGCGCGTACACGATGCTGTTGTAGACTTCCATTGCCTCTTGGTTGAGGTAAGTACGGATTTAAGGGTAAGCCAGGTGTAGATTAGACTAAGCTTGGGTTGCTTCTAGTTCCGAAGATGGTGGGTAGGGATTAACCTAGACCTGAGTTACCTTCGAGATGGGTTAAGCAGGGGTTTGAGTTTGCGTAACATTGGAGCAATCGTGGTTGAGTTGCATTTCGATCAGTGTAGACTCGTGATAACGTTGACTTAGTCTACCGCAAATCTGGGTTATCATATGGTTTCCTGAATTTAGGTCTGCGTCGTCGTTGGTCTGCGCTACTGCGAATCAACGATCCGTGCTCGCGTTAACGAATACCGTGAATCTACGTTGACGTAGACCTACTAACTGAGTTAATTTAGTAATACTGCAAACTAATGACAGAGTTCGCCTACGTTACTCTTGTCTATACTGAATTTTTCTAAACGTAACCCACGACAATGTCGACCTTATACTACTGCGAACATATGTATCCCTGATCCAAGTTACCAAGGCACTGTGAATTTTCCTGGACGTAGCTCTACGCCATAATTCACCTATACTAGCGCGGATATTCATTGTCGCATCCCTAATCCAACCTACTAAGCCTTTGCGAATTTTCCTAAAGGTAGCCCTACGTCGTAATTGACCTTTACTACTGCGGATATTCAGTAACGTATCCCTAATCCGGCTTACCAACTGTGAATTTTCCTAAACATAGCCGTACGACATAATTGACCTATGCTACCGCGGTTATTCATTAACCTACCCCTAGTCGAATTCGCGAAGCCTTTGTGAATTTTCTCAAAGGTAATTCTACCTGATGATTGACTCGTACTACTGCGAATATTCATTAACGGGTAGCTAATCCGGCTTAGTAAGCTGCTGTGAATTTTCCTAGACGTGGCCCTACATCATTATTGACCTATACCACTATGGGTACTCGTTAACGTGTTCCTAATCCAATGCATGTTATCCAAAATCTAAACTGTCGCGAATTAATCCACGTTAACTCAGACTTATGACAACGTAGTTTAAAACACCTAAACGACGATCTGTTTTTCATTTGCGTCGTTCGAGAACCAGGTACGACGCGTTACGAAAACCCACGTACGCGCGTTCCAACAGCATGAAAAATTGGAAAATAGAATCGCTACGCGAGCTGAATGCGCCGATTTCGATCGGATGACACTTCTCACGAGCAAAGTTTTAATCGCCAACTCCACCGACCGATTCTCGCTACTCTGTCCACGTTATCGTCTCTTTATCGTTCGTTCTATCGTCACTCGTCCGGGAACAAATAACCAAGGAAAAAGCTTCGTCTCATAATACGTTGCTAACGAAATTATTTCCCGATAAATCCATTGAGTTTCCACGCCGTTGGGATCGATAAACGAGTGAAATATGAATATCCATGAGCGATAAGACCGGAACGAAGAGGAAAATTCACTGTGGAGGACTTGCGGTGGTCCTCGAGCTCTGTTCGATTTTCCTCCGGGATTGCCAGAGGTGAGGATGAATTTTTCAAGTGGTCTCCGCGTCTCGAGGAACACTCCGGCACCGCTCGACGATTAAACGCGTCTGTCAGGCGCCACGGTTGCTCGCTTGTCTTTTTTACGCACCTCCGTTTCTCGTCTTTAGGTACGTTCTTTCGACGAAATTTTGATTCTTTTTTATTCAAATTCCGTGGATTTGCATAATCGCGAAGAAGGATACTTTAATTTCCATAATGAAAATTATGCTACGGTAGCTTGTTTAATTTTACTTTCTGAGGAGGAACGCGCTATGAAAAATATCGAGCCAAGCACTTGGTGCGAACACGTTGCAATTAGAGAGTCGCCGCCGGTTGGACGCGCGCAGGCTTCGGATAATCGTTCTTTCTAAAATCGTTGTTTTACGTTAAAAAGGAAAAGCCAAAGAAGCAAACAAGGAGAAAATACTGATTTCGGATCGGAGCAGGTTTGATTCCTCGGTTCCCATTATTCCGCCGCGATTTTTCCCGTGTCTCGAAAACGCTCCACGGTTTCCAATGGATCAAAGACACGCGGCGAAAAAGCAGCCGGATTGAAAAGCAGCTCGGACAACGGAGGCTTAATAAAGGGGCTGCCGATGAGGAAAACACAGGAACCGGGGAAAACATGGGGGCAAGGGAGGCTGAGCGAGAGAAAAGAAACGCCGAGCATCGATCCGTCCATTAATTAATGTTCCATGGACGAAGATTCGAGCGCGGATTGGTCGCCAAAGAGAATCGTTGCGGAATTCGCGTTACGGGAAATTCCGCGGTTTCCCGTCGGAATGCCATGCAGGAAGTTCGTTTGCTCGGAATTTTTAGTGGTCCGCGTGGAATCGAACCTGTGCAACGGTTGTAACGTACGGTCGATTGTTTTCACAACTCTTTGGATTATCTCACAGACTGTCTGCATAAACTCTGATAGTGTATGGCGAGTATTTTTATAGTAAAACTCCATTTACGCGAACTCCGTTGGAATGCGTCACTGAACTCTTATTATCCAAATACGGTTCGCTCGATGTATCGCTTATATGAATTAATATTTCTGCCTCGGTACTACTTACAAATTTCAGTCCAATTTAATTTCACTTTCGTGTTCGAACGGGTAACAAAATTCAGTTATTCCGTTTATCCGAGCTCCGCTTATACGAACCACTTTCCGTTTACCGTCTGTTATACGAGCTGAGCCTCTTTATTCGAACTACGCTTGTACATACTTTTAATTAGACGAACGCGAATTCCGAAATCGTACACGTCCGCGTGCTTTGTCTAAGCTGACATATAATTTCAGGCAATTTGTGTCGAAATCGTTGTTCGATCTCAGTTACCCAAACGTGGATCTCTATTATCGAAACTCATAGCGGTTGATGGTGGTAGCAAGAGAGTCAGTATTATTCGAAATATTTCGTTCGTTTCGGATAAAAGAAATTGTACTGTACATGAGAATTAGCTCCGATTATACGAACCTATAAACAGCGGAGAAAAGAGGAGAAAATGGACACGTATTATCCGACTGATCCAGTTACTCGTGACTATGTCGTATAAATAGAGCTGTATCGGATTCGTATTAGATGCTTCGAGGTTTCTATCGGTACTTTAACACCGAACAAGGCAAAAAATATTCCTCAATTTTGAGGTTCGTTGGCTAGAAACTATCTTCGGAGAAAATTCTCCAATCCTTTCGTCGCTTCTAACTTCTATCCAATTCTCTTAAACTTCTAATTTCTACGTAAAATTCCACTGATCCAGTTAACACGAGAATTCTAACCAGTCGAAAACGAAAAGAACCAAATAGAAAGTTTCTATCGGTAATTTAAAATAGATCAGATCGTAAAATATTTCTCAATTTGAGATTCGTTGCCTCTGAACGATATCCAAAATTCTCGAATCTTCCCATCAACGTCTAATTTCTACGCAAAATCTCGATAAACGTATTAACAGAAGAATTCCGATCAATGGAAATGCTTTTAGTCTATGATCAAACACGATCCAACGATTCCTCGCAAGGATTCGGAAATTTTAGCAACGGCTCGCTGGACTTCCGGTTTCGAAGGTACGCGGCGAGCGATTCGAGGCATTTCGCGCTGCGTTCCAAGCGGTTCACAGCGTTTCGAGGTCACCGATGGCCAGAGGTGTTGCGTAACTCTCTGCCAATAGGCAGAGTCGGTCCGTAGCCGTCGTCAACTTTGTTGCGCGCTGCCACGACGCCGATCGATCGATTATTTATCCGGTTGGCGCTCGTCTCGGCTCACCGAGAACCGCGACGCATTACGCGAAACGTTCCACGGTTTGCCGGCGTGGCCCGAACCCGGAATTTTCATCGAGCTTATCGATCCGCCCTCGAAAATGGAACACGCGAAAGTCAGCCAGCTTCGAAGCGATCGCAACCTGGTAAAACGTTCCTTCCACGGTGATGGGGTACCGTTTCCTGTGATTCGGCCAATTCAACCAGCAACCGGAAGCGGAGGGACTCGTCACCGAGATATTTCCTATGTACCGAGAGATTTGTGTACAGCGAGTTTGTCTTCGAGAGAAATAATTTTGTCAGGATGTTTCTCCAAAAACAACGATGTATCTGATACGATCGTATCCTCGCTTGCGTAGTCGTAACTTTAGTCTTTCGCGAAGATTTTCTAGTTGCCGGTGTTGGGTTTTAGATTTTAGAATCACTCGTTTTGTCCTACTTACGAATGACTCTGAAACAAATAATTTTGCTTAAGGTCGCTATAGGGTGAATGTGACCAGGCACGACGTTATGCCAGGGAACATTTCTTAAAACACTGGCATAGACGGACAGAACGATCGCTGAATCGCCGTAGCGAGGGAGATGAAGATAAGGACGAAGATGATGTTGAAGATAGGTTAGCAAGATGGAGATCTTTAGCTCATGCTGAGCGCGAAGGATATTTTCGTGAGGATCGTAAGGGGTCAGACGAAGGGTGTATAGACTTGTAGATTGGATTAAAGTATCGAGATGATTGTCGGCGTTGAAGGGATGCGCGCCGTCTGGTCCTTATCCGATCCTAACTGAGACCGTCCCAAAATCCATACAAACTGTTACACGTAGGCGTGCAGCTAAATTTAGTCTGCAAGAAAATCGGATGGAAATTATCGCAATTATTAAATTTTGATTACCATCGGATATTATTGAAATTCGCGCTAGCGTCGAGTGTTATTCTGCGATATTGGAAAATTGAGAATTTATTGCCAGTGTAACGAATCGGAAATTTGTTAATCGAATTAACGTTAAACGAAAATCGTTATTTGAAAATTAAAATTCGAGCTGGCTGGATGAATTTTCGAGGATATTAATCAATCGGGGAATAGGCGGTACCGGAAGCGAATTTCTCAAACGTCGGCCAGACTCTTCCCACTATCGAGCCGGCTATACTTCATCGGAACGGATTAACGAGGCCCGAGTAGCTTGCTGTGTTTTAACGCGATTATCCGCAAGTTCTCAACCTAGCTATCTACCGTTGCCATAAGCTCCATCCGTCTAATAACGCGGACAGGAATTTGAAAATACGCGAAACTCGCTTAGAAAATCTTAGTTCCATCGACTTGCCAAGGAAAGTTACCTCTTGATGGAAATAATAATGAATGATTCATGGTGTACGAATATCATGTTCATATTGGGTCGTCGATTAAATTCCTTTAATATTCAAAGAACATTTTTCGATACTAAAGGAACATCGACTCGTCAGATGTCCTATTAGAACGTTAAAATTCACGTAACATAACATTTGCGAGCAATTATGTACAAAAAACGAACTAATCTTAATTACAAATCTTTAATGCTCCTCGATGATCAGTTCAAGATTTATTTCAAAATTATTCCCTTCCATCTTTCTCTTAACACGTTTGTTAAGATAACATTGAATTAAAATCAAATTTTAATGGAGAGGTTTAATAATTAAGTCCGCTCGACGTGAGTTAAGTTGCTTTCTATCTATAAAATAAATACAATTGTTTGTACGAACGGACTATAATTTGTAATATTATTATTTATTTAATACACAAGTAATTATTGTATTAACATATTATACTGTATATGCTGTGAAATAAGTCGTACCACGGTCGTCGCATATTTTTAGAAAATATGTTAAATCGAGCAATATAACAAACGTCGATTCGCTTCTCCTGCCCGCGATGTTTAAAAAATTAAAAACGTCTGTTCTAAGTGTTCCATCAATAACGCGTTAATCTGTCCTGGTGGATTTCCACTAGACGCTACTTCTTGCAACGGCTTGAAAAATTTACAAAAATTTCCCATTGACCATTAAGCGAGCACTGAAAAGTGATGAAAGCGTGGTGGATCTTTGAGGTAACGAAGGAGAGTCCCTGTGGGACTTTCGAAGATTCACGAGGACCGTGAACGAAGTTTCCCCGCGAGTTTCCCGAGCTTTCTAATGCGATTTACCTTCCCCTTTGCTCTGGCAGAAGTTTTCAAATTCATTAGATGGCGTAAAATTATGCATCGTTTAATAAGCGTCTGTACACGTGTTACACCGAAGTTCTTCCCGAGCTTGGGAAAGCTCGAACGTTCGAAAGGTCTTTCAGACGCGTCGCGTTGAACACCGAGGATCGTTAGAGTTTCAATATTTACGATGTAGCTGCTCTCGGAAAAACGAAGAAGAGGGTGACTCGCTTGAGTTATTAAACCGACTGACGACGAACAGCTGACAATCCGGCGCGAAAAATAATAATCGGGTCGGTGTGTAAAAATGGAAGAAAAATGGAGTGAAAGGAGGTGAGACTAAGATAAGCGAGAAAAATTCGGAAAGACCGTGGACAGGGAAAGGACAGAACCGCGAGAAATACAGGCTATTAAATTAAGAGGAACGACACGGAAGGAAAAAGAGGCGAAAAAGGCGAGAAAGTTGCGGATGGTTGAGAAACAAACACGGTCGAGGTGCCACCGCCAAATATTTGAGGTTTTCGTTTGTCAACGTTTGAGCTCGCCGAGACCAACGGCGGCGAAAGAAGTTGTTTGACTATATACGAAGAATCGTAAAAAACGGAAAACGCAAAACGGTGGAGAGTCAGCGCGTAAAAGAGAAAAGCGTGGAAAAAAATCAGAGAAGGTTCAAAGCGAGCCGGGACAGCGTGTAATGCAAAATGTTACGAGCTCCCGCGACTTCCCACGTGGGAAATAGAAAAATGCTCGCGCGAAAGCGCACCAGGGAAAAGGAAGTTATGCAAACGGCTAGGCGAAAGAGAAGGGAATGGCCGATGACGGGCACCGGAAACCGAAGCGTGAAGACCAAGTTTACGCTTCCTCGAGCGCTCAATATCGGATACTCGTCTCGAGAGAGGCTTTCGTTGTTAACAAAGAGACTCTGTCGAAGTTATGCAATAATTACTGCGCAGTTTCTGAAGCTAGAAAGCGAAAGAGAGAGAGGGGGGGGGGAACTTTTGAGCAGATCCAGTGTGTTGGAGCTGCAGCTTACTCCCCGTAGCTCTTCATCGCGAATTCGCGCTTTAACCGAACGGCTGGCGCGTATCCAAACGCAAAACGTGAAATTTCGCGGTAATTTGCCGAGGATTTTCTATCGGCCGTCTTCAACGACCCCTCTGGACGCCTGGATCTCGTCTGTTGCACCGCGATTCAATTAATTGCGACGGTGCTACCTACGTAACACCCTTGAAACCTTTGGAAATCAGCGTGCCGTGTTTACGAAAGAGTCGAACCACAGAGAAGCGCGAAATTAAATAATTACGCCATGTTTCGATACGGGATAATTAATTGTTCCACGTTCGAGTAGAGTGTTATATTTTTCGCGTGCCGTGTGGCTCGACGTTACGGAGTTTTCTGAAGACTCTTGACGCCCGTGGTTCGCCTGTTGCGCGTCGATTTAACTAATTGGCAAAATATTTGCTACGGGGCGCCGTTTCCAACTTTTACAAATTGGCATTGCACGCGTTCGAAAGGAAACGCGCGGCAAATCATAACGTTTGTAGATTAACGATCTCCAGGATTCCCATCTCCTGTGACGACAGAAATTGAGAAGAAATTCTTTTACTTGGTTTTACTTGAAGATAGCCAGGACACGCGTTACATCGTTGAGAGACACCAAACAATAGTTACATCGATACATGTAGCTGATAATCGAACGTATCAATGGAACAAGATATTTTCCACCTTGTGCGTCGTATCTTTTCGCAAGTTCCACGCCTTTATGGAATTTTATCGAATCTAAGAGATTCCGCGGGGTCTTTAAAATTTTTCCTTTTCACTCGTGCCACTAATTGCGCGTTTTCGCGCCCCGTGTCCGCAGAGACCGGTTGGAAAAAGAGGAACAGTAGAAGCGGCGAATTTTCCAGACTCGAAGTTCCCACGACCTTTCCCTCCCTTGAGGTGGAATTTTAATTTCGCCGCTGCGTCGGGCAAATATAAAAAAAAAAAAAAAAAAAGAGGCGCGGTTTAGACAGCCACTTTCGCCAGTTTCAAAGAGCAAGTCCGAGATAAATATTTGCTGTACTCGACATTGCCGAGTGGAACTCGCGAGAAATAAATTACCGACCGGCCGCGATTAACTCTCCGTTAATAAGTACCAACTTGCTTGTGTCGATAGTCCTGGCGGCGATAGCCGCGCCGCTAATTATTCGGCCGCTGCCACCGTTGATTAACAATTAATCGGTTACCCTGGTTGGATCCATCGCTAGATTCTTCCGATCGATAGGAAAAGGATATTCGTGGGACATCTAGAACGCGTGCTTAAATTCTCGTCTTATGGTAATTATTAATAATTACCGATATACAGGTTTGTCGTAGTTGATGGCACGTTGATTACGATTGTACATAATTGGAATAATAGGACAACTCTGGACCGTGGCCATTATACGAACGTTATCGTATCTCGAGATAGCTCGTCCTGTTGTAGGGAAGCGAGTTAAATTAACACGCCAACTGCTACAGTGATCATCGGTGACCCACGTGTAACTAAACTTTGTAGTACGATCAAAATAAGATGAATCTCACGGGCTAAAGAATTTTCAACGATACAAATAATCCAAATAATATCGTATAAAAAAACTATATATAATAACATTTTACAATCGGCGTAAAATATATAAAATTCGCGTGTTAATGACGTTTGTGTATGCCACTATCCGTGTTACGATTGAGTCAATACTACGAGAGAAAGAAGAGATCGAGTCGCAGAAAGTGGCATTTTGGTTGCGAGGAAAGGAACTCGAGTGGCTGCCAAACGATAACGATCGGTACTTTGGGAACGTTTCCTACGTAAAAATGAGCAGCGTGAGCTTAAAAATTATTTAGCAGCGAATCGCTTAATCGTCGCTTTCAGCCGCGTTAATTGGAGAGACGTTCACCGGAGAAAGTCGCAGCCAGGTGATTCATCGTGGCCGCCGTGACAGCGGGCGATACATTATGCCCGCGAGCAGATAATCCATTATCAGACCACTACGATCGCGATGTTCGTTTTCGACCGGACGACCGGCTCTGTTAATCGCGAGATTAATCTCTGTCCTGCCGATTTCATCCAGCCGTGGTCCACCAATTTCCTTCCTTCTGCCGTGCGATCCTTTTCATTCGCGAAAATCCTTCTTCGCTTCGACCACGCCGTTTGGAATGTTTCATAAAGAGAATTCGGGTGATAGCAATCAAATTCGTCGGCGAATAGCCCTCCGGAGGATTCTATTCGCGCTAGCCGTCGGATTTACGTTACTCCAGAGGTCGAAGGTCGTTCGATCGAGTCGGTTCGCGATTTTACGTTTCACTAACGCTCGAATATCTCTGCAAAGTACGACTTTCCAAGAGAAATATCGTTACCATTCGTGGAAACCTTCGGTGCGTTCCCATGTCCAACCTAGTTGCTATGCCATCGTATAACGTCTTGGGGTATTTCCCCGTAGAACCGCGTGGAAAGGTAGGCAAATGGTCCGACGCCAGATGGCGACGTAACAAATTCTATTCTCGAGAGTTCTCTCAGCCAGTCTACCGGAAAAGGTCGAAGGGAACGATGCTGAGAGAGGCGGTGCTACCCGGTCGGGCTCCAATTTTAATTCCGGCCAGCGTGTGCGGCTCGCTGACTAATTAGGTTATGCAAAACAGCTGTTACGCGCTGTCCTAACCACCAGCCATCGTTCGCCAACGTTGATTTCGGAAATTTTTTGCGCTTCCGTCATTAACGCTCTCATTGAATATCATGAAAATACGAGCACTTTCGAAAAACACCGGTGGCCGATCGGAACGACATTTGTCGTTGATATCGTGGGACGAGATGCAGTAAATGTGAAATTGCTAGAAATTGCGTGAATTTTACGCTACTAATCTGCTATCTCGTCCAATGGTAGCAATCGAATTCCCTTCCGATTGGCCACCATTGGTGTTACGCGTAATAGTATTCAAAGGCGGTTCTAGCTCAATTTAGATATTCTTTTTTATCTACTCCTGTATTCGATCTCTGCGTTCGCATCAGGTTGCTTCTTCGCATCGTCAAGGGTCAGAGATAAGCTTTTGCTTGCTCGAAATTCGAGAGACAAGCTCGCGAACGAGGAAGGCGACGATAGAGATATTTCACGTTTGGGAAAAAGAGGAGGAATAGCGTTTCTATCGTGTGAATAGGATTTCAAAGGACTTACCCTTCATGCCGAGGATCAGCACCGTTGTTCCGGTGAAAGGGACACCCTCGTTCGAACGATCCTTGGTCGATCGGGCTCCTCGCCCTACCAGCCACACGCTCGGCCAGCAGCTTTCAAACTTCACGATCACTGGCGATCCCGATTCGATCGCAACACCGCGCACCAACGATCTATCGACGATTTCAGGAACATGAAACACTGTCTGTAAAGAAGGGAAAACGATCGGTTATCGTAAGCGCTTCTAACTCTTTCGTTATGCGCTGACTTGGCTCGAATAGCTGTTATAGAATACGACTATACACGCCGCCCGGTATTATACATCCGAACAATAGAATTACAATGGTGATACAATGGCACGCAGTGGTGGTGTTCCATTTAAATTGTTCTCCGTGAATATCTTCAAAATTGTCGAATACATCGGCGAATGTTTCGAATGGAAATGAAACGTTGCTAACTCTATAAGAATATTAGGATTTTATTCGTTGGATATAAAATGAAACTACTGTAGAAGATATAGAATGGATTTCGAAAATGTTAATTCCGATTCTTTGCCTGTTCTTCGACGATTCTCGCTTTTCGATCATGCTGTTCGTGCTACGTGACATCCTACAACTTTAATGACATCACGTATGCAACACTTGTCACGCTCGGCTCAATCTCCACACGATACCATGTATACATCGATTCTCGCGTTACGTTTGAAGAATCACTACTCCCTCGTTATCGATACTAATAGAGTTCGGATAAAACGTTCGACCTGCCACTCCTCGATCGCCACTCCATATCCATGAATTCTCATTTGCACGTCATGATCGATACTGTGAAACTGCAATAAAATTTCAATTTGATCAGAGTTCAGAATTCCGACATCAAAGTCATCATTAACACGTTGTTGACGGTATACTTTGAAACAAAGCGAATCTGACGCGCGTTTTTCGGAAACGTATCGAATCAAATAAAATGGGAAACGTCGACTCGCGTCTCGCCGTTCTCAACGTTCGCAAAATGAAAAACGTCGATTCACGTATCCGTCAACGACATTACGGCAACGGTGTTTCGAAAACGAAAGAAACGCGGAGCAAAATAGACGAATATTCGATAAAGTGGCGTTAATCGCTGTCACGGATCTCGATTTTATTCAAATTACCCTACTTTCGTTCTTTTCGTGTCGTTGGCCAATTTTTATCCGCGATAAACGTTGGGCGCCACCCAGTTTCGTGTTCCTCCGATTAAAATGGTCGTTGGAAGCTTTTAAGCTAAATACATTGTTTCGTGGAATAGCCTGGACGTAAGTTAATGGCGGACGTAACGACGGTAGCGTTACGCAATAGCTCACTGCTCGTTCGCGCGAATCGCGTTTCCGGAGAACGAACCCCGTTAACGCGGTCCCGATCCCGCCAACACGCAACCGCACGACTGATTTGGAATTCAAACGAAGATTAAACCTTTATGGAATTCACGCGTGGCTAGTAAACGACGGTGTAACGGAGATTCTAGAGAATTAGAATCGATCCGCGTGTTTAAATTGGAGCGTTTAAGCGTTATAGTTGCTTACGTCGCGAAAAACGACCCGATTCGTTTGTATTACGAAGACCAGCGGACTTTGTAACGGCGAGAGCCAGCGGTTTCCGAGTTTGCACTTGAAAAGTAGCATGTTTTCATTTATAGCGACAAGGAGTAGCACGTTGCGCTTTTTCGCTGCGAAAACCAGCACGTTTCGGTAATCCGTCGCGAAAAGTAGCACGTTCCACTGTTAGCGGAAGAAAAAAGACAACCGCGTTAAATTTGTTGCCAAGCTATTTCTACCGCAAAAACAAAAAGTTGAGCGTTTCTTTAAATCGAAACAAACGTTTTTAATGGAAGTAACGGAGCTCAATTAAATCTAAATATGAACATCGATCGATTTATTTAATCAACAATGTTGCTATACAAAAAGATGTTCAAATATTTCTATTTAGCATCGTAGGAATTTTGTAATCCGTGTACCGTACAGTATCCAGCGTTGAAACGCGCTGCGTTTTGTGGCACACAGTCGATAGTCGAGAACTTTAAATTTTAAATTAACAGAATCTAGGTGGATTAAGCGTGTCTGGTTCGTGTGGGAATGTAGAGCTGGAAAGAAAGTTCAATTTTCATAGAGTCACGCGAGCAGTAAAATCTATGAAACTACAACGAAGGAAATTATAATCGAGCTCTGAACTAGCTAGAATTGTTTATCTACCACTGATTAGGCTTATTTCTAATATTATAGGAATATATCCAGTTATTATTATTATAGCTCTGACGTTACAGTTAGCGAAGATGATTTGGCGTGTTAAAAGTGGATTAGCTTCGAGCTACGTCAAATTAAAATTAGAACGATTAAGTTGTTAGTCTCGGATTAAAGGGAGTTGAAACGTTTAGGTAATTACACATAGTAGGTTGTGTCGAAACAGAATAATTACGTTTCGGTGTTAGACGAGATTAGCGCATCCGGATTTCGACGAGATCCTATTAGATCGATTAATACATTCGGCTGAAAGTAAACAAATCACAATAGTCCATGTCAGGGAATATTATGCTTCTCGGTAAATTTACATTGTCACGAACCCGAACCATTGCCGTAATTTATCGAAAAGTAGATGGTCGGAAATAATCACAGAAAATTCCGATGGTGAAAAATACGATGATTCGCGAAAATATTAGAACGTTTGCCGCAGACTGTTTTTTTAATCCTTTCGCTTCGATCGCCGTTTATAGGCGACTTCTGGGTCCGGCACCTAATATATTCGGCATCCCAATGATGCATACACAAGTGCAATCTGTAGTCAATAATGTATTTTTTCGTTATCCGGGGAACATTTTCTGTTGATCTTATCGATATATTGGATCAATCGCTTCTTAAGTGTCGTTTGTAGTAAAAATGATGAAAGATCCTAATCACGATACGAGTGTAAAGATCGCAGTGCTGGCTTATGTATAGATCCTTGTTTCAAAATATATCATTGCTAGTCTTTGCATATTAATATATTTACTAATTTGCGTTTCATAATTAATTATATTAACCATTTTATCGTAAAGTCTTGTAAATATATAAATGCCTATATTACTTGTGATTTTGTAAGCCTTTTCATATTAACGATGTAAATTATACTTATCATATTATAGCGGAGATTGTTTTATTCAGCAGAGTTATTATTTAAGACTTAGGAAAACGTATATACAGCAACCACGCACATTGTGCGTATTCCTGACGCGCGTTTCCGTTCAGTGACAGTACTTCGGTGGACTGAACTGTCGAAGCGAAAGGGTTGATGAATACATTACGTACATTATAGGAAACTGGATACAACTATCGTGATTATGACAGTGAAATTTGAAACCAATCCGAAAATGTATATAAAAGTTGCGAGACATTTTTAGCAAGCATAAACTCGGTGAAAAATTAGTATACAGCATGAATAGTAGCTTTAAACGTACAATTCGTATTAAAGATGATCTGATGGTTACATATCGTAACTTATACAGCAAATGATTGACTGTTCAAATACCTTGATGATCTCTGCGAGGTGTATGCTTGCGATAAATATTTTGCAACTTGCATATACATTTACAGATCCGTTTCAAATTTCATCAATGCAGGATTACCAAAATATGAGGATAGTCGTACCTCGTTGTGGTATTTGTGAAATTTTGAAACGTTTTGTATATATACACGTCGGATCATCTTTGGAAAAGGGGCGTGTAATGAGACTTGCTGCGAGTTGTCCATAGTTGTCTTATACTAGATGAATTTTATTTATGAGAATGTGTTACGAAAGTTAACAAATGATATCGATGATTAAGTGATCGTGATATCTATTACGATGAATTTAGGTTCGATAACGAATACACGGTCAACGGGATGACGATCGCGATTAGGAACTCGATGTACGTGTTCACTGGGCTAGTCGAACTTATCGGATTGCACCTCGGTTCAAGTGGAACTGTCCTTATATACTCCTCTTCGTATTCCTCGGGTCAATCCCTGTTTTTAAGGAGAGTTATTTAATTACTTTATACCTCTGTTAGGTACACGTCCCTCCCGTGATCGTGGCTACGTTCAGTGACCCATTATGTCACTTCGAGCCCAAGCCCACTGTCATACATCTCGGATAATCGTAATTGACTTAACTCATAAACAGCTATTTCTCAGTTTTATTGTTTAAGAACGACTATAATAAAAAGTCTGGACTAAAGTATCGGGGACCTTCCCAAATATTCCGAAGGAAAGGCTCCGGCGTCCCTTCATCTCCGACATACATATACGTAGAAAGTTTCTGTTCGCCACTGTCGGTACAGGAAATGGAGATTGAAAATAACAAATTGAAAGCGTCCGATATATCCAGAAATTTGCAGTTATTATATTAAGATATCGGAAAGAGGAACGCGTCTAGAAACGTACAGAAACTTAACTTCATAAAATCGTTTTCAAATAAACGCTATTGGACCAGACTCGAGATAAAAATCAGCCGACCGTTCTCAAAAATACACAAACATAGCTGCCACGATAAGGAGGCAAAGTTTTGGTAGAAAAGTGTCGAGGAAATCGGCGCAGCGTTGTTTCGGTCAGCAGGAATGAGCGGCACGGCGTAATGAAATTCCTTCGGGTGTCACGAGAAAGAAAAGAAACTCGACGAGGCGACCGTGGGCCGAATGATCGTGCTATTTCTGTGTCCGCGGTTATTCCACGAGATAAATTCGAGGTCTTATTCTCGGGGGTGTGCCAATTTACGGCTAGTGGTTACGCTCCGGCTTTGAGAATCGTCGCAACCTCCATCGTGTCCGAAAAAAAAAAACGGCAGACGGAATGCTCGATGTACTTCTATTCTTCTGCTCTGCTTACCAGCATCGGAAAATAAAGATTTGTTTTTTCTTCTCTTCTTTTCTTTCGAGAGCAAACAGCGACCGGGGATCAGTCGTAATTTTTGTGTTTCAAGCATAAAGTCGATTCGTTTGCTATTTTCGGTAAAAGCGTACAGTTAATACGTTACACATTTTACGTTAGAAATACAGAGCTTACTCGTTGCAATTTTCGTTGATAACATCCAGTTGATTCGATGGAATTTTTGTTAAAAATATGAAATGACATAAAGTTCGTTCCTTGAACGTTTTGGCAGGTCGTCGGAAAGGAACTTTGGCGAAAATCGCGGAGAAATGTTTTTATGATATCGTAGGGTTAGAAGGTAATTAAAATCAATTTGTTGGGAATTAGCGAGGTCGTAATACGCGGCAGTAAAATTAAGTTTCTTTATGAAGGCAAACTTGGAGTAATTGTGTCTAGACAATCAACGGGGTTAATTAAGGTCTAATTCGAATACTTCGTGAGCACCTTCGTTAATCCTGACTACGTTGTATTAAGTCGAAAAAAATGCTAACGTTAAAAATGTCGACTCGTCCGAAACATTTTCAACGAAGCATCTCGACCTTTCATTCCGACTATTCTCTCAAACGGGTATCACGAATCTTCCTTAGAAAATGGCAAGGCTCCGATTCGAGTGCTCGGAATAATCTCGATCGGTCGCGTATCGAGAGAACCGATAGAGAAGCGACTCGGTCTCGGCGAGCCAACTCCGGCTCCTTTGTCCTCTCTTTGAAGGTAAATTAATTTTCCATCCGGATTGCCGCTCGTCTAGCGTGCAAATAACCCTAGACGGGGCGCGGAGGTATCGAGCGAACTTTAAAAATCCGGGGAAACAGAGCGGACGTGGTTTCGCCTCGCAACTAAACGATCCAGATTACACCGACTTCTCCATCGATTCTCCTTTTCTCTAAGAACACTGCCAACGACGCGTTCCATCGACTAGATCCAAGGGAATCCGCGGAAAATCTGATATTGCGAGCGTTTCTTGCTTTACGAGCACGCGAATCTACGAGATTAGTCCGCTATCTGTGATTTAACGCGGACAAAAGTGATAAGAACGCTGTTAAGAATGCGCTACTATCTCGATCGATTCCTACGAGTCGTTCGCCAACTTTGAAATTCCAGCAAGTCGAAGTTTAACCCTCGTGTCAATTCAACACGTTTTTCGCGTAGAAGATCTCCTTTTATGGAAAGATCGATCCGAGACTTTGTGACTTTTATTTTTCTAACATGGAATTTAATGCTGTGAATGGTGAAACATGCGATAAAAAGGTGCGATGATATTTGTTACAGGAGAGATTACAAAGTTTGTTCGATCCGACGTACATTACTCTTATCAGTTCCATCGCTTTGTAATCGTTGCTCGACGATTATGCGTTCATTGTACAATCCTCTCAGAATTCAGCTAGACACGTACAGCTTTGAATATCAGAGTTTGAAGAAGAGAAGAAGAGACGCCTTTTCTTCGTTATTCTCTTTGTTTTCTCTTCAGAGCTAAGAACGGTAAGATGGAAGCATTGGGAAGTGGAATACGTGCGATTGAAATTCGCTATCCCCGAAGGAGACTTATCGCGAATGTACGTAAACGACAAAGTGAAAAATCAATTATTTATCTTTTCGTTTCATCGATGTTTCACCATTGTCCCAGTTTGACTCATCAGGGACAGATCAATTAGCGAAAGTAATGACACGAATGAAGTTTAATCGCGATGATTTTTATTTGAAAATTCTCTACGAGTTCCAACTTCGACCAGTTCGAATCAGTTCGCAACTAAAATTTCACGTAACTAGAGTTCTTAGGTAATCGGCGTTATTTCAAGTAATTTACCACTTTGAGAACTTGGCGCTGATTAGATTGTTCTCGGATGAGTTTTCTCCAATTTCTCACGGAGCATCGTGTATAGTTGGAATAAAGTTTTTTAATCGCAAAGTCGCGATTCTACTCCATCCATACTATGCGCGAATCGAAGGAAATTTCATTCAAAATATTACGTACTTGTTGTGCAAGCTCACCTGCGTAGATCCCGGCGACGTGGTTGCAGAATTCCTCGAAAATCCAAAACACGTCACAAATGCACACGACACAACGTCATAGCTCGCGATCGATTAATCCCAAAAGCCGTGGCCCAGCTTTTTAGGTGTTCAAATTTCTCATCTTTCGGTTTTAATCACCAACCTCGGCGACTTTATTCCGCCACAAGATTCACCCAGTTATTAACAGGAAAAAGTAGAACTGTCGATTACGAGTCGTCGCGATAATCCCTGTACTCGTGGGCCATGTCGTTTCGCTGGAAATTCGCGTGCTCGCAGATCCCTTGGAAACCGATCGATTCTCCCTTTAATTCCTCTCTCGCGGCCCCTTTCCTCTGGAACGCGACCGTGTTCTAATTAATTTCCTTTTTTTAGGCTGGCTCCGATTCGGCGATCGTTAAACACGCGAGTGGGTCAAGGACGCGGGCTGAACTTGCTTCTTCAGCGTGCGTCAGCCGAGGATAGTCGTTAGCGGGAGGAAAGTGGAAATGCTCGCTTTCCTATCGACTGACGGCTGTTTTCGAAGAGTTTCCAAGAACCAGAGACAAGATTTGCGGTGAGCAAAAACCTTCCACAATTTTTCTTCCTTCCTTTCCCTTTTCTTCCTTCCTTTTCCACCAGCAACGAGGGAAGAATTTTCATCTCGAAAGCGGTTTATTTCCACCGTGTTAACGGACTTCTTGGCGCGGCAGAATTAAAACAGTGAGCGAGAACCACTTACGCCGGAATATTTAATTTCCGGAGAAATAGCGACGTTATTTTATACGTATTTTCTTTTTAATTTAGTCAGAGAAATCTCTGGCCGCCCGATGAAAGTTCTTATCCTCGATTCCCATTAACGGTAGTTGACGAAACTCGGGAAAAAACAGGGATCGGTGTTCCGGAATGCGGAACCTTGAATTTTATTATTCAGTTAAACGAAGGTTCCCTCGTTTTCAACGCGCCGCTACGTTTTTCGACCCTAACCGTGTTATACTATTTACACGAGCATTAAAATCACTCTGACTGAAATTAATTTGCCTGGCATTTTTCTCTAACCGTAAGAAACGATCCAATTAACACCGTCTACGAAAGCTTAAAAATCGCGGAGGAGAAAGTTTGCAGACTCGATTGAAAATTTGAAACCATCGACAATCTCCTTGGTTCGTTTCTACCGTAAACAGCGAACACTGCGATTTATATTACGCAGTAAGGCCGAACAACACATTTTACATTGCTGGAATCCTAGAATTCGTCCCAATTTCGTGGCCAAACCGCAAGATGACGTTAGACGGAGAAGAATTGGAGAGACAAAAGGGGTCAGTGAGGGGTTGGTCCGAGAAGGGTCGTCGTTCGTCCTCGACCGCGTCAACCTCGGTCGTGGAAACAAGGACACCGACTAATCGAGTTTGCCTGCGAATAATTCGTCCTTGACGCTCGACCTTTGCAAAAGATCTTAATACGAATCTGTCTTCTAAAAATGTTTTCTCAGAGATCTTTTATACAGTCGTTCGTTTAAAACTGCCTTTAACTTCCACAGTCTCATCTTTTATACGCTCGATGAATACGATACACAGTAGTTTTTGTATAAGTTATCGCACAATATCGTCGGTTTACTTATCCAGATTGTAGAACACCTTCTTCATGTTACCGCCATTTCGCTATAAATCGCTGCTCGTTTTTTATAAAGACACAACTTTCCCGCAGGATTTTTCTTTGAATCGCTATTATTTCGTCGCAGTTCTTGCATCCTTTATACCACTATCATTTTATCCACCATACTCTCCCCTGTTTCTATTGCTGCGCAGAAATATTTTTCATGCAACACTCGCATTATCCCCGCCTCCCGTTACTTTTATTTCGCTTTATACATGCCACGCTCTATGAATTAACCATCAGCAGTGATTTTACGGCCGTTCCGTCTATCATTCCTCTCCACTTTTCTCTTGCTTCTTGCAAACATTTTTCGTTTATCTTTCTTCGTTTCTGCGTCCCATTTTCTACGACCTAATCACCAGCGACACAACGCGTTATCGAATGCGACTTAATTTTCTAACACGAATTAACGTCGCGGCACTGTTGTCTTCCCAAGTTCGTAAAGATTCGTAAAAAAAAAAAAAAAAAAATTGACGAATCTCTCACCGCGTCGAAAGAACGAAAGGAATTTTCTTAGTAGCCGTGAAAAGACGCGAGAGGAAAAAAAAGGGGGGAGGAAAAGAGAGCATCGACTGTGAGAGAACGTTCTTTTCGACGAGGGAGTATCGCGCTTGAAAAACAGGACAGTCGAGTGCTGGAAACCGGTGATTATTGTCAAAGACAAACGGCCGAGCGATCTCGAAGGAATTCCAGCTTCAAAGAACAACCCTCCTTGAGAAATTCTCGAGCGTTCGCTTTTGATCAACGACCGTCAAGTGGCCGGAGCGCGAAACGAACGCGACCGTTTCCGTTCCTCCCACCGTCGCTCGGACCACTTTCGTTTCCTTCGTCGCTGGACCGACGAAACGATCTTTCAAACGTTTCCAATGGAGTTTCTTCGTCCCTTGGAAGATACTCCATGGAAAATTCCCACGTGCGACGTCCTTCTCGAGTTTATAAACTTCTTCCCTTTCCTTCTTCTGCTTGTTATTTTGCTTTTGGTCGAGAAATACGTGATATATTATAGAAACTAGTCGTTGCTGTTTCTGGTGAGAATTTCAAAGAAATCAAGAAAAGCTGAGATTTGGAGTTTCTTCGGCGCTTGGAGAACGTTCGATGGAAAATTTCCACGAGCGTCTGATTTTTCTCAGAAGCTTCTTTCTTCTTCTTTTTCTGCTTGTCATTTCTTTTCTCTTTCTCAAGAAATACATCGATCGAGGAAATTTCATAGCCTTCTATTTCTGGCTGGAATTCCAAAAGAATCGGAGAAGGGATAGATTTGGAGTTTCTACGCCCCTTGGACAACGCTCGATGGAAAATTCCCACGAGCTTATGATTTTTGTTTCTTAGAAAATTCTTCCTTCTTCTTTCTTTACTCGTTATCTTCCTTTCAAGAAATGCGCCGATTGTAGGAAGTAATTCTTTATTCCGTTCATATGTCCCGTTTATTTTTGGACAGAATTCCGAAAGAATCGAAGAACGATTTGGAGTTTCCTCGTGCTTTGTAATAAAACATCCGAATATTCCATCTGCAACTTCATCGAGCTTCCGATTTTGATCCCTCGGGAACTTCTTTCTTCACGTTCTTCTGTTTGTTATATTTTTGTAAAAAAAAAAAAGTGAATCGTGGAGACTATAGTTTGTTATTTCATCGCCCACTATATCTGGAATTCGACGAAAAAGACAAAGAACGGATCTTCCTCGATCGTATTCTTTCTACCAACTCATTTTCAGAGCCTGTTCTACTTTCCGACCTATCATCACCTAAGGAAGTACACTCCACTGACTTCCATTCTCCGTTGAAATTCCTCAAAGGTCAGTGCTCCCGAATGCCAAAAAATGTCCTAACGCAGCCCAAAACGAAGAGCGAACCAGTTTACCAAAAGACGAATACCCGCGCGAAAGAGGCGCGGAAAGAAAAAATTAGGTCGGATGGAAGAGCAACGAGGCCAATGTGGAACCGGGACGGAAAAGTTGCCCCGGAGTCCAGGAAGTTGCAAGTCGATAGTTGTACCGCTCCACCCCGAACGAGACCAATGTAGACTTAGGAGAAGAAGACGAGGGGAAGAAAGGAGGGAAGAGAAGATTCCGCGGGTGAAAGGTCAAGAGAAACGCGGCTTCTCGTGGTTGTCTAGCACGTTTGCAAAGAGGAAGAACGTTCTCAAGACCGAGCAAGAGGGAACGAGGGTGCGCAGTGCGGAAAGAATTCTGCATCCTGCACCCGTGAAGGTCATCTCCGGGACGAGCACACTTGACCTGCTTGCCATCGTCGAAGGACAACTTCCCTTCGTCAGACCAGATCAGCGATTTTTTCTCTCGTTTCACACGCTTTCCTTTACATTCTACTTGTATTTTTTTCTTTTTTTTTTTTTTTACAACACAATTTCTACACTCTATACGATTTTACGTTTCACCGCAAAAAAGTATTTGCGCATAGCCCTGTTTTCCATCGAATCGTTTTTTAACCGCTTCCACGTTTCATTTTCGTTGCCATATTTAAATAAGACTAACAAACGATACGAAACTTGATATATTTGCACTCGATCGATTCGTACATGGATGGTACGTAATAAATACAACGGCGCCCAAATAGCTTTCGCAGCTACTGTGAATCGTATTTCGCGAAACACGAGTTTTCGAACGAGCGTTCGAGAATTGCAGCCGAAGAGTCGGAGGCGTTGGTCGAGAAGGTCTCGCTTGAATTTTTAAATCGAGCATGACAATTTTGTACACGAGGCTAGAAATACACGGGCGTTTTATACGCCGCGTATTGCACATCGCGTTTTCTCAACCGAAGTAACGTCTTGGCTGGATGAGCAGTTTACGCGCGTGTCACACACCGATACTAAACAGTGCATCGTATTGTCAACGCGCTTCGTTTTCCGCGTACAACGCGCGACAGCCAGCGTTCCTTGCGTCTGTGTAGACAGCCGCGTTAAAGCACACAGTTCCTACTTGGGCGGAGAAGACACGACGTGTAACACGCGTGTCTCGTAACACGCAACACGTATAAAACGCCGCCGCAGTCCTATAGCCTTACGAAAGCGCGAGCAGATTAATGGAATAATTTAATTTCGAAGATTAAAGTTAAAGTTTCCGTTGGAACAGAAAGGAGATTCCGAGGCCTACGCCCTTTTCCAGACGATACCGGGAAAAGTTGCGGCATTATGCGACCTTTTTTAAATTTATCGACGATACATCTGAAAAATGTACAGGGCTCGGCGGGATAATTCAATCTGGAAGATTAAGTTATCGATTTAGTCGAAGATAAACCTCTCTTTCTCTGGAAATTCGGAAGATTTAAGAAGGATCGTATAACTTTCTCGGGATACTCGTCTGCGTCGCAGGATTACGCCATTGTTAAATTTATTGGCGACAAATTGGAAAGTGTAAAAAGATTGATGGAATAATTTAATCCCGAAGATTAAATTATCGATCGAGTCTGAGACAAAACGAGCCCCTTCTTTGGCCAACGCAACGCTTTCGAACAAACCTACGATTATCTTACAGCGATATTTCAAATTTTTCCACGTCACTCGAAAGGACACCGCGTAAATGAACGACGTTCGATCGATCTCGACCTTGCTCCCTTCTGTCGGCCATTTTTCACTCAATTACATCTTTCTAACTTTACGAAGTAACTTCGATCTGCACAAAATATAAACAAAAGAAGAGTCATATTTTAATTAATACGTCAAACTTGCGTTATACGTTTCCTTTTCTTTTTTTTTTTTTTTTTTTTCAAATATTAAAAATTCCTTTTGCTGAAATAACAGCAAGATTGAAATACGAAAATTGGAGGGTCGTAGCAGCATTAAACGACGACCCGGCATAAACAGAGTGACAAAAATATCGAAAATGGAACGCGGAATAAAATGAAATCGGAGATAAAGAACCGTCGGAAAAATTGTGATAGCGAACCGTGCGTAAAGAATGAGTCGCAGCGAGAGCTCCCTTTTCATTAGGAACTTCCATTACAATTTACAGATAGAAACACTTTCAACAATACCGTGCAAGTTGTATTCGTTCGTCTGAATGGAACGCTATACTACCGCCTTGCAGCGTGATGGAGGCTGTTTACACGAGTACACTGACCCAGGAGTACCTCGGCTCTTTGTGCTCGTCGCCATTCACGGACGTTGGCGACGATTAAACAACACGGTACCTGCGACACCCAATAAATACGAGCAACCATCCCCGTGCGTAACAACTGCACCAAGCATAAACCATTTTGCGCAGTTCTTGAAAATATCCGATCGCTTCAGAGATATCCAGCGAAAAGACCGGCGATTTACCACGATTATGATCCTACCTTTATGAAACCTTTCCACGTACAGTTACAGAGAAACGAACCTTTATAACGATCATGGTCTTTCGCAATTTTATCCCGTCTATGTGCATTTGTCGCTAATGATTCCACGACTATGATCAAATAACGTAGAACGCTTAGTTGCTTTCAGCGGATAAAAAGCAAATGTTAAAGCACCTTCCGCCGAGATGTTCTACTTCAAACAGTCGACGACTTTATATTTCCTGCCAGATATTTTATTCGCTCGATCCGCTTCTACAAGATATTACGTAACGCAACGGGACAAAATCCGCGAACGGTTGGCATTTGCGATGCTTCAAATTCGAGATACCCATTATTTCGAAGAGCTGTCATTTGTTAGAAAATAAGTCAAAGGGCTACTCGTTTACCATTAAAGCACGTGGAATAAAACGATGAAACGTAGGGCGTGTATCGTCGGTTATAAATGTGAGAACACTCGTTCGTTATATTTATTGGAAAATGTTAACAAATTTCACTTTATTTAGCAACGGCTACTCGTTCGTCGTTTAAACACGCGAAAACCAAAGTCGAGAAACTCGGAAACTAAAATTCAGTTTCATCAATTATTCGAAAAAATATCGAACGACTCGATATCGAAGGAACAGAAAGCGATACACACGAGAATAATTGGATCGTTTCGAAAGCCAAGCACTCGTGCTACTTAAAATTCGAGATACTGTCGTTATAAATATGATAAATACGAAAACCTAAGAAATACAATATTCTTTCAAGTCGCTCCCATTTCTTATTTGTTAAACAGACCAATGGACTATATACCCGTTCACCGTTCGAACACACGAAACGAAATGATGAAACAACGAATACCTTAGAATCGAAAATCTTCCGGCAATTATTCGGAAAAGGTATCGAACGATTCGCTCGGAGGCAAACAAAACGAGACACGCGGCAATAAATTGGACCTCCTGGAAAGCCAAGCGAAAAGGTGCACCGATAACTCAAACCTAACTCTCCCTCGGTCGATTCAAAAGCCAAGATGCTCGTCTACCGACCTTCTCCAGGTACATTAATCACGAGATCCCCGAGAACAGCGGACGAAAGAGCCGAAAGTCACGGATGACCTCCTGACACTCTGTTCTGGACACGCGAGATACTCGGACAGCGAGCGTGGGCGACGATTCTCGCGAAGCGAAACGACAAACACGTCGAGATAAAAGGGCAAAGAGGCGAAAGTAGAGGACGAGGACGAAAGGAAAATAGACGAAAAGAAAGGAGAAGAAGCTAGCTCGCGTTCGTTGTAAAAAGACGCGAAGCGCGGAAGAAACGGGCAATCTGAAAATGTACCGCGGCATATTCTGACGTTGATTGAAAGTAGTTTGTCAACTGCGGCCTTCCATCAGACAGATTGCTCGAATTTCCGCGGCGGTATCGTTTTTAATACCGTGAAATCTCGGCGTCCCGACGGCATGGCGACCTATTAGTCGAAACTACGCGATGACGGTTACAAGGGTAGAAGAAACAGGGACTTTTGACCGATGAACAAGTGGCACGCTCGAGGACGAACGTTGGAAGTAACGCGGTTGACGAGCGCAGAGAGGTTTTTTCGGTGGAAAACGTGACAAGAGGAACGCCGTGTTAATCGGCAGGCTTGTGCGGTAAAAGTTTGAAAAAGATAAAAGGGATTCTACGAACGATTTTCGAGTAAAGATTCGAACGAAGTAGGTTCCACGATGATCCCTTTGACAGTTGTGAAGGGATAGTAGGGAACGTAGTTTCCTTCTTTTCAAGGGTAGAGACTCGTTCCTGGAAGAGTTGGTATGACACTTGGAGAGAAACTCATAAAACATAATTCACAAAGATGAAAAACGTGTGCGTGAAGGAGTCGTTTCTGGAAGAATTGGCACGACACTTGGGGAAAAATTCATAAAACGTAAGAGGTGAAAAGCGTGAGGTTTCGAGAACGTTATTCCAGATAATTATCACAGCACTGGCGGAAAGGTGGCGAAGAAAACGTTAAAGAAAGAAAGGAAAAATGCGCGCGCTATTTTTCTGCGCGTGAAAAATCGCGTGAAGTTTAAGTGGATGTACGAGACCCTCTTTGAAGAATCGGAACTGTTCGTTTCGGTGGCGTTACGAGCGTGGAAAGCGGCTCGTACGATCGTCGCGCTCTTGCTCGTGCTTTTCAACTCGATCAAAGAACACGCGTTTCTCGAACGAACTCACAAAGAATCCATCGATCCACCCGGCACGACGTTTCCTTTGACTCGCCTTGACTTCTCGATTCTGTTGCCGTTTCGAACGTGTCAGCGATTCCAATCTCTCGATCGACTTCCCAACTTCAAACTTTCCGAGAAATCGCCGACTAAACGTTCTCGACCAAACGCTCGAAACCCGTGTTAGGGTCGTGCTCCAATTTCGCAGAACTCTGGACACGTCTCGAAATTTCTAACGGACTATTTCCGTCCGATGTGGAACGAATTTACGTCACTTTAGGAATAGCGTTGAGAAACACGCGTTTAAAGTCGAACG
Source organism: Bombus fervidus (assembly GCF_041682495.2). Taxonomy (NCBI): domain Eukaryota; kingdom Metazoa; phylum Arthropoda; class Insecta; order Hymenoptera; family Apidae; genus Bombus; species Bombus fervidus. Next base: position 8,057,011 of record NC_091530.1, on the reverse strand, counting down.
CGAAGGCCACCGGAGACTTCTCCGAACTTGCGTCACCAAGAGACCATCTACGCGCCAGACGTCCTTGACCAGTCTCGCAACTAAAAGCCCTCGCTCACCCCAAGAATCAGTCAACCCGATTCACCCCGTTTCCCGAACGTCAAGGATGTTTCGAAATGCCAAGGATGAGCCGAACTTCCACGGCCAGTCTCTAACTGCGTAAAACTCTAGCCAAGTTCCACGAACGTCCTTGACCACGCTCACCATTCGATCCTTCGTTCACCCCACTACCAAACCACCCGTATCGCCATATACACGGCGTACGTTTAACGATAATGCTAATTCCTCGCAAGATGTCCAGGCGCTCCGAAGCACGGACTAATACTACGAACACTTAACGAATAGCCCGGTTGTCCGCGTAAAACCTACCAACCCCAATTCCTCCGCAAGCTGGTCTCATCCAAAGCCGAGTCTCCTCTCCATCGACTTCTCCCAACAACCCCGATGATCCTCGTTGCGATCCAAACGATCTTCAGATCGCCCTTGCAGATCCTCCCTAGGACGCCACGTCCTCCGGTATACGTGTACGCGCATACATACACGCGTGTATCCTTGCGTGATATGTACGTCCTAGATATCCAACGAGTACGTACGGTCACGAAACTCCGTAGAAGCGTGTACGACGCGTCGAAAATTGCGCGATCGTATTGGAACGAGAGATAGAGCAAGAGAAAGAGGCAGAGAGACAGAGAGACACAGATAAAGAGCGTGAGTGAGAGAAACAGATGGGTAAAGTCAATTAGAGAGAACGGCGTCGCGTGAGGTCGGCGTGTTCTGTGGCGCGCAACTGGCTCCGGTGTGCTCCGGTCGGAGCGAACAGGTTCGCTGCCTCGTCCGAGGGCTTGTGACCCAGTTCGAGTCAGGGCCGGAGAGTGCGCGCTACGGCCGGCAGCACGTCGCGATACCTACTGAGCGGATCGCGCTCTCCGGCCCCAGCTGCGCGCACTTCCACCCCTTCCGTGTTCCTTCCATCTCTCCGTCAACCCTGTACGCACGAACCGCGAGCGTGCGAGGTCTGCTTCCCGCACAGAGCACCTTTCGTCTTGTCTCTTCGCGCGTTGCTTTCCCGAAAATACAATTTTTCTTACCTCTGCCCTCGTATGTCGGTCGTGTTTCTATAGTCGACGATGATATTTTTCGAGTATAGGCGAACGGCTGCAAATGGTTAGGAGGAAGAATCGAAGCGACACGGCCGGGAAAGTGGTGCGCGGTAGGGCGAAAGCAACCCCTACCAGTTTCGAACGCGCTCCCCTCCATATTGATTAGTGCGCGCACGGGCCACCACAGCATCCAGCGACGAGCTCCGCTCCGCTACACGCTGTCAACATGCCTGCCGAACCGAAATTCAACGATGGTCAACCCCACTCCGATGGGAGAACCATAGAAGGGTGGTCGGGCCGTCGGGGGTTAAGGGTTCTTTGCGAAGTCGCGGACGAGGAGCACGAGGGCGGTTAGGGTGTCGCGATAGAAATTGATTAATCGAGACATCGGTGTTTCCGAGGGATTTCCAGGAAATTTCGCAGGTTTGGCGGTAGCAGACATGGTAATGCATTCTTGATCTTATTTGCTTATTTATGTACCGAGCGAGTTACGATACATTACGTTACGATACATGCATTTACAAGGACTGGTGGTTTTAGATACAGTCAGTTGGGAAAATAGTAGAGCAAAATAGAGGCGAAAGGGCATAGTTATGACAGTAAATTTCAGATGAAGATAACGCAAGAAAGGCAGACGCAACACCGGTGGAGAAAAGATCTATGCGGTCAGAAAAATTATCAGTTGGCCAGCAAATACCATTTAAACAGAATAACTACATGGAAACACTTGAATTTATAGGCAACGACCGTTGAAACAACGATTTCCTTGTAGACCCAACAAAAGTGGTGAATTAAAATCAATAGATGCAAGAATATGCCAACTGTTTGTACAGCTATTTGATTATTTCATGTAGCAAATACAAACAAATCGGTGAACAAACGTGGCGCGTTTTGCTCGTTGGGCAGCGCAAACCACTGCGTGCGAAGTGAAGAAATCCACGTGGAATTCTTTTGAGAAGCGGCATGTGTTTCATACGACAAAGAGACAAGGCGGGGGAGATGCATCGATTTTGTTTACGGTAAACAGAGATGTTCGAAGGATGTCCAATTACCGCTATAAAATGGCGATTGTTCGAACTCTGAGAACTGCCGAAATTTTCTCCAACTTATTCAACTTCTTGTCATCATAGGAATCGATTAATCGAGACACCGATGTTTACAGGGCATTTCGACGAAATTTCGGACGAGATGCTTAAACGGTTGTGCAAAATTTTCAATTTTGTAATGCCCGACTGTAAAATGGCGATCGTTTAAATTTTGCGAATACTAGTAGCATATGTTGTATCGCGAATGGAACAAATAAAGACGAATAATATTTATTTCAAAATAATTCACGGATTGGCTCTTATCAAAAAAGCTGGAACAAACGTTCGTAGTCTTTTTGAAGAAAAATTCGAAATTGCTTAAATGCGTAGATTTTCTTACACATCGATCCAGCCAACGACGTATGTATGCGTCGCGTAGCGTATATTATTTTCAATTAGCGTTGCAAACTTTTCTGCGAACCTGGTACGATGAACTTTTATCGGAAATGCCATAGCGAATTTTCAATAGGTTACAGAAGTTATATATATAGTTGGAGGTTATAGAACGATAGCGAATAAGTTTGCGAATAATTTTCGATTCGAAACGAAACGTCTTTGCTTTCAATTAAGCACGAAATAGCCGCTTTGAAATAACAACGTTAATCGGATTTGGATCCGCGGCGCTCGGTGTTTGAAACTCGCAAAGAAAACTTACTTGCTACTTCGTTTAGCCAGTGCTGGTCGGTTCGCGTCAATGTTCCTCTTCCGGCGCGAAACTATTAGATCGGCTCTCCAGAAAAGCGATCTGAAACGCGCGATACTTCGCTTTAAAAACGAAGCTCTGATCGCATCGAATCTTCCAACGTGTAAGAACAGATTTGTCCGCGTATCATGCGAATCATCCTGTCATCCGTCAAACGATCCGCGCGTCCTGCTCGCTCGCACATTACAGTCGCGCGTCTACGTTTCATGCGTAATCGATCGTTTCCACCCTGCCCCGTTTTTTAAACATTTACTCGAGTTTTTTTTATTTAACACGTTCAACGATTAATTCGTTTCTCCCTGCTATCGCTTCCGCCACAAATTTCACCGATAATCGCTCGTTTCAATTTTAAACTACCGCACCGAAAAATACAATAATATGCTCAACCCCTGTTACGATATCTATAAGCTAGAAATATAATAATGACAGTGAAAAACCAAACGCGCTATTTTCCTACAAATTTCAATCGCGCCTCTTTGTTTAGACTGTAAACGGTGCCGCGGAAAGCTCGCGAGATAATGTACGGAAGTTATTAAAGAATCGGTCGGCCGGGAGCAGATCTGGGGAAAAACGGAAAGTAAAAACAAGCCGGACGAAGTCTGAAATCGATCGCAGACGCGATTCTACAGCAATCCGATGGGAAGTAACGGCAGCAAAAATCGCGACCACGTTTCCCCAGCGATATAACTAAAGAAAAAAGATCTGCCGGCTCTAAATCACGGCCAGCCGTTCTGCCATTAATTAACGGTATCGACAGCCGGCTAATAGACTGTCCGTATTAATATGAATATTACACTTTCCACCGTGCCAGGATAAACAGCCCGTGAATTCGCGAGGGCGAGTCGCGTGCGGGCGCTTGCAACCGCCGCGAGTCGCAGGTGTGAACCAAACGGGTTTATTAATTGATTTTAGCCACGTGTGCGTAGCGATATTATATTCGCAGGTTGCTGTACGTTTTCGTTGCAGATTTCGCCGCTATTTTCTGCGATTTTTAAACAGATACACACACGCACACATACGTATAAATAAATACAGCGAAATATTATTTCGCAAATGTTCAGACGGGAACGTATTATCTCGTTGAAAATTTCACCGCTAGAAAAACCGAAAATCGAGATGGACATATATTTCTTCGAATAATATGTGATTTAAAGTTACTCGATTTATTATAGCAAATAATCGTATTAAATTAAATCGTACAGAGATAATAGAGAACGGCGAACAGGAAATGTGAGAACATTTCGCCGCACATTTACCGGAGAAAATTTCTACGCGCACATTGTGCGTGTAATAAACATAAAACGATTGGATATTTCATCGACGCTATGCCACGCGACTGCCAACATTATATTGGCAAATATATTTATGGTAAATATATTTGAATCTAAGCTGAAGATATTTACTGGAGACTTATATTTAATAAAAAATATTAGTCTACGAACTAATCGTCTTAAGTGTGATAACAAGTATTAAAAATATTTCCACCGAATACAGAAACTCCTTAATATCATGGATGATTGCCAGTTTACATACTTGTACGATCTCTAGGAAAAATATACTCGTACTTAAATACTTACAACATTCGCATACATTTCCAGAATCAATTCAATTAGGTGGCACAACAGTACTAACAAAATCTCAAACTGTTTCGTATAACGCATTCATATATATTCATAAAAGACGTCGACAAGTGTACTGTATATCCACTGTATATCGAATCGAGCATCAAACGATCTTCTAAAACGAGCGGAATATCTCCCCGTCGTCTCTTTAAGGAGACGGTTCGTGAAACGACCACTGGGCGCTCAATAAAATCTCGAAAAATTCAGCATCCCCTATTCATGGTAAGTTCGCTGGCAAATAAAGAAATCCACCTAATTCGAAAGTTGTCCGGCACGACGAATAAGAAACTTCCGAGGCCGTCGACCTCTTGTTCGTTAAGACCACCTTCCCCTTTCGGTGGATAGCCAAGAGAACTGGCTGATGAAAGAAAATCAAGTGCATTCCCCAAAGGAGATTGCACGGTCTCGAGGCATCCGTCGACCTTCTTCGAAATGCATGTCCCCGGCGCGATCGCGGCGCGAGCCGGTGAAAGGACAGAGGAGTCAGAGGCAGAAGAGAAAGAGGCGGAGGATAGCTTTCACTTTCGTTCGTCGAAAGCTCGAGCCTCCGTCGGAACTTAAAGTCGCGCGTTCCCACGGTTCCAGCTCGTTTCACCGCTCTCCCCCCGCTTCTTCTGGCCACTTCGCCCCTGGCCCCGTGCCGAAGCCGAGATTTTCCGCCGTTACGACCGTGAATGGACCTTCCTTCCGCTCTTTAACCCTGTTCCCCGTCCGGCCAAGAATGGGACAGAGTGAAAAGCGGCCGAGGAACGCGATAAAAAAAGACGATTTCGAGATGATCACCGGCCTAACGAGAGGATCTTTTTTGAATCGACGAGCTATTCGCACGTGTGTGCATACTAGTACGATTTTCGGGATAATGCGCGTTTTAAATACCGTTGGGAGACGAGAAATTGGCTCGCGGGCAGAGGAGCAAGAAAATAGCGTCTTCTATTGCTGATCGTCACGCGTTGCTTGGTTCCGAATTTTATCGATATCATCGTGATCGTCTCGTCGCGAAGTTAATTCAATTTTACTAATTAATGTTTCATACGGCACATACAATATGGACATAAAGTACGGCAAACGTTCAAATACTTTCGTGTTTCAGTGTGTATACGGTAGAATTTTATTTATCCGAACTTGCCGCGGGATAAATAGGTTATATTCGTACGTCGTAATCGGAGTTCACAGCGACCAATTTTCCTCGCTATTTATTATCTTCGTTCGTATAATAGGAGGTCGCGTTCAGGTAAGCGAATTAGACCAGCGAAAGTTCAACTAATCGAGCATTAATTAAAATTTCGTTCCAACAGATGGAATTATAAATGCGACACTTTACGATAGTATTGGATTTATCAGAAATAACCCATCAGACCCATATACTTTTGCCTAGTTATCTTCTCATCTTCACGTAGTAAGAAGTAAGTAAGTAGTACAGGTCGATGATAAATTCCACCTAGTTCTCGTTTGATTTGAACTGTTGCTAAGTTTCTTTGTGCAGATGATAATACGAGACGAGAATAGTTCCCGGAAGAGTCTACAGGGAGTCTAGCAGAGTAGCCCTATAATATCCGCCAGTTCATTCGCGATGAAGAACGGTAAGAAGTTTATCGTGGGATGAAAGTAGAAGGTTTATTGGGTTGGTTTATTGGGTCACCGATTGTTGGCACCCTCAGGCACGTCTACGAGTAGCTACCAAGTATTATGTCCATTCTGTCCGAGATAAATGGGAGGTATCAACAGATTGACTCTCGAATGTCAATACTATAGCTCTGTAACTTATCCGTCGATAGGAAAGATCTGGCCGATGATAGCTATAGGCTCTTTAATTCGCTGATCCAAATGCTTCAAGTAGTATAACTCCGTGGTATCTGAGGCAGGAAGGACATTTTTAATTGATACAACGATCGGTACAACTTTGATACTTTAACGTAAGCGATATCATCGATGTGTAATGTGAAAAAATGGAAACGATTAAGACTTTCTGCTGCATCTGTAATATAGATTCCTGATTCAAATTCTTAAGTAAAATTAGTACAGCGGTAGTATTAGTTTAAGCAGCATAGTTCGATGACATGTCGTACGAGAGAGAAATTTCTAATTAACGCCATGATCGATGCTGACGGTACTTTATCGACGTGTAATATACATAAGTGGAGAAATTTTCCAACCAACGATTAAGACTTCTCGCTACTACAAGTAAATAGTACTACTCCGTGATATGTCCGACGTGCGCGAACAATTATTACGACTCAAATTCTCTATCGTAGTGGAAATTTGCCGAAAGAAAATTCTATAATTAAAAGTTAAAGCTACCACTATTCAAACGTCGAACCCAATTTTTCCCTATCGAATCTCTGTTCCTGCTTTAAAAATTCCCCTAGTTGGAATTCCTCTGCTCGGGATATCGACTGGCAATTAATTGAATACGTTGGCGGTTGATTAATCTCAACTCGATCGATAGTCTCGATCGACTAATAAATGAAATTCGAACGCAGAGCGGCCGGTCCGACTGACCTAATTTATACTCGCCGCTTCGATGGATTCGTCGTGCGAAACAACTGTCGGTTAAGTGGTCCGTGAACCGAGCGCCTTTGTCTTCTCTCCACTTCTCTCTTTAATTTCGACGTGGTCCTCATTGTGTCGGAATATTCACATGGAAGGTGTCGTTTCGCGCGTGTCTCTGTTTTCTTAAATAATCAAGAGACAAGTACGAGATAAACTTCGGGACGAATGTTGAAGCTTTCATCGTATTCTTTCATCGTACATTGGATTCTTTCTCTCAATAAGAAATAATACACGAATATACGTTGTTGCGTGATGCCGTTCGTTTCCTTTATCCCACTAACGCTTCGTCTTCATTTGTTCCCTCATCGACATAAAATTCCACGCATCTACGCATACACATACGCATCGCGTTTATCCTCATACGGAGGATAAAAGCGATACTTGTCTCTTAGTGTCCCTCTGGCAATAACCAAGACACGCGCGTACGTTATTTCGATAAATAGTTAAAGTAACGAAAGGGGGATAAGCTGGTAATTGGGAAAAAATGAAAACGAAAGGAAACTCGAGCAACGAAAGAATGTCGAGTCAGCGAAATAGTTGACGACGCTGAATACGATCGAGGAAAGTATCCACTCGTTGAATAATACTCCATAAACAAACTCCAAAGCTGCGATAAAATCGGAAAATAGTCATAATCCAAATACGAATCGAGCGCGCGAACGATCCCATTCGGCCAAGAAAACGACCGAAATCACACGTTTCCGACACCCGCGTGCCAAGTATTCGCACATATCAAGAGCGGCAATGCCTCTACCCGAACAACACCACTAAAGCCACCGAGTTTGATTGGCCAGTTTGGCCGAACGCTGGTGGAATATTCAAGAGAAAAGAAGAGCGCGGCGTTGGTTTAAGCTCGCCGGCGGTCGTAACAGTGGCGTTTCGGGGATTGGAAACGAGCTTGTTTGCAAGGTAAAAGAGGAAGAACCATCCTCGTTTCAACCCGCCTCCCCTCTCCTCCTTAGAACCGTGGCTCGTTTACGTCTGTGGCCCTTTATTGCGACAACGTTTCGCATTTTCTCTGTGGGATTATTCCGCGGGCCGAATCGCAAAACTCGTTGACGCTAGCGCACGAAGACACGCCGGAAAATAGAATAACACCCTGGCCCCCGGAAATGAGATTTCGTGGCCCCCGCAGAACGTAATTTCGCCGTGAAGAAACCTGCCGGAAGAGGAGGCAGTGGAGGAGACGGAAGAAGCATGGAAAAAATGGCGAGAAGAACCGGCATAGTGGAAGGTGTAATTCTCAGGGAGGCAGAATCGGCTGGGTCTGGAGTCGCGTTAATAGAATACCGGAAACCGACACTGCTACGCTGGAATTCTTTTCTTACGAGACGGACAGAAAGAATATACTGTAGGAATATAGCGGACAGAAATTCTGAGAGTAATATAATCGAACGGACATTTACTTTGATTATTTATTCTCTTATCTCATATACGCGTGAGAAATTCACGTTAGAACACGAGTGATCGCTTGTTATAATATTTATTTGTCGTACAATCATCTACGATATTCTCTGCGATTATGCGCTGCGACGATAAAGATACAAAGAAGGGAAAAAGTAGTAGAAGTGTAGAGGTGAGTGAAACGCGAGACACGATAGGAAACGAAAGATAAGGAAAGGAAACGAGAAAAGAAGAGAGGGGAAAAACGTGTTCTGCAAGCGCGCACAAGGTTTTGTGAATTTCCGATCTCAATGCATCGACTCGCGTATCGATACCAGCGATTTTTAACGATATTCTCCTATGATATTCTTCGTGAAGATACCAGACGAATGGAAAACGAACGATCATCGAGATACGAGATTCTACTAATAAAATCCCGAAAGCGCGCAGTAATTTTTCACGCGAACAATCAAACTTGTAAGCGATGAATAAGAAGGGAACGAGGACGATGGAAAACGAATCGACTGTCCAAAACCGACAACAGTTTCTTCGCGGAAGGAGCTCGAGCGTATTATGAAAAAGGTATGAAAGTGATAAAAGCGGAAATGGAGGAACGCGGTTTACGATTCCGGGGAAATTATTCCGAGCTTAAACGGAAACGGTTCCCAGAAGATAAGGCGCGAACATCGATGTAACGTCCGCTAGGATATCTATAATGAACGTCGAGTCGAATCAACGGGACATCGTCTGGCCGCGATAAATTAATTAAACCAGCAGAGGCAGCAGGTCGGCTCGGATTTCCCAACGGCTGCGCATCCCTGCGCGCGTGGCCCGCGTTCTGATCAATTTCTGATAGGCCCGATGACACGCGATATCGACGCAAACAACCACCGGAAACCATCAGCGACGACGCATTCTTTAATCGCCCTCGCGTCTCCGTAGATTCATTCGATCCTACGCCGACAGCTACGGCAACGAGCAAAGCTGAACACGCGTCGTTTAAAGCGTTCATAACGCGACAATATCCTTGAAAACTGAAACATCCACAGACTCGATTCACGGACGTTCCTTCTTTGAGAAGAAATTTTTTCATTGTATTTTCTACACGCGCACACTAACGAATAATTCGGAAATCTACGGAACGGAGACTTGATGTTATGACGCGTTCGAGACCGATAGCGTAGCGCATATACCGCGTAGAATCTCGTTGCAATGATCGACGACGACACGCGTGTGTCATTAATGAGAAAGAAGGTGATGGTTTTGCGAAAGAAATACGAAAGAGTATTAATTACTTTTACAGTGGCTGTAGAGATAGTGCAAGCTGATGTTTGGCAGAGTATTGCAAGAATTATCATAAGGCTGATTTGCGATTTATATTTCTTAAAAAAATATTTTTCGTTTAACTGTATATCTAAATATATCTTGATATTTTAGGGAAATTTTTATAAGTTTATAATTTATAATTTTTATATGCGTGTGTGTTTGTTCTGGCTTATAGGTACAAATAACGTTTATATCTACGATATATATGCCGTATAATTTTCTCATTCTTCAAATAAGTACCATTATCTTCTGCGTGCTTATCTTTTTAAAATTTGAACTATAACGGTATTTTACTCAAATGGTCGTCCAACATCAAAATTGTTACGAATGTCCGATGACATATCGCGTACGTCATGAGGAATTTCTACATAAAAATTGTCTACAACGTTTCTTTTTGTTATACATTTTATTCTTATTTTTTTTTTTTTTTTTTTTTTGTTATGAATGCGAAGGAGTTTACGGCCATTCGGCTGAGTTTTGCTCAAAGTCGCCGGTAAATTACCGATATGGCGCATTTTACATTACTTTTATTCGAAAACGGTGAGGTCGGAGCAGAGTTTTTCTTTAGAAAAAAATCTCCTAGCCATTTTACGCGACGTAATTTCCTTAACAACTTTTTTAAGAAGGGCTTTTCCATAATTAATCAAAAACCAGTTTTTGCAGCGGCTCGCTACGAAGATTACACGCTAAAACTTTCAACTCTGAAGATGAATATGTCCATTTAGATAGAGCTCTCCGTTTAAGCTCTGTAAAGATTGAATTACCTATAGATAATATTCTAAACAGCGTATCGACGAAATTACAAAGGAATTTTAGGAAAAACAACAACGCGACGAATATCTTAAGACGGGAATACCTTTGTTTAAATTAGACCAAACAATTTCGCTGTTTTCTTTTTTCTTCCTTTTCTTTTCTTCTTCTTTGAGAAGTTGGAAGATCAGTGCCGTACACGACGTGTCAAAAATTGTTGAATAAAGCACAATTAGTCGGAATCACGAAGAAAAAAGTAGAGGTCATTTTCTACAAATTTACTATCCGAGCCTGTAATAAAAGTAAACTGAATTTCTTAACTTAAGAAAAAGAAAAAAGAATCAAGTCATTTGGTCGAATCTTAAAAGAGTTAGTCTGTCCCAGACAGTGTGCGTCCACTTTTGCTCATTACAGTAATTTCCCAGACACTCGCCAATCTATTTCTCCTTGCGCCATTTTTAAGATCCCTTCAACTTGTCGGCAAGTTGCTGCATTTTATTCGAAAGTTTGACGAGACGCGAACAAAAAACGGATTTTCTAGAAGATGAACTTAAACTGTCAAGGGTCGGTTCGTTATTTCACTTGCAATTTTTCCCAATCGATTCGTCGCTCCTCTTCTTCTTCTTTACTGTTCTATGTATCATATCATTAGTTCGTAAATCGAGGAAACTGAATTTCAAGTTTATGAAGTTTAATACTATTGTGTGGAGTTTGGACTTTATCGCCAATTTCCATTCTTTACGCCAATCACACATTTACATACGTGGATCGCTCGATTATATTTCTCTTTTAAACGGATTTAGAGCGATTAGGTAAGCAACGTATTTATAATATTATTTATTTATAATGAAATTATTATGAATTTCTGGGTTTTAATATTGTACGTATAAAGAGGAATCCCTGGAATTCGTTTGATATTTTTTCGTCACAACCTCGTCTATGTAACATTCTACGATCTTATGAAATTTCAAAGAACAGTGATACGTCGATAAATTTAATCGCAAGACAAACAGCCCGAATTATTGAAAATTTGTTACTTATCTTGCTTCGTATAAACTTATCGTTCTAAAAGATCTAATAGAACGTGGGTCACCGGATGACGATCACTGTCATCGGTCAACGTGTTAAAGCAAAGATCAAAGCGTTTGAAAGAATCTGCAGAGCGACGACTATTGTACAATAATTTCATTCGTTCTCTTTCTTTTATTTTCCCTTTTTTCTTTTTTAGGTTTCGACGTAATTTTGGCAGCGTAGATTAACACATTGAACGGAGAAAGGGAAATACCTCTGACGATGAAAGGAAAGTCCAAACGCGCGTGTGCATTCGCATACACGCGCGAAATCTTCCGATTACCACGGGTCTGTGAACGACCTGCCAGCTATTCAAATTCGGGCAAACGCTCGCTAGGATCTTGAATATTCAGCGCGTCGCGTCTCTCACGCGGACATCCTGCGACAGGATAACACCGGCTACGGGATCCCCGACCGGCTTACCAGACATAGAACACCGTCCTTGTCGCAGTTTCCCAAGGATCAGAAAATAATCTCAAGCTTCCGTCTTTGCGGAATGAATTCTTTCGATTATTATACGCGAAAGCGCCATCGTATTGTCTAATTTTCATTTTTGTTGAGAATTGTGGATCCTAATCGCCGAAATAAAAGTAAAGAAACACTAAGGTTACACTTGGAATTCATATTAAAATAGTTTTGAATTTATTTAATAAACGATTTCCAGGATCTTCGTCGATATACATCTGCACGCGTTTCTCCATCTTCTATATCACACTGCCAACGGAACAGTTGCATTCGTCTGTTTTTTGAGACGCCGTGCACACGCATACCATACTTGCACACACTCGTATTCGCATACGTGTGTCACTACTACGCGGTTAATCCAGTCTAGCACACAAAATTAGACATATCTCAATAATTTTTTATAATGTTCGTGATATTTGATAGAAAAGACGATTGAAATTTTTAACTCTTTTAACACGTTCGTCGCCCAGCGTGATTCGGCTAAGTTTCCTGCGGGGCCCAAATCCGACCGCCGGTACGCAGAACGTAAATAGAGCGACAAACAGGAATTCATCGTTTATCGCCTTCGATTCATTATTTATCGCCTTTAATTCATTGTTTATCCCCTTCGATTCATTGTTTATCCCTTCGATTCATTGTTTATCGCCTTCGATTCATTATAAAGAAAAGATTATTTATTTCTGAAATGGAGAAAGCGATAAGCTATCCAGCTAGAGTATTCCGAGGGATCTCATGGCAGATATCTCGGATCTTTCATTTAGTCGAGAAGCATACTTGTGAGACGTACATCGGTGATTTTTTCATCCTCAAAATGTTCGGTAAACAGCGTGAAAATATATTTGAAAGCGAGGAGAGTAGTGATAACGAAGTCTAACTATTTTTCGAAGTGCCCAAAATCACCCCAAATGTGTTTGGAATGTTTTAACGAATACCATACGATATAGGATAATGTAATATATTATCCAGAATATAAATTAATAAAAAGTATGGTATAATGTGTTTTTAATATTTTTATGTTGTATATCCTATATATAATATCGTGTATTTAATTAATTTACTCGAATAAGAAGAGCGTCACCATCATTTGGTGACAGGGCCCCCACGGAAGTATGCCCGTCGCATAGATATGTGCGACGTGGCGACGAACGTGTTAACGCGCAGATTTATATGGTTAAGATTTGTAATTGTTAGTCGTTGATATACGCGAAACATTACGTAATTTCGTATTGTAATATCTATCGTATCAGGAGTGCATATTGAGCAATAAATAAAAGTACATAATATAACGCAGTAATACCGGGTGTATGAAAAGACCAGGACGAAACACGGAATACGTGTTAATAAGATCAAGTAGGTGAAAAATGTTACGTAAATAAACATGTTATGTCCGAAAATGCTTTATTAAAGAGTTTATTAAAGATAAGATGTATATAGGATAAGTTTATTAAATACCGAAGAGTCAAAGGATTTCCTGGAAAGTTGTTCTTGGTTTATGAAAATGTGATGGAAAAGGAAAACCAGTTTCGGGATTGTATCCAAGATACATTTACTACCACAAATTTCTACGACAGCAGGAATATTCGATAGATTTCGAAGCTGCATTCTTGCAGAAGGGAGAAATTTCGAACATTTATTACAAATACCAAACAAACAATTAAGAAAAATTTTCGAACGCTTACAACTCTTGGAGATGAAGCATCTTCGGATATAAGTTCATGCGAACTTTCTTTATCTACCTGACCTCATTAACAAACAGCGTAAGTTTTATCCCGAGTTCCTCCGACACTCTGTATATCCAAAATCCACAGGAAACAACTTTTTCTTTAATTCTACGTGGCATCTGGTTATTGTGACTGTTAATGTAACTCACACAGTTATCGTAGCACGCCGTCGTTTTAATCCACAGCGAAAGATTTAACGCGAGGAAACGTTTCTCAGTAGAATTGGTCGCTGCTATCTCAGACCGCGCGCTTTCTCCGCGACGCGATTGAAATTATCACAGTCTAATCTGAATTTATACTACGTTAGACTATTAGGGTACTTGGTGAATCTCGTTTCATCGAACTTTCAACTTTTCTACAGTTTATTTATCGATGCTGCTGTTGCTCCGTCTTTTGCAAATTTCTATCCCTTTAGATATATCTTCCTTCGCAACTTCAAAATATTTTATTCGCGAAGAACGTCAAATACCCAAAAATCGTAAGATTGAAATACGTTATAAATTATATTACAATATTTAAAATATTTAAAAACTATCTGTGTTAGGATAATATCAATCGAAATGTAACATCCGTTTCAAGTGAGAGTTCCAGGCCGTGCGAGGAGGACAGCGTGGCTAAAAATATTATTTCGTAATTTTAATATCGCGTTTTCACATTTTATTACCTTGCGACTAATTATGGGATGAAAAAGAATGTTCGGAACGACGTTCCTTTCGATCCACGAGAGGCTGTTTGACGCGTGTTTGTTATTGGATTCTTTTCGGCGAGGGTGACAAGTGGCCGGGTTCGCGTTCGACGGATTGAATGGTTGTTTGGAGTGATTCTGCGCGAAACACGCGTCTGAGTGGATTCTACAAATGCAAATGCGGAGCGCCGGCTGCGACGAGTTGCTGATACCAACTCGTGATACGCGTGTGCTTCCAGGGTAATGAGTTTAGTGTCTGAGAATCGAAGCGAGAATATACGGCGATAAATTACTTTTCCCTTTCCTCCGCTTCGTCATTCGCACCTCGTCCCTCGACCAAAGCTTTTCAAAATAATTTCCCAACTACATCGATCGTTTTAACGTGATAGGAACTTGTCGAATCTCTTCGCACTGCATTTGGAAAGTGGAAGCTTCCGCAGCTAGTGTTTGCACCACTAGAAAAACAGCTAAGTACATGGAACGAAACTGTAGACGAGATTATTCGAGAAACTGTTTTAACCCGCCAACTATGGAATTTAGTTTCAAAAATCCCTTACGGGGTGCGCAGTTAAAATCAAGCTATGACGAGTATACACAGTTAGCAGGTTAAACACGATTTTTCAACTGACGCGGTTTCTACATTTTTCTAGGCCCAGCGAGTAACGCGATAAAAGTGCAGGCTCGCTCCGAGAGAAGCTTCTACAGCTAATGCGGCAAAGATATCGTTCGCGCAAATTATCGGCGAAATACCAGCGATAGTCGTTCGCAAAATATTTACCAAATATCCTGAAAGGGTGGGGAAAGAAGAGAAAAGGTTTGAAAGAGGCGAGAATACCATATTGCAGGATTTTAAAAAATCCAGCGTGAACGGAGGATGATTAAACGTGCTGGAATTATATCTCGACGAGTATTTCGAGTAATTAGTCCGCGATATACGATTCGAGTAATTATTTCGGATAATTGCCGGCGATGTGACAGATGCGCGGCCGCGTTCTAAGGGACGAAACACTCGGGTTTCGTTTGGTTTCGAGTGTCCCGCCGAGTAATATTCAGAGGAAAGAGAAACGAAGAGGACGCGGGGAGGAAAAGAAATTCAGCTGGGTGCTCGAATTAGCTCGCGACGACGAGCGCGAATAGGCGTCGTGCTCCAACCGTGTCGGCCAATCGTTTCGCGATATCCAATTTGAATAATTACTGGGGATAATTACTCCGCTGTGAAGAGCCGAGAGATATGCCGCGAGAATTCTTCGATGATTATTTCATGAACCGGGAGGATCACGCGATCGCGCCGAGTCCTCGAGCCGATGTGGGTCGCTGATTTTCAACGAACAATTTTGTGGGGGAAAAATTTGTTGAGAAACGGCAAGTTTTAGGGCGACTTAACTCTCGGCGTACTATTTCCGATTCCTCGTACAGTGACATTCGGTTCGAGTGTACGTAGACTTCGCTTAATCATTACTTTATCGGATTTCATTCGATCTATTTCTATTCGCAAACTTTTCTCTCTCCTTGTTAATAAGCAAATCTGGTGTAGGCGCTTCGACCGTCTTCCTTCGATTTTCGAAGTTGACAAAATTATCGAACTGCGGATTGCAGACTTTCTACAGGCCAGACGATCTGAACAACGGTCGAAGAGACTGCTGTAATTCTCCAGTAATTCGAGCGAATCGATTCAAAATTAATCAAAATCGAATTTCCCCAAAAGAAAAAAGAAATATCTGTTATAAATTATCCACGATCTTTGGCACTTTTGAACACTTGCATCTTGGAACCTACATCTTTCTTCCTCTTCCAATAAATACAACTTAAACATTGGAACTCCCTATTACCGCAGGGCTTATAATTCTAATTAAACGACGCCCTGAAGACGATAGTTAAAATATTCATACCATTGTTTAGGAATATCAAGGGAAACGTTATTAGGAAAATCACTACCTGTCGGGAATACTAAACACGTATCATTTTATACCTCGTCTGTAACGTGCATTACAACTGCAGCACTGCCTACGTGCATTAAATATAACCAATTAACCAACCACAATACAGTATTAATCTAACCCGTGACACATCGCAGCAACGTTTCCCTATTATCTAGAGCTGCAATTACCCACTTCCACCGCTATTCAAACAAAAAACAAAAAAAGAAACCACCTAATCGTTGAAATCAACAAACTGACAAACCGTACCTTCCATACCACCGGCAATGGGCCCTTAAAAACCGAATCTCCGCCGTTTATCCGTCCTTTGCGTCGTTACGGTTCCGCTCCTCCCAAAACGCGATTTTCACCCTCGGTAATAATTCGCTGGATGAAGGAAAAAAGGCTCGGCGAGAACTCATCAGTGAAAGGGGGTGTGTCGCGAGAATAATACGGCGTTATAACATGGTCGTGGGAACGAAGGGAAGAGAGACAGACAGACAGAGAGAGAATGAGAAAGAGAGAGAGGGTTGGGGAGGGTAGAAATGTATTTAGGGATTTGCAGACCGGCCGAGGTGACGCAGGACGTTGGTTTCGGGGATGGATTCTGGGTCTGCGGGGGTGGGACGTGGCAGGAATGCGGCGAAACCGGGTCGTGGCACTGACAGTACGACCTACATACGATTCCACCGCCCCGCACACCCTCTTCTTATCTGTGCTTCTCAGTTTGTCAGTGACGGAGCCGCGATCGAGCTCCGCCTCGTCCCGTCACATCGGTTCGGGACAGTTTCGAGAGGAACTTTCGAATTGGCCGAAGATTCCCGGCAAGAACAATGAACGTCACAAAGGGAGAAGTTGGAGGGGGAACGATGCGTGTTCGATCGAAACTGAATTTCGGATTTTGGGAGTTGCAGCGGTAAGATTAGAGGAAGCGTAAAGGAAGCGTTTAAGATTTAGACGAATCGAGCGAGTATCGTCGCTCTTTCTGCCATTCCAGTGAAATTCGATAAACCGAAAATACGAACGAACGCTCGTCCCCTGCTCGGCTGTGTCTTCGCGATAAACGTAAAGCAGCGTTCACAACGACCGACGTTATATCGTCGATGTTGTTGTCGGTATTTAAGACTCTCGATATTGTACTATCAATATATATATCGATCGTCTAGTATGGACAGTTTCCTACGTACGATAATGTTGAGAAGCTTAAATATTGACAGTAATATTGGCGATAATCTTGATCGACTGAGCGCACTCCTTAAAAGCTATAGACGACGGATACATTGTTGCGAAAATGTGTTTCGTTGGAAAACAGATGGAAATAAATAGCGAGGCTCTGTTTCCTTTTTCATGGGCGAAGCAAATGTCCGTTAGAAGGAGAAAGTGATATCACGTTTTCATCTCCTTTTCGACGAGCTATCTACATTTCTCCTTTCTACCCTCTTCACGACGGACGAAACTGTCGCTCGAACTTCACCAAACGTTTGCGAGAATACGCCGTGAAATCATTTGCTCGTTCATTCAACGAACGAATGCAAACATTCGCAATTTTATCTTTTATTTTTAGTAGAGAGCGGCAAGAGAACGACCGTTTGCTCGATTGGTCTAAACGCGTCGCAAATGACACGGAACACTTTCGCTTAAAAGACGACACACAATAGTCAGCGATAATTGAGTTCGTGAAAGAAACAGCACGCAGGCAAAAATTAACCAGCGACAAAGACACTCGGACTATCGTTGCTAAGTATCCAAACACTTCGTTCCACTTGCAGTAGTTGCGTCTGAATTTGAAAAACGCGTACAGATTGGTCATTGGCCTGCGGATGTTTACGTCGTTAATCATCGACATCGAAAAATCAGAAAAATACAGTGACCGCGTTTTCCTCCTGTGATCTTCGACTGCGAAATGAAAGAAAGCACAGACAAGAACCTGCTAATAATAAAGTAGTTCGGATCGATGTCTGTTCTCCTAATCGATACGACCGCGTGAAATTCAATTACAGGTAATTAGGACGATTAGATAGAATAAAGTCGAGACAGTTCGATTAGTTCGTACTTTTGTGATTGAGGCACGTGTTGTCAAAGATCAGCAAGTATCCGGATACTTTTGAACACGGCCATTTACGGATACTTTTGACATGGTTTAACGATATCCCGAAAATTACGCGGATATGATCGAGAGCGTGTGTGAAACGCGTATACATAGCGAGTAACGTGAGTGAATTTGCAGGAGAGCGGTCGTTCGATGAGAAAATACGTGCGCCAGTCGATGGATATTAATTTTTCATTCTTCGTGTAATTTACCTCCGTTTGCTCTGAAAATAATTACGATACGTAACGCGAAAACGTTACTCGATGTATAGTACATATTAATTGTACGATGTATCGCGAATAATTATAAAGGAAATAATTATGGAACGTAGATAATGATGCATCAAGCTCGCTTTATGATCGTCATATTAATTTTCTTGTACGGCGACTGGCGAGCGGAAGTGAGAACCGCGCGTAGCATTTTACTTACGGTGTTACGTAAATATTATCGGTTTTCTGCTGGAACATAAAGGAAAGGCAAGTAGATCAACGAGCAACTTTTCCCCCATAATTTCCAACCAAATATAACGAGATAATAAGTTGGAGAAATTTTTAATCAGGTTTTAATCAAGTTCGAACATAATTTCTTTTTTCTTCGCGTAGCATTCTACTGAAATTAATCGATGTACTTGCGATGGTTTCTCGTCGAGAAAACCGAATGAAAAAATGCGCCATCTTCGTCAAATTTGACTCGCTTACTCGTTGAAGAACGTGTAAATGTAATATAACGCGAACGTAACACGATATTTCGAAGAACAAAGAATTCATGAAAAAGGGGAATCGTCTAAAATATCTAGAACAGACGAGTGAACGTCCAGCCCAGATAACGGATTGATAACGAACAAAGAAGGATCGTTAGAGGGGTGCGCGAATGTCTTATTCCAGCCCTGTTCTTACATCATCCCCTTTATCTGCCGGTCGCTGGCTGCAGCCTCTTACGTCACTGGCTGCCACCGAGGGTGCACTTTTTTCCACCCTTCCACCCTTCACCAGATATCCAGTCCAAGCCTATAATGCAACCTACATATTAAATATAATATACTGGATATTGTATCACGGTAAACGCGATGCGATACGCTACGTATATTGTTTATATGTTATTATTTATCCATGTCGATCGATGTAATAACGAAACGTAATAACGCAATATCGTTATAGATGAACGAAGAATTCTCGAACAAAAATGCACGAAATTAAAGATAAAAAAAGTCTCCGTGGAGAAAGAACGCAAAGAGAAGGATGTAAAATTTAATCAGACAACTGCGTTCGACGCGTATACTCGTCGTGTAAAATAGAAAGATTACCATTTACTATAGAAACTCAAACTTTTAGCAAAACGTAATATAAATAACATTTAGCGATATGTTTCCTTTGTAATTTCAGTAAAACTGTTGTGTATTTTACAAAAAGAAGTTTGATTATTCTCTTTGGTATGTCGGTTATGCTGCGTATAACGTATTGCTTTTTACAAATTCAATTGATTATTTTCCCCGATGCATCTCGTTTGTGTATTTCGCTATGTGTGCATCGGCTATTCCCCGAATTCTTTCCTTTATTGTTTCGTGGTAATTTTTAAGTTTTCAATAACAATACCTTTGTAACGGCATATGCGTCTTAGGACGTTTCGATACGAAGATGCTTCGCATAGTTGTTTTTCCACAAAGGATTAACACTGTAATATAATAAAATAATATAATAACATAATGTAATAAACAAATTGCTCTGGACATTTCGCTGCTACATGCAACCTGCAACCGGCGACAAGTTCAAACCTTTCAGAACCCCCCTCGACCAGTATAAATAGACGACCATGTCCTCCAGACACAGTCAGTCAGTCAGTCAATCACTATCGAGTGATCGAGTCAGTCAGTCGAGCGAATAAGTATAACAATTAGTATCAGTACCGCAGTATCGCGAGATCTTACAACGAATACCATCGAGCGAGCAACGCTTGCGATTAACTTTGTATTCTACAGTTTAAAATACCTGTAAATATAGTTAATTGAATTAACTCGTCTCGTTATTAATTTAACCAACAGATCTCACGGTCCACCGCACCTTTCTCAACTATGAATCGATAATGTTTTATCGAATTGGAATATAGTCATTCCTCGTTTCGCTTTACTTCTTCCGTAAAATGCGTAACAGGAGCATTTGGCCTGCGTTCGACGTGTATACTCGTCGTTGCTTGATTTTATTCGCGCAGCTCGTAAGGGATTTTTCAAACTAAATTCCGCAGTTAACGGGTTAAGGAGAGAAAAGTAGAGCACCAAGATAACGGAACGATCGAATCCCATGGCGATGCCATCGAAACCACGGCGATTTCGCGTGAGAAGGAAAGTTATCCGATATTACGTGGTATTTATAGGATACTACTGTAACAAAATTCTCCAAACTGAGAATAATTCCCTCGTGTAAAGAGAAATGTATGGACTTTGAAAAGAGAATACAAAAACGGTGGAAGAATCCTGGAAACCATATTCCAAATAAAAAGGGAAACTTCGCCGATACTACGTGACGTTTATAGAACAATAGGCGAACAAAATTTCCAAAACTGAGAATAATTCTCTGGCGCAAGTGGGAATCCACAGACTTCTGAACAGGACTACGTAGAACACGGACGATCGAAGAAACCAATGGCAATTCTTCTATATCAAACAGGAAACTTAGAATCCGATACTACGTGGTATTCATAGAATATGCTCCAAGAGAATTGCCAAAACTACAGACTGCAAAAGAGGAAAACGCAGAGTACAAAGACGCTGATAAGCACACTGACGAAGATACAGAAGAGCCGTATCCTGAAAACCATGACTGTGTCAACATCAAAAGGGAACTTTATAGAATAATACGCTAATGAAATTCCCAAAACTGAGAATAATTTCTCAGTAAAAAAAAAAAAAAAAAAAAGAAAGTCCTTTATAAACAGAGAAAAATAGAACGCAAAGACGATGCGAGAGAAATTTAATCAACTAGTAGCCTATAGTTCTCTTATACGACATTTGCACGATAGTTTTATTATAACAGCTCTACGATAAACAAAAAGAATTATATAGATAACCTTCGATAGCCTAAGTGGAAGGCAACTTACAACCTTTGACCCTCGTGCGGCGGTAAAACGTGGACGGATATGTTTGCGGCGTGGAATTTCCGATACGGCGAAATGTTGTCGATTTTAAAGTATGCACGACGACAGGAAGTAGAGTCACCTGACAACATGAAACATCCGTGCGGTTGGCGCGGAAGAAACGCTTTGGGAAATGGAGAGTAATAACCGAGCCGGAGCGTTTCCTCTTCCGGCGGTCTCGTTTTTCCAAACTTTAACTGCCCTGCGCTTTGCCTCGCGTCCTATGCAGCGGTTTCAGAAAGAAAAGGATAGATAGAGCGTGCCAGGCTATATAGGCTGTTTCAGGCTAGGCTCTTTGTCATGTAAGAGGATCATCGCGAGCAGAGTTCCCTTTTTGCTTGCAGATTATTAGGTTGCTTGAATAGACCGTTTTGTCAGATAAAATTCTTAACGCGTTCACTGTTCCGCGAATTCTCTATTGTGGTTACAAAACGTATCCGCTCGCTGATTGTATTTATTGTAGCATTTGCATATTTACGTGAACGCGTGGAAACTGATAAAAAAACGCTTTATTGGAAAATAAAAGTACGTAAAAATATAGCGTCTAATTTTTCTAGCCACTGTATATTTTCTCCTGGAAACAATAGGTTGATGTATATAAGTATTAGGTTGTCGGAAAGGTGTCTTTCTCTTACAGACACGTCTTTTCCAAAGATGCATTTTTATACCTAATCTGAATTTGAAACCTAATCTGTTGAACGTTGTGATCTTTATCTTTATACAACAAAATGGATTATACATAATTCGATAAAACATTGTGCATCCATTATTTCCTTACAAAACGAAAGAAACTTTTCGGATGACCTAATATACATTGTGCATCCATTATTTCCTTGTAAAACGAAAGAAACTTTTTGGACGACCTAATATACATATATTTAAAATATGTGTGTACAATATATATAATACACTATGCTACAACATTTAATTCTTACGAAATATTACATCGTGTTTGCCAGTGAATTACGAGATCATACTTTGTAACGAATGTTTCTTGCCCAACAGTGTAATCTGAATGGTTCATGTTGTTAGACGAAGATGGTATCCCGCTGGGTGTAGCTATCCATATGTTATTTAGCAATTAAGTTAGAAAAATTTACCGAATGTCCAACTGGACGAATTGTAAAGTACAGATTAAATAATAACAATAAAAAAATGTTGGAAATTTGTTAGTCCACGAAATTTATCTGACTTTAATCGTTCTAAAATATTTACTTGTCGGGTTATCGTTAAGACTTGGGTCAGGGCGTGTAATGAATCTTCACCGGAATTATTCATCGTTGTCACACAATCGAGGTAGCGTTTATTAACGCGAATATGGTTGTTACAAGATTGGCAAGTAGCCGCGGTAATTAGACACTAATGACAAGGACCTTAGGTTCGATAACGAATCCGCAGTTAACGGGACAACAGATGTACTTTGGTCCAAAGTCTAAGTCGGACTCGATTCACTTCTCGCGATACAAGGATTACTTGACTAACTCTTTATTGAAACGTGGATTATTCACCGATCGTACAGACACTAGATAACTGACTAACGAGACTGCAAGAAAGGGAATGACTTTCCGTCACGATGACGCTGCAGAGGAAAACTATGACGGGGTGTGCCTAAGGGCACGAGATCATCGGATTCGTCGAGGAAAGCCTCCGCTCGGAAGGTGAGGGAACTGGACGTTGCTGTTAATTGGTTAATTTCTATGTTGGTGGTTAGAAAAGGACGCTAGTCGCCCTTGAGAGAGAGTTCCTAGCGGGAAGCGTCGTACGCGAGGAAAGCAGATCTCCCGTATCTTCCCGCAATAGGTGACAGATTTACAAGCTGATAGAATAAAGACTGTTTGTCAATTTGAAGAACCTTAGTTAACTAAATTCTAAGATTTATAGCGGGTCCCCAGGCTAGCTGAACATATACTGCGAATGATGCATCGACATCTGGCGATCATCTTGCCCGAAGAATGGGGTCTGTGTGTGGCGAGCCACGGGGCCATTGGAATGTTTACTGTTAAGTGTCGGTACGGCCAATTCTTTAAAGGAAAGCTATGCAATTCTATACCTCTGTTAGGTGAAACGTTTATCCCGTGACCGCGGCTACGTTCGGCGACTAGTTGTCGCCTCGAGCCTAAGCTCATTGTCTCAAGTCTCGAACAATTGTGTTTGGGTTATTTTGTAAAGGCTACAGTATTGGGGGTTTTCCAAGGAATTCCAACGGGGAGGCCCGGTGTCCTTTCATCTCCGACATACTAATGCGGGTCATTGCGATAGACTACGTGTTAACCACGCGTAGTTCCTCGTTTCATAAAATAGGCGAATCGATTCTCGTAGTTTTCCTATTTTTTAGCGTTGTATCGTCGAGCCTGATACCTCGAGAATCGGCGGTATGTTTTTCGACTGTATCTCATAATTTTTTATGCATATCGATCATTGTAGCCAGCGAACAATATCCCAGTGGTTACAAAGAATATTTGCATTTGCATACTAATTAATTAGAATCAAGTAGATGTATTAAATTTCCTATCGCTCGACAGCGTTTTCGTGCGAGTACAAAAACCTCATACTACGAAAATGAAACGTATGAAAGCCGACGAAAAGACGCTGCATTAGAAAATAAGCATACGCGCAAACGCTTTTTCCACCGCCGTACGTCAGATTTCTCAAAGTCGTCGAACTTGTAATTGAGAAACTCTTCGGACGCGGTTCTCGCTGAAGTTTCCTTCTTTCGAAACGTGAAAATTCACTCGCGACGATAAATTGGAACGTTGGCGACCAGGCTAAGTTGACCATAAATTGGCGCAAAAAGCACAGTGGGGGTCGTTAGAAATCGAGCTCGTGGTCGGCAAGCGAGCAAAAGCGACGGAGAAGAGCGGAAAGGGAACGAAATAGACGCGTTCCTTCGTATCCACGTGGCGCAGCGGTCGCCTTTTGAAAATTCATAAATATTCGAGAGGAAAGAGACGCGTATCGGTGTCTCGCGGACGTCACGGAATTTCTTTACAATATTTCGACGCGCAACGCGAGAAGGAGACAACCGTTCGACGCAAACGTTATTTATTGGAAAACTTTCGTTCGCATCCGACCTCTATCCGGTTGCAATTTCGACGTCGTTTCCTTTCGGGCCAATCGACGGAGTGTGCACCGTGGACCAACTAAATTTCGATCATCCAAATATCTGCATTATTTATCGTTGTATGTGAGAAAGCTTGTGGGAGCAAAGTTACGCTAATTCGAGCATTTTTAGACGCAACTATCTTAACATTAGAACTACCACATCGGTCAAATCGACTGGTTTTACGATTTTATTTTAAAATTCCTACTTCGTGTTATATTTTTTTCCGCAATGATGTAATGACTTTCGCAACGATAACTAAAAGAATAATATAATGAATTTTATTTTGTTTTGTATGTGTTCAAACTCAAAATAATTTTGTATCAAAGCTACTTATAACAATACCAATGAAAATGATTGGTACTTGTCAAAGTGTAAAAGGATCCTGCGATTTGTTTATCGAACTCCGATCAACCAGTTTCCTCGTTTCGTACAACTTCCCACAAATGTTTTTCAAATTTTTACCGCGTATCGTTCGATATGATGATATCAGATATCAGGAAAATTCCGAATCGATCGCTAAATCGCTAGATGTTAACACTGAAAATACCACACCGATCAAAATGACTGGTTCTACAATTTTACAAATGTGTCAATTCTCGTTTAGGGATCATAGTCCCAGATTTTTTTTTTAATTATCTATTTGTTTAAATTTTTACAATTTGTCCAGAAGGACATTTGGTAAAATATTATAGCTTAAAGAATAAAAATATAGCATGTGGATGGTTACCCCCAGCGGGGTTCTATATTCCAGGTTGTTTATTGTATTTCTATTGTGAGGTCTGCGGGATGCTTCTTCTTCAGTCTTCTTTCTATTATGGTTTTATTTGTTTCAGCAACCAGCTGGTTTGGGTGTGCTGCAAGTCTTTCTTTATACTTTTTTGCTTATCTAGCGATTTCCTCTTTGACTGTTGGAATTTTTACATCTTTTCGTAGGTCTTCATTTCTGACGTACCATGGAGCGTTAACTATTGTCCTTAAAATTTTTGCTTGCTCTATTTCTATTTTGCTTATGTGACTCATTGCTGCCGTCCTCCATAGTGGGACTCCGTATGTCCAGATTGGTTTGATTATTGTTTTGTATATATTTAGTTTATTCGTTATGCTTAATTTAGATTTTCTATTGATTAACCAGTACAACTGCTTCCTTTTTGCACTTATTCTGTTTATTATTGATTTTATATGGTGTTTCCATGTAAGGTGTGTGTCTAAATGTATTCCTAGATATTTGACTTGCTTTGTTTGTGCTATGTGGGCGCCGTTCAGTTGGATTTCTGGTGTTTTTCCTTTTCTAAGTGTAAATGTTATGTGGTTGCACTTGCTGGTGTTCGCTTTTATTTGTTTGTTTTGCAGCCATTTTTCTATTTTTGTAATATGTTCTTGTAGTAGAACGGCGGCCGTTTCTGGATTTGCATGCCTCACTAGTATGGCCGTAGTAGTCCCAGATGGATTAATAATACGAAAAATGTACTACATAACATAGAATTGCTTCTGCAAGAAAGTAATAAATCAATAAATATACAAATATTCTATTATTACGTATTTTTTAAAGTTACTTTCGCTAGTTTGGTAGAAACAGCTTCGTGTTAACTATCGGTAGTTTTATTGTTGATACTTTTGTATAGAGAATAATATTAGGTTGTGCGAAAGGTTTCTTTCGTTTCATAAGGTGATAACACATGAACAACAATTTCTGTTTTATATTATTCTATTGAATTTGTTAAGATTATTTGATGTATGCGGAATCAAAGAAACGCGTGGGTAAACTGTAAGGTATTGTAAGTATATATATATTGTGAATATTGAAGTGCAAAGTGTGGAATACAATGTAAGCTGGTCCAGATCCGCACGCTAGTGTCACACCCTCAAGAAGACCACCCGCTCAGTAACCAGATAGACCGATCACCCTGCATACCACATCTGTTAAAACAATAACTAAAGAGGCCCCTCCAAAGGGACTAGAAGGACCTTCCTAAACCAGCGCTAAAACAGTCCGTCGTAGCATCTCGAAGCAGTCTGTTCTAACATTCCGAACCACGCTGTTGTAACCGTCACTCTGTTGGATTTCTGCAATAAATCTCATTTTCGCATACGAAGTTCTATTTTCTTCACCCTATTCGTGAAAGAATCATTTCGTTTGTGCCGCGACGCGAGGAGATCACCGGCGATCCGTTAATTTCGCGATCTTTTGTGTCTTCGATGTGACACTAGCAGTGTTACCCTGAGACTAAAAGAACCCTGAAGCCAACGTCGCACATGTACCTTATGGTACATCTATCTATCTATCTTATCTAACTTATGGTCTGTCATCGACGCATTATTCTGTCTATGCGCTATCGATGGCCTCGGCGCTTGAGAAAACCGAAGACCAGATGTAGAGTTCTCTTAGAAGTGGCGATCACTTCAACAGAATTAAATGTGATCCATTTAATTATGTTTTTATTATTACGTTCGCGCATAATTCAATAAACTAATATAAAACAAAAAAACCATTATTTCCTTATAAAACGAAAGAAACTTTAGGACAAACTGATATTGATATCTCTATACAAAGAATAATATCGATCAACGTTATTGATATTTTAACGGTAAAATTATTATTAACTAATATTATCAATTAATATGTTGCCGGTATGAGAATAAAGAAGACAAATACGTCGATTGGCGAGCAGAGAAACACGCGGTTCCGTTTAAAAATATTCCGTTTAAAAATAAAATTGAGGATAGATTCTTCCCACCGTTACACGTATCCTCTGCTTTTATTTTATTTTTATAAATTTCCTCGTACAACGATAAATAAAGCGGATATTCGGACGATCGCATTTAGCTGGGCCATCGTGCACATCGGGTGTCTCGAAGAACAAGCGTCGACCCTTTATTCGCTCGTCGTTCGTTTTTACCTCCTTCGAAACTTACGTCCTTCGTACAGCACCGTTTCGCGGATGAAGAGGATGGAAACTGCAGGTTCGATGTAAGGATTTTTGCGCTCAACGTATAAATCGTTAACTCGCGTCGCGTAACTGTTACTTGCACGAAGTTCACGTTCTACGTCCACGTAAATACAGAAGATATCAGGAATATCTAAGCGAGCACGCTTCGCAAACAAATTACTTAACGCCAGCATACTAAAGCGTCGAAGCCTAGTTCTGTAAGATGTTCCCTTTTAATCTATTAACGAGAATAGTTGGAGAAGTACGCTGGGTAGAAGGAAATGCTTTCAGGGTATTATAAGGGGCAACTTAGACATATTTAGGAGATCAGAGGACCACGTAGGAGGAATTGTCAAGGGTCAGACGAAGGTCGCTTTCTTTTTTCTCCTATGTATTTTTATACTAAACGCTATAATATATCGAGAAATGTACGAAACGGAACAGCAAAGCCGGCGACAAATCATCTACACGAACATAGAAATTGTCAAATATTGGGTCGTGCGAAAAGTTTCTTTCGTTTCATAAGGTGATGATAGATGAACAACAATTTTTGTTTTATATCGTTTCGTTGAATTTTATCACGTATGAACCATTTCGTTATATTTCTGTCGTTACGTTCGTACATAATTCGATAAACTGATATAAAACAAAGAACATTGTGCGTCTGTGATTTCCTTATAAAATGAAAGAAACTTTTCCGACAACCTAATATATAGGGATCGTTTCCACCAGAAGCTAGAACCTAGCACGGTATAATTTAGCCGAGCTTAGCTTCGTGACCGATGATCGTTTTACGAGCCGCAGTGGATGCTCGCTTTCGTCAGTTTTTCTTTCTTAACGTTAGATGAAAAACGAAGTATTATATCGCGATCGAGTTATTACAACGTACAGAATTCTATCTTCGTATTATCGTAAATTTGTTATCAGAAACACGCACATTCGTAGGACTTAGGATACAGAACGAAGGAAACTGCAACTTGCCACGGCTTAGCCTTTCGATGAAAACGGTTCCACGTACGCGTTCACAAAGGATATAACCTAGCAAACACGACGATGGTAGCTCGCTGGGGGTAGCCACCCACATGCTATATTTTATTTTTGTTTTTTTTTTTTATTTACTTCCACCTAGATATAATACTTTACCAAATGTCCTTCTGGACAAATTGTAAAAGAAATCCAAATAAATAAATAAAAAAAAAAAAAAACGTACGCGTTAACACCAGCTGGCTGCTGAAGCGAGCAAAACTCTCATAGAAAGAAGACTAAAAAGAAAACATTCCACAGACCTCGCTAAAGAAATAAAACAGTCAAACTCGAAGATGGTATCCCGCTGGGGGTAGCCATCCATATGTTATTTAGCAATTATGTTAGAAAAATTTCTCGGATGTCCAGCTGGACAAATTGTAAAGCACAAATTAAATAATAATAATAAAAAAATTACGCGGTAGCGATCGTACGTACGCGGACACCTTTGGACGATTTATGGAACGAAAGTACGACGATGGCAATTCGAACGTTTACTACTTTTTCATGGAATCATCGGACCACGAACATCAAAGAAATATTTAAAAACATGGTTATAATATATTTTATTGTTTATACCGTATACGGAGAATGCAGTTTGGGCAAATTTCATATTTCCACAAATCGTGGCGCATCCAGAAAGAATGAAATTCCTCGTGCGAAAATAAGTCGAGACTACAGCAATTTGACTTATTCATAATCGTGTAATTATGAAATACATCTTTCAAGAAAAGAGAAAAAATAAGCAAATGTGGTGCATATATCGAAGGAAATATTTTGAAACTTAGGTCGGAGCAGCGTAGCTTAGTTTTACAGCGGGCCCGTAACTTTATGCTGCCGGGTGCTCGCGTGGTGGAAATTCGGAAGAAGGGAGAAGCACGCGAATAAACGCGCTAGCGATCCTCTCCGCAGGGAGTAGCTCGCATCCCCGCGAGACGGCCGAATAAATTTTTGTGAAAGAGCCTCCGAGTAAATATGTGGCCGGGCCATGTAGCTCGTAAATATACCTCCATCGCATTCGCGGGAACCACCACCACCACCACCACCACCATCACCATCAGCCGTGTCTTTTTCCCAGCGCACGGCCGAATCATGAAAAAGCAATCGCGAGAAGCGGCTCGTGTGCCGCGATACGTAACGGGACCATCGTGGAACGATAACTTTCTTCTTTGATGTAGAAACCGACTTGCCTCCGAGGAGGCAACACGCGTGTCAAGGATATACATTTGCAGAGAACGGAGGTAAATTGCGAATTGCGAGTTTGCCGGAGATAGGGAACAGGAACTGAAAGTAGGAAGCTGGCTCTTCTTAATTGCAAAGCGGAGAAGGGAAGTAATTGGAGAGGATCATTCGAGTCGAGAGACGTGGCATCGTGTTCGTTCTTTGAACGTAACGCTACTTTATTTGGAATTATGGAAAGAGTTTTTGGATCTAACGAATAATTATTGCCACTTCCGATGTAATTTACGCGATGGTTTTTTCGATGGGATATGAAATAACTAGGAAATGCGCGGAGAGAATATCTATCGATAAGTGATTTTACAGCTTTATCGACTACGAACTTACCTTGAATTCCCTTCGTGATCGACGATCGTTTCACGACGTCTCGCTGGATATGTACATACTTACTTCCGTCGATCTTTGTTATTAGATTGAAACTAGAGACGGAGTACGCATATTCGACGAAGCTTCCTCGCAATTGTATCTTTGTCTTATCGCAAATTCGTTGTAGAAGACGCTTCTGTAGGATTTACGATAGAGCATCGTCCGAAACGATCCCGTAAGCGTAGAGAATCGAAAACAAGGAACGAAGGAAGCAACTTTACCGACTTGGTCGTCGGTCTCTTCCAAATCGGAACAGATGGAGATACTTGGACAGGAAGACGCTTACATCCCTCGATCCCGCGATCTCTTCAAACGCGAACAATCCCCCTTGGTGTTTTTTTTTTATTTTTTATTTTATTTTTTACGCGTCTTTAACCTGAAATCTAGAGGACTTGCCGTTTCTGAAAACTAGCTGAAATTACAAAATCGATCGAATCACGACCGAATAACTTCTAAAACGAAACATTTCGCTAATTAAAAGTTTACGAAGCGAAATAATATTCACCCGAGGGAAACGATGGCGAAATCAAATTATTTTTAGCGAGGAGGAAACCGGAAGAGGAATCGTAATGAGAACTGGCTAAAATCGGATCTACCGTATAATAGATACAGTGTATTATATAAAACCTCATTGTTACAACGTACGTAATCGTCATGTTTTCCAATTCCATTCGTCAAAACGCCCGATTTTTTTCTTTTTTTTTTCCCAATGCTCGAATGCAACAGGTGCACTACGTAATATAACGCCGGAAAGAACAATTAATCCGACTGTTGCTCGTCGGTTCGCGAATACTATTTTCTCTCTCTCTCTCTCTCTCTCTCTCTCTCTCTCTCTCTCTCTCTTTATATACCTCGCGATATTGCACACTGATTGAATCCATAGCACGCAAAACGAGAACGAGAAAATCGGGGACAATGAAACTGTTGCTTTTACCACTTGTATTTAAACGATCTATCTTTGGATCATATTTTTTGCTATCATTGTTATTTTTGTAGCCGGCAAACAACTGATCGAACGAATGATTATTATATCGATGATTTCAAACTCTTGCCTCGTGATTCCTTTAACAGTTATCTATGCGTATTTGCTCTTCGTTGCTCCCACATCGCGCGTATTACATTCAATAATTGTACGATATCGTATGAAAATGTTACATATGATTTGTATTGCGACGAACCATAGAACGAAAGTTGACGTTAAAGTCGAGACGTAATTTCCTCGCGATAGAAACTGTAATCCCTGCTACGAAGTTTGAGAAATTCGAATGTGCAGAACTATTCGTAAAGTAGGTAGGAATATGCGTATAATATTGAACACTTTACCGACCGATAGCCTATCAATCGGTTTTTTGTCGCCGACGTTTATCGACCGATAGCCTATCAATCGACTTCTTGTCGCTGATGTTTATCGACCGACAGCCTATCAATCGGCTTTTTATCGCCGATAATCTTTCTCATTATTTGAGCAATAATTTGTTATTTAGTGCTAAGGTATCTTGCTCAGTTGTGTCAATTGCGTTGCTTTGTAAGCTCCCACAGTTTTATACCAATTTAAAAAACGTACCGTTCGCGATGAACGAAAAGAATGGTATTGGAGAGTCTAAACAGAAACACAGCCGGCGCCAAGAAGAATCTGCGCTCGAGCTGTCGATTGGACCGTGCGTATGCTGTTGAATCGCTAGCGGTCGGTAAAGTATTAACTTTCCTTTCTTTCTTCCACCAGCTGTTTGTAAAAATACGAATCGGCGTCACGAGGCAAACGGTTAAATGGATAAAAATTGAAACTGAATTCTACTCGTTGTCCACGTTTCCTTGTCTCCTGGTCTTTTGAACAAAGAAGGAGCGCTGGCTATTCGAAACAACGGAGATTGCATCCGATTTTTCCCGAACTTATATAACGCATAACCGGGCACAGAAACACGAATCCACTCACACCCATTAAATATCACATGGTACGACCATCTGTTTCTTTACACGGGAGACTAGCTTAAGGTAATTCCGTCACGCGACGACGAGAATGTCGCCAAATACTCTCTTATCATATGGTACAACCAATTCACCCAGCGTTATCGATCGAATGGATCTTCCACGATGGAAGTTTCACCGCTTTCGACGACGCGGATCCCAAAAACGAGGAATTCCTCGTTGCTCCAGCCGCGTCGTCGAAAACGTTCCAACTTGCACCGATAACTCCGGGTGTTCCACTTTATAATTTCCATATATACAAACATCAAATATATACTCCTTATATACAGTGAGAATACAATAAACTCCACGAACGATAAGAGAAATGTTTCCCGCGAAAAATCTAAACGTTTAAACCAACTTCTTTTTTCTCTCTTGATATTCGTTGGTAGCATATGCGAAAGTATACGCAAAGTATACGAGACTACAGGAACGAGACTTGGACGACAGACAGCCCTGTCAAATTAAAGAAAAGATATTCTTTCGAGAACTTGCGCCGTTGTTACTACAACGAACAACAAGAAATCGTTACTTTAGCTAATTGTAAGAAGCGTAATAACGCGTAGACCACGGATGTTTATGCGTTTCGTAGGAAATTACATAGGTGAAAAAATGCGTAGAATATGTATGGTGCAAAGGCGTGTAAAATGTGGAAAGTAGCGTTTTTCGCAACGTTTAATATCCGGGACAGATGTTTGCTTAGAAGCTACTCTTCCAAACATTTCCACGGAAATGTGAATTAGCGTAAGTATCCGCGATCTGATGATTATTTGCGCGTACTTTGACTTTCGAGGGAAGCTCAGCGTTCTTTTATCATCCTTCGTCGTTTCTAAAGCATAATAACCGTATACCTAACCATGCTGCGTTATTTCCTTAATCCATCCAACGATAGAAATTTTATATTTTGGCAAAGTATGAGAGTATACTTATTAAATATTAGATTGCCCGAAAAGTGTCTTTCTTTTACAACAACGCATCTTCAAGTTCTGTCGAACATTGTAATCTTTAGTTTGATATACGTAATCGATCATACGTAAATCGATAAAATAAACTAAAACGGAAAATGTTGCGCATCCATTATTTCCTTATAAAACGAAAGAAACTTTTCGGTCGACTTAATAGTACGCGTGATTTCTCGTTTCGAAGGTACACGATGGCGAACAAAAGAAAAGCTAACATTGATATTCTTCGAGTACTGGCAACTTTCATACCACGTACTTTTCACCGCGTTACCGACAATTACTTACCTGTATTATAGTATAACGTTCGTTCAATGGTCCAGCGAATCTTATTTCACAAAATTATCGTATCTTTTCTGTCCTATCATTTACCTCTCGAATTTTCATTTGCCCGCCTCGCTCTGTGCTCGACATTTTGTCGAAACTTCGACAGTCCCTCGATGAATAACAACAACTGGAGATTGAAATGTACAAATCACAGCACGGTTAAAAAAAAAAAAAAAGAAAAAGAGAGAAAACTCTCTTTGGTATTTCCATCTGCAAAGGAAATATGTCTTCTAAAATATGAAAAGTCGTCGATAAAACGTTCCTGCCTGACTCATAAACGTCGATGGAGCTACGTAGACGCGTATCTACACTTATGTACAAGATATCGCAACAAAAGGAAATACTACGAGATAACAAATTACAACGATATTAGGTCGAGACGAGGGCCGATCTCGATTGCCAACCAACAACCGACCGTTGATGCAACGACGGATCGAGCGCATTTCTCTTCTTGTTACGATTTGGATCGTCCGGTTGATCATCATCTGTGCGGACAATTGGGTACGTGTGGGAACAGATGGCAGTGGATCGACCTGAATCTGTAATTAGAACATATCGACACGTGGACCAGCGTATCTTCGTGCGATCACGACGCTTGGTAACGTTGACACGGCTATGGGTGTGGAACGGTGGAAGTTGGAGTGGAACAGCGGCAGATTGGAACGTTGCTGGTTTAAGGCTGGAAACTATTGAGATTAGGAAATTGCAAGATCGATCGGTTAGATCTTGCAAGCATCGGAATATTAATCGTTGTAATCTGGAATATTACGATCGAGATTCGGAGAATTGGCATTACAGAGAATCGGAGATTTAGTCAAATTTAGCGATTGTAGGGATTTGCTGTAGTAAAGAGGCAGCTACGTTGAAATTATATTTACCATGGGATTGTATCGTAATTATATCTGTTAAGAGATTATCGAGAATTTAAAGGGGAAGAAAGGTGTGTAGGTTTCGTATGGAAAAATGCAAACGTTAAACAAAACGAATATTAGTTTTTGTTAGAATTTAATCTTGAAGTTAAGATCAATAATATGTGAAAGACACAATGTTTATGTCGAAATAATATTCGGTGATGTTTATTAAATAGAACTACAGAACCTGATGTATATAAGCGAGTGATATAATTAACAACGTATGGAAGAATTGTTGATTGTTGGCCAGTTACTCTCAGACTAGACTTAGGCAGTGACCCATGATCCCTTAAATATTGTGAACCCCACTCTATATACAGTAACGAGTATGATCTGTCTAAGTGTCCTGTTCAAATGCCTGTGTGGGTGTTTGTGTAAAGGTATTGTGCCTATGCGTGAAATATCGTTGTATTCCAATAGTTTTGGCTATAGGTTTATAGTATTAATTTGATTGAAATTAATTTCAAGTTAGTTTTCATCGGTTTAACCGTGGCAATCTGGAGTATTATTATATCCTGTGAGTTTCGGAGAACTGGCATTTCAGACAATCGGAGATTTGGCCGGATTTAACGATCGAAGGATTTGCTGTAATCGGTAACAGACAGGTAGAGCTACTTAAATTATATCTAGGAATTGCATCATAATTATATTCGTTAAAATAGCGTACTTTATAAAAAGTTCAGAAAAGTTACAGAGAAAGAAACGCGTATAGGTTTCGTAATGAAAGGTGCAGACGTTCGTATCTAGTTACGAACATTAAATGGCTATAAATTTATAGTACGGCCCAAAGAGTAATTAGATTCGAATTAATTTTAAATTAGTTTTCGTTGGTTCGATTATGGCAATATGCAATATTATTACCCGTTTGATATTCGGAGAATTGGGATTACAGAGGACCAAAGATTCGGCCGGATTTGAAGATCGAAAGACTTGCTGCAGTAAGTGACAAGCAGGCAGCTGTCGTCTAAATGGTATTAAACAATTATATCGTAATTATATTTGTTAAGAGATTATTGAGAAATCAAAGAGGAAGGAAGGCGTACAGGTTTTGCAATGAAAAGCTCAGCCCTAGATACGAACATTAAATGGCTATAAATTTATAGTACGGCCCAAAGAGTAATTAGATTCGAATTAATTTTAAATTAGTTTTCGTTGGTTCGATTAGGGCAATATGCAATATTATTACCCGTTTGATATTCGGAGAATTGAGATTACAGAGAATCGAAGATACAGCTGCCGTCTAAATTGTATCAAAAAAATTATATCGTAATTATATTTATTTATTAAGATGAAGAGAGAAAGAAAGAAAGACGTACAAGTTTTGCAAGAACAAGTTCAACTCTAGATACCAACGTTAATTGGCTATAGATTTGTAAGTCAAATGTAAATTTATAAGTTTCAAAGGGTAATTAGATTCGAATTAATTTTAAATTACTTTTCGTTTGATTATAGTTCAGTTTGATTATAGTAATAT
The DNA here is from genome assembly GCF_041682495.2 of Bombus fervidus. Taxonomy (NCBI): domain Eukaryota; kingdom Metazoa; phylum Arthropoda; class Insecta; order Hymenoptera; family Apidae; genus Bombus; species Bombus fervidus. Next base: position 8,021,086 of record NC_091530.1, on the reverse strand, counting down.
GCAATATTATTACCCGTATGATATTCGGAGGATTGGGATTACAGAGAATCGAAGATTCAACCGGATTTAAAGATCGAAAGATTTGCTGCAGTAAGTAATAAGTCTAAATTGTATTAAAAAATTATATCGTAATTGTATTTATTAAAATGAAAAGAGAAAGAAAGAAGGACGTACAAGTTTTGCAATGAAAAGTTCAGCCCTAGATACGAACGTTAATTGGCTATATTACGATTTATAATACGATCCAAAGAGTAATTAGATTCGTATTAATTTTAAATTAGTTTTCGTTGGTTTAATTACGGTTTAATATGGGATATGATTACCCTCGGGAACTCGTACAATTGGGATTACAGAGAATCGGTTTAGTCGAGTTTAGGGATTCGAGGTTCCGAGGCAATAAGGGAGCAACTGCGTTCAAATTATATCTTCCTACGAGATCACTGAAAGATCAAAGAGAAAGGAAGGTACAGATTTCACATCGAAAAGCGAGAAGGCATATTAGTAGGAATATCGGTCGACCGACTTTATAATACGTTTCAAAGAGCAATTTGTTTCGGCTGAACTTCAACTTGCTTCCGGTTGATTTATTCGAATTACTAGGAAATTCCCCGATCAGCCTTCTCGTTGCAGCAGTTTATTCGACGTGCACGATGGATTAATTTCGAACTCGATGGCGGAGCGAAGAAATATCGGGGCATTAGTTACGTTAGGAGGCACCTGATCGATAATTCCACGTGAAACGAGATCTGTTTTCCTCGGGTTGCCGTTGCGAAGCAGCGAAAGGCTCGTTAATATTCATAGAAACGGCAGTTCGCCTATCTTTCCCGAACTCGGTCGCGTGGCAAGAATAAAACCGCCGGTGCCTAGGAAAACCGTCGGATGGAAAAAATGGTAGAACGAGCGGCGGAACGTCTCGAGCGAGGAGAATGAAACGGTGAAAGGGGGAAATGGTCGGTCGTAAAAGGTCGGTCCGACTGGTAATTATAATAAAGTCAATTAAGAGCGCGGCGTGCACGGTGGCATCTTTGTCATTAGCTCGGTGCCCTTCCGCTTTCGTTCGCGCGGGCCGGGCAATTACCGGAGCAATTCGAGCCTTTACGCCGCGCTGTGCAACCGGGTCGAAGAAACGGGAGGAAAAAGATGCGCGCGTGAAACGACGCGTTCCCTTGAAACGGGGGAAAAGGACGAAAGCAGGAAGATCCTGTGCCACACGTAGCTGTCCGCTGCTAATTACTCTTCCCCTTGCCTCCCTTTGCCTCGATGAGGAAAAGGATAGATTAGCTCCGTCGAGGCTCGACACCTTCCCGGATGCTTTTGTCGAGCAGGTTGAAAAAGAGACATTAGAGAACGCCGAGGAAATTGAGGATGAACGCGACGCGGATGGAAACGGAAGACGAATTATTTTCGTCGAGCCACGGAGATGTCGAAACTGTCCTACCGATAGATTATGGTTGAACGTTGGCGTTCACAGTTGGTTAAACGATGGTGGTAGAGATATTTTGACACTAATTTTGCCAGGTCCGGTCAAGTGACCGGTTTTGAAATTTCATTAAAATTGTACATTCGTCGTTGTTTCGTTTGTTCGTCTACATGTAAATTCGTATATTATCCGATCGATCAATTTCTCGATTTTTGTTAATATAGGAATTTGCACGAGGTTAGATGAACAAAAGGAATAACAGCGGGTGTATTCTTAATTTCGTAATTTTAAATTAAATTTTGAAACCGGTTATTTGATCGGGTCTAGTGAAGTATGTGTTAAAAATACAAAAAGAAACGGAGTAAAAGGAGGATTCGTAGGATACAGGAACCGTGTTGTTACCGTTATACAGATAAATTAAACTTCGTTCGTATGAATTTCTCTGACAACGAGTGATTTATATAGTCGCGGTTCGTGCGATGGAGGACCATCCATACTTCCCACTACCTACGATTCTTCGTTCTCACAATAAGAGTTCACGCACAAATAGATAGATGCAATCGGTAAAAGTTCGTTCGATTGGACTTTTCAATTTCGTTCGAATAAGCAGAGTTCATACAAACGAAGTTTTCTACTATATCGATGTCAATTAGATGGTACCTTTTCGGATCGTCCTTCATATCGAAACCATCGATCTTTAGAATATTCCACTCGTCCCTCGGACCTTTCGAGTAGCTGAAAGACACCTGTAACAGAAAATCCGTAACGTAAATGAGACGAAGAACACGTGGAGCATAAAAGTTGTCAAGAATATAAGCGCTAGCGATTCTAATTTAATCTAGAAATCGACACGATTTCACGTTTCTTATTTTCCATGCGTCTACTTCCATATATCCTGCAATTTTCTTTTTTCATTTTAATTATGATCATCAAGTACGAGGTCACTGGCGACGCCGTGGGTAGAAGTTGCGCGGTGTTTTACAATTTTATCGGAATAAAATTTTGACAGATTATCGTGACAGTTGGGATTAGTAGCGCGTGAATGATCATTTGCATTGAAATATCAAGGGATACGTGCTGTTTCGTCTACTGGTATCGTTAATCGATGCTTCGTTACAACGTCTCGCTATATCGGGAGCAAATTATGGCAGGCTTGCCGCGCATGATCATCAGAAAGGAACGCGATATTGCTTATTTTCGCATACCAAGCCGAGAATCAAGAAACACGTATTACGCTGGTCGTATGAAACGCGAGACCAAAAGCCCGATCATGTTCTGCCTATGAGCGCTATAAAAATATTTGTTCCGCGAGGCTCGACGATACGCTTGCGTAGCTTAAGAGCCATGGAAAATTTCGGTATACTCGTTTTCTACTTCGTCAGCTTTTCAAGAATCGTCCGATTCGTCGAAATCGGAGCACGCGCGTTTCGAACGTTCTCATACATTTTGCCCCCTCGTTCGCTTTAATCGAAACCGATCGCTCTGCGTTTCGCCGGAATTAATCCATGAATAATTAACCCACGAATCGATCAATACCTTGTTGTTAACGATCTATCAGAGTATTTAGATACCGCCGACTGGTAATCTAATTTCGTTGTGTTACAGAATATTATTAACCCTCTGCGGTCCTTTTGGAGTTTTATCGTTGTGAATTATGGAAATTATTAGATCATCGTCCTAATGGGTTGATCTTAATAGTAATTGTTCGAATTGTTCCTCCGACTTTTATAAATTTAAATAATTTCGCAGTAGTTTCAGTACATGCGATTTTTGCGAACCGATCTGCTGTTGACGGATGAACGTCATTTTCTTATTTTATTCAAACGATTTCTTTCCTAAACGACAGAAACAGTTATACATCTCGAGATACGCTTCGTCTGTTCGCGGTAGAATATCATTCTCTTATTTGGTTCAATTCGGACGGTCTTTTTTACGGTTTGCCATTTTAACGAACCGATTTGATGTTGACAGCTGAATATCGTTTCCTTATTTGACTTGCACAGTATCTTTGTTACACGGTAGAAACAGCTATATATTTCGAGATATACTTGTTTCTATCATTTATCGGAAAAAAAACTCGTCCAAATTGAGTCAAACAAGAAAATGATATTCGACTGTCGACACCAGACCGGTTAATAAAAATGGCACGTTGCGTTCGAAGGCAGGGGAACTTGGAAAATGTGCAGGTAATAGCAAATACACCTGGTGTACGCGACGACCACGCGTAAACATAAGGCGATCACCTGCTCGCGTTGCGTGAGTTAGTTCGAGGGGTCGGCGTTCTCCGGAAGACCGGAGAACGCCACGATCGAATCAATTGGTCATTGTTCGCGTACGGGCGAGGAAAGAGGCAGCAGCAGCAGCCACGGTGATTCATCGCGGGGATTATTCCATTACCCGCGATTAGACTTCACACTGCGACCCGTACGATCTTAATTCCCCCCTTGTGCCCCTCTGCCGTGGCTTTTTTTTAATCCCCCGCCTCGTACCGGATCAATTAATCACCGCCGGTGGAACGCAGCCGAGATTGAGCGCGAACGGTACTCACTTCGACGAGCGCGCCGCGAATTACCATTTTCAACGCGGAACCAAGTATTTAAGGACTTCAGCGTGGTCAGGCAGAAGCAAATCCGTGGAATTTTGCAGAAATATAATTTCGTCGCCTTCTGCTGTCTGTGCGCGAGGAACGTAATATTAACTGTAATAGTTTCGACTAGCAGCGTATTTATTTGTCACGTTACGTATCGCATTACGTAGAAACCGTTTCATATAAAATTAAAGATAGAACTCTGCAACTGTGAAAGTTTGCAAAAGGAAGTACAGAAAAGAAATAGAATTGGAAAAATGTGAAATTGCACTCGACAAAATCGTAGGATTTCAGTGATAAGGTCGAAACGATCGAAGAATAAAGAAATTATGAAATTACGAAATCGTCAGGAAATCGAAATACACTGCAAACCACACGTATTGGGATCCTCGGAACTATCCGTTACAATTACTGCAAAACTCTAACCAACTTTATTTCGCTTAGCACTTTACGTCATAACGTAAAATACGTGCGACACGAACCCTAACCCCAATCAACAGGTTTAAAACGAAATATTTAATTGAAAAATAAAAGCACGCAATTTGGATTAACATCGCTGAGCGTCCAAAGTCCAAATATCTATTGTACTTATTAGACGGTAGTATGATTCTAAAAAGAGAGTTCTATAATTCTACGGAATAAAGTTCAGTCATTCGAACGTTTCACTTACCTGATCGCCAAAGGTGTCCTTGTTGAGGAACTTCATCGGTTCCAGATGAGAATGGAACTGCTCGACGACTGTGAGCTGCTTTTTCAGCAGGTACTCGATAATGTATCCCATCGTCACGTCATCGGGCAACCTAATTCTGTCGCCCACCGTGATGAACTTCCCGCCTCTGCAAGTAAACGCAAACACCCGTTAACCGCATCCACCGTGTCTCTCATCGATTACCCGATCAAACGTAGGAAATCGTCTCCGCGTGACCGCGTCCTCGCGAATTCCTCCTCTCGATATCATTCGATCATCCATCAAACATATCACGTACTACCATTTACGCTCCTTTCTATTTTTTCTTTTTTTTTCAATTTTTCGACAAGTGGAAGTTACCGAAGCACGATTATAGTGCAACAGAAGACAATATATGTTTTATCGCGATTCGTATAAACGTAATTCATATAGCGAACATGTAAAAATTATTTTCGTCGAATCTACGATATTTCGAACAAACGATACGTGCAAATTGCAACGTCATTTGGAAAAACGTCGTTTCGTACTTACAATTATTGTGATACAAGGATCATCGATCTTTCTACGAACACTTCGAACCTCCGAGAACTCGCTATTCCACCTACGCCCTTTCAAGATCTACAAGCTCCTTTAATATTCCGGGACACGTTGCAAGGAATAATAAACTCGGTTTGTGATTTATTTCAGAAATCTCGAGCCATCGACCGAAATAAATTCCGGGACGATCGCGAAATAAATTAACTGTCCGTGAATACCATTTCACCTGGACCTGGACGCCGGGCCTGCGACGTGAATTACGGAACGTTCTATGGCCTCGGCGCATGCTTTTCATCCTTTTCCACACGGATCGTGTCGCGGCTTTCCCTGTGGACCGCGCCCACCTCGTTCTAGGATTATCCGCTGTTTATGGCCGGTTCGCGTCGGGTGGCCAATGCGAAACAGGGTAGAAAAGAAGAGCGGAAGAGGGACGAGCCGGTCGAGGGCAGCTAGGCAAACCGAGCGCGACGCCGATAAATTCTTCGCCTCCGCGTGTCGTATTCGCACACGCGTGTGCCTGGGTGACCAGGAAACGCGACCAATGCGAGCGGCTGTTATTATTTATGGCTATTAGAGACGCGGATAGCGTGGACTATGCTACGTTCTGGCGATAACGTCATCCTACGGGTCGGGTAGAAGTTCATTGGAATTGAAGATCGATAGCGCATAGCGGACAAAAAGAATCGTTGACAGACGAGACTAGCTTTTGCAGGTAAACGAAATTCGAAGTGAACAGAGTTTGGAGTAAATAAAAAGTAGTCGTGGAATTCTCTTTTTAATTCCGGTACCGCTTTTACGTCGGAAGTCTTAGGGCAGTTACAGTATTAAGGAAAGTACAAAATGTTTGGGATACCAGTTTGTTTAAGGTGGATAAAAAATTACAGCAGAGGATGTGAACGAATAAAATCGCATAATGTCACGGAGAAACCGATAAACTTTTATGCTTGAAACTGTCGGTAACAGCGGAAGACAGAAAGTATCTGAAACTTTGATCTAGTTGGCAAAATGGTATATTGTAATTTTGTTAGACTGCGGGTAATTTGAGATGGCGGTATTTAGGTTTGTCTTTGTTACGTAAAATTGTAACGATGACTTGTGATTAAGTCGGACACAGCAGTCACAGCATAGGAACAATCGTCCCGCGTACATGGCGTTTTCTGAGCTGGAGTGCATGAGTCTTGAATACGCAAATTAGCTAATCGCGGAGAGTAGTTTTGGGAAGTAAACGCAATGGTCGAAGAATTTTGCAATCGCAATATTGCGATTGCCTTTACGTCGAGTATTAGCGTACTTACGATTTTATGTATCGTTACTAACAAGTTTTAGCACGGTTATTAACTTTCTTTTAAAGCTGTAAGTGTATACACTTGTTTGAGCTGCAGTGAATAAATCGTCAATGCGCAAATTGGCAATTCGAAAACGTGAGAGAGGAAAAGAGTAAAGTAGAAATTTGCGAGAAACACACGAAGGAACACGTTAGAGATGCAAATGTAATAACAAAATACGTATAAAAAATACAAGGATATCTGGCATCGAGAGTGTCCATTTATTTAACACGTTCGTCGCCCAGCGTGATTCGGCTAAGTTTCCTGCGGGGCCCAAATCCGACCACCGGTACGCAGAACGTAAATAGAGCGACAAGCAGGAATTCATCGTTTATCGCCTTCGATTCATTGTTTATCGCCTTCAATTCATTGTTTATCCCCTTCGATTCATTGTTTATCGCCTTAGATTCGTTATAAAGAAAAGATTATTTATTTCTGAAATGGAGAAAGCGATAAGCTATCCAGCTAGAGTATTCCGAGGGATCTCATGGCAAATATCTCGGATCTTTCATTTAGTCGAGAAGTATACTTGTGAGACGTACATCGGTGATTTTTTCATCCTCAAAATGTTCGGTAAACAGCGTGAAAATATATTTGAAAGTGAGGAGAGTAGTGATAACGGAGTCTAACTATTTTTCGAAGTGCCCAAAATCACCCCAAATGTGTTTGGAATGTTTTAACGAATACCATACGATATAGGATAATGTAATATATTATTCAGAATATAAATTAATAAAAAGTATGGTATAATGTGTTTTTAATATTTTTATGTTGTATATCCTATATATAATATCGTATATTTAATTAATTAACTCGAACAAGAAGTGCGTCACCATCATTTGGTGACGGAGCCCACACGGAAGTATACCCGTCGCATAGATATGTGCGACGTGGCGACGAACGTGTTAAAAGCAACACCTTAAAAAGACCACATACATAATTTTCAAATTAAATCCATTCCAATGTAATAATGAAATGGACGTGAGGAGCGCAACGATATTTGCATTGAAATTACCCATATCGTTCGTTGAAAACCAACACGCTGAAGACCGCATACTAACAATGAAAACCAAATATCCATTCCAATCCTGTATATCGTCATTCATCGACTTAAATCCATCCTACCGAAACAAAACCAAAATCAACGACGAAAAACGTGATTCGAGATCGTCGACCTTCGAACACGTAATCTGAATATCCTGCCGAAGATCCGGATAAAGAGAAAAAAAAAAAAAGAAGAGGAAAGGTTTTGATCCGCGACTTTCCGACCGGGCGAGAAATATTAGAATCAGATAATGGGAAAGTAACGAGGGACCGTTTAATTGTCGAATGCAGGGGCGCTGGAAGAGGACGACGGCTCCTTAATTTACCGGCATTCCAGGCATGTAGATTAGCCGGCGCGAGCATGTGCACCTGCTGGTCGGTCTGTCGTCGTCCTCGTCCCGCTCTGCGACGCGCCGGAAACTGGTTAGCCGCATTAAACCGAGTCGCCGCACATTTATTAACTGACCACGCTCGTCTCCGATATCTCCTAGTCCCTAACGAATTTCCATCGATTACGCGATAATTCAGCCTATTAATTGGACGAATACGTTCTCTCGTCCTCTCTCTCTCTCTCTCTCTCTCTCTCTCTCTCTCTCTCTCTCTCTCTCTCTCTTTCTCTTTCTCTTTCGTTTTCCTCTCTTCGATCTTGGTGGAGAACGCGTGGCGAATCTGTTCTGGTGCCACGCGAGCCTAACACGCTGCGACACGCCTCGACAAGCTTGAAATTATTTTCCATGGCGTGTTCGAAGCGCCTCTACTTCTATCCCAAAGTTGTTGATTCAGACTGCTTTTTTTTGTAAGTGTATTATACGCGAGTTGGTTGATTTACGAGTCGAGAATTTCGTTTGACGAATTTAGGGTGCAGCAAGGGTGTCGCTACCCTTTGTAAGCACCGTGAACGTGACGCGCAAGAATTTTGGAAGAAATACTTGCGCCGAATCGATGTGACGAGCCTCGGTTCAAAGATAATTAGATTCTTTTCAACCAACAACACCTAACGCAGATCGAAATGACCAGGCCTTATTCGTAGGTTCGTTTCGCAACTCGATGGTTAAATGAGGATTCGTTCTCTCGAAGATTCCAACACCGGCGGCTCTTTAGAATTTCTAGAACTTACGAAAACAGCGGCGGATAAAAGGAAATTCTAAATTGATAGGAGTCTTTGTAACTTCGGCTCGAAAAGTTCTTTATCGCGTTAATAAGAGCCATTTGTTCCGTGGTATTGCACATTACATTTATTCGCTGCACTTATTAAATATATATTCACTTTGTTCAACTATGGCCTCTGTACACCTGCTCCTTATTTTATAAACTTTCTTTTATCCGCTACTATATGTATATGAACCTCTCAAGAGTCGAAGTTAATCAGTACCAGTTTTTACACAGTTATCAATTTCATATTATCCGGATACATGATTAATATTCAACATCTCGAAAGGGAAACCAGATCGTGCATAAAATTTATCTTAAGTAGACGGCATAAATAACCGCAAATTCTATATACAGGGTGTACACACTTTTAATTTCCAGCGTCTTCCTCGATAACGATAAGTACGAGGAAAAAATGAGGGAGAAAGAAGACGAACGAGTGCAAATGCAAAGATGCACGCGCACTCTGCAGTTGCGTTATCTTTTTAAACGAAGACCTCCCCCTTTTTTGTATGAAATACAAATCAAAGTTTAAAAGACAAATCTGCTAACAATTTTTCGACTTAAATAATTTGTTACTTTCTTACAGAGAACATTCATCTGGATCGATGTATCAAAAAACATATGATGTCGTTAAAAGAAACATCGATGACGGTCGTATTTCCTTCACGCGTTCACCTACGCTGAAAGCTAATTGCATCAAATTACGTTATCCCCGAAATCATTCAACTTATTCCTGAAACACTTCTCAATACCATCGAAGTCAAGCGAGATATTTCGGACAATAAAGTTAAACCGCACACCTTGTATAGTAAATAGGGAATTAAAAAAAAGAAATAGCATTCGCACCTGTCGTGTTTCTATGCGTTCCAATTTTACTGAGTCAATTACTCAGCACGCTTTTTACATTTTTACACCGACAATTTTTACTTGTCAATAACTAAAAAACAAAACCAAAAACGCAATTTTTGTATTCTTGATTTTCGAGCTATTTCGACTTCAAGAATCACCCCCTCAAATTTCCTCACACCTGTAGCCGAACACCCTGTATATACCGTACGTTTCTCCGGAGTCTCACCGACTTTCGCGTCTCAACGCACGTTCAGAATTGAACCCTTTGGATCGGCTTAAAGTTCCGATTCCTTGAATATCTCTATGGCTGGCGGCAGCAGGCATTCCACTCGTCAAAGTAAAAGGAAAGCACGAAAATTTGGGTGGACGTTGATCGAGCAGCTAGGGCGAGAAGACGCGCGACCCGCGGCGGACATAAATCGTGCCAATTAGAGCGGCGACCGGTAGTCGCGGACACGACGGGGCCGCTTGTATATCGCGCGGCACCTCCTCTTCTCGGGGGCTGCGCAAACGTGAGAGAACACCGACGGACAAATGTCTCAAAGGCTCGCCGCCTCCTCTTGGCCACCTATCGTAGATTTGTCCCATCGGTTCTCCAGGGAAACGAGGATAAATCGGTGCGGCGGCGGTGGCGGCCGAAGATAAGGCACGGTCGGTAGAATAAATTTTTATCTAGGTAATTGTTCGAATGAATACGTTATTGTAAAGCTTTCGTTGGCGAATAAATTTACTCGCGAATATCCCGTTAATTTGTCATTTGGAATTCAAACTTTGCCATCTGTTGTTTATCGTTGCAAATTGCAGCAAATATAACAAAATCACGCCGCGGCCATTCGTTACCTATCTACTTGCATGAATAATAACTACAATGGTTGCGAAAGGTATTCGTACGCCATTGCATTCATTAAAGCATTTACATGCTAATTAATTGCGTTACATACGAATGAACTTTGAGTGCGTTAAATCTCATGCAATTTGCCAATATTTTCGTAGGACAAGAAAAATTTCATACTATGAAAATGAGACGCATAACCTGATAAAGAAACGCTTTATCTTCTATACGTGTTACAAAATGAAGTTACCGACGAGTTTCCGGCTAATCTCAACAGCCACTGGGGGAATTTTGACCAGGCTTTTATCATTTTACAGAGCGTTTCTCGAGTAAGCTTTAGGTATGCGAAACATCGATCCATGAGAAAAAGAAACAGAGGTCGGAAATATGAATCAGACGCAGTTTACGGATATTCGCAACGCAACAGCGACCTTCACTGTTTTATTTAGAATCGCTGCCACCGATATAGCGGGACAATACGATCCCGCCCCCAAGCAATGTCTTTTCCTCCTTTTCGTGCAACGTGTTACAAGTTTCGCGACTTCGCTGTGTAACGATCGATGTTGGTTCACGGACTACAGGACGTTTGCCGAGCCAATAGAAACTCACGAAATCGTCGGTCATATTATTGAAAAAGATTACATAAAGTCACAATCAAAGGCAGGCTGTATCAGCTAGTTGTTCAGCGTTTGTTCTTGTCGTGTGTTACTTTGTCAAAAAGTTATTGCGATTTGTTTGATTATTACAAAAATAGATAGCAATATCTGTGAAGGCGAATAAAATTATTCGTCATTCACGAATACGATTCACCGAGACTCGTTAGGCTAGGTCGTGAACAATCCGCATTTGCAATGCAACGAGGACTGCCCGGCCCTCGACAAGAAAAGCAGGAAGACGCGCAGGTGCGCTTGAATAGATAAAACAACGCGACTACGAAGTTCCCTCTTTCGAGATCCTCGATTACTTCTTTCGATAGCCTAACTCGTTTCATTATACGGTTATCCTATCCTTTCCAATTTTGTCTCGTTGTCCAAACTATTAGATTAAATCTTCTCCACGAATCGCCATGCAATAGACTCGAGTTTTCGTTTTCCCAAACGTTAACCCTTTAAATTATGAGCGCATTTTCGTAAATCGTTTCCTCTGAACGCAAACGTACGATGAAACTAAAAACAATATCGTCGTCGATTCGTGTCCTCAGTCGTCGCTCATTCACGGCAGCCTTTGTTTCACGAAATTCTCGTTGCATCGACTAGCTTATTCGAAACATTTAAGCAGCTGCGCGTTAATAATTTCACCAAAGAGACAAAAATATTAACAAACTGAGACGGCGAGTACTAAAACGAGAAACGTAACGTACCTTGCGTTCCATTGCGACGCGATTCCCACCCAATTAAGATTGCAATTCCCATAAACAATTACAAAGACCACGTTTCGGCTGTTCGAGCCCTTCCAAGATCCCCAAAGCGAAAATCGATCCGCGACGCCGCTCTCCCCGTTTGTTATCGTTCCCCCTACATCTGACAAAAAGCTTCCCCTATTCCGTCATATTCTCCCACAAGCGTCTCTCTTCAAACGCCGAAAAATCGAACCGCGTAAACAATTTCTTCCCTGTTTGCTCGTAGTCGCGACAAATTTCTCACGCTCGCCTGCCATCCTGAAGAAACGGGCAACCGACGCGCGTCCCATGGAAAATTTCCGCTATGCCCGGCCCAATTAGCCGCGATCTCTTTGGCCGCGTACGCAAAAGTAGCGCGTCTAATTAACGTTTTCCAGGAGTCGATGGTCAGGAGAAAGTCTAAATCGAGGGACGGCAGAGAGGAGAAGCTCTAACAAGGAAAAAGATGGACGAACGAACGCTAGCGCGAAGAGAGAAAGAGAGAAGCGCTCATTAGCGAATACCATCGCCGGATTCGAGAATCCACCGTGCCTCTGCCCATCTCTCGGCTCTTTTTAATTGGCCAGATTAGTCCCGAAATCGCGTACCCTTTCCTCGGACCTTCCCTCTCCCTTTATTTTTCTCCGAGTATCTTCATCCTCGTTTCTCTCGTAGTTGACCAATGGTTTCACGTCTTTTTCAGGCGCGTTGCGCGCCCAGTCGTCTCGTCGGTCCGTCGTCCGGTGTCCTTTCGGCAGCGCGCCGACACGGAATATCGGCCTCGTTAAAATACCTGGGGCCCGCGACGAAATCGAAATTTTGGGGTTACACGGCAAGGAACCGAAGAGGGGATCGGAATCGAAGCTTTCCGTCTTCGTCCGGTGCTAAATAACCAAGGACAGATTTCGCTGATACCACCACCCCGTTTGAGACGATTCCTTTTTCTCTACCTTCTAGTTCTTCTTTTTTTCTCCGTTTCTTCCTTAGTTTCCGTTTATCTCACGGCCCGTTTTTCGCCCTGTTCTCCGAGGCATTCCGGGCGAGCTTCTCGCGAAGGAAAAGGAACGCTTCCGATGACGAGTCTCGAAACAAGCTTCCTCGAATTTGCCCATCGATCTTGGACGAACAGGAAACTAGCTCCGAGCTATAGTTTCGTGGAAAGGTGTGTAATTTACAGAGTTGATAGATACAGGTGAATGGTAATTTTAATTCTCTAGTTTGAGAAGGTTTGTATCCAAGTCTTATTTTTAAGGTTTTATTTAGGTTTGGCTTTTAAATTGCCAATCTGACTTGGTTGGGGAAACTGACCTCGAATTTTGGTTTCGCGGAAAGGTGGATAATTAACGGACTTACGACGAGATGGTAATCTCAATTTCCTAGCTTGTGGAGATTTTTTTCCGCGTGAACAAGGTGTTATTTCGGTTAATTAACGAACCTGGTCTACAAAGGTTTTGAGAGAAACTGACTTGGAATTTTGGTTTCGAGGTAAGGTGGGTAATTAAAAATTTAACGAAGTGAATGGTAATTTTGATTCTCCGATTTGAAAAGACACGTGTCCGCGTAAAACAAGGTTTTATTTAGGTTAATTAGTAAACGTGGTCTAAAGAGGCGTTCTTTCAATTTGACGATCGATTTTGAATAGGGAATCTGAATTCGAATTTTAGTTTCGAGGAAAGCTGGATAATTAACAAATTATCAAAATAAATAATTTTATTTTTGTTTTTATTCTCTAGTTTGGGAAGATCTGTTTCCGTGTAAAACAAGGTTTTATTTAGGTTAATTAGGTAACGCGTTCTAAAGAGACGTTGTTCGAATTTTATTGGAGAAATAATAATAAATGAAGAAAAATGTGAAATTGTTCGATTTGTTTGTTGTTTCGGGAAGAGTGATTTCAGTTTTTCAGTTTGGAAAGATTCGATTCTGATATACTTGGATTTTTAGTTAGATTAATTAGGGAACTAGCGAACTAGAGAAAGAAGGGAAAGTTTCTAAAATAAGAGCATTTTAATGGACCTCCGTGAGAGTGAAATTAACCTGCTACGGTCTTCGAACCTTTACGTCCCAATCAGGGCAGCGAGATCGGAGCAAACGAAAAGAGTTTTAACGACTTTGATATCAAGTCGAAGCCAGAAATCGTACACCAACGATTTTTTCGTATTTCAAAAGATGAAAAAAATTTACGAACGTCTCTAGTACCTAGATCGCGAATTTTTATGCAAATTTATTGCAAACCAGATGTAAGCAGAGACTTGCTTCATCCGCCAAATATTACAACGAACGCTTTTCTCTATAAATTTGATACATTTTTGCATACTACGTGCGTTCTGTATATTTCCGCACATTTCGATTTTTACTCGAATTCGGAGAAACCTTTGCCTGATTAGCTATAAAACAAAAAAATACTTTTTGCAAAAATAAGTCTCCGTATTACCATTTGATCGCCGTTTATTGACATTCTCGCATAAGCAGATCAGCGATTAACATTCTCGAATAAGTAAATCGGGGACTAAATCCATCAAATGTTCGAAAAGAAACATGGCTCGAAAGCGAAAAGAGAAAGGAGAAACGCGAAACGGAAAAGAGGCGCCACGGAGGGGACGGTTGAGCCTCGAGATCGATTATCGATCCCGCGATCGAGCCACCGTACCGGATGAAACTATCGACCACGTCGCGCACGTATCGCCACTTCATTCGTTCGGGCCGCTTCGAATCGTTTCCGATCGCCGATCGAACAACCGCCTTAGGCCTGATCGCTTCTCGATCCCGGAGAAAGAGACGCGATGGATCGTTATCGATCGTTCCATGGACGCCCCAACGTCGCTTACGATCGATTCGATTGAGACGTATATTCCGCGATGCGTCCAGTATAAACGTCTCTACCGTCTCTCCCGACCATTTCAACGTCCATTTGATTTGAAGCAATTTTTTCTTTTCGATTTCGGTTCCTGTACGCTTTGCAACGATAACAAGAAAACTTTGATTATACGAATGGTATTATTATTATACAAGTAACATTCTACAGAGTGTCCCAGTATTCGTGGTACAAGCTGCAGCAGGTGAAAATAAGTCGAAAATATGGAACAAATTATGTTCGTTCTTTGTTTTCGAAAAAATCGACTTTGAATCTTTTCGAAGTACGCATGCACTTCACTATGTCGCGGTTGAACGAATCACGATCACTCTACGATAGAAATTTTCTTCGCTTTTGAAACAACAGGGAAGTTACGATCGGAATTTAAAATCTCGAGTGTTTTAATTGGAAAATTTATGTAATATAAGGCTATAATATATATATATTTTTTTTTTAATAATAACATAAGGGTGTTTCTGAAATCGTGGTACAACCGTAAGATGCAAGATACTTTTACCGTGAGAAATTACCTTTTTTCCGATTGTATCATAATTTCAAAACACCCTATATTACACGTGAGCTCCGGTCATGTTCTTTTATTAATTGAAAATACGTCGTGGCGAAAGCAAATGAATTTTCCACGATGGAACATCTTCTAAAAACAGAAGTCTCCGAGGAAGAGATTAAATCTCGATTCCCTTCGACGACTCGATTATTCCCATGCGTGTCACGATGGAAAGCTCCCAAGCTTTTCCACAAGCCGAATCGCTCCTCCCCTGGTACGTATCTTTCTCGGCGTGACAATAAACGGAAAAGTAAAAAATACGATGGTAAAAACTATGTGTCGTCGGTATGGTGAAGCGTAAGGGAGCGACGACTCGATCGATGGACCACTTCCACGCTTCCCTTTCTGGTAGCTGCGAAGATCAACGACCCGGAAGATTAGAAAATCAGGTTAAGACATCATCGTCGTTCCAACTTGCAATAAAAAGCGGCAAAGAAAAAACGTATAGTATAAGCGAGAGAAAGCAGAGAAGAAGTTATTCAAACATAGTTGGACACCATGCAAATCGATTCCAACCATATAACACGTTAATAAAACAGCTGACGGCTTTATCGTCGCCGTAAAAAACGGCATCGTCGGTATTTCCTGGCCATCCACGAGCTCGTTACTGTCGTCGAGCGTTTTAATCATCCATTCGCTTCGTTCCTCCTAACCGACCGACATTTTCATAGAAAAACAAATACGAGGCGAACGAGATAAACGGATCCTCTCGAGTCCCACGTATCGAAAATGCGGGCGGAGAGGCGAAGATGGTGGACAGGGAAGGAAGCGAAGGAAGCGTCCAAAGGATCTCTTTGATTCCATTATTGCTCGTCTAATTGGATTCCACCGCGTGATCGCGGCCTGCAACGTCTATAAACCCGCGGCCGACCAAACCAATTTGGGCATTCCTACGGATACGTGGCCGGTGGATCCGTCGCCGATCTATAGATCACTCGACCCGGCTACCTGATGGCTCGCCAGCCTGAATTTTCGGCCGATCTCTGATCGTGCAAAAGCCGTCTCGGTATTCCTGCTGCTTCGCTGCTAGGCAGAGACTCAATTCTCGAGGGTGGCATCGGTCCAGGGGTTTCGTTTCGTTCGGAGAAACATTATGGATCTGTCGATATTTGTCGCGACCCGGTATATCCTTATTTTAGGCGTCTGTGTTTTTTAAGAGTCGATTTAAATCGAACGTCGAGTTATTAAGTTGTCCGAAAAGCTTCTTTCGTTTTACGAGGAAATAATAGACGCACAACGTTTTTTGTTTTATATTATTTCCTCGAATTACGTACGATTCATTTTGTTCTGTCGAGATAAACACCGCGACGTTTCACAGACTTGGCGTCACGTTTGTACGAAGGTGCACTGTTGTAAAAAAACACGTTTGCGAAAGAAAGACACTATCCGGACAACCTATATTTAGCAACTTATGGCGCGTGGGCAGTAAAATTTTGTTCAACGGTTCGGTAAAACTATTCGGTCGAGTAAATTCGCTTTCGTTAAACTTTTCTAGTCGAGTAGGCTTTCCCAAACCGTTCGCTGTTAACTGGCTGAACCTGTAGTTCAACTCTACCAAATCCTACGCAGTAGTAGTTTGCAAGACGCTTTCCACACAGTAAATCGTTTAACAGTAAGTGGTTACCGTTACTTATCTCAATTAATTGGACGTGCTCCAAAGAGCCTAGAGAGTTGGTAGTTTGTCTTCGATTTAAAAATTATTATGCTCGATCGATAAATCCGGTATTAGAGTCGCTCGCATAATTATATTTCCCAGTTTCTTTTAGTATTCCCTACGTTCTAATAATTCTTTTACTTTGTTACTGTTAGAATTTAATCTTAAAGTTATGATAAATAATCTGTGGAAGACACAATGTTTATGTTAAAATAATATATTTAATAAACAGAACTACAGAACCAAATGTATATAAACGAGTGATATGGTATAATTAACAAAGTATGCAGGTAAAGAATTTATGGATTGTTGACAGTTGGCCAGTTACTCTCAGAGTAACTGACTGTAGGTGGTGATCCCTTAAATATTTTGAACCCCACTCTCTATACAGTAATAAGTATGACGACCTGTGTAAGTGTCCTGTTCAAATGCCTGTGTAGGTGTCTGTATAAGAGTATTTCTGTCTATGTGTGTAATATCGTTGTATTCCAACAGTTACATATTCCATATTTTGTACGTTTGTAAAGAAACAGCAACGTTCCGAAATCAAGGATTCCGTTTCGAAAAAGAAACCACTCGAAATGTTTGCAAATTTGTTTTCTACAGTAGCCTTCTTCCCTTCCTTGCATCGATATGTCGGATCATCTTTGGAAAACGGGGCGTGTGATGAGTTTTGCTGCGAGTTGTTCATAGTTGTCTTATACCAGATGATGTTTGTTTATGGGAATGTATTACAACAGTTAACAAGTGATATCGATGATCGAGCGATCGAGATGCCTATTACGATGAATTTAGGTTTGATGACGAATACACGGTCAACGGGATGACGATCGCGATTAGGAACTCGATGTACGTGTTCACTGGGCTAGTCGAACTTATCGGATTGCACACCAGTCCAAGTGGAACTGTCCTTATATACTCCTCTCCGTATCCCTCGGGTCAATCTCTGTTTTTAAGGAGAGTTATTTAATTACTTTATACCTCTGTTAGGTACACGTCCCTCCCGTGATCGTGGCTACGTTCAGTGACCCATTATGTCACTTCGAGCCCAAGCCCACTGTCATACATCTCGGATAATCGTAATTGACTTAACTCGAACAGCTATTTCTCTGTTTTATTGTTTAAGTACGACTATAATAAACAGTCTGGACTAAAGCATCGGGGACCTTCCCAAATATTCCGAAAGAAAGGCTCCGGCGTCCCTTCATCTCCGACAGATATAAAGACTATAAAAAGTAACATCGTCGCTGGAACAAGATCGGTAGAGCGCAAAAGGGCTGATTCTATCTACGAAGATTTTATCGTTTTCCCTCTATGGAGAAAAATAAATCGAATTAGAATTTAGCAGAAATAATCTAACAATATTAATCAACTACGACAAGGAAACTCTATCGAAAAACTTGATTTATTAACCCCGGACAAAATGTAACTGGACGTTTCCAAAAGCACAGGTTCCTGTTTTATTAATCTCTCTTCCCCTCAAACTCACTTTCACCGAAAAAGACCAGTTCGAGCACTAGAAACGCGAGTGCCGAGCATGATTAATCGCGTCTCTCGACAAATAAACCTGTTCAACCTGCAGAGATGCGAAAGAAACCCGAAAGACGTGTTTTAATCGGTATCACGAGGAAACTGTCGAAATCACTACAAGTACGCCAGCGTTGATTACACACCATGATTCGGAGGAATGCCACGTAAATGTTGCAAGAAAGTGAAAATTAAAAAGCACACAAAGTTTTTAAACTGAAGTCGATTATCAACCAATCCAGTTCGTACTATCGACTTTAATCGTCGTTCGCGACTATTCCTTTACTCGTTAACGTGAAATCTTTCATGTCAATCCCAACAACGATATTTATTATATCCTGTTATAATCTTGTTATAACCCGATGGTAAATCTAAATCGTTTGTCAACCAATTTAATTCGTATTCGTTCGAATTAACGGTCTTTCGCGAGTATTTCTTTGCTTCATCGACGTGAAATGTTTAATACCAATCGCAACAGCGATACGCAAAGTGCGAATGCTCGTTCATTTATGGAAAGTTGAAAAATACACATAATATGGGAAATTACGGTGGCTACAAAAGATATTCGCAAGATCGTTGCCTGTATCGTATCGTTTACGTGCTAATTAATTAGACTCAAGTATTAGGATTAATAATATCGCGTGATATTATTAAAGTTAAGGTAGATAGATCTATATAATTATGTCTCTATCTAAATAAAAATCAACATTAATTCTGGCGAAAATACCTATATATATATATATATATATATATATATATATATATATTTAGTTGTCCGGAAAGTTTTTTTTCGTTTTATGAGGAAATAATAAACGCACAAAGTTTCTTGTTTTATATTATTTCGTCAAATTACGTACGATCCATTTTGTTCTGTCGAGACAAACACCGCGACGTTTCACAGACTCGGCTTCACGTTTGTACGAAGGTGCACTGTCGTAAAAAACACGTTTGCGAAAGAAAGATACTTTCCGGACAACCAAATATATGAAACATTTTGATATTACGAGAATGAAAAGTTACAATATCATGAGGATTTCTTAATTAAGTTGCATCTTGACGAAAATAAGCCGACATTCGCAAGAAGCGGTAGCAGAACGAATACGAAACACAGAATCGAGTTGCCGCGGGTGCGTGCTTGCACGTGGGTGGCAATCAGCTTGTGCAGGCCCATTGTGAACGCACGTTCGTCGTTAATTAAGACCCATCTCCGCGAGATCCAGCTGAACCAGTGGACGACTCGGACGGACGGCCAATAAAAGGGAAAAATCACCGAGATTCCTTCTTTATCGCGACATCTTCGCAGAATCGATCGATCTTCTTTCGATCAACAGAATTTAAACAGAACCACTCGTAAATTTCATTCTTTCGTTCTTATTCCTTTTTCTTCTTCTCTTTCTTTTTATATTAATATTAGTTTCGTGACTTTGCGACGGTTTAGAAGAATCAAATCGAATCAAATGAAATTTTGACACTCGTGACCAGACTCGACTTTAATTTGCACAGGAAATTTGTCCAAGATAGCGTAAAATGTCCAAAGTATAGTGCTTCTACGACGTCTGATAGATAAAACAATTTTCTACCGACGTTCTAGATTTTTAATTACATTCTGAAATAATATGAGTTTGCTTAAAAATCCACGGTCTACTTACGGTAGCTCTGATCCTCTGCGATGCTCGTGATGGAGATTTCAGAGAGCAAGTTTGAAACGCTCGCCAGCGAAACGTAATTTTAATAATTAAGTTCTCGGGACCAATTATTGTCCCGACTGATTATCAAGATTATATTCTTTCGTTATTCGTGCAGTTATTTTAACGCTTTCGATCGTTTTGTCGACGCATTAACGATAATGTCGGCGCAGCGAGTTTTTTCGCGGTTAATGCTAAGAGCCAGAACGTCCAAGGACTTCGCCGTTACTTTGCATGAAATGATAATAGCTCGATAATGATAATATACTGTGAAAATGGATAACCATCGTGATACAACTATATCGAAATCTTTCTGATTTCCGAGAAACACAGAAGACGGAGACGCGTGTTATGAAACGAACAGTAACTTTAATAGAAAATGAAACGGGAAGGTTAATTGCCCGTCATCCGGAGAACCCTGTAATCCCGAAGAAAAGAAGAATGCCTGCGTTCAATGACATTCGATGCAATTAACGATGCAATTCGATGCACGATACTTGAAAGAAAATTAATTATAATGGCTGGTTTTTAAGTAACGTGGCAGTAGAATAGAAGAGAATAGTTTTCGCGGTGACATTGTTGAAGGGAAGAAACGCGCGAAGGAAGTAGCCGCGATGGTGGTAGTTCGAAGAACCCGTAAAGGTGATTTGTTCGGCTATTAACGAAACGAGGATGGCACGGACGTTAATGGAAAATTATCGACAGTTAGGAGGCTCGATGCACCGTTACGGCTGCCGAACGTCGTAAATAACAGTCGGTTATACGCTTGAAAATACCTTAGAGGTGTGTTAGTTTCTTGCTGCGTACCGAGTCAGCTTTAACCCGGTACAATGCGTCGAGCGATTTCCAACATTTTTCAACCAGTCGAATCTGTTTAAAACGCATATCCTCTCCCTTTATCTTGTCCTAGCGAACCAGCGGGAGAAGATTTTTGAAACTTCTAACTCTGTTCAGAGAGGAGTATGTTCGTGCCTTCTTTGACAAAGAGAAAATAAAATTAGCGTGGCGAAAGCTCTACAAAATATCATATCCCTTCCTCGAAAGAAAAGAAAAGAAAAGAAAAGAAAAGAAAAGAAAAGAAGAATAGAACAGCGTAAGTTCTAAAAGGTATTTCGTCCCTTCCTTCGCAGAAGCGAACAATCTCATTCTCTCGTTGATAGGAAGGAAAAAAGGAAATTAGGACAACGAGAGTTCTGCTGGTGTCGAGAAACGAAATTCTCCATCCATCCATACCGACGAGTAAGAGAAAAGAAGAAGAACATCGAATGCACTGGTGATTCTGATCTTGGTAAATGCGAAACACGAAATTTCCCATTTCCATGAAAAACGGAGATGCGATGTGAACCGAAGGAGATTCGACTATCGACGATCCAGACCTTTTCGTTGGACGCGTGGAACGAAACATTGCAACGTTGTGAAAAAGAGATGCAAAAGAATGGAGAATTGGTACATCGAAGGGTCTTCAATCGGTGACTGAGACAACCGGCGATGAAATAAGAAAGAAAGGAGAAAATGAGAGAGAAAGGGGGAGAAGAAAAGAGAGGCAGAGAACAGTGGCAACGTCCCTGAATGAGAAAGCGGTTCGATGCACTTGCACCGTTCTCTCTCCTCCTCCTCCTCCTCCGCTTCTCTACTCCGCCTTCTGTGCGGACGTGTTGCAACACGAAGGGAACCAGTGTACAGGAGGCAGGATAATGCCAGGACCGTGTATGCTACGTGGACAAGAAGAGGGAAACGCGGCCAGGGAAGATCGCAGCGATTCGAAAGCCCTCCCAGGTGCCAGGCTTTTTGCCAGTTTCATTCGTCCGCCGCTTCGATTTTCTTCCTCCTACCTGCATGTCCGTCTATCCGAATGTCTCTTCTTCCTCAGTTCTTCTGTGGGAGGAGGATATTGGAACCGGGGGAATATCATCTATAGAAACGCTGGAAAAAACGCCACACGAGGTCTGCAGAGATTGCGTTTCTTTGGCGTTCCGGTTTGTCGATTGACGTGTGCTTGATTGTTTGGCCGTTAATGGACACTGGGTAGGTTTTTTAACCCCTTAATGTACAATTTTTCTCGTACTGATCGTTCAAAGATGTACGACTTTTGTTTTAGCGAAATCGCTTCTTCGTGTTAATACAAATATATATTTCTCGATGTTTGCTACAAATATCGTAATATGTTTTTAATGCAATACGGGAAAACCGCGATTAACGGATTGAAAGCTATACGAGCGAACGAAGAATTCAAAGAATCGATCGGGAATGTGAAGAAACTCGAAAGCAAGCAAATTCGAAGTGTAAACGAACAATCGAAGGTGTAGACACGTGTACGATATAAACAAGTAGGCTGAAGCTGCACGCAAACGAATAGAACATACGCGAAGAACAAACGTTTTGAGAATGTAATCGAGTAAATAGAGAAGCGATCGATGTCACATCGCCGCAAACAAAGTTGCCATAGTCCGTGATTGTCGCAGACTACCTTAAGCGACACGCGTCCGATCAATAAATCGCCAACTCCTCCTCCATCACGCGCCAAGTTCCGTCAACTGCAAATCGACGAAAGAAATTTTTTCACCATCGAGACTTTCTCTTTTCCATCTAAACCATCTCGAAGGAACGTATCCTTCGTGATCGCACGATGAAACGTGCTCGTCGATCGAAACGAGCGTAAAGTACTCTGACGTGCACGTGAAAGAAATCCGTCACGGAGGAAAATGACGGGCGAAGCGCATCGATTATCCGTGATTTCTGAAACGATTCGATCTGTCAAACTGCAGAGTCTCGAAACCGCTACGAGTCATTCCACTTAAGCGGGCAACGACGAGCAATCAGGATGGTTGATCGCGACGTCGCGCGGCTATCCGCGTTATTATCAATAAGTTCGTCTCGAGAAGCAATTCGAGCTCAACTCTGACGACGTTTATGTCGCGGACCCTCGTCAATCATTATTTACCGGCGGCTAACACTGCCCCGTTGTTTGCCTTCGATTCCTCTCTACTTCGCGAATCAGACTCGAGACAACGAGCTGCTGTCTTCTCTGCGATTGGCGAAAGAAATAAATATCTCGTTGGAAGGAATCGATGAAATAAAATAACCCGATACGCAGATACATCGCCGGCTATAAATATTTAGACACGTCGTGACGTTAACCTAAATCGAACAATGATAGAAATTATAATGGAAATTGCTACATTTCCACTGCTTCTGTTTTTTCGTTATTTCGTAGTTAACCTGTAAATTCATTGGTATCTCGTGCGTGTCTTGTAACGTGGAATACCGAATAAAGTAAAATTCGTTGGAGTTTAGCAATGATTAAAACGAATGGGTTATATTTATGGCCGACAGCGTACACAGTGTGTCATCGCGATGGCGATAGATAGCGGATTTTGAATTTTTCCTGCCGTCTCGTCGTTAATTCTCACAGCGTGTATTCCTCTGCGGACTTTTTTCAACGCTTTCGCAATTGGTGTCACGTAACTTTGACCAGCAGTAATTACGATGTAGCAATTACAAAGAGTACAAGTCGCGAAATCATTGCGAAATTAAACAGCAGTTTGCGGAACGGCGAGAAAAAGTAGAGGCGCGTTATGAATGCTTCAAGAACATAAACTTAAAGGGAAATGCGACAGAATCGAAGGCCGTGTAAGTTTTAAGAATTCGAAAAATCGACTCTCGTACCAAAATAGGAATCCTGAGTCTTTCGAATTTCTTTCTTTTTTTTCTTTTCGATAACGCGACGTGAATCAAAACATATTCGAGGAATTCGCAAGTGACGTCGATCGTAACAAACGGAAGATGGGAACATATTTTTGATGAGGTATATTTCTAGGTAAAACTATAGAAACTTACCCGGCAACCGGAGTCATTTTCATCGCGAGCGCCCTGCTGATGCAAAATCCGGCGCCGCCCGTAGCGAACCAGAATTTCACCTTTTGCTGGAACAGAAAACACACACCACCCACATTAGTTGATTGCGGAAAAGATACTAATGCTTAAAAATTCAAGATCGTGATCGATCGTCCGCGAGACAGCCGATCGATCGTTGCCACCGACCGATAATCGTGGATGACTTATCGGATTGGGGCCACGATCGATTACACCTCGACGTATCGATACGCGTTCCTGCTTTGGGACAAATTATGGTCAAGCTATATGCTAACGGTTATGACCCGAGATCTTTGATTGGAATTGATTGACGTACGATCAAGAAATAAATTTCGTTTCTTTTTTTCACGTGGACAAAAGGTTGAGGTGAGGTGACAGGTACGATCGAAGCATCCGATTATCGATAAAATAAATTTTTAAACGATGAATTTCGACCATCCTCGGTGAGTCAGGATTTTTAAACATTTCCGCTGTTCATATTTTAGAATTTTTGATCGTACATAGAATCTTTATGTATTTAGAGGAAATTTGAAGACGAAAAATGCACGAAATGTATAAGATAAAAATAAATAAATTATTAATTAATAAATTACTCGTTACGGTGCTTAGCAGATAAGGCAAATTTCGATGTCGCTTCTTTTTGATCGCGTACCCACAGCCTAATTATCATGAAATACAGACATGAAAATAGCAAGTCGTCTCCTTTGGTGAATATTCGTTTTCGTAATGGGAAGAATCTTCCGCTCGAGACGATAGAAGGGCGCAGCTTCGCGAAGGTGAAAAAAGAAGAAGAAGAATCGCTTCGATCGAAGTTGGCGAATTTGTCAATGGAAAAGCGGGACGAAAAGGAAGATGCAAGGGAAGCGGAGAAAGGTGTTTTCGATCGGGCACCTCCCAACGACCTGGAAAATCGTCGCAAGAAAACCTCGCGTGTACCACGTGTTGAATAGACCTCGACTACTCTGCGTTCCAATTTCTATCTCTATCGCGATAAATCGTGTATTTCGAAACGAAGAAACTATGCGTGTAAAATTAAAAGAACGCGCATTTTGTATATATTTGATCGATATTTAATTTTTGAGAAACTAAACGGAGTTGATCAACTTCCCTTCCATGTACGAGCCATATTCTTAGAGTCGATAAATTAGAACGTAAAGGAACGCGATGGCGTTGCAAACTTCTCAAATATTTGCTTTGAAACTCACGATTATTCGTATCACCCGCTTGCGACAAATAAATTGATGAATACAAATCGCTTGTTTGTTTCGGAAGTTAGACGTTATCCGCGTAATTAGATGGTAAAATTGAAAACTTGACGAACAGCGGAGTGGATCGATCTGGCTGCTGAACTCGATGCTATAGCTCGACCGTAGGAAACGACGTCTGAAACAAATTTGAATCAAATCCGAAAAATCTAATATTAAACAGGTAAATCTACGAATACAAATAAATCGCTCCTTTTTTTCATTCCGTTTCTTTTTTTCTTTTTTTTTTTTTTTTTTTTTTCGTGCGACTAGATAACAAAGTTGGAATAACAATAGAACCGAAGTTGATCAATTTAGTTTCTAAACACGTACGTTTCCATCGTTGGAAATAACACCTGCAATGAATTTTAATTAAATCTCGAAAAAATCTACGATATACGTATCAAAAGTTTTACTCGAAAAGCAAAAAGAAATTTCACAAGTATAATTTATTTCTTCGAATTCCTACCTACATATAGCAAAGTGAAAAATAGACAAGACGTTTTTTTTCGGATTGCTTAAGAACGTACTCGCGAGAAATCGCGAGGAAATCGAGCGTGTCGAGGCGATCTCCTCGCGATCGTAGCCGCAGGCCATTAAAGCCAGACTCCTAGAAGTTCTGGACTCTCTATCCATGCCAGCGATACTATCTCGCCGCCGGTCTAGAACTCGTGCTCCTTTCCTCATAGGCTAGGCGTGGTACATGACGAACAACCGTGAACCGAGGCATGCTGCACGTGCGTACCTACCAATGAAACCGGTCTCCCGGTGCTCAAAAAACCCGACAATACTCCCGTACACCGTTTAGTGCGCGGGTCGCCCGGCTAGAGCTATGAATATTCGCCGGCAGAAACAATCCGATGAAAATTGTTCGCTAAAAGCTACAACGGTCGTTCCTCGAGCGACGAACTAGAACAGAGGACTCGTAATAATTCGAATAGACTTTGAATAGAATTTCAATCTAATATTCTTCTCAAGCCGCTTCTTCTCAAAGGAAATCGCAAACGAAATTGCGAAAATTCGTAGGTTTTCCAAAAGATTCCAAAGATTTTTCTGCGGATTATTTGGAATTAAGGGTATGATGGCGCGTCGTTGTAGGTTTTCGCTAAAAGTCGAATCGTAGATTTTTAAACAGGAAGAAGCGCGCGGGAAATGTCTGTATTTCTGTCTGCGATCTCGCACGAAGAATCGACGAAATTCCACGTCAACGTGGAGCAGCTGCTACGAAATTTCTATCTAAAATCTAGCGCGAAGTATCGACTCGTACAAGGTTTTTTGCAAAAGTTGAAGCTTCTCAAAAATTCCGCAAGCCAGATATAAAGTTCGTCTAAATAGAAAAAAGTAACGAGAAAATCGGTCGTTCGGCAATTTCCAGCGATATCCAATTAAATCTCAAAAGACCGTGTTCCAGCGGGTTAACAAACCTCGAGAGACCGCGAAAGCTGAGTTTAATATGGCGAACGGTTATAATCGCGGCATAATTTTCGCAAATGCCCCAAGGAACGTCGATCGAACGTAAGCCCGTGGTGGATGTTAATTGCTCGTTGGTCGGATAACGGCGGTGCGAATAAAGCATCGGATCGGTTCGGTGGTCAGGTGAATCGGCTGTGCCAACAGCCATCGTATGACAAGGCGGAGGAAACGGATGGGACTTCACGGACCCATTAGATATACACCGGCGATTGGACAGACCCGATAACATCCTTCTCTCCGCGATCTGCCCTTTCTTTCTTCCCTTCGGGATCCCATTTGAATAACAGGAGGAGAAAGAAGTCACGAGAACCCGTGAAGACTCGCGTGGAATCCCGGGGTCAAGTCGCCACCGAACGCGCAGCACCGAAGCTAACACGGACCATTCTTCTCTTTGTTCTCTCTTGTTTAACGTGCTTGTACCGGAGGTTAGCTTTGGGTTAAGTTTCAGTTAAGTTCGAGCGTACAGGTTGTCGAATTTTCTTCAACCCCCCGAACGTTCGCCGTATCTTCGAGCTTTCCGCTGCGGTCGGTCCGCACTGATTTCGTTGAGCCAGTACTCGCGTGCTTTTCCGCTATTTCGACGTTTCCATACTTTAGCAACAACGAACTAATAAAACGATATATTTATACGCACGGTGGTTCATAAGTCGCCTTCCCATTTAAAAGTTGCATCGCTTTTTCTTCATTACACGTCGCAATGTAAATTTTCGCTTCGGATTTATGGATTATCCTCGGCTCGCCGTGACAATTACAGATCTCGCCGATTTACATTTTACGGCGTACGATCTCGAGAGTGAAAGGGTTGAAACGGAGGATAGTTCGCGGGAATAAATATTAATGCAACGGTTAATAAATATGAAAATGCAAGGAACGTTTCTTCGATTGGAAAGTGGAACACGGTCGTTAATTTCCGAAGAACCGATTCGTTCGGTCGATTTCCATTATCTCGTTCGAGGTTAATCACTGACCGCGTTCGTGTCTGTCATTCGGGCCAGTTTTTGCTCGCGAGCTGATCGAACTACGCGACACGACGCAAGGTGATTGGAAGTTGGCTAATTAAAGCCAGCTTTTACGCCGACCGCGTATAAACTGTTATGCGTTACTCGAAGATGGATGATGTTATTAGCATACAGGATGGAGCTATCGTCTTGACGGTTTCAGTAATGGTTTTCTTCATACAGTGTCGTGTTCCCTCACTCGTCGCATAAATTTCGAGATCCATCGATTCCGCCCGAAGTTAATGAAGGAAACGACCGCCACTCGGCGATACTCGCTGATACGATTCAACGATAATTTTATCCTTTATGATAATTAGCTCTCGCTAAAATTCCGTTTGTTCGAGGCAGAAAGTTCCGGTAAATGCCGGATTCAACGAACTCTCGCTCGTTGGATCCACCACTTACGTATTTGAACGTGAATTCCAAAAAAATATATAAATTATTACTTGTCCAACAAGTTCATAGAATAGAATTAACGCACTCTGAGTTGTTCAGAAGCCTGAATCAACCCCATACGCTGATGAATCTTATAAATCAAAATCTATAGAAGATTGACAATTAGAAACACGACCTTTTTAATTTCCCTTAGGATAAATAAATTTGTGACTTGGTCGATTTAGCTTCTGAGACTCGTATGAACGCCAGTTACAGAAAGTACTTGCCTCCTGACAAGCTCGTACAAATGGAATTCCACCTTGTTCCTTCTTTTACGCTATGCAGTGTCGCAAACGTCAACTAAAGAAATCCAAATATTTCAAAAACATCCCACTTCGAGTAACGCCTAAATAAAATAAAAATTTCCATCGGACAAACTCCAAAGATCGCGTAACGTGTTCCAAACGATGCACACCCCCGTCGTTCTGAACGATCGTCAACGAGACACGAAACCTCTTTATCGAAAACTGTTTCGGCGAGAGAAGGAAGAAAATGGGAAAGAAGAAGAAAGAGGGAAGACAGCACCTGGCTGTCGATCGGTTTTAATTATTCGCGAGCCACCCGGCTGTGCAAGTCCCTGGGATCTCGAGAAATCGCAGAACGGGCGGTCCGGCTCGACCTGACGTTAGCTGCAGATCGCCGGCCAAGATTGCGCCTGGCCCGCTCCCCTGACTAATTACATTCCGAAGGTTTGCTTCGAAGGGGGTTGATGCGTGCTCTCCGCTCCCCCAGGGAAACCGATTATACCATCCATACGATCCTATATCCAATTACGTAGCGACGATTGCCAGCGATCCAGAGATAAAATCACCGACTTGATTGGCCAGTTCCACGACCCGGCCTTCTACCTTCTTCCCCTTATCGTCATCCCTTTGAGCCAGACAGAGGAATTTTCGGACCCGTTGCTTCTATTAGTAGCGATCGATGGTAGAAACACGGGAAAGTCGTAAAATCGGTGTCAGGTAATACGTGTGTCGGACCTTTGGTACGGGAATGGAGAGAAATTTGAGGGAACCTGGACTTGGTAACTCGATTTGGGTTGCGTTAAGCGTGCCTTGAATCTTCTTTAAGGGTCTTTTGCTTTTTCCTTGATCGAATCAAGACCAACGCGACTGCTTGCTCTTAAAATTCTCCTCGCTGTTCTGCTCGCTTTTTCTGCTTCTTCGCCGTTGTACCTCTTCAAGTATCTGGTTTTTTGGAATGCTTTATTTATAAGACGCGTGCGATACACGAAAGGTAACGGGACTGTATGGAATACTAAAAGACAAACTACCTATATATTGTAACTCTACAGGGTTACTCGAATTTTTATATTCTAGTCTCGTTGTTGCTTCAACGAACCAGAAGATATTTTTAGGAAAAGCTTCGGTGTAAGATTGGAACACAGATATTCGTGCGTAATCATAACGATTCTTTCGTGTTCTTTTCCTTTTTGCACTTAAGAAACTTTTCGGTAATAGCAAAACGTGACTGGGTCAGAAATGACCAGAAGAATATCCACTTTGGGTCATATAGATCCGAGGAGAACATGGTCATCCTATCAGCCATAGTTACCCTGTTACATATACCCTATGGTATATAGAACAACCAATCATGAGAAACTGAATAGGAAGAGCTAAATTGTCCTAATTAACACACCCTTACAAAATCATTCTTCATAAGCGTTGAAAATTACTAATTCCTACGGAACTTTTCCAACAAACATAATTTACACACAGCTAGAAACTCGCTAATTAACAACGGCAAGAAACGAATGTTCGCCCAGCAGGCCGATAAAAATCGACAAACCCTCGGAACACCGCAAGAATGGAAATGTGAACAAGCGCAGCGCATTAAACGACCAACGAACATAAATCCTCTCAACGTTTCCATCCACCTGAAAACTGTTCCAACAAAGATCTCGAAGATCCTAATGGATTCGTCGAACGGCGTGAAACATCGTTTAACGCTCCATCGGCTTACTGCGTGATTAAGAGATCGACGAAAATCGGATGGCGAACAAAAGAGCAAAGGGGCAAGGCGCAGAAAAACGAGGAAAAAAGCGGCTGGCCGAGCAGATCGGTATTAACGAGATGAAATATAGATCGTCGTGTAAACGGCAGCCGGTCGTAAAGGCGTTAATTAGCGGTGAACGAGTCCCAATCCGGAAACCGGTAATCGAACGGCCGTGAACGGGCCGGGTCGAGACGTCTTCCGAGCCCTCGAGTGGCAGAGCTCGTAAAACGAGGCCCCAAATGACACTGTTGCTAATATCTGATGGAGTGTGGGTGGCTGCCGCTCGGTATATTAGGACTAATGAACAGATTAGAGGCCCCGATATCGCTCGACGAACCCAACCGCGCGGATACGCGCGACTTCGTACTGCAGGAACGAAACAGCGCGCGTCGAGAAACGAAGAAACTTGGATGAAAAGCTCCTGTCGCTAGAATATTATTACTTTTGTGTCGTTCGTTACGTTAACCTGTTCACCGAGGAATTCGTCGCTCGAATTCCTAATGCCTGACGTATAGTGTACCGTGGATAATTATAAAGTCAAGTATATTTCCTGCGCGTTATTTCTTCGAGAAGGAATTCCGAGAAACCAGCGATCGTATCTGGATATGTTAAGTGAAATTGTTCTCGCAATGGGTAAATTGAACGATATAGAATATCAGCGGATGTTACGTTACGGCGAAGTATTGCCTCTCGTAACTGACGTAGAAGATTAAAAGACATTTGGACTACGATTTTATGAAATACATGTAAAGAAATTGGTGTAACTGTAAGGTTGCGATAAGCCATTGGTTCGTTCTTAATGAGTTAATGTGATATTCGCATACGCAGAAATTAAAACTGATTTAAATCGAATGAATTTGTCGTGCAGTTTCTAATTAAGGAATGATCCGATCGATTAAAGAGCAGGGAAAAAACACGGTTTCGAGGTTCAACGTTAGAAAATACGATGGAAAGTTGCGTTTTGAGAAATACGAGAAACGCTGAGAGATTTTCAACGTTCGACAACCATTTGCAACGTACGATGCGATCGCTTTTACGGAGAAAAATCTCAAATATTCCGTCACGTTACGCTCCATTACGCGCCACGTAGGAGAAATCTTTACGCGAGACAGCCAATAAAATCGCAAGGACTGAACGAGGAAGGAGCAACCTGGCAGGAAGGAATTCCTCTGATCTTCGCTACAGCATCGATAGCAAACGTGCGCCGCTATCCGCTGGAATATTAATGAACGATAATTGCGGACAAGCGGCGTCAATTTGCATGCGTGTCCACGTGCTGGTCGAACGACGGTCGTCGATATCCGTGAGCCAAATAAAAACGGTTAAAATGAACAGAGAAAATAAGACGAGGGCGAAGAAATTAAGCAGAAAACGAGCGGCTAGAATCGCGAGACTCCTGCACCGGATGCGCTCTTGCAAAAGGAACATCTCGCCGCGAGATATAAGGCCTCGGGTATAATAATATCGAAGTAATGGAGGCAACGTACGTGGCGAAGGAACCGGCCGCCTCCCCACCCGGCAAAGGATACGCGTGTTTTCCATGGCGCGGCTATGGGGGCCGTCATGGGGTCACGAGCACGTCTTCGAACTGGCTGTGGTCACGCCGCGAAGCACTCGAAACTTTGCTTCACCTGTTCTCCTCTGGCCGACGCCTCGTTCCTTTCGTTTCATTTTAATACGATTACAACGATACAGTCTATTATCTATAGCATAATGCGATTAGGCCATAAATAATTAAATACAAGTTGTTAATACGAGCGATAGATCATTGACAAGATAATCGTAGAATAGGTGATAGGAGACTATACGTTTGACTCGCACGAAGCGCTCTTTTATAGCGCAGCTGGCGAGAGATAAATAGGCGGAAGAGGCGGTCGACATTTTTGCGAAGAACGTGAACGAACGCATCTCGAATAGACATCGCATTTTCTGCTTATCCTGTGTTTCATAGGCACACGCTTCTACCTTTCCGCCTAATAAATCACATTTGTACCAGTGCTTCTACTCGCGGAAGATCCTACGGTATTGTTGATCAAGTATAAATTAATTAAAGTATACAGCTACGAGCGCGCATACCGCAGCTGCTAGATTTATTACGCTTTCGGTTAACTGTCAGCGTTTGATATTCTGTGTTATTACATAACATTGCTATGCCGTGTCGTATGTTGCCAAAATTTTGGGCAATAAATGCATTGAAGAATAATAGAAAAAGCTATGGTATATTGAATTTTGGGAAATAAACGCTCCTAAAAAAAAAAAAGAGAAAAAGAAACAGAAGGAAGTTGTGGTATAGCGAAGGGTATGGAGGGCACGCGGAGAGCCGACCCTAATCGAGACACGCTTCCGGGTTTGCTTGTCAGCGGCTGCTTAGTCGGAGCAATTGTCGAGATGCACGGATCGGCCGATTGGCCGGTAACGGCCAGTTACGCGGGGCGTTTTAACGCGCCGCCGAGTAACGGCACCAAAGATTAAATTCCTAGCCGCATGGGGAGGAAAGGTGTGGTGTCGATTGATATACGGACCCGTGAACGCGATACGCTCAGACTTTGAGCGCCCTACGATTTAACGTTCGATGGATAATAGTTCAGAGAATTCTGAGGTTTGGCAGCTGCATGTTCGATTGGAGCTAGGAATCTGAGAAAGTTTGAAAATTCACCAACTATGGCGAGACTAAGAATTTGACAATTTCAGAATATTCTCAGAGAGGTTCTTGATTACGGATTTTCAGCACTCGAGTTTGAGATACCGAGAATTTTTTAGTGCGATAGTCTGAAAATCGCAGAACCGAGAATCCAAACATTTCATATCTCACAGCTTCAAATTCTCACTTTTTTGTCCGATTCGATGAATATTTTTATTGAATCTAGCCTAACCTCTTTTTTGGGGGGAGGTTACCACAACAGGTTCAAAAAAGCTTTTGTTTTTGTTATTACGTTAAATATATTGCAAATGTCTTTTTACCCTTGGTGGTTTCATTGAATCATTCGACCAAGTTTTACTACAAATGACATACTGCGATCTTCCTGTCCATTAATTACAACAAAAACTCTCTTTCTCTGCACTCATGACGAGTTCCGTTATATAAAGTGCACAAATACTATAAAAGAAACGAGAAGCACGGTGATCCACCGATGTATAATTACGAGCCAACAACTGATCGCGACCATAGTAATCGCCGCTATCGTCCTTCGTCTTTTAACTTCTATCTTACGCCAGTATGATATACATACATGCATGAATAATGCAATATATTTCTATGTGTGTAGAGACGCATGATGCATACAACGCGTGTATGTAAATGTTGAAATTTTGCATCGATTAGTTATCAAATACGAAAGAATGAACGTGAGACGTACGACAATTAGTGGATAAGTAGAAGCGTAAATATTATATTTCGTCAAATAGTATTCTTATTTACGTAAAAGACGTCTCTGGTCGGTCAATCAGGATCCCATCCTACGTATGTGAACAAGCGAGTCTTGATTGAATAGTAATATAAGTATACTACGCGATAAAACCGCGACTCCCCCGTAAAATCGAGAAATTTCTGCTTTGTGAGGAATTTCCTCCTGGTTCGGATCTCTTGTTCGAGGTATCTGATAATACGAGAATCTGAATGTAGTAGGATCACCTTGTATATAAATGTACATGTGAAAAAGGTATGTTATATTCATGATGTTACTATATACAGAAAAATGCGATTTACATATATATATACATTATAATTGCATTTTATAATATATATAAATATACCATAAAGTACTATATGTGATGTACAATGTATGTAATGTAACATACCATAATATAGTACCATTAATGAATGTAACAATATTCTATATTATATTCCATTATTCTATATTAAAATATTCTATAAATATAATAAAAAACTGCATTTAGTCGTCCGACTAAAAGTAACGATCGCGAACTCGTCGAATGTCGACGATCTTCCTGCTGAGCTGGTCGACCGAAGTTTCGTCTCAACAAGAATGTGATCGGTTAAAACGAGACCGGATAGCCGACCAGAGTCTACTGTGTGTGGAAATGCAGCGGATCGACAGCTTGTAAGTCAGAGGCAGTTACATCGTCTGAGCTGAAATGAACGATGTAACTGTAAAAGAGAATGTCGGAGTGCCATACAAAGTCAGAGAATTTAAGAAGTCGAAAAGTTTCAGAATCTAAGGCTGTATGAACTTAAGAGAGTCAGTTGGAAGTCTGAGAACACATAGAATTGCAAAAACCAGGCATCGCGTGGTAAGGATATCATGCAAAGAACCGACGCTTCCTTGTTCGCGAAAGCCAATCTGCCTCTTATCTGCAATTCTATGCCGGGAAAAGAGCAATCTACCGATCTAATTAGCTGTTCCGTTGGCCATTGTCGGCCAGCATTTTCCAGCGGGAACGCGAGTCGGCCTCAGTTTTCACGCAGACCAGGCAAAAGGCTCTGCGATGCACGCGGTCGTCACGGGTCACGCGAACGCAATCCCGTCGCATTCAAACCGAACAATACGTCTTCTAATTACACCGGTGGTTCGTTAAAACCACCGAGAACACTGGCCGTACACTGCACGAAACGTTGTTTGTCTACGCTACCGCTGAAAAATATATGAACGCTTATTTATTTTTAATGGATCGCAGATAGAAAGATTCAGGACGACTTTATTCTTTATCAGAGCTGTCGTGGAATGTCACGACAAAATTGAATTAAGTCAATATAGAATAAGAAGAAGATTGACATCTAGAAGCGTCAAGCGGTTGCATTATGCAGCAGCTGTTTTATTTTTAAAGACTTTATTACGATCCGGCTGTCAAGCTATAGATAAGATAAAATTGACGACTTTAAACGTAAATTATTCGAGGTTGTTTCTAATGCTAAGTTCAAGTTGCATATACATTTGTAACGGCACTCAACGTCGAACGTGTAACCGCGAAGCGCGAACCGCCGATTGTTGTATTTGTTAATAAATATATTGTTAACTATACTCTAGTTTTAGCGACCTATCCACCTCACATTCTATGGTTAATCGTAAAAAAGAATTTCATAAAATAAAAATCTTTTAGTCGACTTATATCTTTGAACTTCCTTCTGCGACAAATATAGCTATCGAGGGACATTAAAGCGAAAAAAGCCCAGACAAATGGACTTTTTATATTCTTCCTGTTCGTAATTATTTGTCTACCGACAAGTTCGTATAAACGCAGTTCCACTGCAATACCGTGTAAAGGAACTTCGAAATTTATCTTCAATTAAAATTTTATCTTCGTCACTGAAATTTCCGTTATTCGAGGTAAGAAGCTTGAAACGAAAAAAGAAATATTAAACGAGTGAGAGCTGCAAGCGTTCC
Organism: Bombus fervidus; assembly: GCF_041682495.2. Lineage (NCBI taxonomy): Eukaryota > Metazoa > Arthropoda > Insecta > Hymenoptera > Apidae > Bombus > Bombus fervidus. Next base: position 7,985,632 of record NC_091530.1, on the reverse strand, counting down.
GAGGGCATTAGCAGCGATAAGACGCGACATGTTAATACCGCGTGTGTGATTATCGTTCCCCGGTGGACTGGCACCGGCACCAACAGCACTCTGGAACAGTTGTTCTTTGACCAGCGTCCGGCGATTACACGGATCGCTCTACTTCGCGGCCGAGTTCTCACGTGCGTTCAAATGCCTTGAGAACTGCTTAAATGCCGGCGTGTATTTCCCAGGATCGGACCAGAACTACCCCGCGGACCGTTCTTTTCAAGTAGTGGAATTCGAGACGCGATCGCTTTCCACCCTGTGGCTTCGGTTTTTCTGCTTCAACGAAACCGGTCGTGGTTACGTCTCCCATTGGAAATCACGCTTCTGCCTTAGACTATGGTTCCAGTGGATGCGTATTTGGAAGAATCGACGTTACGAGCTCGATACGTCGATGCAATCGAACGAAAGAAACAAAATCGCAAATGCAGATATCGCAAGGATAACGAAGCTTCTGAAAAAATAGCGAAGCAGAGGTACCGTTTCGAGGAAAATGTTCCATTTCATTCGAAACACATTCCTCTCGTGGCGATACAACGATCTGCGCGGCCAAATCGTTGCGCATCTTTTTGCGTAGTTTGTTCGAGAAAGCTCGTCGCAGCTTTTCGGATGTCCTGAACGCCGTCGCAACGTCTCCCCCTCGTCGTTATTCGAAGCCCCAAAGATGAAAACTAAATCCGGCGAACAGAGTGGGTGAGGCAACATTTTAAGTTGTTTATTTTCAAGAAAAGCAGTTGCGGCCGCTGCACGACGAGCCGGGACATTATCATGCAACAGAAACAGATTTTTCAACGCGTCAACCAACCCTACTCTGACGTCGATCGTTATGACTCTGCTTCCAATGACACAACCGCCATACAACGACGCAACGAGAGTGAAGGATATATTTTTTTGTATCGACGTCGCCACTGTTATTTTTGTGACGGACTGTGTATGCGTATAGATCTTTACGAGCGTACGCATCGCAGTCTCCGGATGTTTCATCAGTCGGAACGCCATGATTTAAGGTAACGTTCATAAGAAAAGCTTGATAATTATGACAAACTTGAGAGGCTTTATCATCCTCGAGATGCATAAAACATTTCAAATACTGAAAAATCTACTTCGAAGACGTACGATCAGATCAGATCATCTGGAACATTTCGAAAGCTGCGAACGCTTTAGTAACCTTCGAAACTTCTGAGACCGCCAAAAAGGCCTTGACACAGGACGAAGATAACTTTCTCGTTCTTCCACTAATCGCTGTTTCAACCCACGATTACTCTTCTTACGTCATCTGTTGACTGGCAAGCATTGAACTTTCATCACAGCGGATCTGTCGAGCGTGAAGCACGATTTAGCGGCGTTTGAGTTTCCATAGCCGCGTGAAGGAAGTGGAAAATCGGCGGATAAAGAGGAAGCGCGTGCACGGCGTGGCGGTCAAGGTCGCGTGGAAAAACCGGTCACGCCCGAGCGCAGCGGAATCGAAACAGAGGATGTATGCGATTGGCGGGGTAAGAGGAGGAGGACGCGAGAGAAGAAATTAATTGCCGCGCCTCGAGTGGCCAAGCGAGCGGCCAAGAAAAAGGGAGCGGTCGGCGCTTAATGGAGGCAATTTGACGCGGAATATCGCAGATCTCGGGAACGAATTTAAATTAGCGGCTGGAATCGTTGCCTGTGATTGACAAGCGTACGCCCCGAGATCCGATCTGCAGCGATCGCGCGCGATGTGTTTCGTCGCACGTGAATTGCTCACGTTGAAGCTCGATTGCTTTTCGGCCAGCGTGTAACGAACGCGTAAAAATTATTTACAATTTCGAATTAACATCCAGACATACTTGTACGTTATCACAGTTTATCGGATACTCGATTGGTAGACGAGAAAGAAGAGGGCTGGAACTTTCTCGGTTCTGCTTCCGCAACGAAACACCAACGGAAAGTGTTACGTTCGCGCGATTGATCGGATCGAACCTGAAAAACCAAAAACACGATATTCATCAGCCGTTGCAAAAGACGAAGTTTCCAATGACAAATGTTTATTATACGTGTTCTGATTTCGATATTCGATCACTTGGAATCTTGTATGAACTTTAAGTTTAAAAACGTGAATTTAATATTTGGAGAAGATTCTTCGTCGACAATTCTTCGTTGCAGAAGAGACGAAAACGTGGGCCACCGATAGTGAGCTCGATATCGATATATATGTCGGATCATCTTTGGAAAACGGGGCGTGTGATGAGTTTTGCTGCGAGTTGTCCATAGTTGTCTTATACCAGATGAATTTTATTTATGGGAATGTGTTACGAAAATTAACAAATGATATCGATGATTAAGTGATCGTGATATCTATTACGATGAATTTAGGTTCGATAACGAATACACGGTCAACGGGATGACGATCGCGATTAGGAACTCGATGTACGTGTTCACTGGGCTAGTCGAACTTATCGGATTGCACACCAGTCCAAGTGGAACTGTCCTTATATACTCCTCTCCGTATCCCTCGGGTCAATCTCTGTTTTTAAGGAGAGTTATTTAATTACTTTATACCTCTGTTAGGTACACGTCCCTCCCGTGATCGTGGCTACGTTCAGTGACCCATTATGTCACTTCGAGCCCAAGCCCACTGTCATACATCTCGGATAATCGTAATTGACTTAACTCGAACACCTATTTCTCAGTTTTATTGTTTAAGTACGACTATAATAAAAAGTCTGGACTAAAGTATCGGGGACCTTCCCAAATATTCCGAAAGAAAGGCTCCGGCGTCCCTTCGTCTCCGACATATATATACATATATATTGTTAATATTTCAAGATTCTAAAGTAAAAGGATCAATATCTATTGCCGATACCATATTATCAACATTTATCGACAAACCGCGTTTTCGTCGAGTACCTTGAAATATCGACAACGTTATTTATTGATTGTCCGAGAACATCCTTAAAGATGACGAATAGAGTGAGATCAGTCGTGGATAGTCATGTATCTTTATCCATATGATTCGAAAAAATGAAGGCAAAATAAACATTCTACAGTACATTTTTGTACCTACCACGAGTTTCTACAAATGCGTGAAAATTCGCGATCCAATCAGAAAATCACTGGCAACATTGTATAGAACGAAGAAATTATCCTGTTCGAATATACGATGTTTTGAAGAAATTCCTCGCGGTTCAACTTCCATCCGATGGAACCAAGTTTTACAAGCAAGAATTTGATAATATCGCGCGTTTGAATGGCCGTGGTAGAAGGAACAGAAACAGAGGGAAGTTCTGTTTCTGAAACTTCTTCATGGTCGGTTGAGTTTCGGTCCGTTAAAAGCTGCGTTATCGCGAGCAGAATAAATAGGATCGTTAGTTTTTCCGTTTCCTCGTTCTGGCCATTTTTATTTCAAAGACGAGCAACGAGGATTCGAACGTTTAAGAGGAAATGGAGCTCGAGCGGCCGGGATTGCAGAAGCGGAATGGCAACGAGGAGAAACGATTTGTAACAAAATTCGTCCGGTCGATGTCCAGTACGCGCCTCACCGGACGCACTCGTAAATAATGTTGATTTTCCGGCAGAGTAAACAGCAAGATGTAATCAACGCGATAGTTTCACGGCGGCGTGCACTCTGAAAACGATTCCCACGTTCGTAACGCGTTCCGCCTCCGGCCGTGATTTCCGCGAGATTTCGACCTAACCGAGCGACCACGCGTGTCTTTTTCCCGCGTGCTAATTAATCGAAGGAAGCCACCGTGATCGACCGGAGCTGTTCCTCTTCTCGACGATTCACGGCAACGATAATTAATTGCGCTTAAAGTTGTGAAAAATCTAAAAATTCGAATGTCCCGAGCTTTCGAGATTTGGATATCTGAAAATTTCGATGCTTGCGAATTTGAACGTCTGAAAATGTAATTTATAGAAAATTTATATTACAAATGGAATATTTGGATATTTGAACGATTCGAAAGTCAGATAGTTCGAAAATTCGATAATTCTATAACCAGGGAATTCAAGCATCTATTATAAATTCGCCGTGATAATCGATAGTTCCGCTCGAATCGCTAATTTTCACGCTCGCGTCGATAGCTCCGTTATTCTGAAAACGGGGCATAATTACGCTCAAAGTTTCGCGCGTAATTGCACCAAATACGATTTGCCCAGGGAACGTTTCCCTTTGCAAGTACTAAACGATCGAACTTCACCTAAATTTCTCCTACTATCCCATTTTACATGTAAATCCTTTTACACGTATCTGAAACATCGATCGAACTGCCACTCTAATACAACGAGATTTAGTTTCGTTCGTAAAGACTAAGGAACTCCGGCTATCCGATCCAATTACCGTTCGAAAATTTAATCGTTTCCTCGATGCAGCAAGAATCGAGATCGAGTAAACTGAGGATTTTTAAATATTTATGTGAAATTTGAAAATGCAAAAATATACTGGATACGTGTATACGTGTATCTGATATGCAAAAATATATGAAGTATATCCAGGGTATCTTTATAACATCTCTTCATAAGTAATACTATAATACTCTTTACGATACCAGTAAGGAAGACAAATCTCTGCTTAGATTACATCTATTCAGTTGTGTCCACAAAAATTATTAGTAGACAAAATTAAAAGAAATTAAGTTCAATTAAATTGAATAAAAAATACAAATTTCTATAAAGATCCGCAATCTACGATTAGTTTCCTTCAAAATGATTCTCTTTATAAATAATTCTCTAATACTTTTTATACTACTTAACGAGTTAGACAAATCTCTGCTTAGATTCCACCAGTTCAATTGTGTCCATTAAAATATTTGACCTATTATTAATATATAAAATAAAATTCAATTAAATAAAATAAAAAATACAAATTTCCATAAAGATGTGCAATCTGCCGATTGGTTTCCTCTGAAATAATTTGATCGGCACCAGCTCGGCCAGGGGTCCGCGCGCAATTATCGCCCGGTGAAAAGTTCGCGCGGTGCCTCGGGAGCTTTATGAACGAGCCGGCGGTGTTTCCACGCTCATTAAAGGCTGCCTTAATTTCGTTGGCCACGGGACGACCTACGGTAGGTGAAGCGAAATTATCTTTAGACAGCCGTGTATATCTGCAGGCGATGCGGCTCTAATTAAATCCGTCGCGGATGATGTCCCGCGCGCGTACCATGCAACACGCCACAAATGCGGACAACGAGATCGAACGAGGAAAAGAAAAACGAAAAAGGAAACAGTTCATTGTGTAGTCTGGTAACGCGTGTCTCGACGGTGAACGTACGATTCGCCTGCTTTATTTCTCAGGAGAAACGGAGCAGCGGTGAAATTGCTTTGGATATGGTTAATAGCGTCGTGTCAGGGTAGAATCGTGCGGTTCCGATTCTTCGTAAAAGGCGTTCGTGTCTTCGATCGTTTCATGAAACAGAATAATACATTGGAATTTGTCGAATTCCCTTTTATTTTTCGTCTATTTATCAGACCAACGGTACCGTAACATGTTCCTAATTAGAAGACCGAATGCTTTTTTCCTTCGACGAGCACGAGGCAAGTAGAACGCTTGTAAATCAGATTTCTAAGAAGGAAGCAGCTTTTAAATTCAGTTAACAAACGCTGTTGATTAATTGAATTTTAGCAAAATTGTCTTTCTACTCGATCTCCGCATCTTCTCCGTAATTTGGAAAATATCGCTTCTCAATAGCGTTTTACAAAACTTTGTCCGTGTCTAAAAAGCGTGAAAATCTGTCGACAGGTTCTTTTCCTTTTCCATTGTATCATATTAGAATACTACCTTTTTCACAACCGCGAAGCGACACTGAAACAAGAAAACGAATCGGGATTTTCCGAAACGACGGATTCTCGTGTTCTTCCACGAATGACGAGAAAGGCAGGATGAAAGAGTTTGTGGTTGCAGAGTGACCTTGAACGAAAATATAGCACGAACAGGAGATGTCGGGAGAACTGTGAGCGCAACGAAAATAATAATCGAAGGATCGCCAGATTTAGGAGTAAAAGAGGAGGCGGCAGCGATCGTTGGAGTAGCCAGCTCGTCGGCTAATTAATAGTTCCGGGAAGAGGCGCGAGGTGAAGAGAAAGGATCGCAGGATTGCGAACGACGGAGTAGGGAAGGAAAGAGAGTCGGAGGACGGAATGCGGGACATGTGGCGCGCATCCGCGTGCCTCCAGCCTGCGAACAGGGTGCGATTTTCTGACGAATGCGAGAATAGGTGCTAGAGGCCAGGGCCGCAATCGTTGCGAAACCGTATTTTGTCCTTAGGTTCGTGAAATCGTAACAACATTGCCATGAAACGGATGGTAAACTACAATACAGTCGCGCAACGAAGTTTTCATATTATCGTGGAATGGAGGATTCGTCTAGAGAGAAATTGTACAGGTGAAGAACTGCAAGTAGTTTGGAAGTTCAGATTCCTCAAGGTGTGAAATTATAACGATATTACCATGAAACGGGGTAGTAAACCGCAGTCATGAAATTTTCATATTCTTGTAGAATCGAAGGTTGGCGGAGAAATCTACGGGTGAAAATTCAAAGTAACTTGAAAGTAATTTGGAATTCTTCGAGATGCGAAATTCTAACGATATTACCATAACGCGAACAGCGAACTGTACAGCTGCGAGAAAATTGCGCTCGACGTTTTTATACGAAATTAAAATCTCAGACAAGTGGAATAAAAATTTCACGAGGAGACAGAAGTGCGGTTCAGAGAATAGGAAAATCAACAGGTGAAGACCGAAAGCAATTTGGAAGTTTAAATTCCCCGAGGTGTCTCTTCTATGTCGACTCTGCTCTCCGGGAAATTTCAACAATTTCTGACCGAACGACGAATCGATTCGAAAGTATCAGAGAGGAAATTTCATAAAACAGACCACACGAGGAGACTGGAAACAATTTGGAAATTCGAATCGCTCGATGCGTCTCTTCTATCTCGATCCTGTCCTCGAAGATCTCTGAAATCCTAAACGGATGGAAGTCTATGAATTGTATCGAAAGGGGATCAAAATTTGAGATAACGTGACAGTTCGAATTCTCCATAATTCGTTTGTCATTCGGATGGTGCGCGAGAATAATCGGCAGGGAAGAGGCACGCGAAGAATTCACGATTCGGATGCCTGGCGATCCCATGGTCCGAGGCAGGTGCACGCTTTGTTTGCTCGGCTTTTTGCCGCGCGGTAATAGGAAAACCGCGTAGAGAAGCTGTTCACGCGCAACGAGCCGATTTCCCTTCCCTCGGGAATCGCTCGCGCCGACCTTCTAACGCGATACCAAGGTCGACGCGTCTCGACCTTCCTGTCAGTGGACGATTAATCCGTGATAACTGTTATTTACTCGCGATCGCGAATACTTTCTCCCGCAACAGGAAATTATAGAAAATTACAGGAAATAGCAGGAAAAATACAGGATAGCTTGATGATCTTTCAAAAAATATCGATAAATAAGGAAGACAGTTTTTGTATTTTACTTTACTTTAATTCGAAAACAATTTCTACCCTTAAACAGATATTTCTATATCAGTGAAACTACGAGTTAAGAACGAAGACAAATCAATTTCAGATAAACTACTAGTTTCGATTCTTGCAAACATAAAAAGTACGATGTATTTGCTTGTAACGAGTACTAAACTATGAGAGCTGTAAATAGAGAAGTAACAGTAGAAGAAAGTTAACTGGTTTTTCTCTCGACAAATAAATCGAGTAAACACGAATGTCGAAGAATAACGAGTATGTCAGCCTATAATCAACATCGTAATTTTTCTAAACAGAATAACAAAATTTAGCCAATAAAGTTGCAACTTGTAGATCGTTGACACACGAACCTTGTACTCTTCTTGTAAATTTGAAGCATCCTCGAACGCAACGTTCGATGACCGCTACGATAAACTCTATCTGCAACAATGACTAGTAGGCGAACGATTATCTGACGCAGAGTTCGACGGACAGGTTTTAATGAAACGTTTCGCGTTTCTCCAGAGTCTGGCTTTCGCTCGCGCCACGCAATTTACTCGCTCTTCCTCTTTCCGTCCGCTAAATGATTAATGCGGCCACTGGAGAGCCGCGGTTCGCTGCTTTCCCGCTGCGACCACCTATGGTTCCTCTTTTTACCCTGCCCCTGCGCCATGGAAGGCCGTTCTATCTTCTTTTCCGACGAACATCGTGTTTCATTTCTTTCGCCGCAGAAGCTTCTGTCGACTTTCGTCCAATGCAACGCGATTACTGCGTGCGTTCTTTAAACCGACACTTTTCCACCGAAAAGCTAAGCTAAACCACGCTAAGTGCTACGCTAAGTCGAATCCCGCTGCGTTCTTTCAAATCATCTCCAACTCGATGATATTTTAACATTGCAAAATACTTGAAATTCCAACGGGATATGAAAAAGATGGTTAATTGCACGAGCGACTACTCGTCTCAATTTTACGTTTAAACACTTGCTTAACCAGTCAGCTGTTATCGACGAGTATACTCGTCCTGAAGAACTGGTAATATCTTATGATGTTATGACAAGCCCGGTCAGACATTTCATTGCTATTTAATTTTATATTACAACAGCCACGCATACTCCGCGTTCGACGAGTATACTCGTCGTCGCTTACCTTTTGCCACACATTTTAGGTGCACGCTTTTCGAAGCTTCCAAACAAGTCGTAACAGCTAACTGGTTAAAACGCTACAAAGCTCTTTTGTTGCTAAAATGAGAGCAAGATCGAAGCGAAGTTATTTCATTCATTTTATTTATTTTATTTGCTTCAGTACGCACCCACAGAATCGTTTCCACGTAAAAGCTAAGCTGGTAGCGCGGTAATAACCAAGTAAGTATATTTCATGGAATTTTAAAGAAGACGCTATATACGAGACGTTTCGTAAATTGCATAAAATTCGTACGCATTTTCAACAACGTCGCAGAATGCAGTAGTTGGATCGTAGAGGGGAGAAGCGGAAGTATAAACATAAATCGTATGTCACCGGGAAGAAACGAAAGAATTGGAACCGGTATCCGTGGAATTTCTCCAATTTCGAGGAAATCGCCGGATCGGTTACGATGGAGCCATTACACGAGGCATCCAACACTCCATCCGATCATTTTTCGTCGTTCGCCGTACGTCGTTACCGATCCTAGATCGCGAATCCGACGTCGTACGAGCTCGACCGACCGGGCAATCAATTTTTATTGCGCTTTGTGCGCCGGATCTCTCGATAAACGCGTCCAGATTTATTTATCGTCGTCGATGGTTCGACGACCGGGTGAATGCGACCCGATAGTACGTAATATACGGAACTAGATAAACGGCTAACATAGGAAGACAACGGGGAGCAGCTCAGAATGAAACCTTTCACTCCAGTTTAGAATGAGACTGGACTTTAAAAAAATCAGACAGCACCGTATTTCTTTCGCAACGAGCAAGAAAATCGACGAAACTTTCCAACAGAGGGATAGATATCGTCGAAACACGTTTCTCTCGGATTACAGGACAGTCGCGATTGATGGTAGTTTCATCGGTAGCGTAGATCTTTATAAATCGTCCAGTTGATTCTTTCTTACGCGGCAAGCTTAGTTATCTTATATACGGCGTAGAATTCCCAGCAAAGTAGAAATAAAAAACCGTGGATGATTATAAACTCAACTGCGATATTTAATTTTGTCAGAATGTTGAAAGAAAGACTGACAAAATTACTTTACATAATTCCACATTATGATATAAAAGAAAATGAAATTTTCTCTGGAAATTCTGTCTTCGAAGAGGTACAAGCTCCATGTTTATTTCGTCATCTTCCGTTCGATGTTTAATGCACTTTCCTTCATCTTGATCGCTTCTGTTTAATCTTTGTCGAAGTTCTTCTTCAAAGCCACCTCCATCCTCGTAAATACACGATTAACATACGTCGATCATTTCCATGCAAAACGAAGCAATAAATCAGTCGTTTATAATTTTAGTATGTTTGTTATACATTCACGATCCTACAACATTCGTACATTTTTTTCTCTTTTATAATCGCCCAGCATGCTGACACAATTTGACGAGATAAAAATGAAACAGCCTGTATATCGATCGGGGCCCGAGGGCCCCTTCATCTTCCATTTAACTCGATCCGTTTGTAATTAGTGGAAACATTTTCTAAATAAATAACGTAAATAATAATTGTCGCGTATAAGATACTTCAGAGTTTCGCATCGCTGTTTTGCGAGACACCCGGTATAGACAGGACGACGAGGCTCGATCCACGAGTCGTTTATTTTCCTCCGTTCCCCAACGATCGGAAGGCGTTCTCCGTCATTTTATTCTCGGTTCGTTCTCGTCTCATTTCGCTCCCGCGTCGATACAAAGGAACGATCCCGCCGAAAAAGAATGCGCATCTTGTCACGGCCCGGTTGATTAATTAATACGCGACCGATTACCGATTCGACGTGCTATTAGCAGTAAATCCCGCGTCAGCTCTCGTATCGAGGCCCGGCTGATATACGAGCCAGGCTCTCGTTTAAACTTTAAACGCTCGAAAGAGAAGTGGCACAAGGGGGACGAGAAACGGAAATCCGAACTAGTCGACACCCTACGAAGTTACGACACGGGCCCCCGATAAACGTCCACCTGTTAATTAGCCCAGGGATCGGCCACCGATCTATGCCGATCGGTATTCCGATTTTAGACCCTGTCGAACCGAGAACGCAACCGGCTATTAACGAGTCCGTGACGTGGCCAGATGCTTCGCAAACGTTGAATAACAGAGCGATTAATAAGATTCGGATTGCGGTTTCTCGTTCGCCATTTGGATCTTTTTTCGTTTCCTTTTTTTCTTCCTCTTTTTTTCTTTTTTTCTTTCTTTTTCAAGTAAGAATCCCAAGGAACAGATCGTGTTGAAAAGTACTCGATTCACGACTAGGCTACAGTATTGCTAGAATTTAATCTTGAAGTTAAGATTAATAATCTGTGGAAGACACAATGTTTATGTTGAAATAATATATTTATTAAACAGAACTACAGAACCTGATGTATATAAAAGAGTGATATAATTAACAACTGTGTAAGTGTCCTGTTGAAATGCCTGCATGGGTGTCTGTGTAAGGGTATTGAGCCTATTCCAACAAGTATATTACCAAATTGCCATTCAAATTCCGATTGAATTGTTTCGAGTTGTTCGATGGACGAAACGTTGTTGTACAAAAATATTCCATCGAGTGATCGGAGTCGAACCGGCTACGAATATATCTGCTGGAAATTTAAAAGTACAAAGATGCGCAGAACGCACGTGATATGCAAAGTTACAGTGAAATATGCAAAACGAAACGAGTTTCTACCTATCTTCTATTTCGTTGGTAACGTTCGTAAGAGTTGCGAATGTTGTGAATTACGTATTACGAGTTATGAATTTTTCTCCAACGAATTGTTATCGCGAATTAGTATCGAAAATGGTATTAAAATAAATATCAAAAGTGTAAACGTATACGAGTGTAACCATTCATTCGTCTGAACGAACGTTACTAAAGATCAACGTTAATTCCGACAAATTTGTCGAAAAGAAATATTTACGCTGCGCGTGGTTATGCGTCCTTTTTCCTTTCTTCGAAAAGATATATCTACAAGGAGAAGCGATTCGTCACATGGTGACCCGTATGATCTGTTTCGCGTGTCTCATCGGCCGACTCTCCGCCCTAATATATTTTATCCTGTTACATTTTTTGCAACATTCTGCATTAATAAAACCACGCCGTTGTTAACTGCGCATAGATTTCCGACAGAAGGTTCATACACGGCTGCGGTATCTGATCGAAAAGGGCCGAAAATCAGGAAATCGTGGTCGTTTGACTAGGTAATACTACAGTTAATGGCGAGTGTAGTATTGCAACTGTAAAACTCGAAATTGCTCGGCTGTCTACGTAAGAACGTTCTCGCGAGGCACGCCGAGGAAAATTGGCCCCGGCAGCAACAATAGGACGTATAGAATCGCGGAAAGAAATATAGGAACGTAATTATTAGTCGTAGCTTGGCTCCGGTCGTTACTCGAGAGTAATAAACCCGCTTGCAGCTAATGCAGCGGCATAATTCTCTGGCTCGCATTGCTATGCCGGGACACGGGTAAATTCAACGGCAAAACCAACGATTCCAGCGATATGGATAATAACGCTTGCAAGAAGCTTTCATCGCAAGAAAACGTACACTCCGCTCGCAACGCGATAAATACCAGTTTGCTCGGCAACTTTTGCGAGAAACATCGATTTCTAACTATATGGTCGGACAGGATTATTCGAGTCACCTAAGCTTCAACGGAGCGATCAAACTTGTACGTTACGATACACCATTGGTCCATAATAAGGAAGAAGAAAACGAAGATATTGTGGGCAGATTTAGATTCAGCGAGAGGAAATATCAGAGACGAGAACGCGATTCGAATAATTCTGTGGCGGGGTTGTTCGAATGGGCGACAACTGATAAAACGAACAAGAAGCTGACTCTCGGAAATGAAGTAATATACAGAGACTACTGAATTATGATAATTGCAATCCAAGAATGTTAACGTCGAACGAAATTTCCTCTCGACGACTACAAGTAATATCCTCGTAAAAAAGAAAACTGTGAGCATGAAAATACCGACGAAAGTGTAGGATATTTTTCATCGTTTATCGCATCTTCTTCCATCTTGTTATCTCTTCCTATAATTCTGCTAAGTTTACATTCAGGCAACGAATCTACCCGCGTCGCTCGAGTTACGTAATGATAGCTTACGTTATCTGAGATGAAATCAAAGTCCGATATTATATAGAAAAGTTCTATTTCAAGTATATCTCTGCGTATCTGCAGTAATTTCTTCGTACCCAAACGCATCTCAACATCGCTACGTTCCAATATCTCGTCGTCCAACAGAGCATCAACTGACTGATAAAAATCCTAAAAACCTCCATTCTTCGTTGTAAATCGTTTCACGCGAGAGAACACGTTGATATTTATATCAACACGGAACACGAGCCATCTCGAGCCATCGATTAACAAACCAATCTCAAACCTGTCTTCTCTCTCTCTCTCTCTCTCTCTCTCTCTCTCTCTCTCTCTCTCTCTCTCTCTCTCTCTCTCTCTCTCAATATATATATAATCCCCAATTAAAAAAAACCGTAGGATCCAAGAGCCACGAGGCAGAACTCATCGTCGTTCGAATAAGTTCGATCAGCCCTCTTCTTCTACGTATACAGAAGTACGTGGCGTGTAGTTCGGGATCCTAGAAACACGTGCAAAGTGTGCAGTTGCACACACGCTGCTGGTAGTCGTAATAATAAAGCATCGGCGAGCTGGAGCGCGAGCAAGCGAGCTACACGGCTCGGTAATAAGTTCCTGGTTTACGGTTCATCGGCAGGTTATCCCGAGGCTGGATCGGCCTACCGGCCGACTGAAATCACCGGTGGCCGCGAACCGACTCCGTGCACTTGCTGCTTCTCTATCTTTTTCCATGTTGCTACTCCGTTTCGTTTCGATCACCCTTTCACCGGGGGCGTGGTGGCTGCAATATCCCCTGGCCAATGCAGCCGTAATTACACCGGCGGCGAAAGAACGTAAGCCAACCGATCCGATCGTCGGATCGACGTTCGGATGAACGTTGGATAGAGAGAAGAGGTTCCCAGTCGAGGTGTCTTGTGGCTGATGTCTCTCTGTTCCGTTACATCGGGTCAAAAAGTACTCCAGAATGAAATCAGGAGTCTTACTTTTCGATGAATTTAGACTCTCAAGTTTCGAGATTAGCTTGTGTTCAAATCGAGTATCCTAAATGTGGGCAAATTTGCAAATTTCAGGTCACAAGCTTGAACGGTTTAAATTGGACCAACGTACGTTTGAAAATCTCAAGTTTGAGCGTTGAAGATCTGTTCTTTCAAACTTGAGCGCGCTGAGTCGAGTCGCTCTAAATTTGAGAGTCCCAAATTTTAGCGTTGATAATTTGAGCTCGCGAGCTTCAGCGCGCTAGATTGAATCGCCTGAAATCCGAAAATTCCAAATTCTAGCGTCCTTAATTCGAGCTACGATCGCTCTAAATTTGGAAATTCCAAATTCGAGCCTTGAAAATTTGCGCTTTCAAACTTGAGCGCGCTGAGTCGAGTCGCTCTAAATTTGAGAGCTGTCAAATCAATCGTTATTAATTTGAATTCGCAAACTGGATCGCGCTGAACTAACCTACCTTGGATTTGAAAATTCTTGAAACTCGACTGTTCCTCTCGGTTGCACGAGATAACTCGGTGTAACGGGGCTAATTATCCCCTTGGAGGGACGTCGAAGAAAAAAGACGGGGCCGTGCATCTAGTTGTCAGCGCTGTGATTGCACGATTTTCTAGATCGTACGGCTATACACGTGCACATGTGCATGCGCGAGCACACAAGGGCCAGTGTTTCGTAATCACCGGTCGATTTGACGGCGGGTAATTGAACGTCGAGAATTTCTGGTCTAACGATATAATAGGCACCGAGCGATTGCCCGGCGAAGACACGTATACCCGGGGCTAATTTAAATCCCCGTGCAATAACAAAAGTCGCGGTGATTATCGGACCACCGCATTCTCTGTCCACTCGAGTCTTCGATTATCGCCGCTCTAGGGGGACCGATTGGCCCGATTCCAGCTAACATAGTACAGCCTTTCATAAGCGTTAAGTCTCATACAAGACGTGATAATTTCGTTTAAAATATCAAGGAAACGATTAATCGATTTTGCAATCGTGCAAGGTAACGATGCGAATGGGGCAACGTGATGAATCGACTCTCTCAGAAGCTACATTGATCGAACTACGCTTTCTATTAATTTCTTATTTTCGTTATATAAGTAGACGATTAACGTCCAATTTTTTAGCAGACGGATGACTAACTTCCACGAGCTCGTTCATCGCAGGATGATCACATAAATAACGATAAATTTAAAAAACATAATTACCGACTCGATCAAGTAACCGATGTTGATGCTACAACACATAATTTTTGTAGCTACGGTAAACGTCAAACCATGTGACGATCCTCGAAGATTGAAATCCTTTGACAGTATAATGAAACGGTAAATTCAGAATAGAACGATTTAGACAATAATTATCTATCTCTTTATCCTGATGCTCGAGACTTCCTCACTCTAGTCTAGCTGTCCCCGTTAATGTCCTAATGTTCACAAATTGGGATGATCGCGAAACAATCGACGCATATATAACTTTCATTTCAACGTTTAAGTGGGTTGAACCATAAATAAGCGAAGCTAAAAACAGCTTCGAAACCGAACTCCGGCATGACTAAGAGATCTCCACCCTCGCCATGAACGCTCATTCACTCGTCCAACCGCTCCAAGCTCTTCTTGCGGTGCACGTGCACAGCCTCTAGGTCCGCAAAGAGGTTCTGAAGATAGCGAGAACAAGGAGGAAACTCGACCGAAAGAAGATGGAAGAGAAAGAGAGGGAGAGAGAGCGGTCGGACGAGGAATAGGTTAGAGGAGGAGAAGGGTAAGGTAAGTATTTCTCGGGCAAATATAATATACGAGTACGCGAAGGCCCCAGGGAGTAACGTCCACCATACCGAGACCATAATCTTGGCTGGAAGATGGTACCACACCCATGGGGGGTCGGCGGATAGGTCGATGGTGTTCCTGCAGAAAGCAGCGCGACCTAGCCCATCTTTCGCTCGTATGTATCGTCCCGTCCACGACTAAATCCCCGAGAAATCCCGTGCGCACCTATTTCTATCTTTAATACGTTCACTGCCTCGTGAATTTTATATATAATACGTTGCCCTAAGAGCCGCCATAAATCGAAATATCAGAGATCCAGGATAACAGTTACCTTAGATATTTTTTAAAAAGAGAAGATAATAACTTGGAAAAAATTAATTTTTATTTCAGTGCAAGCCAATTATCAGAGAAATTTTGCAAAAAATCAAACGATTGAAAAATATTCGTTTTTAATTGTTCCGATCACCAGTAACCGTTATCGAAGAGTTGAATTTTATTTTGCTTGTCGCTAACCAATATCGACGTTAATGATTTTTTCTGGTTACGTTCTTCGACCATTGACGATTGTTGCTAACGTTAACGATAATTAGTATTCGTTGACGGTATACAAGAAATTAATTATAAAACTTACCTATGTGTTTTATTTAGTTAGAAATTTATTTAGCTAAAAAATATGTGAATAAACGTTCTTCGTTGCACGAGGAACGAGAAACATAGCTCTTAACACTAGAACTACCACACCAATCAAATTGACTGGTTTTACAATTTTATTTTAAAATTCCTACTTCGTGTTATACTTTTTTCCACAATGATGTAATGACTTTCACAACGATAACTAAAAGAATAATGTAATGAATTTTATTTTGTTTTGTACGTATTCAAACTCAAAATTATTTTGTATCAAAGCTAATTATACCAATACCAGTGAAAATTACTGGTACTTGTCAAAGTGTCAAAGGGTCCTGCAATGTGTTTATCGAACCTCAATTAACCAGTTTCCTCGTTTTGTACAACTTGCCACACGTTTTTAAAATTTCTACTGCGTATCGTTCGATATGACGATATCAGATATCAAGAAAATTGCGGATCGATCGCTAGATCGCTAGATGCTAACGCTAGAAATACCACAGCAGTGAAAATGACTGGTTCTACAATTTTATAAATGTGTCGACCCTCGTTTAGGGATCATTTTAGGGATCATAGTTAATAATACTAAAAATGTACTACATAACATGGAATTGCTTCTGTAAGAAAGTAATAAATCAATAAATATACAAATATTCTATATTTTTGAAAGACCAGTCATTTTCACTGATTTTGGTAGAAATAGCTTGCGTTAACTATCGGTAGTTCCAGTGTTAAATAACAAGGCAGTTGACGTTGCACTTTTCCTAGACGCACGTAGATATTCGGTGCGCGCACCGGCGACAATTTCTCGCGCAATAGTTCGATCTTTTCTTCTAACAAAGAAAAAAAGTCATGTCACGAATTGCGCGCACGTTCACGTATGAACGTACTAATGCTCTTTTCGTAAACGACGAAACTGTCGCCCGACAATTGTCGTTGATGCGTGCACAGCCTTAAAGCAAGGACCTCGCCTTTCATCATTTCGGAATTCGTTGCTACGAAGCAAACCCTCCAGCCGCCGGCGATTTTCGTATTTTTCTCTACGAAATCGCGAACACGTCGCGCCATTATCGCGTTGCGTTTTTTCCATTGCATCAAGACCCTCCTCTTATGATAAACTTATACGTGGTATAAATTTCGTCCGCGATTTTGTGCAAAAAAAAAAAAAAAATAAAAAAGAAAATACGACAATCGCCCGTGGCTACGAGATTAACTACCACGTTGAAGTGGAAATACGAAAGCATCTGCGAATCTCTACGTCATACGTCTACGTGTAAATCTGTGAAGCTTCCTAATCTGCGGCATCGCGAGTTCCGGAATGGTATAAACACATTGATGGAATGGTAGAAACACATTCCGCGGAATGTTGGCGAGAATACGAGCGGAATAGCGGAAAACGGGAACATTCGTGACAATGCCGAGAACGAGATTCGTCTTGCTGTTATTACGCAGTCTGTGTTATCTTATTCCTCGTATTATACGCAAAGAACGATGGTTTCGAAGAATCGAGGCACAACTTGACCCACTTCTCTTCGACGAATCTCTAAGAAAATTATACCACGTCTTGGCTTTCTTTATAATACTCAAAATTCCCCCATAAACTCGCCAGGTCCACCGTAATGACGCTAACGATCGTAAGACCACTGGAATCGTTCCAGAATTCGTTGATTCCTGCGAAACATCTTTCTCGGCCTGTGAAGCTAAATTACAGGTCTGGAATCGCGAGTAGAGCCAATCTCCACCAACGATCCCTTGCAGTTTTAATAAAATGGATACTGCCAGAGTAGTCTACTCGTGTAAGAGAAAAGGGCAAAAAATGATCGAAACACGGTGTTCGCGCAAGCTACGACGATTTAAATGATTCACGAAAGCGTTTATCGTAGATTTAGAAAATTTGTGCATATCGTGTGCGTTGTAGAAAATATTTTGAAATTCCATTAGCCCGTTAATTTCAATTTTTCAGACGCGATTGTCATGATTATATCGGTAAAATGAGAAATTTCTCTAAAAATGTATACGAATCTACGTATTTATTTATTTTAGCCTGTGTATAGTGTAGTATCATGGACGAGGGGCCTGGGGGGGGGGGGGGGTTGTGCGGATTATAAACAAACGGTTGCTGAGCATGTACGTAGTGAGGCTAAGACAAAAGACAAGGGGTTGCTAGGGGACAATAAACGAATTAACAGGAGAAGTCAGAGTTAAGAAGTCAGAGAGTGCGGATTGCGTTGACGAGAATCGTTAATTAATTGTTTAGTTGTGTTAATTATTATACGTTTGCTGCGACTAGTTCATGTTTAATAACCATTGTTTTCTGTTCAATCAACATCCGTTTAATCTACTTATCATTATTAAACTAATTATAGTAATTACGATACTACGATAGAAGTTACATTATATTTATCGCAAACGTATACCTAGTAAATGGATAATCCATTGTTTAAATACTCTTGTGACCTCTACAAAACTATTATACATTTTTTTCTAAATTTGTTCCAAGCTTGACCAATAAAACCGTAACAGTCGAGTCTCGTAAAAATGCTAATGAATTCAAAATCTTTCGTATAAGGTGCATAATATATTCGTAAAAAGTACGTACGCACAGGTGTTGGGATAATTTCGTCAGCCTGTGCATACTCGTACCAAATATCTCGTACTTTCCATATACATTTTCAAATTTAATTCTCCGATTTCTATGTCGATAACGAGTTTACAGAAGTGTCTTATGCTACTTTCGTGAGCTGTAAGTGGGTTACCACGCGACATATCGATAGCCGACCTCGGCTGCTCGATCGACTTTCATAGAGGGTTCTTCGTTCATACAACGATACTGGTTCGACTGGATCGTAAGAAGGCTGAATGAAGAGGAGGAACAGGGTTGAAAAACGCGGAATACCATTGGGGAAAGAGAGAGAGAGAGGAGGATCCCTTTATACTGGCAGTGTCCGCCGAACAATGTCCATTCACTGGAAACGGGCCCGCGGTCCCATCTTCTCCAAATATGTTGGCGATAAAAGCAGAATAAAACGGCGAGACACGTCTATCCCCGTTCTCATCTTCCGTGCAGAACCTTACGTAATAGTCTCTTCCTTCTATAAACCGTACTTTATCGAAGGTAAATCGATGACCTCAAGTATGAAAATTGTGTTAGATTTATTTCTCGGTAGTTTGCGAACGAGCTTGAAAAGTGTTCCATGATAGAAAACAGGAGGATGAAGAATGAGCGGAGTAAGCGAAAATTGTATCGTAGAATCTTGGATAGAGTCGAGTCTTTTTCTTCTTTTCTTTTTCTTTTTTTTTTCTTGGAGAAAGCTGAAATAGCTAATGCGAAACTGCGATCCAACGAGATTACGTTTAGTCTAATTAATTCAATGCTGGCTTCTCGAGCAGAGCACATCAGGACGTTTCGCTACCCTTTTGCGGAGATTGAACCAGGACGTGAAACGTTCGCAACGATACGAAAACGCATGATCGCAGAAGAAGTACTTTGTGCTTGTTAAGTATGGAGAAAAAGATCTTTCGTTAAATAAATAAATATGTTGAAAATGACAACATGAGTTCGCGCTGCCATCCATATGCAGATGCGCTAGTTACAATAAATAGTAACTAGAAGGTAGTTCTAGATACAATTGATAAATCTAATCGATAGGTTTAAGATGTTCTTTTGTTTTTATCCCATGTAAAAAAGTGCAATAGAGGTCTTTCGGCTCAGAACAGTACGATAGATTTATCCAAAGAATAAAATAATAGCTGTTATGATCCTACCTCTGAATACAGAAATAACAACAAAATACGATAGCTTCGATTTTCTGATTTTTACACCGCTTGCTGACTACGTAGCACATAGGAGAAAAATGCGAAGCCTGAATATAAACCAGCACCATAAATAACAAACAAGAATAAATAATAATACTATGACTAACGAACAGTATACTCTATAAATATATTTCCATAATAAACGTTCGTAACGTAACTCGTGTAGTAGTCATCGTAACAATGCTAATATTTTTTAAATATTCAAGAAGCTGATAAAGAAATCCAAGTGCAAATATCGAACGATATCGAATATTAAAGCTGTTCGTCTCCAAAAGACGAGAAATCCGACTTATCGCGGGACCTTCCCATACAAAGCTACTAATAAAAAATCTCGTTTCACACTTTCTCGCGGATACTGCGGTTTTTTCCACGGTCGCTTCGTACCTTTCTTGTCCATAATTCAAGAATAAAATAATCCTATGGACGTTCTAATTACCAACGCAAATATACGACGAACGTTTATTGCTAGCGGTCGGACACGAATAACGGAGGGTCAAAAGTTAGTCGTCGAAAGGGTGGGGTTTGTGAAAATGAAAAGAGTGGAGCGATTAGGGCTTAACGAGCCGAAGACTCGAGTAGAAATCAGAGAAAGAGAGATATCTAACCGACGCGACGGTTGATGAATGGCTCTGATCGGTCCTTATAAGAAACGTTTAATCTCCTCTACTGCGGAGGTAGAAACGAGTCCTCTGACTCTCGTAAGATTTATCGTTTCACCCGAAGACTACCGGTTTCGATTTTGTTTCCGTTTTGCCAACTACCGTCAAATATTCGCTCTCGGAGGCACATTCATCTGCGATTCGGTCTAACTCTTTCGAAATTCAAAACGTTAGATTATCGTACAATAAGTATTAGGTCGTTCGAAAAATTTCTTTCGTTTTATAAGGAAATAACGGACGCCCACCTTTTTTCGTTTTATATTATTTTGTCGAATTACGTATGATCCATTTTGCTCTATCGAGATAAAGATCGCAACGTTCGACAGATTAGGTTTCGTGTTTGTATAAAGATGCGCCGTTGTAAAAGATGTGTCTGTAAAAGAAAGACACTTTTCCGACAACCTAATAAATAGACTATAGACATGGTTTATGTAGTCGTGGAAAGCTTAAAGCTACAAGGATTTACGAGGCTACAGGAATCTCCGCTTAGGTTCTGTTTCTTTGACTACCACGGCAAAAATGTATCGTTTCCGGTTTGACTCTATTTTCAAGGAAAAGTTCCAAATTTATGCAATCACTCGATAATTATGGTAAAACGTAGGGGCTGCTGTGAAACAACAACGAACAACTGTTCTTCTTCTTGCTTCTCATCGTCTCTTGGTGCTACACGCTGCAAAACATTTCCAACAGCGATATATAGGAACATTTGGTGCACGCTGAAGCAACAGCGATTTTTTCCAGGAAGCATGAAACAGCGGTAATATGCTCGACGTTGCTGGATGTTGCTTCAAGCGTGGTTCTAAATCAAAGTTATATCGAATGGAATTAAAATTGTAAAAAGATACACCATCTTAATTATTTTCTTCTTCTTTCATTTCTTTTTTTTTTCTTTTTTCTTCTACCGAATGTCCAGGAAGGAACTTTCATCCGTGTAAGTGTGGAACGGAAAGCAGAGAACGAGAAAAAAACTAGTTACATCGAACGAAACTCGCTCTATCCATGTAAAATATCAAGCATCTCGAGATTCGAAGAGAAAGCCTCGCTTTCCTGTACCTTACAAACGATTTCCTGCTTCTTTGGTCGTCACGGAAGACAAGCGACGTCCCGGAGACTCGTCGTGGCAGCGACAGACGGATCAAAGCCGTTATTAATTTGTCTAAGCGGATGATAAATGTAGGAGAGAAGTTTTTTCCAGGACGCAGCCCCGTCGATGGGCCACCGCAACGTCTGACAACGTTGATCCTTTTATTTCTCAACCCCTACCCCTCGATCTCTCACTCCTCCGCTTCCTCCTCGCTGCTCGTTTCTTTTTTTCGGCAAGGGAAAAAGGATTAATGGGCTTATAGCATGACACTGTCGTCGGATAAGATCACGGGCCCCGTTTTACCTGTCTGCTGCCGGGACCTCCGCCGATCATATCTCGCGGAATCCAAATCGCATCTTGTATCTCGTGAGTCCGCTGGTAAGACAGGCCTTTTATCGATTTTTGATCGCGATGCCGAGGACTTTGTGCCTCGAAGTTAAGCGTCAAACCACTCGAGACGCGTGATACTCGAGACATGCTCTCTCGATCGCATCGAGAATCCACAGTGTTTAGCGCGTTTCGTGGCTAAAACTTTTCAGATCAAGATTTCCATCGGATAATTGTTGTTTCGTGTGGTTGATGGGAGGAAATTTTCCTTGGTATTCGAAAGGACTTTCGTCGAATCGAAGATATTTCGAGTATTCAACGTAGGAGGAAATGCTCTTTGCTGTCCAAGAAAGTTACCTTCGGACGAAGAATATCTTGCGTATTTGGTAACATGTCATTTTCTTCTATGTTCAAACAGATTTCCTTCGGATCAAGAATATTTCGTTTGCTCAGTGGTAGGGAATTTTCTTTAATGTTCGGAAAAATTCTCTGCGAATAGAGGATATTTCGATTACTTTACGATGGAAAATTTTCTCTCGTGTTCAAACAGATTTCCTTCCAATCAAGAATATTTCGTTTGTTCAGTGGTAGGGAATTTTCTTTAATGTTCGGAAAAATTCTCTTCGAATGGAGGATATCTCGTTTATTTCACGGCGGAAAATTTTCTCCCATGTTCAAACAGATTTCCTTCGGATCAAGAATATTTTGTTTGTTCAATGGTAGCGAATTTTCTTTAATGTTCGGAAAAATTCTCTTCGAATGGAAGATATTTTGATTATTTTATGATGGAAAATTTTCTCCCATGTTCAAACAGATTTCCTTCGGATCAAGAATGTTTCATTTGTTCAGTGGTAGGAAATTTTTTTAATGTTCAAAAAAATTCTCTTCGAATGAAGGAAATCTCTTTTATTTCACGGCGGAAAATTTTCTCCCATGTTCAAACAGATTTCCTTCGATTCAAGAATATTTCGTTTGTTCAGTGGTAGGGAATTTTCTTTAATGTTCGGAAAAATTCTCTGCGAATAGAGGATATTTCGAATACTTTACGACGGAAAATTTTCTCCCATGTTCAAACAGATTTCCTTCGGATCAAAAATATTTCGTTTGTTCAATAGTAGGGAATTTTCTTTAATGTTCGGAAAAATTCTCTTTGAATCGAGAATATTTCGTGTATTTAATAGCAGAAAGGTTTCTTGATTCTCTTTCGAAATACTCCCACAAAACTCGTGTAATAAAATATACGTAATACTTAGAGCGTATTTAATCGCGATGTTTTAAATCAGAAAACAACACTATCCTCTTTTAACAGTGGCTTTAAAAAATAATTACAGTCTCGATATCAGTGAAAAAGAAACTGCTACTAAACGAATTCGTAAACAACGCAGGTGGTTGGCAACGAGAAGCGCAGCGGGAGCTCAAAGTTGAAGAGCAGTCGCGAGCGATTCACTGTCGCAACGTTTGAAACTTTTCGAGCAATTGCTCCGAACGAGAAAGGGAAAAGGTAAGAGAGCCGTGTCAAAAACCCGGAAAATTGACTACTTCTTGATACGAGAAGATTCTCGCGAAGAAAATTACGATTTCACGGTTAGGCACGACGAGATCCACCGGTAAAAAGCTACTTGCAACGTAAAATCATTTTGCAACGTAATACACATAACGTGTCGTGGCTGACTCGAACCGATAGAATCTCAAAATATAGAAAAATTTATCGAAAAACAGAAAAGAAAGAAATAGCAAGAAATTCTGAATTTGTTGATTCGAACGAGTAGATTCGAAATCTATGAAAAATTATTGAAGCAGACGAGAAAAGAAATAAAAAGATCTCTGTATTACGTGACTCGAACAACAAAGCCTATCGGAGATCTGCAAAAAATTATTGTAATGGACAAGAAGAGAAATAAAAAGAATTCCGTATTACGTGACTCGAACCAGAGGAATCGAGATGTGTGAAAAATTGTTGAAACGAGAAAAAGAAGAAAATAGTAGAAGGATTTTGTACGATAATTTTGATCGGTTTAATCGAGGATACCTCACGCACAAGCGT
The DNA here is from genome assembly GCF_041682495.2 of Bombus fervidus. NCBI lineage: Eukaryota > Metazoa > Arthropoda > Insecta > Hymenoptera > Apidae > Bombus > Bombus fervidus. The sequence continues at coordinate 7,961,631 of NC_091530.1, read as the reverse complement.
GTTCCTAAAGAAACTTTTTCAAGGAAAGAAATTTGGCTAGTTTGCTCGGCGAACGAATTCCCAGATGGAAAACGTATACAAAGGGCGGAATAAGTATGGAAAAGGAGAAAAAATGGTCGCCGGCTGACGCTTCCTTCCTTCGTCAAACTTACCCCCCTGAGGCGAGGCAACAACCGTGGATTCGGTTTAAGCTCGTAAACTGGAAAATACGGATGCAGGCACCGGCTGCTTTCTCCCAGATGCATAAATTCGATAAGACCGAAGGATAGTGACCGTAATTCGCTTCCTTCCGCGTCCGAGCAAGAAAACGCGCAACAGAATCTCTCGCCGGCTGACGTATTTTTTTCCCAATAATTGGCCTGCGCGTAAAATATTTTTCACCGTAATTTTTCCACTTCTCTTATCGTTGCTCGCGCCAAACCTTTTACTCCCCAATTTCCATACACGTCGAACATTTTTCACCGCAATTTCCACCGACTTTACGACGTTTAAATTTCTCCGCGCGTTAAATTCTTTATCCGCCAATTTCCGATATTTGCTTGGCATCGCGTCAATCTTCCGCTCCAACTTTTCTCCACTTTCCCCTCGCGTCCTCGTATTTCGCTCGGCCTTGCACAGCATCCTGTGCTCGTCCTAGAGACCTCCCGCGACGTACGAAAAAGCGACTTTCACGCCTGTAGCCTACGACCGCCGGTAAAAAACGAAACGCTACTCATTACCGTCTCCATTGACCGTCACCCAAGCCGGATGGATGGAGCTGATCCCTTGGAGACCGTGACTTACTGTCACGACGAAAATGGAAGAAATTCCACGGTTACGGAGCAACACTCCGGCAAAAAGGATCGACAAGAACTCGTTCGGTTCGTTTGTACTTCGTAGCCAACGGCCAAGCTTCCAAGTAACACCTGCGACTTCCGTTTTACGAGAAAACCGTGTACGCCGCAAGAAACCGGCCGATTAATCCGCGAGACAGCCGCTGATCGATCGCAGCCACTCGAAGGTCGATTTCCATCGGTTAAAAGTGGGTTGGCCCGGTTCGAACGGTAACAGAAATCGTTATTCGCGTACCAACGATGACGCGACGGTACTCGATCGTTAATGATGGCCCACCCTGTCTTTCTGGAAATCGCAAAAACGAGACGCCACGAGGGGAAAACTGGTTTCATTTAGAAGTCTCTCTCTTTCTCTCGCTCGCTCGCTCCGTCTCTGTTCGACGAATTTAAAAACTCACCGGCCGCTTGGAAGGTTCCGGGCCCTGTCTGATGATCTCCAAGGGTGCGGGTATCGAGGGCCTTCCCAGGTACCAATCCTCCCGTGGATTGTAGTTATCCAGAAGCTTCAGCAGGCGTGGCACGTTCACGTAATTATCGTCGTCGAAGTGGCAGAACCACCTGAAACAGAGTCAGGGTATCGCTCGATTTAATGTCCCTGATTCGTTCATCCTTTCGTGTCGATACAAACGTATCCAGTTTCTCAGACGGGCTCAATTATTCGTACAGGCAGATTCTAATAAAATTACGGTTTTAATGCCACTTTATTATCGACGAGATTTTCCTTGAAAAGGATCGTAGATGTATAACGGAGGAGAATTTTTAAAAGGACGCGTTTACGAGATCCATCTATTCGTCTACGACGAATTAAAAGCTTCCCATTCCTCTCGCCCTTTTAAATTATTTCATCACATACGTGTGACATTTAATTCACGTTATAATATGTACTCTGTAACGTAAAGCATACTTCATAATGTACATAAAGTAGAGTTTGCTAGCTGCACTTTGCCATGTTAATTTAAAACCGAGCCCTTCGACGACTGCGCCTACTTCTTTTCTATCAGTTTATTACAAATCGATTGGTTCGTTCGTGTCACATGTACGTTACCATGTAAAATATTAAAGAAGATAAAATTTGTTAGAGCCTTCCGATAATCGTAACGAGTATATAGGTGTCCTAATACTCGTAGTTGGCAATGAAAATCATGCAAAGTGGCCATAGATACTTAAGAGCGACAGTCGTATCGTCGCTCTAGTTCTTAACTCTTCTATCTACGCTAGTTCGTAACTGAGAAGACTGACATTGAAGTTTACGAAGTTTCGTATTACTATCGATGTTACTGTAAGTTTAATGTTTGTTGTTAATGTAAACTTAATATTATTTTGTACGGACTTAGGACTTGGAAGAATCGAATATTTGCCGCTTTCCAAATGGAATTTTCATCATACCGGGTCGAGTAGAAAGTTCGTTTCGCTTTTTGTTGGAAGATGAAATTGACTGCAATTAGTTGCGGGTATCTTCGGTATTGTCTACATAATTCACTACGTTCCGCCGTTAATTCAAATACAATTTCGCTTTTGTATTTTGCATCCTGTTCGTCGGTTTAAAAGCTGGGCAACGATGAAATGCATTTTCGGCTTACCAAGCTTTCCTCCTTTTAAGAAGAGAAAAAATGCGGAACTGTAACTGAAAAACAGATTCGTACGGAGAAGATGCAATGCAACAACAAACGTGCCATGATCGTACAGAAATTCGCCAGATTCCGTGCAGGAAATTTCAATCTCGACGATGCACCACGTTCAGCAACAACATCGTAGCTCCGATGAAAGAAAGCGCAGCTTATACCACACTGCGATCGCACACGTTCTCAGAATATTACAAAGATCCGCGGTGAACTATGTTTTTGATCGATAAGCCAACACCAACCAGGCTTCTCTAATTCAACCGGAAAAACTGCACGAACATTCTGTTGGAGCCAACGTTATCGCGAATTTGTATTCCTTGCACCGACATGACATACGTTCGGATCGGCTAATTACGTTCTTCTGAAAAATGTAATTAGCACAGTTAAGAACTAGCACGACGATATATTGGGGTGGCAACTAAGTGATTGCGGATTTTGTCATTAGGCGGTATTGACAAAATCCGCAATCGCTTAGTTGCCAACGCAATAATGACATACCACAAACATGCGATAATTCTGTGGTGGACGGTGTTTTTTCGTCCAGTCGCGGGGAGACGCGATCGCGTTGAAGCGCGTCAACGGGAGTCGTAAATTCCCGGTACGATTATAACAATCGACACCACGAACAGGTCGATCCCCTTACTTCTTGTGGGATAATAGGGATGTTTGTTGTGTACTAAAACTGTAATCAACAGTTTCATAAGATTTATATTTTCAACAATTTATTACACTTATTATTGCGCCGTGTCGGAAGATATATTTGATAATTGTATACTTGCTAGTTGCTTCGTATAAGCAAAAAGTAGATTAAGTTAATGTCGCGTAGACCGTAGCGAGGCCTAAGTTTGCAGCAACGGGTAGATGACTACGTCGAGATTGAAAGAACAATAGATTTGACTGATCTAAATGTGTAGCGATAGTAGATGACTGCGCTGAGATGGAAAAAACAGTAGATGACTGCTCTAAGGATAAGACCGTTGACTCGACTACACGAAGATTCGAAGAACAGTAGAAGACCCGTCTCGTACTATTAAGGAGGAAAGCTCGGTGTGGATGTGCCTTTTTGAACTAAGAACGCGGATTCGTTGTTCACACTTTTCGGTAGAAAAGTGAGGGTAACGATCCGCGATGCCCATTGGTTACAGCCAACGTTAATAAATAAAAATATGAGGAGAAAGTCTCCTGCGGATGTGGCTCATGGGTGTCCTTGTTCATGGGAAAAACCTGCTACTTCGCTAGACGAACATCCGCTTTCTCCGTAATTTGTAAAAGCGTGCAATAAACATAAGGACTGTTTTAAGAACCATGCATAAACCGAAAATACTTATATGAATAGAGATTAAGCTAAAAAGATTCGGTTTATGGTGGTTCCTTAGGTTTATCGCGGGTCAGTGTAACAATGTGTAGGCCTTGGCGGCCAGACCATGAGGGACGTCGCACGGACGATCTCACGCGACGTAACAGACGGTGTAACGTGTTGTTGGTTAAATCAATAATGAGACGAGTAGAATACAAAATTAATCGCAAGCGTCGTTCGCTATGACTGACCGACTTGCTGGCTCGATACTGATATTCGTTCGCACTACTAATGAATCGCGAAGAACTTGGTCGTCTATTTATACTAGTCGAGGTACCGAAGGGTTTGAACTTGTCGCCGTGGTAGATTGCACGTAGCCGCGAAATTGCTTTGTCCAGAGTTTGTTTATTACATATGTGCGTCGTACAGTATTAATCCTGTATGGCAAAACAACTACGTGAGGCATCTTCGTATCGCGACGTCCTAAGACGCGTATGCCGCTACAATTCGCTGATTGTCCGCCTTTATTGCGTCGTTGTCTTGACCAGCACCAGATAAGAGGATGATTTTGTCACGACCGACACGCTATAAAACCGATGGGCTGATGGCGCAGATAAAGATGTGGCGGCACTCGGCGATAATTATATCGCCGAAGCGAAGTGCCTAATGAGCCATCAATATCCCAATTATTCCGCCAAATGTTCGAGAATGTTTGAGAAGATGGCGTGTGTGGCAACGGTCGCGGACGCCTAACAAACGCGTGGATAGTGAAGATATTGAAGGGTGACAAAGGAAAAAGAATCGGATCCGATGGAAAGTCGAGTTGTAAGAGCTTCGATCTTGGAAAGTCACGGTTGGAGTTCGGAAGTAAACGGTCATTAGTGTAAATAAGGTGTTAACGAATAAATTCTCTCTTTTTTCATTTTCGTCTTCGATTTCTTTTTTTTTTTTTTTTATTTTATGTGACAATTTCATCGAGCGTAGAGGAAGAAGAAAAAGGAAGAAAGGGAAGACGGAGGAACGACGAACGATAGAAAAATCGGGATGCATCTTATCGTTTGCAAAGTGGCTGACATCGAAACGCAATCGCGAACAGGGATTTCCCAGAAGGCAGAGCCGCGGAAGGAGGACAGAGACGGTGACAGGGAGCATAAACGGTCGTACAAAGCGTACGATAGGCAAAATAAAATGCCTCTAACGAACGGTTGCCTCCGCGGCGCGCCATTAGCGCTACCGGGTGGCCACCGTCGCTCGATACGTACCTGTCGCGAGTAACCGGCATCGTTAATACACCTGAATTCCAGCTTAATGGCGTACCTCCGCTGTACCAACGACAGAAACGACCGAGGCGACTCGGTTCGTATACGCCGACACGATCGTATCTACCGCGCGAACCGGAACGATACTCTTTCACTGTGACAATACGACTGCGGTTACACGCGGAATAATCGAAGAGCGCGTTCCATAAGTGAGAAAATTGAAAAATTTTGATTCTTTGATTGGAATATGTTTCAGGGTTTCAACGAGTCCGCAGTGTAGATTTTAAGCGGAATTCCGCTTTCTAAATTGTTACGAGCACTTTGAGAAACGTGTGCCGTGACAAACGTATATTAGGTCGTCCGAGAAGTTTCTTTCTTTCTATAAGGAAATAATGGATGCGCGACATTTTTCATTTTATATTATTTTATCGAGATACGTATGATCCATTTTGTTCTATCAAACTAAAGATCACAATGTGGCGGCATTCGACGACGGTGCCCAATGTACCATCGATATTCCTACGGTCCTTTCGCCGAATATTCGGAAGAACGCATACGCGGCAACCGTCTAACAAACGCGTGCGTAGTGGGAATATCGAGGGACAACAAAGGAAAAGAATCCGTTCGGTTTTGAACTGTTGAGGTTATTAGATGTATGAACAGAGGAGCGCGTGGATAAATTGTAAAGCAGAAAATATATTTTAATACAGAAGTGTAAGTACGAGTAGGAATATAATTTGAACTGGCCCCGATCCGCACGCTAGCAGTGTTACCCTGTGACTGAAAGTCCCGAAGCCATCGTCGCCTGTCTACTGTCTATGGTCTACCTTCGTCCCAGTCTATCGTCTATACGCTGTCGATGGTGCGACGCCACCCAAAATCCAGACATCTGGGGACATCGGACATGTCAATAACACTTAGTCATGCAATAGCAATAAGGAAAGACAATAGCCGGACTCTCACCCATAAGATATGTGAGTCACAATGATAAAAACCCCAGTCCTTTAGTCAGTAAGTCAGTCTGTACTCTGCAGTTAATAAAGCATACGAACGGGCTATTGCTCATTCGTCTTTTTATAAAACTTCGTTATTTATTACGTGACAATGGCTTCGGTGCTTGAGAAAACTAAAAAGACCAGATGTAGAGTTTTCTTAGAAGTGGTGACCACTTCAACATGCACAAAAGATTCATTTCGTTTCGAACAGTAAAGTGCGAAGGGTCCAGCGTAACAGCGAAGCAAGCACATTCGAGAATCGTTGATCGTTGATTCTTCACTGTTTCATAAACTTTTTTGTTGAATATCGAGAGTATTTCTTGAACACTTACGTCTAACATCCACCTCAACAACGTTCGAAAGATTAGGTTTGTATAAAGATGCGTTATTGTAAAAGACTGTAAAAGAAAGACACTTTCCGGACAACCTAATAGCTTGAATTGCCACGTATTTTCGGAGTGACTGAGAAGATTAAAACGGTCGCTGAAAGTTCGTTCCGATTTACATCTCGATTCGACGTACATTTATTGAATTGTACAGGTGCCGTTTCGTTGCACAACCTTCCCGCGGGTTTCGAGCGAACTCGAACGTGCCATCCTTCCAGAACCTCTCAGGTTTTTCAGCGGAAAACTTTTCGATATGATTTTTTACCAAAGAGTTAAAGAACTTTGCGAGAGACATTTAACGAGTGCAGTATTTTATTAACAATCAGCGATTTTCATAATATTTCGTTCATAGCACCCATTGCTTTTTTTAGTCAACGTGTTTACAGGATGCCGCACAAAGTACGTAACAGTTTGAAAATGAGAGACGCGAATTGCTTAATTGCTTTTTGCCTTCTGTCCATGCCATCTACCTAAACGAGAACATTGAGTTTTCTTTACAACCAACAGGTGTGTACGTATAAGTGGTTTTCTATAGACAAACTTCTCATTAATTTGATCTACGCCAGTGCACGAGTTTTTCTTTCCTTCTGAAAATGGACCCGCCGCGAGACGAAGGAATCGCGTGCAACGATGTAAATGCCAGAGTAAAAGTGCCATGATGTACACATGATGTACTAAGTTTTAGCGGAGCAGTATGTAACAGAGTTAGGAACAATAATTTAACAATAGGTTAAAATAATCCAATAAGAAAGGCAATAATAATTAAGCTTACTAGTTGTAACCAAAAGACACATATTGTAAACAAGTAGATTGTAAATCAGAAGCCATTCTAAGTCGCAACACAGGAATTATAGTAGACAAGTAAATAAATAAATAAATAACGAGAGAACTTTTCAAATTTCCCAAATTGCTCGAATTTCCTACAAGCGAAATCTCCACCGCGTCGCGTCCTTTCTTCGCATCGAATCGACCGAACAATGCTTTTACCCGAACAAACCGAAACAAAACATCAACAATCAGCAGATGAAACAAAGCAGACACAAGACTCGACCGATCGAATTCGGTAGGATCGGTCATTAGTATCCATCGAGCGATTTCGTACGGATATTAATGGACCACGAGTCGTGACGGAAAGCTCGCGGCTGGCGGTATAGATCAGCGTCTGAACATCGATTCATCATCGAACGTCGACGTATCACTAAATCGCCGTTGGTCTAATGATTTCCGATCGGCGGAGAAAGTCGCTTAATAGTTTCTGTTCACCAGCTGCCTCGCGCAGAGGGTGGCTCGTTCCGCTCGGGACGCGGTATTTAATTAAATGTGGCGTTTAGGATTTTTACGAGTTATCCTGAGCGCGGATCAAAGAGCCCGAAGTGTCGAAACTCGCAGCACGATTCCGAGCCAGCCGGTTTACGTTTCTTCAACGAGCTTTAATTACAAGTTCTCCTCTACCTTCGACGGTCTTGTATCGCGCGAGCGTCCACTATTTTCTCCTTTCGCCTAGAAAACAAAACTAGAATTGCTCTTGCCGTCGATCTTCTACCCTTTCGCGTTCGTTTACGTCGTTCTGTCGTGATTTCCCGCTGCCTATCGCACAGTCAAGCCTCGGTAACTCGAATCTCAAGGGAAGAGCCAAAGTCTTCGAGTTACCGAGCTTTCGCCCTATCGGGTTTTCCGAGTAGGAGAGGCGCGACAAACCGGAAGGACTGACAGAAGCTTCGCACGAGGATCGATGTTTTCGTAGAATCGTAGAAACGCGAAGAAAGACAAATTGAATTTTTGCAGCTGAATTATTTATTCGCAACGGTAAACGAATTCGCGGAGTGTAGCTTGGATGCGAGCCAATACTTCGATGCGAGATGTGGATATGCATATTCAACGAAGTATACGGTGTGTACAAAAAAGAGTATCTGTACGTATCTTGATTTTTCGATGAAGCGTTTCTTGTAGCAACTGCTACACGTTTTCATAATATCGGTTTCGTAGTCATACGAAAGTACTATACCTGTTGGAATACAACGATATTTCATGCGTAGCCACAATACCCTTACACAGATCATACTCATTACTGTATAGAGAGTGGGGTTCAAAGTATTTAAGGGTTCATGGGTCACTACCTAAGTCTAGTCTGAGAGCAACTGGCCAACAATCAACAATTCTTGTATACGTTGTTAATTATATCACTCGCTTATATACATCTGGTTTTGTTAATAAATATCACCGAATATTATTTCAACACAAACATTGTGTCTTCCGCAGATTATTAATCTTAACTTCAAGATTAAATTCTGACAATACCAAATTACACGAAAGATACATTTCGAACTAATTAATTGGTACATAAATGATAAAATAAGTACGATGTTGTACGAATACTTTTTCTAACCAATGCACACCTGTTGCTTCCAGTTAGTAGAGAAACTTTTTAGTTACGTGTATCGAATATTTTATTTTGTACTTATAGAAATAAGCTTCGACATTTTTCTCGGCGTAAACGTGACGAAGAAATTGCGGGTTTATAAAGGTTGTCGCGGTATCGAGGCTCCACTATGAAAGTAATTAATCCCGAGAACGAATCGTGGCACGGCAGAAAAAGTCGAAATAAAAATATTCCAATTCGAAAACGGAGAGACGAGCAGGGGCGCTAGCTTTGATACGACTTCCTCGAGGAATCGACGACCCATTAATTCGCCCGTTAAAGCCACGAACGTGCCGCGCCGATTCGATCTTGGTCCGGATAAAAACGAACAAGGTTTCGCACCTTTATTTTCTTCGCCCCATCTCCCGAACCGCGGTCTAATATATATGCAGATTGCAGGTACAAGGTGCGCACGAAGTTTGCACGCGGCGGCATCGCCTTTTCCACCAACCGCGCACCGATACATTCGTAACAAATTCTGTTCGACAAATACACCAGCAACGGGCCAACACGAACAACCATTCGCTTTCTTCCTACTTACTTTCGCACACCGTGCAGATATTCCAACGAGAATAGAAAAGTCGCCGTGAGGATAGTCGAGAACGACATTAGAGTATCGCGAATTCCAGGGAATTTCGAAGGTTTCGCGGAAGACCGCAGAACGACGCGAATCGGAAAACTCGAATAACTTTGTGCGTACGATCGTTCGTACAGTGGTTTCTAGGTATTGCAATTGTCCGGTTTATCGCGTGTATCACACGTGCGCGAGCAACGAGCCGGCAAATTGCCATCGAGACACGGCCGGAAGCTTAATGAGTCGTGGGTGTGGCCGTCTCGTTAATTGCCGCGTAGAACAGCCGCGCAAACTTGACCGAATTACGCTTTCGTGGCGAGCTGACGCGGTTCCGCGAGCTTCTCGACATCGATGGTTTCGCGTTTCTCTATCGAACCACGAGATCCGATCGTGCGTGAATAAATGACGGTCGAAGGCAAAAATCGTTGCGGGCAGCCGTACAACTCTTCTTCGAGCAGGTGCGTTTACTGTGGTTGCGGGTTTTCAGAGTGCTTCTTAAGAATGTAAGAATCGGGCTAGACGCTTGGTTTTCTTTCAAGCAACGAGTTTCTTCCCTCGGTTTCTCGTCCCTTTTGATCCTTCGACAAACAGTATAATAAAACGATGGAAATGGATTTACAGAATAATTATTTCTGTACCGGTGTTTGTCACAGAGATTCCTTGCGTATTTCTGGTATTAGACGCAGAAAACATATAGTTTCGATCTTTTATGGCTGATACGCGTTATTTATCGTCGAGGTACGCTCAGACAATTAGTAATATACTGTCAACGTTTCGAGGTTCTCAACGAAAATGAGGTTTATTAATGAAGTTGAGGGTATTTTATTGTCAATGTATATCTACCCTTTTAGTTGGGAAATTGTTGAGAATTTCGGATCTTAATTGCTGAAATAATGGCATAGGAACACTAAATTTACATTTAGAATTTATATTAGAATAGTTATATATTTATTTGATAAACGATTTCAAAGATATTCATCGATACACGCTTGCACGCGTCTCACCTTCTTCCATACCAGACTGTTAACCGAACAGTTTACATTTCTTTGTTTTCGAGGCGCCGCGCACACACATACTTCCACACACTCATATTCACATACATGTATCACTGCTACGCGGTCAATCTAGTCTAGCACATAAAATTATACACATCTCAATAGAAATATTAACCAGTTGGCTAGTATACCGACGAGTATACTCGTCACGAAGAAATGGCAATAGTTTGTGTTACGACGAGCCTTGTCGATAATAAAATTAAAAAATAAAATGGTCATTTCGTTGGAACTTAATTCTACGTTATAACAGCCACGCATACTCTGTGCTTGACGAGTATACTCGTCGTCGCTTACATTTTGCGGCACATGATAGGTATTTACATACTTCTCAAAGAGGCCGCAACAGCCAACTGGTTAATCATAACGGTGCGATATAGATTTGTACATGTCGAGAGCAGAAGTAGAAGTATAAGTTGATAAAAAGAAGAAAGGAAATGTTTCTGAGAAGAAGTAAGGTGAAATAATGGGAGTCAAAGATTTGTTAGCATTCTCAATTTCCCATTGGACAAAATTGTCTACGATTATTAAGGACTAGAGTAAATAAAACCTTCAGGCAATAAAGTCAATGGGAAATTAATGGACTAAACAACTTAGCTGGAAACACGCTTTATCTCGATCAGGTATTGATACTGCGCGTATTTCCACGTCCACAGAGCAAAATAAATTGTGTTCTCTGTATACATACGTACGGTTTAAGTTAAATCGTACTCCTATGCATCGCAGTTCTCAATGATCCTGGGGGAAAATTGGTTGCAGTTGAAGCTTAGTGGATTCAAGAATAAATTTGACGCGTGGATGCGTCAGTAGCTGAAGTGGAAGTTGTATGTGGAAAATGCGTGTGGTATCGAGAAGATTGGATCGCGGAGCAGGTTGAAGTAACTGGATCGACCACGTAAGTATTATGTATGTTTAATGGTCGAGGTCGTGCAGTGCTTTTGAATTCTATTAATTTGCCACATTTACTACGAAATTACGACACTGCTTTTATTAACTTTAAACTCGTTATCTGAGATCTGGTCGTTTACTCGTTTACAGACGCCACTTTACGTACATTGTATCATATTATATATCAATTTGCAACGATTACGATCTTTGGATCTAATTAAAATTACCTGGCCGAGAAGCGTTCGAAAGTGCCACACAGTAAAGTATATATAAATGGATCCAATCTTTTCCCTATATCCTTTTATTCGAAATTAATTCAATTTCAAGACACTCTGATCGAATCGATCGATTGTCTTTGATTCGATGCATCGTGTATCGTTACATCGATGTATATTGTTCATCTTTGCTTCTTGCGATCTTTGCAGCCTTGCACATTGAATATTTTGCACTTTGCATATATTTTGCATCTTTACATTAAATACCTAATTCAATAAGATAATATAAAACAAAAATTATTGTTCATCTGTTATCATCTTATGAAAGGAAAAAAACTTTTCGGACAACCTAATATATATACATATATAAAATAAATTCAAAATAATAATAAAAAAATAAATTAAAAAAAAACATTGTGCGTCTATTATTTCCTTATAAAACGAAAGAAATTTTTCGGACAACCTAATATATACATTACATTATACGTATACTTCTCATCGTATTTCGCAACCTTGGATCTTCGCACTTTGCGTACATCGGATCCTGGTATTTTGTGTTTTGGCATCCTTTGCGCCTTTACCTCGTGTTGTTCGATGATTTCGAAAGAAAGCGAGTACGAGTTTCACGGTAATCAATCGGTTAGGCGCTGAGCGCGGAGACCGACTTTTTGTCGCGGGAGTAAATCGGCGCCGACTTTCACGACGTTTACGATCGCAATTAGCCGGTTGATACTCGTGCATTCGAAAGTCACGACAGGGAATCGACAACTGACGCGACGCTGACTTTTTCGCCGCCTTAATGACACCGCCTCAACAGCTCGAGCCTGTCGAGGTGCGAAAAGAAGCGGAGCAAACACCTGCGCCAGTCGCCGTTTGATTTCTGACAATTTATCCAAGGCTGATTTCGAACGGTGACAAGAAATCCGTGTTTATTCGCTGCGAGAACACGTTTCGCGACTCTACCTGTAAATTCGTTGCAATTAGAACCGGATGCTGAAGTTTTTACGACTTTCTGCGTTCTTACGCTGGACAGACGCTCGTATTATTTCGCTTTCGTTCTCGCGGGAAAGCGAGCGACGAACGAATATACTTCGAGCAAGAAACGCACGACTCAACATCATTCTGCACGTAGAACGCTTGTATAAAAGACTGCCCTACCGATGCTTCGAACGTATCAAGTGAATTTTAAATTTTCTTCTTCCGTCCATCGCTGCAGTCTCGCTTCGAATGCCACGTATTCTAACGAACAAGATCTCGTGCGCCGCGTATCGAATTTTCTACGCCATTTTCCAAACACGTTTCTCTGAATTAGCTGCAACCTTCTTCGACCAAGAGCTCCACTCACCGAGCAGAGCACACCTGGCCGAAGGAAATCGAAGTCGCGATCACGATGCGTGAAGAACGTTTCGGTGAGCGAACAACCTCCCCCTGTATGTGTGTGTGTGCGTTGTTTCGCGATAACGCTCCCCTGGATAGTGTCCAGAAGGAGGATCCAGAATCGTGGGAAACCCGCCGTTAAGTACGCGTGTCAATGGCCCTCTGAAAGGCCGAAACGCTCGGCCACGCGTGCACCGACACGTGCTCGCCCCCGTTTTCGACACCGCGTGCCTAATGTCCGTGTGCAAACAGGGATGGAAAAGAGTAAACGGGGTGGTGACTGCGCCCGTACTGCTTTTGTGGGAATTGTTCGGCGCCAGATTCCCATCGACACTGCCGCCGTCGACTTTTCTGGACTGTGACGATGAAACGAAGTCGACGAGGGAGACGAATCGACGTGGAAAATGCCGCTTCGATGCTACGCATTGTTCCTCCGGTGCTTGATCTTTTGGAATTTTTATTTTACGCGTTTACGAAAAATTTGAAGCTGCAAAAACCCACGCAATATGCAAAACCGTATTACATATCGAAAATATTCTGTTGTTTAGAATATTTAGTAAATAAAACGATTATCTACCTATGTTCCGTTTCTTAATACTTTGATTGCCAGGCCGAAATCACGTGTTTCGCTCGGGACGCCACAGTGTTTTAACACAGTGCACCGTTAGATGCAAGATTTGTTCTCTTTTTTTTTTTTATTGTTGTTCTAATAAAAATATGCAAATTCAGTAATAGATATAACATAAGAATTAACAACCACCAAAACCCACTAGTTACTTAATTACTTGATACGACGGATCAGATCCGCAGGCTAAAAAGACATTACGCTCTAGATTTAAACATTAGATTCTGCTAAAACCAAACATACGATAATTATTTATTATTCACGTTATAGTACCACGCCAGAATAATTTATAATTCTCAATGAGAATCGATTGTAAACTACTTCCAAATAAAAAAAAAATGTTCTAATAGAAATATTTAATTGTTCAATGGGTCACTTTTTATTTCAAAGTATCTTGTATTTATCATATTCAAAATACCCCAACTGTCAATTTTCATTCAATTTTTACAATTATAAGAAGTTCATGCGCTCCACCATGGTCACCAATGACCACCGTATGGCGTCACAGGAGAAACCGTATGACCAACGTGGCAGTCAAAGTGTTAAACTATATTCGCGAAAATATGAATTCACATGGATATTCACAGTTTAGTTACGTTGGGCCAGAAGTTTCTTTCGTTTTATATTATTTTATTAAATTACGTACGATCCATTTTGTTCTATTACTACAATTCTATTGCGACTATTATTATTTCCCCATAAAACGAGAGAAACTTTTGGAACCATCTAACACATAGTATACTTTGGATATTTCGTATAATCTCGAATACTGTACGCACTGTGCAGAATTTTTCACGCGTACCGTTCGATTTCCGATTCGGCGAGAAACGATACTGGTTTAAGCCGACCATCCACGAAGCGTCGCCTCGAACAAGCGTAAGCGTAGTCTGTTAAACGCGACGATACGTCTACGTGGAGTCTACGAAGCGCACAGTGACGTACGTTTTGTCTCGCTATTAAAATAGTACTCGAGCGACGAGCAACACGCTTTCATCGTGGATCGTCGCGTTCCCTCATAGCTGCAACGTACGATGTTAACGCCAGTGAACGCGAGGAAAAGGCGTAGCGACGAAAACGGTTCGCCGCAGTTTCGTGGACAGCTGCCTATTACTTCGCGATGATCGCTGCATGCGAGCGTACGGTTAATGTCAACGCGTCTGCTTCTAAAGTGTATAAAGGCACGCTTCGCTGCTTTCTATTTTACTAAATTCGACTAAAACGTTCGCTCGTTTGATCGAAACGCATCTTAAACGTAGATTCAGAGTTTGATGTTCAAACACGGCCAGGGGTTTAGTCAAATAGGCCAGCGAAGCCGAATTTGCGCTGTGTTCGCTTCGCAGGATCACCGCCGATGAAACGAGCACGAGAACGACGTATTCCGATGATTCATCGAAAGCGAAACGGTGTAAATTCGGCTTTGCTCGCTACTTGGCTAAACTACTGGACGTGCGTCTGTGTCAGGTTTATTCGCGATTGATCGGTTATCGATCGATCTCGTGGCGGCTATCGAAAAGGTCAGGGCTGACGTGTGCCGCGCGCTCGAAACGGGCGTGGCGCTCACGACTGGCGGATTAAATCGTGATCCGTGCCGGGGCCACGACCCGTTCGTGTAAAAGCAATCGCCTTCGTGCGTCCATCGGTCCGGCATTATAAATGGATAGTCGCGAAGAAGGAAATTAAAGCGGCGCGGACATGCCACGGACGAGCCAGCTATCTCCCTCGGCCATCTATAATTTCTCGAAAGCAATTGTTCGATGGTTTCTCTATTGAGCAAGTAGACCTCGTTTCGTGACTGATTTTTAGTAGAAACGATCGGTATACCGTTGCTACGGCGATAGAGGCGAATTTATCGATTGCTTCTGTTAACGGATTCTCTCGGCTTTTTAGACGTAAAAACATATCTTCCAAATTTTTATATTATTCCGTTATATAATATCGTTGCTTATTTTCTATCCTCACTACTCTCAACGAGTAGAAACGCTCCTCACGTTTGCAGAGAAATTTTCGTATAAAATTCTAAGGGAAAATATCAAGTATCTTCGTAGTTCCCTCGGATCTGACAAAATTTTTAACAACGGTGCAAGCGATCGTGATCGTCAGAAAATACATAAATATCAGGAATATGTAATAGAATACGAAGAGGAAAAATACGGCGAAGGACCACGTTTTTTAAATTGAACAGCCGGTTCTGCTGTTAAAAGCGTTCCTCTATATGTTCGCAGGATTAACATGCATTTTGGAAACATTTCTAAAGCGATCGCCTGCTGAATCGTTTTGTACAATTTATCGATTCATTGTATATCCTTAAACTGTTCAGCGATACGCGCCGCGCCATATCAAAATAAGAAAAATCAAGCAAACCTCTCGTGTTCTGTGTGCGCTCTTCGGATAGCCAGGTTTCTTAAAAATGCGTGCCACTATCGTTGCGACGATGTCGCGCGTGCTTTACGGCTTTTGCACGATACTGGAAATAAATCGTGCGAATAATCGCGCCAGTATTTTACCCGCCACAATTACGATATTATCTAAATTGCAAAAGAGAAGGTGGAGAAGAGAAGGCAAGCCGCACCCTCGCGAATCTCCGGCAGAGCCACGAAACTGTCAAAAATCTCATTACCCCGAGCAACCTATCGAACGAATCAAAAATCGCTCACGCCAGTCGTGAACGACCGAAAATTGCAACCGCGATTGCATCGTCGATGTTGCGCTTTCTGGCCGACCCTCGGCAACGCGAAAGCAAACAGACGAAAAGGGGTAAAAGAAATACGAGAGAAGGAAGAGCCAACGTCGAAGCGAAGACGGAGAGAGGAGAGACGGGCAATTTTCTCTACGTGTAATTTCACCTGTTGCGAGCATCCGGCGCGAATCCGATCGCTCGGCTCGATTTGTAAAGGTAACGAGCCGTCTCGAATAATCTCGCTCCATTATCGCCGGCTACCGATTGGACACTCGATTCGACCCCGTTGCGAATTCGAACTATGTATGCTGCTCTGCGATCCCTCTTCCAATACCTCTCGCTACTTCAAAAGCCTTGGTATTTAACAATGCGACTCGAAAGTTGGAATTCTCCATTAAAATCGATGGAATGGCAAGAGTTTTTTCTTTTTCTTTTTTTTTCTTTTTTTGTTTATAGCGTTTTAAGTAAAATAGGCAGATGGTAGACGTTGTTCTATCGTCGAGTCTCGCGAATTATCGAATATCATGGAAAGGAAGAAAATACGCGAACGTGGGAAGAATTTTTCTAATTCTACAGCGACGCTTTCGATAAACGCGCGAAACTGGTTAAGTGGATGTTTTGACATTGCTCAACCAGCTAGCTGTTTTTGACGAGTATACTCGTCGCGAAGAAACGACGATATTTTGCGTTCAGACGAGCCCCGTCAGTAATAAAATTCAAAAATAGAACATTTCGTTGCAATTTAACTCTGTGTTATAACAACCAGACATACTTCTTGCTCGACGAGTATACTCGTCGTCGCTTGCTTTTCCTCACACCTTTCACCTACACGCTTTTCAAAGTGTTCGCCAACTGGTCCAACCTCAGTGCCGAAGCACTCGATCGACGTTGGTTTCATCGATTTTCGTTATCTTTATCGACTGTTCTATTAACTGAACTGGCAAATAAGCAACTGGAATAAGGAGCAGCGAGACTCGCTGAATATATCGACGTTACCTACTTTGATTAAACGTACGGCAGTTTCTACGGTAAATAAAATTCCAAATAGCAGCGATAAACTTGAATTAGAATACTCGTATCGAAGTTTCGTTCATCGAGCAACTATAATTCTCCAGACGATGTTCCATAATAATTACGCTGAACCAAGATAATGTTATACGAAGTTAGGTAGATTATTCCGAAGATCGGCTTTCGAGATGTAGAGAAACTGGATGGAACTGGAAGGAATTCTCGAGGACAATTAGTATCATCGAAGAGGAAGGATAGAAGAAGGGAAAGAGAGATGCCGAAGGCGGGTAACATCTTGCAGACGGCGGTCGATTAGTCACCCGATACAGGTGAGGCCAGTCGAGACCGGAAACATCGCTTTATCGACCGAATTGTAACGAACAAGACCTCGCTCGTCGTCGATTTCCTCTCGCCAAGTCGGTCGCAACTTCCTATCCTCTTTCTGTATTGTTTCCATCATCTTTAAACTTTCGATCGGTCGTCGCATCCTACTCAATGTCTTTTCCTCGTTTGGGCGAAAAAACTACAGTGCGCGGAGTTTAATGCACTGCATGAGATACGTTCGGTCGTGTAGCTCCGAAAACACGTTTCCTTCTCTTTGATGTTTTCTTAGATTTCTTAGATTTTTATCTAGAATTTTTCTTTAAATCTACGTGATTGTGAAATATCAATTACTTTATATCCATCGTAGTCGATCTATTTGGTCGATTATGTTTATTTATTATTTTTACCATTCACCTTCACCACGCGTGAGAATTGCGGCAATTCTTTGCTAGTCGCGTAATTATTCTTATCCATTAACAAAAATTGAGAATAGGGGAATTTATATACAGTTAAACGAGCAAAAGAAATAACAACGCACGTACGATTTTTATGAAAATTTTGAAAGTTTCACCTGGTCCTGTAAGGTTAGCGTTAACCTCGACACACGGCAGTCTAGTGCAATGAATTTACATTTGCGTAAACGTACAGAGACGCGAGCAAACCAGGTACGGCTCATTAGGATTTCTCGATCGATACAAACGCTTCGCGCTATCTGGAAACAATGGGAAGTGGACTTACGCCACTTCCGAAACAAGCGACGCACCCATCGTCCGCTTTAAAATCCAATATCAATAGGTAAACGACCATATCCAAAAATCCAGTCGACCACGACTTTCGTCTTTTTAATGCGCCACGATGAGATCGCAACGCGCAATCGCTTTAATCCACGGTGAAAGGGTTAATATGAAAAAAAGTTGGTACGCACACTATCGTAGAATTGGAAATATCGGCCCACGAGCCGCCGTCCCACTGTTCTCGGGAGGAAGTGTGCACACCTCGGGCGTTGTTTGTCAAATAAAACGAGCACGATAAAGACCGGCCCAAGTTTTCGAAGGGAGTCACTCTGGCCACTCGTTCAAACTATTGTCCAACGTCCGAACGAGTCGGAGCGTTACCAATGGACAAAATTAATTCGTTCTACTGGCACGATCGCGGCACGGTCCGTACACGTGCAGCCCCGGGGCCTCACGGGGGAAATTATTGATTATTAAACTGGGGCCCGGCGCGGCAACTATCCTGAAACGTTATAACCGAGACTCGTTGCTCGTCGAGAATTGGTCGATTTAAATCCTGTCGGATCGGTGGAGAAAAATTTCCAAGGATCGTACGAACGTTCTTCGAACGAAAGATCAGGGACGGGGTGGAAACCTTGGTTAACGCGTTGTCCGTCACGATGATCGTCGATGACCATCTTACGTTACGCAGTTTTCGTAGAATGGTTAAAACCGGGTAAATTTCGTGCACTGAAAAATTGTCGACGATGCGAACGATTTAGAAATAATATTCGGATAATTTTTAATTTCAATATTTTAACCCTTGGACTGCAAACGATTTTACGGTAGTCTCAAACTGTAAACGCGGGTCTTTCGGTAGATAAAAGAATGTTTTACAAAATTTTAAAAAGTCGTGTGACATTTTCGAACGTTTTAAATTACTATTATCGTAAAACTTTTGCCAGAAAACTTTTTTTAGATGGAAGAGAAAAACTACTACTTTGCGAGAAAATCAACCCGATCGAAGTAATCTTTTACAAGGTTAGTTATGGGTTAATTATGAACTAACAAAATTTCTAATTCGACAAACGTTTCTTGTATGCGAATATCGCGGCTGGAAACTATGACGAGTCACATTTATAGCCTTTTTATAGAAGAACAATTTCAATATATCATCAGCCAACTCTACGTTCGATCTTTTCATTTCATCTTTCAGCTTGAGCCTCGTCTCCTCCATTCTCTATCAGATAATTCCTTCCTTCGACTATTTCGTAATAAAACGCTTCTTTCTAGCGACCAAGCGATGCAAACGAGAAACGAAGCCAAAAGAGAAAGAAATTTAACCACGGGAAGTGTAAGATACATTAACGCACTATCGTTCTCTAAATGGATATCGTTATGAATAATTATGACGTAGGAAAACCATGTCGTATAACAACGCGTAACGTTAAATCGAGAGAGAACAAATCTAACCGCTTTCTCCCATCGACCTCAAGCTGCACAGCTCGATAGGAAAAAGGAATACCAACCCGAAAAGAGAATGAAAAAAAGGATAAATCACGCGTGGCGTAAAAACGACGAAAGTTTTTCCACAGGAAAAGCGAAAGGTTCGACGTGGTCGCATGAAAGGTGTGGCCGGTTCGTTCGAAGGGCGTCCGGT
The DNA here is from genome assembly GCF_041682495.2 of Bombus fervidus. Lineage (NCBI taxonomy): Eukaryota > Metazoa > Arthropoda > Insecta > Hymenoptera > Apidae > Bombus > Bombus fervidus. The sequence continues at coordinate 7,941,707 of NC_091530.1, read as the reverse complement.
GGAATAAAACGACGGAATAAAGTCGCGCGTCGATCGGGAAGCAATCGTATCCGCGTAACAGAATATGGCCGAGGTCGAGGAGAAAGAAAATCTTGCGGTGGCTGCGTAAGTCTGTCCTTATTGTGTGTATCGGATGTCCAGAAGTTCCACGACGTCCAAAGGACCGTTCTGCTTTCTTTTCGCCCGAAAGGAACCGTATATAGTCTTCTGCTCCCTCGTGTACCCTTTTTATCGTCCCTCTCATCCTCCTCTCCGTCGTGGAATCGGTTTAGAAGTCGTTGCTGTTTAAAGGACCCCTCTCGAGAGGAAGAAGAAGAGGAAACAGGACAATAAGGAAAGTACTTCCGCCGAACGTTCTTCGACGAAGGCTACTTTCCAAAGTTTAGTCGTCTTCTCATCGTACGTATCTGTCTTGCCACTTGAGGAGCCCTCCCTTTGAAGGCTTTGAAGGATCGAAAATATAGCTGGCTTTTGGCCAAAAGATCCGACAAACAGACGGAAGAAGCATTCGGCGCCGCGTTCGTCGCAGATGCTCCGTCGTGTATTGAGCCACTTGACTTCTGGAAGACGTCCTTCGCGTTCGTATAACGTTGCTATATGATCGACAGTTCGAACGAAACTCTCATAGCATCGACATTGATATCGTCGGTTTATATGATAACGCAATATTTGCCGGGCTATAGATCGCTCAGTTTGAATTAGATTAAAGTTCTTTAGCTTTCAAGAGTTATTCCATTTCCATTTGTATTATGTATCTTCCTGGAAGTCGCTCATAGAACGCATTATTTCAAATACAGAATAGACGTTGGATTAATCAGCTAATTGTCTTCCACGAATATTCAGGTCACAAAGAAATGACGATATTTTGCGTTAGAACGAGTATACTCGTCGTGCGTAAAAGGTGGTTACAATTTGTTTTTAAATTGCAATTTAAAAATCGCAGTTAGTTGAAGCAATAATATTAAACAATAAAACAGTCGTTTCGTTGCAACTTGATTCTATACTATAATGGTCACACGTACTCCCTGTTTGACGAGTATACTCGTCATCGCTTACTTTTTGCCGCGCATTTTAGGTACGCGCTTTTCGAAGAGATCGCAACAGCCAACTGGTTAAGCAAACTATAATTATGTTAATTGAAATTACATCGTACTTTTAATATCACTCGGAACCGGACGATACCGATCGAGGCTTATACTGGAAAGCAGTAATTTTTTCTCGCAGATTGCGATAGGATTTTTAAACGAAGATTATAATTTGATTCGCAGTGAAATCTGCAAATGACAGGATATCCACTGCCTTTGAGAGGCTCGGCTTTCGCTGTAACCTACGCGACAGACGCAAAAACTTTCGTCAACCGTTTAAGATTCGGAAATTGCCGCTGTAACTTGAAAGAGCAGGTGCTCGGACAAGTTTCACGACTCGTAACCCGAGTTGGTCGGCGCGGCTCGTAAGCCGCTGTCGAAAACGATAGAAGAGCTTTGAGGAGACTGGTCGGCCCAGAATCATCTTTGGCAACTTAGTTGGCAAAGACAGCAAACTCCGCCGTCTCTGCAGCTTCTAAACCTCGAGATATATCGCGGTGCTTATGCGCGAGACGTGGCGAACAGACGAACGACCGGTAAATCGAATACAAATCGCCTCATCGATATTCCAACGGAAAGCTGTACAGCTCGATCATTTTATGTAGTTTAGTTTTTGTTTCGCGTTAATCGATGAGAAACATTCATCGCTCGACTAAAGCGTTATGGAACTGAAGCAATTTGACATGCTGGCCAGGCAAACGACGATAAACCATTACCATACGAAGAGTTTGCTCTGATATTTAAATCGTATTTTGTCGGAGGGATTTATTATTGGCGAAAGAAAAATCCAGTCTTCGTATTCGAGAGTGCAAAAGCTTGTCGCTATGGATATTAATGGACTAATGAATTTGTAGCACGTTTCAAAAAGTCATTTGATCTCGAGTTGACGTTGTGTTATTGGTTTACTAAAAATTACGTAAAAGCGGAGCTGTTTCGTACAGTAACGCGTATATTAGTTTCCTTTGAAATAAATAAACTTGGTATATAAATAAAAAATAAGCTTAAAAGACACGCTTTTAAAATATATTAGATGGTGGCAAAAGTTTCTTTCGTTTTATAAGGAAATAACAGATGCGCAACGTGTTTTGTTTTATATTATTTTATTGAATTATGATCGTTTTTTTCTATTGAAATATCTTCCATAATTCGATGAAATTGTATAAACCAAAAAACGTTACGCATCTGTTATTTCCTTGCGAAATGAAAGAAACTTTGGCCACAATCTAATACAAAATCGTTTAAAATATGATATCGTTGCTTGGCATTGATAGTACCACGGTTCGCTGTTTCAGTATACCCGATAAATTTTCAAACTCGATTTTCCCGTGAACTAACCCGAGAATGAAAAATTGTTATTCTACAATATATTTTTCTCTCATTTTTCTACAAGGAACCTGCTCGCTTTTACACGTTGTTCCATCTGTATAAATGTACACGAGATACGCAAACTTCGTCATCTATTTATTCCCCAGGTAGAACAAATTTTTCCTCGCGTACATTCTACTCTTTTATTTGTTTTCGTACAAATATGAATTCGCGCGCATATCCACGGTCCACTGATAAGCAACTCCGTACAGAGTTGAAACGAGACGACCGCCGGTGAAAATTGCGGCAGAAGCAAGCGAAGGGATCGTGAAGGGAGGGAACGCAATTATCGGAGAGTCGCGCGAGGCCACGTACACACGTGAGCACAGACGAAACGTTCCGTGGAACTCTTTTGTTCCACTTTCGAGTGTATCAAGTTATATTGTGTACCGGCAAGCATCGTGCCGGATGTAGCAATGAGCGGCGCGGCGAGAGTCAACGAGCCATTTCCGGGGCCTCTCGCTGCAGAATATTACATTGATAACAGAAATTGCCTTCCAAGTGTGCCCGGCTTGTCCAAGACGTTGTCCTCGAGGAGACGACGCGCGACAGACAGAAACGCGAGTTCGATATTCGCGTCTCGACCGATCTTTCATCGATACGTGCTTCGAAACTAGTAGTAGCCTACTCTATGAGGCTACAGCTTGTGTGTTTTATAGCAATCTTCTTTGCTGTCGAAGATGTTAATTAACCATCATCGATAAGACGGTTAGACGAGCATAGGATCGGATATGCGTCACGCAAAAACGAGACTCGTGCTTTGAAAACGTCGATGGCATGCGATCAGCCACCAGGTAGCGTACGTAAGGAAAGAAGGATTCCTCTGGATCGAGAAATCCATCGATAGCAGCGTTGATAAGAAATCGAAATTGCTGAAATTTGTAAGCATCGCTCTTATTTAATTACGGACCTACCTCCGATCCCAATTTCAGTTATTCTCCCAATACTAACTATGTTATAGAACTCCATTCATGCGAATCCACCGATGAACAAGCAGCGCATACATAATTACGGTAGAACTCCGTGTACCTGAACCCCTGGAGAGACGAGCAGTCTGTCTAATCCAAGTTCGTACAATAGCAACTCACGGATTCTCCTCTCCATCTGCCTGTTACTTTTCGTTCGTGAAATGGGAAGCCGCGTTCGAATAAGCGAGTTCCAGCAGCGAGAGTTGACGTCAAAATCCAACATTAACCAAAATCTTGCAATAAATGAACTTCCATGACAGTGCCTCGTCTACGACTTTCGTTTAGGTAAATGGATGTTTGCTGTAACAGATTTTAACCGGAGACCCGAATCTTCCCAAGTCACGAAAGGATCTTGAAGGTCTCAAGGTCCCGAGACTCGCGACGACCAAAAGATAAACAGCTCGACGCGCGTACGTCTCCGAGACCCAAGTGCACGCGGTTCCGAGAAACGAAATCCGTCGATTGAATCTCGCGAATTCATCGAGCACCATGTCACCCGTCCCTTCCACCGATATTCAATGGAATCATTCATGCGAGGACGCGTATACGCTGGCTCTTCGTCTGTCTTTGGAGATCCGAGAGCGGGGTAAAAAGCGCTCGAGTATATCCGGCAGGCAGCAGCGATCGGACAACGCCACTCCACCTTATCGAGGATTCGAGGAACTTTTTATCACTGGCCCGCCGCCAGGACGCTGCCCTTGTGCCTTCTTTCGTTTCAAACGTTGACGAATATCGCTGCGTAGGATCGCGATAGGGTTTTTACAAAGAAATAGAAAATTCGATAGGAAGATGAGAAAGAATGGCGATCGTTGTTGACGCTGGATATAAATTGCAGTAATTTTTGATATTAAAAACAGTAATGTTTGATACGTAGCTCTTTAACTGTAACACTGGAACACGAAATATTCGGAACCAATTTCTACGAGAGTTTGGAATATCTGACTTGAAAACAATGATTTTTCTTTTTTAATATCGTACCTTAAGGTTTTCTAACGTAGAATTTTTAACGTTCCGAAGAATCGATGTATGTAAAAAAAAGAAATACTTGGATGTGTTTAAACAAATAATGCTTGATCTTTGTACGTCTGCGTGTCCTACAGAAAACGAATCGCGTTGTGTCTCCCTCGAGATCATCCAGTTACTATTTAAAACATTTTTCGTTAAAATCGATTAAAGAAATATGAAAATAAACAAGCATATCGTTAGTATGCGGATATTTATGCAATTTCATATTTTTATCAAAGAAGTGGATCTTAAACAGAGATTTGTGCTACCCATTGAATATTATGATTTAAGCGTCTCAATATCTTTCCCAACGAGCAAAACGTGTCACGATTATTCACCAATAATGTCGTTACTTAATCTAAAGCCTCTTAAAGATCGTAGATTGGTCGTTGATTTGTGTTTGCTACATGAAATAATTAATGTTCGTACAAACAGTTCGCCTACTCTTGCATTGATTAATTTTAATGCACCACTTGGGTCTATAAGAAAACCGTTGCTATTTCAATACTATACTTGTTCAAGTATTTCCATCTAGATCCTCTAAATCGTATTTACCCTCTGGCTCTCCTGTCGTTTCTCTAACCGCGTAGATCTTTTCTTCGATGCTGCTTCTTTCAAGCGAGCAGTCTACCAGGCAGATTATCTTTATCTTAAATTTACAGTGAAAATTCGGCTCAAGCTCTTTCGTTTATTATATTTTGCTCCAATCTTCCTCTGAAAAAACGCCTGTATCTGGAAATAATACATGCACAGTGTTTTTTCTTTTATATTAGTTTATTGAATTATGCACGAACGTGATAATAGAAATAGAACGAAATGGATCATACCTAATTCAATAAAATAATATAAAACAGAAATTGTTGGTCGTCTATTATCACCTTATGAAACGAAAGAAACTTTCCAGACAACCTAATACTTGTTGTAAATGCACGTATTCTAATTTGCTCGCTCCATATACGATTAAACGAATAAATATTTTATACTTGACATACTTTTTTATTTCTTTGTATATTCTATAAATCTTCGCGCTTTTAAGTTTCCCATAAATCACAGTTTCTGTTACAATTACAAGTATCCATTAATATACAACGGGAAAAACGAAACATTTTGTAGCAATCACTCTGACTGACTTGATAGCTCTAGCGTTGACAGATAAACCATACTCGCTTACTATACGACAAGCTACGTTATTTGTAAGGTAACGAAGAATTTAATTTCAAAGTCAGAAACCTAGAAACTTCAAGCTGCATATGCCCTCTCTTTCTCTCTCTCTCTCTCTCTCTCTCTCTCTCTCTCTCTCTCTCTCTCTCTCTCCCTCTGACTAGAAATCATAGGAAAAATTCAACATTGTGGCGCAATTCCCTCCAACTCTGTTCGATGATTATGACAATAATGATAATAATTTAACACGTCCGACTCAAGGTTCAGCACGTTCCTCGATCAAGAAAAATAACGATGTTTAACGATTTCACGGTTGGAGTCCCGCGAGCGATTCGCCACCAAACGAGTGTACGGAAAGTTGGCTGACGTCGTTTCGATCTGCTCTAGCAGCCAGCCGAACGACTTCGCGGCTATTAACCGCACGCCGCACGTAAACCGGCAACCATACGACGTTGATAGCGGCGCGATTTGTTTATGGAGCGAAAAGCGGTTTCGTAAACGCAACGCGAGTTGCGACACGGAACCGGCAAACCAATCTTTCCAGCGGCGAACGTCGAAGAAACGCGATCTTAGAAACGCGGTTTACGACCGCTGCTAGGTACTTACGCGGCTAAGTTGTACTTGGATACGAGTTAGGTGGTTTCTCCATGTGTAAGTGTTAGTTCTTTCTTTTTCTTTCTATTTTTTCACCTTTTAACACGCGCTGACTGCAATTTTACCCTCTTAACGCACGACGGTGGCTCGCGTTGCCAAATTTTGACAAATCGTAGAAAAACGAGATAAATTAAAGTAAGACTAACAAATTTTCAACAACGACGGTATACGGTGTCGGAAAAACGCAAAAGAGGCAGTAGCATGCTAGATTTTCGTAGCTGCGTGTAGTAAGAAGAAAATTGGAAACAGCGAAACCATGGCACCGTTTGTTACGAAAAGACGACGCGGTGCAAATTGTCGCTGCGTACAAAATATTGCACTTGTCACGCTGTATTAGAAATTGCTTATCAGTCGTCAGAAATAATAAAATTCGTGTAATCTTCCTACGTAATCTCAAGCTTGGAAGAAGGGTCGTAAAAGTAGATACGAAGCCATAAATTCAACAGCCGATGAAAATTATGTAAACGTTGAAAAATGTCCACGATAACGCTTCAAGAAACTGCTGGTTCGTAACATAAATTTGCCTTGTTTTTATCTTTCCTTGCGAATGGATAAAACAGGACAACTATACATATGTTACCTAATATAATTGCACGCGATTATTCTTCGCTCAGCTCACGGAGAGATAAGCAAAGAAATCGGACGAATGGGATCCAGCTGTTATTATCTGACATTCGGTCGACGTAAGAAGGAACGACGAAGCTCGTGCAAAGCCTAGAAGTCCTCGATAACTCGTCCCAGGGCAGAACGATCCAACGCGTAGTGCAACACGCATTGGACAAAGTCGAAATAATCGTTGCTCGATCCTTGTTGATCTTGTTATACGACGATATCGTCGGTGTGTAAGTAATATAAATGTAAACAATACATCAAAATCTAATGCTTCGTTGGTGCGATGATATTCGTTACACGCTTAATTTTAAGTAATACGATAAATTAATTTTGTTCGTTACCGCAAAAGTTTGTCAGTTCCTATCAAGAAGCGTTCTAAATACGAAGAATTTAAGCAAGAATTTGTATATAATTTTAATTTCCAATTTTAATTTCTTCCCTTAAAGAAAGAAATTGGGAGGAAAAAAGGATTCGAACCAACCTGTAATTTTCATTGTTCCGTGTCGAGAAGCTGTTGTATCGCGTTGCTATATAATTCTTTGCAGCTACAAACCCCTATTCTTTTAAACCCATTCGTAATTTCGACTTGATTAAACGGTGCATTTCCAACAACGTTTGTTGCGAGGACATTTCTTCAGTCGCAGAAAAGCTCTGTTCTTTGGAAAATGTGGGCGCAATGTCCGAAGAAACGGAAGATAGGACACACGATTTCCGCATGACGCGTACGAGGAGATGGAAAGACATTTCCATCGGCATAGACGCTATTTGTTTAAACGTCACCGTGCATGGCTAGACAAAGATATTTGAACCGAGCCACAGAGATACCGACAAAGATTTCATAAACAGACTTCTACTCGTTGATTTCGCGTTCGTTGATTTTCCTCGCGAATCCTCGTTGAAACGCCCGACTGTTGCAACGTAACAACAAGCGGTGCGATTACCACGATCGATCAGTGCCGCGTTCCGCTCCACTTTTCCAACTATCCAACGAATTCGTTGCGCCATCGTCTCGTTGAACGGCGTTTTCACGCGCAACGGACACGTTCAAACGAATTCGTCGAGGCGGTTTAACAGAAAATAAATCAAAAGGTTGAGAAGAGCGGGCAGCGCTCGCGTGATCTTTGCGAAGGTAGAAAAAGGAGCAGTCGAAGGGTATGGAAAAAGGAGCAAACAAACGGGGGTAAAGAAGAGGAGGAAGAAAAGAGGAAGAAGGGAAAAGGAACGAAGGGAGGACGCATTGAAACGCGTCATTCGATCGCGGAGCCGGTATCAGGTGCAAACCAGTTTCGGTGCATACGGGACGAGTGCACCGGCCACGAGTTTGCAAATGGCGACAAGCACTCGCGCCGTTTCTCAACAAGTGCGAGCCGCTCGAATCCGCTCGAGCGATGCCGCGTTTAGGCCAAACGAGCGTACGCTGCTTCTTCCCGCGCTTTGGCAAAATTAAAGCGCCAACGGTCGTTCTTCCGCCGTTTGACGACTGTTCGTCGAATAGGACATCGAACGCATTCGAATGCACTCCGTAAGAGTGCATTTGTAAATATAATCAGACGTCGTTACGAATCCCAACGAACACTGAACTGCGAATAATTACATATTGATGCTCCGTCTAATCTCTAAGAGCGTTCGTCGTGAATGAGCTCGTTCCTTGCTCTCTCTTTGTGTTCTTGCTCGTTTGGTCTGAACGTGTCTTCACAGAACTCGAGTACCGACAACGAAAGCAAATGTTTTCCAAAAGTTTAACCGATTTTCTTCAAAATTCCCGCGTGTCTATTTGGAATTCGCGTTGAACTTTGATTCAGAGTTTTTATGGTGTTGGTTTTTTTCCAGACTCTTAGCCGGTTAATTGCGTTCGACGTGTACACGCGTCATTTCGGCGCGGTTGACGCGTATACTCGTCGTGTGAAATAAAAAAAGGTAGCATTAAATTACGTTAAAAAATAAATAATTAACATTTGCGAAAGATCGTAAAAGATATATAGGACGCGATAGAGCTGCGACACTGTCAATGTGTATCAGCATCAATTTTGACACGGTTACGCAACGATCGATTCGACTGGCCGCGAGGCTCACGGTCCGACGGACCAGCGTCATCCGAATCAATTGGCTACGATCAGGTCGGGTCAAATCGATTAAACGATCGATCGTCGGCCTGCCTTCTAAAACAATGCCACTGTAGCGTAAGCCGTAGTATTCAACTTTGAAAACGTTCCTCGATTTAACCAGAAATTTGCCAAATCCGCGTTTGGAAACTAAAAACTGAGACCTAAATTTTCTATTACAATTTTCTATGTATAAGTCCGTCTAGGATTCGAGTCTATCGTCAAATTCTACAAAAGAAGATCCATATGCCAGGAAAAAGAAGCGAAATTAACCGAAAGAAGTCATATTTTAGATATAAATCTACCCGCCGAGTTGCAAATTCCATGGAAAAAAGAATATCGCAGAGAAAGAAGGCGAAATTTCCGAAAGTTGAGATTCAAATTTTCCACGTACAAAATCTACCTACCCGAGTTTCTATATTCCATGAAAAGAGAAGCAAAGAGGATCTGTATCCCAGGAAAAGAGGACGAAATTTTCCAAAATTACGATCTAAATTTCCTACGCGCGTACAAATCCACTTGGCAAGCTCCGCGTTCTAAAAACAACAACAAAATCTATCTCAGCGAAGAAAAGTAAAAATTAGCGAAAAATCGATGCCGCGTTTCCTACCTTTGCTCGTCAAGTAGATCTGCTCGTCAAGTACTAAATCGAAATAAAGAAGACAAGATTTGCAAAGATCGAATGGCGAATTTCCTAAATACGAACGCAGCTGGAAAATTTGAAATTCCAAAGCAAAAGGAAGAAACGTAACGTCTGTCTGTCGACGAAACGTCGGCGGAGGTGCACCAGAGGCGCATTCCTATCGGACATTAGCATTTCTGCGACGCGTATCGAGTCGAGAGGCTGGTCGCGTGCAACCGGGAACAAAAGGCGACACTGGCGAGCGGCCAGCGGTGATCCTACGTGAACAATTCCCCACCCATCGTGCTCGTGTGCTTTATTCCAGTCGAGAAATAATATTCTCCTCGGGGACAGATTCCGGGAACGTCGTAAGATCACCGAATTCGTATCACGTAGACGTAGACGACGAAGGGGACGTCGTTCGTCGATACACCTGCCACCGGGCGACACGTAGTACGCGTTCCAACCTCGTAGTCATATGCTCAACGTTCCACGTTTTCCGGCCCATTATGCCAGTTTCTCCACGAGGATTAAGGGAAAGTTGGAGCAACAGCGTGCTCGATATTCTTCCTTCCTTTCTTTCTTTCCTCGTCGTTTGGTCTTTTGTTTATTTTTATCGGCAAAACAGTCGCATCTCGTTCTTCCTCTATGATCACAAGGTTTATTTCATACGGAACGACGTCGAGTTTTATTTCATACAGAACGACGCGAATTTTTATTCCGGACGAAACGAATAAAACTTTACGTTTTATTCGACGAAAACCAATCGAGGAATTGAGAAAACTGAATCCGTTGTTTCGTTTCCTTTTCACCGCGACATAAAACGCGGAAGAGAAGGCTGGCGTATATAAATAAAAATTCCAGCGCATTTCCTAAATCTTCCACTTTCCTAAACCTTATTCGTTAAACCTTGCGCCATCATCGCCGAGAATTTTCATTCTCCACCGCGATAACGACTACCTAACTATCGATCTACGAACGATGCCAACACGCCCCATTTTTATACGACGCCTGTGTGTTCAATTTACTCCCAACTTTTGCTTTCCAAGAACGTCTTTGCGGTCGAACGACGTACGAAAAAAGATGATTAACGATTACAAAAAAGCAGCGATCAAGCACCGTGCAAGTTTCTCGAATGCAGCCGATTTTTCGATCTCTGCAAACTTTGTCAGCGATTGTCCAAAAGATTCTCCTTCCACGCGCAAGCTGACAGAATGGCGCAACATCTCGCAACGACGATCAACGTCTAATAAAAAGAGAATCGTTAACGGAGCGTCGGTGACCGAGCAGCGTGGACAGGAGAACGGCGGATCTCGATGCGAGGAAGAAAAGGGGAGGTCCGGCCCGCGTCCCTAAACGCTTATTATGCGGCATTACTGGCAGCCCCCTGCCTATATGTATAATACTAAGTCACGCGAGCATTCACCGTTCCAAGGAACCTCGTGTCCAGGAGCGGAGCAAGTTTTTTTGCGGGTTCCGCCCGTAATTGCGGACACGCAGGATATCCCCGAGATCCTCGGCCTCCCCGAGCAACCCGAACACCAGAAGAACAGGCGTTCGATGCCTCGTCGGTTATGAAACGGTTGCATTACGGCAACTGTCCATGTACGTCGCGTCCTTGCTCGTTTACACGTTCTTCGCGTATTGCAATTTCATTATACGAGCAGTTCGCAAGGCGAAACTACACTTTTCGATATTTTTGGAATTTTAACACAGGAGCGTCCGTCTGCATGATCGACGCTTGTACAATTTCATTCATTTTTTTTTTTTTTTTTTTTTTTTTTTTATTCTCTGTTTCGTCAAGACGATTCGACGGTTCGTGTTGTGATAAAAAGAGGTGACGAAGGTTGGAAAAAATCGGTTCTCGCTTCCTCGTGTCTTTTTGTAGATAAGAGTAAGCGCGGTTTGCAATGGGACAGACCGGCTAGCGAAACCGCATTCGTGCGCTTATAGAAAGTTTTTATCAACATACTGTGTGTATGTAGATTGTACGTCAATGTATTCTGTCGTGTAAAACACTTTGAAATTTCTTAGGACTGTAACGAGATGCGAGAGGTTACGGGATACTTACGTCTAGCATAGGCTTCACGGAGATCAGCAAAGCGTTCCAACAGTCAGTCGTTGCATCAAATTCGATATCTCGTCCGAAATATGGAATAAAATGCAGAAGGGTGTAAAAGAATGCAAATAAAACGCACGCGAATTGAATGGCTGAATATAACGTTGAAATATAGAACGGTGAATTGTCTGAATTTTCAATTCTACAGAAAAGAAAAAAAAAAGAAAAAGCTTTCGAAGTCTTGAATACCAAATACAACGAAGCTATTTAAATTTCAAATATTACAAAAGGTAAGGAGATGCTCAAAGGTAAAGTACCTGGAGTACAAGTCGCGAAATTTCTATATCTTTTAGACAGCTCGATAAACAAGGATTTCCGAGCCTCGAAGTCCACATTTTTCTTCTTATCTCTTTTTCCTTTTTTTTTTTTTTTTCTTTAAAGATAAGAACCTCGGATAAATATTGAAACAACGACACCGCGGATATTCCTTATCGAATGGTTTCTTTTCAAAGAATCGCGCACGAAGGATTTCGGCGTGGCGCACACAGACGGTCGCCAAGGTTTCGAAAGAACGTGGCCGCGTTATTTGAACGAGGCGATACACGTATCGATGTACAAACCGCGGTTAGTGCCGGCTGAAACGCGATAAGACAACCTGAAATGCCGCACGCTCCTCGTCAACCGGCTCGCTGATCCTTTCACCGGCCACGAGCGGAATACCGAGATACGCTTCCACCTATAAATCACCGGTATCGTCGTTACCGATCTAAAATTCTATGGAGAGCCAGCAACAATGGACGAACGGCAGCCGGACCCACGGCCCGCTCGCGATACGTTTCGCGCGAGTACGCTTGCTCGAAATTTGTCCGAACCTGGATCGGTTGAAAGGGAAGGCCCTTAAGCCCACTTCGTGCCAATCCTACGTGGCAAACGATAAACCGAAATTATATACGCGATCGATTATATGCTGATTTTCGCGTGTCAGTACGATATTTAAAAATATAAATTAATATATACAAACACGTATATAGAACAATGCATAAAACTGCGTAGAATATCCAAAATAGAATTACAATTTTTATTACAATTAACACGCATCTATATTCGAGTCCCGTGTCTTTAATTGCGCGTGCAAAAATGTCGCATAGATATTTAACAACTTTATCTACGATAGCTATGATTCGTGCGGACCAACTGATGCCACACACGGTAGCGTAATCGATTGAAACATCCAACGATAAGCGCGCTCTCCTCGGTTAAAACGTTACATAGCATCTTCATTTCTGCAGATATATCGAAATTGTTAAAATTTAGTGTTGAAGTTAAGATTAATAATCTGTGGAAGACACAATATAATATTCCGTGATGTTTATTAAACAGAACTACAGAACCTGATGTATATAAGCGAGTGATATAATTAACAACGTATGGAAAAATTGTTGATTGTTGGCCAGTTACTCTCAGACTAGACTTAGATAGTAACCCATGATCCCTTAAATACTTTGAACCCCACTCTCTATACAGTAACGAGTATGACCTGTGTAAGTGTCCTGTTCAAATGCCTGTGTGGGTGTCTGTGTAAGAGTATTATGCCTATGCGTGAAATATTAGGTTAAAAGTGTCCTTTTTCAGACACTTCTTTTACAACGACGTATTTTTATGGAAACATGGAACCTAATCTGTCGAACGTTGTGATCTTTATTTTGATAGTACATACGTAACATCCATTGTTTCCTTATAAAACGAAAGAAACTTTTCTACCTAATATTCGAAGCATGTCGTGTTTCTTTTTTAAATAAAGTATCACGTAGTATGTTGAATAACAAACTGGACAAAGAAAAACGAAGATGGTACAAAGAAGATGATAAAAACTTCAGCTTTCTCCAATCTCGGGGGGATAAAGTATTTTTATTAAGAAGAACAGAAGAACGAATCATTGTGTGCAAGCGGAACGTTGTAATCCTATAAGAAAACCATATATATATATATGATCCAGAAGAACGAACCACAGAAAGAAAATTCAATCGAGCGCTTTTTGCTTAAAATGTCATTCGCGCGAAACATTCGCGTGTATCGACCACGTGACAAATTGCGGAGATTTCTATAAGGAAGTTGATACACGGCGCCAGTGATCGGCAATTGGCAATGACTTAAGCGACTCCAAAGCAGGCTCGAGGAGGCAAAACCAAAGCGATTCTCGATGAAAGCGGTCGATGAAACGAGGTCGAGGCACGATGTCCCGGGGCGGATCGATGCTAGGGGATAAATCGATTTGGGACACGGACGCGGTTTAAGCGATTCCGTTTCTGGTCGCGTATCCTTTGGTCGCGCGCAGCCTCGTCGAATTCCGATCACGCGGCCACGACCGCCACGCGTAAAAAAGCCTTTATGTGCGCGCCCAACCGCGGACAAACTTCACAAGAAGCCTACCACACCACGCGTCGTCCCACGAATTACAATTTACAATTCCCTGGCCACTTTGATGGTCGAACTGACGAGATTCGAAATGTCCACGAAAAAGCCTCGGAAAAATATCTCAACACTCGTAGAAACATTTCACGCATACATTACACGTGTTACACGAAACACGTTAGAATTTCGTTAAAGTTGTTCGTTCAGCGAACTATGGGGAAAAGTTGAAACCGATCGGAAAATTTGTATAGAAATTCGAAGATGTTTATCGCGAGTTAAAGTATCCGAGCGACGAATTATTCGTTAAGTTAGTAAGCCAGAGTATTTAACGAGATCATCTTTGGTGATAATTATACGTTTAAAAGCGCCGTTCGTGCCGTGCGAGTCTCGTAACTTGCGTATACATTTTCGGATCGGTTGCACATTTTACCAGCACGATACTCGTACGATTTTAAGAAATTTCGTACAGCACACGCGATATGCTTGTAACGATTTCGTATGATAAGCAATCGAGTATCTTTGTAAACCACTGTACAAGTAGACCACGGAGAAATTTGAGAGTGAAAAAATGCACAAATTACACGTAACACGCCAAAGTATAACGTGAAAATCCGAAGAATAGTTCTATTTAATATACGAAAGAAATCCGTGCTCAAGATCAGATAAAAATATCACATGTCAACGTATTTAGAGAAAATTTAAGCCGAAGAAATGCACAAAATACACGTAATACGCGAGGGATAGTCCTCTATCTGTTTAATGTACGAAACGAACTGGTGCTCGTGATCTAGCGCTTTAGTTGCATTCGCAAAGATATGAATTTACGTAAATAGAAGGTAGATGTTAATGCATTCGCAAGAAATCTAAGACAACGTAAATGCACCGAACTCACGCGATATACGAAACTGCACAACCAGCTATCCAACGCTTACCGTATTCGTTATATCCAACGAATCGGACGAATCTTTCGTTGAAATCTGTCGCTTTAGTTACGTTCGTAAAGGCGTGACTACATAAACATCCGCGGTCCACTCGTAAGCACTGGAACAGACACAGCTATTACTGGGCGCGTTTGAAAATTCCATGGAACTCGAAAGAAACCAAATTACACGGTAGTCCGACTGCCAGGCATTCGTAAGTCCCACTCGAGGCACTCGAAGGTCTTGCGGAGAGCAACGCGGCGAAACGGAAGCTAAGCTGAATTAAAGAAGCTGCGCGTAAAAATTCTTCGGCTCGACAACGTGAAAACGGGTTCGTTAACATATTCGTTTCGAGCGTGGCAAATGGGATCGGTGGACGAGCGCGTCCGTTCCGCGGCGTAAATCGCGCGAAATATCGACTCGTCGAATCGTCGAACAGCGGCGAATCGTAAAAACACGCGGTACGCTAGCGAATGCCCTCGAAAGCAGCTGCACGCATCACAAGGAATTCCATAAATTCGCGCCGCGCCGTCGTACTTTTATCGATAGCGCGGATCTAAGTGGCGACGCGTAAAACGCTCGCATAATTGGACGAACGCGAATGTGCGAAATCGATGCCGGTAATTTAACCAGGACGATAAGTAGCGGCCTCTCAGCCACGGAATCTGGCCTCCTCGTGAAAAAAATGAAGACATCTTCCTGCGGAGGATGGGTATTTCGTCGGTGCTTGTAAGATATCGTTCCTCGAGAGCTTAACGCGTTGGCTATCACGAGCGTATCGCATGTATTTCGCCCTGGGAGCCCCCATAGATCGAGATATATCGCACCGTAACGTCTAATTTTCGCAAAATGTTCCGTTGTATTTTCCTCCGTTTTCTTTCTGACAATGTTATCCAAGCATCGTTCGTAATTTATCTTAAACATTGCCGAAAATTGATGCATAGGCAGTTTTTACATACTTGCTGTTGCTATTCCACGTACAGAAATCTTATTGTTCCTCGCGTATTCCATACCTCGCGTGAGTAAAGAGTCGAAGGTTTGAAAATTTTGGAAAAGATATATCCGCAAGGCTGCAAACGCTAATAAGAAACAAGCAGTTAAATTCGATCGTGTCGTCTGCTGAATCTTGTTGCATCGTCGGTTGTTAAAAAAAAATGTGTTCACATTGGAGAAATTTGTTAGAACACGAGACTTCTCGCACAAGTATTCGAATAATTATTTCGTAGAAATTTCAGCTTGCAAGGGATTACAGCGAGAGATACATACATATATTGCGCATTTGGCAAAGATTATGTAAATTTTTAACGCGTTAGTAACGATCGAAATGCGAAAATAATCCTCGAAGAAGGATAAAAAATTGTTCGGAACGTTGTATGGAAAAGTGCAGGGGTAAAAATATCCAAGGGAAGTACATGTGGAAAAGCAAGAAGCCAGAAAGCAAAGCAACGGCCCCAACAAATCATTTCCCTGGCCGACGACAAATATCCAGCGTAATCCAATAAGGACGAGGTTTCCAACGACCCGTCGAAAAGCGTATGAAACTTTCCGTGCTCCGATAAATCAAGCACGCTCCTCCCTCGTGGACGCTCACGCTCGTATATACAGAGGGTTGAAGTACACGAGCACGAAAGTAAAAACGAAAATAGGAAGGAAAATAAAAAGGAGGATTAAAACACACGTCGAGTGGCAACGAGAAAGAAGCTTCGAGGGGGGAAGAGTCGAAGGAAGAGAAGAAGAAGAAGAAGAAGACGACGAAGGAGAAGAGGGAGGAGGGTTGCGGACAAGAGGAAGAGGATCCCAGAAACAGGCGTGCAGGCTGCGAAGGAACGGGACAAGGAGGAACGAGCCCGCATGTGACATTCGAGACACTCGTCCGGCCTTTCTTCCTCGAACGCCCTTCGAAAGCCGACGGAAGAAGCGAGAGAAGGATAGAAAAAGGGAGATTGAATCGTCTCCATCTCGGGCCAGCTGGTGCACACCTCTTCTTCCCTCTCGCTTAATCCCTTCCCAACGTTCGCTGCTCACGACGTCGACGACGACGACAACGACAACGACGAAGCACGGCTTTGGTCCTGTTCGTCCTTCGGCCCTAGCGTACCGTATTGTGGACTTTTCTCAAAGAGGACAAAAGGATTCGCTCGGCACGAATAGCACCGTGCCCATCCAGAGCACGTGTGCTGGCTGCTGACCAGTTAGGGGAAAATGCTGGTCAAAGGGACGCCGAAAGAGACCAATTAAACGTCCACGCTAGAGAATACAAGAGTTCCAGAGGGTTTGATGAGATTTTAGTAAATAAGTCGGAGAAAGAGATTGGTAAAGAGGCTGATGGCTGCCTTTGTAGACACTCCACGTCCACGACAAGAGTGTTTTCGGCTTCTGTGGGAACTCGCGATCAAATATTTTTGTTAGGTCTTGCCTACCTTTTTTCTCCACTTAAGGATATTAGATAAACTAAACGTTTCCTCGGTTCGAGTGGACGATATCTCGGGGTTTGTCGTCGACTGAATTTTTCCTAAATTTCAAACTACGTCGCGACGATTCTTCGTCGGACCGTTATCGTCGTCTTATTGGTATCATCGACGTATTTAAATCGAGCTAGGGGACGAACGCGATGGAAAAATGGATTTTATTGGTCGGAAGGACACGTAGAAAAAGTGGCAATATTTCTAGGTTCATCGTCGATTGAATTTTTCTTAATTTTATTAGTTCCACGTCGTAATGATTCTTCGTCAGACCGTTATCAAAATTTCATTAACATCGTCGACGTATTTCAAGCAAGTTACAGGACGATCGTGACGCAGGTATTTCGCTCGAAAATGGATTTTACTCGCCGAAGGGACACGTAGAAAAAGCGATAATATTTCTAGATATAATCTTGATTATCAGGTGAATTTTTGTGCAATTTAATTCCACGTCGTAATGATTTTTCGTCGGAACGTTATTAGAATTCTATTGAAATTATCGACGTATTTAAATCAAAGTAAAGAACGATCGTGATCAAAGGATAAGGAATTAGCCAGGTATTTCGCTTGAAAGTAAATTTTTACTTAAACACGCGGAAAGAACGGATATACGGTAATGGTCTTTCCGTAGTCAGATTAACAGCTGCAATTACAGCTTGTTCTTCGTTCTCTGACTCTCTATCCCTCTGGGGGCAAGGATCTCGCAGTTGCTCTTTGATCTTCGTACTTATCGCGGTTACATCGTTGGTGCGCTGGTTTACGCGTTTCACGTAAACACTCCAAGTAGCCGACGAGGGATTGTTATGGGAAAAAGTAGCTACCAAGAGATTCCCTTCCCGAAACCGGAAGTACCTCCAGTATCCTTTCTCGATGTATTGACCATCAGGCGAATTAACTTTAACGAATAATAATAGTTTCACCAGGAATAATCGATCTTTCAAACGTTCAAAACATATAGCTTGCTTTCGCCAATATTTTACTCATTTTTTCCTATCTAAAGGTTTTTCTAGTGTTTCTACTGTCTTTTTTTTTCTTCTTCTTCTTTTTTAACGTGAAAGATTCTACGCGAATCGACAATAGAAGTTTGAAAGGAAGCTTTTATGCGATTATAAAATAAATGGAGAAAAAGGAAAGGGCTAGAAAAGACGGTAGAAACGCGGTAATTGGTCCGTTACGACGACGGCCCATTAGACATGTTTTTTCAGTCAGGGATAATATTTTGACGCGACGATCGTGCCACCCTATCCAAACAAGAATATTCGACGGTCAAGCGGCAGCAATAACATCTCATTTGCAAACAAGCGCTTTTCATGCTGGTTGGTTCGTCGTGTCGTTCCGCTTTCGAAAAATTTGACACCCTTTCCACGGTACCTGGAAACCAGAACGAAGAAAACCGAGAGTCTTCCCTCGCTGAGAATCTTAAATAACCACGAAGGTCTATTTGGTCGAAGAGGAAAAATCTCGCAAGATTTCCCGATGAATCTTTATTTTTTCATTTTTTCATACTCGCCTTCGTCCCAAGGCAAACATAAATTTTACAAAATCTACGACGTTTCTCCCGAATCACGTTGTTTGTAAAAACGAAAAAAAGAAGAAAGAAACGTTGTAATTAGCGGAAAGAAACCCGAGCCATCTTTGAAACCTCGAACATCTCTAGAGTACCGTTCCGTGTTTTCAAAATTCCATAACTTCTAATATCTGAGAAACACACGTTTATCTACGGCATACAGAGGCATATTAAGAGCCTGTCGGAAAAAGCAGAGAAAATAAATTCCATCTAGCTAGGAAATAACTGTCTGTCGGAGCATTAGCGAGAACTTCAAACGTTCGTCTAGAAACCGCCCGAAAAGCAAACAATCAACGCAGATACGAATCTCAGCGTGCTCTAAAAGTCTATAAGCTCTTCTCTTAATATGTGGAAGCATCTAATAGCTAAGGAGAGACTAATATTAGCCTCATATTTGCGGCTTATAAGTCCATAGGTATACTGTCTTCTCATTTACGAGTCTGCTAGATTTTATATCGTTTTATAGCCACGAGATAAAGTAAAGAAATTGTCGATTTAACAAAACTTTGCTATCACGAACGTTACACTTCAAACGAATAAGCGTTCGACGTAACAAAACACGATACTTCTATTGGGTTGTCCGGAAAGCGTCTTTCTTTCGCAAACGTGTTTTTTACAACAGTGCACCTTCGTACAAACGTGAAACCGAGCCTGTGAAATGTCGCGGTGTTTATCTCAACAGAACAAAATAATATACAACAAACAACAACCTAGTATCTCGAGCCTCCACTCGATCGTCATTCCCTCATCGCTCTGGTTTACCTAGAAGGAAAAACTAAGCTGATAAACTAAGATGCGCAAGTAATCGCGCAATTGTTCACGGAGGACGATACACAATAGCTCGGATTGCGTCGTTTCTTATTTCGTAACTCTACGTTTTACCATGCGATAGAAACTATCGATGATTTATAGGAACGCGTAAAGTATAAAAATATGAATACCCTGCGTATTAATACTTTGATTGAGTTCAACTTCTTACAATTGTAAAAATTGAATGAAAATTGATACTCAGGGCATTTTGAATATAACCGATAAATAGAAGATACTTTGAAACAAAAAGTGCCCCATTGAGCAATTAAACATTTTCATTAGAACATCGATAAAAAAAAATGAGAATAAATCTTGCATCTAACGGTGCACTGTGTTTGTATCCACATATTTCAGGAGTAATCTACGAATATTCTTATAAACACAGCTTAGAAAATAATCGCAAATGCTGCTTTATAATCATATAATTGAAGTTCAAAGTATGCACATACCTTACTATTGTATACAGAACGAGCAAATACTGTTCACTAATATCTTCTACAAGTTTCAACGATATATTCTGCACGTTTTGCTTACTACGAAATAACGAATGCGAATGGTTTGTTGAAATAAACGAAGCCTCGTTACAGTATGTCGCTATCAACTGTTACCAAGGCGCCACGGTGGTTACCCGAGACCACCAATAAGATAAACGGTCCATTCCGGAAGAATGTTGTCTTACATCATCAATTTATTATTATTTTGCCACTATATGCTTTGAATAATAAAAATACTCCCGTGGCGCCCTGAGCGAAGCATGTGATTTCGATGTGGCAGTCAAAGTGTTGATATAAATACTCTATAAATTTACAATATAAATTCAAGTATTCTATATAATAAGATTATCGTAGTCATTTACGATTCCACGATACAATTCCAGGTCCCCCCTCCCCCTCCCTCTCATCCCGCCTCTCACCAAAGTCCCACAACACACAAAAAGTAGACTACCGAAGCGTCCTGTTTTGCGGCCAAGTTTTCAGGACAAAAATAACAACTAAAAACAAGAACACACAAAAGCTCCGCTCGCCAAGCGGCTTAAATCCAAAAAAAACTCAACGCAAGAACGAAAACACAAAAAATTATAAAAACTCCGATGCACAATATAGTATGGCTACGTCGTACCGTCGCGTATCGGTAATTTTGCCTAACACATCTTATTAAAATTCATAGTTTATTGTGAATTACTAAAATGTATTAAAAAACAAATCTTGGCATAAATAAATGATATTAAAAAAAAAAGATACAATTCGAGGGCCAATATAAAAATTTGCAATATAAATGCAAGTCTCCTATATAACATGAATACTAAGATTATCGTAGTCATTTACGATTCCAAGATACAATTCGAGGGCCAAATGTCGAACCACCTCTCGCAACGTAGATTTAACGTGACGTAGTTGGATTTCGAAGCTTATTGGATCAACAGCCAATTCGATATGGAGAATATTATGGACGCACCGTCGGTGGAACACCGGTATCGAGATCCCTTCGATTCGAAAAAGAGGAGGAAAAGATAATTTAGTTGCGCGTGGTCCGGCTAACTCGGACGTATCGGATAAACTTGTCTCAGCGGAGGGCGTCTAAGCACTCGTACCACGTGCACCCGCCTCGGACTGCCCATAGGAACAACCTGTTGTTGGGCCCGCTCGCCCTTTCGTGTTTCTACAAACCTTGTTTCGAGATATTCGAACTGTTCCACGAGAACAGGACCGGTCGATGGAATTAGGAAAGTCGTGAATTCGATAAACTTTCAACGAACGTGAGCGAAGTTCTTAGCTGAATTATAGCTAGCATTTGGCTAAACGTTAACGATAGAATGATCAACCCAGGAACGACACGCTGCTTTCTTTCAACTATCGCGTGTATCTATAGAAAAGCCTGTACGTGCTACCTCTTAGTCGCAGAGAGAATTCAATATTTCGTTCGTTTAGACAAATAGCGTAGACGAAAGTAAAAAAACAAAACAATTAATTAACATTTATTTGTATGTTTTTCTACAGACGCGACGTTGCGACACCATCCGCAATTATTTTCCAATTATTTCGCGATATATCATAATTAAAATCGCTTTCTAAAATTCTACGTTCCACCGGGGTCATAAAAGACCAGTGTGACATTCTAACGTTAAGACTCCTACACCCAACGAACATCGAAATATCATTCCGACTTCGCTTTCCCTCAAAATATCCCGCTGTTTTTTACCCTAACAAACACGCGATAGAAACACGATAAGAAATGTAAAAAGAAGTGGAAAAAAAATGTAACAATCGGAAATAGTACTCACTTCCGGCCGCTGTCGAGGAACCTGTCGAACTCGACGGACATTTTGCAGCAGAGGGCCCGCCTGTTGTGCGAGGACGAGCACTTGGTGTTGATCATGTGGCCGTCTGCAATCAAACAGGAACACCAAGCTTCAGTGAGGGATAGTGGGCGATGTAATTAATTAAGAGGTTAATAATCATCCTCGTCGGTACAGAGGCTTAATTAATTCGGCTCGATCCTCGTCGCTCGTTTCTCTTCTCCTTTATCGGACGTGCTTTCGAGGGTACACCTCGATCATCGTGATACACGTCGTTCCACCTTCCAGCCATGGACGCTCCCACGATACGCGAGTATTTCAATTACGCCCAGCCAACAATACGCGACAATTAACCGTTCGAACCGCTCGCCGTAATTACACGGCCGCTTAATAATCGCGCAGAGGTCGGCGAAGAATAACTTGCAAGGATAAAATAAGAGAAAAAGGTCGCAGGTTTTAAGGCGGGTTTCATCCTGGACCTCGAGTGATTAATACTTGGTAACGACAACGCTGATTCGATGATCGAACGCTTGCATAATAATCTGCTATCTGTTAGTAGCTGCTCGTACTGTTGACAAATCGACGAGTTACCAGTTGCAGGCTTCTTTTACACGGCACTTTCGTGTTTACTTTCTTTTGTTTTGTTTTTTTTTTTTTTCTTTGTTGTAGATTTATCACAGATGGGATAATTAGCTTGACTCGTAGCTTGTGCAATTTACGCGCGAAACGCGACGTTGTTACTATCGCGAATTTATCAATACCGATATAACTTCCGATTTGCGACTTGTAAAACTTCGTTGTACTAATTAGACACGGCAATGTAATAATTACGCGCGCGCGGGAAATTTCCACTTACGAAACGTATCTCGCTTATTTGTTTCTTTTATTTACTTAAACGAGTTTGCCTCTTTCTTTCCTTTGTATTATACGGTACTTACACGCGGTGACGCCAGGTGCATACGAGCATACAAACATTTCTGCGATATAAGTATCGATGAATAAAATACGAGTAGAAAATATAGAAAATATAAGTAAATATAAATGGGCTGTATTTTGCATTGTATTATGTATATTGTGTCATATACGTAATTTTGGATATTCGCTCCAAATATCCAAAGATTCTTCCAATAGTACAAAAGGGATCGTACGTAATTCAATAAAATAATATACAAGAAAAAACATCATTGTGCATTTATTATTTCCTTGCGAAACGAAAGAAACTTTTGGGCCAACCTAACAGGTCATACTCCAATAGTATTCGTAAAAATATGAACTTTTACGTACGTACGCAATCTGTAACAGTAATGTTCGATGAACTTATGTCATTTTCGACAACCCTCGTAGGAAATAAAAAAAAGTGAAAAGTATCCGAAAATATTTCCTCCTGGAAACTGAGAAGAATTCGGAGCAACGTGGCTTCACGTGTTCCCCTGCGGCGAAACTGACGCATCAGTTGGCCGCGTGGGTGGACGCAGCCAACAACAGGGAGGATAATACCGGGCACGGAAGGACTTAAGGAGGAGGGGATGAGCACGCGAGCCCTCGGGCACCGTCCGACATTTGACCTCACCACGCGCTCTGCACCGGTTTGCACCTCCACTACGGGCCCCTTTCTACCTGCCTCGCGTAATCCACCCTTGTTCCTTCGTCCGCCGAGATTACCGCCATATTCACGAACCGGTGGAATTGGATCAGTGGAGCAAAAAATTACATTCCTTTTTCTCCACCTTATTTCCTATTTCTAGAGAAAATTTTTCGTATTCGCGAAAATATAAAATACCTTACATGCGTTACGCGCGTAGCTTCGTATCTACTCTGCAACTACGTATCTACTTAAGCAGCTTAGACGAAGCTCGTTATTAATTTAGTGGCTCTACAAATTGAACACTCGCGAACTATGCGGAGGAACATATTGGGAAAATAATACATTGACAAATTGGCGCTTTCACAGACCTTTAAATCGTTGTTTCTTCGTCCAGTCGCGGGGAGACGCGATCGCGTTGAAACGCGTCAACGGGAGTCGTAAATTCCCAGTACGATTATAACAATCGACACCGCGAACAGGTCGATCCCCTTATTTCTTGTGGAATAATAGGGGTGTTTGTTGTGTACTAAAACTGTAATCAACAGTTTCATAAGATTTATATTTTCAACAATTTATTACACTTATTATTGCGCCGTGTCGGAAGATATATTTGATAATTGTATACTTGCTAGTTGCTTCGTATATAAGCAAAAAGTAGATTAAGTTAATGTCGCGTAGACCGTAGCGAGGCCTAAGTTTGCAGCAACGGTAGATGACTACGTCGAGATTGAAAGAACAATAGATTTGACTGATCTAAATGTGTAGCGATAGTAGATGACTGCGTTGAGATGGAAAAAACAGTAGATGACTGCTCTAAGGATAAAACCGTTGACTCGACTACACGAAGATTGGAAGAACAGTAGAAGACCCGTCTCGTACTATTAAGGAGGAAAGCTCGGTGTGGGTGTGCCTTTTTGAACTAAGAACGCGGATTCGTTGTTCACACTTTTCGATAAAAAAGTGAGGGTGACGATCCGCGATGTCCATTGATTATAGCCAACGTTAATAAATAAAAATATGAGGAGAAAGTCTCCTGCGGATGTGGCTCATGGGTGTCCTTGTTCATGGGAAAAACCTGCTACTTCGCTAGACGAACATCCGCTTTCTCCGTAATTTGTAAAAGCGTGCAATAAACATAAGGACTGTTTTAAGGACCATGCATAAACCGAAAATACTTATATGAATAGAGATTAAGCTAAAAAGATTCGGTTTATGGTGGTTCCTTAGGTTTATCGCGGGTCAGTGTAACGATGTGTAGGCCTTGGCGGCCAGGTCATGAGGGACGTCGCACGGACCATCTCACGCGATGTAACAATCGTTGGTAAACAACAATATAAAATCAGTGGTTCGTGTGACGAAAGTTCACCTATTGCTCCTCGCTGTCTATGGTTCTTTGCTCGGTTGATGCGAGTTCATGTTCGTACAAGAGGATTGCGAGAAACATTTGCTCCTAAGCACCGTGATTATGTCGCAAACTTGTATCGACCGCGTGCCCCTACTGTTTACATCTTATTGTCAGACGTTACTTATAGTTCGGCTAAAGTTCAGTTAATCAGCCGCTATTAAAATTTCGTTCGTGAAAACGAAGTTTATGGAAACGAAGCTCCACTGTATTCCCATAACTTTTTCTCGCTTCTTGCGAGAGATTTACGATTGTAAAATTGACGAGAGAAATATCCTGCTTTTGTACTCGCGTTCGATGGAAGAATTCCGTTTAGAAGTTGGAATTAGTTTTCGTTAGAAGTTAAGACTTTCGCGCGTGGCCGAGATGTCGGGTCGAACGAAGGCGATCGATCGATCTGTCCCCTCGGAAACCGGTCGCAGAATCTGCTGCAAGGTGGAATCTGGTTCAGCCTGATCGACACGCGGCGCCGCTTCTCCTTCTTTGATCAACGCGTGATTATCTAACGACGAGATTGCGAAATCGATCGAAGAAGTTGTCATCGTACGTCATTCTTTACCCTTGAAACGTCCGTTTCAAATCGCAGCAAGAAAATATCCAGATTCTTTGAGTCTCGACGAATTTCTTCAACGAAGACGAAGAAAATTCGCGCATCGACTCCAATACGTTCCACGATCGATAGAATTCTTCAAAATTCCAAAATGATTTCTTCAAAAATTCCCTCGACAGAGAAGACTCGAGTACGATGCTTGGATCTTCGGATCTCCTTGAAATTCTATGAAATTTCAAAACTACTCTTTGAAATATTTCCTCGACAGAGAAGACTCGAGTACATCGACTCCAAAATTACTTATCGTGCAAAGATTTTCGTGAAATTCTACGAAATTCCAACGCTACACTTTAACGTATTTCCCCGAGAAGGAGATTCGAGTACATCGATTCCAAAATTTGTCCGAACATCTTCACCAAGTTCTTCGAAACTATAAAACGTCTGCGTAACGAATCTCCGCGAGAAGATTCCGAAGATCGACTCGAAAGTCTTTCGCGATCCTCGTTCGATTCTTCGAAATACCAATACAAAATTCTTTGATAAAGCTACTCGGAGAAGAATGGCAACTAAATTCCATTTCCATTGAATTCGATCGAATCCAGCAGGTGGTCGATCAACGCGATCTCTTTCCCCTTAAATCAGTCCGGGAGCGTCTCATGCCAGTCCAATTACGCCGGTTCGTCGGATTAATCCCGCGGCTCGCCAGATAACGATACACGCGTGTCGTCCACGATCCACAGCCATTAAAACATCGAACCCACGTTGAGTGGACAGTCGTTGCGAGGCGGTGTGTTTCGGTTGGCGACCATTAACCGGGGACGACGAGCGAACTTTTGAAATGATTGACGAGCACGGGTCCGCGAGCGAGCCAGCTCCTACACGCTCGTTCGTTCCGCGCCGGCAATTATCGCGTAAACGAGGCCAACCATTAAGCCCGGCCGTAATTATCCGTGCCTCGTATTACAACAGAAATAAACGCTCCTATTCGGTTCTTCTTTTTTTTTTTCTTTCTTCTTCGTTCTTTTCTATTTATCCGCTCCCTCGTTTATCCTTTCTCCTCCGCTACGTCTCTTTTTTCTCTCTCTCTCTCTTTTTTTTTTTATACATATGATATAATGAAATAAAACTGTCCGACTACGTTTCGTACGATCCTTGATATATTAGGATACCAGGGTCGTACGAATAAAATTATAGTTTGCTTGGACAGAATGATGATAGGGATGATTGGCTAGGAGGAGATCGACAAAGTCGGGCTTCGAGTTTAGTCGCTGCGAGAAGCTTTTCGAGCTTAATTACTTGCTTAATTAATGAAAGTCCTGAGAGGAATTGCGTGACGAGAGACGGTAGCTTCGTAGGTGTTTTAAT
Organism: Bombus fervidus; assembly: GCF_041682495.2. NCBI lineage: Eukaryota > Metazoa > Arthropoda > Insecta > Hymenoptera > Apidae > Bombus > Bombus fervidus. Next base: position 7,914,705 of record NC_091530.1, on the reverse strand, counting down.
CTTTGTTATTACGTAGAATCAGGAAGTTTGTGCCTGTACAGTGCCGCAATTTTAATCGACATGTAGTTATCCCACGCGTTACCGTTTCACGTTGTTCCAAAATGTACAGGGACGAGTGTCTCGTTCCAAATTTTCTAATTGCTCCGAAGTTTCTATCGGCGCTGTTCCCAAGCTAAGCTCCTTAGCCAGTTAGCTGTTACGACCTCTTTGAAATGCGCGTAAAAAATGTTTGGCAAAAAGTAAGCGACGACGAGTATACTCGTCGGGCACGGAGTACGCGCGGCTGTTACGATATAGAATTAAGTTACAACGAAATAACCGTTTTATTTTTGGATTTTATTACTGACCGGGCTCGTCCTAACGCAAAATAGTACCATTTCTTCGTGACGAGTATACGCGTCGAAAACAGCTAATTGGTTAATTCACGCGCTCCAATGCAACAAGTGTGCCACTGTGTGAAAATCTTTACACTCGACTGTTCCCTTCGAGAAGACACTAATCATAGATTACTGTCAATTACGCAACACAAAATTACACGAGCTGCAAGTTTCTTACGTTTCTTTCGAGTTTCGCCTTCACATCGTACAAAGAAACAGATAAGAAAAGGAAAAATATGGCCAGCTACACCAAATGTAAAAGACTAAACATACTTTTAGGAAATATTCCCACCTATTTTAGATTTTGAACTTCCACGACGACTAGGTATTAATTGCCCTTTGTCCAGGTTTTCTCCTATCGTCACACGAAGATCGAACTTTGGATACCACGTACGCGGTGTTTTTCGCCTGTGCATTTTACTGGCTCGCAGACGTTTCCTCGAGTTCTCTACGTTTTAAAACGCAGCAATCAAATTCGAGAAACAGCAAGACGAAACAAGATCGCCAAGTAAAACGTCAATGGAAAGAGTAGGGAGTAAACAAGTACAAAGTATACTCACTGGTCTGATTCTGAAAGTAGAGATCTTCCCGGTCGGTGAAGAACCAGGTCTGAAATCAGAAATAAAGAGAGGTTAAACCGAGAGTACTCGACGACCGGGTAACAGCTACTTCTACGCCGGTTTTGACTCTAACGATCGACGTGTCGGTCACGTACGCAGACGCCATTGTTTACCGTGGCTAACACGCGCCACGTACCGATCATAAATTTCGATTTCTTCCGTTGCTTCGAGCTTGCATCGCTCCATCTACGTCCACCGAGCTCGATAAATCGCTCTCGCGAGTTTCACCCTCGATCGCCGCTGGGAAAATAAAGTTCTTCTTTTTCCTTATTTTCTCTCCCTCTTTTTTTATTTTTGCAGGGACAAACAACAAATTGAGATAGTTGTCAACAGACTTTTATCCGTATTTAATCGCCATTAAATTATACACATTCGTACGTAGTAAATTACAGACCGTTCGTACATCTGTAATTACGGAGAATAAAATATCGTTGAATCGAAACTATTCGAACACGCTGGAATAAATTTCGTAGAATTACAGAGATTGATACAGTGACTACACAATGAATTGACACGCGTTTTCCATTAAAGAATTTTTTCTCAGATTATACATTGAAAATTCACAGTGTATCAAGTTCTTGTTGCCCCGCAAGAAAGAACGATACGCAATTTAATATGCACGTAGATGATATAACAAATACAATGACGCGTCTTTCTTACTTTTTTCAGCCAGTCTACATCGTAAAGATATTAGGGAGAATTTTTAAGTCGTTCAAAGCCAATGTCTTTGTTATTTGTTAGAATTTAATCTTAAAGTTAAGGTTAATGATCTGTGGAAGACACAATGTTTGTGTTAAAATAATATTTATTAAACGAAACTACAGAACCAAATGTATATAAGCGAGTGATATAATTAACAACGTATGGAGATTGTTGATTGTTGGCCAGTTACTCTCAGACTAGACTTAAGTGTCCTGTTCAAATGCCTGTGTGGGTGTCTGTGTAAGAGTATTTGTGCCTATGCGTGAAATATCGTTGTGTTCCAACACTATTCCAAACTTCCAAACTTCCAGAACGTCTAACAAAATTGTAGTCTACTTATGGCTGTCTCTATTTCTTTTTCAAATTGTACAGCGTTTCGAAGATCCAAAAATCTGCCAATCTTCTCCGCGAGAGTAGAAATCCAAAGAAGAGAAATTACAGCAAAACGAGATGTTCATTCTATCGTTAGATTTTCAGTCTATTAGCCCATCCACTAATTACTAATTAATCGATGTACGCTTTCCGACGATCGTCGATAATTTATCAAAAAATTCCACGGGACAGTGACGCTGCGAACGAACTGCAGATCGAGAGAAAACACCTTAGGAATTAGGAGCTCTTGGTGGTTGGTCGGTCTCATCTGCATGAGAGTAGAGCGACGACGTTGAAGATTGGTGCAGTGCACGTGTTAAAGCAGTCGCCTATTTTTAGTTGGCGAGTTCCCTTCAGGAAGTGAGCGTCGACGGAACGAGGGGTAACGCTGCCGTACCAGACGTCACGAGCATTGTCTCGAGGATTTTCACGTGGCGGGATGCGCTTTCGAACCCGAGGAAACACGGATCCCTGCCACTTGTGCGCGGCAAAAGAGAAAGAACGTGGGAGAAACGCTCGTTCCGATGTAATAGACGTCGGAAACGAGTAGAAAGTAGCGAACTCGTATCAAAGTGGTCTCTAAGCGTCGAAAAGAAACACGATAAACGAATTGGAGCAGATTTCTTGCGACGTTTTTTCAGTCAGACTATAGACAGACTTTAGTCAATGTACGAAAGAAATTTTGAATCTTAGCCGAAAGCTCATCTTTGTTCGTTTTGTTCGTCGAATTACAGTATAGTCTAACTGTAAGTATATTTCATCGTGGCCTTTGCAGAACTAATTCGAGAGACATAGACAGGAAATGAAATACTCTGGAAGATTGTTCGAGCTGTTTCAGAGAATTCGTTATTGAAAAAAGCGAACAGTGTTTGAAGGAAAGATTCGTAGAGTCGTAGATGACGACAAGTCTAACTATATCTCGATGTTTGCGAATTTTCGCTGAAAATGATATACAGGTTGGCGTGATTAAATGGAGTCACCTAGATATCTACCTTGTTTATCGTTGTATGAAAAGCTTCCCAGAACAAAGTTACGCTGCTTCGAGTAGCGCACGAAGAATTAAAAAATCGCATAAATTTGTAAATATATAGAAATATAGAGATCCATCTAAGAATGTAACAAGGATTTTGAAATACTCGTAAAAGAGAACGAACTTGAGAAAAAGTTCCTTCCACCGTTACCTGTGTCTTCGACCAGTGTAACTTTGTTACTGGGAAGCTTCTCATGATGGCAATGAATAAAGCAGATATTTGGATGATTCCATTTATCCAAACATGTATAACGATCTAACACGATGACACAAACGGGCATGATGTAATTGCTGCTGAAAGAAATAAGAAGAAAGTACAGAATAAAATTTCTTAACGCTCAATTTTCGAGAAAAGCGAATTTCAAAATTCGTCAAGTACGCTGGAACTTGGATAATTCCCACTTAAGTATGAATGAACGATCGACAGGAAGCAATTGCACGCGTGAAAAGAAACAGAAAGTGCGAAACAAAATTTGTCCGTTTTGAACGCGTTTGGCTCGGAATTATACGCGTTTGGCGGAACATACGCGCGCGATGAATTTTCAGATTTACTTTTCTCGGCGACAAAGCGTTCTTCAAATCGAATAATTTTATTCCACGTTTTCGACATCATAAAAAATTGTATCCCGCATTTTCTTCGCGTTCTTCTATAAGAAATCGCTTTATTCGTTACTCAGTCGTATCCTATTTTCTAGTTTCTCGCGTATTCGTGCTTCGAATGGCGAACGTATTTCGAGCGTGACAAATCGCTGTTCCTTCCGATTTCCCAAAACTTGAATAGCGGCTTAGCAAACAGCGGTTGTTGGATGGCTATCCATGGAACGTTATCTTACGACCGACGATAAGAGTTGTCGCGACAAGACGGATGTCCTGTATAACCGACAATTAAACCGTGGCGAAGGGAGAGACGGAACAAACGCGGAGGAAGAGAAAAGAAAAAAAAAAAGAAAAAGGTGAGACGAATAAGCTCCCGAGTCAGCGTTCGCAGAAGGAACACGAATATCCGGCAAACAAGAGACATCGCACGCCAGGGAAAAAGAGGGACGAGAGACGCGATGACGTCAGTGGCACCGGCGTCGCGTTACATCGACGTAATTACGTTAATCCACGCACGTACGTCGCGGCTAAAACGGGCATCGTCGTTAAGCCGATATCTCCATTGCACTGGGACCCAATTCTATCTCTCTCTCTCTTTCTATCTTGCTCGAGAATAATTTAAACGTTTTGGTTGCAGTCCCCGTTTCCAACTCTATGGGCGACGCGACGTTAGGAATTAAATAGGCTGTTCTCGACTCCAGCTAGGAGAGTACTCGCGTCCCGTTTTGTAATAAACTGGAAGATCGAGAAATCCGAGCTGTAAATCGTCTGCGAAGGAATATCACAAAGTATGTGGATCGTTTGAGAAGGTCCGAACCTAATATACCTAATGACAATATAATACCTAATCCGTAAACCTAGGAATTAGGTAGTCGAGGAATTGAATGTATAAATATAAGAGTACACGAGTGTGTGAAAGTAGGAACTCGCGAGGACTCGAAAATCTGAATACTCGGATAGACGAGCGTGTAAATGCTTACGTACTCGAGCATTTAAGTACGTACTCGAACGTAGTAACGGTGGAATATACCTGAGCTGTAGGTGCGTTCCAAACTCTGAGAGAAACGAATATCGAACAGCTAGAAATGTACTTTACACGCGCAAACACCAAACACGAAAATATTATTTCGATGCTCTGAAAATATCGACGGACAAGTAAACTACAGTGTTTTCGACGCTCGACGTCCCAACCGAAAACGTCCCAACTGAAAAGTCGCAACCGAGGTCCGATTAATTTCAAGGAGAAGTCCTCGGTGATCATCGATATAAAAAAAAAAGAAAGAAAAGGAAAGAGACGGGAAAAAGAAATAAAATGAAAAGGAGAAATTAACTCGAGAGATACTCTGTATTTTACTCGCGTAAAATTACAGCGATGCGGTCGGTGAGCGTTTCCAGATAAATAAACGACGTAATTGATCAATTATCCGCTGACGTTTCAGAGGCGAAACGGCTGTTGTAAATTGAAGGGTTGCGATATAGGGCGAGTCACTGAAACTAATGACAAACGCTTCGACGGCCGATCGATCGCCATCCCCGGCACAGATCCTCCTTCTCCGAATGAAATCCTCCGATGAACACCTACAGCATGTTACTTAACAGCGAGCCAATCGAGCACCATGACTCTCCAATTGCAACACGTGAATTCCAGTTGGATGCAAAGTGCAACACGAGCAATTTGTCGAAATCGAAAGTATCCCTGTAGCACCGATAGGATGGCAAATTCGAACTTTGTCATCCGAACGCAATCTATAGTTCTTTTACGGTTCTTCCTCGACCGTTAATAGTAACGTTTCTACCATCTATGCAAATGTATGTAATATCTATGCAAATATATTCGCGGTCTTGAGACTTTGCGATGTACAATGACTCGCGAAAATAGCCGAACATTTAGCGTAGAAAATTATGGTATATAAATAATTGTGCGTTGTACGAAGCTCTTTGAAATTTCATTAGCACTACGACGAGACACGATTACGACGATTATACCGGTAATATTTGGAACCAATCTGGAAATGTACATAGAAATTACGTTTATTACAAACATACACTTGATTATTAGTACAGGATATAAATAATGGTCTTCGATATGTATATAATTAATGTTGAAAATCGCTATATCCTGGCTTGCTGCTATAGCTAGCGAATGATCTACTGTCCAAATACTTTGACGTTCGTGGAGAGTATGCTTGCAATAAATATTTTCTAATTTCTATGTCCATGAATTTCCAGATTCTCGGGTCTCAAACTTTGCCGATATAATCGCGACCACAATGTCTCGTAACAGCGCTGTTGATGAAATTTCGAAACGTTTCATACAATACACATAATATATTCGTAGGAAGATTTCTATAAAAATATTCAAATATTTTCTTCAATGTATTTAGTCGCATAGACGTAAAAACTAGCAGCCGTAAAGACAGCAGCAACGTTAGCAACCCGAAGAGAAATTCATTTTCATTTAGGACGAGCCTACCAACAGGTAAACAATACAATCAGGCCTAGCAGTGGTCCGTTTTTCTACCTAACTCCCTTTTTTTCGTAAATCATTTCTCTCTTGTGAATTCGTAAAAGCGTGAAACGAAAGGAGCATCAGGATATTTTTTAATATTCCTTCTTACCTGCTCATAGACCGTGCAACGTCGCTGGAAATAAGGATAGAACGTAAAACGAGAAAGCTGCTTTTGTTTCTCGAAAATCGCCATAGATACTTGCACGTATTAACTCGATTCCACACTGAGATCTTTGACACCATCGAGTAGTGCTTTTGCTACGATCTTTTTAAATATCCCAAGGTCTACAATATTGCTTATATTCTTATTTCTAAACTGCGAATTTTTATTCAAATTCGCATCTCTATGAGGTCAACTAAAAAGAATAGAACGTAGGCAGAGGCTTCTTTCATCCGGTAAATGTTATAACAAGCATCGTGCTTCGATGTATCTGGTGCAGGGTGAGACAGTAAAAACTACCGTTTGAAATAACTCGTTGTATATTGATTTTATGAAGCGAAATTTATCGCGTTTAAGCAGTCTGCTGCGATACGAGTACACTTAAATTTTCCAATAGTTTATATTTTTCGAGATATCAAGCTGACCGAGAATTTTAATGACCACCGTGTGCTCTTAATAACGTCAGTCATTTTATTTAGCAGATATTTTAATACTTCAATTTGCTGAATTTAACGTGTGAAAAACAAAGCAACGTAAAACATAGGAATACCGTTAAATTTGACAATTTAAAATTACAATAGCTGCTAAACTGATTGTTTTTCATTGGAACGTCCAGTTGGATCGACTAATGTTATAAAAAATATACGCTGACGCTATCGACGTCATCGTAATATCTCAAAGAATACAAGATATTAAAAGATCAAAATATACTCATCTGGCCAGGCTGCTTAAATACAACAAGATTCACTGGAAACATTTTTCGATAATAAAGTCCATAGATATCGAGCTACTTGGGGTGGTAATTTTTACTGACTCACCTGTATATATTTACGTTCTATGTATTTTTGAACCTTCAAATTTCTTGCGAATGCATAAAAATGTACAGTCTCGTTGTCTCATATCCTGACCTATCCTATTTTATTAGAACGTAACCAAATACCGTACTGAAACACCCAACGTCCTTCGGTAAGTCGATAGTTACTACAATAATTAATCGCTTTCATCGACCACCCTTGACGAGGATACAACGATATATTGCCCCAAGACGTAATTCAATCAAATTTCTTTTACTCTGAATCCATTGAGCAAAACGAGCTAAGCTACGAGGCGCGCTTCAAAGAAGACCGACGACGAAGTAACGGGCAAATGTTACGTCGCCTCGAGAACACGAGTGCTCCGAAACGAGCTTTTAGGTCCCTGGATAATTCGTTCGAATGCGCGATTCCTGAGAATCTCGATTATTAGTCGGCCCTCCGGCGACTTTTCTGGGCTGCTAGTTCCAGGAAGTGTCGCCGGTAGCGATGGGAGCGGAAGGCCGAGCAACAGGGGGGAAGTACAATGCATGCAATTAGTCGTGGCAAGATAATATCGCGAAAGTTGAGAGTTCCTAGACCTTCTTACCACCTACCTACACTTTTAAGCCGGCAATACACCGGTGAACTACGCTACACTGTGTTGTGCTACATTTTAAATTATTTGCTTTATATAAATTATTTGCACATACATACAGTGGCGGGCAAAGGTTCATGAAGCAAGAGATACAGAGAGACACTAGAATTTTGCAAAATGGATTTATATTTAATGAGAGCAATGAACGAACGTAGTACGAAGGTTACTAAAATTCATAAACGAAACCTACCAAAGCTGTGCTATTAAATTAGCTATAGCTTAGCTTAGCTATCCGGTGGATCTTTAAGGAGGTTTTACAGTCAACGAAGACCAGAAAGAGATGGATGAAGCGAATAAAACTGATGGACAGACGGATTCGGAAGAGACGAATACATAAAATTCGTTTGTTTCAAGAACATGAGCTGAATACACAAATAAAACGCTGTACACGGTACGTGGAAGTTGGTGGAGAACAAGAGACGTAGAAAGAAGGAAAGGGTAAAACGGAAATACAGAGAATCCCGTTCCCACGACGAGTGCTCATCAAGCTGAAAACCGCCGTGTATATGCTCGACCGAACAGTAACAAATCGCACACAGTGTGGCCTCTATTCTAAACAGTCAGCCAGTCTAACGAATTAATACTTTCTTTTCGAGAATCAATTAATACTCTTCGCTGAAAACTACTTCAAGTATTGTTCGTTGATACATAGAGATAAAAATGAGCTATTACATGGTAATGATTCAATTACAACGGTCGAACAAAGTGTACATTCTAAAACTAATTGCTCGATGATCCGTTACCAATTAGAAGATAAGAAAACGAATTGGATAGAACAAAATGCAAGACAAACTAAACGATCCACTAATAGGATAAATTAATACTAACAGGTGATTTTTTAAGACTGCGGTATTAGGTATTGTACTTATAATCAGTGGTGGGCTGGCCATCGAAGAGTTTGGGAAAATTTCCTGGACGGGCCGGTGGGAGACGCTCAACGACTAGAATTTAATTAAGTAGAAATGAAAGGCCAATGATATCGGTAGTCTCTTGGTAAAAATTTACAAGCGTTACTTACATCTAGTATTATACCTAATCCAATATCGCAATCTTACAAAATTAGCGTAGAGATGAACCATAAAGATCTGATATACAACAATAAGGAGAATACAAATATCTCAACAGCGCAAACCACGGCTTAGGAAAATATTCTGTAGACGTGTAAAAGCATAGAGGCTTGAAAGGATTTGTCACGTACCTGATCCTTAGCGAATTGAAACCACGTGCTGATGATAGCTGGCAGACGGGAGTGATGGTAATGCTTGGTAGTTTTCACGCTGATGAACACGTCGTCGAGATTCGTGGTGAACGGTGCCATGGTCGCAGTCGCGATCGCAGGTGTCACCGAAGATTCCTCGTTTATCAGCATCCTCCTCGAGGCTGGCACTTCCACCAGTACGCTCCTACTGTTCACTTCCACCGTCATCTCGTCGACCCACTACGCAACAATGCCATACACACACATAAGTATAAAACCAACCGCGATACGCTCATAATGGATCGGTAATATTTTGTAAACATCGCACGCATAGAACAATAATCTGATCGAGAATTCTTGGAAAAGAAGCGAGCACGTGCACGCGAGCTCACGGAATGTTTACTTTCACGACGTTCGCGACGAAATAAGTTCGAACTCGATTTACCGTTCGATTAACATAACTGGCTACCGAGAATAGCGCTTCGAGAATAGACCAATTAACACGTCATTTGAAAGTGACATCTCTCTTTATTACTAAAGTCAATTAACCCCTTACCTTATGATCTTTTCTATTGATACAGCAGTTGCATAAAATATTTGCACATAACCTTATTATCCAAAGAAACGCTTTCCTTTACCACGTTCAACGTTTCATTTTTATAGTATATCAAATCTTTATCGCCTTATAAAAGTATCTACTACTGAATGATACGAAATTTGATATATTTGAAACTAATTAATTTTATATGTTGGACCGTACTTTATTTACTTCTATTTATATATTTATCTATCTACTTTATTCTATTGTTTTTTTTTTTTTTCATTCATTCCATTCTCCGTTAATGCTACTCACCTATTAATTATGCACTTATTTTGTTTAATGTTGTTGTACTTTGTCTCACTCGTTGAATTAATAAATTACTAATGTAATTACTAATCTAACTACTAATGTGCAAATACTTTTTCTATCCACCGTAGGTATTGCTATTAGCCTTAATAATTTATTGGTTTAACATTTTAAAGCAAAGTACTGAAATATTATATGCAATTTGTATTCACTAATCGACAGTGATATGAAATAAAGGGGTTAAAATTGAACTTTGGTAGTAGACGCCACGTCTTGTTATTCAATGTTGTAAAGCGAAGGATTAAGAATAATCGCTAACATATGTAAGATAAATTAAAACGTTTACCTGACGGGGTGCAACAGCCTGATAAAGAAGAATGGTAGCATAAGCAGTGGCGAGAACAAGTGCCAACGCCTGGAGACCTCGTCTAGTCGGCAGGCTACGGGGCATTTTAGCACTTCCGGTGCCGGCGTATCCCGCGCCAATCACCGACAATCGAGCCTGTGGCCCACCGCCACCGAATTTCACCGACCGTCCCTCTTCCTCGTGATTTTCACGTTTTTCTCGAACTCCAACGATCAACGGCAACCACCTTGCATCGTTCCCCTCCTTCTGCCGCGTGAAAAATATGCCAGTCATAACATACAAAAGTAATCACGTTCCCGCGCGTCACTCCCGTGTTACTCTTTCAAAATATCGAATAAATCGTTCGCTTTCGATAATCAAATCTAACCTACTCGTCACACGCAACGATCGAGTCTGCGCATGACAATGAATCACGTGAACTGTAACTCGATTCACTGTAATACACGATCACGAATGTCCCATCGAAAGTTCCTTCTTGTCACTTTGTAAATTAACTGAAAGGATAACCTGCAAAATTTCGGTTATTCCGTTATATTTAATTGTCGATGACACCACCAATGTCATCGTTCCGTTTCACGTTAATTTGTTGTTGATTCGGCCAACGACTTATGAAAATCGATTAAAATTTCGAAATCGATATCTCTGTTTGAAGAATTGTAGATTTCAATTGAACGATAATCTCGTGTTTCAAGCAATTCGTCTTGCGAATCTATCATGAAAAACTATATAATACTTTTGTAAATTGATTATAATTGATTGTTTGTTTTTTGTATCGTTGTACTATAAATAATTTCAACCTGTAGAAGAGCGGCGAGTATTTGACAGTCAAGTGGTTGTCACACGGGAACGCTTTTGTGAAGCGGAGATATACGAAGAGTCACGAGGCGAACACGCACCAAAACGTAATACTGCACGGCGCGCGACAAGCCACCGACTGAACACATGGCCAGTCGTCGTGACTACGCTGTAAACATCGCCATAGCAGCCACTTGGCCGGCGTGGTGGGAGAGCGACCTGGAGAGTGGCACAATGTCTGGAACGAATGAGAAGGGGGACGCGTTTTAAATGGAGCACCGCCTCTTCGTTGTACGTTGATCCGATTAATAACTTAATAAATTTTTATATCGATTGGAAATCAATGAACAATAAATGAAATAAGCAATTGTAAAAATTATTACCTTACTTTGCTTTTATTTTTTAATAAATAAACATTATGTGTGAACTTTTGATTTATAACTTAACTTATTTATACAGTCTGCATTCTTGAATCCGGATCTTTTGTTTATAAAATACATTTTTTATACGGTTGTTTTATTTATCTGAATTGACTTTCATTCATTGTTTTTTTTTTTTTTTTTTCATATATCTTTCATATGTAGTGAAAATAAAGTATCAATTGCAAAATATTTGAAATATTATATACGTTATATAAAGATGTTACTGTTATTTTGGATAAATTCATCCTAAAAAGTTCAGAGGATAGGTGTTTACAGGTGTAAAATATGAGTAACACAAGTCAGGTGTATATTCCTTCATAAAAGACTGCTTATATTTTTGTATTACAATATTTAATTATTAAGATCGTCAATATTTACATTTGTACATGATTCAATGCACTTTACAGTATAAGAAAAAAATTAAGACAGACAATCGTAAGTACTTCATCATGAGCGTCCATTCGAGCTATAGTTACATCTCGTGATCACAAATCGATAAAAATCGTCCATTTCAACTTCAAACATACGATCATCTTTCACTTTAATAAATATCTTTTGTATCATCAAATTAGGATTTGTTACAAATTTTCCCTCCATTTGTAAATCAATATTCCTAATTGCGATAGAAGATACATTTCTATCCCAATGATTCCAAGCTTCTTCTCCTTTATTTTAAATAAATACCTCTGACGTAATCGTCATAATAGCTGCCATTTTGCACTCTTTAAAACCCAACTGTATGTGCGTTCATCGCACATCATTCACGTTGCTCTTCGACGTAAAAGAACTATACTATTGTACAACTTAATTGCAGGTCCGAGACGCAATCCCAATAGCGATACCAAATCCTCTTGAGTCAACATTAAAAATGCTTCACCATCGATATTCTATAAATATCGAATAAGAAATTAAACACAGTTTGAATATAATAAATTGTATTACATTTCTTCCTCTTTTTTAAATACTTACATGTTGCCTAAAGATATTTCCTATTTCTTTACAATTGGGAACGCTCTGTATAAATTTGATAACTTCTTCGTTCGACCACCTTCGAGGATTCGTGTTCTGTTTCGCCACTACCCTGTTTAAAGCATTGCTATGCTTCGCCCATATATGCGGCGAATCCGGTAACGGATTATATCCAGGATTGTAAACGGATTGGTACAATTCTGTACGTAATTGTTTATCAGGCATATTTGCAGCATAGGGTATAGTAGATAGCGACGAGTCACCATATGAATTCGAAAGGGAATATAAAGGTTCTTCAGAAACTTGCCGTCTATAAAAGTATAAAAACATACAAGTTAGTTATAAATACATTTATATACGTTTGCAATAAACATGTTTATAAATGCAAGAAATATAGTCATGAGTGAACCTTTTCTTTCTCTTTCTCAAAAGCTCGTCATCATCCGTTTGTCCGTCACTGTGATGATGTTTCGATTTACTAGACCTGTAAATTATGAATTACTCATGTACAGAGCAATTACAACAATGTATAATATAATACAGAATATTCGTATAGTTTACTTTTCCGAATTTTCTGATTTGTCATTCTTGTCAGAGAAATCTCCATCTTCTTGTTTAATTTCTTTCTCAGTCTTTATTAATCGTTCCTCCGAAAACAACGGCTTCTCCAACTTCTCAGACTTTTCCATTTTTATTTTGTCTGCTTTTTCTAATTTTGGTCTATCCTGTACATCATCTTCAAAGTCGCAAGTCTCGTGCTTCAGATTAAGTCTATCGGCCAATTGTCTAACTTTATGAAGATTCTGAGGTGAATACGGACAACCAGATGCAGAGTTATGCGTTGCATATTTAGGCCCTTTTACATGCCCTATTCCTTTACAGCCATACGTTCCACACTCGGGCCTGTCATTTAAGTTATCTGGAGCTAGAGACAGTAATACATATTTAGAATAAGAATATAAAAACATGAGAGGTATAAAAATATTTAAAAAATTTTTACTTAATGGCGGTTCCAAGGGATGACCCGTTTTCATACACCAACCCATGGGATGTATGTCAGGGGAATCGTCATCGACCCAATAAGCATGATTTTCTGGCCATCCGTCAAATCGTATTTTTAGCCTGTAAAACAAAAATATATACATATACAAATAATTGTACTGTGCTCCACTTAATTTTAAGATAAAAATAAATATTTGTAATTTACATACATATGATCTTTTACGTCTTCAACTGTTGCTACCCTTATAAGTTGAGGCACGCGTTTATCAACCGCTTCTAATTTCATTCCACGCTTAAATCCGCAAGGTGGTCGTTGTTTAAAAGCTCTCGCTGGCGCGACCATGGAACGGCTTTCCCTGAGATACGCATCCCATGTGAAAGATTTAGGGTCTTTATAATCTGAAACAATAAATTCGCATTTTTACATGCATCGTTTTTTCCGGAAGAAGATACAAAAATATAAAAATCGAATACATATTATTTCGCTTACTATTTGGTGGCGTTAGACTATGACCATTATGATGACACCATCCCACTGGATGAATGTATGGAGAACTTGCATCCGCCCAATAATCATACACTTCATCCCAAGAATCAAAATGAACTAATATACGGGAATCCATTAGGCCTGCTATGCTTGCTACACAAACCAAAGAAGAATGCTTCCTATCTACAGCTTCTAATTTCATTCCTACGCGGAAACCAGTAGGACATACTGACTAAAATAGTAAAGTATATTGGTGAAGTTCATGAAATTAAAAAATAAATCGTTTGATTAAAAATTGATTGGCACTTACACTTTTGTTTGAAAAAATATTTTTTGGCGTTGCAGTAGCTTTGCAAATTTTTAAATACGCGTTCCAATTAAAATTACTAGCTACGTAACCTTTCGGTGGGTCTAATCGATGTCCATTCTTTTCCGACCAGCCAACCGGGAAAATATCCATACTGTCTGCATTTACCCAAAAATCGTAATTTTCTGCATATCCATCGAAATGCAAACGTATTCGATAACCTGGAATTATCCAAATAAATAAACTGAGTATGTTGTTATAGATTGAATATAAAAAGAAGAAAGTGAAATAACTTACCTACTACTTCAACAACCGTAAGAACACAATATCGTGACGGGTGTTCAGGATCTATTCCTTCTAATTTCATTCCAACTTTGAAATGATTTTTTGCATATGGGAAGGGGTCTTTGAATAACTTAACGGGTGCTGCCTTTGCTTTACAATGTTCCAAATACTTAGACCATGAAAATCCGAGTTTCCCTGTCTGCCAAGGATACTGAATACAGAGACACATTTATAAGCAGTATGTTTCAATGATTGTAAAAGGAAAGTTTGGTCACAAGTACCTTCGATTCGGTGTTATCTCCCTGACTCTCTTCATCCATTCCTGTAATAGTATCCTTTGTATCCTCGTCTGTCTCAGATTTCACCTTTTCTTGTCCTTTGTCTTCGGATTTCTCTTCTATTTCCTTAGACTGTTGCTGTTCTTGAAGTAATCTTTTACGTTTCCGTTTCGCGCGTAGATCTCTGTCAATAAAATAAAAATAAACTTATAAAAAAGTATATATTTAATTAAATATTAGAAAACTTTATATCGAACAACATACTTCAAGTCTTTTTCTTTCCGCATCGGAGGCTGTTTCTTGGCTTCTATTATTTCCGTACATGATGGACCACACGATATCGGACTTTCAAATTCTGCAGCTAGTCCATAACATCCACAGCCTTCACAATGGTACATTGTATCCGCCGAAACAGTCCTCGATTTTCTATCATCGGCTATAAAAATGAACTCGGTCACATTCGTAAGAAATCTTCCTTCACTCTTTGAAAGAAAATATGCATATTCGCATTGTTAATACTTACGTTTCTTTTCGTTGTTTATATTATTAACAGTTACCGGGGTAGACTTGGAGGAATTCTGTGTCGAACAAACGTTCTCTTTGTCGCCAATGCAATCTTTACCTTGTTTGTTATTTTCATCTTCATCCACTACTTCCATAATACCAAATTCATTCATACAAAACTATGAAATATAATAAATTATTCGCTATTTTATTAAACCATGACATCAAAAATTAATTTTCTAATGTTATATGGTCATACCTTTAATGTACTTCCTGGAAGAGTACCAACACCGTCCTTCCAATCTAAAACTTTCGCCGCATCGAAATTGGAATCGTTATGTGTTGCATTTAAATGATCTTTCAAGTCTTCATGATTACTTATATTAATCTTAGTATCATTTTTATTGTCCGTTAATGATTCAATGCCACAGCTTGTGCGTGTTTTAATAATTTCGATTTTTATATCGTCATCGACATTAGTATTAGTAGTAAGTTTCACAGTTTTATCTTCACTAGGAACTACTTTAATCAATGTAATGTCATCATCATTTTGCACTTTCTTATCCTTATCTTGTTCTGATTCCGGACTACTTAGTGCATAGCTTACATCAACTATACTCTCTTGAGTAGATTTCGGAAGATTTTGTTTTTTCATTCGTTTTTCACTCGATCCTCTTAATATATTGCTTATCGTCTTTTTTCGCTTCTCAGGTATACCGGCGTCGTCTTTTTTCGGAATAGGGGTAATAACTGCGGAATCTGGATTTTCTGTAATTTTTATACTGTCTGTAGAATTATTATTTCCTTTATTTGCGTTTAGTAAACTCATTTTTGCAATAGGATGCAAAGGAGGTGGATGTGTAGCTGAATTTGTAGTTTTTGACTCCCGTAATACTATAATATAAAAAGAAGGGAATAGTTAATTCAAATTTAACAATACAATGAAACATGCTTTCAATTATTTACCTGTAATAGTTCCTTTACTTTCTGTATTAATTTGGCCATTGTTAATTTTTAAATTAAACATACTGGATTTAGTAGGTCCACTTTGTTGAGGTATGCTGACTGGTAATAATAAATTAGTCATGTGTTTCGGAGGTTGACTTTGAGATCCTGTAGTAGTACTTGTTGAAGTTTGAGCTAACTGTGATATAACTGGTGCTATCACTAATTTTGGTTTAGCTATCTGAGTTGTAGTTAGAGCTCCTAATAAAAGATATGAAAAAGTAAATTAAGATTATATCAATAAAAAGTATCTTTTTTATTACTCATAATGTTATTATGAAAATAAAATAGTCACCTGCTGGTATAACAACAGATTCCCGTGATTTATTTGGTTTAATGAGAGTCCCAAGATATGCAAAGGTGTGTTTGCCTGCTTGTGCATTGGTCTGATTTCCTTGAGAGGTACTTAAGGGCACTATCTGAGCAGTAGATGCATTGGACTTTCTAAGCAATATATGTTTCTGTCCTTGCGAAGTAGTTGTGGTACTGACAGTATTAATTGGCCGATGGATTACAATATGTTGTTTATTCTGAGAAGTAGTAACCTGACTTGGCCCTTGTATAAACACTTTGTTTTGTCCAGTAACAATCTGTAATTAGAATAAAATAAACAGTTCATTGATGGCATTAAAATAATTTACAAATCACCAAAAAATTGATTGAATAAACTTGACGTCTTAACACAATTTAATCATATGTCATTTGAACATCAAAAATTGTCTAATTTTGTGTCACTCCTTACATATTTACAAATTTACAAATTTTAAGAAATATTTGAAATATTTTTGATATACTATGATAAGATATCTGTATGGTTATAAAAGTAATGTTTAATGTAATTTATACTTTCCTACTTGTTATCCACTGTAGCAAGTATATTGAACAGATCTATATTTATTATAAAGGTGTACACTATTCACTGCTATCACCTATACATGGATTTCACACTTTACATGTGTATATTCCATATTCACTTACATATGAAATAATGAAAGCATAGTTAACAGTAGACACTTAAAGTAACACAACTATACTGGATCATTTTATATAATTATAGGTTACTCTGACCTATATACTATAACTATACACTTTATTGTACTATACAGTATAATATATTATTCTACTTATGTAAGATTATAAAATCATGAATATTAAAAATATATTCAAATTTTATTATAAAATTTTTTGATGTTATATTATATTTAATATGAAGAGAAAATAATATTCTGTCTTGAAAACTCAAGCTATCTCATTTAAGATAAGGATATTAACAAATTACCTGATTATTGACTGGATTGATAATAGCAGCCAATTGAGTAGCATTAGGTGAAACCAAAGTCTGATTTGTGGTTGTTGGTGGAGCCGAACGTAATTTACTTTGTTGAATGTATAATAAAGGCATAACGGGTGTTGTTGGATCATCTGACTGTGGAACCTCCGTGCTACTATTCTCATCTACATCATCTACTACTATTTCTTCTTCCATTCTGTTGAAAAAACATAATGCAATATATTTTTAGAAATTGTATAAAGAGACTTACTTTGTACATTTAACGATTTAAATCATCACAAGAACATTTAAGAGCATCAATCAACGTCATATTTTCAGAAAATTCTGTTTACTTGTTTATATTATATTATGATACAAATATATAAAAACATGACTGAAAGATTAAAAGATAAAAGAAACTTAAATGATCTAATCATTTAAATCTTATCTATACTTAAAAAATTTATTTTTGAAAATTGCTATAAAAAAAAAACGATTGAATAGGCAAAATAATAACAAAACATCTTTTTATCAAAAAATGAATTAATATCTAAACAATTTCGTACGATGAATGGAATGAAAAAAAATAGACAAGTGAAAGTATTTTGTAATTCTACAAACCTACTTATGCTTTAATATTTCCTATCACCAAGTAAAATTGTTGCTAGTTACATAATTTGCAAATAACTGCAATTTTTGAATACACAAAGTTTAATAACTAATGCAATGGTATCCCCGATAGCCATAACTGGGCGTTAAGAGAATCACTAACACGATTTGAAACACGCGCCGAACAAATATCTTTCAGTGTAGTTACGTTATTAATTTTCACGCTTTCAACTGCATCAGTTAGCCAACAATTTATTCCATACATTCTATGGAACACCAGAAATCCTCGGGAGCTAACAATTTCAATAGTTATACCATAGGTATTTTTATTGAAGTACTTTTACAAATCGTTCAACGCGCATCACGAATCACTTGAAGACACAAACGCGCACGCACGCACACTTTTCACTGGAATAGGGGGATGGATCAAACTATATAAAACTGATTATTTGTTGCGGGATTCACAGGGATTCTCAGAGTAATGCAAACAATTAACGCGACATAAACTAAGAACGAACCAAGTTGAAATTCCACTGAATTTTAAACGATAAATTTCACATATTTTTTAAGCGTTCGAGCCTTCACTCTGCGTACGCTACAGCTATATCCTCATAGGTTCTAACTGTAGTAGCGACGGCGCAACAGGCCGCTTCCTATTGGTTAATCCGAGTTACACTAAAGAACAAGTTCACAATCTCGACCAATCGTAACATTCTCGATACACTATTAACCGCATCGGATATACAGATTTTTCCCAAGTATGAGTAATTTTGAAATCATTCAAGGATCATGCACTGCCGATCGATAACTATATACCACGTAACAAAGTTTTTTTTTATTTAATCTACTGCCTTTTCGCGGGCAGACTTTTCTCGTCTACATCCTTTCACGAATCTCCCGCGCAAATATCAACCTAAAAAAAAAAAGTAAAACCAATTCGCGTTCCGCTGATCAATGCGAGCTAAACCAAGCTAAATTTTTTTAAAACGGCGAGTCACATACTTGTCACTATTTAACAGATTATCGCATTGGATTTTAAAAATTGAAATTCACCAAGGTATCGGTAATTTAATCAGAATATTTGATACGAATTGTATCCGACTCAGACATGCTTTAAGTGTAGTTGTACATGTTAAATTTTATTATTTTATTTTCATAGTTGTTGATTTTGACCAATGGCAGAGAGTTATCGCGTGACGTCATATTGTTATCGTGGTTGGATTGGTTAAACGTAGCAGTACGTGTAATCGGTGAAAAGGATTCTGCCTTTGAAACAGTAATTTCCGACGAGCTCTTGATAAAATTATTAAATTTGACGATCAATATTTTCTACTGTACCATACGCGAAAATATCATTTATATTAGTTCATAGAAAATGATAATTGATATATTCATTTCGCACACTAAGCAAATACTCAAGTTTCGATTTCGATATACTTCTGCATTAACCTCTAAAATATAAAAGCTAACATTTTTAATGCTCGATATATATTATTACTCTGTATAATGAATTTACAACTATCAGATTATGATTACAGTACTGGAATTTCGTAAATTTACGTCTGAAAGAGATAAAAATTTGTAATAAAATATTGTTAGCATCAAATTTATTAAAGTTTTTAATAATGTATAAACTTGATATAAATTACTAATAATGATAATAATACGACATAAATATGATTTGTAAAAAAACAGTATAAAGTAGATAATCCTGAATGAAAACAGATTTTTTTTTTTAATTATACAACGTTAAGATTACGAATACCTTTGTTATTTTATGAGCATTAACAGTAGAATATGTATATTTTAATAAAGTACGAGATATTTAATCTACGAGACATCGAGGTTATTAAAAAAGTTTTCAAAGATACAATGAAAACAAAACTAATTCATTATTTTTACTTTATCGGTATAAATTGATCTTATGAATATGTAGATATAATCACTATCAAAGCACCAAGTCATAATATTTTAAGTATATTTCTATATGAGTGGAGGTAAATTGAAAAAGAATATAAGTAAAGATTATTATGATAATCGTGATAATATGTATTAAAAAGTTTGTACACGTTACATTCATTCATAAATACTTTACAACTTTTTTCAAGTACATCAATGCAAGAAGTTACGGGAAGCTTTATAGGTATACTTACTAGGATAAGTGAATGTTGGTCTAACGAATTATGAGCGGTAATTTTAAGGATATAATCTATCGAACGTCGATCGTGAGAAAAAAATTACTTGACTAACAAACAACTGAATATTTAATGTTATCACTGTCATATTTTACACGCGAACAGCACATTGTAAACATAAGAAATTATATGATAATAAACTCACGTTTTAAAGTTGTCAGTCGCCATCATATGCGAAGAGACGATATCATTCTAACTGCGCATGCGCATCGACCCATGTTGCTTCTGCTGTAAAGGCTCATTCACATTTGTTCACATAAAATAGAATAAGATAAAAATGTTTAACTGTTTCAGAAATATGTATTTAATAGCATGTAATAAAAATTTTTTGGCTATCGCTTTTCAAATGTCAAAGTAAATTTATTTTACAAATACAATATTTTTTTCTACGAACAAAATACAACTCGCGTACAATTAATCCGCGAATATATAAAGCAACGAATGATCGTAATTATTCTTTCGCTTATTTTCATACATAAGTTATATTAAAAGTTAAAAAATTGTTTTCACTCTCAATTTTGCAAAATAATATTTCAAGTTCTTCGCATTAACCAAATCAAAGTAAAAGTAATTTATATTTTTGGCTCCGTAAAACAAGAATTAAACGCTCTTCGGTATCGATCGAAATAAAAAATAGAAGTAGGTAGAAGTAGGTATAACAAATTTAATGGAATTGTCGACTACATTGAGACTCTTATTTCCTGCTGCGCGTCCATAACGACAGAGTCTCCTTATTTTTAACGCAGCAACTATAAAATTTCCATACGATATGCATACATTCATCGTACATTTAATTCGCTACAGTAAATTCATTATCACATATTCGAAGAACCGTATGGAAGTATAACCATTGAAAAGCGCTCGGTTTAGCGGATCTAAAGAATCGCTTAATTATAAATATGCGCGAATCTATATGTATATATAAGTATAGATTCATTTACGCATATAAATATATATACATATTTACGTATTTGAGAAACATATGTCATAGAGTACGTAAACGCTTGCGCTCGATGTTGCACACCAGTGGTGTCCAAGCTGAGTTGCGGAGCTTCGAGAGTCTTTTCTCACTTAAGTTTCGTTACCATAGTATAGAAATGCTAGCTAATACCCTGCTATAAACTCAGATCCAATACAAACACTTCCCGCGTATTGTTTTCTGTTTGAAGAGAGAGCTAGAAGGAGAGGGAAATCTCATCGGAGATCTCTCTCTAAACCCTCTTTATCTTATAGGGATGATGGCAGGAGGGGAATATAGTATACAAAGATCTGGTAATTCCCATAACGGGAACAAAGATCTGGTAATTCCCATAACGGGAACAAAGATCTGGTAATTCCCATAACGGGAACAAAGCTCTTAGTGAATTTAGTAAACGTCAATTTGTCCACTAAGGAGTAAGGCGTTTTAGGTCAGAAGTGTGATTTGTATGCCTTACTATGTTCTGTATTTTACTTTAGTGTATAAACTTTATTGGTATATTCAATAGGTAAAAATAAGACTAAAATGTCATATAGCAAAAAATCTATAAATGCTTTATCAAAAAATTATAACAAAAATATGTACGTTAATAATCTTCCTTTAATGTGTTGATATATGTTTACTGTTCTTAAGCATGATTCTATTAGATTCTACTGTACGAGGATAAACGTACGCTATGAAGAAGTAAGACAAAATCGTTATGAAATTCAGTTTATAGTAAATTCAATAACACATCGATATTAACTTTGCATTAATAAAGGCGAATGATACTTCGAAATGTATGCATAAGTATGTATCGTTTTACGTTTCATATTTTTGTTATAACTTTTTAATAAAACATTTATGAACTTTTTATTACATGATATTTTAGTCTTATTTCTACATAGAATACATTGGCAAAGATTGCATACTAAATTGCGAGACACCCAGTGTATTGCTTTCATTAACCTCTAGATCGTAGCGCTCCATGGCTAGCGACCGATTTGTAAACCACGCCTCATGACATTACGAACCTTACCCTCGCCACGAGAGTTGCCCTATACTGCGAATACGACCGTGGTAAGGGGCTCCACCCGTGGCGACGGCACTGTCATACGCTTCGAAAAGGCCGATTAACACGCATACGTGTTTTGAAGGAAAAGGTAAAAAACGGATAGAAAAAGTATTTTGTGCGATCGAGAAAAAATTCGGAAAGATAATAAGGAGCAGGATGATGCTCGTAATTGATCGAATTTTATTCCGTGAAACTTGTCCGTGGACGTGTAACTTGTTATAGAATAGTTGGAAACGTACAATGGCGTAGAGACAGCTCGTGTTTTGTTCTATCAGCTGATGGACTTGATGGATTGTTGTACTTACCAAAACAGAAGACATAAGCAGTAAATCCAGTCTCTTGTCACAAAATATGTTACGATGCGTGATATTGTGTGCATTATAATAAGCTAACCCGAGACAACGAAAGATTTTTTTTCCGACTTAGCATCGACTCCATTATTCACTGTCATTGAGCATAGTGTTTTCATCTGGTAAGGGAACGTTTTGATGAGAACACTGCGAAAATTTTACGTGCATTTTTCTAAAATTTGTATTATCGATATTTATTTTATACGAATACATAATTTATTATTTAATTTATCTTATTATCATTGAATATGACTTTCCGCTTTGTAAGATTTAAATATATATTTTATTCGGTTTTGTATGTATATATGTGCGACGCACTTTGACGTAATTCAATCATGTTATATTTTGACACGTAAAAGTAGACACACACATTCGCTATGGTATTCGTAATAAAATAATATATTTGGTATTGGAATTTCATTCTTATCAGATAAACATATACTTTGGTAGATTATTATTTATCACATTGTCCATATTTATATGAACTTTAATAATTGTAAATAATATACTATACTTTGACCTGGTAAGTTATTTTTAAAGTCAAACAACAATACAGTGTTGCAATTACTATATCCATATAAATCCACTTTGCCTTTAAAAATACTCCAATAAAAGTTGTCAATATAGTAGCAAAATAATAACTATTATATAAGCAGCAACAATAATATAATTATATTTAAAGTACGTTCTTTTAATACGTTTATATAAGTGCAAAAATATTAAAAATTACAACAAATATTTAATTAACATATTGAATCTTTGTTGCAGTCTTTTGTAAATTTGTAACAATGGGGGCAGCTGTAAGCAGTGGACAAAATAACGATGAATTAGTTGATAACTTAATGAAATCTGGATATATAAGAACAAGAAAAGTGGAACAAGTATTTAGAGCTATTGATAGAGCAGACTATGTTTTACCATCTCACAGAGAAAGAGCTTACAATGATCTTGCCTGGAAACATGGTAACATTCATTTATCTGCACCATGTATATATAGCGAGGTGATGGAAAGTCTTTCATTGGAACCAGGATTGAGCTTTTTAAATCTTGGATCAGGAACTGGTTATCTCAGTACAATGGCAGGACTCATATTGAGTAAGAACACTGCTGCTTTACTAGATCAATATAGAATATTCGTGATATCTTTGTGCCTTTCTTAGACCAACATGGAACAAATCATGGCATTGAGTTGCATGAAGATTGTTTAAATTATGCGTACGAGCGATTAGAAGAATTTAAGCAGAAGTCATTAGCACTGGATGAATTTGATTTTTGCGAACCAGTTTTTATACAAGGTGATGCATAAAGAATTTACTTATATATGACTCCTGTGAGAACAGAAAAGAGTCATGTAACTATACATTTAACAGGGAATTGTCTGAATGTTGCACCTGGTAGGCAGTATGACAGAGTATATTGTGGTGCAGCATGCCCCGAAAATTACGAAGGATTTATTAAACAATTTGTATGTATTGGAGGTATCCTCGTAATGCCGTTTAAAGATCATTTGCTACGTGTACTCAGAATAGATGAAGATACTTGGTTACACTTTAAAATGCTTCCCGTATCGTTCGCAACGTTAGTCGTGCCTACTACTTCAGAGCAAACGTTATTCCACTTACGTATGTATATTTATGATTATTTTAAAACAGGATAAAAATGTAGTATTTGTAAATCATTTTATATTATTATTTGTGTGTATTACAGCTGAGTGTGCTCCATTATCTTTACAAGAACTATGCAGAGGTAAGATTAGGTACTGTTTGCGGACAAATGTATGGAAGGAACACGAAGATCTGGAAACGAAAAAAGTAATTCTATTAGAACGGCGAAGATTTAGTCCTCCACAGCAAACCTTAACAAGATTTGTAATTCCTGTGATGGGAGAATCTGATGAATCGGTGTCGGATGAATCAGCGTCAGATGAAGATGATGAATTTACGAGAAGGGTATGCGTGTTGCTCAGTGTAGACACTGATCCTAGAGATCTGTACACAACTTCTCAAGTACGGGCTGTTGTACTGTGTAACATGAACGAAAGCCAGAATTGGCAAGTAGTAAACAGTAACGGTAACGTTGACTGGAACAATCAGAATCCTGAAAATTCTTCGGATAGTAATAAATTCGTTTCGCGGACAGAAGAATCAAGCAATGTACAGACTACTTCCAATTCGACAGAAGCAAAACCTGAGAATAAAGCAGAGGTACAGAATTACACCAATGTCAGTGAAACCTATTTGAATTTACTCAAACATACTGAAACGTTGTTGAATATAAGTGAAAGTGATAGCGAAACAGAACAGGACGAGACTCTTGTTCAGCGTAAAAAAATGGCTAAACGGGAGAAAACGGACAGCGGTATCGTAGAAGACGTAAACTTAAGCAATGAAGATAATAGCCCTAGATCGAATACCAGTCAGTCAGATTCAGAACCTGTCGATCCTCCGGACATGGCGGAACCGATGGACATCGATCCTTCCAATAGCCCCCGTGACCAAGAAATAATAGTTGCCCGTTACGTGAACAGTAATGCCTTTTCTACGTATATGAAAGAGAAAATACATGAGTTACCATTGCCTTTCTCATCAAAGTTGTACCTAAATTATAATCGTAAGCTGTAATATAAGTACATTACATACACGAATCATATTAATCTAATTTAAATAAATAAATATATGTATATATATATAACTTGATTTCACGCAATAGTTTACATGAAATAATCACTGATGTTACTTTCTACATCTTTCTTTGCTTTTCTTTCTCTCAAACCGAGACCTAAGAAGTCCTTGAATCAAAGAGTGCATGATACAGAAATCTATACTGTCTTTTATTTAAATCAGCATTACAATTATCTATTCTTATCTTATCTCCTATTTACCTCATTGTGAGTTGATAGTCATCTCATTACATAAATAATCACGCAATAAAATAAAAATGAATATCATCGTAAATAATCACCAATATTTTTTAAAATATTTCACATGCACATATCCATCGATATTTACATGAATATAATCCTACCACTTCTTTTTCCCCAGAAATCTTATTGCACACACATACATGCACAGAATTCTTGAACCTTCTGAAAGAACAATGTGATTCCCGAACATGAACAGTTCCTTCGGCTATGTTCCTGTTGTTCCTTTTACAATCTACAGTCATGCAATCCAACAACAAATATGAATAAAAACTTTCCTACGTCCGTCAGGGGTTGTCAGTAACCCTGTGAAGCAGTCGACAATAAGAGCACGAATGGTTGAACGAAGGATGCACTGAGGGTGCGCGTGGAGAGATCACTTGTGCGGAAGGGGCTAACGCCCAGCTGCCCGGCAGATCGCGGGTTCGTACGTTCGTGATAACATTCTCGACCGTCCGCAGACTCCTGATCCTATTGGTAATCGCCCTGGAGGAAACAGATAAGATCGATCAGAATGTTTCGGTGTTCTTCGACCACTTACCCCTCCTATATTACTCTTCGTATCGTTCAACTAGGATAATTTCAATTCGTACAAATTTTTTTGCCTTTGTAGATTGTTTTGTGCGGTGAGTTATTGATACATATGATATCATGTCTGTGTGTCCCTTTAAATTTATGGATACTAGCAGC
Organism: Bombus fervidus; assembly: GCF_041682495.2. Classification (NCBI taxonomy): domain Eukaryota; kingdom Metazoa; phylum Arthropoda; class Insecta; order Hymenoptera; family Apidae; genus Bombus; species Bombus fervidus. The sequence continues at coordinate 7,888,356 of NC_091530.1, read as the reverse complement.
GAACGATACGAGCCGAGAGTGAGGACAATTTTTGAGTGTTGTATGAAAACGAAATGTGATTGTGTAATGGTACGATCGAATAAGGAACGAGTGCATTTTGAATATTGGTGAGGAGAACTGGTTTCTTTGTATCCTCAATGTAAGTAGAGGGATGTTGTTCATTTGATAAACGGCTCTCTTGTTTCCATTGTTTCCATACATCAAAGATACTTATTGCTCCTATTATATGCATTCAACGAGCAATTAATAACAAGCTTCACAGCTCCACGAACATCAATTTTTCTCGGTTTTGGAACCTCTCAAACATACCAAGCTTTATTGTTTTCTTGAATGCTTCTTTATAGACAGGATATGGAATAGAGATGAAAGTTATTCGTTTTAATGCCAGTGTCAAAAATACAATAAACCTTCAATGAAAGAACGCTGTCGAAATTTTGTCAGATTCGTTATAAACAGAAATTCATTGATTAATTCAATTCAAAATACTTTCTCCTTAGATTCATTCGCCGAAGATGAAGTCCATGGTGATCAGCTTCTCCTTTCTATTTCACTTGACCTTAATCGACGGAGGTTCGACAACGACCGAGGTGTCGTGCGGTAACCGGTTGACGGCACCGAGAGGAGTGATCCAGACCCCAAATTTTCCCCGGTCTTTTCCGGTGCCCATTAAGTGTCGCTGGGTGATCGATGTTTCCGATATTCCAGCGACTAACAGCTCCATCGTCGTCTACTTGACACAGGTGTACGTGTATAAGGGACTCAGTTTCACCGAGTACGCGTACTACGAATCGGAGAGTATGAATTTTGGCGCCAGTCTGATAAAAGAGATCACCGAGGGCAACGTGTTCGAATACAAATTGTTTAGAACGTTCAGACCGTTTCTTGTTATCGAGTTCGAGCTCGATCGACTCGAGGGCAATCATGTACGAGTTTTAAATAATTTGCTGGACGTGTACGGGTTCAATGTCACGTATCAGATGACCGAAGACGTGCCAAATTCCGATTGCTGCTCCGTCCAGCATTGCTCCTACTCCGGCAATTGCCTCGTGTCTGGAGACTATACGTGAGTTTCTCAACTTCTCTTGTCTGTTTTTGCTCTTACCTCCTTGATGTATTGGGAAAGTCTAAAATTTACTACTTTGTTATATATCGCATGACGCATAATTCGTTTCACTGTATAATCTGTAAATAATGTGCAGTATTGTCGTACTTTCTTTTAATGATATTCTATTACGGTAAATTTCTTAATATTTTTTATGGATTTTTATGGTAAAACTGTCCACTATTTCTTATACAATGTATTTTTAATTCCTTAGTATTTGCTATTTATGTCTCTTATAAGATATTATATAAGAGCAAATAGTATACTTATGTCAAATGAACATCTTCAGATACAAACACTGGGCAGTTTACTTTGGAAGAGCGAGTAGATTCATTGTATCTATCCCAATGACCTTCTCGACAGCTATTAAAACGCGTATTATCCGTCCGCAAACAGGTCCCCCTCTGGAACCCAATTGAGTTATTTTATCATCTACTAGGATCGTCCTGTTTGTTCTCATATAAGTTCGAACGAATGCTTTTGTATTGGGCGAATTATCTCTTCGTGAAACACGTGTTTAAAGCTTGGCAATCGATCAGTCTGTGGACAATTTTTGAAAAGTTCATTTCTCGAGTTAGAAAAAAAAAGTAAACAAATGATCACGAATATCTTATCTTTCCGTTTTCATATATTGGAACAGATTTCTTTTTTTAGTAAATTTAAAAATAGAAAAGCATAGCGAATAATGGAAGAGGACCTGGATTTTCCTCGTGATCGTTTATCGCACGAAATAATTTCGGAAAGTTCCAACGCAAAAGGCAAACAGAGCAGTAAGGTGATTCCGGACGATATCATATCAGCTCATGAATCATTAATGAAACTCGTGTCCCCATTAATTTACCCTCTATTCCTGGATGTCTGTGTCCTCGGTCTGTGACGTGTGCACAAATAAAACAGTCCGCCGTTATTTGCTGGCAGGAGCTTCTGGTGCGATTGTTTCGAGGGTTTCAGCGGGAAGAATTGTAACCAAGGACCCCTCTGCTTCGACGACAGGAACAATCCTACTTGCCAAAATGAAGGCACTTGCAAGTACGAAGATTATTTATGTAAATTTATCTCTGCAAAGAAATCGGATAGTACAATCTAAAATATGAAATTTAAAGGAAGCGTGGATTAAAGAAATTTCAGCTAATAGCGAAAATTTTTACGCGACATTGGTCAAAGCAATCTTAACGAGGCATAGCCATCTCACTGGTGATGTGAAATCGCGTTTTTCTCTTGAAGTATCAAACCAAGTAGAAGATCAATCGCGTAGATAAATCAATAAGCTACTCGGCGTCGTTGACCCTTCTAAATTGAAAAAGCGAACTTTCCCGATTTGTTATAAAGGAAACTTCTTCCTCTTCTGTGAATAAGTGTCAAGGGACAAATGACGAAGTCGTTACGAACTGTTCCAGGCAAATTGGAGCAGAAGCAATGACCTGCGAATGCGCCAATGGCTACGTCGGCCGTAACTGTGAGATTCACCTTTTGGATACCGTGGATGGTGGTAGGGTTTGCCCTAATATTAACTGTAGCATGTAAGATGACTACGAAAATTGTTTGCAAACCATTGTATTTATTATATCGTTTACATACTAATTAATTAAATTCAAATAGCAACAATACTTTTGTATGATTACAAAAATGTGTTGCTATGGAAATGAAATGCATAGAATTTGATAAAAAGAAAGCTTCATTTGCATTTAATATGCATTTGATATATGCATGATGTAGGTTGATGAGTCCAGATAATTAATTGATATAAGGCTTAAGAGGCCTACCGTATTCGCTGTACACACCCGTGGATAACATTCCCATGACTCATGTTTCGCACTGAGATCGCGCCGCGTGAGTCATATGTGAGCACAAGTACACACGAGGCCAATGCTTGTTCGCAGAATGCGGTCTCGAGAATTGCATAATACAATGCCCTTACGACAAAGAGGAGCAGCAACCATGCGTTTGTAGAAATGGCACCAAAATCTACAACAGTAAGTTCGTTTCATTCTTCGCCACCTGTACGCATTTTCCTGAGACCAATCGCCCTTGGGAAATGAAATAATCCGTGGAAACGCTTGCAGATCGATCGAGATACGAGTGCAGAATCAAATTGTCGAACGTGACATCCCTGAAGTCTGGGCTGATTACGCAACACGGCAGTGTAGAGTCCTACGTCGGCAAACAGGTGAGTGAAGAATATCTGGAAAAGCAGTATAGAATTACTATCGAATTCATCGAGTTTACTCGAATCAGAGATATCCACTCGTGCGCCAGAAAAATCTTTCCCTTCTTCGTAAGTTTCATCCGATCGGCTTTCTCGATAATTAACACCGTAACCCTGTTTCTTCTCTTTCGCCTCCGCTTCTCCCTTTTCCGGAAATAAGGATCGACTTTCCTTCTATCTCTGCTTTAAGAAGCAGGCAGAGTAAACGAAACATTGTATTATACTGTACCAGATAAATAATCATATTACAAATAGTGATAATTGAACATTACTCTGTACGTAAGACGAACGTAAATATTACTGTATACATAAGATGAAGCACATGTGCAAGTCACGCAGCAAGCAATGTTCGCTATGATCACGTTTATCACGTCGTTTCATAATCTTCTTAGCATTTTGCATAAATCAGACCCATGGCGTTATTGTCACCGCATGACAAATGAATATATGTACGTTTCACGTGTAACTGTAGCAATATGATTATATATATATAAACGTGACTGCAACAGTAATAGCGAGTCAAAGATAGGTACACCGAGTTTCGACGTATTATATAATCGTTTACTCGTTATCCGCAGAACTCCCAAACGTTGCAACTGTCGTAACCGTAATTCTCTTTCTGTACATTCTCTGGCAACCGGTAATGCCTCAGAACTTTCAGACGTTTTTTCAAATCCTCCGTCAGACCGTGTCTTCCTGGATCTGCCAGATAAATCCTCGTCCCATTACCGCGCGCTTTTTCGAGCCACGGAATTAAAGTAGCAGCAATTTCTGCGTCGTACAGCATATCTCCAATGAAAATAACGTCAATTGTCTTTTCGGGCAATTCATGTAACAGGTTTTGATGAGACACTTTGACATTCACGCGGTTCAGGATAGCGTTCATGGAAATAGCTGTGCAGGCAACTGAAATCACACAAACAAATATCGAGATGGTAAAATGTTTACATAAACGTGTTTATAATCGGAAATAATAAGATGAATCTTACGAGTAGTATCTTTTATACCCGCTTAACGGGAACATATCGAGATTACGTAAAATTCCAGGCATATGCTAATCTTCGAACAAGCGATATTACGTAAAAGTAGCAACGCTTTAATTTCCATCAACAACTGTTCCATTGGTGCTTTTAAACGGAACGGTCGCCAATTTAGCAACGATAATCCATATCGATGAAATCACTCGAATGAAACATGTCGATCGAACAATTACTATTAGTACGCTAATAGATGAGAAAGCATTACGTGTCTGTAAATCTTGGATAAGATAAAGGAAATCGCCGAGCTGATATCAAGACGCAGCAAGTGTGTAGAGTACTTAAAGAAGATTGATCGGTTAATGCAACATTAATCTACCGTTGTCAAGTACGACCTCTAAGGTCGAGTGAAGCCGAGGGTATCGCGACTATAGATTCGCCTAAACAATTGGATTACAGGTTCACGACTCGATGCAAGTACTTCGAAAGTTTCGAATGTTCTATAGGCCATTCCATTCTCTTGTTAAAAATTGATCTGCTCTGATCGCACAATTCTTCTCCTTCTGTCTATAGAAGTACGATGTCGCGCAGCTTGTTAGCATAATTTTCCAGATGCATGAGATGTTAATGGAAATATCGCGTTAATAGGTACATATTATAATGTGATATTGGTGAGTCAGCAACATTCGATTGGCGCACGAGGGGGCGATTAAAATGCAACGGACGTAGAACCCAGAAATGGAAGACCTTTCACTGACGTACGAGCAGTACCAGACCCTTCGCGCTCCTACCTCCGTGATATGGGGAATACCGTGTGGTGTGACCCACATGTTTGATTTTCCTCGTAACCATTCAGAACACGGTTCCCGATTTCTGATACCGCTACGAAAACAGAAATAAAGTCATTTAATATTCAATAAAACCTTGTTCAAGTTCGAATACTTTGAATGATCGAATACTAAAGTTACCGATGGAAATTTCATTCATACGAAATAAGCTGAATTCCCTGAATTGCCTAATGTAACGTAAATACCGGTAGTTACTTTATTATCGATTCGTGTTCTCCAAGTACGACACGTGAGAAACACGCTGATGCAATTAAGGGAAAACGTGATCACAGGTCGGAATATTATCGTGACATCGATTCTTCGAAGTTTCTTTAATTTATTCCATACACCGTTAAGGTTACCTAGTTCTTTCTTGGAAATAAAAAAATCGTTGACCCTATTTTAAACTCAAATATTTCCCATACAAAAATTAAAATTGTACATGACCTTGGACTGACCTTCACATTTACATTTATCGAAGGAGTTCTACATCCTTTTAATATCAGTCCTATCGATACTTTGTATATTTTTTATGCGTTATTCTACAACTTGTACTTCTGCTTATTACGTCTTTGCATCCACCGCAGCATTCAACCGCTTCCTTCTCCAATTTATTCCCCAGTGAATAAGGCTCTCTATTTCTGGTACAAATTATTTATAGCGGCTATATTAGTAGCACGAGTGCGTACAACTTTGCATCAACCGTTTAGAAATCTGGCATCCGAATCCAGACGTTGCTACGTTGCTTTCTGGCTACCTGAGCAGGTGCACAAGTGACGTCAATTCTACCAGCGTCTTTTCGTTTTTTTCTGTTTCTACAGGGTATTTCCAACGACTCGCTTGACTCGTTTTACCGAGCACAATGCACTCGGTTCTTCCCCATGTAGATAGTAAATTTCCTTTGCTCGTGTAAATAGTTCAAACTACTTCAACGTTTCCCAATGATAATGATAATAATTCCCCGGTAAGCGGAATGTCTGTGAACAGTACCGTCTAACGACGATTGTATTTTAATGCCGCTGATCGCGAAGGAGGAAATGTATGAAACGTAAAACGAGCCGCGCATTCCTTCTCACGAGACACTCACACATAACAACGCGATTTTATCTGCTCCTCCCGTTTTAAGTAACTATGGATTTCCAAGCGACTAAGCAATTTACATTATCGCTTTTTAATCGTTATTTTCCAATTCGCAACTTCCTCTTTAGCAAATTTATTGACGTTTGATGGAAAATACAGAATACTAATGATATACATTCTTCATATGTATTGAATCGTATGCGCGATTATCGTATGTGAAATTATACGAACCTCTATCGATATCGTTGGCAACAACCCTGTCAGCGCCAACGAGCTTTGCAGCAATAGCGGTGGCACCACATCCAGCTCCAAGATCCAAAATTTCCTTCGAGGATTCAAAAAGTGTTCTTCCTTCGTCCAGTACAAATCTAGTGAGAGCCTGTCCACCTGGCCAATAAATCGACCAAAAAGGTTCCAAGAAAACGCTTCTCTTTATCCCTTTCGACTCCGAAATTCTTTCGTATTGCGTGTGGTATAAATTACAGTTGGGAGTTAAAAGAAATAGTTGGATCTCTGGCGTCATATGGCTCCTAACAATCTCAGTATGCTCAAAAATGGCACGCACTACTTCTGAATCACATTGAACGATTTCATCACAGAATTTCTCGATGCCGATGTCCGTCAAATTTTTGGAAATCGTTCTTTTAAAAGATCCGTAAAAAGATACTATTTTCTCGATCGTCCAGCAGTCTAAACAAACGAACGATATATTTTTTTTTTCATTGGACAGCATTATTCGACGAAATTCTAATAATATCTCGTACTTTTATTTATTCTTTTAATATAAAAACGCTTCAGAGAATCTTAGGAAAAGATAAAACATTACATTTCTAGAACGATAACGAAAATTACGATCTTATCGCTCGTAACGAGAAATACTCGTTCTTTCTTTCTCTTTTTTTTCTTTTCTTCAGAACCGATAAGATCGCGATTAAAAAACTCGACGCCAGGTTGAAACTTCAGTTGCGAAAATTGTGGTGTTGATTACACCACATTTTGAAAACAAAAGCCTTCGATCAAAGAAATTCCTAAATTCCTCTGTCGTAACAATTTTCAGTTCGAGTCTAAATCCGAATTTAATATTCAACTCTGAATTGAAATATATAAAATATGAAGAAATTGGAAGCTTGGGAAGTTCGGTGATTGATGATCCCGCAAGGTCACCGTTTCATTCATTACTTCGAAAGTAAACCGAACCAAAGCACGTACTATTTTGGAACGTACCAAATCGAGCGTTTGTCTTCTTTTTCCATGCTTGCATAACACGTGACATTTTAATAAAATCCTAATCGGTCTTACGCGTGATCCACGCAGTGAACGTTCTCAATGTTTATACGAGCAGTCCGCGATCGGTTAATTCTTAGTATATATATCCGAGCTGCGTATATACCAAGAATCGACCTCTTTTCGAAGCTATAGTCTGCGATTTCTTGCTCAAGAGATTCGGAATTCCCGGCGGATCGATTGCGCATGCGCGTTCCCGAGGTAGCTGACCGATCGTTTCTTTATTCCATATCCTGCAAAAATAAAAAAAAGAAATCGCACGATTAATAAAAAAGATTTAAAAGTTTGCCAAATTCAAGATAGGTAAAACCTTTCCAATTTCGAAAATAGCAAATTCATCTGTCACTGATCATTATGAAACGGTTATAACCAGTTGATTACATAACGCATCAATTTTTCAGCTTGCTGAAATTAGAATTGTTACGTAGATTCGATCTAATTTTAGCGCGCTCGTGGTTTTTTTTTTTTTTTTTTTTTGCGGAATACAACGGTATGAAAAGCGATTGGAGATAAATGAGAGCGATATAATACGTATATGAATGGGACAAAGAAAGCGAAAGGAGCAATGTACGGGAGTGAGAAACATATAGAATAGGGGACAGACCAAAACAGATGCGAGGTATCGACTTTTTGAAATTCCCCTCGGCAATCCGTGATATTCAGGTAGATTTCCACCTGGATTATCAGCAAATCTGTCCAATTGCAAGGCTGATGAAACCAGAGATACAAGATTCAACCCGCTTGCATCATGCACGATGATGGAAGCACGTGCTATTGACCTGAGATGTCCTGTCGAAGAAAATGGATGCGAAACTTGTTAAACAAATTTTTCATGGTATCTATCATGTCCAGTGGCCGTGTACGATAACAAAAATGTTTGCTTTTATGTCGCTTCGAATATGAGGAGTCGTCACTGGAATGTTAATACATACGTACTTGACGAGGTTACGCCACTATGCATACGGAAAAAACGCTATCTCATTCAGCAGTTAAGGTTTCCATTCCAGAGTTAAAATTTCTTGCTGTTCTATCCTTGCCTCGATCGTATGCAATACAGGCAAACGATATTTCTCGTGAACAGAGATCGTAAACGAAGTCCCTGACCCGGACACTATTTTAATATGACGCCTAAACTTTGCATTTGTAACTAAAATCATTATTTATCATAACTACTTTCGTATGGATCGTACGCAATTTCCTCTTTCACCAATTACAAGGAGTATTACATTACAATGTTCGCGATTTAATTTCATGTATATGGCAACACGATGCATTCTACTAGTTCAAATTTATAAGTACGTTGTGAAATTTGTCAGGAATATATAACAATTCTAGAAAAATTGATAACGAAAATTTTTCCTTAAAATTCCAATTGTAAATAAATTATTACCACGTGTTAATTGGTATGAGAATGTTCCACGCCCGTATTCTCACAGCGAGAGGGTTTCAATTTATAAATAAAATTATCATTGAGCTTTCGTTAGCTTTGCCCTTCGAGTTATTTCGTTTCCTGGTAAAAGCTGTCGCAGCCAATTCTTGGATAAAAAGCTCCGTTCTGTGTACACAGACTCGACACGGTTTATCTGGAATACCCGTAGATATATAGCACAGGTGGCGGTGGGGGTAAGATCGTTATAAAAGCGCCGCGTATCGGCTATCGAGGTCATTCGTGTTGAAACCTCGGTCGAGTTATAGTGTCGATACATGTACTTTTCACGGAAGCGATCGTGAAAGTCTTTCACTATTGCATAAGATTGTATCGGGAAGACGACCCGTGCGTGCCGACGAACAGGTTCCAAGAATTGATCAGTGAATCAGTGGATCACCAACGAAAGTGTACTCTACTTCTTGTAAACTGGCTATCAAAAACGATAAAATTCCAACGTTCAGTGAAGTGTGCAAACGAGTCGCGCCAGGAAACGGCAAATCGAAAAGCGATCAGAAACAGATACTCAGAGATATGACGCGTTGCCAAAACTTACGCTGTACGAAACAATCCTACGCATCATCTACGATGACTGACAGGTATAAATTTTCATCTTTCACACTCGTTACGTTTTTAGATGACGCGTAATGTTAGTCGATCTCACGATTAATTCGATCACGTTACGATGGAATGCGTTGCAACTTTATCGAGAAACGTTTGCGAAACTATTGATTACGATTCTTGCACGTTATGCCCAATTGTTACATTTCTTAATAGTGAAAGGTCATATTCAGAAGTAGACATTAAAGTAACGTATTTCAGAAATTAACGTTTGATCTGTTGTTGCAAGCTTCCCTCGGTATCGTCGAATTTTCGTTGATTAAAAAGTTGACAAAATAGTATAAATCTCCATACACTAACCTCAATTGATTTTCAGTGGCAGTTTATCATGGATCGAACAGAAAGAAATGCCAAGATGTCCTAGAAGTACAATAACTTGCGGTATGCTACCGACGTTAAGAGCCTTGGCATCCAAGGAATGCGAGAACAGCCAGGGTACTATCTGCCTCGTACCGTTCGACGCTAATATGGATTCCGCCAGTCATCTGCAGATAATACTATTGGAAGCATATTGCCGCGAGACGGGGATCAAGGTGTTGAGAGTATCCAGAGAGAGGATACGGGATCATCTATGCCCTGGAAGCGGCGATTTATCCTGCGTTCTCATATCCAACGACGATCCATATTTCTTAGATACTCCGGAGTGAATTTAAAGCATGATAATCTATCAAGAACGAGTTCTTTTTCGACTGGATGCAGTCACACAATCGTATGAAGCTCCGAACATTCAAGAAGAGTCGTTGGATGTTAGGAAGATGACACAGAGATAGCAACTTCAGCACTGGTACTTTGAAACACAGATGGTGCTTATTAAACAACTTTTTGCGTTCGTGTGTCATGATTTGCAAAAACCAACGCTTGAAGCCGAATAGAGCGGCATTGATAGCAGACAAGATTAGCGTTCTAGAGATAAGATGGAAATTATTGTATTTCTGCGTACATCTCGATCACAATGAACGGTTCTAATCGCGATATTCGCTCGAGAAAATAAGCGATACAAAACCAAGTATCGCGCGGATTGTGCCGATGTACAATATGTATATGTATGTACAAGTTCGTACATGTGTATGTACGAACAGCCTTATTGCCATACAATTATTGAACATAACAAGAAGACGAAGAATATAATTATTTTGTAATCGTTTTATTTTGCAAGAATATGTTGTTACTTTACTCAATGATTATTTTGCGATAATACATAAAGATGTTATGAAAAAATATATTTGTTTTTATTTATTCCTGTAATTTCTTGTTCGATATCCCCTCGAAATGATCGGCCGACGTTTTTTAATACGTTGCAATTTCTTCGCAGCTTGCAAAGTATTTAAGGAATTCTAATATCTCGTCCATGGAGGATTTACAAATCCTGAGCGTGACGTGAGTAGGTACATTAAGCAATAAAGAGTTCAGTTACATTTTTATCGAGACCGTAAATGAAAAGAAAGACATATTATAGAAAAATATGAAGGACATGTTTTACTATAAATTATTCTTAGATAGTAAAGCAAAAATATTTAGATGTAATAAAAAATTATGTAAAAAGATAAAAACAGTCAAAATAGCTTCTCATGGTTTGCGCGTCCATTATGTAGACCCACATCGGAAATCACTTTCCATTTTTTTGGAAACTCCGAGGATGGAGACAAAATTCGAGAGTCCCTCAACAAATTGGTCCAACGTCGACGGCTCAGCGAGATATCCCTCGAATCGACTCACTTTACCTTTCAACAAAAGCCTGCGCTTAAATTGCAGGTACGTATCATTGATCTTGTTAGAGTACTCGTCATAGATTTCAATTATCTCGATCAACGTCTTTTTTAGAGTCTCAGGCTGAATCAAGGAAATGAACACGAAATTCACCCGGGAGATCAATTCGTTCTGTCTTGCGCTGCTCAAGGCAGTTATAACATAAACTTCACGTGGTACAAGGACAATATGCTGGTGAACATGAATAAAGCCACCAGGTGAAAAAATAAGAGTTATTATCAAAGTCACTTTTAAAATCACTTCTTGCTGTAAACAAAAAGCATGTAATCGGTAGGTAATCAGAAGCTAGATCATAGGGTAGCTAGATAAAGCGATGGGAATATACTCTACAGTGACCTTGAACGATCATTTACTTTTTATCAGACTATAGCTAACGTCTAGACAAACTGATAGACAGAGTAACTTTCATTGTTTAGGGAAATCTGGTATAGACATCTTCCCAACGATGGTTCTGATTTACACACATCCATATTAACCATCGAAAAAGCGACTTTACTTGATGCGGGTCAATATACTTGTCAAATAGTCGATTGGGGCGTGCAGCAATGTAAGAGTATTTACGTAGATGTGAAAGATGAACCAGATGTAAAAGTGATGCCAATGAGCGCTACTATAGACAAGGTAATCTTGAAACTCCCTATGGACTTAAATAATTGAAACGATGTTTGATTAAATTGATTGATATTTCTCTAAACCGGTCTTTTCTGCAGGGAACCAATATACAATTAACGTGTATGACACCCAACGTGCCCAATATTGGAATAGGATTCGGCTGGACGAAAAACAAAGCTCTGTTGAAGCTAGAACTTGGTAGCGAGGTCTGGGAAGATTTATTTCCTACTGGAAGTATATTAAAAATTACAAACGCGCAGGTATTCACTAAATAAAGAATACATCCTTAAAATTGGTTATCAAAGGTTTAAGTTTCTTGCATGTTTATCGTGTTATATTTTCAGAAATCTGCGATATATACCTGTAACGTGGCAGACAAGTCCATGTCTGTTCGCGTGGAAGTCGTGAATCGAACATTAATACCAATTTGCTTGAGGGGGAAATCCTGGGGATTAATTTGGCCAGATACTGCTCCTGGATCTGAAGCATTGTTAGAATGCCCTCAACATTTTGTAGGCAAGAAAGTCTCCAGACTGTGCTCGATGAAAGATGCCACCACTCCTGAATGGCAAACTCCAGATTTTTCTCTTTGTTTGTTCGAACCATTAGTTTCACGTTATAACAAGTTTAAAAGCTTAACATTAGGATATCAAAACACGTCTGGTTCTGGAACGATCTTTATCTTCTGGAAAATTCTACAATCGCGTAGCTTGCCTCTCTATCCTGGCGAAGGTGATCGTATCCTGAGTATCTTGGCGGAAATAGAGCGTTATCAGCATATTGTTAATCCATACGATTTACATATCTCTATAGAGGCTTTGATACAGATAATTAGTCGAATACTAGACGACAAAAATTCAATCTTAAGCCAACAGGTATAGAAATTTAATCAAATTGACGAATAAGAGAAATACATAATGCTTATAATTTACAGAAAGTTCTATTGCTTCTTCAAATAACTCAACGAAGCCTAGTGCATTGGTCTAAGGTAGCTACTCATCCTTACAAGCACTTACCTCTTTCTTCATTAGTGGTAGACATTCAAGAATTACAACAACATAATGGAGATAGTATTACCCATTCTCTTCAAATCCCTATAGATGAATCCATGTAATTAATATTTGTTAAATGACATTCTTTTTATGTAATTATATCACTTATTTCGCTTACCATTTAATAGGTACCCAAATTGGTACGACGACAAAACGACAATACGATTATGGAAAAAACGACAACGTGGTGTAAAGTCTAATAACACTCTACATGGAATAGTAATTGTTTATAAGAATATGTCTCATTTTCTTCCAGCCACGTATGTCAAGGAACTGGAGTAAGCAATAGCAATCCTACATTTAACGTTTTAACGTTTTAACTGTTTAATTTAAGTGCTTTTTATTCGCAGCGATGGCACAGATCTGGAGTTTCGTATTAATTCTCGAATCGTCACAGTGGCAGTACCTGCCTTCAATTTGGATAAACATAATAAGATTTGGGTAGACCTACAGCTAAAAAACATAGAAAACCAGTCGAGTTCATGGAATGTGTCTTGCGGCCTTATGGATGTTATAGGTTCCTGGGATCTCAATAGCTGTATCGCAAATATTTCGCCAGGTGATGCCACAACGCATTGTCTTTGCCCTAGTAGTGGAACTTTCGCAGTCTTTTTAACGGCACGTGCTGTAAGGGTAAGTTCAAATAAGTTTTAAATATTTTATTTCGAATTGCGAAATAGCTCAAAAAAAATAATTCAATGCAGGTAGTATTTGCAAAAAAGGAACAAACCACATTTATCGTGATATTTGGATGTGGTAGCTGTTTGGCACAGTGTCTTATATCTTCTTTGATCCTCGGAATCTTTTGGTGGAAAAATCGTAATTGGTTGAACTTTTTAAAGCTTCAATGTTGCGGTGCTTTGGTTGGAGCAATGGCTGTTTTCATTTATGCCGTGCATAATCACTTACCAGAGGTAATTCAAGTATGTATACGTTGAAGTCAGAAACTTTTTGTGATAATAATTATTTTATTTTAGAGTTCCTATGCGATCGTAGCGATAACTTTAGAAGCTTTCCTCTTGATTGGTATGTCAGCGCCTATATCGGAAGCTCTCATCATTTATGCTGGTCTAACTCAAGTTCGATCCAGTCAACATTTTCAACCTACTGTCATAGCAGTGATTACTGGTTCGGAAAATTATACTAAAAGTCAATTAAAATTTAATATAGAGCTTTATCAATTTTTTCATTTTTGTTTAATGTAGGTGTCCCTATCTTGGCTGTATTAAGTACTGAACTTACACACAAAAGCACTGGTTGGAGACATGAGTCATGGTGGTTAATTTTTGGCAGCGGCGTTTATAATATTTTTGTTACTTGCGCAACGATGATGTTTCTTATATTTGTGCTATTGTATTTGGGAATCTTGCACAAGGCTCACGCTCTTGTTGATGAGAATGTTATGAAAAAGGAAGCAATAGAGGCCAGGTATAATCGGTTAAATCATACGATTAAAAATCATACGAATTAAAAGATAATTATATGATGAAAAATTGAAATCTTTTTTTCTTCAGACTACGAATGCTTCATCGAGCTGCCATAGTTATTTGCGGTGTCATTGCAATGGAAGCCTCCTCCATCTTTTATATAAATTCTACCTCTATCATCTTTCATTACATATTCGCTTCACTTTCTTCTGCTTTGGTAAGTCTGACTAGTAATTTGAAACAATTAAAAATCTAATATCTAACGATGAGACGCATAAATTTAGGGCTTTGTTATAATGATAATCTATATCGTGAATGGCGAATTAACTACCGTCGATGTAATCTTAAGAAAACTAAAGTGGAAACAAGATGCAGAAGAGGATATAACATCCGAGCCAATCAAAGGTAATTTATGAAAATTATATCATCAGATAATAATAAACATAAAAATATATCAATTGAATTTATCTTTTTACCAGTGTGTTCAAAGAGCGGCGCCGAGGTGGAGAACGATACTGCTCCGCCGTCGTCATCCTTAAGTATCGCTGAACCGTATTTAGAAGCTCGCGGGATTGCAGCGGGTAGTATAGACATGCGCGAGTTCATAAACGAGTCCTCATCTTCATATTCGAAACCTTCCGTCCCTGTCACCAGCAGATTCCTGCCAGAGATTCGCATCGATCACTCGGACGATATAAACCTGGAAAATTATAGCACTAGTCCACGAAAGTATCAAGAAGCTGTCGTGTTCGATACCGTGTTTTCCCCACGATCATTGCACTGCATGAACGAGGCGTCATATGGCGCCAGCGAGTGCTGCAGTTTCCGGGAATTTGGTAAATATAGAGAGTCTCAAGGACAAATATTCATCGCACACAATCCCTCGCCAGAGAGCTCAGCCAAAGTTCTATGTAGCGCTGACGTCGAATCGCGCTTAAGCGCAATGCCAGATGTAACCTTGGCCGTGAAGAACGACGTCGAATTATTGTCAGCAACAGAACTAAAGAGCAGAGACCATGTGAATGTCATTCCTGACATTGCTAATACTACGGAACGTAAACAACCTGATGGGGAAGAAAAGGCACCTGAAATCGTGATCACAAACTGCGAGGCTACAACGAGTGGTATGCTGGATCGTATTGCACATGATCTTGACTATCTGCTGAATCGTACCCATTCCGCGGATGGAACATAAATCTGACTATAATGTAAAAGAAATCGATTCACCGCTCAAGATTGTTAGGAAGCATACCGTCACCATAATGTTTAATGGATAGCTATATCATTTATGGTGTTTAATAATGTGCTTAGATGAGGTAAATAGGAATTATTTTAAGAAAATTGACTCAAGAACACGTTGTAGTTCGGTGCTGTTCAGAGTAAATTTGGTAATGATTTCATTTTTATTATTATAGTATAAAATTGTTGAATATATAATAATTTATTATATATGAGAAATATGTATTATTGGATATCTAAGACAACATAGAGAAAGAGACAAATTTTATGACTGAACAGCACCATTGTAACTAAATGCAAAAGTTAATATTCTTTCAATTTATTGTTTGATTACTAAATTCACGTAAGTATAGAATTGGAAAAATTTGAGCTGTAACATGCAATTTTATCAAACATGCAAATTTAAGTGAATAAAAATAAACAACGGTACTTTTTAAAAAAAGTTATTATTATCCTCATGTATAATGATGTTTAACTTAATGTTTTTAACACGTAACAAAGACCTAGCATTATCAGAGTATTACATTACGCTTAGAGTATGTTAAACTAAACAAGATTGGAAGATACAATCTATCCCTTCCCCTGTCTCTGTTTTATGAACATTTATACTCTGTTTCATCTTGTTAGATCTAGTCTTCAGAAAAGAATATCGTTCATAAAAAAAAACTTTTTGTAAAGACATTTTTTCATTACATTCCATCCATTAAATAGTGTTTTACATTAAAGATATGTTCACATCTCGTGTTTCTCTTTCTGCTACATGAATAAATTTTTATAGAACGGACTATTTCAAACTCTTTCCCTCTGTACTTCCGTTTTTTTCTTTTTGTCAATATAAATTTAAATATAAACGTGTATAGGAAAGTAAAAATATTGAAATTAATCGGGAAGACAGGAGCGACAAGTTTTGATGAACAAAAACAAATTTTAGGCAGTGGAATTCCGAGTTATAGTATTTATTTATCACTGTCATCGTACAGCCCTTTTCGATAATATCCACGATTCAGTCGTCGCACTTTATTTTTTTCTCTTTTTTTTTTATAATTTGAATTATAAAGCTATACATTCAATTTTTACCTCAATAATCTACTTACATACTTAAGATCAAAGTTTATGTTGTTGGTAATAGTTGTTGTTACTTTATTTATTGTTTTTTTGTTTTGCCTCTTTACCGCTAGTAATGGTTAGTCGTTTGCTTAGTGAAATGCGTCACTGAAAATTTCATTTCTTTTCCTTCATTTATCAAGGTATGAAATCGGAGCAGTATTTCTTGGCCAAGCATGTGTTATAAATGCAAAAAGACATAATAAGGTCGGTGTTAGTTTGTTAGCACTCGAATATACCTATATGACTAGTTTTCTGTGTCAACAGATTTTCTTAAAAATATAAATTATTTACAAGGATTTCAGCTAATTTTATCGAGATTTAATAACCTTGGTTTAATCACATCAATAATACCGAAGTATAGAAGGGCCGTGGCTGTGTCCGATTTTTATTAAAGAAAGAAAGAGAAAAGAACAAAGATAAATTACAAAAAGATTGTATTTAGTCGACCGATGTATTACGTTCTACTCTATGAACGTTATACGCGCTACTATCTTTTTCTTATTTTTATTTTTTTAAACAAATCAAGATATCAATTTTTGTTTTTTATTTCATTCTAATGAGCGAAAGAAACAAGATTCGTATGAGTCGGGACAAACCACAATATACATCGAATATCGAAGCGAAACAAGTGCGGTGCTCATAATCGTTTTTATTTTTATTATTTTCGCATTGCTGTACGATCAAGTTATGCTTCCGTATCTAATAATTATACCGTTTTCTCTTCATCTTGGTTTTCAGTTAATCTGTGTTAGCTTGTATATACAAAATAAGTTTCTATGATACATCTTGGTCACTTTACGATAGAAAATTCTTTCTTTTTTTGCTTCATTTATTATTTCAAATAATTCGTTCCGTTTGTCGACGAATTTAAACATTCGCTAGTAAAATGCCCTTTATTATTTCAGCCTAGTAACAGGTTATTACGATTATTCGTGATAACTAGTTACAGTTCTGTACTTGCTACATATTAGCGTCTTTTTCTTTTAGAGCTGTACAGTCAACTGAAGTAGTATAGCGCGTCCTTGACATTTGTTTGATTAAAATTTATCCAATATGTAAATATCCTACCTCTTTCGAAACTATCTTATGACTTAATGAAAAAAAAAAGGAGAGAATATATCGATCATTCGATTAAATTATATTTTTTATATATCGAACATACGAAACAGTTTGTAAATAAAATATGTTCGAATCTATCGCGTTAACATTTTTTAGCCTAAAGCTTTAGCCACGGCACCCTTTTTCTTTTTTTTTCCTTTTTTATTTTTTTCTGTTTTCTTTTAATCATTTAATTCCGTTCTTTCTTCCTGTTTACTTAAATATAAAAATACATAGCCAGTCTATACATAGAGCGTGCAAAGTGGCACAGTGAACTGAGTTACCAGATATCCTGGATAGTTAACTACCGCTCTCGGCATTCAACGGTGGTTCCATTTCATCGTGACTTCTGTTCGTGTTACTCGACACAGGGAAACCTGAGGTTTTTGGCAGCGGGTTAGTTATTACACTATCACTATGAGATGTTGTCGCATTGTACATAGAATTATCAAAGTGTTGCAAGCATTGAAATTCTGGGCCAGGCAGCAATAAAGTAGTTTGAGTGGGAAGATTTGTTAATGACACCATCCCTGGTGTCATCATTTGCTTATTAAAACAACTCCTTAATGCCTCTTCGATTAAATTTGCTATTTTATCACGATCATTCTATAACAAATAATAATTTTGAAATTGTGTTGTGCTCCTTTTTTAAAATATTTAATAGAATAAATACCTCATTAATAAATCCAAAATGTACAAGCTCCTGTGCAAGAAGCATTGAAGTATCTAATTGACTCACAGGACATGTCAATTGCCTATTCATTTTGTCATCCATTCGTAATAATATTGTCATCTATAAAATACACTAGCGTAAAAAAACATAAACTAGACTTGATAGTTGATGTTAAGTAACTCATCACAATGTGCTATATCACTTACAAGTAGTTCACAACTTTCTTCTCTAGGCTTAACGTTACACATCATATTAACTACTCTTCTAGACTCCACGTCCACCGGTTCCGGTGTAACAGATTTCACCGATTCGGTAACCTCGGGCGATATCGCCCGAGGTCGAACGGGTGGTGGTAATTTCGCCATAAATGCTGTCAAAGGATATATACCATATCTGTCGACCCAAATAATTTATGTGATTGAAGAATAGATATAAGGTTAAAAACGCAATCATTTCGATACATTTGTCGTAAAACTATTTAATATACTTACTTTACATCTTCGACGAACTTTTCTAACTTCTCTGTAACAGGGATATCACTTAACCGAATCTGCTGCGGTGGTCGACCTTGATATTTAATTTCTGCGACTACCGTATCAGGACCGTAGAGCCTTTGTAAAACTTCGTCTGTTATCGTTTCTGAAATATTAGCTGAAAAAGTTGTGAAAATTAATTGATTTCTAAGAAATCCCACTTAACGTTCTATTTTTACTAGACTAACCGCTACATTATATAACTTTTTATTATAAAAAATATAATACCTATAATTAAAACACATGATAAATTCTGAAGTACAAGACAATATAGAGATTAGATAATGGTGATATTAGTAAACTTACTGGCTGAATTAACCAAAGCATGAGCAGCAAGTAATTTTAATGAATGCACTTCAAATAAAACAGGATGAAAAAGGAGCTCTCTTGCACTTGGTCTACTGAGCGGGTCTACTTGAAGACATTTTCGAATGAAATCTTTTTGCTGGGCATCATCTAACGATTCTATAGTTTTTCGAACGTTATCCTCGGTCACGATCGTACCGGTATCACCGTTACCCTGAATTTCCAATGCAGCCATTTCCAGAGCACACATTCCGAATGAATAAATATCAATGGCAGGGGTTACAGAGTCTAAAAAACACAGTAAGGTATATTGCAACAACATGTATAATAACATATAATATATAAAGAGATTATCAATAATCTGATACACTTACTTCCATATTCAGGCGCTACAAAGTGCATATTCTTCATGTTTGCTCTACATGTTTTAACATGATGATGAATCGCATCAGGAGCCACTGTAATGATAAGAAGAACATATGGTTATTTCTAAGAAAATATATTTTAGATAGGCACTCACAAAATATGTATATTTGTATGAAAGTATTTAACAAGCAATGAGTTAAAAAACTTTCTTTGCGAGGTAGCAGGAATTCTTTGTATTTATTTGCCAAAAAATAGACAAAAAAAAAAGAAAAGGAAAAAACAAATACAGTCACAGCAACATAACTATCTTTTTACCTTCTCGAATACCCGCCACCTCCATGATAACAAGTGGATTAATGAACCGCTAGAAAAATTGTGTTGTAACTGAAAAATTATCCTACAAGTAACTTGAGCCCTCATACAGTTAATAATTCTCGCATATACACGTATGCACGAAAGTGCCTCTGAGGGGGGTCAAACATAGCGCATAAAAACAAGGTAAATGAAACGCAAGCAATCAGCAAGAAAGTAATTTGCACAGTTTGTTCTTGGATAATTTATATTCCAAAAAGAGGCACTTTCATTGAGCATGATGAAATTCTATTTTACATTTTTAAGGACCAAAACGGAATTCGTAGAATTTGTTTTGTTTGTGAATAAGGATACAACAAAAATTAGAGCACAATGAAAAATGCGTGCGCTAGATAATGATCACAGAAGGACTAAGAGACATCTTAGGCCCTTTGCCCTTCTTTGTTATTATAACCCAAGAGATGAAGAAGTGCAATGTAATGATATGAAGGATATTAAAATCAAATAAATTTTGAATATTTTATATGAACCACTCTACCAATAATCAAGATGTAGATATATGTATATATATGTATACACATACATACATATATATATACATAAATAGGAATGTTTACCTCAATATGCCTAAATTACTTAGCTGGCAATAGTCGATGATTATCTGCCAAATGCATTTTCTTCAAATTCACCATCTTTTCACAATTTACACCAGAACCGAAGAATCGTCGTTATCAGTTGATTTTATCCTCTGGGTGGACGAAAGTACGATTGTACTTCCTCTCTCTTCGAAGACTTTGCTGTGTTTTTTTCATTATCTAGATTAGCCTATTTGCTACAATTAAAAACGAGGACTCAAGTTACTCCTAATATGTAAACAGTACTTAATACACAATCTTTCTAACAGATTTATTTTACTAATAAATAGGATAAAAAAGGAAATAAGCGAGCGAGAAAAGGAAAAGGATAAATCACATCACAATATAAACGCAGTAACAACAATAATGTGGAATGGTTCTCAATGAATAAATCTAATTAAAATAGAAAGTTGTTAAGAACATTCGGCAGAGATAATATCCCACTTTTTTGACATATATTTATCATTAAAGCTTATTTAAAGAATAATCTTTTTCATATCGTTAATCTTACTATAAAATCCAATTAGGATAATGTTAAATTTATAGCATGGAGTAAAACTTTCTTCACAATATATAACTATATCACACATTCTTTCACACATAATTATGCCTTATGATAAAACATTTGGATATCAGTGTATATTGTTTACACGTCGTTTAGTTTAATTATTAAATTATTTTAATAATTATTATAAATTACGATACTATAAATTACGCTGAATAGAAATTAATTGAGTAACTGTATAAAACTTATTTATTACTGTCGATTGACTTATCGAGTACGAGTACCGAGGAGGCAATCACAGTAATGGCAATATACGTACTTTATGTGTTTGTACCCCATGTAAGAATGAAATAAATATCAATTAGCTCACAGTTGTTATTTCAACATCAGTGGTTGGTCGATTTTATATATATATATATTTTATAATAATCCTATATTGTGATTTATAGTTTTCATCCATGAAAATTATGAGAAACAAAACTATAAGCCTCTCATATAGTCCTGTGAATAAAAAAGGGGAAGTGCCTTGCAAACTCTTATTCCAATATATGTTAAATAGTTTCATTTAGGGATAAGTGCTCTCTTGAATACCTATGAGCAACTATATAATATCTTGTACTTGCTAGCAGAGTGTTTCACTGTACAAAGTACAGAAACATTAAGACTGTACTTTTTGGACACAAAATGTGTCTCATAGAATAGAATTTTCTTTCTGTTTTGTTAAATAATTACTTACCTGAACCAATTTTTACAAGCCCATTATGTTGAATAAATATAGTGTCACAAGTAAGATTTCCATGAATAATGGGAGGTGAACAGGAATGCAAATAACTGAAAAATTCAGACATTAATGCATATAATAGAAAAATATACATATATAAATAAATAAGCATTATTATTTAAGAAATAATATATATAAAGAATCATGTGTTACCTCAATGCAGAAAGTATTTGAGTACACCAACGCTTCCATGCTTGCAAAGGTAATTTTTTCACATTGCGTTTTGTTCTTTTTAGGAACTGTTTTAAAGACCCAGAGGACATATACTCCGTTATAAATATAACCTAATAAATAATAAATAACATCATAATTAATATTCAAACCAATTTAAACTTTAACTCTTTTCTTTCATAACATACCCGAGGTTTATCATTATGGGTATCTGTCCAATACCTATGAAATTTAACAATATTAGGATGTTCCAACTGTGTAAGATTTTCAAATACAAGTTGTATCTTTTCTTCTTGTGCTTTGAAGTTCTTCCTTTCAGAAAATTGCACCTCATTCCAAACAACTTCAACTCCTTCCTCAGTATCCATTGCCAAATAGGCACAGTCGATTCCTGGTACATCACGTTGTTCCACCTAAATAGAAAATAATATTATTTACAAAAATACTTTATTTCATTCATGTATTATTACTTATGAAACATAAACTAATTACACAAATACATAAAGTTAGTTTATTTACAAGTTTCATTTACAAATATATATTAATATCTATTTACAACATATAAAAATTATACGAAGAAAAACAAAAACAGGCTATTAACAAATTACATTTGAAGAGTCTATGGTTATGAAATGACAGAATATATTACTGCAATCATCCATTTTAAGTTACTTAAGCATAACTCAAACAATTTCATGCCTGATGTCATTACATCAATGTGACCTTGCAAAGAATTTAAGGAGGGGAGATAGCTCATTCAATATTTACAACAATGGGCTATATTGAAATATAATATATTGAGTAATAAATCCTCTATTTATGTTACATCTTTTTGATTGAATAGTTTTAATAGAAAAGATACATAAACCAAAAGAGATAGCCTATTTTTCTCTAAATAGACATACCTCCATTTCAGTAACTTCGTTTTCACTGCCTCTGGCTGCTCCAAAGGTAGAGCCTTCGGCTAACGTGGACTTGGAACCTACATATACCTAACATAAAATAATGGTTATTGAACATCAAACAGATAAAACATCTCCATTGCTTTTGATTTAATGTTATTTATGTTTTACAGAAGAATATTCAGTCTTTAAATAGAACAATAAAGCGGGTTTGCAAATGCACCTGGTTAATGATCCAACTATGCTGATTTGTTTCTAGAATAAAAATAGAAAATACCACAGATGCTGAAAGCTTAGTGACAAGGAATTGTTGAAAATCAGTTTACACTTACAAATTCAA
The DNA here is from genome assembly GCF_041682495.2 of Bombus fervidus. Taxonomy (NCBI): domain Eukaryota; kingdom Metazoa; phylum Arthropoda; class Insecta; order Hymenoptera; family Apidae; genus Bombus; species Bombus fervidus. The sequence goes on along the minus strand of NC_091530.1, from coordinate 7,865,007 downwards.
AAACATTTAATGTTTACATAAATTTTGAAGAAACTAGTTTGCCAAGCTTAAGGATATTTTTGTATAATACATTTCAAGCAATATATTTAGTAATTTTATGACATAATGAGCTAATTTTATGATATATGTATACATGTATAATTGTGTGTGTGTGTGTATATATATATATATATATTAAATACAATTATACAATAAATTAAACACAATTTGGCTTTAGCTTACTTTTTCCAGCCTCGAATGAAACAAGTACTAAGCTAGATTATAAGAAAAATAGCCTATAGCTGTTAGATTTTTAGTTTCCTTTGAAGGAATCTTTAATAATATCTTTTTGTTACCTATCATATTAATACATGAAGTTTTAAAATATATTGCTATATTACATAGAAAAGAATTGCATAAACTACATCCATATCTCACTGTTTACTCTGATTTATTTGTATACAAACGTTCCAATAGTACAACCAAATTGGAATCAATGTCGAGATAAAATGTATCACAAGAGACTTCCTTCGTCACATTTCTCATATAGAGATAATACAATTATGGTTTCAACAAGAACATATATAGACCAAATATGTTTGAAACCATATTAATCAGAACAAAATCCCAACCAAGTAAATAAACAAAATGTAAACAAGATGTAAACACATAGATGTGAGTATATTATAAAAAGATGAATCGTACCTCTTCCCGACGTTTGAGCCACCGCCCGCAGGGGCTCTCCTCCAGGATTTCACTCTCATCTTCCGAATCTTCACCACTTTCCCGCGGTGACTTGTGCTCTGGGTCCGTGCTGGAGCGACTCCCGGGCATCACACACGCGATTAGTTGAAGGAGCAGCACCGAACAGAGCACAACGCGGCCAAATTCATCGGTGGTAATTCCAAGGATTTACCTCAATATCGCATCTGTTCCGCCGCTAGTGTGCACTGTCGATGATACGCACCTGAATGTTACAGGAGAGAACAGAGCCTCTCGGTGCTGTAATACACCTTTAGCACTCACAATGACACATGCAGCGCGACAACCCGAGTTGCAAGGAAAGCTACGATATTTCTGATCTTACGCAGTCACGCGTACGGATCGACGCTTTTCGGTTTCCCTTAGGACTTAGCCGGTGTATCGGTACATCGCGAGGGCCATTCGTGAATCACACTGTCAAAATAAAACCTCTGTTATGAGCAAAATAGCTTCGATCTGACACACACTCTAGTATTCATTTTCGCTCTGTCTTCGGTCACGTTCGCCCAGTATGGCGATTAGCGTGTACCGCACCCTTTTCTGTGCCAGTAACAGCGACATCTGTCAATCGTCGCCTCGACAACCAATTTTCTGATCTCGTTCAAGATAATTTCCAGATAATATTTACCGAATTACGTGTTCAAATTTCAAGGTACACGTATTCTTCTATGTCAACACATAGTTCCTGCGCATATAATTCCTACGCGATATGAATAGGAAATAGGAAACAAAACATTGAATTGCTTTGAGGTTATAAAAGCGTGATTTGAGATTTGTTTAAATATGACGAATGACTTGAACTAGATAAACAGTGACTTTCAGTCGTAAAATTAGACTTTGAATAGTATTTTGGATTGGAATTATTTGTCGTACTTTATAATGTGACACACGCATGTCTACTGCATGATTATTGTTTATTTGCTAAATGATTCTATTTATAACCTAATAGGTGTAATTAACACAATGACATCTATAAAAACATTACCTTTATTAGAGGGCACAAAATTAATCGTCCTTGATGAAGGTGCGTGAGCAAAATACTTTATAAAACTATAGTTTATTTTAGATGTGCAGTAGAATTCTATTTATTGAATGAAATTATAATTAGTATTAGATTAATATACATAATGTATGTAAACTCCTATTGTATGAACTGTTCTATTTGATTTGTTTACATGGAGTTTATATAACTGTAGTTAAACAGATATTGTACATGTATATATATATATGTATATATTTCAGGAGTGAATGCGATGTATGCTAGAAAATTGGTCGCAGGATGGATACAAGTATTGAAAGAAAAAGATTCTAATTGTATTTTCAATCTGTTGTTATTCTCCAATCCAAAATCTTCATACCAGTGTGAATATTTTGCATCAAATAATGTAAATATCTTTGATTATTATACAGTTAATATTAATAATGGATTTGATATAAGTGCTATAAGTGATAAGGATTTTTATAATCTAAAACATATCTTAAAAACTATAGACACAAAATCTACAGTAGTCATTGATTGCTTGACATCATTAATCCTATTTGTCGGCCTATCAAGGGCTATATGGTTTTTACAGAAGTTAAGCAAAGATGTGCCACAAGTGATTTGTATTTATAGACGAGATTTTATACAAGATAAAGTATCTTACATTGAAACATTGGGAAGTACATATGTAAAGATAGAAAAATTTTCTGGTATGACAGCAAATAACAATACTAATTATATAATAGAATTTATGCATCGCAAAGTGGGTGGGGGAATTTTAAAACAACAGGAAATAGTAAGCCAAAATAGTACATCTTATGAAATTGAGTCAAAAAAGCTTGAACAAAGTAAAAAGTCACATCCAATATATGAAAACCCTAAGTTAAAAATTGAGTCTTCATTCAGAATAGAAATAAATGAGAATGAAATGAAACAGAGAAAAGAAGTGGTGTTACCATACACGGCTAATACAAATACAACAAATACATCTAGAATTCACTATCATCCAGAGGATATAGATGATTTTGATGAGGAAGATCCAGATGATGATTTATGTTTCTAACTCGTGTATAAAATATTACATTAGAAAAGATAATGGTAATGTTCCAAGCAAAGATATTTATTTTATATTCATTTTACATTTTGTTACAGTTCATATTGCATAATATATAATATTTTGTTGATATAATAAAGTTGTTTATTAACGTAGCGTTTTTTAAAATTATTAACAATAAACCTCGTAACAATTCTGTAAAAAAATACAGATATTCTAAAGTATTGTTTCACATTAAAAAGTCAATACTGCATACAATACTAATATTTAAAAATAGGATATTAAATATTACTATTCATCTTTGGCATTTAATTCAATTAATTCCCATATTGTTATTGTATTACTTTGTTCTGCAGCATTTTGATTAGACAATGAAACATATATATGATATTCGTAACTAGATAACAAAGAAAGAATAGCCAGATACAAATAAAGTTCTGTACAATAAATTCCAGACAATAATTTTATAATTTGATAAAATAAAAGTTTTACATATCAGTTCAAATAAATATCGAAATATTTTAAATAATACATTAAATAAATACAATTTACAAAGATATTCCAACTTTTAAAAAATTAATATTCAATAATATATTTAATAAGAAGTGCAAAAATAGTCTTTTTATGAGACTTGATCCAGATATTACAATTAACCATTAAAAGTGTAAAGTAAGTTTTGATCAGAAAAATGATAAGTGCCATCGATATGCTGTAAAACCCTACTTTCTAATAAGCTACGACCGTATTGAACAGCTTCTTCTCTAGTTTGTGCAACATTTGCTTCAAGCAACCAATTAACTAAATCAGTTCCAGTAAAAACACCTTTGTACATCTTTAATAAGCGTCTACGACATATAGCTATACGAGCACGACATTCAGCCAAATGGCAACGATTAAACTGATCCCTAATAGCTCTCACTTCGGGGCTTAATGTATCTTCAGGGGGAAGCTGCAGTTCTTTCTCTATAAATGCAAAATATAATGTACATTTGAATTATGAAACTATTTAAATATAAAAATATAATAAAATGAATATAAGAATATAGCAATACCAGTGCGCCATTTACGACACATTTTCTGCAGCCAACATCCTAATTTACCAAGACCAGTATCTAATCCAAAAATAGCAAATACGATTAATGACTGGCCAAAATTTAAGGCAACATCCAAAAATGCTAATTCTGCGTAAATTCCAGTCAATTGTTCCATTAATAATGTTCCAATTGATATGGATAGGCCCTAAAATAATTATAGTAAATTATAATCTTGTAATGATTTTCAAGTATTCTGTCATATACTTACAATGAACATGGAACATAGAAGTAAAATAACAAATACAAGATGTCGTAAAAACTGAGGATCATTTCTTTCATTCTCAATGTCTGTATATAATTCGCAATCATCAATTTCGTTATTGTTGCTTCTACATGTACCATTTGGACAACCATGTGTATATTCACAGCCAATGCTAACAATATCAAAATATTAATTAAAACAAAATTTTACTAGCTTTATTTTTTATACAATTTACTTACATTGGAGGATGAGAATTTGAAGAAATCAGATCTTCAACATCTACTACGCGTCTTTCGTCATTATTAGTGTCATTATTAGAATTTTCTGTATTATTCGTTAAATTAGAATAAGATGCTGAAATGTTACGACGCTGGTAGCTCTGCTGCAAGACTAAACAGCCCATTGTTACTGTAAAAAAGATGCGATAATAAAGAATATTATTGTTTTAAATAATAAAGATCGTATATTACATACCTACCAATAAAACAGAATGTTAATATAGAAGTAGAAATTGCAGCTTGAACTGTACCAAGTTGAAAATTTGGATTTCTGAACTCAAGTTCAGACTCCCTTGGAGACATAGTGCTACACATTATAATTGCTATTAAAAGTGGAATTCTGAAATATATTATTGATATGATATATGAATATATTATTAGTCATTTTCTTTCTTTTCGATATTAATTATAAAAAAAGAAAGTATTCATCATACCCCCATCCAATAGGGTAAAACCATCTCTGAATATTGCAAACAAAATCCAGAGAACGGGAACTTAAGTATAATAAGGTTGCAGCTATTGCTACAGTCCACATACGACTCGCATATACTCCCACAGTAATTAAAGTAAACTGGATATACCTATAATAAATCATGGTCAAAATAATACAAGAATTAAATTAAAAAATCAAAGCAAATAATGGAAGAAATTACCACAAAATTGAACCAGTATTATTAGGTTCGAGTTTGGTCCATATTATAACACCTATAGCTGTAACTAGCTAAAATAATAATTTTTGTATAAATTTTAACTATAACTGGCATAAATTCTAAGTTAATACAATTTAATACAAACCTGTGCAATTACTATGCAAAGTGTACATTTATGAGTGACGCATTTATATTTTTTTCTTCTTAATACAATAAGACAAATAATTAACCATGTGCAAACTGTTATTGAAGCAATGCTTACATCAAAAGAAAATGTATTCAGTTGGTATGCATAATTTTTCGGACTAACTCCAGTAGAAACAGCATCGATTAATTTTGCTGATACAAACATTAGTGGAGCAGATAAGAAAGTACAAGCAACCATTGCTGATGCAATTAAATCAATTTCAATATTATATCGAAGAGTGAAAATAAATAAGGCTGGTGCTGTAGGAATAGTTCCATATAGAAATCCATATGTACTTAGATCTTGAGTATCTGTAGCATTCTCGCCAGCATTTAAGAGAATAATGGATTCTCTTATGACCAAAGGAAGTACCAGCAATTTTACTGATATCAATATACCTGGTATCACAAGAGCTGTGCCCTTCAATTTGTGTACTTTTCCAACCATCATTAATCCCAACAACAAAAGAGCACTTGCAGAAAAAGCATTACCAAATACATCAAGTACAGTTGCTAATATAGCAGGTACTAAATGACCGAAGACAAGATTACCAAGAATACCAAGAACAGTCATAACAAGTACTGGATTTAGTGCAATTCCTTTTACAATAGAACAAACCATGTCTCTATAACTTTTATGATTTTCACCAGAACGTTTACCAATTTCTAATAATACAAAACCAATTGGATTTAAAATAGCCAATGATATAGGTGCCATTAAGTATAAATAAGCAGCATATTCAGGATGTGTTTGTTCATATAGTGCTTGAACTATAAAAATTGTTATTTTTAGCATATAGATTACTTTAAACTATATTAAGAATGATTTTTAATTTACTTACTCATAGGATATCCAATAGCAAAATCATTACTTTGCGTGGTAAATATTGCAAAAAGTGCAGCACAACCTGGATTTGATGGTCTTTTAATAACAAGAGATATACCAAGAACAACAAGAAATATACAAGTTTTAGCTATCAATACAGCAAGAAGGAATTTCCAGTTTACTAGACTAAAATCAAGCTTTGCCAGTGACATAAAAATTAAAGAAGGTAGAGCAAACGTTCCTACAAAAGTATTTAGCCCATTTCCTTCTATTTTAGTGATAACGTCAAATCTTCCTGCAATATATCTAAAAAAACAAGCAATTTATTTATATACATCTTAAAAATCATATGATAAAAATTTAAAGATTAAATAGTTAAAAAAAATTCACCCGCATAATATAATAGCAAAACACTGTATCAGAGCAAGATATAAATTATCTATTGGTTCAACTTTCATTGTTGAAATCTGAGTCTCTTCCAGTAGAGACATGACTAATGCTGCTTTTTAAATTCCTGGAAATATAGAATAATTTAATTTAGATGTACATGTGAAAAATGACAAAAAGAAATGAAAAAGGATAAATTACTTTTTAGCATATATATATTTATATTATAATTGTTTTTAATACAGATATTGTCATCTTTCTAATATAACATTGTTATTGTCGCAAGAAGGGCATGTACACAAAAAAATATTATGTAGCATTAACCCCATATCAACTTCATCTCTATTCACACTATATTATTTCTTTCACTGACTGAAATAAAAAGATTTTAAATGTACTTCTAGAATAATGATCATAAATATCAAGTTACTAAACATTACAAAGTAAAAGAAATAAAAGATTTATTGTTTTAGAGTACTGAAAAGGACAGTACATCGTAGTTTACAATATAACAATACAATCTGAAAAATATATAAATTTTCGCTCACGCAAAAATATTAACATCCAATCACGTTCAATATTTATTATATCCTTCGTTTATAATATAAACTCAAAAGTATGTATGAAAAACAAGTAGAAAACTCTTCAGAGATATAATGAAAGATATCAGTGTTGTTTAATACAATAAAAATATATTATGCAAGTTCATATCGACAAAACATTTATAATACTCTTTATGCATTACGTGTATAGGCAATTTTTAATCTCATGAACCTGAATACAGCATCGATATCTCTCGCTAAATCATGTGATTGGTTCGCCTATATCACGTGCTTCGAACAAAACATCGGACTCGGTGCACGAAAATGTTTGATTTCAAATTTCAAATTATAGTTTTAAAATACGGGAATTTTATTTGTATCTATAACGTTATACTGTTAAGTAAAATCACTTTGAAATGTATTCAAAATTAACATAGATATTATAAAATTGTACAATCATAAATATAATCGTTATATAAATCGTAATCGTCATTTAGTTTTATTATTTATCACTGTATACGCATTAATGAATTTAAGTTTGATAAATTTTGATAAAACAAAAGTCCTGATATTTTTTATCAATATTCAAGAACGAAAATTCATTAATTGATAGCAAAATCATCTGCGCCTGATATAAATTTAGAAAATAGATACATACCATGTTACGTGTAATCAGTAGAAAATGTAATTTTCATATTCCATATAATACTAGTAATTATATATTACGTATCTAGAAAATTCTAAGTGTCTAGAAAATATACATAATTTGCACAAATTCCCCAATAATGAAACGCAAAATAAATGTGATAAGAAAATAACCTCGTGTCAGTTCTATGTCGAAATATTTCTAGTTGATTGCATCAATTAAATGGTACAGTACTGTCTGTACAGAATTACGACTAATAGGTTATCGCTAAATTATCGGAAAAAATATATATACATATCTATTTTTATATATACATATACATATATATACTATATAATTGTAATAGATTTCGAACTTAAATAAAAGAAAAATCAGTTTTCTGATTTGTTTATAATAAAAAAGAAATAATTAAATAACGCACATAATAGACATTATCTTAAAAAATGCAATAAATAATTGCAATTTTACAAATCTCAATTAAATAACAAATAAATAAAACAAGCAAAAACATTTATTTTAATTGATGTTAATCCTAGAAGATTAATTTATTTCTTTTTTTATTGATATTTGTATTAGTATGTTGAACTTGCTTTTATACAGCAATGCAGTGTTTAAATTGCCAGTGAAATATGTATATCTTTACGTCACTGACCTCCATGAATCATACATTCTTACAATATTGCGCAATAAAGCTATTCTACCATAAACAGAAACAGAAACGTTTGATAAATATTTCTCAAATCGATGTATTTATTCATTTTCTACCGATTAAAAGATTAACAGAAATCTGATATTTTCTCTTATATATATATATATATATATATATATAAAGATTTACACAAGTATGTATATGTATAGCTTCTTTGCTTAGTCACGGAAATTCATGGAAGTACTTGACTCATTAATAACACGAAACTATTCAAACATGAACATTTTCCAAATCATGATTGAGAAAATAATAACGTACAATATAAAAATATTGTAATATTTATAATATATTATGTTAATAAAAATGTGATATAGTTGTATAACTTTTGCGTACGATGAACGCAACAGCTTTTCTACAAGCTTGGAATTGGAAATGAAAAAACAAAGTCGCTGTCGAACAGATTGTGCCAATAAAGCAGTTGGTTTATTTCCAATTTTCTCGAATAAATAATATAACTGCGTAGTAATTTCGCTTCATCGAAACAGACATCGGATCACATTATAATCACGTGGTCAATAGATAGCGTATCTAATGTGACTATGTATTAATTTGCTTACGTTTGTGTACAGATTTCGTGTATTCGCGTGTATGAGATCAAATACAGATCTATATACGTGTGTATTCATATACTGCCTTTATGTGACGTCAGCTGATTCACCGAAACAACATTTGCCTTTTCTACATTATATCAGTTCCATCGCGATAAGAATTCCACACAAAAAGAAAGCTCGGTACTTGGAAATACCGGTTCAAGGTCATTTAAAAGAATATGTTTTATATATATATATATGTCACACATGCGCGCGCGCGCACACACACACGACAAACAAAAGGTGAGACCAATCCCTGACTTTGTGTCCTTTTGGTCCTTTCTTGGAAATCCTACTAATTATATTAGCGTTCCATAAAATACAATAATTATTTATCATAATGTTCAAGTCAAGCGGAGCTGACGTAAGGCTTCGACAGCTGAATAACTGGAAAAGCGTATAATTTTCAGAAGCATAATATTATCTGGCCAATCATATTAGAGATGAATTTCCCTGTGACTAATCTCATCCTCTTTTGTTTTATGCTTTAATATTCACCATTTTGAAAATTTGTTAAATTCATGCAATATATAATTTAAAGATCTGCGCAAACTTTGAATAATTACAATAACAATATGGAAACACATTTATCGGATGTATAAAATGCGATCGGATGTAACACGAGAATCGGAAGTAACGTAAGATGGTATCGTTTAATTGCTAGACAAGGAAAATCAGTTTTCTGATTTGTTTATAATAAGAAAGAAAACACGCATCAACGTCTTCTAAACTTTACATGGATAGCGATCACGTGGTGAATTATCAAAGACTTGAAAGAGTGGCAAGGGGGAGAGGGAAGACCTGAACGTATATAATCTTCAGCACACATTCCACCACTCAGTTCTGCTTCGACTTCGGACGTGTGAATTGTGTCAAGCTTTCGAGGAGGGAAAGTTTTTGTTTGTTTGGTGCGCTCATTGTATGGGTAAGTTTTGTGGTTTATTTTGACCTCCCTTTCTTTTCTTTTTACTTATTGAGGGTTCTAAATCGATAGATGTAATTACTGTTTATTTTATAAAATAAAATGATTAACTGGTAGAAAATAATTCATGTATGCATACTTGAAACATCTTGTGTGCCCTAGTTCAGGAGGGAAATGCCTTTCACCTACCAACATTACATGTTTATAACCTAAGTCAGTGTATTTAATGACGTAATAAATTACAAACAAGGTATTATTTTGGTATAAATAATATATCACATAAGCCACAAATTACAGGATGCGAAAAAATGTAAACATCAATGTTTTGGCATCAATGGAATTTATGCCTGCCACATCGTTATTTTTAGAATATACCTGAAATTTTTCTTTTTGAAATTACAAGAAAAAAGTATCGAATAAATGTATATTTTTTCGCTCTTACGTAATTATTTTGATTGTACTGATTAATCTGTTTTGCATCAACTTGAAGCATATTACATACTAAAAGTCGAATATATTCACATATTTTCTTTAATAAATATTCAGTGCTTTGTCACCATTGATAATATCTTTTTTCGAAGTTAGTAAGTGAAAATTAGTGTACTAGCGCGAACGGTAACACTGTGACGAAAGTCGTAGTAGACACGTGGCATGCTACATATCTATTTGGTCGTGTATTGATTCACCATGCGTATATACTGTCGCCATGTTGGATACCAAGCCAACGACAACTCCGATCCGCTTCTCTGCATTTATTTCGCAAATTTTGTCATACGGCATTGTACTAATTCGTGTGCTTAAATAGCAATGGACATATGGTAAATATATTTATCAATAGAAATAGTAATTACATCAAGTAAATCATAACTTGTTTTGATTGAAAAGGGTAGTTTTACACTTATGGACGTGCAACGCAAATACCATACTTTTTATACATTATTTTAATTTTTAATTATCTTTCGTTCGAAATGACAAATTGTATGAAGTTTTAAATAACATGATTATTGAAAAAACAAATGCTTACTATTACTATATGAATAATTTTAAGAAGCTATATTTACAGAGCGAGAGAAGAGTATAAAACACGGAGAGAGCCCTGTAGAGCCAATAAGCAGCTGCAGGGATGAGCATGGCTTTGTGCCAACAGTGGGCCGTTGGGGAAGTGAATGGCCGAGTTGACTCGAGACGGCAGAGATATGGTGCCAGCCACAGGGGCAGGCACGCGGGCCTTGGATCAGAGGTGTGCCGCTACCCCTGCCGGTATGGGCCCATTACGAGGCACCAGCCTTGACCGTACTAACGGTCGAACAATATGAGGAACTAGCAGGCAGCGTTGAATTAGAAACGCAACACTTATTGTGTGAGCATCGCTATGACACCATTGGCAATTTCCTTAAGTAATCGTCATAACATAACTTTTTTCATAAGTTTTTGCTTATAGACTATTATTGAAAAACTTCATTTTACAATTAACAGATTTTATAAGGACTATATTGCAAGTGGTGAAACAGTACTGGAGAGATTTTATCACAAATATCAACCACTTATAACACGTGAACATCATACCTGTGTGGGTTTGGGATTTGAATTGCTATACCGTTTAAGATGTTTAAATAAACGTTTTCCTGGTATAGCAGGTGGCCTCTACTTAGTATCTTGTGAAGAGGTATTATTTATGATTCATAAACAGTTGAATTATTTTATTTTTATTTAATATATAATTCGAGATTCTATGAGTTCCTTTTTTTTACAGACGATCGATAACATTGCTAATTATGTTGGTGGACCACCCGCTGCAGATAGCGGAGAGAAGGAACATGTATTAGTATGTCTGAAAATCGAAATTGGTGGACGAAAAGGAGTTATGCTCCTTGATCCTGGATATCATGTAGCTCGAGTAATTACTGTCATGGAGGATAAGTTATACCCACATACGGGCTGGTTCATTCAATCTGATGAGCCAGATTGTAAAAAAGAGTACAATTACTTTCTATGCACTAACGATCCTGATTACATTGAATGGCATGAGAGAAAAACTCGATCTGGTACCCTAGAGAGAACACAAGTTGCTCTTATATACGTGGCAAGGCCTTATTTAACTGCCATCGATGTTACTGAACGCAGAAATTTAGTTTATAACTTCAGGAGCCTTCTTGCAAGAGATACTAAAGGTCATGTTACAGCTGGTATATATTTTCCTGTTGTGCTAGATATAAACAATGCACAAACCTTTTCAATTTTTTATCAAACTAGTAATGGCAAAAAACGAATTAAAATGGCATTTAACAAATTCTGCAGTTCACCGAAGGTACGTTTTACATTCATATACAGATTAATGTTAAAGGATTGTAAATAATTAATTTTAAATTACCCTATTCAGATAAATCCTGGTGCCGAAGAAAAAGAAGTCATTGCTGAATGTGCTCGGCAATTAGGTCTCTCGCAAGTTACCCTAGAGGATCTATTATGTACTCTTGCTACAGTTATGAGTGACTCAGCCTTCGTGGCTCAACTCCTGGCTATTAATTCAAGAATCAACACTTTAGCAGAGGACAATTAACAGAAGTCAATCTGCCCTGTGTGGTGCAGACAATATATAATGTTTCATTTTTTTTGCCGGCTTTCCTCTTATGTTCTTTTTAGTCTGTTGATGGTTATCTTAATAGCTTTATTATGTACTACAGATATTAATTTTATTCTGATTATAAAATAGGGTATAATATTTTTTAATGAACTTTAATAAAACTTATGTATTTTACGCATTGTTGTTAACAGTTCGATGAAAATATTAATGTATGTATTAATAATTTTTGGAGATTGTTTTCAAAATTCAATAATAGCATATATTTACACCATTCTTTATTATTGCTTATATAAATATTTAATCGTAGGTCGTTTTAAAGTTTCAGAAACTTGAATGCTTTCATTGAAACAATACTGAGTAAAATTAGTTTCCTGCTTATGTTTTAAAAAGCAAAAATCATAAAAAATGGTGGTATTAGGGATGGCTTATATTCAATCTTAAGTTATACTAAATCTATAATTTTTATTTGAATAAACAGTGACAAGAATCATTACATTCAATTGTACATTTATTGATAAATATACTACCCCAAAATGTTCATTTTTACTTGAAATTGAGAATGTACTAACATATTTTTAAATTTGAATATTCTTAATATCAAAAATATGACTAAAACTTAATGTTTATTTTAACATCGTTTTTTTTTAGACAAAAGATTTCACAAAGATCAAATACATTAAAACCTAAAAAATAACATCTTAGTAACATTCCAATTACAAACAAAACATATTTCTGTTCATAAACCAAATTTTATGAGAAATGATTAATACTTTTTTTATATTATTCAAAATAAACCTACATATTTTCTAGCATTCTTACTCTCATACTTTTCATACATTGATATATATTATTTCATAGAATTTCTACACATATGTTATTCATTCATAAAGATTCTAAGAATCAGTAAGTCTATATGTAAAATGGAAAATAACTGCAGCATAACTTCGGTAAAGTACTTATTATATGACCTAAAAAATAGCTTTTGCAGAAAAATCTTTAAGAAATTACGATTCACTTAAATGTATAAGAACATGATATAAGGAATTATTTGTAAAACACTTTTAGACCTAATATGATATTATTAAATAATACGAATTTTACCGAAGTTCTGCAGTACCATCAGTAATAGTTTGAATGATTGATCTACATATTACTATCCGATACAACATGACACTTTTTCCAAACTTCATTATCCGGTATATGTTTGCGTTTTCGGTTTCCTACTACATTCGTAGTTGTTGCTGACGTAAAATTAGCATCTTGAATACTTGTGGAAGAACTCGAACTGTAAATATGAGAATGTTAAACCATAGTATGTCTTTAGGTATGATTAAAATTAAACATGAGAATGTGAGAATATATCTATGTAATTAGTCCATGTGTAAATATCCTTTTTAAGTATTTTTATAAAAAAGGGAATGATTGATAAATTTTTACTTCCCCAAGAATTAAGTAGCATGGCATTGGAGAAACATATCCAAACAATTACAATAAAATTTTTAATTGAAATATCAGAACATAAATGTTAAGTGAAACGCAACGTACTTACGTTGCATAAGTGTCACCACTGTGTACTATGCTTTTACTTTATTAATATTTGCGGCTGTACCTGCAATACACAATATATGGTATATTTTATACCAATGTTGTTTGTTGTATTACAGATAACAAAATAAGTAATGGACTATGAACAAATGTAATAATGGATAATTTATAATATTTCATAACCTGATATAAAAATAAAAGATACTTTTAAAGTGAAGGTTTATACCTCTGCCTTGAAATACAATTAAAGTTGAAAAGATACATATTATTTATACAGTAATCATGCAATATATATGATAAATTAGGAACATATATGATATATGGTACATCTTTACTATTGCTTGTAACTACCACATGCTATAAACTACACAATAATTATTTTATCGATAAAAACTTTCATTTTTTTCAACATATTTTATTATTGACTTTGTTATACAAATACATGGACATTTATTCTAAATAAACGGAAACTAGCTTTAAGGCATGAACATAAAACCAATTGTTTATGTACCATAATAATATTAATACATACATTACTTAAATACTTGTGTAAATACATATTTGAATATATATGGAATTATAGACCTTTGATACACCTGTCCACAGATAGTATATACATAATACTACATCCATATGTTGAAAGCATACATTTTTCAAATGAAGAATAAAATGTTTCTCTTTAATATACATATGTATAATAAACATAAACTCTAAAAAAGAAACTGAACTTACCTTAACTTGGAAATGGGGTTGTATGTTCTAAATGAAGATGGCGATCTTAGACTACATCTAGGAGAAGGTGCCCATCTTGAAGAATTAGAATATTGACTATGAAAGCATATAATAAGCAAATCAATAATGCACAAACAAATAAGATGAAGTAATAAAATAAGAAAATGTTTAAAATTTAATAACATTTTAGTTTTCATTTGACAAAAAAAAATCAAGTGCAACATTTTATATATTTTATTAATACATTATCTTTTATTAAACTCAATGATCTTACATTACTATAACATACTTTTAATGACAATCAAAACTATAAAATATATTGCAGCTAATTTATCGCTATAATGATATGTATAAATCAATACATAGTGTTATCCATTGTATATCCATGTAACAGTAGTATAATAATATAAAAACAAATAATATAAAGAACTAAAAATATAAATATCACAAAAAGTCTACAATGTAATATACTACACATATCTTCCTGCTCATGCTAAATTGAAACTAGATAGAAGAGATAAAAATTAAAGCTTAAATGTTTTTATTTGTATGTTCAATACAGAATTTTGGCAGGGAATGCACCAAGTGAGACAGAAGTGACATAGTATGATGTAATCCTGTTTCTTTCTTCACTTTTTTTTACTGGTTCGTCTTTTGGATTTCTTATGCACACTGCATAAATTTGAGTTTGTCAATAATAATATTATACATATAATATTGCTATGCATGCACACATATGCTCATTTCTATACTCATATTGAACATGCATACAATTATATTTACATCTTGATACTACATTATTTTATAAAAATACTAATATTTTATAAAAAAAAGGTGTATCAAAAATTAATCGTAAAAAAATGTTAAAAAGAATTCAAGTAGATATTTGTACTCTTTTCTTTTTCATTTCTTTGTGCAAATCATTGCATATAAAGGAAATATGGTTTACAAGATACATCACATACATGCTAAAACAAATTTAATTAACTAACCTTCCTGATGCATCAGGTAAAGCCAACTGCCTACGATCAGATCGATTTTGATGACCATGGCTACTATAATGAGAATTGCCACCATGGTAACGACGGACACGTGACTCCCATTCATTATTAAAACTCTCTGCTTCTTCTGTAAAACAAAATTTATATATTTTTACTTTATGCATGAAAAAAATAAAAACATAAATACAAAATTTGTGTAAAAACCTTCATCAAGATTAATAAATTCTTGACGTTCTTCCTGTTCGCCACTGTGTAGATTATGTTCTCTCTCTAAGATATGTGCTCTATCTCCAATATGATGTTCAATAGCCATCTTTTTTGTTCCAGTACGAGAATCACAGACTGTTGTTTTTGTTTCTTTCACGCCACCAGGAGCAGTTCTTGTGGACATAGTTGCTTGATACACCTGCGGTTGACCATTACCAGCAAATGTCATTACAGATTTCGAAGTGAATGAATGACAATTTCCACTCTGCGCCATATTATCCTAAAACATATTTTTTATATTACTTTCTCTTGCATAAAATTTTTAGTCTATAAATGAGAAAAAAAGTAAAAGAAATTAACATACAAAGTCTGAAAACATATTGCCCATATTAAATGATGGCATTGGTGGAAATCCAAATGGTAGTATCTGAAGATCATTCTGACGACCAACGCTCCTATGGGTGCCATTTGTAATAGCATTGCAGCTAGGATTACTCAGCATACCAAATGGATCATGAAGCAAAGAAGCCATTATCTCATTCATGTTCCTCACAGATTGCATATGAGTTCTATAGAAAACATACAGCAACAAAAACTGTATAATGTACTTTATTTGTTTACAACTGTCTCTAAGCATATAAAATTAATTAATATAAACCATGCTGCTAATTACATAAAAAACAATAATTATGTAATATATTAAATAACAGAAAAAATGAAATCTCCATCTGAAGATTAAAATAAATGCTTCTGCTTAGTTATATCTTAATTAGATTAAGAAAAGTGAATTTTGTTGCTAACATACATAGTTAGTAACAATTTTTTTCTAGAAATAAATAGAATTTTATTGTTGGATTCGATCCAACAATACTTTTCCGCAAATTTGTACAACGAAATTAACAAAATGTTCTTTTAATAGTAATTATAATAAAATAGATAGAAAAAAATATTCAATGCGAATATTTTTTATTTCTACACAAAACTAGACTAATAAAAGTTATTTTAACTCACCCAAAAACAGGATCATCGTCGAAATTACCCATCAATGATCCGAAAAAGGCCATTTTGAAAAACAGTTAAATGGATACTATTTGTGAAAAAAAATTACGATCAATAATTGAAAATAGAATAACACGAACACTTGAAATGGATGAAACGAAGAAAATTTTCGTGAGAAATTTTGCCAAAAAGATTTTGTAGAAACTTCTGGAAACAAAAATGTGGAGCGAAATGTCTAGTCCTATCTGACACCACTGCACGGCCGAAAATTAACCGTATAACGAACAGTATACAGTATAATATACAGCAAATGGATCTAACTGTACATTTATACACCCAAACTTACATAGTTTCGGTGTTATGACTCGTTCACATGAACCGTATTGTTTAGCTAATTTTAGCCAATACACTGTACTGTACTGCTATTGGATATCTCATTTCTAAAATTTCGAAGTGAATTTAATTTCGAACTTCTGAATTATTTTTTTAAATTGATTGTAAATTTACTACCTCAAGTGTTTTCTTGTATAATGATAAAAAATTGAAAAATTATTCTTTGATTAAAATGTATTAAAGAAAATTGATTGTTCTTATTCTATGAGTTTATATAATATATAACGATTTCAGGACGATTTTCACTACACATATATAAGATTTAATATATAACAGGAGTAGGGAACTGTTTGCTTATAAAAGTTAACAAGTCTAGAAGAAAGTAATTAGACGCGTATAATTTATAAATTCCATAGTTGTTATAATATTTAAAGAATAAAGTATGAGCTGAATGTATTCAAATGTTTTTTGTTAAAAAGAAATTCTTCAACTATATTGTTGACTTTAAGGTGAAAGGAATATTTCAGAGAGCGCCACATGTAAATTGATGAAAACACGTCATCGTTACATTTAACAGTATACAAGTAGAGGAATGAAATTTTTCCTCAAACGCGAATTTTAAATGTCAACATCTGTGTGAAAATTATTTCTTTCGCGTAATTAGGCATTTTTCATGACAGAAAAATAATTAAAAACTTAAAAAAAGCTTAAAAAATGTAACAATTTTTAAAGCATTATGGAGATTATTCTAACCTAATTTTCCTTCCTTGAATGAATAATATGTAAGTAAATTATATATATATTTTATAAATCTTTTATTATAGAAATTGATAACAAATTTTTCTCAATTAAAGAATCTATATATATATATATATATAAAAAATATATATATATATATTATATATAAAAGTTCGTTTTTGTATTACATAAGACTGTTTTATTATTAAGGAAAAAACATAAATATTATATTATATTTTTTACTATTATAAATAGCATTTTCGTTTGCATATTTTATTTGCAGCATAATATAAAATATGATGTCCAATGGAATTTGGATCTCTACTGAAGAAGTTGGAGGAAAATCAATGTCAAAGAATGCAAATTGTTCACCCATAACATCTTCAACATTGAATTCTCCACTTATGAAGTTGTCTTCATATTTCTTAGCTGTTCGACCATGGTCATTAAGTGCTTCATTAATGCCAACACTTCTTGGATCTGCATTAGCATACCGATTAACAAGTACAGCAAGTTTTAGTTGGATATCTTTGATTCTAACAGTATATACAGTTTTTTGTGTACACGGGGCTGGTAATGTAGTAAACACTTATTTCGATTACATAAAAGGAGTTGATAGCCGGAAAAGTGATGACAGGATATTGGTAGATCAACTTTTATCAAAGGATGAACTAGTTTCATTAGGTGCAATATTATATACAGCAGGATGTTTGGGTTTTGTTTTATTAACAACTATATCTCCTGCAAGAATGGAACATCTTGCACTTGTGTACTTTGGAGGTTTATCCTCTTCATTTCTTTATACAGGAGGAATAGGATTTAAATACATTGCATTAGGTGATGTCCTTATCTTAGTTATATTTGGACCAATTTCAGTTTTGTTTGCATTCATGGCTCAAACTGGTTATATCGAATTAGGTACAATATACTATGCTATACCTCTTGCATTAAATACAGAGGCTATTCTACATAGTAACAATACCCGAGACTTAGAAAGTGATAAAAAGGCAGGCATAGTGACATTAGCTATTTTAATAGGTCATACTGTATCTCATGTTTTGTACGCTTTTTTATTATTCACACCATATGTAACTCTAGTAGTGCTTGCATTAAGGTATTCTATATGGTTTTTATTACCAGTAACTACTTTACCAACTGCCTTCAAGATAGAAAAACAATTCAGAAGCCCTCATATGATTCAGAGTGTACCTAAGCAAACAGCTAAGTTAAATATGTTTCTGGGCATTTTATATGTCATTGCTTGCTTACTTGTGAATCCTCTACCCTATCTGTAACATACATATGATTTGGTATCATTATCCAGAAAAGAACTTAAATGTGCAAATAATTGTATGAGCAGCTGTTAGTGTAATCTTATATAAGTTACAAATGTTGCTTTCACCACTTTACATTGTTATTAATTCTTAATTAAATGGTCAAGTGATGCATTATGAAATGCATTTTTTAGTATACCATATTAATAATATTTGTAATACAATAAAGATTTGGAGATAATTTTCTAACAACGCAAAGGTCTTGAATATGTACAAAGAAATTACACAGTTAAAAATTTGAATTTCTATTTGTAATTTTTCCATTGTGTGTAATTAATATATTTTCGCACTTAAAATAAGTGTAAAAAATGAATTTATGAATATATATAATTATTTAAATATGTTTATAATAATTTATCTTAAATAATTTATCTTCTTTATTTAGAAACTAAGTAATATTATTTATAAAAAACCGATATGCATATCTTTTGTAATCTCAAGGATATAAGAATCTCGAGAATAGAAATCTACACGTACATTGAAGTTTTTACATTTTATAAATTGATAAAATTACGAGATAAGACAATAAATTCTTACGATATTTTGATAACGTACCAATAGAATATTATTTCGTCGTTTCATACTGATATATAGATTTGTAATACAACAATTATCGTGAATTATCGACGTGACAGTGTTTATAATTACTTTATTCTTCTCTTTCTATTTTAAAGTACAGGATGCAAATAGATCGAAATGTCTACGTACTACGAAAAACCAAAGTAATAAAATTAAAATTAATTTCACTTGTTTGTAAAAAATAAAACAATATATTGTACTTCTAAATGTAAAATATAAGATACAACTTATAAACGATTAAACTACTGTAATACATTAGAATTAATTTTATCATATGTATAAATTAATCACAACTATTTATGAAAGTAGATCCATGGTAATATCTCTTGTTTCTATCATATATTTATGTAAACAACGCAATCTCAACGAGAATAAGATATATCATATAAAATACGAGTATTAAAGAAAAAAGCTAAAGTTTTTATGGCAATAATTTAATAAATCATTGTGTATCAATTATTTTTCCTTCGTTTCCTGTTTAAAAAAACCATTTCCCGTACGTTTTAATAAGTTTGATATATGCATAAATACAACAAAATGTTATGGAATTTTTATTATTAAAACATAAGTAATTTATAACTTTAAATATGTTGCGTGTTTTTCATGTTTTTTTCTCTTCAAAATATAAAGTGATATAAACATGATTATCGATCTTAATCGATATATTGAAAAGTATAATTTCGATTATCGATAGAACAAACATAGAGAGAGATCGTTAAAACATTATAACATTAAAACATACAAAAATTTATTTCAGTATTTAGTATAAAGTTCTACACTTAAGAAGCTACTTTTTATAAAAAAAAAAAAAAATCAAAATGTACAAATATCAAACGCTCCTTGATCCGATTGTGGTATGTCCGTATGACAAAAGTCACTCTGTCGCAAAATCTCGTCTTCCAAAGCACATTATCAAATGCGAAAAAGTAAGTGTGTATTATAAACACATTGATCTTTTAATAATTCCAAACAATAAATCTTCGTGAAATATTCTTAAAATATAGTTATGTAAATATATGAAAAATTCTTATAATATAGTTATGTAAATACATTAAATCTTTAAAATAGCAATATCCTGAACATTATAAACTCATGTGTCCATATAATGCATCCCACCGATTGTCTAAAAAAGAATTTGAGGAACATATCACTACCTGTCCCACACGTAATATATTGGAATCAGAAATATATTCAGGTCTTTTTTTCTTACTTTTATATTTTATTTCTAATATTTTTTATACTTTTTAAAATAAAATATCAAAATATATTGTTTCATAGAAATAAGAAAACATGGTGCAACAAATTTTGTACCTCCAGATCTTTCAAGTACAATAGAATGTGAAGAAAATTGGGACATAGATATTAATAACAATTCCATTACCATAACTGAAGAAGAATATTCTGTGGGCAATAACATTGATTCAAAGTAATAATGAAGTTTTTGTTTTTATCCAATATTGATTTGTTACTTACTTATTACCTTTTTATATGTTTATAAGGACTCATTGTGATTCTCCTCAATATAAATTGAAAAAAAGAAGCTCAGATGATATATTTATAAGAGCACCACGTGGTTTCTCTGAAGCTATGTTAAAAGAAGGGAGTGAAGACTATTGTATTGAGGACCTAGAATCAGTAGTTAGTTCAATGGGAATTGGCAGAGGAAAGATTACATTGAACACTGATCAGTTGAAAAAAATTGGACTAGGAAGGGGAGCAAATGAAGACTCTTGTATAGAGGACTCAGAATCAGTAGTTAGTTCAATGGGAATTGGCAGAGGAAAGATTACATTGAACACTAATCAGTTGAAAAAAATTGGACTAGGAAGAGGAGCAAATGAAGACTCTTGTATAGACGACTTAGAATCAGTAGTTAGTTCAATGGGAATTGGCAGAGGAAAGATTACATTGAACACTGATCAGTTGAAAAAAATTGGACTAGGAAGGAGAGCAAATGAAGACTCTTGTATAGAGGACTTAGAATCAGTAGTTAGTTCAATGGGAATTGGCAGAGGAAAGATTACATTGAACACTGATAAATTGAAAAAAATTGGACTAGGTAGGGGAAGACCAATGAACAATGTTTCATAAATGTAATTCCGCTTTATAAATAATAGTCAACAAAGATATATATATTCATATTTTTTTTAATTTAAATAAAATAATCCAGTATTATCTAAATACTATATTTTTATATATAATTTACAATATGTAATTTGTCACTTACATATCTTATACTTAAATATTTGTTTAATTTCATGAACTTTCTCATTTATTTTAAAAATTTACATTATTTAAGATATTTACAAATATAGTGTAAATGGTTTCTTAATTATCAAGTATAATTAATTCTTCTATAAAAAAGAATATTTTAAAAGTATATAAAAGAAGAAAGTAAAATATTTAAATTACTTGCAAAATAACATTATAATTGCAGTGGCAGTTGATTCATGTTCATTATTTAAGTTTCTCATCTTTTCTATAATATAAAATTTATGAGTTTTAAATGTAATTAGAATGTAGTTAAACATTAATCATAATACATAAAATGAGAATATAACGAATAATATATTTTCTAATTATCAGTAGTAATTAATTTAGTATAGATTATACTTTTATGTTATTTAACACTGCCTTTAACAATACAAGATACTTTTTATGTTTTGTATTTACAATTAATAAAATTTGTTTTTAAATTGTCTTCAACATTATTTAATGATAAATTTATGTAATATTAGTAATTGATAATGAAGTATGAAAATATAATTATATAAATGCGATTTGTAAAAAAAAGTTTTAATTGATGTGGAAATAGTGAATTATAAACATATTTTTTGAAAATCAGCATTGCTTTTCTTAAGTTTTCAAAATGTTACAAATCTTTAGCTATTTTCAGTAAATGCAATTCATTTCCAGAATTGTAAAGCAAAAATACATATTTTGTCTTGAAATAACGAGATATTCAGATTTTTAATGAAGAAAGCATAATTATAAATAAAAATTTTTTAAAAATCTTTTTGAATACTTTACATCGTAGAAACAAAAAATATTTTATTGGATGGAATTGTTTCGAATAACGTATTACTATATACACAGATACAGATCTTTACTCATGAAATTTATTGAAGGAATACGCATGATACATTTACCATGTACATCTTTAAAAAGAATCATAATCGCTGCAAATTATCTTTTTCCATCATGCAATACGTGTTAATGTTTAAAAAGAGACTTTTATAACAACTTTTTAAATATTTTGTATAAATCATTTACATAAATTTTGCATCAAATAATGTCTTTTTTTTATATCCGTTCATAAATTACCAAATTTCAAATGAAAGGGTTTAAATAATTAACCTTTCCTGTTTCTACTCTGCTTAACTTACTATTCTTATAATCGATCATATGTTGTAATTTTTCATTCGCAGTCTCGTATATTTAAAACGTACAAAGGAACAAGTGCTAAGTTTGTAAATAAGATTTTAATTTCTCTGGATACTGATGTTATCAGCCAGCAATTATTTACAAGTTTTTTAAAAGTATCTGTTCTTTCTTTAAGAGTAATGTGCAGGCGGTTACCTAGCTGCAGTCTGTTTAACGTTTTAATGTATTAAAACTGTAAATTTATTGAGTGCAATATTTGCACATTAGCGAGATCATTGCACTGTATTCATTTACCACAGAGTGATACATCTATGGGCTGGTACAATATATCATGTAGTAATATTAACTACACAATATCGTGATGCTTCCATAAAATGATTATTGTATTAGGATCATAATTTATATTTTTGTCGATTTTTTCTTTTGTTGTTTCCACATTGATATTCTTTTCTCCAAATCAGGCACTAGGAATACGAAATAATTAATCACCAAATATTCTTTTTCTATTAGAAAAAGAAAAAAAAAAGAAAAAAAAAAGAAAAAGAAAAAAAGAAAAAAAGATGATTTCATTTACTCACTTGGTGTAAGCATATCTTCGCTGAGAGGTTGTCGACTGAAAGGATCTGTAGCACTATTAAGAAGATGTCTAATAATAACTGCTTTATCCATAACTATACCAGACGGAAGTTTAACAGGTTCTTCCATGAGTGTGTCCATAAGTGGGTCTCGAAATTCTTCCGGTGCGTCACCATAATCTGCATCGCGCGCACGATTATCCCTTGCTATATCTGCAGCACGTTCCGCAAGCGCTACAAATCTTTCTATCTCTATGATAGATTTGATTACTGATCTTTCTAACTTGTTTGCGGCATCAATAAATAGCTCCATGCAGAATGAACGCTGCAATAATAGCATTCATTAGAATAACATTTTTCCATTATTTACTTCATGTATTAATACCATCATAAACTTACTTCATCGGCAGCCAAAGCAGCGGCAAAAATTTCGCAATCAAGATGTAGATATATGTCGACCAATTGACTTAGTAAAGCTCTTGGTTCCCATCCATATTTTTGTGGTATCCTTACTTTTAAGTTTTTACATTTAGGGCCACATAATTGTTGTAGATTAAAATTTAACATGGCACATAATCTTCCAACTAACTCTGGCCGCAAAAATGGTTCTGTAATATCATCTGTTAAATATTGAAACATAGCAACAGTTTCCTTGGCCAAAGTGAGATAAGATCTGGCTTGTCTCTCATCTGCAGCCAATTGTTTCATCCGCGAATGTTGTTGTTCACGGGATAACGCTGACCATGTTTTAAGATCTGACATTAGTTCTTGAATTTCATGAATACGCTTTAACGATTCCAAACTTTCATCAAGTAAAAATGTGGTGTCGTTCATTAACATGTTAATAAATTTCACAAATTGATTCCCATTATTGCTTTCATCAATGATCGACTTGCGATGGACTGGACTATCCCACATAGATTTCAGTATTAAACTAATGTGATAACGAATCGAAAATTTATCATAAAATTCTGAACTAGAGCCGGTCGTTTCGACATCAGTGTAAAATTTCATCAAATATGATGCTAATAACGTTTTTGATATAGGATGTGCCATTACTTGATCGTGGAGCGATTCAGTCCGTCCCTAAAATGAAAATTTACTAGATATTGTTCAAGAAAATATATAACTACAATCTTCTTTTTTATTTACCTGAACGTTGGGATTTATTACAAATATTACTTCAATAATTTTCGCTATTAAATACGGATTTCGTATACAATGTGGAGTACATACTACTACAAGTAACCATGTAATGAGTGAATTATCCATGTTGTTTATTATCACACCAGGGCAAAATCTATGAAAGATAGAAGATAATAATAATATAGTATACAAATTATTGTGACATCTTGATATTAGACAATACAAAACAGTACTTACTGAAGAGTAAAGAGTATAAATTCTGCAATATCTTCGACATACCATTCTGGTAATGCTGTAAACTTTTGTGGAACTTCTTGAGGCAAAGGCAGTTCGGGAATAGGATTTCCTGGTGAAGTTTGTGTCAATAAACTTAGCAGAATCTCTGCTACAGAAATGTAAAAGTGCAAGCACCTTCTCAATAAAACAGGATCAATTAATCCAGCATCTGTGTATACTTTAGATTTGCCAAGATGTTTCAATTGTTCCTTACAACGTTCTATCAATTCTTTATTACGGCTAGCGAAAGGGCTGTCTTTCCATTGCGGTTCAGTAGCTTGTAGATCATCGAGCATTTTTTGCACATCACGTAAAGTCCTCAGCTTTCTCTGGTATTTCTGTAAAGCCGGTAACAACGCTATATGGTGACAATGTAGAGTAAGGAACCAACATTGTGTTGGAAACTTTGGCTCGACCCACTTGTGTGTCCTTTCTAAATGTTTTAACCAATCGGTAACTTCTTGGCACGTAAGTTTCAGCCTTGTATCGTTCTTTATTTCAATAAAACTTGCTGGATGAAACGGATACAATGGATCTACCGTGTCCAGTTTAATTTTTACAGAAAGCTTTTGTAACACCGACAAAAGATTCAGCATAAATCCGTCTCCGGCAAGAGAGAATTCTTCCGTTTGTATTTGAGCACGTTTTTCATTGTAACGTAATAATGTTGCTAAGTATGTTAACATAGCTTCACGGCAGTTACTACTCGCGAGTATCGCATGAAATATCTTATGGAGTGATGTTCTGATACTTTCTAATTCTTGTTGTAACGTTAAAGTTATCGATTTATTGACGAACAGATTACCACTGAGGAATGTTTCAGCCATGTCCAGTTGATCCTCTGCGAACACAGAAACCGACAAAAACGGTCCAAGGAGAGACGTTGTTGTAATTTCTTTACCAGCGGCCGACGTCATAATGTCAGGTAAAAATTGAATTTGATGAACGATTAAACGACAGATTGGTCGTACATTACTACTCGGTCCACAACAAATTTCTATTAACTCTTCTAATGCTTCAATCGGTCTTCGATGCGTATTCCTAATTAAACTGGCTTGCTGCATCGAAAGATACAAGCCTTGTAAGAGTGGTGTAAAAATTTTATTACATACTGCTGCATTTGTGTGCGTCCTCGCAACAAGCTCGTGTAAATAACCACGAGGCAAACTTTGCGAAAGTACTGGGTACAGAAGAGGTGTCATGGATAACGGGTATGTGGTTGAAGACTGAGAAATACCAACTAGGCCTTGTAGTACAAGACTGGAATACTGAACACACTGTGCCCTTAGAACAGTTAGTACATCAGACAGTGGTGGTGTACTCGATTTCTGTTCATAGAAAAGATAGTATTACATCATTTGGCAAGGTATGTATTATGACTGAAAATTAATGTCAATTATACCTTTGGGTGATTTCGTTCTTCAATCGCAACTCTTGAATAGCAGTCTAGTAAATAAATAAGACTTTTAGGTTGCGACGACTTACAGCAAATATCACAACGGCAAAATGTTGTGACCGGACTTTGTAATGGACTTGTTTGACTATTTGGACTATCTTCCCTATCCGAGGAGGTGTCTATATTAATTTCTTTTAAAGGATCCTCATCCCTCATAAACATGCATAAAACCTCCATTAATGCTTGATTTATAATTTCTGTGGCATCAACAAGTTTTGTTGATAACGCATATGCTGCTGTTTGTGGTAAAAATATACAACCCTCTGCTGGTTCTTTCCACGATATGCGTAGTACACGTGATATAACTGCATGTATTTGTTCTGTAGTTACCTCTGTACTGGAACTTGTAGTCTAAAAAGTAAATGAATATAATAACATTAATATTTTGTATACATTAACCAAAAAAAGTATACATATATATGTGCTTACACGTGATCTTGGTTTTAATTCTTTTCTATCAGGCTCTTCAACTTCCATATTTTCAATCCCTGAATCTATATCAACACCAGAACTGCTACATTGCTTGTTATTACTTTCTTCTATCTCCATTGGTACTCCAGGATTTTGAAATTGTTGTTGTTTCAGTGGTGATATTATTTGTTCCGTAAATGTTTTAGATGGACCTGGTGTATTTGGTGAAACTGAATCATTATTGTGATTTGAATTGACTGTTGAACTGAAGCTGTCTAAGCCCGCTAAACGAGCCATACGTCTTCTTCTTACCTACAATTTAAATATATATTAATTATTTAATATCTAATATTATTTTTATTTTTCTACAAGATAACTTCTTAACAATCCATAGATGACATAATTCCAATAAAAATTTTGTTTTATAATAACTTTCCACATTAAAAATAATATTTAATAGGACACAAAAAGAGATGACATAATAATCAGAACTACATAAGATCTAGACAAAGACTTGCTATATTTATATCAAGAACAAAGACCATAAACAATAACAATAAAAAATAAAAAGAACACTCTTATAAATGTATAAAATATATTTCATTTTTAAATAAATTTGTTTATATTAAAAATAATATCTCATACATATCTTAAAACGATGAAATACACGATTTTTGTTTACATTGTAAAAGAAAGTAAATAAACGTTGTAGTTGATCATAAAGAGAATCACTCTAAAAAATTGTATTATTACAATGGAAAAATCAGTTTTTATTTATTATGTTATATAATTATCTTAACACAATACCATAAGTAGAATAACGACTATTTTGCAATTATTGTCTCGTCGATGAGACCATTCTTTATCCTGTTATTCTTTCCTAAGCCCTGGTAAACGGCCCTGTCATATTCCCTTTCATGTAACGAAAATAGTGAGAAAAGGGCAAGTATAAAGCGAAAGGAATGGTAACAACAAAACGGACTTACGGACGCTATTGAATAACGATTGGAAACGGTGCATTGGTACTCACTTCCTCTTGGCTTAACTCGCTCATGGCGATTTCTTTATTTTTTCTTTTGATCTCTCTAACCTCTGACACGATCAACTGTGATCCCCACGGTCGCTGGTGTTATAAAAATTCTATAGAAAAATTGTATTCGTTTGTTCAGAGAATCGTGAACGAGATACGTCAAAAATTTGGACAGCCACTCCACATCTGTTTGCGTTTGGACGTGAAGGCAGCAATTCTACACTGCGTTACGGATAATCACTGTTAAGCTGCGTCGATTCTTCAAAACAGCTGAGCAACTAATATACGATAGAACGCTCTCTCGCATTGATAATGGTAACTACAGTTTCGTCAACGCAGTTTTGCCGGTTGCGCAGTAGACCATTACTGAGAATCGAGAGAAATTCATCGTTGTAGTAGTAAAATGATCAGCAACTACACTACAGACTGACTAAATAACTTGTGATGTTATAACACAAACCAGATATGTATACAGGACAGACCTTACACTTTAAGGAACTTTGTGTCACATGTTCTAGAATATCGATCGTGCAAAAAAATCACAGGTTTTGTTATGCCCTCTACGATTTACAGCGTAGTGTAGGAACTAAGTGTAGGAACCATATTCAGTTCAACCACCGAACTTGCTAACTTACCTCCCTGTTGGCAAAGTCAACAGGAATAAAAAAATTTTATTTGTCATATTCTCATATAAATATTCACATATATAGTATGAAACAATAACCTTTATCATCTTCGATATCTTCCTTATTTTTAAAGATACGGAAAAGCACAAAAGTCGTATGATACGCAGAAGATAATATGACGATAATAATCTTTTTGAAGATGAAGAATTTTTTTTAATGACTAATATAATTTTATGTTCTAATAAAATAGACTACAATAAATTTATTATAGAAAACGTATTCTTTTAAAAATTGAATTCTCAATTTAGCATTTAATTTAAGCTTAAGCTAAAAGTGTACGTAAGAAATTGAATTATAAATGTTATAGAATATTTTGGACAATTTTACCAAAATATATGTACATTAATAAATAATTGCTATGGTTAATGATTATATGAAACCATAAAAAGGTAATGTGAAATATAGGGCTTTAAAGAAGATTTTTATTACCTCTTAAATCGCGCATTCTTATTGGTTGTCAATATCATTTATATGTATGAATGTGAACTTCTAGCAAATTCGCTAATTCATATCATTGTTCTACATTTGTGTTGTACATAATATCTTTTTCTATTTTTAAGATAAGATTAAAATAGGATTCTCTTAAGATTAGATAAGGTAATGTGTTATATATATATAGGACAAAATTAATCTGTATATTGTATAATCTGTATATAGGACAAAGTTAATCTGAATGATTATTTCTAATAGACCCAACACAATTATTAAATATTATGTATATGTATTTTCCAGGAAGTTTAATTGCAATTTAACTTGTATTTATGTATGCTTATTTTTATTCATACCAAAATGAATACAGAAGAAATTATTGATTTCACGGATATAGGTAAATATTAATGCTACGATATGTTTGTGCAACTGAGTTCACCAACTATTATTGCCACTTTCTTGACATGATATCGTAAATAAATTTATTTGTCATTATTTACTGTGAATCAAGTTGTGTTGTAAAACAATATGTTACCATATTTACATATAAATTACGTATTTATTTATTACATCATTAGAAAATACTTTTCACTAACAATTTACGTAATATTTTATAATTAGTAATTGTATTAATTTGTCTTTACTTTGATATATTGTAGAACATTTTTTTGGATTTTATTTTTGTACAATAGCCATAAATTATTTCACTAAAATATTCATTTCATCTTAAAACTTTCATTTCAGTTTATAAATTTGCTAAATGAAGATTAATAGCACTAACTTTTTTATAAATATTTATAATGTTTTATAGAACCAGATATCCAATCTCTAATAAGGAAGAGTGTAGCTGTTCGTGAGTACTCTTATTCACCCTATAGTAAGTTTAAAGTCGGAGCTGGAGTGCTTTGTTCCGATGGGATCATTTTCACAGGGTGCAATGTAGAAAATGCATCTTATCCTGTAGGAATATGTGCTGAAAGAACGGCTATTGTTAAAGCAGTGTCAGAAGGGAAAAGAAAGTTTAAAGTCCTAGCAGTTGTAGCTAATAAAGTGAACAATATTTTTACCACACCATGTGGCTTTTGTAGACAAGCTATCGCAGAGTTTGGTGATATACCAATTTATTTAGCAGAACCTCTAATGAAGGATGTGTTAAAAACTTCGCTAAGTAATCTATTACCTTGTGCCTTTGGATTGGGAAACGCAGAAATATTACAATAAATTCTTAATAAAAGAAGGCTAAACCACACACCAATGTCTAAAACATCATTTAGTATTTCTTTAAAATCATAGTTCATTTTTATATCAATTGATATACTAAGACATTGTTCTGTCCTATAATAAAAATGTGCAAACATTGTTGTGTACATTGTATAAACTTATCAATAACAAAGTTAGTATATGAACAGTATGATTAAACAATTCAGATATCAATTCCTATACAAATTTCAATAAATACAAAGACAATCCTTAAGAAAAAAATATTGTTACTATAATCTTATTCCTGAGTAGATCTTTTCATGTTTACATAAAAATTGATTATCATATGGTTTCTAAAGCATGTTTTTTCTAATGTACATTGTACTTTATAAGCAGGAATAACATGAGTATTATATACAATCAATATAATAATATAGCTTATATATGTACAATATGCTCTAGTGGTACGATACTACATATAATTATTTCTTAATAATAAAAAATGCAAAAACAGGAACGAGACTGCACATCATACACATTAAGGTCCTCATCTACAAAAATTCATATTTACCAGAAGGGACACCTGTAAATTAAATATGATTTCATTAACATATAACAATACATTATATTATATAATTAATAAATAATTATAAAATTATATTTAATATTTGTATGTAATATATTGTAAATAAAGTAATAAAAAAATACCATCCAATGTAACATTGACACAAATTCTCGTTATTAGTAGCTTGTTGAATTAAAAGATCAACTTGGCGTTGGACACTCAGTGTTTCTTCGTGAGAGAAATCACGTCCAGTTAATTTATCCCTTACTCTTGTTATGATGGTAAGAGCTTTTTTGTTCAGTGCTTCTGGTTGATTAGTATCACCTACAGTAATAATAAGTCCAATTTATTTTTTCACATATTTCATTATTTACATGCAAATTTTTAATTATGATTATTCTTTCTGTTTGATAGACTAAAAAAACTTGAATTTTATCAAGATAAATAATTTACCTCCATTTTCAACGCTACATGGTACTCCTTTCTTTGGTAATGTGGCGGTAAGAGAATCTAATACATCGCTGTGCTCTTGATTACTACTGGCACTCATTCCTTGGGCATCAGATCTTTTACCTTTTAATGCGGCATTGTCCATCAACCGCCAGTTTAACAAAGGATCATAAACAAACGCTTCTAGCACTGCCATCAAACTATCCTTGTTACGATGTAACACTGACATTACTGACTCACAAGTTCTTCTGTACGTGCCCTCGATTCCCGTTACTTCCATTGCATTGATTAACATTCTTGTTAGCCGGAACGGAATTTTCTCGGGAAACTTCTCACGAGTCATGGCTACTTCGAAGCAATCTCCAAAGTCAATGTGCAATATTTTCCCACTTAAACGATCCAACATCAAATTAGATGGATGTCGATCACCAAGGCCAAGAATATATCCTACTATAGACATTACAGCGAGAGAACGAGTGTAATTTGTTCTACGATCAAACCATACTTCACTTGACGGTGATTTTAACCAAAGAAGTCGTGACAAATCATCACCATGTGTATGCTCAAGGGCATGTTCAAACACTTCAACCTTTTGCATGAGCATAAGATGATCATAACCCGGTGCCATCTGTAAATCAACTTGTAATTAAATTAACTAAAACAAGATAACATATATGTAATATTATGTACTTACTCTTAACATTATCTTATGTTCTATGTTTAGTAGTATTTTCTTTTTTTCTCTGTAATCTCTAATTAGTGTATGTAATGTATCACAATGTGGTACCCAACCAATCAGACCACTATTTGTGGATAGTGGAATTACAGCATACCTCTGAATATAAAATCTAGTTAATAAAATTCTACATTGTGAAATAATACTATAGGCTTTTCAATATTTTGATATATTTACTTGGATAGTAAGATTTCTTCTAAAGGTATCTGGATCATGCAACAGGAGGGTATTGACTAGACCAAATAATTGCATTACTCGTTCATCCTGTCTGAGATCTTCGTGTCCTTTCAAAAGGAACATGTAATCTTTACCATTGCTACCTACAAACGTTAAATATTTAAAATGTTTAATGTGTTCGATGATTAATTACATATTAAATTAACTAATGAAATTCAAAGATAGCTGACCTTTTATACATAATTTACGCGGTCGCTGTTTGCTTGTTATCACTTGCATGGAACTATGTATACTTGCTATCCTAACTATTGGTTGTCCAGGACTATAGCTGCCTGGCACGGCCAATTCTAAATCCCTACAAAGAAGTAATTTTGGACTGACGTACTGAAGTTCTAAACTAGTTAGCTGCGGTAACTGTCGAGATATCCTCCTGAAAACGTGATAATACAAATCCCAAGCTTGATTCAAATCACGGACATTGCGCGAAGCTTTATATCTGCGACACCATTCTTGTGCCTCCATTAAATCTCTGCCGTAAGCTTGATTGAAAGATGTTTCTTTTAAAGTTTGTGGGCCTCTCTCTAACATTGCATGTAAGGGCTCTAAGGTATCAAACATTCCCCGAACGTTTCTTTCACCGAAATATAATCTGCTAGCTTCTTCCAGCCCTTCATGCCACAATTCATGCCAGAGAATCGCGACTCTGATTAATTCATCACTAGCCATCATTGCTTGTTGCACCAGAGTCGGGCTATGTTCGCACATACTTTTAAGAATTTTATTGGCGGCGGTCTTTCTGGCATGACTGGCGCTTTTCGACGCTACAGTCAAAGGATAGACCAAAGCTTGAGGATGTGTTTTTCCAATATCTATTAAGAGATGATGTATACATCTACCAACTAAAGCTCTGGGTGTATCTATTCTTGCTATAAGTTGCGGAATTACTTGTAGCCAAGTATTAATTTCGATTAAACGGATACCTTCGACGATAGCTTCATAAACTTCTGGCCACTGACCGTAATCAAACCATAAGGTCAACAAACGAAGTGTATCTTGCAAAGAATTACCATGAGAAAGATTAATAGATCTGAAGAACCCTTCAACTGCTGGTACAGTAAATTGAGATATGTACTGTGAACTAGAAAGATTACCGCGAGTTCCGTTTCCTGGAATGTTCTCATTATTCGAATCGCCTTGTTGATGTTTATAGAATAAAACCGTTTCAAAGTTAGTATACGCAAAAGCATGCCATGCTTTGTACCAAGTAGGATCGTGTTCTGTAGCTGCAGCATAATAAGATAGCACCGCCGGAATAGAATGTTCATTTATGCCCTGCAAAGCTTCCAACCATTCTCCAAGCTTCAAATAACATCTAGCAAGTAATCGTTTTCTTACTTCTTGTTGTTTCTCATCTTCTTGATTTACCACCGACACAGTCGTCGGTTGTAAAGACATCTGCACAAATCTTTGCAACTGATTGTACGCTTCTTCACGTTTATTTGCCACCCACATGTGCTTACAATAAGCGAATGTCACTTGAGGATGGGTGGTTGGTAATGGCTGATCAGGAGTTAACGAAGGATCTGTTCCAAGCAACATGACTAATGTTTTGTGACATAACATTAAACTGCCACTTTTCCTGCAAAGACTAGCGTATTTCAACCATGTATACATATCATCCTGAGGTGAAACTACCAGTGTGTGAACCTGTATAATCTTTTGCCAGTCTTCAACTATCCTCTGCCCACCTTGAAGCCTTTCCCACCACATGGATTTAATAGTGGACCTTCTTTCTGGGACCAATTTAAATTGTATTACTTCCTCTAGTTCTGCTAACTTCTGGACCTCCACCATGGCATTATAAGCTCTCTGATAACTTTCACCAGCCATGGCAGTCAATTCTGTGTCTAATAAATCTCTAGCACTATCAATGAGCTGATGAGCAATATTGTATTGTTCATCATGAATTGCTAAAACAGCTCTATAAAAGGCGCCATCTTGAGTATCCTTTGGTATCAAGGAGACATATTTTTCCATACTTTCCCACTGATTTAAACCCCATGCTGCAGCCGCTGCCATTCTAGCCATTCTCTGCTTGGTTTCGTCGCTTTGATGTGACCACTGTTTCGTAGCGACATCGTGCAATTGTCCCCATTCCCCAAGAGCTTCTAAACAACGCATTTCACCTAGAGTTGACTCTACATCCGTAGAGTTGCTTTCTAATCTTTCTCTGTACAATTGCAAAGCTTTATCCCAATTATGCAATTTTTCATACCAACGAATTTGCACTTTTAAGTCTTGTTGATTATTTTGATTCATAACATATTCCAGTAAACCTTCTGCAGCCTCTTTTTGTTGAAGTTTGTTATTGATAGAAATTAAAGATTCAAAAACATTGCTATTTCTGCTTTTGTGAAACTCGTCTTCTTTATAATGTAATGCCTTTGCATAAGCTCTACAGTGCATTGCTCTTTCACCCAAAATTTTATTGTCCAAAGGTAATGGCCCCTTATCACAATGTTCCATGAATTCAGCTAGGTTTAAGATCGTCTGTGTTATCTCTGGAAGATCAGGAACCATTAATGCTTGTTGTAAAGTTTGTATAAGCTCTGCTTTGTATGTGTCGTCTAATTCAGTCCAACAGGAAACGAAAGCAGCATTAAATAAGTCTCTGGGTAATTGAGAATACGTTTGTGCAAGAGCCCAACATGATCTTAATGCAGGTGACGGTGATTCTTTGAGCAAACCTATCGACAAACTTCTTAGCCATTCCAGCCAATCGTCCTTTGAAACTCTTCTCGTTGCAGTCCAGGCTTTCTGAAGATTCGAGGCGGACACATGTAACCTTTTAATCGTAGTCGTGTCAGACGGTGTCAAAGATAAGTCTCGATTTTTGTTTCTTGCATTTCGATGTCTCATTAAGAGATAATCTTCGCCGTCAGCAACGGTAGTTTCTGTCAAAATTTTATCAATTAGAACATCGTAACGTGAATTAACAATTTTATGCTTCGTCATAACTTTCTGTACTAATAAGATAAAGATCTGATATTTTTTCCCTAATTGTATCACTAAAGCGCATAATGTGTCCATCGCCGTATTTCGTAGCTCTGGACACTGATCCAAAGTCCGTACCAAAGGATGCACGATTCTAGATGCAAAATCTGTGAAATCCAATGTATCTGCTAAATGATCAACAGTTTCAAGCGCCACTTTGTTCACAGTTATTGGGCAATCAGTGGCATGGAATAATTTTACAATTGGTGGTAAAACTAGATGAAGATAATTGTCTAGATTATTTCCAAATTTTTGGAGTGCTTGAAGAAGCTTCACTGTGACCCATCTATCTTTACTTGTGTCATGTGTTAAAACTCTTAATATTTGTGGCATCAATTGAGGCAAGTAAATTTTAAATTCCGCACCTAATGCTACAGCAATATGTTCAACTAAAAGTATCAGCGTGCTCTGTAATGGACTATTCACAGTCCAAAATTCTTTAATTAAATTAAATATATCGTCTAAATAATTTCTAATATGCTGCTTCACAATGGCAATAAGGACAGCCAGTTGTTGAAACAGGAACTCTCGAAAGTTAACATCTGCTGTACGAACCACATTAAGGAAGCTCGGCATCACTTGAGAGATGTATGGAACACATTTAATACCTAAACTTTTAAATATAAAGGTTACAGCTTGAACCACCATAGTATGGTGCTGCGATAACGTCGGATCACGGATAATTCTCATAAGTGTTGCAATTGCGATAGCTGGATAATATTCTTCTAAAGTTGACGAGGACATATTCACTAACATTTCGCTAGTAGTTAAATCTTGTGTGTTTTCAGTTTCACTTTTAGTGTCAGCCATAGAAGTGAGAGTATCCAATTGAGAGTCAATCTGACCAAGATTCATCTTATGTTTATATGGATCCAAAGCACCTAATAATCCAAGAACTCTTATAGTTTCTCTTCTAATAATTAATTGTTGCTCTGTTTTTAAGAAATTTATCAATACATCTAGTAATGAAGGATACTGCATATATGGTTTAACAACATGTCCTGTGCTTCCGACTAGTTGACCAAGAACCCATAAAGCAACTCCCCTTTTTTCTGGAGAACTTGCATCGACTAGCATCTCCAGCAATATACAGAGGAGCTCAGGCATCCATTGTTGCATTTCAGCACCATTAACTTCCGCTAGATCACCAATAGCGCGTAGTATAGCTAGAATCACACCAGGATTCGATTCAGGTTCCTTTAACTTTGGGACAAGAACTTTCAGGATGGGTTCCATGTATGGTCGAATAAGTCTTGGTGCACTGACGACCAGATGATCCAACATTCGTGCAGCTTGTTCCTTGTTACGACCCATACCTGAGTGTTCTAATTCTGTTAAAAATTGAATAAGTGTTTTACGAAGAGAGGGCATAACGTATGCTGGATTCATCGTGCTTAATCGTCCGATTGTGCGGATTGCTAATTCTCTTATTTCGAACATTTCATCATTCATCGCAATAAATAACGCAGAAAGATTTTCTGCTTGTGCCAAATGAATATCAAATGAGTCATCTAGGGAAGCTAAAACCCAGAGTCTTACATCAGGATCTGTGTCTGTTATGCCTACAACTAACAATTTTCCAAGAACAGTAGAGACAGTATTAGTTACTGTTGGTCCAGGTTGATTTAACGCTAATCGCAACAATCGTGAACATGTTCTTACAGCCTCTAATCGAACTTCTGCTTGTTCAGACGTAAGGAAATGGTCGGCACATCGCCTTACAAACTGTAAAAGTGGATTGCCATCAAAATTAAAGGTTCCAAGAGTCTTCAATGCTAAAACTGTAGACGGAATATCCACTTCGGTAGGAGGTCCAGAGATAGGACTAGTTGCAGTCCATGGTGCACCAGGATGTCTTAAAGGTTTCTGCATCAAAACTTGAGATAACATTCGTAAAAGTCCTTGAGATATATCAGGTTTCAATGATGGTACACTGTGAGCTAGTTCCCTGAGAGATGTTGTAAGAATGGGACTTAATCCAGTCTGTAACATAGATTCTAACAGATCTCTCACATCTGCAGCTATTACTTGTTTTACCGCATGTCCGAGTAAAGTAATACAAACGAATACTGCAGGTTCCAAAGATGCTCCACGTTTTTTAGTAGACGTTTCCTTAGAAGGTAATAAACTCTTGATCACTTCCATAATTTTTGAAAGATAGGGATTTATCGAATCTTCTACGGCAACTGCTATAAGTCCAATTGTAGTAAATGCGGCATATCGATCTTTTTCTCTACTGCGTAAAGTCATTAAAAGATAAGTTAATGATTCTCTCAAGTGATCTTTCGTAAATTTTTCTTTATTAAATGCTGCAAGCCTAGGTAATAACATCATAAGAGCATGTTGGATATGTGGATTTCTAGACATTCTCTGGTTCATTACATCATTATAAATATCATCTAATCTTTCTTGCATTAAACAACGACATACTGCAGATTCATGTGCTGGATATAATGTTTGTTGAGAATTAGTAGAATTTTGAGAAGAACTAGACCACTTGGACACTATCGTTGTTTTTAATCGCGGCATCAACGATAATATATCGTTTTCATTTTGTTGGGTAGAACAATTTAGTCGTTCCATTAACGTTTCATAATTTCTCTCCCACTGAATGTTACTACATCTTAGCAATTCATTCAATACCAGCAGTGAACCATGTATTCTATCATCTCTATTTACTCCTCTTTCTCTGGTATATACTTCTTCAAATCCTGACACTATTTCATCATAACATTGCTTGTACCATTGTGATTTGTGCATTTGTTTTGCTGTTTCTCTCTGTGCAGTGACAACTAAAGCAGCCCTCAATGCTTCAACAGCACCTTCTCTTATTACAGGTTTTGGATCACGTATTGCATTAAATATGAGTTCAAAAAATGGTGTCACTTGTTGAAAAAAATATGTAGGCATAGAAACAGCAAGTTCTCTTAAAACAAGGACAGCAGCATGTCTTTTACCTTCGTGTCTATCACCACCAAGCCATTCAAAGGCACGCTTTACTTCAAATTCTACATATTCTGCTGTATAAGTACCAGAAACTAATGCTAGTTTACCAACTGTTTTCGCAGCTAACTCCATAACACCCACATCATTAGAAGGTAATAAATTCCTTAAATAATTTGCAAATCTTATAGTTCTTGTGTTAATATTTCCTACATCAGCTCCAATAAGGCAAACTATGGCTAAGATTCCACCCTTTTTTTCATTTACATCTGACCCAGATACCATCTCAAATATGTGGTGATTAAATTCATCCATAAAAGCTGTAATTTCTTCCTGTGATGCTTCACGTAGTTCTGTTTTAACATAGAGACACAGATCTCTAGCTGCCTTGTTACGTATTTCTTCATTCCTGGATTTAAGTCTCTGAACAAATTGTTGTACAAGTGTACTCGACATTGTTAAAAATTTACAGATGCCACTTCTACGATAGTACTTTTATAAATATTCTCGTAATGATATCTAAAAAAATGACATTTTTAAACATTGAAAGGGGTTAAGAGGAAATGTAAAGTAGTGTTATCTCTTATGTACCTATTTGACATCACACGAATTTTGCGTTATGATGAACCATTTTCATGATTGTTATGACTCCTTTAAATTTCTTGATGATTAAAGTTTTCAATGTGTTTTCAATCACATTATTACAGTACGTCTGTCATATATATTCTTCATGTTTTGATGCACACCAATTACAAGTGAAATAAATTACGAATGAAAATCTGTGTGTCGTGTACACACAAATAACTAAATTAGTTCAATGCCATTAATTCAGTGAATTTGTGGTAAATATAGAAAAACAATGAGATAGTGCGCCTTTCGAAAGAATTATCTTAAGTTTATAACCTCTACATTGGTTAATATGGGATGCTCAACTAAATTGTGCGCTTTAGGACATTTCCCCCACTCCTCTTGATATAGGTTGCATTTACGTTATCTATTATTTCTAATTTAAACATAGTTTATAATCTTAAAACTATATAGAAATATAAAAAAAGTACAAACTAATTTATAAATTATTCAATATATTTTTTAATAAAAATAAATATTTCAAATATTAAATCAACAATATTGAATTCATGTCAATTTTAACTCTATTTTCTTATATCTGTCATACAGCTAATGTAAATCATGTTATAAAGTATTTATTAATCGTATATTCCAAAAGTTAGTTCATTTCGTTTTAAGATTTCTGACTTTAAATTAAAGTTGTAATTTTTTAACTTTATAAAATAAAACTTTAAAGTTCTATTTTTATTAAATACATAATATATATCAGCATATAAATTTTATATTTATTTATATCTTCTATATTGACTACACATATATGAACATAAATATACATAATATGTATATTAGAACATATGCATGAGTATAGTTCATACCATACGATGAGAAATAAATAAAAACACTAAAATCAACCACACAAAATGTTCTTTCACATCAAATTTACACACGGTTCATTCATTGTCTATCAAGTCACGTGATTACAGGAGTATTTTTTCAATGTACAGCTGATTTTAAATTGATTATGAAATTAAAACAAATTGTCAATCAATAATTATTAACATCAAACTAAAGTTTTATAAACATGTATTGAAAAATATTTCAAATATAGTTTTTGATATTAATAGATTATAATATATTCAATTTACCTATTGTTCACTTTGAAAGTGTCATAACATTCATCAACCTTACATCATTAACGATGAAACACAAGTTTTAATGACTTTTCATTTTGTGAATTGCTTAGTTGATAAACGTACTAAAAAACATGGTACTCGTTTGGAGGTTATTTACAAGAAGCATTTCTTCACAAAGAATAAAATTTCGCAAATCAATGATCACACATAAACAGTTATTTTATACGTGTTTAACACCATCAATCAGATTTATTAGAAAGAGCCCTATATTTTCAATTTTAAGATTTCACACAACGGATGCTATAAAAACCAAAAATTTAAACTCTACAGTACGATTTACCACAAAAAAAAGAGAAACGTCAGAACTAAAAAATTTAATTGTCCTAATAGTACCTGAGAAATGGAGGTTATTCGGTGCTATTACCTTTTTATTAATTTCATCTACTATAACAATGGTAGTACCATTTTCTTTAGGAAAATTAATTGATATTATTTATGCAAGTGACAAAAAAGATACGAAGAAAAACCTTAATCAATTGTGCATTATTTTGTTTGGAATATTTGTTATTGGAGCTCTATGCAATTTCTGCAGAATATATTTAATGTCTACTACTGGACATAAGATTACGCAGTCTTTAAGAAAACAATTGTATGCTGCCATTCTTCGACAAGAAATAGCAGTTTTTGATAAATGTAATACAGGAGAATTTGTTGGTCGATTGTCTGGTATAACTCTTAACTTTTTAAAAATTCTTTTATATATGTATCAATCTTTCATATTGTTAATTAATTTCAGGAGATACACAACTTGTTAGCCAAGCATTAACAAGTAACATATCAGATGGATTACGTTATACTTTTATGAGTATTTGTGGGATATCAATGATGCTTTATACCTCGCCTAAATTGGCCATAATTGGTCTAACTATTGTGCCACCAGTTGCAGGTTTAGCCATAGTATGTGGTCGCTATTTAAAGAAGATTTCTAAAGACATGCAAAATAATTTAGCAGAACTAAATTCAATTGCTGAAGAGAGAATTAGCAATATAAGAACAGTAAAAGCTTTTTCAAAAGAAATAAATGAATCCCATTATTATAATTCCCAATTAGACAATGTGCTTAAAATTTGTTATAAGGAAAGTTTATGCAGAGGGATATTTTTTGGATTAACTGGTTTTTCTGGAAATGTGATTATCCTGTCTGTTTTATATTATGGTGCGGCTATGGTTTCCGATTCCTCTCTTACAGTTGGAAGCTTAAGTGCATTCTTAATGTATGCAGTGTATGTTACAATATCTTTAAATGGCTTATCTTCGTTTTATAGTGAATTAAATAAAGCATTAGGCGCAAATATGCGTTTAGTTGAATTGATTGAAAGAGAGCCAACAATACCAATTCAAGGTGGTAAAATTCTGGAAAGGCAGTTATCCGGTGATATTGAATTCCAAAATGTCAATTTCGCTTATCCTACAAGAAGAAATACATGGGTTTTGAAAAACTTCAGTTTAAAAATCCCACCATGTATGGTAATTGCTATCGTTGGAGCATCAGGTTCTGGAAAGTCTACAATAGCTTCACTCTTATTGAGACTTTATGATCCCAATTTAGGATCTATACTTTTAGACAAACATGATCTTCAATCTCTTAACCCAGCATGGGTAAGATCACAGATCAGTATAGTTTCTCAAGAGCCTATTCTCTTTAGTGGTACAATAAGAGAGAACATATTATATGGAGCAATGGATTCAATAAAACATGATGTAGAAGAAGTTGCAAAATATGCACACGTTTTAGAATTTACAAAAAATATGCCAGATGGTTTAGATACAGTAGTTGGAGAACGGGGTATTACTCTTAGTGGTGGACAAAGGCAAAGAGTTGCTATTGCTAGGGCTTTAATAAAGGTAAGAGCATTAGTAAGATAAAAATCGTCCAATAAAAACTAGTAATTCAGAATTACTTGTATTTAGGAGCCTAAAATTTTAATCTTGGATGAAGCTACAAGTGCATTAGATGCGGAGAGTGAACATTATGTACAGAAAGCTTTAGAAAAAGCTATTCAAGGACGGACAGTTCTAACTATAGCTCACAGATTAAGTACAATAAAAAATGCAGATAAAGTCATTGTTTTGAAAGAAGGACAAGTAACGGAAACGGGAACTTATAAAGAACTTGTGAGCTTAAAGGATAGTTATTTTCATAAGTTAGTTCAACATCAAACCTTTGCTTAATTTCTGGAGTTTAATAAAAATTATCAATAATTAATGATTAATGTGTTCAGTAAACCAGAAATACTAAGAAATACTTAATAATATATAAAAATAATGTACAAAGGTTATTGAAAATAGCATCTGTAATAAATGATTAATAAATTTATTAATTTAATTTCTGAAATACAATGTTTTATTCTGTAATTATGGTTTTTAAATATTCATAACTTTTATCTATATCATGTTCTATTTCTCATGAAATTTTAAAACCATATTCGTGTATATATAAATCATTTTCACAAAGAGTGAAAAAAGATCTCACCAAAGATAAATTAAACATTTTAGAAATGAGACTTGATACATGTTTATATGGTGTGCTTAAATAATTTATAAAACACAAACAATTACTACATCAAGCTGTGATTTAATATTAAAATCACAAAATTACATATATATTTTTTTTTATCTAAGGAGTAAGGCAGGTATTGTAAATAATTACTATTTGGTAATAATTTTTAATATATTTTCTATAAAATAATGTACACTGCTATTTTAAGTTATATCAATGTCTTATATCATTGATCTATGTTGTATTTAAATTAATATATTGTTATTATAATTATTTTTAAGATGAACTATCTCTAGACTTGTGTCTGCATAAAAATATTCAATAAAAACATATGACCAGAAGCAAATTGTTGTTGTAATTAAACTAGGCTGATTATTAACTTACACAAGCCAGTTTAATATAATCTCCATTTTAACAGAAAAGAGAATATTGCCATATTCGTATTATTTGACAATTATTCAACTATTACATTTCTAGGAAAACACAGCAAGACATAAAGAGAGCAGTATCATTTATTTCTCCAACTAAAAAAGACAAACTTTTTGTTCTTACTATGTTTTACTCTTTTCTATATAGGAGATGTGTATAATAAAGGCATCTTTTTTTATCAATTTCAACTTGAATCGTTAAATGGAATCTATGGTTTGATCTCATCTATGCTTAATACAATTGATCAGTCATCTTTATAGAAACATGTCTAATAAGTATTAATTTCAAAGACTCAGTGCATCTTTTATGTTGAGAATTATTTCTCAATTAATAAAATTTTGAGACATCTTTTTACGTAAGATCAGTAATTAATTTAGTCCACAATGATTGGATTTATGCTCCCTATTAGCCAGTAAAATATATT
Source organism: Bombus fervidus (assembly GCF_041682495.2). Lineage (NCBI taxonomy): Eukaryota > Metazoa > Arthropoda > Insecta > Hymenoptera > Apidae > Bombus > Bombus fervidus. The sequence goes on along the minus strand of NC_091530.1, from coordinate 7,821,515 downwards.
GCAAAGCACCAAAATGTATGTTTAAAATGTTTCTTTGTTTATATCACATGTTATATTTGTTACAAGCCATGTAAAAATTTCGTATGCTTCAATTACAAACACAGCCACGTTCTAAGTAGAAACTTTATCTGCATAAATTTACTGTTAAGCTTGTTTATAAATTAATTTGAGATAAAATCCAAACCATGGTCAAAACTGGTCATTAATATTATAATGTTCTGAAATAGGTAGTGTTTTGCTTTCTACAGGAGCTTAGAAATTCATATGAACACATCTCTGTACAATTCCAAAATTTACCTGATTTAATGGTAATTATAAAGTTAATGAAATAGTAAAGAACATATGATTAGAGAATTTCTTGTAAATCTTACAATATCTCTTTATATGACTTATGTATCAAATCACTTAAGGGAAGTCATATATAAATCATGTTTGAACTACAATAAAAAATTTCCTAATGTAAACAAAACTTTTTTCAGTATTTGTTCTTTTTTATGTTTTCTGTTATAATAAAAATCAAATATTAAAAATAAGTGAATAGAACCTTCTTCTTACACGTTATTAACTTCTAGATGATTGTACTGCTTCTTGCTCCATGGGTTCATCATCCTGTTGAAATACAGATAATGTTTCTTCTTCATCTACTTCCATTAGTTCCACTGCTTCCTGTCCTTTTTTACTCATGACAGTTTCTATTACTGTGTCACTATCCTCTATTTTATTTCTGATAGAAGTTATATTATTACCTTGTAATTGCTCTACATTACTATCTTCAATAGACATTTTTTCTTTGTGTTCTGATTGACATGTTATCGTAGGTTTTTGATTTTCTGATTCTTCTGTTATTTCAACAATTGGTGAGATATCTTCCTTTACATTAATACATTCTGAGTCTCTTGGTTCTTCGACAATAGGAATTGGATCAGGTACTATGGACTTCATCACTCTCATCTTGTTCTCATCTTCTACAGTTTCTGTGATAATTAAATTATCTTTTTCCTGGTTACAATTAAAATTTTTTATTGCGTTAGCTTTAGAACATGGTTCTTCCACTAAAGGTTTTGAATCTTTTATTAATTCTGCTTCTTTACTTTGTTCCTTTAGATTCTCTACATCTACAGACATATCTTCTGATGTATTTATAGTTTCTTCTGTATTTACATTATCAGTAGATAAAATTAAATTATTTGTAGATTGTTCTGAATTATTTGTTGTAGATGTACTTCCCATATTGCTATTTTTGGAAGTTAATGATTCCTTGTTTGAACCAGATGTATTGATAATTGATTGAATGTTTCCTACTTCCGTACCTAACTTTATCGTGCTTTCCAAATTTTCATTAGTATTTAAAAGATTTTCAACAACTGGATTAACCGATTCTTTGTTATCCAATACTGTTTTGATTTCAACATCTGACTTAACCAATATATCATTACTTTTACTTGATCCTTCTTGTACATGTATCGACATTGTCTCCATCTCTGCCTTTTCATTCACTTTAGAATTATCTACATAAAACTTCGATGATTTATTCTCATTTGAACTAAAATCTTTAGTCTGAAAAGTAGTTTGCAATTTCCTTGAGGAGTCTACAGAATCTCCTCCTTCATTTTCTAACTCTAAGCTAGGCTGAGAACTGGTATCCTCATTCATAATTGCTTCTGAAACATCACTAATAATTCCAGAAGTTTCAGGAACAATGGTTGACAAGTTTTGGATTGTAGGTCCAATTTGTGAATCCTGTGTTTGTGCTTGAGAATTCAAATTGGATACACCAGAAAATTCTGAAGTAGTTGGTATGGAATTAGATACCACAATGTCAGACTTAGAAGATGTTGATTCTACTTTCTCATGTGAAGGTTTTTGGAAACCAAATACGTGTTTTATTATATCATTTGTTGGTACAACAGTATGTAATAAAGGTGTTTCATTTTCAACAGTGTGCACACTAATTGTAACTGTGGAAGGACAATCTTTTTCCCAATATTCCATCTCTACATCTTGAGGAGGCTGTGTCACAGATGCATCTTCATCTACAGATCCATTAACCATGCCATCACCATTCTCGTTCCTTCTAGATAGTGGTCCAGGTTCTCTAGTGGAAACAACCAAAATATTCTTCTCAATGGCTCTCATGAACTTGTCAACCCTGTTGTACTCCTTACGAGGTACTGTTAATAGCTCACAAATTCGTTGAATAGTAAATGGGGCGTTTGCAAATGATTCCAAACGTTCGAGAAGATTGCTTTTCATTGTGTCATAATTGAAATGTTCGACATTCGGACACGGTGCTAGGTCAAGTGTCGGACAACTTTCGTAAAATTCAGTCATCACGCGTGTCAGTTTCTCCCTGAACAATGTTTTGATCAATGACCACTGATAAACAGGATCACCGGTTTTCGCAACCCAACACAAATAATCCTCGAGCTCTCGAGGTATCTCACTTGGACGCACTTTCTGAAATTCGTCAAGTGCTTGCAATACCTCCTCTAAATTATCCATCTTCACCTCCTGCGCTAGCCTCTCCACCTTCTTTTGGTCGCTAAATTATTTCTGTCGACAGCTCTCGTCGGATTGGTAAAAATCTATGGTAAAACTTTACGCAAGAAGCAATGAAAAACGCAAACACACCGGGTACTAAATAGCAACAATGAAGGGCAAGGGACGAAGCAGTGCTACCAATACCTTAAAAACATGTCAACGTTGACAGCGTTTGGTTAGTTTTCATTTATCATATTATTTTTTCAACTAATAAAACAATTTGCGATTTTTATATATTTAATATCGGATTTGCGGGATCTATTTCGATTTCTTTATATGTTTGGAATGATACGATATTGTCATATAAAGTATATTTCACATAAAATTTACATTAATAAAGGATAAAATATACATATATATGTATACCTCTTTTATTACTATAAATACTTCATATATATATGTTTAAAAATAATATCTAACAATTGGATAAAAACAAAATGATAATAATTATAAATAATATAAGTAATATAAAAGATAAATAAGACATTTAAATTTCATATTCAAGTAGTGGTATTAGTAATACATACAGTTAATGGTATGTTGATAACCTAAGGATTTACAATTATTTTTCTAAATTATTATATTTAGTAATAATAAACGAACAAATAAATTTTATATTCATTTACAAAATAAAAATATTGGAAAATATATATATAGGTTTCAAATCGCAAAATATTATATATATATTATGGATTTATTTCAACATTATCTTAAGATTTTGAACATTAAGATTTTATAATATGTAAATGTACAAAATACCATAATCATAGAATAAAACAATATATATTATTTAATTTCTGTTTTGTAATACATTACTCTTAATAGTCATATAACAAACAAATAAGGTTATTTTTAAAAATTTGCGTATTTGAAAGATTCGAGAATCCCGCTGTTATGTTAATCTAGTTCAAAACTGAAGTTCTCTGTAAAATTGATTTTATCAACACATGGAACTTTTCAGATGTTAGTAATAATCGATTAAATAATATATAATACTTCTTTCAAATACACAATTGATGGATTAATTAATAATTGAACATAATATATACAATACAAACTTATTTTAAAAATAAACAAGATCTTTTTTACAAATTAACTACTTACAGAACCTAATTTAGTGGGTCTTGTATTGTGAAACAAATAAAATATTCCTATTCATTTAACTATAATAGTATTTAATAGAAAAATTAGGAAAATAAAATTTATGGAAAATGCAATTTTTTACTAGACATATTCCACATTATTAAAGTATATTGTAAGATGAGAATGAAAACATATATCTGAATTAGATTTCAATATATAAAACAATACTTCTTAAATAATTTACATATTATTATAATTGTATCTTCAAAACTTTTCTGAAACAACTTTATAGCTTTTTGTACACTAATTAAATCATATTATAAATTATAAAATGATAATAGAGCAATTTGCATAATATTTTCAACTAAAAAAACGTAATATTTCAACTAAAAATATATATATATATGTTGCATATAAGACATTTTATAATATTAAAATCTATACAATACATATGTTTAGTAAATGTGCACAATCTTAGAAGGTCGGTGGTCAATTAAATTGTAATGTACATTGCACTATGGAAAGCATTTTCACAGATGACAAACTTATGTATATATATATATATATATTAAAGACTTTGTATAGATTAAAGACTTAATAACGATCATAATTTCACCCTACACAATTTTGTTACTTATAACTATTCAATCAATCTAGTGTTAATAATGAATTCATTAAGTCAAATTGATATTACCATTAACTTGTTCTCTAATATTTTTCTTTCCATAAACTTTCGATAATTTAAACATCAACCACCATCTTCTTATGAATATCTGTATTACCAACAACCTGAAATCACATATAACAAATATTTTATATAATTAGCGTGTCTAGAATCATCTAAAAGCTTTTACTTACAGAACAAAATTCTTCAAAACTAATTTTGCCATCTTCATCTTTGTCAGCAAATAATATTGTTTTATCAACAATTTGTTGAAGTTGAGTATCCTTTAAGTTATTGCCTACCATCATTTTCAATACTTGGAATAATTCCCCATTGCTTATAAAACCATCATTATCCATATCATAAATTCTGAATGCAAATCTTAATTTGCTTTCTTTATCTCCCTGTTAAAAAGGAATAAAAGTATTTTTCAATGCACTATTTATATTTATTGTTATCTTGTAATAAAATTTATATATACCTTAACACTGAATTGAGAAACACCATGAATAAATTCCTTAAAATCTACTTCTCCATTGCCATCTGCATCAAATATATCTATAACACGTTGCACTAAAGGATTCTGTTGTAATTCTGGCAATGACATAAACTCATCAATACTTAAAGCACCACTGTTATCTAAATCTAACTTCCGAAATCGTTTTCCTAATCTTCTAATTTCATCAGCATCAACTAAAAAAAGAATATTTTTATATTAAAAGGTAATAAACGGACCATAAAACTAATGTTTTTTATTAATAGTATTAGATGTGTGCATATGTATGTATGTATATACCAACAAATATGGTGGTTAATACTTCACAAGTGCTATGTTTAGTTGAAGCAGTTTGAGATAAAAATAAATCAGAAGCAATATGTAAATGCAAAATGATTTAAATAAAAAGAAATTATTTTTAACATGATCTCATATAAAATTTTTATCAAATATTATTCGAATTAATTTTATAATATAATATCAGCTATTAGAAAAGTATATAAAGTATTTATTTTGAACGAATATACTTGGAACAATGATGGGTTATTTCAAGATATCAAAAATAATGTTTCATACTGACTTACAATTAGAGCATAGTTCCATAGGCAGCGAGCTTTCATTACCCTAAAAAGAAAATATGTAAAGTAAATACACACAGTATGTTAAAAAGAAGTTTATTTATAGGATTTTAAAGATAATAATCACATAATATTTTCCTTGACGAAAACAAATATAAAATCAATTACGCGTAGTATAATATACCGTTTAACTATTTATACGAATATAAATAAGCTCAAACATTTAACACGCTTAATTACCATTGTGATACTCGAGCCGGTCGATTTCTGTCAAAAATTTACCACAAAATGTCAAAATCGATCAGCAAAAACTACTTTATGATAGATGACCAGTAGAAAGCATGAGATAGGTATAGAAGAGAAACTTTAACGAAATACGTATATAGCCTATACAAGCATGAGCATACAAATTCTATACTCTGTCCAACGAGATGAGGCACTTTGCAACCATGACAACAAAATTTTGTTTATGTTGACTGCCTCGTCTCGTTGGATAGGCTATAGATATTCTTTGAAAATTATAATTTTTTTATTTTAAGTTGAATTACTTATTTATAATATATTTTAAAAGTAATTTCTTCGTTATAAATTTCTCTATTGAAATTAATTTGGGGAATATTTGTGTTGCAATCAAATTTTTTGCGATTTTCGCACTGTAGGTGTCACTTTAATCTATCAGTTCTTTTTAAATCAAAAATGTCAGTTGAAAAGTGCATGAGGTATTAAAAAATTTCTTATGAATATATATTGGTTATTTTATTAAGAAGTATTATTTTATTAAAGAATTCAATTCAAATATTATATATTACATAAATAACTATTGTGTCCCAAAGGTAATATGAAATTACTTCAATATATAAATTTATACAACATAATAGATGTATAATAAAACCTTTTTCCTCAAAAATATCTCAAAATTTTTTAGAAAGTCTATAATTTGTAACATTATGGCTCACATGGAAGCATTTCAATGTCCATCCAATGTTCCATCTGAGTATAAGGAAATTGTTTTAGATACTTTATGTAAAATGGAAAACCATATTGAAACTAGAGGATCAAGGTAAAGAGAAATTTTGTTTCAATCATTATAAAAGATGTTAAACAATTTTAATTTTATTATGAATATAAAATATTGTTTCATAGGAATCAATGGAATTTAGATGATTTTGAAATCGGTGCACCTTTAGGCAGAGGTAAATTTGGCCGGGTTTACTTGGCTAGAGAGAAAACTACACATTATATGGTAGCATTGAAAACTTTATACAAAGTGGAATTAATGAAAGGACGTGTAGAAAAACAAGTGATGCGTGAAATTGAAATTCAAACACACTTAAGGTAAACTTATTATCTTGTGCATTTTTTAATTTTTTGTTCATAAATAAAAATATATTGTAAGATTATTTTTTAGGCATCCTCATATTCTGCAAATGTTAACGTATTTTCATGATCATAAGCGCATCTATCTTGTATTAGAGTTTGCTGCTCGAGGAGAATTATATAAGGAATTAAAGAGACAACCAAATGAAAGATTTAATGAACACTTGTATGTATTTTTTTAATTAATTTATAGTTTATGATTAATTAATTTATATATTTACTTTTAATTGTCATTATTATTCTTCAGATCTGCCAAGTATACTTACCAAGTAGCAGATGCTTTAGAATACTGTCATAGAAATAATGTAATTCATAGAGATATAAAACCAGAAAATTTATTACTTACATATGAAGGTAATGTAAAATTGGCAGACTTTGGATGGTCTGTCCATGCACCATCATCTAAGTAAGTATATTTATAATTATAATTAATAATTACAACAGTAGTAAAGCAACGTTTACTATTAATAACAATAACTGCAGGAGGAATACATTATGTGGAACATTAGATTACTTACCTCCAGAAATGGTAACAGGACAAACATATGATATATATGTCGATCATTGGTGTTTAGGTATTCTCTGTTATGAATTTCTTGTGGGTAAACCACCTTTTCTTAGTGATTCGCAGCAAGAAACTTACGTGAAAATAAAAACAATAAACATACAGTGGCCAGAACAAATTACACCAGGAGCCAAAGATTTGATATCAAGGGTAATTCTTGCATATGTTTGCTGTAATTCTTTATTTAAACAAATCATCATTTTTATATTAATTACAGTTAATTAAACGGAGAAGCTCGGAAAGAATCTCTATGGCTGCTGTAAAAAGACATTTTTGGATAATGAAATATAAAGACATACATTAGTTTTAAAGGAATAACAAAAATTATTTGAAATATATTTTTTATTACAAGACAATTATTACTAATGAAATATAAAGACTTACATTAGTTTTAAGGGAATAACAAAAATTATTTGAAATATATTTTTTACATTGGTATATAAAATTATTTCAATAATAACATAATTTTTATGGCCAATTTAAATTAATCCCTGTTACATCTAATGCGACTATATCGATTTCGACATTAAGAATGTCGCATAAACTTGGTTTAGTTCGACCAAAATCTCCATGCACAAATTCTTTTACATATGTTCCAGCTTGTGTTTTGATATCTAATACAAAAAACATACTAGCATCCTCAGTAGTAATATCCAACTTTTTTAATTCCTGAGGCTCAGCCCAGCGAGCTCTCATTTCATATATTAACCGTTCTCTGGGACTTAAAGGTCGTCTATGCAATACTCTTACTGGTGTCTTTTGTATTATTTTCACACGTTTCAAATCATTTAATTTTTTAAGAGATAACATGTTCTTAGACACATTACGACAAACACAAAGTGCTCGGTAAAATTTTGTTTTAACATTTTCGCCTTCTTTTAACCTTTTCAAATCATATTTGGACAAAACTTTTAAGTTTGACGTGATTTGTACTTGCTTTGAGGATTGGTTAATATTTTTGACTAAATTTGATAGTAATTCTTCTGTTATTTTGGTCATTCGAGGATTAATTAATTCAACGGCGAATGGCCTTCCAGAATATATGTTTCTAACGTCCACATCTTCTCTTCCAGATGATAAAAATTTAATAGCTATATATGAAAAGCGGGTATTAAATTTTGACTGAAATATTGTTAATTACGATATTAAAAGTTTCAGAACACCCAACTTACATTGAGCTTTTGTTACTTCAGCAATAGGATTACACAATATGTCCTGAACAGATGTTTGCATCTTTTTTTCTCCATTTATGAACCATGGAGTTTGACTGAGTTCTCTTGATAATTTATTATACCGTCCTAAAGTTATAATTCATTTAATAATTTATATTATAATTATACTTTTAATAAGGAATATTACCTCCTATAAAAATACTTGAATGTGAACATATGATATTTTCTACATTAATGCTATCAGATGTATCAAATGATACAGCTTTAAAGTATTGAAAAAATTCTTTGTCTATTATTTTGGTCATTAGAGTCTCTATACTTTTCCTGCTAAATCTATTCTCGTTATATTTTCTTTTCCGTTTATTCCCTGTGTTATTTGTTTCTTTGCACAATAATCTAAGACAAAAAATATTTTATTGTAATTGAAATAACATATTTCTAGAAATAAAATAATTCCAAACTTACAATGTTTCACATTCTTTCTCGTTAAATTTGTATGTTAGAATAATTTCAATCATAAATGGAGAAGGTGTCATTGAATCTACTTGTTTTTTAATAGCCAATTCTAATTTCGGAGTCATTATCCATTTCCAAACATCTTTAACACTTTGCAGTTTAACTTTAAAATCTAGCAATGCATCTTCTGAAAGATTAAGTTGGGTGGCACATTGTATATGCAAAAAACGTTCTCTGACACTGATGCACACTGGTATTGTTAATGCACATATAAATGTTCCACTATCATAATTTTGTTTGTCTACTTCAACTTGAATCTGTTTATAAAATTATTTGAAATTTATATCAAATGTCTATATACATTTTAAAACAGATGCTTCAACATACTTTTCTAATAACTTGTTCTTGTGTCTTATTTTGTAGAATTCCTAAACAGGTTATGCACGGTATCTCATCGTTAAAAGAGATATCTTCTGCTTTAATATACCCAACCTATAAAAGAATTTAAATATTGAATCAAAAATTAAAAAATTACAGTATTTAAAACATACATCTTTTGCATATTTAATAGGATCTTCGTAACAATCTAGCGTACGCCACCCAACAAAACGAAAACAACATCTTAAGCAACAATTTTGCAGTTGCAAAAAATTAAAAATACGTTTTTCACTTTCTGTAGCGTTCATTTTAAAAAAAATTCTGTAACATAGTATTTCAACGTTAAAAGAATATCAATTAAAATAAAAGTTTTTAATCATCGTGTTTACGTTAACCTGCTGAGAATATAATCACACGCATTTCTAAATAATTAAATAAAAGTTTATATACAGATTACATTTAAATCGTATTATCTTATCTTCAGTTATTGGCAATTAGTCTATTGTAGTGAAAAAACTGAAGTATCTATAACGTAAAATTATTAAATGCAAAAATAACACGATGCTTCATACGGATTGAACACATCTTTCTTATTGACTTTGCTAAAAAATATGATGGACGGTTACAATGTCATCTATTACTAGTGTAAATAGTTATAAGTTTTAAGTTTTATTCTGTTGCAACTGGTACCTGATTAATTTATAGATATAGTAACGTAGCATTTAACATCATGCCTATTTTAAGGAAAAAATCTAACAAAAAAGTAAATGCGGAAAATGGCAACGACAATTTGATTGGAGGTTAATTATTGTTTTACTAATTATTTTAAAAAATTCCTCGATTAACACATTATTAAAAGTATGTGTATATCGACGAAATAATGCTTTATTTTTTCATGACAGATATAACCATTGATGACTTTGCAAATTCATCACGGACACACACAAGATTTAAAAAGGCAGTGATAAATGTCTCCTCTGAAGGTTACCTTGTTAATACATTTCAATCAACTTTGTGTTATGCCATTTCTGTCTAGTATAAGAAATTCCACTTATTTATTTGTATCGTTGAATGAATAGTCTATAACAAATCTTTTCATCCAATTCTATCTGTACAGTGAAGGAAGCAACAACAGAGAAAAAAACTTTCTGGAGCAAAATGAATGAAAGTTATCAAGGTAATCTGGGTGATTTGAATAAGTCAAAGAAAAATACTAAAGGTAGATATTTTTAGAAATAATCAGTTATGAAGTTCCATTTTTCCATGTTCCATTTTTAGCTATCAATTAAACTTAAATTGATCTTATTTTATAGGTGCATTAACAAATCAAAGAAGAAACAGAAAGACAAATTCCTTTGAGAGCACTACAGAAGAAGAAGAAGGTAAAATAAACAGAAACAATGAAACGGTAAAATTCAAGAAGAATTCCTGAAATAAAGGACAAATTATATTTTTACATTATTTAGGTGTAGATTATCCATTGGATATATGGTTTATTATATCTGAATATATTAGTCCAGAGGCTGTGGGAAAATTTGCTCAAATATGTAGAAGTTCTTATCATGTGGTAACAACAGGAAAATTTTGGTTTCATTTGTACAAGACGTAAGTTTTCCTTTATGTAAGAACATAGTAATCTAGAATTATGATAATACATAGGATATTAAGGATATTAAGTAAAGCATAATATAGTTACTATAGGTTTGTTCCTGGTTTACCAGAGCGTCTACAACCACAATGTATGGTTCGTACACACGGACTCCGTGCTTGTGTCATCAGAACATTACATTACACTTATTTTTCCTTGAAGAAAGAAGTTGATAATGTATCCTATTTAAGACAAGATCAGCCACATTCACTTGTTAAAAGACAGTGCTGTCTTATGTGGCATAAGGTATGCAACATAGAATTATACGTAATATTACTATTGAATCATTTAGTAAAATTAATTAATCATAAATTACTTATTGATATTTTTTTTAGGAAGGGAAAAAGCGATGGTATTTCTATTTCAAATTAAAAGAGTTGCCAAAAGCTAACAATAATTCATTAAAACTGAAAATGAAGAACAATGGTAAAAAGACAGATTTTCTTGAAATGTTAGAGGATGTAGCTGTGAATTTGGAAGAGGGCTGCAAGATACTCAGGGTATTCATTTTACTATGAGACAATTATTTCTAATGCATACTGCATTGTTACGGTAAATAGCAATTTATGCAATATTGTATAATTTATAGGTAACTTGTTTAAAATATAGTATGTTGCCACCAGTAATTGGCTTGATTTTGCAATCAGTATCGATGACTTTGATGCCAGGTTTTAAAGATCATCGATTACAACTCGGATTTGGAACATCAGATGTCCCTAATACGTTAACAAATCAAGTTATTTTAAATGATGTTGTTAGTTATCAAATACTAGATTGGTGGCATCCGACTTATCCCCACCAAGATTCAATAACTACTATTGAATTACCACAAAGTGATTCCTGGGATCAGAGCTTATTATAAGAAAAATTCCATATTTCATAATCGAGCAGCTAGATCATAAGTACGACTGTAATATAAATACTTCTATGTAAATAATACATTAAATGTCTGTTAAATTTAAAGATTTGGACACTTGTTCTTCAAAATTTCATGAGAAAAAATGGAAAAAAAGGATAAGAAAAATGTTAAATGATATACAGACAAAACTACATATACAAATACTGTGTTATTACAACTAATAAATAAATGACATAAAATAAGAGAGTTTAAATTAGTTTATTTAAAAATTAAAGAAATAGAGAAAAAAGCAATATTATCTTTTGATTGCGGTTTCAACAGCGTGTAGCAATTCTTTCATATAAAGCACATTTGAAATTGAAATCTGCATCTCTGTAATCTGAAATATGATTTATATGTATAATGAAACAATTTTTACATGGTGAAAAATAAATTATTTGGTAATAGATTTTACCATATTAGCATAAGCTTGTACATCAACTTGTAACTGAATTCGTATTTTTTCATCATCGCTGATTCCTTGAACTTCGGAAGTAAGGGACCCCGTGGATTTGTCGCGTATTTTTTTCAATCTTCTTAAACTCTCTTCAGTTTTTTGCACTGAAGTTAATACGTCTGTTACAGAAGCTAGATAACTGCAACAATTCAATATAACAAAATTTTACAAATGTTATAATTTTCAATAATAACTATTTCTTTTTTCCTTACTGTTCAGTTAACTCAGAAAGGGCCAATTCCAACCAATAATTAACATTATCTGGTATTATCTTTTTGTAATCTGCATGAAAATTGAGAAGGAACACAAGAGTATTTTTTACATAAGAGCATGGTTTCGTTGGTACATCCCTTTTTGTTCGTCTAAATAATCTCGGAATATCACTGACTTGTTTCAAATGTATTACACATTGTTTCAATAATTCATTCACTATTTCTTTTGTAATTTGTGGCCAAATTGTTTTTAAATTCTTTATCGTTTCATCGAGAGAATCTGCGAAAAAAACATATAAGTAATGATATAGAAAATTTGAATAAAAATATATTAATATTTTTCTTGTTGTAACCTTTTAATAGTGTCAATATTCTTGGACTTTCTTGTTTAAATTTTGATCGAGCTATTTCCAAAAGAAATGGAAGTATATTTGCAAATTTTTCTACATCCTTATACAAACAAATTAGGAAGTTAAGTTTTGTGGAATGTTCTACCTTGTTTAAGTTGCTTATTTCATTTTCTATCGGCCATACCTTTACATAAAAAAAATTAGAATTTTTAATTGTTCAAGTATCATATATTATATTATTTTTTTAAATTAAATATACTTCTTTAAGCACTATTTGAATCCATATTCGATATCTGGCACATATCTGAAGACTGAATTTCCAAAATCTATGAAACAGTTGATGCAGATATACATTATTATCCCAAATGGTTTGTAGATTTTCCCATGTAATACAAGTTGCATAAAGAGAAAAATCATCTTGTGTAAGGGATTCCAATGTTCCTTTTACAGATGCTGGTGATATTGATTCAGTTAAAACTGTCTCAATTCCACTAGCTATTTCTTGAAATTTAATTTGAAAATATACTGGTAAATTCCACTTTTTCAAAAAGTTTTTATATTGCGAATTCTTTTGTAATGCAATTAAAGATTCGGGTGTAATACACTCAGCTTCCAATTTTTCTAAAAACTCCAGGGTTGCTACATATCTCTGAAATTATGAAATGTTATATACTATATTACTATAGTATAACTTTACTTACTTACTGAATGGAATAATATTGGATCTCCAGGAGCAAAGATGTATTTTATATATTGCTCAATTTTTTCTTCTACATCAATCCAAAAACTGTTCACCAAAAAATTAAAACCTTTCACAGAAAGTCTGTAAAAAAAGATTTAGAAATATTTCTGTACAATGACATATATAATTTGACTTTAATAAAATGCATACCTATTTGGATATAATGTAATGTCTAATAATTGTTTAAGTTCTACATTTAAAATGTTCAGTAACCTATTGTATATATTTTGTAGACCTAGTAAATCAGTTTTCAAGTTTTCCATGTTAATTACGTTATGAATCAATGGACCAACAATCTCTTTCCTTACTAAATCTTCAGCATCACTTATTTTATCAAGTGTAGCATAAATTCCTAAGCAGCGAATTAATAAAAAAGAATTTTTTTCTTGTATACTTGCCAAGAAAAATTCATTGAGGTGTGTCATATAAGACTGTTCAAGTTCTTCAGCTATCTATATTACAATATAACATTTCTGTCATTAATAAGAATAATAAATTTATGTACAATTTTTTAAAGATATGCATACTTTTTGGTTTTCATTGATAATGTTCAGTTTGCACCTAGACATATGAAATCCTAATTGATTAAATTCTGCAGCAGCTTGTTCTAAAATATCTATTTTAACAGGACTTTCAAGGAATGTGTTTAAAGACAATATAGTTGAAAGTTTATTCAAAGACTTATAAATATGCTGTAAGCTGAATACACTTCGCTTGTATTCTCGTGTTTTCTTATTTTCGTTCATATTATGAGTAATTGCTGTAACTTCGTCATCCAGGATCTGCTGTACTTGCTATCATAAAAAATATATTACTAATAACACTTAAAATTTAGTATTTTAGTAATTAAATATATTTTCTCATTGAATTTACCATTACTTCTTCCCTTAACTGTCCTAAAGGTGTTTGTAAATCACTTATAGCCTTATCCAAACCAATCATATTACTTGATAAATTTACAAAATCTGTATAATCTCGATTGATTAAATCAATCATAGCAGACCTTAACAGTTTCAAGTATATTCCAAGATCATCACGCATTGTTTCTAATTTTGTGCTCTTTCTGTGTTCTTGGAGAAAGGTATCAACATTGAAATTTTCCTAGAAATTGTTAATATAAAAGGTATCATAATAAATTGAATTTCTACGTTAAAACACATTTTAATATTGACTTACTTGAATAAAATCAACTTCAGAAAAACATAGATCATTTGGAGCTTTTGGTAAATTAATATTTTCCTTCGACATAGTAATAGATTTCTTACCATTAACCTTTTTTTATAAGGAATTAATTTTTCCTATTATTTAATCATACAAATTAATATATACATTCATAACTTTTCATTAAAATATACAATATGTTATCATAGAGCCCATCCATAGTTAATTTACTTAATAAAATTTGACAATTAACACCAGTTGATGTTATTAAAAAAATTTTTCAGACAGCATAAGACTGTGAAGTCAAAAATTTTTTGCAACAACCTTTATATGTGAATTAATTCAAAATATAACACATATACATAGTACATGAACATATTATCGATAATTACAAGATGAATTTAAAAATTGTTCTTAGAGTATCTAACATATTGAAAAACTTTATCAAGTATGCTTTTTTTAATGGCATTGAAACATAATGGTTTTTTACCTAACTTGACGCATGTATATGTACATATGTATAAACCCCTAACGCACGCACGCGTACAATACAATACAGTTAAACGAATAGGACGGAGAGCAATTCATATTCGTGACTAACAGTAAATAATCTACATTTGTATTGATGAGAAATTAGTGCCGTAAAACAAAATCCAACGAAACGGAATTTATAGTGTTTTGTTCGATGTTCGTTTACGAAAGACTTTCATAAAAAATTACTAGGGTATTTTCGAAGGCAGAATAGCTGTGAAGCCATCACCAAGGAACTTGACAAGTTTTACTACTTTTAGTGAAATTTATTTTCAAAATGGCAGCTACGAGAAGATTGCAAAAGGTAAATCAAAGTTTCTGTCAACGAGGAACGATAGTACATTGAATATGTGAAAAACATTCCAAAATACAGTATCGACATTTCAACACACTCGTCATGTACATGTTTAACAGGATTAATTTTCATAGCATCTTCTAAATGATGTCGAGGTTTCCCATGATGATATAGAATATTGGATACTTTCAATATTATTTGTTAATATTTATCCTCAAAGTGTTTAAAATTTTCTCTAATGATATGAATCAGAATTTTCATTATTCATTCTAAGAATGTTTTTTTGATTATTATAGTTTTTAATAATAATTTCGATGATAACCATTGTATCACTTTTAGGAACTTGGTGATTTAAGAGCTTCGGCAATGAAAAATTTTACAAATATTCAAGTAGATGAATCGAATATACTCACTTGGCAAGGTCTCATACTACCGGTATGTTTTGATGTACCATTCTATTTTAGAAATATAATCTAATCTAATCTAATCTAACCTAACCTAATCCTATTTGTAAAGACAACTATAGTTAGATATACGCAATGCTGTACTACAATTTGATTTTGGAAACATTGGAATGATTGTATATGTCGTTTTCAAAATTTAATCGGTAACATAATGATACAAGTTCTAATTATATCTGACATATATCCTTTTTGTTATTTTTTCTTTTAGAAATGCTTGTCATTCTTACTTCTTAAAATGTTTTAGGATAGTCCACCATATAATAAAGGAGCATTCCGCATTGAAATAAACTTTCCCGCAGAGTATCCTTTTAAGCCCCCAAAGATAAACTTTAAAACAAAAATATATCATCCAAATGTGGATGAGAAAGGGCAAGTGTGCTTACCAATTATAAGTGCTGAAAACTGGAAACCAGCTACAAAGACAGACCAAGGTTAAATTTTCTTTGCATTGTTTTCTTGTTGTAATGTAAAAGATTAAGTAATACATAATTGATTTACAGTTGTACAAGCTCTGATAGCATTAGTAAATGATCCTGAACCAGAGCATCCTTTAAGGGCAGATCTTGCAGAAGAATTTTTAAAGGATAGAAAAAAGTTTTTAAAAAATGCGGAAGAGTTCACAAAAAAGCATGCAGAAAAAAGGCGGGAATCGTCATCTTCTAACGAATAACCACGAGTGACCAATTTTACTCACCATGATGCCTGCCACTCGTCAGCTAATTTAATTCAAACCACGATAGACTTCTCTGTTATATGAAAAGCAAGTTGAATAAGATACATGTGTACAGTATTGGTTAACTACTGACAATGATATTAATATGTGCAAATTGTAATGTTTATAAAGTGGATAAACAAATTTTTCAGAGCAAAGTAAAAATATAATAAACTAACTGTATGATATTGTATACAATTTGTATTTTGAAGTTGTTATATGGATATGCGATCCATATGATTTTAAGAAGCATAAAAAACATCACCTGCTCTTTTTTCTGTTGAAAGCAAGACAATTATAGTTCGTTGTGACAAATATGACATTATAGAGTAATGTATTTACCTTCAATGTTAAGAAATTACAAACATGTTAACTCTTCAAATTATGGATAAATTTTGATTCAGATCAATCAAATCTACAAACATTAAATAATTATTACAAATGTACATAAAATATTTGTAATTGTTAAATTGATCGTATTGGTACTGTAATCGTGTTTCGATTTTAAGTTTAATTGAGAGTACTTTTCTTAATGTTATCTTGAGAATATAATTTTATCTTCTAATACAAAAGATTAATTCGTAACTTGATCTTTCACATCTATTTACAATTGAATTACTTTCCGTGTATATCTATCTTTTATAGTAATATTACTCTATTAAACAGTGAAAAATTAAATTAATATCTTCATTATTTCGTTATTTTATGTGGCATGACACTGTATAATAATTCAACTGTAAATTCTGAAATATCAATATTAGCATTTAAACAATTTTAAATATATCTTACCTCACTGATTACATGCGTATATAATAAAGAGATACTATTGTATTTAACGCATTCGTGACGTGATCAATTACACGTAACATGTGCGGTATCAACGGATCACATCATCGTGACATGTTTATTTGACAAGAAATGTTAGAAAATGGAATAAAAAGGGATTGGACAGAATTAATATGATATTCTTGTATTTAAAATGTGTTAAAACTAAGGAATGCTTTTACAGGGTTTTATTTTTTATTCAGTTTGCGTAAGAAAAGGTAAAACCTTTTGTTTAAATATTAAAACTCTATATTAATAAATAAAGATATAAATGAAAATAAAAATATGATGCATTTCACATGTTTTTCATTTGCCCACACACGAGCTCATGGTAATACAGTTTTTAATCATAATCTTTTTTTTCATTCCTTTATTAAGTTCTTCGTCTTTTATATAAGCTCATGCGCGCACTCTTTTTTTAATTCCATTAGTAAACTCCGCATCTGTTACAAATTCGTAGATTCCACTTTTGGCATACTATAATAAATATTCTGCGATTTAACGAAGAATTGGATTAATTTAATTGTAATAAAATAATTGTTGAGCTAGGTGGAAGAGGTGGATCTTGTAGAGACCTCCCAAATGTTTTACTTTTTTATTGTGATTTATTTTAGATTTTCTGATTTAATAAAAAATTAGAATTTGTTGGAGATAAACGAGGGACGTAATAAAATTTTAGAAGGATATGAAAAATGATTAAAATAAAGTAATTAAACACTGAAAATGAGGCAATTATATTCTTAGATACACATTCACATTGTTTATGTACACATATAATAGATAATCACGAATGTAAATGAAATCATTCTTTAACATTAATAGTTTAATAAAATTTATGCTATATTGTAAGTTGTTTTTGATAATAGATATATTTATAGGTTTACAAGCATAAAAAATTACTGAATCATGATACATAGAATGGGTGAATCAATTTTAATGATTGTAACTCACTATCCATCTATTACTAACAAATTTGTGTATATAATGTATATTCAAGTAAATTCTATTAAATTTAAATTACAATTTTCTATTACAG
Source organism: Bombus fervidus (assembly GCF_041682495.2). Classification (NCBI taxonomy): domain Eukaryota; kingdom Metazoa; phylum Arthropoda; class Insecta; order Hymenoptera; family Apidae; genus Bombus; species Bombus fervidus. Next base: position 7,802,874 of record NC_091530.1, on the reverse strand, counting down.
AAAGTACTTTTATATATTTAGCTAAATCAATCACTTACAACTGAAATATAATGAAATGAGCTCAGGGAAGAGGATATCAAGAATTTTACAGAATTTATTTATAAAATTTGATTTTATACTTGAAAGTATATATTATAATTCATTCAATTATCTTTATGTCAACCTTTTCCACCAAACTAGCCAATTATCAAATACGTGTAGCTACTCTCCTTAAATTTCGAGGCAATCAACATCAATTTATTTCAATATACCTTATAAAATTACTGATCTTTTTCTTGATGAAATTATACTTTAAACTTTAGGTTTTGAATTAACAGAATTAAAATTAACATGTAGTACTATATATATAATAATTATATTCAAAATAAAGAGATGATATCAAAATTTGTCAAAGCCTAAAACATAAAATATGAATTGATTTATGCGAATAATTATCATAACTTAATGGAATGTTGAATCAGTAATCTGTCCAAGTTGTATACGGTTGTGATGTGGAATGCCTCGTTCGTGATCATCTTAATTATGTTCGTATAAGAACACTAGAAACGATAATAATTTTGATGAACGAGTCAATGAAAAACTGATGATATAACGTACAAGTCGATAAAATATAATGAAACAATGAAAAAATATTTGAAATAGACATTATTATAGTTTACTTACATGTTTGTACAGATCCAACATTTAAATTCGAACATTAAGCAACGTATGTATACACCTTTCTGTAATTGAATTGATTAAAACAAATAATAGTAGTTATAATAGAGAATTAATAATAAAATATAAGATACTAGATAACTGTTATACAAACCTATCTTCTGGCGTGCGTGCCAAATATTCACGTTCGATTAAACCTTCAATACGTTTTTTAATTATTACAGGCGACGGCAAAAATCGACCTCTTAATTGTTCTGTTACTTCTGTTACAAGTATATTATGCTAAAAAAAAAAGAAGATAAAATATGGAATAAAAGAGCGTAAAATATTGGAATAATTATAAATTACAATGTAATTAATAGTGATACTACATACAGGCATACGCTTCCTGTCTTTCATAATGCGAACGATAGCTGCTTCTATCTCGTGCTTTCTATCTTCATCTACTTTGTTACGAGTTTCTCTTCTTTCAGGTTCTGATTCGCCTTTGGCAGCTACTGTTTGAATCTTCACTCTGAAATATTATTAAATAAGTTAACAACTACCGATTATGATATATTTTAATGCAATTTTAATGTAAGGATACCTGTGTAATTTACTGGTAAAACTGTCATTGACACAAAAATAGTGCGATGGTTCTATTTCCTTTGTACGAGGATGTTTTAATAACACTCTTTGTGTAGCTTTACCCATCGCGAGAGATTGTAATGCTCTAACCAAGTCTCTCTCTGGAATATCGGTTTCACCTTGAATTTCCTACGCAACGTTTTATGTATTGTATAGATAATTGTAAAACATTAAGAGTCCGATGTAGAAGAAATAAAAAATAAACGCTACTATTCACACTGACCTCATATGTCAATTTTTCTCTTTTGTTGAAGAGCATTAAGACACACATTTGATAAGTTGATACTTGGATTATGTGTTTCCTCGTGTTTCCACAACTGCTACTACGTTGGCTTAAAATACTACCATTAGTGGATATTCCACTACCATACAAGCTACCACTTCCATTACCAATAGAACTTGAAGACGATGGTGTATCTAAACCACCGCAACTATTTTCTTCCCTTCGTGGTCCGTGAAATACAGCATTCAAATCCGCAGAACCTAAAGGGATTATATTAATCAACTTCAGTGGTTCAAATAAGAGACACTAATAGAAAAGATAAAATGATGCTAGTTAACTGACCTAATTGTGGTTGCAATGTCAACTGTCGACCACTGTGTTTAGCAAGATAAAAACGTCGGAAAGCATCAAAAGCATCTCTTGGGGCAGCTGGCATGCTACACTTCGGAGTGGCGGATTGCGTCGGCCAAAAGCCTGTTGTTAAAACTCTTACACTTATATCCACTCCATGTAAATTTGTCTGTAATATGAAAATTTAAAAATTAATTATTTATAAAACTATTATAAGTATTTTGTATGTAGCTTACATTAGATGTAAGGACGTGATCTTTAAATTCATCCATAATAGTGTTACTGACTGTTATATCTTTAAACATTCCTTCCAATTTTGATGTGAATTGACACCCACATTCAGTCTAGAATATTATTTATTAAAAACGTATTGATATTATATTGTGAATACCAGTAATAATAAATTGAACAGAAGCAGGAATGTTACCTTAAGTTTGGATATCATATTTTTTTCGCTGTCGTCGGAAACAGATTTATTTAAGAGAAGGCGTTTAGCTAAATGCTGTTTATAATATCGCTCAAATACGTCTTTTTCCTGAAGAAATCTAAATAAAACCATAGTTTTATCCAAGATACCTTCAATTTCTTGTTCTGTCATCTAAAATGTATTATAAGAAACATTAACGTTATTTACACTTACATTATTAATAATCAGAAGTTAAAGTATAAGATATAAAGCTTGTATGTCATTTGTACAAAACGACCCTTTGCAGAATGATGGAAAAATAATTTTTATTAAAATTTCACGGTATTACCTACCATGAGTACCTATTTATAGAAATACAGTTAACATAACTAACCCCTTTAACACCTTTTTTCAGCTTGTCATCAATGAAAAGTGAAAGATATTCTGGACTCTTTGTATTTAAATTAAGAAAATATTCAAAGTCAGACGCTATCATTTGTTTATAGTTCTTATCATTGTTAAACGAATAATGAAGAAAATGATCAAAACGATCTTTTAAATCCAGCAAATTCTGAATGAAAAGAACGGCATTCGTTGTCGATTCGTGTTCTTCCTGAACCATGGCACGCCCTTGTTCTTTAAGAAATTGAGAGACACAATCGCACACTGTACGCAAACCATCCGAAACTCTTGAAAATAATTTGTACATGCAACCGAGATCTTCGGTTTTCTGATTTTTGAGCATGTGTACTACACCACTATTTTCCATCTATAAATAAAAAAAGTAAATTGTTCCAATTTATCACTTTATACGATAACACAATATATTGTATCAGTAGAACGGTATTTATACCTCGACAATAGTTTTCATATGAATTTTAATTAATTCTTCTTCCACAACTTCGACTATTCGCGGTTCAGTAGATTCATCTAAATAATGTTTTGCTCTTTCTGATTCTTCACAAATTCTAGCTTCAACCTTTTTTATATATACTGATGCGCTATTTTCTGCCAAAAATTTTTGAGATTCCATCTAAATAAAAAAAGAAGAATGATGTTACATAATATTAAATTAAATGATGTTAAAAAATATAAAGAAATTGTCGTACTCTATAAAATTCAGCACTTTGTTGTAAAAAAGGCCTTTCAAAATCTTCTTCATAAACTTGACGACTGTTAATGCCAAGTAACATTAACATTTGACAGGCATTTTTTATTGCAATACGATCTACAACTTCTCCCCTTCTTTCTCTTGCTACCATACCTAGTAAAGTTTCTCGTAAATGATCCCTAACACATCCATATCTGACCACCTAAAAATGATATAATTTATCAATAAATCTCCAATTACTTCAAAAGCTGTTGAAAAATAAGTAAGTAGCAAACAATTACCTGATCTCTAAATATGATAAGTCCCAAATTATACACATTGTCCACATCATGTTGTTGCACATATACTCTGTCCATATACATTAAAATATCTCTGATCATCACCATAGATGTCTGGTGATCGTTCCAAGCTTGATTTAATGTTTGAAGAAAATTATTGTGAAGAGATCTTAATACATCTTCTCTAACTTTATTCTCTAAATGATGTGTTACAACTTCCTTTAAACCTGTGTACAAACGTTCCCCATATTTGTGAAGAACCATAGTATAAGCATTTCGATAAAGCTCTTCAAAACTAAGCCCTGAATTATTTTTCTTCTGAATTTCTTGAATAGCATTTTTCAGTAGAGCCCAAATACTTTCTACATACTTTTCATCCATAGTTGTCTAAAAACAAAGCGATAGATGCAATATTACTTTGACAATTGCAAGTCAAGATAAATAATGTCTGAGAATTAAAACTTAATGAAAAATTAAAAACTAGACAAATAAAACAGATATATTGGTTTTACTAAAAAAACTCAATAGGGTACATCAAATTATATAATATAATTTTTAACATTAATGATTACAACTAAAAATATATATATTATATATATTATTGAGATACTTTATGTTAATTGTTTGTATCTTTTCTTTAGTATTCTGTATATTTTAATATAAAGTCAGAATGATTCTTTCATGAATCATTTTTACAATACCTTTATCGTATAAAAAAATGTAATATTAAATAAATAACTATGTTTAAGTCATAAATATTGTATCATTGCTTGTATAAATACAAGTTTTATGCTTTATTGTTTCATTAGATAGAAATGAAAAAGTGACAAACAAATAACATTTTCTAATCAAGTACATACAATATAAACTATAACCACAAAGGGACATATAAATATTTGACATGATAAAATAAGTATCAAAGTATTGTTTAAGTAATTTTTAGTATCATATTGATTAACACAGAATTTAAGTGATATAACTTTACAATCACAAATTTAGTGGATAATAATCACAGTTCCAAACTTTAATGACAGATTAAACTAAAATTCATTAACAAACATGATAACATTGAAATATTTACATTTCATTGCTTTTTTCATTTGCCACTATAGCAACTACCAATACATTCATCTCTATGATAAAATGTACAATATTACAATATTAAAATGCATAATTCTTAAGAGAAGAATTGTATTGTTACACATTGAAATACAAAATGATAATATTGCAAAGAGAATCAATTGATAAAAATGCAATGACATTTCTAAATATGAATTATTACAATTTTTTATAAGTTGACATGTAATTTAAAAGAACAGGTTACCAAAATATACATGTATATACATAAACTAGAACAACGTGCGCTTATTAGTTTATATATAGAACTGAAAAATAAAAATATAAAGGGAAAGGAAAAGGAAAAAAAAAACAAAACGCAAGAGCGAATAAATATTAAAGAAGGGAAAAAGAACGAAAACTAAAAAAAAATAAAAACAAACGAAGTTACCACTCACCGGGAAAGCACGTATGCGCATTTTGCTTTCTTTCTTAAGCATAGCACTGCTCTTCATCATGTCGAATTTCTAGCTGGACGAGGATTCTTTTTAGAAATGCTCTCTTCCCGATGCTACGATAACGTTACACCGTGTGTACATTGACACCAGTTAAACGTAGAGAGCATTCACTTCTTGTACAAGGTAGGAATAGCCGACGATCGGCTATCGTACGAAAATACGATCACTCATCCACGTTCACGTTGTGTAGGAGAGCCGAAAATTGTGTTGTTATCGTGGACATTTAAGTAAAAGAAAAGAAAAATATACGCGATGTGTCGTGGAAGAGGGGGTTGAGAAAAACGAGAGATTCAGAGAAAGACAGAAAATAGAGAGGGGGATGGAGAAGAGTAAAGAATGCTCTTTTTTTTCACCCGGCAGGTGAAAATAGGGGATAAAATACTTAAGGGTTGAAGAGTAGAAAAAAGGAAAGAAGGCAAAGGCGAAAGAGAAGAAAATGTAGATAAGGAGGTTGAACAAAGGTGAAACGGAAGGAAAAGAAAGAAAAGGAAAAAGAATTCACGCACTCCTGTCACGAAGACGATGAATCTGTCAGATCTCGATAATACACACGAATTTTCGCTGGTTTTTTTTTTACCACGTTAACGTGATTGTTGGTACGTTTTCAGCGTCTCTCGAGGCATAGTGAATTTAGATTGTGAAAACTTGAGTTTTCATCCTATGGTCCGATATAGGGTACACAATATATCAGTCACAACGATATGCTCCATGCACATGAATCACGAACACTGTTGTCACTATAGATTCGTTCATTACGAATTTCATTATTCTGCCAACGCCGTAGAAAAAAGGCTATCGTGTTTTACCGTTTTATGTCATACGGTTATACGTGTCATTTTATTTTCGAATTTCTCAAATTTAATAATTACATGTAGGACAGAGAATATTTACAATTTAATTTGTTTAATAAGTTTGGAAGCTACACACGATTACAAGTGGCTCACTTCAGATTGATAATGTTATACTCTTGAATTTGTTTCTTGAGTAGAACCAATCGCGTTATTTTTAATACTTATATATTGAATTTATATGTATATATAAATTTGGATTTAAATACAATTTTATTTGATAATATTAAATTATTGGAATAATTCGACAAACCAATGACGATTCGATATTTTAAGACGCTTTACATGAACTATTTTATGCGAACGCCTGCTTCTCCATTTGTAGACCTAACTACTTGTTATCGTAGTTTAAGAATTTATGCTGATAACATAAGAAGTTTTCTTAAAAAGAAAAGAAAAGAAAAGAAAAGAAAAGAAAAGAAAAGAAAAGAAAAAAAAACTGTTGCAGAAAGAGCTAGTATACGGTATTTTTTAAAACACGATAATCATTTATAATTTCTCATTATTTTATCGAAGATAGACTGTTTAATTTATTGTTCAAAAATAATTTCAGTCAGCACAGAACATAATAGTAAGTGTTTTTATACCAACACGTACTTAATATGATGTATTTGAGAATATTATTTGCATTGACCTTGTATCAATTGTTGTATATACTTATAAAATGCAAATCTGAAAGAGTAAAAATTGCTAATCATTGATGTTTCATTGATTTTTGTCTTAAATCTATTTAAAAATAGTCACAGAATAATTTATGTACATTCATACAATAGAAATCATATTAATTCTAAAAATATTTATTTTGATTGTTAATGAACCTTAAACGTTTAACAAAACAAAATTTCTTCTAAGATGATTACTTATTTTAAGCTTTAGATATTAATAATATTTTCTTTCGAAAATATATGATTTATGTATGAACATACTTGAAAAAGGAGCATAATTGTTGCATTTCAATTTTCGAACGTAAACATTATTTACCTACTACGGTACAAACTCCAAAGATAATAAAAAAACATAGATAAGGAGTATCATTAATGTGATAAGAGATCATATGCTATTAATGTAAAATTTCATTAGTACTGATTCAATCAATCTTAAATTCATTACATTTATTCAGTTATTTGACATTTTAATATCTAATAAATAGAAATTGTCACATTTGAATATTGTGACAGTTTAACATATAGCATAACCTACACAAATACAAGAGATCTAAGGAATACATTTGGAACAAATAAAAAATATGGATACGTTTTGATTTTCATTGTTATCGGAATCTATCAGGAAGATTTGTTGTAAGTTGTATAAAGTTCATGCAAATAGTAAAAATACGAAAGTGATTCAGATTATTTGGATAAGGCTGCCATGTTTTTGCCCCACCGTTTTATCAGAGCGGACGTGCAATTTATAAGAAGCGTAGCATATATCGGATCGGGTAGTAACTTCACTGCTTTCTCACGAATATTATCGCCAAAAATTTCTCAGCCGCTTGATAATCCAGCATTTCTGTTCGCTAAGACATTTAGCGTTTCCTCTGGAATAATGACGAAAATAAAGGTAAGCAATCAGTAAAGCTATGTAACTGACATCTGTTAACGTTTATATATACCTATATATAAATATTTTTTTTCGTATAATACCTACCTTTCCTATATGAATTTTAATTCATTCTGATAACATTTTCGGTATTCCAAAAGTTATTTTAGTCTATTTTATTTATTCCAAGAAAGAAATCTTTTCTACGCGATAAATAAATACATATAATAAATTTTTTGCATAATTAATTTTGCATTATCATAAGTTTTTGTGCATATAATGCATCCTATCTTTTTTAGGCTGGACCTGTTGTTGATATCTTGGGTGATGAAATGACAAGAGTCATTTGGGATTCTATTAAAGAAAAACTCATTTTACCATTCTTAGATATTGAACTACATACCTATGACTTAGGTATTGAAAATCGGGATGCTACTAATGATAGGGTGACTGTAGAATGCGCAGAAGCTATTAAGAAGTATAACGTAGGAATCAAATGTGCTACTATTACTCCAGATGAAAACAGAGTAAAAGAATTTAACTTGAAAGAGATGTGGAAAAGCCCAAATGGTACTATCAGAAATATCTTAGGTGGCACAGTCTTCCGTGAACCCATTTTGTGTAAAAACATACCAAAACTAGTACAAGGTTGGACTCAACCAATTATCATTGGTAGACATGCTCATGGAGATCAGTATAAAGCTGTTGATTTTGTGGTACCTGGCCCAGGTAAACTTGAAATCACATGGACTGGAGATAATGGGGAAAAAATTTCACATACAGTTCATAGCTTTAAGGGATCTGGAATTGCACAAGCTCAATATAATACAGATGAAAGTATTTTAGCTTTTGCTCACAGTTCTTTCCAATATGCTCTGTCAAGAAGCTACCCGTTGTACCTTTCCACAAAGAATACCATTCTTAAACAATACGATGGCAGATTTAAAAATATTTTTCAAGATACATATAATAAAGAATACAAAGATAAATTTGAAGCCAAGAAACTTTGGTATGAACATCGCTTGATAGATGATATGGTAGCATATACAATGAAGAGTGAAGGTGGTTTTATATGGGCTTGTAAAAATTATGATGGAGATGTTCAATCTGATTCTGTAGCACAAGGTTATGGATCTCTGGGTCTGATGACTTCAGTTTTAATTTGTCCAGATGGACGCACAGTAGAAGCAGAAGCTGCTCATGGTACAGTTACAAGACACTATCGTCAGTATCAACAGGGAAAGGAAACTTCAACAAATCCTATTGCTTCCATATTTGCATGGACAAAAGGTTTACTCCAACGTGCAAAGCTGGATAATAATCAAGATCTTAAAAAATTTGCAGAAACATTAGAATCTGTCTGTATTAATACCATTGAATCAGGTTTTATGACAAAGGACCTTGCAATTTGCATTAAAGGCATGAGTAACGTTACTAGATCTGATTACTTAGAAACATTTGAATTTATGAATAAGTTAGCAGAGAATTTGCAGAAGCAATTAAAATGACTGCAATATCCAAATCAAATATCAAAGTATTAACTTTACATGGGAAAAATATTATTACTGGTTATGGCGAAAAAAGTTGCATCTATTTATATATTAGACTACAAAGATGGAACATAATATGAATAAAAATAAGATTAATATATTGTAATTGTGATTTTTTATAGAAATATATTCATCAATTTCAGTTTTTCTATTATATATGTATATTTAAATGTAGATTTAAATATTTTTAAACAAATTTTAATTTTATACGAAATCAAATTGTTTTTCTTCACACTCTCTCTTATAATACGAAACCCTTTATCAAAATACCTAAATCATTGTTACTTGAATACGTACTTCACGTCATAGTTAGTTAATATCACATAAGCATTTTTAATTATATAATTTTTATTCAAATATATCGTCGTTCGTAAATAAGACAACATTAAACTATTAGACATAAAAAACAAAGGCAATAACGTTTTATAGCAAAATATTAATTAAGTAATACAAAAAATTTAGTACACTCTTCTTTTAACCTTCAAGATAAGATGTATATATTCTTCTTGTCTCTTTCACCCTCTCACTCTACATGCGCGTATGTATATAGTGTTATTAAGGTATTATCATTATTATTTTTAATTTTACTAATTATCAGCTGATTATATCGAAACATCTTACCTTATGCAACAGAGATCTTAATAAATTTATATCCTTTAAAGATATAAATAATGAAATTAAGTATATTTAATAAATGAAAAACAAATAACTTAATGATATAAATATATATATATGCTACATATATAAATGATCAAAGACAATCTTACTGATTTTTACGCATTAAGAATATTTACAATGAATAATTTCAATATTATATACTTATTAAATACAATTCTTTAATATTGCATAATTGATAAAAGGAAAGATAACAAATTGTTTAAATTTTGTAAATTATGTAACTTTTGATAATATAATTTTTGTAATACTTTTGTATCTTCATTTACAAATTACTATACAATAGAACAGTGTAAAAAGTACAAAGTCAATACAATTTCAACTTTCACATATGTACTTACACGACAAAGAAATAATTAAAAAAAGAAATCTAAAATGGCGTTATGTATAATTATTATGTTAACTTTAATAACACTTTTGTTATTTTGTTTTATTATAATTATGCTATTTTATAAAAACTTTTTCATACAAAATTCGATGAACATTAATTTTTTCTATCTCATAAAAAAGGAAAGGTACTTAAAGAAACAAAAAAGAAGGGGTTATAAAGTTTTCGTTAAGGTATAAGTCTACAATGCGTATAATGCATAACAGTACATAACACATTTTTTATCGAGAAGTAGATACATGTATACTCTTTCTTTAACCTTAGAAAGAGAAAGAAGCAATTTAGAAGTTCTTTTTCTGGAAACTCAATATATATTTGAATAAGAAAAAATGTTGAATATTGTGTGAATAAAATAAAATATCGAAAATTGTGTTTTATAATAAAATAAAGATACTAAATAAATTATTAGAACTGCATAAAAATTATTGAAACTCGTAGATAATTTTCCAACAATGTGGTTTTCTATTTATCGGCTAATACTACAAGCTTTTAATGATATAACGGAATTTGTAAAACAATACAAAGTACAAAGTTTAAGTAATTGCTATCCTACATCAAGTGTTAGAAAAATAAATTATAATTATATGCTTTGATTATCACTCCAATAAAAAACGTCTTCAAGAAAATGACGGTACTTGAAAGCATTCGTATCTTAATCTCTTATTCATTATATGTACTTCTATACTTTCATTATTATGGTATTCATTTTTTACCTATACACAAAAAAGTTAAAGATAAAAAACTTAAGAATGATGACTATACAATCATCTCACATAAGATAAGTACATGTCATGAATACAATTTTCCTACAAAGTATTATAACTAGTCTGCGAATATTTATGGAAATTCATATATTTATGAACACGATTAAAAAAGCGAGATATAGACAAAAATTTATTTCACCTACTAAGTAATATAACGAGTACATAATATTTTTTGAATATTTCATATATATTTTCTAATTATCTGCATTTTTAAATGTCTTAAAAATGCATAAAACTCCGCAGTTTAATTATAGTACGAAGTAGCGGAGGTAATATTGTTTTTCAAAGTAAAGTCCAATGAATTCATATTATTCTCAATACGGAGGCATTTTTAAGTGATGAGATAACTTGCTTCCACTACTTAACGAGTTAAACCACCGTCATCATCGGCTCCATTCTCTTCTCCTGCAGTTGTATCGAGGGCTGCAGGAGAAACCAGCCGGAGGAAGTGGGAGGAGTGTGTGGATACCAGAATCAGAATCGGAATTGCAGATGGCGCCTGACCTGCGCCACTTCGCCTCGCCATCGTTCTGTTCGAGTTGGTGAAAGAGGAGGGAGGGGCTGGTTTTCTCTCGTAGTCTTTCTACGATTCATCCTCTGTTCCGTCGGCTACTGGTTAGCGCCGATGACGAGGTATTCGAAGATAAATCGCGGTACCCGAGATAAATCGAGCTAACCGTGTCGAGAGGAGAAAGGAAGGAAAAGGAGGGAGGAAACAAAGGTTCCAACGAGCGTATCCGATTTTTTTTTCAAGCGTCAAATTAAATCGTAAAAGCAATCGTGATGTTAAAACCCGGTGCTCGTGGTTGGCTGCGTATATCGATTGATACGTGATCGTGGATTTATTGGCATATATATTTTCAACCGTCGCTCAATCAGAAGATAACCTGCTTCAAGCGAATTAACTGCTCGAGGTTTGTTTTTCAGTCAACAAGATCGAGTATTTAATTTCCTTCTTGTTTTCCTTGGTTTTCTTTCGTTTACGATATGCACACGCTCCAAACGGTACCTACTAAAATCGTCGTTCGTCTGTAAACCGGAAATTGCTTGGAGAAACGGAAATCGGACACGCGTTTCGGAAAACTGATCTCCTTTCTCTTATATTCGCGTATTATTGCATTGGCGATACTTTTTTTTATCGTTTATTGCTTATATACTTTATTATGAGGAAAACATTATAAAAAAGATCTTCATATAAATTATGATAAAAGGAAGAAACTGTACGCATAAAAATATGTTACGTTCTAGCTGTACGTTGACTCGTTGCGCGATTGACCATTGTATCACATAAACCGGATGTCAAAAGTAGGAAAAACGAGTTATTGGAAATAATTATACGCAAGATTCTGAAACGAATAGTAATTGTTGTAAATGAAAAAAGGAATCAATTTACTTTTATTGTAACATATATTTAAGATATATTCGTAACAATCGTAATGTAAAAACTTTAATTTGTAAGTATATTATTAATTCCAAACAACTGTGTTAAACAAAAATCTATATAATATAGTAATATGTATATCGAATCTGATAATCGGTAAACATTTTGTCTTTTAGAAAAACTTAACTTTTCGTTTGAATTGAATGTTAACAATCTTAAAAAATATATAAACTGAAATACAATAAAATATAACCGCGATGTTGTTATATGAACTATTAATGAGGTTACAAGATTCTATTGTTATTTTGATAATTCTGTAGAAACTGATGTATAAAAAATCGGGTAAAGTTCGATCGAATTGTATCGTTTTATCCTTGGAATTTAGTACGGGAAGTGATCTCAAAGAGGTAGGATTTCTTCGTGGGAATGTTTGAACGCGCTCCTCGTCAGCAGTTTTACTAGGAAAGAAAAAATGGCGCCCATAGCCTCTAGATCGCGCGACCACCGAGTAATGCTGTACTCGTACTTCCGTAACGTGTACCAGCGCACAGTTCCCTATTAGAATTCCATAAATTGTTCACCGAGATTTCGAGGTATTTTTTATTCGACGAAAATTATGCCCGAGATGAGGACCGTATACCGAATCCGTAATTTATAATTGTGAGCAAAGCCATTTTTAAAAAATCACTCGTGAGAGATGTACACGCGATATAAAGTGGCTTGTCATTGATGTCATCGGGAAGAAGACAGACGTGTAGAACGATGGAAAAGTGAATGTTGTATTCCTTTTATCCTGATACTGTGGTTCAGAAAATCGAATAGAAATAAAAGGGTATCTCGATGCGCGATAGGGAGACTATAGAACAGACGTGGGACAGAATAAATCTTGTCCAAGATGTCAGGAAGGCTACCCCGTCTGCGTGCACTTCGTCCACGACCCCAGCAATTTAAAACGGAGTCACATAAGGAAGGTAACCTTAAAGAGAATCGTCAGGAAGTCGTGATGAGGGAACACGAGTTGCAAAGTGACACCGAAGACATTTCGTACAGTGTCAAAGACGATGTCCCAATAAAAAACAATTCAAAGCACGAGCACGAACACGAGGAGCTCGATTGTTCGGGGTCTTCACAAAATTACGAATGTAAAACATGCAAACCACCAAAACCTTTATCAAGTCTTAAGGCGTATCTGGATCATCTGAAAAAGGAGCACAAACAAAAGGTATATTATTTTTAATTAAATTACATCAATTATTTACGTTGTAAGAAATGTTTAAGTATTAGTTTACTGAATGAAAATTTAATTAGTGACTTTTTATATATTTTTTAACTAAAAAGTGGAATTAATATTGTTTTAAGGGAGCAATAAATTATTTAGTTCTAAAAGTAAAATATATCTATGTAGTGTATTATTAATAAAATACTATTAATTGGAGTACCAAATACGATTTTTCTTATATTTCAAAAAATAATATTTATATATTTAGGATACTTTTAATAAAATGATAACTTTTAGGGGAAATTCATACGTGACACTGGAAATCGATGTTCTATGTGTTCATATGTTGCATTAAATTCAAGAGATCTTGAAACTCATCAGAGAGTACATCATTTAAAGAGAAGGTTTTTCCGATGTGCTAAGTGCTCTTATGTAACACATGTACGTGCTCGTTATACAAAGCATGTGAAATATCATTCCATGCCAATGATCAAATGTGATGCTTGTGATTTTCGTACACCATATAAGGTTAATAGAAGCTTTACTAAATTTAACAAATTAGAATTTTTTGTTAGATGAAGTATCAACAGATAATGTTTTCTTGTAGTGGAATTTAGATAGGCACACTAGAAATCATGGAGGAGGAGGGGCTTTTCAATGTCGTGCTTGTAATTTTACAGCTGATATTAGACAAAGTTTAACAGTACATGAAACTAATCATCATGAACCTCCTGTGGGTCAAACAAATCGTAAATCTAGCACACCTTTTGAACGAAAACCAAGAAATAGTCCTAAACGTTACAATCAGGTAATATAATAACTTATTTCTTAAGTAATAATTAATATAAATAATAGATAACTGAAAATATATTAAAAATAAATCAATTTCAGGTGGGTGCAAGTGATTTTCGGGAATCACTACATATATCTACAGGTACAACAGTCTCAATCAGTCCTGGAGATTCATACATTTCTGATCAATCCATGGAAGATAAGAGAAGTGCAATAGCTAATGCAGAATGTATAGCATTGAAGTGTGAAGAAAAAGGTTGCCAATTCATTACTGCATGGGATTCTGAGATGCAACGACACCTGGCAGAATGTCATGCTCCAATTACACCAAATAAATCCAGAAAACCACTGCCAATGTTAATTCCTCTAAGTCCTACTAAGCTAAATAGTATTAACTCCAGTGGACCTTCAACGACGTTGTTAAAAGTTCCACGTGTTAGAGTAAGACCGGAACTCGCGCAAATTGCAAGAGACACGGAACTGGCAAAATTATATGGAAATAAAGAAGTTAGTTATTTTTCCTTTCTTTTTATTAAATGTTGTCTATATCTAATTGATTATTTTTATGATGTTTTAATAATTCAATTAAATTTTTCACAGGTCAGCAACTTAAAGAAGGATGCGAATAACGCGGCCGATTTATTTGAAAAAAAAAATGCGTCGTTCTTTGATAAGCTTAAGGAAAAGCTTACAACGACAGCGTCAATTAATAATGGAGTACCGGAGGTAGCTGTAAGTACTACGAACGATTTGAAATGCTGGTGTACTTTTAAAGCTAGTAGCATGGAAGAGCTGGCTTGTCACAAACAAATACACCACACTGCTCTAAGTGTATCCGTGGGCACAACGCGTTGCCCGAAGTGCAGGAGACGTTGCAAAAGTTCGACTGATCTACAAGTGCATATGCAGTGTTGTCACTCGACAAGCAACGATACGTCAATACACAATAGCTTAGAAAAATTATCAAATTGTTCAGAACTCCGTGTGACCTCGTATCGCGGTGAATATGCATTCCCAGCGCAAACGGATTGGGACGTTAATCTCAGCGGACAGAATTCCTCTGGATCATCGGTATGGTGTTTTATAGAAATAATAATATTTACTTAATGCGTGCACATGAACAATATGGACATACGCACACAAACAAACAAATAATAATGATAATAATAATAGTAATGATAATAATAATAATCGTGAAAAAATTGCAATACGAGAGTCAACAGATCTGACTATTTTTTTCTTTAATTTGTGTAAATTATGTTTTGAACTATGTTGATTGCAAGCATCCCGTACGGCCATTAGAATAATATATTTAAAGTTAGCTTATAAACTATCAATTTTTGTTTTTCGAAGTATGCAATGCTATTATAAGTATTTTTGTAATTACGTTAATGACAATGTTTTTTCTTTTTTTATTTATATTTTATATATTTTTTTGTTATTAAGAATGTGCTTTAAATGTTACTTACGGCAGTCGAGACCATAGACAGTTGTGTTCCCGAATGTGTTAATACTTAATTTTGATAAAGGTAGTCAAATCTTTTGTCAGGTTGAAGGTTCTTCGACGCATCCAAGTGGCCGATGGGTATACAAATGCCCGGATTGTCCATTTTGGGCATCCACCGCAAGTCGTTTTCATGTTCATATTGTCGGTCATTTAAATCGGAAGCCATTCGAGTGTTCCCTATGCGCGTATCGCTCTAACTGGCGGTGGGACATCACAAAACATATTAAACTTAAAGCAGCTAAAGATCCAGTTCATATGACTGCCAGGGTACTTATGAGGGATGAAACAGGTCGACGGAATTATTCCAAATATAACAAATATCTTGCACAGGTGAAAGCATAAATTTCACTTACATTTAAACAATTCTTTTATTAGTAAAGAAAAAGGTGCTTGTCGATTTTCATAGGCGCACTGATTTTTTTATGGTTTCTCTCAATATCACTCTATGGTAAATTTGTTTATCCATGACAAGCATGTGTGATGATCCTTATGAATAATGAGAAAAGCTGAATTACATATTTTTTAAAGAACCGAACAAGATAATGAAACACTCAAAATATATTAGCTGTATCGAAGCGCTTGGACACTTGATTGGTGTTATGATGTTAATCTAATTGCAATTACAAGCATATTCTTAGTAATCAAAACCGACATGATAACATTGAAAATGTTCCATACCTCTAAAAGTGACTTTTCATTTTATATGGAACTTCATTTTTTAATAATATAAAAGAAATTTTCAGTGTGCCGAATAGTTGTTTTTCTGCTGAATAATAAGTTGTTTTTCGTCGTGCAGCAGTGTATTGCTTATGACAAACAATTCTATATTGTACGTAAACTTCTCATCTCTTTCTTAGGTCGAGCAACAGTCGTGGGATGATCAAAACATGGAGGAACATAGCGTGGAAGAAACGAATTCTGACGAACCGCCAACTAAGTTATTCATAATGAATAGCAACGAATATCGGCAAACATCGGATCTCTCGTCTTCTCCTATTTCGATCGTGTCTCCGAATGAAGGAAACCATAATCTTAACACCATTAACATCGGATTGAAACCACCACCGCTTCTTAAAGCTGCGGCGAGGAATCGGGGACAGTCTTTACTTAAAAGCAATTTGATTTCCTCTCATTCACTATCAAGTGGATCATCATCAGCAACAATCGCAGAGGAAAATAAACGTACAATGTGGAAATGCAAACGTTGCAATTTTCGACATTGTAGTAGAGAAATTGTTTCTATGCACGTTAAATCTCACAGTGAGCCAGCTGACCAACGCCATGGAGAAGAAAAAGTATGAATATTTGTAGTCGTTTTGTTCATTTAGTTCTTTTGTTATTAGACACATAATATATTCGTAATATATATTTGTTTGCAGAATGTATTTGGTTGTGGAGATTGTCCATTTTCCGCACCTGATGCAGCAACGTTATCGATGCATAGAGTTCACCATCGTCCAAATTTGGATGCTATTTTTAAATGTTATTTATGTCCATATTATGTCAGCACAAAAGTGTATGTATTTATATAATGCTACTATTATTAAATTTATAGTATTCATGGAAGATATTTATTTCTTTTATTTTTACAGAGAGCTTTTAGATCATGTCAGACTTCATGGAGAGGAGCTCGCCGTTGTGCACCAACAGAATATGGAGTACGATTTCTCTACCAAGTCTAAAGCACATCGAACTTCAAACACTGATAATAGTAAGTTAAACAAATTCTTTTTAGCATTAATATGATTAAAGATAGTTCAATACTAAGATTTTTATTCAAGCATTAATTGGATACTTAAACATCATCATTGCAGGTATTAATCGCACAAAACAAGAGAAGTCTGTAGAGCAAGTGATTCATATCACAACACAGAGCAACGTGACTTGTTTCACTAATGTTTCGAAGAACTCCGGAGCGCCACCGCCATTGCTTCTTGATACACGAGCACTGCCTGAAGCTCCATTAGTATGGGTGTCTCGACCAGATGGTACACTAGCGAAAATGTTAAAATGTCGTCACTGCCCTTTTGTATCTTCGCGACGAGCAGAAGTCCGAGATCATGAAACCATGCACCTCGATACTCCTAGTAATGGTCCTGTGGTCGCTTGTACAGATTGTAGTTTCACTTGCACACGGCGAGAAGTCATGGTTGCACACACAGATATGCATTCCGGATCTTTAGGCACTGTTCATTGTTTGGTAGATGATTCAAGGCCAGATTCGCAGCAATTAAGCGATTTGACTGCGCTTCTCGGCTTTACTCATTCTCCGGTATTAGGTTCGGAACCTGATTTACGAGACTTAAGACTTGTGCATTGTTGTAGCAAATGTCCAGCGCGATTCCTTTGCGAAAAGGAATTAAGAATACATTTAAGATATCATTCTACAGAACTAGCTTATTCTTGCCAATGGTGTTCTTATGCTGCTCGACAACCGGCCCATCTTTTAGCCCATCAGAAGGCACATTCTACGGAGTATCAAGAGCGCACCAAATATTTATTATCTTTGTACGGCCAGTCACAGCGATATCCACCCCCTACCACAGCTTGTGTCGAATCAAATAATCAAGATTCAAATAATTCTACACCTACTGTTGCATGGATTGTAGTCGAAGTTACAGAAAGTTCCAACAACGGGTTTAATAGTAGCATGAACAACACAAATCAACGAACTGGGAATCAAGTATTCACTTGTGCAAAATGTCCGGCTCGTTATTTCAAATTGGATGCTCTAGAATATCATATGACCTTGCATGGATCAAACAATAGATTTAAATGTACTGAGTGTGACTATTCGTCGAAGACGGCTCAGAATTTAGTGAAACATCAGGTAGTTCATAGACGTCAAAACGAAGCGAGCGATGTAACTTCAAATCTGTCGCCTCCTCCGGACCCACAGTTTGGACTTTTTATGCGTGGGAATCCTAACTTTGTATATCCTGGTTATTTAAGAAACGGCCGATTAAAAGAAAAGCGATATAAATGCCATAAATGTCCTTCTGCCTTTGAAAAACGAGAACAATACAGAGTTCATCTAACTCTGCACGGTGCGAAACAAAGATATCGCTGCGATACGTGCGACTATTCCGTAAAATATTATGCTAATTATATTCAACATCTAAAGAAACATCAGGCAAATGCAGAGGCGCAAGCTTCACGTAGACAATTTGAGGACGATACAATTACCATTGATAGTGATAATATTTCCGATAATATAGGCTCCATTTCACGTTCAGGAAAGACGCTTAAATCACCCAATAATTCAGCTTCGATCATGACTACAAATGGTATATCAGTGTTAAATTTTGGTGGAGCACAGGCCTCGAATCAAGATAAGCAGTCCTTAATGTTGCTACAAAAGAAAGGGATACTTCTATCTTCTAACGACGAAATGGAGACGTTACGTTGTCAAAGCTGTCCGTTTTCTACGTGTGACAAAGATATGATGGATGCTCATAAGCGTCGACATGGCATTGAAAGAATGACACCGTCTTGTCCTCATTGCGATTATATACCGCGAAAAGATGAGAATGTCGGCGAACATATTAGATTGCATTTTACAAGACTTTATAAACCAGAATCCTATCTTATTATAGAATTATTAACATTGACAATGAAAAAGATATCTTCTAACGGAAAGGAAGAGAAACAAAAGGCTGCCGAATTACTTTTTAAAGAATACGCGGATGGAAGATTTTTTCCTTTTACCGATACCAATTCCTTTGGGAGTCCTCCTACTGTGAGCAAAGAAAAAGTCATAGTCGATCCAAATACAGGAGAAACGAAACATTTAACTGTTTAGAAAAAATTAAAGTTGACAAAATAATTGCATATTGTATATTTTTCTGTATATAACAAATATGGTGCATTTTAAATGTTTATGAACATTTTCTAGATTCATTGATTCAACAAACTATAAAGGAATAATGGAGAAAAAACTGTTACGTTCCAAATAGTAGGTTATAGAAATCTGCATGAAAAAATGAACATAGTTAGGTTTGTAGTATTGCTACATGTACAAAAAATTTCGATCAATAATAATATATGTAATTGCTACTGTATTTCCTATAAATGAACGCAATCATAATTATAATCATTGCAATGAGTATTTTTCAGCGTCATGCTTAACAAATAGGAAACAATGCCATACTTTGTTCATATATTAAACATTTTCTCATATGCATATAGTTTAATTTTATTGTATATAATATCCAAATCCATGAATCTTGTACAATACAACAATAAACGAATGCTATATACATGTATAAATTTACGTTCACGTGTTTTGTAATACCTCCTAAGTTTTGGTAGGGTTTCTCTTGTTAATTTTTTTTTTCCAATTATAATCTCGATAATGTTCGAATACATAGGAATTGTTTCATGGAATATACAGCAACACGATTTTTAAAAAACTTTGTGCTTTTAATCATTGCATTTACTAAAATATTTTTTTCAATCATTTTTTTCTGTTCTTTTTAAGATTTTTACTAGAAAGAAAGAATATTTTCGAAAAGGTATTACAAAATTTGATAAAGGATAGATTCTCGATTTGTGCATGTAAATCTTCCGAGTAGGTGGAGCTGCGCATGAAGCTTTCATCCGGTGCTAGCCTTGGATCCCGAGTTGTAAGGAAACGGGATCAATAAAATCCTCATGTTTCGCGCATGACGGAATTTATTTTGCGAATTTCTTAAGGTTATGAAATGAATCCATGATATAAAACCGTGTAGCACCAAATGCAAATAAGTAAACAATATAATAGACTTAGTTAAATGCGGAACAATGTTCGAAGGTGCCATAGCGGCGTTCTTGAATCGGCTTTTGGGGAAGTATATCGAGGATTTAGATACCGAACAGTTCAACGTTGGTATCTTTTCTGGCGATACTTGCCTTACCGATCTTAAATTAAAACCTGAAGCTCTGGTAAGCAAATTTTTCTCTTATAAAATAATAAAATATATGAAGGTAATTAATATCTTTTGGTTTATAGTATCAATTTGGTCTGCCTATTAAAGTGGAAATTGGTCTAATTGGAAGGATTGTTTTAAAGATACCATGGTCTGGATTATTTTCTCAGCCAATTATTCTTTGTATCGAGGTAAACAGATTAGTAACAAATTCTTCTTTATTTGTGGTATTTTTTAGTTAATATCAAAAAGCATTCAGATATAATATGTTAACTCTGCTTAAAGGATATATATATAGTGGCTGTGCCTGCTGCTTATGGTCCATATGATGCAGAAGTACAAAAGAAGTTGATAAGGGCAGAAAAAAAGAAAATATTAGAAGATTTAAAGGAAGATGAAGCATTCAAAACAGGTAATTCATATATGTATGATAAAGTGTGTGGCACTAATTTCTTTTATAATTAATTTTAGAATTATTTGATAATTTGTTGGCATCTGTGACAAAAAATTTCCAAATTAGTATAAATAATGTACATATTAGATATGAAGAAAAGCTAAATGGATCTCTATGTGCTTGTGGTGTCTGTATTCAAAGTATATCAGTTATGACTACAAATAGGTAAATATTTAATTTCCTGTTATTATTTCCTCAGTATCTATATGTATTCATGTCAAATTGTAGTAAGTGGAAACCTGGTGTTTGTGCTAGTAATTTGAGTACAATTTACCAATTAATAAGGGCAGAATCCTTAAGCATATATATGGATCATGACACAGAATCTGCTCTTACAAGCACACAATGCGATTGGAATATGTTCAGTCTTTTAGCATGGAAAAGTACAATGCACAGAGCTTTACAAACCTTTGGCATGAAGAACAAAGAGTTCCAATTTTGTAAGTTTACAGTTTTATTTGTAAACGTAACTTTGTGTTTAAATATAAGTAAGGAAACTAACAATGTTATTTTGTAGTACTAAAACCATTCACTGCAAAGATAAAAGTAATTATCCACAAAGGTAATGAGACACAAACATCTCGCATGTTGGTTGATATTGTCCTTCATGATGTGGCAATGCAAGTTTCCAAAGTACAATATATTACATTTTGTCATCTTTATAATTCGTTGTCACGTGCGATAATCAATAAGTACGTATATTGATTGTCATTTTTTTGTTGACTTTATTCATCGTTATGTTATTTCAGACCATATATAAAATATCGTCCAAACGATAATGTAAAGGAAAATCCAACAGCTTGGTGGAAGTATGCTTACAATTCCATTTTAGATTACAATATAAGACCCTATACATGGTCAAGGGTCAGTGAGCACAGGAAAAACTACAGGAAGTATAAAGAAGCATGCTTGCAGAACTTGTTGCGACCAAATGATACAGAACTAAAACTAGATTTACAAAAATATGAAGATTGTCTGACTATTTTAAATATGGTAATAGCTAGAGAGCATGCTAAGCAGGAATTGAAAAATAAAATGATTGAAGAGAAACATCAAAGTATGAATACCAGCATTTCATTACAAAATGTAGTAGAAAACACAACATTGATTAAAGAAGTACAAAATAATGATACACAAGAACAACAAATTAAAGCATCATTGCATCATATTACTAATGATTCAGGAAGGAAGATAAAACTGGAAAAACTACCCCAACCAATAGGTACAATAGAATTTGTCTCAAATTCACATAAATAAATTCGAAATAAATACATATATGATAAAGACAACATTTTATATTCTGTTTCAGATTATAAATTCAATTTTACTTTAGCAAACTGCTGTTTGAGTCTTTTAAGCTATAATAGAGAAATTCTTGTTTTAACTGTAACTCAGCTCTTAACGAGCGTTGAAATACGTCCTCTGATGTCTGCTTTTAAAGTGTCTGCACGAGCTGAGAGTTTTGTAATCGAAGGCGTTTCTGTAGAAGGTGACCTAGTGCCATTAATCACGGTCGACAATGTTTTGACAGGTATCAGAATTTACTTTATTAGAAATTAGTATTTACCACTAATTTTATCATTACTCATTTTTACAGGGAATGTATCAACTAACTTCTTGGCAGTAGATTTTGAAAAGAACGGGGAAAACGTGGATCCAACTTTCGACGTTTCTATAAAGCTGGAAGCTATAGAAGTGACTTATTATCATGTAATAATATTTTTATAAGATAAATGTATTTAGGAATGTTAATTCATCCATCCAATATTAATTCATCAGCTTCATAAAAGTGATACCTTATTAAATTTTAGCATGCCATGATAGAAATTATTCAATTTTTCAAACTTAATAATTCGGATATGCAAACGACAATTTTGTGGGCGTATAAATTATACGAATATATAAAAAGAAATTATCTGGTTTTGGTAGATAATATTGTTTCTCAAACGCTTCGGATTAGTTTCAAAGTAGACATTAAAGGACCATACATCATATTTCCTGAACAAGGATCGATACAAAAGTGCGTACAGTGCGAAACATTAGTAAATTCTTAACCGTTTGAGTCCCAGTGGTCACTGAAAAAACAGGGACGAAAAATCCTGAACAGCGTGATAGCGCTTGTCTTAATCGATTGCGAAGAGAACCAAGCGGTGCAATAGTGCTCGTCACATTTGTTACTTTATGAAATACATCTATACCATTATATATGCGTACTATTAATTTACAAGTTTTGTTCAATAAAAATTATTGAGAGACGACACAACATCTAAACAGCATGACCGCGCTGCTTGGGACTCAAACGGTTAAACTTGTTTGGGTCTGGAAGTAACACAAAGGAATTTTAGAGGCGGACATATTCTTGTCATGGATTTTGGTAATATGAGTTTGTCTAACGAACTACAGTCTACAAACTTGCAACTTGAAGATGCGACACTCATGGAATTGGAAGAATTACTTTACGACAGAATACATATTGAATTTTCTGGAGCACAAATACTATTTTGTCATTCAGGTACTAGTTTTTTTTTAAATTTATTTTTTCAAATCTTAATACATTTATCTCAAATATTCTTTATTTTATTATAGGAGATGATTGGAGGTCAGCTAGAAAAAGGAAGGATTCTGAGTATCATTTTTTACCAAAGATACAAGCAACTACGACTATTTCATGTAGTATAAAACCAGAATACCATCAATTACCAAGGTACCTCTTAATCTTTTGGGTTTATTAGATCAGACTTATTGTAATTATAACTTATTATTTTTTAGAATTAAAATCAATGTGTCCATTTCGAGTATAAAATTTAATTTGTCAGAAAATAAAATACGACTGATTGTTCATTTCTTGAACTCATTACTATTGGCGTATCAACAGAATGTAGAGAAGTACAGGGACAATATGGAACAATATGCTTGTAAAGAAAACTTGAATAAAATTTTCATATCGATGAAAGACCTTAAAAATGTGCAACATAGCGTATGTCTATCATCGATTGAAATGATACAAAATAAAATCACGCACGTGTCTAAGGAACTTTTGACGAATCATGTTCAAAAACTCGATAGGTAACGAAGTAAGATTAAATACTAATGTACAAAATGTATTCTTCAATATTTTGATAAAATGCAATTATTTTATTGCAAACAAACTATATATAAAATTTCTTTTTTTCATCACAGAAGTGTTGTATCTTCTGAGGTCAGTGAGGAAGACTTGGAATTACTATCAAAGACGATAAGTCTATCTGGATTTGATGACAACGTATCTCCATATAATCACATTAATTTCTTGTTGAGATTTGCTATTGGAGAGGTTTTATATATATTGATCTTTCTCACTAGACTTTATTTATCTTTTAAAATATCAATTTTGTAATATATTCAATGATATTTTCAAATGTTTAGCTGTCAGTTCATTTGGGAATTATTCATTATGGAAGAGAAGAACCTTACTTGAATTTAAGATTGCATGGGTTGTATTGCGAAACCGCGATAATGGAGTATGGACCTGCTGTACAATTTGGTGTAGGATCTATTCTTTTAGTAGACAAAACAAATGCTGGAGTAACTGGATCATACTTAGAATTAATATCTACTGAAGAGCCGCACGAAGTTTTTATTATATCGTATCGTAAGGTATTGTAATTTGTGCGATAAAATCAAGTCCTTTTTGTTTACTTCATATTTTCCTACTAATATATTTTGTAGGTCAAATCGAACTGTCCTGATTTTAAATCCCACTTCAAAAGTATTGAACGATCTCTTGTCGTAAATATATTGAACATCAATATAAATCTCCACAGACCCGCAGTATTGAAAATACGAGAATACTGGTATAATTTGGCTAAGTATGTATTAATATCTTTATTATTAAATATTTAATAAAAAAAATCTGAATAATAGATATTTTTTTAGCATTTTTGAAAACAATAATCTTCTCGACTTTGCGGAAAGCATATGCCACAAAATTGCACATTGGAAAACGAAAGAAGACGATCCACCTATCCCACCTGGTAAAGAATAATAAAATTATTATAAATTCATTGTCTATAATCTTAATATTTTATCTTTTTAAGGTGCTATCAAATTGAATTATTCTGCTCGACTAAGCGCTCTAGTGGTAAGATTTTGCGATAAGGATTTAGATTTAATAGAAATACAGGTCTTGGGACTGGAAAACGATTGCATTTACAATGCTAATGAAAGAATGGTATTGCGTGTACATCTTAGACATCTATCGATTGAAGATTTGAGCGAGGATACACTTTATTCTAAAGTAAACATCAAATTTATGAGACATATTATTACATATAATTTCGCGTATTCTTAATTTTAAATATTTCTTTATAAGATTTTAACTACAGAAGAGGATAAGGTTTTTGATTTAAAATATGTGAGACATATGCCAAGATTATACACATGTTCGGACATCGATACAAAGCAAGATGATGTAATGTCGGATGGAACATTTAAGCTTTCCATTGGAAGAATGAATTGTGTACTTATTTGCAAAATTCTGTATGATTTGAAGGTATACATTTCATATTTATATACCATTATTGTATTATAACAGTAATGATAATGTTTTGTTCATTCTCACAGTATTTTTTAGCGCCATTTACTTCTACGTATTTCTTGCAATTTAAGAAATACTTAGTTGAGAAACTCATGAATGGGATTGGAGAATTCAAAAAAAGTGCAACGAAATTGCATATATTTATTGATATTCAAGGTCCCATATTTTTGTTGCCACAGCGTAAAGAAGTTCCAAGTCTGTTGGTATTAAATACAGGTGCATTATCAGTTGAAAATTTCTTCAAAAAAAGTGATCACTCTAATCAAAGTGTTAAAATACCCAGCAGTGACTCAAACCAATTAATAATTGATAATATTCTAGTAAAATTAAATAATATGACTGTGTCCAGGGCAATTATGACACTCAGTCGTGATCTAGAAATCCAAGTAAGATTTAATGTTTGAAAAAGTAGTTTTTTAAGAACTAAATAATATTTAAGTAAAGTGATTTAACCAAATGATGAATTCATAGGAACCAATTGTCGAACCGGTACATATTCGTTTTGATATTAAAAGAAAAACAGAATATCGCAGTGCAATGGAATTTCAAACATATGGGTTATTTAATATACAAGGTTCTATGGATTTTGCATATATTAATTTGAGCCAAAGAGATTTAAAGTCTAGTATACTAGTGTGGAAAGACAACGTATCTAAAATTATTTTATTCAAAGATATGTACTATAACGATACGCAATCTACAATGACGAGCCAATTAAAAAAAATTAGTAATGAAGAAGCAATGGTAAAGAAATTGGAAGATTTTCTCACACATAATGAAAATTCTGTATGTGAAATTAATACCAAATTAAGCCTAGAAGGGTTGCAGTTAAATTTGTTTTTAGATTCAGAGGAGGTAATTTATCACTTAATTTTATTTTAATTTGTCTATTCTACTACATACGATCTATATCTATTTTAAATTTATTTCAGGTATTAAGTTCACCCGTTCGTGATTTGAATCACGGCTTGTGTAGACTAATGTTCGGAGAGATAATTAATACGTATGCGCTTTACAGTGATAGAAGTTTGAAGATGAAATTATCTCTTCAAAGTTGTCTTTTGCAAGACACTCGAAAAGATTCTCAGACTATCAGAAAGTTCGTATATTTATACTCTTTCTATTTAATATATTTTTAACGTAGTTAAATAACATCTTCACTTTGGATTGAAGGATAATTCAATCGCCAGCAAAACAAATAGGAATGCAACCTGAATCTTGTATATCCATTTCAATGTCTCCTATTGTTGATGTTACGTATACTCGTACGCCAGCTGGAGAAAAATGTTACGATGCACTTATTCAGGAAGTAAGAATAAACTTATCGGTACCATTCGTGATGCACCTGACTCGGTATATTATGGATTCTTTCCCGAGTGATCAAGTTGATGAAGGAATTATTAATCATGGATACGAAAATAATAGTTCTACGACAGTAAGTAATTGAACATTTTCTTTAAGCTATATAAGTTACTTTATATATAAGTAGATAACTAATTTAATAATACTTGCAATACATATTTGTATCAAATCAAGAACAGAGATGTTACTACTACAGAAAGAAATAAATTAAAATATGCTCAATATTTTACAGAAGAACCAGGTATTTACACATATTTATTAGAGTTGAATGTTTTTACTAGTATTTTTCAATTTATATAATAATTATAGAGTGAAAGAGCAAATAGTTTATTTACAATTATTTAAACATTAATATTTTATATAATTTAGATGCTACGGTATCTGTAAGGATACACAAGCCTGAGATTTTACTTTTCGGAGATTTGAAAGCAAACAATGCACATATGATTTTATTACAAGCAGAAATATCAATCGAGAGTAGTAGACATAGCTGCTCATCATCGATCGTTTATACGTTAACTGACGTACGTGCCAAATCAAAGAAACAAGGGAATTACTCGCACCATATTCCCTTCTGGTTATTATGTCCCTGTGATATTGAAATTTGTAGAAAAGAAGAAGCACCTGAATTCAATGTCAATTATATTGTCGCAGTGAATAAAATTGACGTTCATGTCTCTGCAGAAATTATACATACATTTACCAATGCAAGTATTATAATATAGATTATAATATTTTTTACTCTCATAAAGTTTAATAACTGTAAAATTGTACATACACATTTAGATATTGAATGAAGCTACAAGCTTTATAGATAGTATCAATATGAAACTAGAAGACAGATTCGTAAATCAGGATTTTAACATGCACACCAATTTGTGGACACCAAAGAAAATTTCGAACGTACCATATAAAAAATTGCATGATGGTAAGTTTCATTGTACAAACGAATTTCTGTAGGATTAAAATAATTCTTATAGATTATATTTTACAGATGATTCACATCTAATCTATGAATGTAACGATCGAGTGGTAACTTTTAATTTGAAACCATTAATATTATGTTTACTATTAGAGATAGAATATGCAATGGAACGATTTTCTGTTATAAAAATGGAGAGTATAATTACAATTTCTATTAATGATTGGTTCAATGATTTTAATCTAGAATCGAATGTAAAAATTCATGCATTCTGTTATAATATGGATTACAAAAATTGGGAACCTCTGATTGATTTGTGCTCAGAAGATGATATGAATTACAAACCATGGGAATTTACAATAAAGGTAACTTTTGTAACACATGAGTGTAATAAATTTTTATGTTTTATATTCTTTACTGTGTGTGTAGATGCGTCATGGTGAAGCATTCATGATAAATTCAAATTCAACCGATTCATACCAGCATATAAAACAGGATGCATCAAAAGTCAAGAAAAAGAGTTTTAGAAATATCGATCAGGATGTTACAGATATGGTTTTTATAACTCCAGACCATTTAAATGTAGCAAAATCAAGTGGTACTTAAGACTAAATTTTTTATTCACATAATTAAGATTAATAAATACATTATTAAATATGTTTTCATTATAGAGACAGAAATGTATTCAACATATGAAGAAGACTCTGATACAGATGACGAAGAAGGACAGAAAAAGTTAACTAGAACTTCTAATTATTTGTTCAATAGCAACAGTAGTGGGGATGAGGACAGTGATAGTGATGACACCAGCACAAACGAAGATGAAGGATTAGAATTGACACCGGAGTGCAATGTGGATTCTTGTAAGGATTCATTATAACAATTATTACAATTAATCATCATAAATTTGTTATTATAATAGGTTTTTAATCATCAGTTGGACCGCTCGGCCGCGAATCAATAAAATCAAACGATACAGCAGTATACATTATTGTATCAACGGAAGAAAAGCTCAATGTAGTAATTACGCCAAATTTAATTATCGTGGTAGATATTATCATGAACGCATTTAAACAAGCCACTAGTGGAATACCGATTGTACCTACTAGTATGAAAAAATTAAATCTTCAAAACGATATTGGTCATGAGAGCCGAATAGAGCTTCTTGTTCCAGACGAAGTCAGTACATTTATCTTAATTAATACATTATTTTTAAAAAAGATGATTTTTACGACTACTTCTTTCATCATAGAATAACGAAAACGCAACTCGAATTATTGTCAGTCAAGATTACCATGATATTAGTCCATCCGCAAGTATTCCTAGCAGTCCAGAAGCGGAGCCTCATTCTGGACTTACAAGTCCGCAATTAGTTGACAATGAAATGGATTTTGCTGATCCCGACACAAATTTACAGAATCATTCAATGCCAATGCAGGAAATATTTGAGAAAGATTCTTCAATCAGTATATATAAAACAATTACTGGAGAAGTTTTACGAGTCATTTTTAAAGGTATTCTTAAATGCAAATACATTATCAATGAAGTATCTTTATCTTTTTTTATCACAATCGTAGGATTTGAGGATGTACTGGTATACTGTCCTAAAAGGCAGGGGTGTAACTTAATTCCACTCCGACCTATCAGACACGATGTGCGCTATCACTTGATCATAGAAGCTACTATTAATAATTACTTATATCGTACAATTACTGTACGATCACCTTTATTGGTAAAGTATATAATTTTTTATTTGTTTCATTATGATTTTATTTTAGGAGTATTTTCATTTTAGTTTCGCAATGAAACTTCGTACGCATTGGGCCTTTATTACAAGAAATCGTTGTTGGATAAATTGGGACTCACATGTATCGGTAAACCTACAAATCCTTTTGATGACAATATCAGGATGACAATCATCGAACCTGATTCCACTTATAGCATTCCTTTATACATAGCCTATCATTTTCCTATATATATACTGCCTGCTTATTTAGAGTAAGTAGAAAATAAATGCAGTAAGGGCGTTACTTGACATTACAAGATAAATCTTGTTTCAGAAAATATCAAGTAAGTGAGGAGGGAATTTACTGGAAAGAACTAAGTGCAACAATAAATGTGATTAAGGATATATGTTGCAAAATGAAGGACGATGAAAGTAATTCTGTATTTTACGTCAAAGTTTCTTGTAATGAAATTCCAGTAATCGCGAGATCGAGTTGTCACGTACCGAATTATTTGATAAACATTTATCCTCCTTTTATTTTCAACAATCAACTACCATTCGTTATAGATGTTTATATACCTGCTATTAATTACGAAGTAAAAATTGAACCAGGGGAAAGAATAAATATGCATTCGTTGAGTTGTAATATTGATGTCCAATTTACTTTTAAGGTATGTATATTATATAAATATCGTATTATATAATAATATATATCGTATATTAACATAACAAAGCGTTCAATTAGTCTAAGTTGTTTGTAATTTTTTCTGCCATCAAAGATTCAAAATTATTTGGGTGCATATTGGACTGGAACGACGAAACTGAACACGAACTTGGGGAAAAAATTTGTTGTTATGAACACTGATAGCGAGTTAGAATCGGCAAAACCATTTTTATTATGTATAGAATTGTGTAAAATTACAAGTTGGCATATTGTTATTCAATCTCAATATTGGATGATAAATAAATCCGGACTACCTTTATACATTCAGGTAATTAATTTATTTCAAAGCGCAACTATAATATATACGTATTTTACACGTAATAATTTAATATTTTCAGGAATGCTACTCCCATATAATTAACGAGATACCAGAAGAAGAACTGATGGTGTTCTCTCAGAAGAATAATAGAAAGACTACAGTCAGATTGAGAGCTCATCAGTCTGAATGGTCTTTGCCTTTTGGATTGGAAGGGATTACTTCCATGTCTTTGATTGTGTGCAAAGATATAGAAAGAGGAAGAAAGTACAGAATTCTAACAGAGATTGAAAGTTCTCGTCTTTCCCCTAACTTCACGAAGATTATCACGTTTCTTCCATGTTTTTATATTACTAACAAGATGAAAAGAACCATTAGATTTATGGAGGAAAATGATCAAGCAGATTTGTGGAATGATCTTCTTTCTGGACAAAGTCTACCATTTTGGCCGGTTACGGAATCAATGAAAATGAGAATAAAGTGGAGAAACAGTCAATTGGTATCACAACACTTCGGTATTACACATGTGGGAAAAACTGTATTAAGAATGGATAATGGAGTGAGTATTTGAATACATAATTATATACAAAATTATATATATAGAAAGATTTCAATTACTATAAATGATATACTCGTTTATGTATAGTCAGCAGTTAGTGTAGAAATCAAAGGTGGTATTAATTCTCCATATCATGTTATATTCCAAAAATACATGATGGGTGATATACCTTTAAGGATAGACAACTTTTGCGATGATTTATTTTTAAAAATTAGTCAGTGTAATTTGGGTCAAGTAGTTCTGATAAATCCATTCCAAAGTCTATTATATACATGGGACGATCCCACCAAGTCCAGAGAACTTGTTTGGAATGTGTACAATAATAAAAGAACTGGATACAATGCAAAATTTGAAAGGGTAAAATATAATTTATATCTTGTTACAAAATGTAATACAATATGTGATGATTCATTCATTTTTAGGATGGATATGGACAAGAAATTGTACCACTTGTAATCGTTGACAACTCTAACAGCAAAGTATCTTCTACTTCTTCAATTAAATCTCAAAACAATAAATTAACTTGGTTGGAAAGCAAATCTGGAAGTTTTAATAACGAAAGCAATGATTGCGACAATGATATAAAGTCAACAATGTTGAAAAATGCACAGGAAAATAAAACGGTAGTTTATTGGGTCAGTTACATGGAAGGAAATCAAAGAATTTTGTTATTCACTCAACAGGAAACAGTTTTCTTAAAAGCGAAAAGTATAGTGGATCCTGAACCTAGTAAAAAGGAGGTATTTCTTTCTTTTGCTGGTATTGGAATCAGTATTGTGAGTATATACATATTAATGAATTAAAGTGGCAGAAAAGATATTTCTTATTAGATAATCAATTTAACATGATTATAGATAACAAAATCTAATGAGAATCTAAAAGAACTAGTGTATGCTAACATAACAGATTCTGCAGCTCATTGGGAACTTTATTTTGACAAGAGATGGAAGAGTTTATCTTTAGAACTGAGTGCTTGGATAGAGAGCAAATATGTAAATTCTTGTAAAAAAGCACAGCTAGAAAATTTCATTGATGTAAGTACATTCTACAAACTATCAATTTAAATGTAACACTTCAAGTACAAATAATAAACTTTCAGGTTGATCTTGTAAAAATGCACATGACAAAACCGTTCTTCGGAAAATTAAGAAGGACCTATTCTCCAGGAATTTGGTTGCATTGCAGGAAGTCTATGTCACTTACTTATTTACAAGGCTATATTCATAGGATACAGGTATGTACTATCATAATATCATCTTCAATTAATGTTATTTTGTTATCAATTAATATTATTGAATTGGCTATTTCAGGTGGATAATCAAATTCGTAATACTACGTTCCCAGTGATTTTGTATTCAAATTTGCAAAAGAGTATCATTAAATATGCAGGCAATCATAAATTGAAGCACTGTATAGAATTTACATGTTTGAAACAAAGGAAACTAAATTACAACGTTTACAAGTACGTAATTCTTGCTAATACTGTATCAATTGTATGCATATAATCAAATGTATTTTGTAGGAGTATTTGTGTAATAGTTAGAGAATTTGATCTGAATTTACAAGAGAGCTTTCTTCTTTCTCTGATTGATTTAATTCCAAAAAAACCAGAAACTAAGTATTCTATTGCAGCAAAACTAAGAAAGGATGTTTCCACCATTCATATCTTGCCTTCCAATAAAGCTAACAATGTAAATATATATACTTCTCTTCATTAATATATTAACATAACTACAATTTATAATAACACAAATTGCAGAAGACAACTGTTAAAAGGAATAATGTGATAGAACATATGTATATTTCTCCAATCTTAATACGCTTAATATTGTTGGCTGATACAGAAAGACCTAACATTTATAACATTAGTGATATAGCAGATTATAAGAATATTGTTCGATTTATTTTTGAATATTCTGAGAAGGGAGGGTCTGAAAAACACGCTGAATTTCGGTACGAAAATATTTAACATAAAAACCAATATATAACATACTTATATTCTGCTAATTTTATATATATATATCTTTCTTTGGATTTTAGGCTTCCATATTATGAAAGAAACTTTATCGCAATTAACACTAATGAAATTCTGTTTGATCTATCACGATCTTACGTGGCTCAAACTATGCAACAATTTCATGTTTTAATTCGTTCCACTACAGTCTTAGGAAATCAATGTGGCTACAACTTTAGATCACCAGGAGACAATTTTTATGAATCTAATACAGTAAGTATGAATTGAAAATGTTCTGAAGGATGCAATTTTTTTATGCTAAGTATTATACACGTCGAATCTTTCAGTTGATTTTATGTGGAGACGAAATAGCAGAAAAATTAAGTTACGAAGTGGCGTGTCAATTGGGCTATGCTACCCCCGACACCACACAAATATCAGTCTTTAATTTTAACATTGAGCCTCGTATAGTTAAGGTATGTTAAACACAACTGAAGAAATATTAATTGCTTGATATTAAGGTAAATAATAGATACCACTTTTTATTTTAGATGAAGGAACCGTGTATTCAAAATAAAGATGTTCCTCCCTTGAATCTTTCAATTCATACTTCGTTTGCTACAGAAATTGAACTAGAAACCTGCAGCTTAGTAACTGCCTTTATTAGCAGTGAGTAAAAAACATTTTATCTTATTAATTTATAAGAACTTTTACTGCATAATAACATTTGCAGGTATTCATCAAGAAGAATTGAAATATTTCTTCAAAACTTTGGGGAAGAAAACGTCGATATTTTTTAATACTGAAAGTTCCTCTTTAAAAGCTTATTCAAAAGTAATAGCGGATATTATAAAAAGGTAGTGTTGATAAAGTGTTGTACATAAGTTGAATTTACATTTGAACTATGCATTTTAGGGCACAAGAAATAGGTCATAAGTTCATATCTCGTATACGTTTACCACGCTATATCAATCCTTACAAGGTAACGTATAAATTTATTAAAATATTATTTATGAATAGAAATTCAATTAAAATAAATTCAACCCTTTTTCTTTCACCTTTTATTAGGGAGTTGAAATATTTTCAATGCATAAGGCAAAAGGAATGCATCTTCTAAGTGTAATTAATAAGAATCCAGGTATTGAAACAGACACATATTGGGCACATACTATCTTATCAAACGATGGAAAACATATAGCTCTTGTTTCATTGCAGTATGTATATGAAAGTTAATTTTTTTACTCATAAATCGTTAACTTTTCTTTTCAATTTGTATTTCGTTTATAGGCGATTATATTTCATTGAAAAAGGTTGTACCTGGGGATCCTTAAATGTAAAATGGACTTTAGAGACTCATCAATTACTATCACCTCCAACAGTAGTTAACAATAAACTTATCTTGCATGTAAACAAGGTACTTGTTTACTATACACATTGTATAAATTCATTGCTTATTCCTATTTAAGGATATAAATGTAATGAATTTATCTTACCTGCAGAACGAAGGTACTTTATCACCTATGGTAGATTGGTACCTGGAGAGCGAAGCAACAGACATTCTGGAGTGGCTGTGCCAGAAAATAAATATAGCGATGATCTTGAACATGGAGAACAGTATATGTTCAAAGCAAGTTGTATAATTGGAATCCAAGCTATAAAAAAAAAGATAATTATATATTTAAGATAGTCAGGCACAATAAATTCTCTAACAAACGCAATACTTCCTCGTGTTTATATTGAAAACCTATATCTAAAAGCAACATTATTTTCCTACAAGTACAATGGTTTTTTCTCATACTCAACTTTCATATAGTTTAGAAATTCTCTATGTAATATCGCGAAATTTAAGATAATCATATACATACATATTTTCATACTCTCATCGTTAGTTCCCATAGATCACGGTTTCGTATATCAGAGAGTCAGACATATCTACATATTATAGTCATTTGGATAAAGTACGTCTAGTTTATTTCATAATTTATTTACAAAAAGTCTTAGTAAATTACACTTACAGGCATCTCCACTCGAACTAAAGTAAATAATTTAAGAACTACACGTATTTAGATATCTATAGAGTAGGATACTTTGGGGTCAGGGAGAAGCTGGGATTAGGGAAAGTGTTCTGTTTTAATGTGTTACCTCATCATCGTTATTCTTCTTCTATTCTCCTTTTTTCCTCCTTTCTCCTCACCTATTTATTCCTCAAACAAAGTCGAATCTAAATCGTTTTCATTTTTCCCGTTTTTGTTTTCTTTTATTTTATACATGCTACCCTTATGAGAACCGAAACACCGTTCATTTTTATGTATGAAATCCGTTTCTACGAAATGAGAAAAGGAAGTACCGACATAGAAGGTGTGCGACGATGAAATCGAATGTAAGTTGTCGTTCATTTCGGCGGACATTAAAAATGAGAATGGTCTTTTCTCGTTTTTTTCTTTCCGTTACATTAGATAAATGTATATGCAAGAACCGTCGAAATATGTGCAAAAAGCTGACAATGGGGGGAATAGTACTTGTTAGTTTTTTTCTCTGTTTACAATAACATGCGCTTTGAAAAGCATAAAAGTTTCATGATTATAAATACGTCCCATCGGAATCACTTGAATGGCACGATCGAGAGCTTAGATCCGAAAATTCTATGTTTCTCACCCTTTTCCGGATATATTTCTTTTCAGTACATTATTAAAAACTTTCTCTCTCCGTCTCCCTCCCTCCCTCTATCATTCGCTCCCTTTCACTCACTTTCAGTCTTACACTTCGTATCTTTTTCTTTTTTCCGAAGATGTTATTATTACTACAATGTTGTTTCTCTTCGATTTCTTCCTTTATCACTTAGTACGTGTTGAAATTTGATCACAACGGCATTTAATTATACGTACGTTTATCCCAAAAAAGAAAAAAAAACAGAAAAACCGCATAAATATTGTTTCTTCAAAGAATTTTCCTCTACTTTGCAAAGTAGAAAAGTGCAAAAAAAAACAAAATAGAATGAATTAGAAATAAAAAATAAAACAAAGCACTCAAAAAAAAAAAAAAAAAGGAAAAAATAATGTGTGAAATACTATCTCGATAATTTCCATCAGAGTGGGATAGCATTCTTTGTAAGGTACGTAAATATGTTAAGCTGCCACTTGTCTATCGTTTAATATTTTGCTCTCGATCTTTATCCGTTCTTTTTATGTGTAAGCTTATATATATACATATAATTACTATATATATAGTTATACATATAAATATATATAATTATATATATTTGTATATATGTACATATACAATGTGTATACAGCAATATTTTTGTTTTGACAGACACTATTCCCCACCCCTTTTTCTACCAGCACCCCCATCCTTCGTGCATACAACCAAGACATTCATTCGCGCTCTTACCATCATTATACAACATACAAACTTTTCCTTGATGCACACGAGGATCAAAAGCACGCGAAGAGATGTATGAAATCGCACGCGTGCAATCTATTCCTCCAATTTTCTTCTTCCTATCGTACTCTACATGCACACGTATTTAAAAGACGAATCGATTTAAGTTGTCTCGTCTCCATCTATATTTTTCTAATTTCTTATTTGTTCTTTCCCTTTGTTTCTTTTTTCATCCTTTTTATCAACTCATACACACACGCATACATAGGTTGTCATTCATGTCTCATTCAAACAATAGTCCTCTCTCTTTTTCCTAACAGCAAAATGATCACACGCTATTTTTCAATGCTTCTCTCAACTTCTTTTTTTACTTTTTTCTTTTTTTTGTGTTTTGTCTCTCTTCAATCATTCGTGCTTTCGTTCATTCTTTCACGAACTAACTCTCATTTACATTCATTCGTTAATCGGTCTTTCTTTACCCATGCTCTCGCCCTCTCAGTCCTTCACTTTCTCTCTTTTCTAGCAATGTCTTTCTTCAGTTCTAGTTCTGCCTGTGCTTCTAAAGTCGAGACTCTCGGTGGCCTGTTTTTCTCTCATATTTTCTTTTTTGTCTGCAAGGGAGACCACCGTGGGCGTTCGCGCCGAGTTGCATCATCTTTCATTATTTCATTTTTTCCTTTGTGTAATCATCATCACACGGCGCGGCGCAATTCGAAATAAGATTCAATGGAAGTGTGTGTTATCTACAAAATATCTTAATTACTCGCTAATTACAGCACAAAACATGCAAATATAAAAATTTGCATTATATTATCGTTAATATTTATATATATAATCGTCACCCGATATTATCGCTCCACATCGCACCATTTTAGGTTCGTCAAAACAGATTTCTTTTTTTTTTAGTTTCAATCGTCTCATTTTTTCTTTTTATATATATATTATTATGCTGCTAAACGTTTGTTTCATTTCTCTCATCTTTCTAACATCTTTGTTTCATTTTTTTTTTCTTTTTTACTCCCTCCCTGTCGTCCCTCTATCACTACACCCCATTTAATATCTCCACGAGTTCTCTCATTATTTCCGTTTCTCGGCTTTTCTCTGTTCACAGTTTAGTCCTTTCTCTCGCGAAATTTTCTTTCTTCTTCGTTAACTATGAAATATCTTACACTATCGATATTATCCCAATTCATCAAGTAGGAAAGGTATACTCGACGTGCATTGACGCAAATATCGTCGCAGTATACCTTAACTCACTAACACCGATAATTAACTTTCTTACTCCTCTGGTTTTTTTGTTATTCGATATAAAACTACAACCACATGGCGTTATATATTATATCGACACTTTGTTCCTTCTCTACACACTCTATATCCCGCGTTTCCTTTCTTTTCGTCGCTGTTCTCTTTATATAATTCTTCATTTCACTCGCACTCCATTTAACTACCTTTCTAACAAATTTTCGCTCTCTATCTCGCTCTCATATTCCCTAAAATGAATAGCAGCAACGGCAGCTTTTTTCTCTACAAGCTGTCTCTTTCTCCGTGTCTTTTGTTTGGAAACAAAAACTGATCATCATCATCACTTTTTGCACAAAAGGGGCTAAACAAACAAACACCCGCGGATCAATCAAGAACAAAAATGAAGAAAAATATACCATCCGTTAGTAAAAGAAAGTTACGTGCCCCTAGAACACTGGAACAATACACGAGCAACGATCGCGGCCACTTGCTGATCTAAAATTTGACTCATCACCAAGGCGAGTAATCGTGATTCGTGCTGTAATAGCAGAGTTCTGTTATCAGGATGCCTGGCGAGGTTCAGCAGCGTACCAGCAGCACGTCGCAGCATGTCCAAACTGGTGCCCATTGACTCAGGATTATCACGTAGTGCAGCCAATCCATGTTGATTTGCAACCCCCAATGCACTTGATTCCGCCTGTTCGATAAACGCCACCAATAGGGCCACGCAAGGTGTCTGCAAAGCGATCGTACGAGCCACACCACTGTCTGCTGCAGATAGAAAGTGAAGCAAGTTCACGCCGAACTCGCGCAACACTTGCTCTTCACTTCGGCAGAGTAGCCTGGTCAATACCGAGCAAAGTCTCTGAAGTCTTGAGTACGGGGGTGTAGCAACTACTAGATCCACGTTGCATTCCGTCACGCAAAGCTTGCACAAAGCCTCCAGTGCTAGTCGTTGCGGTGATAAAGAAGAATTCGGGCCAACAGTGGGGAAAGGATCTTGTCCATGAGCAGCAGGACACACCGCCCAATGCAGAAGACCATCCAACACCGGTCGAGATATTTCTTCTGGGTGTTGACTTAGATCCATGTGACCGGCTATGTTTGCTGCCATAACCAGCACGTTTTCTCTGATGTGATGCAAAAAATCCCACCACCATTCGCTCTCTCCTTGTAAGCTGCTGCAAGAGTCTGCGAAATCTGCGTCCTCCTCGCGATCGTAGTTTCGTGTCTTCTGCGTCCTTACCGGATGTTCGTGATGCAGTAACAATAACTTACCAAGAAGACTCAGAAACGTTACATTCTTGGCAAATTCAGCCTCGTTGCCCGGGATAAATGTGAGATTCCTTAGAATTGTGGACAAACAGACGCAACGTCGAGCCAGGTTATCTTGCGTCTCGGTAACAAGGTACAAACTTGCTTCGTCCCTCGAGTAACTCTCGTCCTCATAGTCGCTTATTCGTCTTCTTTTTAACGTGCCAGCTGGATCTTTTATGTTTAATCTTGGTCCCTCCTTATTATCATCTTTCATTACTGATTCTTGTTCCTCGTTTTCCACTTTGATCTCAATTTTCTCCACCTCGGCGTTACTTGTCATGTCGTTCAAACCATTTTGTGTCGGCACAGCCTCATCTTCGGGTTTCGGTATGTCTGCAAAGTGTTCGCCCATATTGTTATTCACCTTTGTCTCGGTGTCACACTCTTTCTTGAACCCATCATTCTTTTTCTCAAATAGTTCTCTCGTAAGATCGTTCATCTCAACCGGTTCTTTCTTAATCCTCGACAAAACATCACTCAAAGTTTTTGTCTTCTTCTTCTTGTCTAGCTGTTTCTTCTCATTCGTTTCTTTTGGTTTCTCCCCGGGTTCAGCTGTCTTTTGAGAGAACTCTGATGCTTCGAGTGTACCAGAATCTGCTTTGGTTTCGTCTTTCATATCTGTACACTCTACTTCCTTCTGCAGCAAAGGCGGTTTCTCGTCTCGAAGGAGGCGGGCAAATGGTACTGATCCTATTTCAGATTGAAAACACGTCACTATGTACTTAGTGGTATTATTATCGACTTGCCAGGGTTCAGTTTCTGATTCACAGTCTTGATGATCCCAAGACCTCCTTGTGTCTAGAACAAACAAATCGTCGTCCCTTGGAACGATTTTTACTGGACGACCTCGTCTCGATAGAAACGTGTAATTTGCTGATGAAAGTAATTTCGTTCGATCTTCAGGATCAATAGGACGTGTTACGGCACCGAGATCGACCTCTGGACCATCTGCCGATTGATTCCAATTTCGATCATCTTCGTTTACTGATGA
The DNA here is from genome assembly GCF_041682495.2 of Bombus fervidus. Taxonomy (NCBI): domain Eukaryota; kingdom Metazoa; phylum Arthropoda; class Insecta; order Hymenoptera; family Apidae; genus Bombus; species Bombus fervidus. Next base: position 7,762,613 of record NC_091530.1, on the reverse strand, counting down.
TTCGAACATATCGGACAAAGAACGTGAGAAATGTTCCAACAAAACATCCAACAGCCCAGGTAAGTGTGTCAGCCCGAAATAACTTACCTGTAGAATTCATTTCGTTATCGTTTAGTACTTACGTTTATTCATTATTGTGTATGAAGATATTAAAATATATCAAATGAAACTTACAGAAGAGTCATCGAATAGTAAGATATTTAATACGTCAAGAGCCCAACAGCTTTCGGCTAATAAGCCTGACCTCAGGGCCATCATAATACGCCAAGCTTCTATCGGTGCTACATCAGCACGTGTAAGTTTCCGCCGTTTATACAGAAGTGGTGTCATCGCTTCAACACTATCGGGAGGGAATGTCATTTCTCTTTTCGATGTTGGTTGCTGGCTAATCATGGGATTTATACCAAGCTGATTCTGTGAACCAATATCGATTTATGAACAAAGGACATACAACAAAAATAAAAAATATTGATTAATGCAACAACAGCAGAAAATAAGAAATGATTAAAAAAATAAGACTAGATGACTAAAAAGGTTCGAAATTTAATTGAAATAAACATACTAGCTACAAAATAAATTACCTGATGATTTCCAGGTGTAGGATAAAGAGGGGACGGTTGATTCGTATAACGATGATCCCACGGTGGAGGAGCGTGAGCTATAGCATTCAATGTCGGCTGAGGTGTGGTTCTATTTGGTTGCTGGCTACCCCACTGTTGACTATTAGGAAGTACTGATGAAGGTGTAGAAGAAGCAGACTGTGGTGTTTGCTGTTGCGGTTGTGGTTGTTGTTGCTGTACCTGGGGTTGTGGTGGTTGAGATGGATATTGAACTCTATTATTTCCACTATTACTATTGTACTGATTAGTTGTATTTGGCCATCCTGTAAATAAGGATATCTCGTGTAACGTGTTTATTCGTGTATTTTAATGCGCTTAGCTATCGCATCTATATTAAAATACATTTACCTGGGTAGGCTGGTCGTTGTTGATTATATTGCGGATACTGTTGGTCTTTGGCAAAATCTGGGTGACGTCTAGGTGGATTTGGACCTGGCGGTGGCGGTGGCATATTCTTATTCGCACTTGCACCACCTGAGTATATCTGTGTTCCTCCAGGAGCTCCATATCCACCCTTTAATATTGACCATAACATTTGATTCCATTTATAATAATAATAATAAAAAATATTTATTATAAAATACTATGGTAAAATGAAAATTAAAAATAAAAATGTAAGAACAAGAATAGGAAATAGAACATATAATATCACCTGTTCCGGTCGATAATAATCTTGAGGGCAAGAATAAGACGAAGCAGCAGAAGGCTGTGAAGGTGAAGAAGGTTGGCTCGTTGCCGTTTGTTGTGGTACAGTAGGTGGATGTGCTTGAGGCGCAGATGGATAGCTATTACTTCTTGCATTAGGTGGTGTACCCGCCGAATAATTTGCTGGCTGTTGACTACTACTATATCTATTGTATATATCTTGTCCGCTAGCATTGTTCGGCGGCATATTTCCTCCAGGGTATCCTCTGTAAGAGTCCTGAAAGTTATACTCCATTCTTTTGTTAAATAAATGGTTCGAAATGAGTTTAATCTCTAACCTATCAACGTCTGGTACATAAGGTGAATAATGTGATCGTGGTGAGTAAGGTTGATTAAATTCTCCCTGTTGTGACAGCGTGTTTGCTTGCGACCGGTTGTACTGATCTTGAGGGTAGTTTTGGTAGGAACCTGTATTCTGGTAACTGCCTTGTTGTATGCCTGTTTGAATGCAAAATCAGTCTGTTTTAAAAGTATATCAAGAAAAAAATTCGAATAACGTTATTACAAATAACAACAAAGAGAAGATAGTAAAGCAAAATGTCGTGTGAGAATATTGAAAGTAAACGTAGAAAAAATAAGTTTAGTTGTATGTTGTGAAAGGAGACAAGGGTGAGAGAAGTACCTGAGGCTCGTAGCGGACCAGGGTGGGGCGTTGCGTTCGACTTGCGAAAAAGGCGTCCCACGCCGTCGTCGAACGGATTCGTGCTATTCTGCCCGCCCTGGTTCAAACCACCTACCAGAACATATTCTCTCAACCGCAATTCCTTTCACATGCTTGGTAAAGTGTTTATTATATCGAACACTTTTCCAAATTGTTCATTATCAAGATTTTATATATTCAATATAAAATGTTTCAACATAGCGAAATTGAAAAATAGAAAAAAATTTTCTTACCTTGATGTGGAGAAGGTGCACTACTCTGACTAGGTGGTCTCGGAGGAGGAGGTGTATACTCTGACGAGGGTCCTCCGGGTGTACCACCAGTATAACCACTCTGATAACTTCCATAACCATCCATGGAAGCATTACTTGATCCAGCAGCAGGGAAGGAATCTTGTGAATTGGAAGATCCTAAAGATACGAAGTTAATGTTAAATTAATTAAAAATAAAAAAAACAGTCATTTTAAGTTTTTAATATTGTCAACAGTTACCTGGTGAGGGTACGGAGGCAGTTCCCTTTGATGGTTTCTTTTTTGAACCAGCTTCAACTTGATTTATGATAGGCTGAGGATCGACACCTCCACGGTCGAAATGACATTCATACGCTAACAAATGCTTGGTGTAGTGTTTCCTTAGTGTGTATGCTGCACTGCTACTTGCACCAATGCCCAATAATCCAGCTATATCTTTCCACGTTTTATTTTTGGTCACCTATAGAAAATTAAAGTCAATTTTTTCATCAGTGTTTGCCTGATTTTTTGTTTTAGCAGAGAATCCAAACAGACAAAAATCTGCATCTTGAAAACGCAAAATAAAAACAAAAAAATATATGGAAAAAATATTACGGCGGCTAATCTAAAAAGAAATCAAGTAACGCGATCTTTCTTTCTGTATATACAAATACCTCGATTCCTGATCATGCAAGTATGAAAAATGAAACGAATAGACAAGAATACAATCGAAACGAATTACCGTTATTACATTGATATTAAAAGTTTATTCTTCGCTGAATATTAGAATAATTCCATATAGCACCAAGGTTTGTAGATCAGGGCGTTTTCCATACGCGTCGAACGACTACTTTAAGAAAAGACGAGTTAAGCTTCTTTTTTCTTCATAATTTTATAAACAGTATACAAGAAAAGAAAAAATACTACGTAGCAAAAAATACAATATAAATCATGCACACTTCAGCGCACACAGAAACAAAGCATATTTTACAATTGTATACGTCAAATATATAAACAAATACTGCCGGTGTAATTGAAAATGCCAACAACAGAAACAAAAACTCGGATAGCTTTGGCCGAGTCATTGATGTGTTTTTCTTTTGGCATATATCAAAACATGTATACACAATATTGAAACGAACAAAAATATAAAACACATAGAATTATGAAAAAAACTACTATAAAGACACCGAGGGCTAGATGGAACTACACTGCACCTTGCATACCTCCATGAAGCCCCCCCTCTCCTTCACGTAGAGGTATAGCCGAAATAGGTCGAGGGGGTTCTTGGAGATGGTAGGACAGCTAGTAATAGGTGTTCTTCGTTCTTCCATGAAGTTAACTAATTTATCCAACCATGTTCTTCGTTCCATTGTATCATCCATTTCATACAGCTTTGCTAAACTGTCTGGTTTCTGGAATTATCATTATGAAACCTGTTAACTTCCTCTGAACTGAATGATTGTCATGATTTTTCTTGAACACTTTGGTGTACTATTCTTTCTAAAGATACTTGTTAATTTACAATGTCATTTAATTGCTTATAATTAACAATTATATATTTTTGAGTAAAATAAGTGATGACACAAGTGATAGATCTTTCATGCAAAAAGTACTGTTTTATAAAAATACTATTTGAAATGATAGTAGAATAAAAAAAGAGATACCATGCAATTACATAAATCAAAATAATGTAATGTTTTCAAAATATTAAAAAATGTAGAGAATAAGCAGAAGCTACAACTTTCTTAGGACATGTCATTTCTTGTTATCCAAAAATTTATATTTTTGCTTAATTAGTATTGGAGATTATGATATAAATACGCGTCTGTACGAAATATAACTGTTGTATAACAATTGTTGGTAGTCACACACTGCTTGATAATGAAAATAAACCAATAGTACATGGATATTTTTATAAAAATACAACATTAAAATAGAGAAAGTTCAAATAATTATTATAATTGCTAAGCAAATATCAAGATATTTAGATCAAACAAAGTACAAAACATTCAGTGTGTATAGTATGTTGTGCAACAGTATGATAAATACTTATAGTGAATAAACAGTAACCTTAGGTCTGTACGGGTCTTGAGGCACATGACTGTTAAATACCTGTAAAATATATAAAATATTGAAAAGTCAAAGAAAACCATAGCATAAAAACACATATCCCTGATCATATATCATTCTTAAAATTTTCATGTAAAAACATTAAAACATGCAATATAAAGATACAGATATACATACGAAAGTAGTAACCATTATGTCAGATTCTTAAGAACCATATAACGAAACGAAATACATACAGGACTAGCAGGAGTACGTGGCCAACCAGGGCTGTTCATATCAGGATATTCTTCATGTATCGAGTTAATACTCGCAGCACCAGGTGATGGAACTGTACTCTGTGGTGTAGTTGGATGACTATGATATCCTCCCATCATATCCTTCCGTACCTTTGGTGGAAATGTTGGATCTTCTCCAGAAGCTATATTAAAATAAAATTATGCATTTTTCACAAATAAAATGAATGTTAAAGAATTTTTAACATTTTGTACTAACCAGCTGATGCATTTGACAACGTCGACTGTTGAGAACCTTCATCTAAGGATGTACCATCAGGACCAGTTGTTATTACAGATGTAACAGTTCCACTTGAAGTGGAAGTAACATTTATAACTGATGTACCTATATGATCAACCAGTATTTTTAATCTTCCATCTGTTAAGTGAATTACCCAAAACGAAATACGCGGTAAATGAAAAATGGATATACCTGAAGCAGTGGTAGTTATGCCACTATCATTAGAAGTTTCAGTAGTAAGATCTGCAGAACTATGGCTAGTTGGTGTTGGTGTTGAAGCGGGATGTGAATTGGGTGTAGTACTTGGTGGAGGCATTGGACTTCCTTCGTGATTGAGAGGTGGTGTAGCCGCAGGAGTATGCAAATGTGGTACAGCTGAGCTGGTTGGTGGTGGCTGACTACTAACGTGATTAGGGGATGGAGGTGGAGGACCCATTGAACTTGCTGGTGGACCCATATTACCAATCACGGCTACTCCAGGGGCACCTGGTGGTACCATACCTGTTGTACCACTACCTCCATAAACCTGAGGTGGTCCTGGACTAGGTGGCATCCCTGGTGGTACACTATTAAATCCCATTTTATGCTGCGAAAAGGGCAGTACATTGATTTTGTGTAAATAATATAAAATTCTTACTTTCTTAAAAAATACAGTTGACTTACTGTATATGGAGGATATTGCACCAAATTATTGGGCCTATTAGAAGCTTGATACTGATTGTTGGGTGGTGGTTGTGAATTAGCTGGAGATGGATATCCCTGTGGAAATTGTACATGTGGACGGGGAGGTGGATAGGGACCTTGCCCATGATAACCCCCAGGCTGACCTGCAGCCGTTCCACCAGCTGCATATCCCATACCACCACCCATTGGGTTTATTCCACCAAGGCTTGTAGAACCAGGTCCTGGTTGAACAACACCAGGACCAGTGTTATTCATTTTATAGCTATGCATGTGTGGCGAAGGACCCAATGGCTGCTGGTATGCTCCTAAAAGCATAAGTTTATATGTTATATTTTATACATACACACACGCACGCGCGCGTATAAAAGACAAAGTATAAACAAAAGATTTACATCTTTCATTTACCTTGAGTTGTCATAGGAGAGTGACTCATTCGTGCTGGTCCACTACCATCTGACTGGCTACTTGACGGGCGTGGAGGCATCTGAACGTTTTGTTGGCCTACAAAAAACAAGAATACAAAATTTTATTCAAAAAACTAAGGAATTAATTAAAGTAATACTTCAGTAAAATATGAACCGAAAATATACAAACCAACAGCAGGGGACATCGAGCGAGAACCTGTAGATCCTGTAGGAGAAGGGGTTGGTCTCATCCCCTGTGAATTTGGTGTTCCAGGACAAGCAGGTCCATTCGAACTATCGTTACTATTTTGTCCAGATAATTCCTAAAATATAAAACATATAAAAACATCTTAGAAAATTCTTACATTCAAACAATGCTTCCATAAAAGTATCAAATATAATTAAAACAAGATAATAATACATCTAATGCTCAAAACTCTTAATCTTTGAACTTAATTACAAAACTTTAGAAATATCAGATGAATATAGTAGTTAATATCATCTATATAAAATGCCTAAAATAATTATAATATAGAGAAAACCATAAACAGAATTATGTAAATATAAGTTATTCCTGAATATAATTGCAACTTTTTAAACAATTTACTTCATTTTACATTTCATTAGCTTCAGCACGAAAGCTGTGTTAGCGAGATTATAAATAAAGAAGTAAATAAATATATACACACATGCGTATACACACACAAATGAAGGTAAAATAAAAAATCCACTTCTTAGAACGCAACATTTACGTTCCTTTTATATACGTTGTATACTTTCTTTGTTGTCACAGTTTAACCATAAGAAAATTAGGAAATGCACTCTACACACGCGGCCACTCGCCACTAATCGTACGATGCAACATAACACGTCATATACACGCGCATGTTTCAACGATATTTTATATATACGTACATAACATACGTCGTATACAGTTGGCATGTATGTGGAACAGCGCGCGCGCCTATGTATGTGTATACGTAACACCTCGCACAGATCGTCACTATGATACATTGAAAGAGCGCGCGGGTGCATTAGAAGAGAGAGAAGAGAAGAGAAGGGGATTGAAGGGAGGTCAAAGTGAGAGATGAGGAGAAAAAGAGAAAGACAGACCGAATATAAGTACAAGAGAAGAATTACGCGAGTGAGATAGATGGAGACACATAGAGAGAAAGAGAAAGAGAAAAGTACATCGTTACACCTACCAAGCAGTGGATAGTTCATCCGTACAGAAGACGATTAGAGACTTCCTCGGATGTATCACGGAACGTATAGTATATACTGTGTCGGACACAAGGACTCTCGGCATGACGCGAGAATCGAAGGAGAGGCGTTACCCCGCGCACTACGACAAAACCCACCATAGACCTCGTATGTTCCCCGTACGATTTTCACATGTTTTACGGGAATCTCGTGTAACAACGACACACTACGTTCAATCATGTGTAAATGAAGATAGTCGGTGGTTTGATATAAAACCACGCGAGAACGGGCATAATTTCTCGTCTGTCGACTATGGAACTGCTGTTGATTCACCGTGTACTTCGTTCGACCATCGCATGTTGTGTCAATAAGTCTCTCTCTCAGAGTGTTTCGTATCGTTAGGGTACAACCCTTCGATATCGAATTCTAAATTGGCAAACGGTACGATCGTGAAGGCCGCGTATTTAACAGGTTAGAATCGGACAGTTGATCGTCTACGTACGTGTACGTGGCCGGGAGTAACTAAAAACGTGATTCTTTTTATCGAGTGTTCCGTGACTTCGGTTTACAGATTTCGCGTCTAGCTGCTCGTTGGAGGGCGTTCTTTCGTGGCGCGGCAAGCGTTCGGCAACCATCGGTTATTTCCGTAGCTCCTCGGCGAAGAGTACCCGTGTGCTCCAAAAACCCCGAGAGAGTACGCGAGAAAGAAAACGTATAAAGTCAAACTACACGAGAAACAAACGCTTTTCCAACTAAATAAATTCTATGCAAATCCAATTAATTATAATAATATTAAAAAATCTTTGTTCTCGTTAAAATATTTTTATATGTTTTAGGTTATATCAATCAATACGCGTTAATAATTGTATCCTTTAAATGACTTAATTGTTGCAATTTAAACAACCATTGTTGAAACTTTTTAGCTTTCGAGAATTTAGTTCTATCTACATTATTTTTATACATTTAATACGCATATTCAATATGATTACGATTTTAATTAATACGAATTATGCGTTTAATCTTATAAAATAAGAAGAAATAATGAATGATAATATTAACGATATTATGTAATAATATTTTTATCCATCGATGCCATAACATCGTGAGGGAATAGGTTAAACGATGATAATCCTCAACTAAAATTCAACCGACATTTTTAAAACAGCATAGAAAACATGATCGATCTACTGAATTTAATCTAATAAAATTAGTAAATAACAAAATTTGTTCCAACACTGATTTTTCAGTAAATAAACGAGATTTTACACATCGAATAAAGACATAAAGTTATATGTAAACAGAGAGTTCTATTTAATACCGTTTAAAAAAAACTATATTGGACGTTTAAAATATATTCGCCGGTTTTCAGTCGCATCATGGGAATACGAGAAGTTCGATAGCATGTCGCAGAGTGACAGTTGCATGATCTAACGAACCGAATATAGCTGAACGATATAAAACGTCAGAAGTGGTGGGGAGAACTACCTCAGATACACAGTCCCCCCCCCTCAAAAGCGATTCGAGCGAATCACACACTCGCTCTCGCTTGCTTCTCTATACTCAGGTAACCTGTGTAACACTCATGCTTCTCCCACTAGACCGCTCATCTATATTGAAAGAAGTGAGAGACCCGATATAGGACAAAGAGGGATATACATGTTTGCACATACATGCGAGAGCGTATATGTTTGAAAAGGGATAGCGAGACGAACACAGTGGGAAAGAGCAAGCAAGCGAGCGAGAGAGAGAGAGAGAGAGAGAGAGAGAAGGAAGGAAAGAGGAAGAGGGAGAAGGCGGGAAGGGGAAGTCACTAATATCTGGGGCTCCAGCGGCCGCGCAACTCGCGCCCTAATCGAACTCTACAAGTCGCTTATTCTCCATCCCCACTTTCCACACCCTGCCCCTCCTACAGATAGGCAACCCATACTCGAGAGGTCTCCCTTTCGCTCACTCATGCTTGCTCTTTTCACGAGAGAAGTATTGAAGTGCTCCCGTCCACTGTATCCAAGATCAAATGGCACTTTATGCAACGTGAAATTAGAATTCGCTTTGCAATGCCAGTTATCGTGACCGACCACGTAAGAGCCACTGATGCTTTTATTGTTAAACCGTTCGTTTTTAAACGTGGCCCAAGTCGAGAACCAATCGTAACACAAACATGAAATAACAATAACACGTGCATACACGTGCATCCACGCGCGCATGTGCTTTCTAATTAAGATCAAAATAAATCACCGTCCGACGCTTCATTCGCGAAACATGAAAACGTTTTATTGAAAATTTCGCACCTTTCTGCTTTTCTTCTGGATTATTTGAATATTTTTAAAAGAGAATCTTATATGATACGTTATGGTTATTGATAACCTTGGATAATTTTGAGACACGTTATCAAGGTACTTTCTTGAATATATATATATATATATTATATACAATATATTATATATTGTTGCAAAATTTAATTGTACTCACCCCTGAATCTATTCCTTGAGTATTTGGTGTTGTTGATCGTTGCTGTAAGTTATGGAAACTCTGTAAGCAGAAACATAATTTATTATAAATCACATATCCATACATACAACTAAAAATATACTGATGAAAAAGTTCATTTTCTTACTTTTAACTGTTTACCTTGATACTTTGCAATTTTTTTAAAAAATTTTAGATGCAAATAAGATACTTTTTTGCTAATACATTAAGACAAAGGACAAACTTTGATATTCTTGTTTACATGTACAGCTAATAAAAATTCTTATATTATTACATCAAAAATACAAAAAGGTTTTTGTTATTTGTATAACTTACTTGAGATTGGCTAGTTGACTGTGGTTGTGGAGATGCAGAAGGTGGTGGTGCTGGGGATTGAGAAAGAGCACGCTGTGGTGATTGGCTGGAAGGATTGGTCTGATTGGCTGAAGGTGGTGGTGGATTTGGTGGTCCACCTTGATTCCAACCTCTCTGTTCTGTGTATAAACTGGAAGGATGGCTAGTTTGCGTAGTATATGAGTTTAGCTAAAAAGATATAAAAAGTTAATTAATAAGAGTAACTATTTTATTGAATAAACTTTGTAATCATTATTATAAATACCTGATGGTGGCTGTATGGTGCATGAGGTCTTGTAGGAGAAGAATAACGTTGTGTATATTGTTGATATGGCATAGGAGTTGGGGAACTTGGTCCTCCAGGTCCTGCATGCAATCTTGGTGACCCCTATGTATTTTACAATGTATTTAATTATTCAATTATTAAAACAAGTATTAATAATACAATTTATAAAGAATAAGATGTACATACATTATTACAAATGACAATTTATAGCTACAAAAGTAATGAAAACATAAAAGGTACTTTGTACACAGTTATAGATAGATGTAGGTTGTTATACTTACCGTCTGTGGAGGACGTTGGCCAGGTTGTGGATAAACCGGAGGGACAACTGGGGGTCGTTGAATGGGCCATGGTTGTTGATAAGGCTCTGGCCCCATTCCAGGATAATTTCCATGAAAACGGTGAACAGGCGTGGATGCTTGGAGTAACTGATTTAACGTTGGTGTTGGACCGGTAGCTTGCGATATACTTTGCCCTGATAAAAACCTTGGTTGACCCGGAAAACTGGTTGGCGTAGCCCCTACATATGCCAATCGTGATTCAATCTTGGAAGCTGCATAATGCTCTTCCATTTCGACCCGATGAACTCTTTCACTTTCATGTATTAAGTGTTTACCATGATAATCCAACTGTTTCCCTGGAAAGTCTCCATGCTTTCCCATGTACTCTGGTACCTGCTTCGCTGGATAATCGGTCAATGATTTGGAGGGAAATTCGTTTGATTTGTTGGTATACTCCTCCGGATAATCGCGTATTACGTTCGACGTGAACGGATGTCCGGGATGGTTTGGATGCCCGGGCGTATCGAGAGGCTCTTGTTTGCCGATAGATTCTTGAGGAGCTTGTCCAGCCTCCCTTGGTGATTTGACTTCACCGGCAGTGTGTCCACCAATGTCCTCGCGGTATTGACTCATCTCGAAACCCGTGTCCCCGCCGCGATTCACATATTTAAGCAGCTGGGCCGCGCCCCGGGACACTTTATCACCCGGCTCTGGATCCAGCTGCTGCTTCGTATTAACACTTGCACTATTCCCACCGACTTGCGGACGTTTCTGTGCACATTTCACGGACTCGTTCAGCTTCACATCGTTTTGTTGGCTCTCGGCTTGCGTCGCAGCCATGTTCTCTCCTCACGGAGCCATCGTCGTCTCATAAACTGGCCAATCGCGGGACCTCGTGTGTCTCGCGTACTATGTACTCGAAATCGAAATCCTATTCCGTTGAATATCTCCTATCGTACTCAACTCTTTCCACCACATCCTCAGTCAGACTAGCGAAGACTAAACACCGAACTAACAATTTTTGCTTCCTGCCGTTTTCAAAGTAGAAGGAACCAAAAAAAAACTCATACACGAACGTCAAAAGCAGCGTCGCATGTATTACGCCATCTTGCGGCTATACCGTCAATCATTCGTGCCCGTTTCAACTCTCATTTACAATCGGCGACTCTTCTCGAAACCTGATGGTCGCTCCGTTCGACGATTTCTTTCTAACCAATTTACGCCTCTATACTTCTATTGAAAATTCACCCCCACTTATATACACCAAAATATCGAATGAAATTGCGCTCGTATTTAATTCTTATACTTATGTATCAAATGTTCATTTATATCTAATAAATAACTTCTATTCATATACAAATATTTTAACAGAGATTAATTGTTCAAATTGCTAAATAAGATTACTATCTTACTGCGTGCTTATACCTACATTTAAAAAAAAGTCGCAATAGCAAAAAATATTAGGATGTAGTAAACAGAGAATAGATGAGTAATGTCTTTGCATAATATTGCACACTTATTTTTTTATCAATCCTCTTGCTGAAATTTTTAACAAGAAAGATAAAAATCAGTCATAAATAGTCATAATACAATACCTGTTTTTATTCTGTTTCTATATAAAAGATATTTACTTTGGCGCAAGCGCATAAAATAATGTACTATACGTAAGAGATTTAGATGCGGTTGTCTTTCGCTGGTATATTCACTCTTAATTTTGTGTATTAAAAGCCAAATAAAATGAAAAATTTGTTTAATTCACGTCGATTTTAGTCTTCTTTAAATGTAATTCGTTTAAGTTTTAACACTCAAATAATTCAACAATAATTATCCGCGATAAGAAACGTATTTGATACGATATTACTTTTTGTTACTAATCTGTATTAAAAATTGATTTCAAGGATAAAAATATCAATTAAAATTATTTAATTATATTTCCACAAATTAAAAATAATTATATATTCTTCACTTTTACAACAATTATAACGATTTTAACTCTTCCGTACTTTTAAAAAAATGAAGAGTGTAAAAATTCTTAAAAAAGTTTATGTGAAACAGATTCAATAAAAAATATTCAAAAAATGAATTCGACAAGTAAAGTGTATTTGTACAAATATTACGTGTATAAGTGACAAATAAATGATAGTAATGGCGCTATTGTAGTTTATTACGGATGATAAGCATTACGTAGTGTAATGTTAATTAAAAAATAAGTTAAGCCAATATGAATGATAGAAATTCCGATAAGAGTAATATCGTAAATGTAAAATATAAATCGATTAATGGTATTTGATTATATTAGTATTAAAAATTATGTGTGTATTCTTATCGCATACGTGTGTCGCTATGTACATATGTCTACGTGGTATTTCAATCCTACGTGGCAATATTCATCAGTAATGATTGTTTTCTACCTTTGCTCGTATCGATATATAGGAATGAGGTATATCTTTCATTAATTTTCTTTTCATTTCTGCGAAAAAAAATGTATTTGTGTATAATAAATACTTTGCAAACACATAATTAAATTTTTAGTATATTTTGTTTTCAATTGCACTTTTATACATTTTATTATATTATTAGTCAATTAATGAATAAAGATATATTACAAATACAGTTTTTTTTAATCAAACTGGATATATTTCATTTAAATATTTATCTTCATATATAATTCTGAATCTGTACACAATTAAAGCATATATACATTTTTAATCTTCAGTTTTAATATCTTTCAGAATAAAATCTGTTTCCAAATGTGTTTTACTATGAACACATTTTAAGTAGGATTATTGATGGGTGATGCAACATAAAAGAAAAAAGCTAGGAACAATGAGAGCTGTAATACTTGTTGGTGGCTATGGAACCAGATTGAGACCCCTTACATTAAGTCGGCCAAAACCATTGGTTGAATTTGCTAATAAACCAATGCTTCTACATCAAATAGAAGCTCTGGTATGTTGCAATATTTCTGTGATATTTTAACTTTTTATAAATTGATTGCAAAATTACATTTAGGTAGCAACAAATGTGACAGAGGTAATACTAGCAGTCTCTTATCGTGCAGAAGAGATGGAAAGAGATTTGAGCGAAGAAGTTAAAAAGTTAGGAGTACATTTGATCTTTTCACATGAACCAGAACCACTTGGCACTGCAGGCCCCCTCGCGTTGGTACATGATCTGTTGTGTGCAGGAGATGAGCCATTCTTTGTTTTAAATTCTGATATCATTTGTGATTTTCCATTTATGCAACTTTTGGAGTTTCATAAAAATCATGGTAGAGAAGGTACCATAATCGTAACTAAAGTAGAAGAACCATCAAAATATGGTGTAGTAATCTATGAAGATGATGGAAAAATAAAAAGCTTTGTAGAAAAGCCACAGGAATTTATTTCTAATAAAATTAATGCAGGTATTATATTTTTAACACTGAATTCAGATATATTAGTTTCTTAATGTTTGGTGCTATTAATTACTGTAATCTTATAGGCATGTACATTTTTAATCCAAGTGTCTTAAAAAGAATAGAATTGAAACCTACAAGTATAGAAAAAGAAATTTTCCCACATATGGCTCGGGACGGAGAATTATATGCAATGGAACTAACAGGATTTTGGATGGATGTTGGACAACCAAAAGATTTCCTCAAAGGTATGAGTATGTACCTGACATCTCTAAGACAAAAATCTCCAGAAAAATTACATTCTGGTCCAGGAGTAGTAGGAAATGTGTTAATAGATGAAACAGCAAAGATTGGGAAAGATTGTAGGATAGGACCAAATGTTACAATTGGCCCTGGTGTTATTTTATCTGATGGTTGCTGCATTAAAAGAAGCACTATTCTTAAAGCAGCTGTAATAAAAGAGCACACATGGTTGGATGGGTAAATGTTAAAGCAATTTATAATGTATATAGATAGTGTATTTTTGTGTGCTTATAATGTAAAGTGATGTCATCATAGGTGCATTGTTGGCTGGAGAAGCGTTGTCGGACGTTGGGTGCGAATGGAAGGTAATACAGTACTTGGTGAAGATGTAATTGTTAAGGATGAATTATATATCAATGGGGGTCAAGTTTTACCTCACAAGAACATTTCCAGTTCTGTACCGGAACCGCAAGTAATCATGTGACCAAGAACAGTACTTTAAAAATACACATTGAATATAATAAACGACCAAACTACGAAACATTTTATAAATAAAATTTTTACTAGCTTTTTTAATTACATATAAATTGATGTTTAGTATATATTTGTTTGTATCGTTTTTTATATTTACAATTTAAATGAGCTTTACCGGTAGTCCTCGTACTACTATTGCAGCCGCGGTCATATATTGAGAACAGATGTCTTTAGATTTTGCTATTGCTCTTAACATTTCAGATTCTGTAGATACATTTTGGGAGCTCTTACAATTTTTTAGAAATTCTAATTATCAAAAATTAAGAAAAAAATAAATTATAAAATCATAAACTTAAAAAATAAAAAAATTAAAAAGATACTTCATAATTTTTTATACTAACTTAGTGTACCCGCACACCACATATTAATATCAACATCAGTCCATGGTCTATTTAATGGAGATGGAATCCAATTACTAATGAAATTCGTTGTCATTTTATCAGTATCAGCGTCCGTAACTTCCCACAACATACCGAGCACACAAGGGCTAGCAATATAATATAAAATACCAAGTAATACATAAATAACTAAAGTTATAAAAAAATTTATTTTTACCTGCTGGCTATTAAATACTGATTTGGGACTCCATATGGTGGGTAACGTCCTCCTACTGTAAGTAATTTTACACTACTACAACCAAATAATAAAACAATTGATCTTACTCTGAGTCTTTCTATGCGTTCTCCTGGCAAGTATTGTATTCCATTGCCATGACCATTATACCTATGAAAAATAATAAATTATGAAAGTTAAAGAGATAAGATAATATTTAAAATAAACATTACATTAATATATCACGGTTAACAAGTGCATCTTCAAAAATTCCTTCTTGTGGTTCAACATTATACCAACTTTTCCAATCTGGTAACCAATATTCAATGAACAACTTCATACGTTTTTCCATTTTAGTTAAGTTACCAGAAGGATTGACTATACATGTACCCATATCATTTTTTGTATAAATTATTTTACAGCCATTCTCCATTGTACTTTCATGTTCTTTAAATAAAGCATATGCAATGTGCAGTGATGGAAAACGAGTAACAGGATGACATTTTAAAATTTCCATAGATTCAAAAGGTATATAATCCATATGCTGTAAAATGTTATATAACATATACCAAATTACAAACTTTATTTTACATTTTACAATGGGCATGCTCCAAACTTACTTCATCAATGACTAAAATTAATGTTTTCCTAATTGCATTTTTTAATTCTTCTATACAAGGTAGTTTCCCAAATATGGACAATATTATGTTATCTGCCAGCTTATTATAATCAGGAAGTATGTATTTTACCGCACGTGCTATTTCTTCTCTTGTGAGAAAGCATGCTGATAATGCTACTTTTCTTAACAACCACTTAGATCTTTTTGTTATCTTTTTTCTATAATGCATAATACAATTAAATACACATATTTCAAAAAATTGTTTAATTATTAACTTATTCTTTACTTACGAATTTTTGTTATCAGATATTAGTTTGTCAATCATTTGTACAGTAGCTGCTACTATGTCATGTTTGTTTATTGGATCTGCTATAAATAAGATTCTCCACTCTCGTAACCATGTATATTCTAATGCTTGGATAGCAGTCTACATATATGTAGGCATAGATATATACATATATATAGAGAAAAGTTATTAAATTTACAAAAATTATGTTTATTATATAAATACCTTCATACTTATATTTTGCCTTTCTCTCATTTTCCAATATAATTCATTATTCGCATAAGTAGCTTCTAATTCTGACCTATTATTAGAAAGTAATTTCTGAATTTCATAACAGATATCGTACGAAGAATCTAACTTTGGTTTTGGTAATGTTATACAGAAGGGTTCTGTTTCTTTGGTCCCTGTTGGCAATATGGTAATATGCATTTCATGCATTGCATGTGGTATAGTTCTATTATGTTTAAATATATCTCCTGGAGACCTATACTGTCTAGTGATTTGAATCATATACCATTCTATATAAAAAAGAAAGATTTATAACAGCTTTAATACATTCAATAATATTTAAATATTTTATTTTCTTACCTTTGGGCAAATCAAAGAGTTTTGCCTTTAAATTATCAACTCTATTCGTATCATTTATATTAAATCCAACATAAGAAGCTTTAAGTCCAGAAGATTGTTGTGTATTTAAGATCGATTCACGCATTTCTGTTTTCACACTTCTATGCAATATTTGTTGACGAAGTATCACTGCATGTGACTCAATTAAATGAAATATAGCTTCAAACTCATTACCAATCTACAAACATTATTTATAACTTTACCAAGGAATACTTAGTTCTATATTGTTTAGGTGATTTCGTTAAATTGTTAATCAATAATTACTTAATTTTTATATTATTAAATAATTATATTCATTCTATTTGTAATTATATATAAAATCAATATAATACCTTTAAATAACAAAGTGCCAACATTTTGTTGAGATTTGCATATTCGACACTTCCTATGTTACATTGTACCTCTGTGAATAATTTTTCGATATTCCTTTTTACACCTTCTATGAAATTAGTTTCTTTAATATCCGATGTTGTTTCACACTTGTCATCATTTAAATGACATTCGTGTAAAATTTGAAAAATTTCGTCCATGTTAATACACATAAATCACTTTAAACATAATAACTTCTTTACCTTTTAGCGGTTTGTGGCATTAGTTGTAAGTTTTAACTGTTATTTCAAACGATTCAAATTCAAATATGACTAACGACGAGAATGCTACTTATATGTATGTATATGTATATACGTATACATATTAGGTTAGGGAAGAATAATAATAGAGTATCAATTATTTATAATTTCTATGTACTCTTATTTAAAATAATTTTACATTTTGGATTCCCATCCTATATATTTAAGAAAGTATATGTTTAAATAAAATATTTCATGTTCCAAAGGATCCAAAATAAACATGAATATACATAAGCAAGACATATCAGCAAGATTCAGATATTATATGGCATTTGAAAAGCCATAATTCGTGTAATATATATAAATTTTATTTATAAATTATATTTTTACATAAATTATATATAAATATATAAAACTTATATTACTATTATGCTCCTATTCTTTTATTATATTTGTACCAATTGTACAAAATTGATGTAAATGCATAATGCCAAAATACATGAATTTTGTTACACTTTCATCACATTATTAATTTTTATAATTTTATGATACATATTTTATAATTACATGATTCAGATAAATTAATATAATAATTAAGTCTGCAGATTTTTTTAATATCTACATATGTGAATATACTCGCGCGCAAGATATATTTCGTTTTCTTCCTATTATAGAAGCTTATGCATGTGTACGTAATACTTTCGTATTTTACTGTTATAAAATTTATATAAGAATGTCGATAAATTTTATAGCTAAATTTTATCATTAAATCACAGAATACATTCTCATGATAGTTTAAAGACTCTTAACAAGAACAGTATTGTAAAAAGGTACAAAAGCAGTACATATTGCATTTTGTTATTCCAATACACACGGTCCTTCTAATGACAGCCCCATTATGTGATTTAAATTTTCTCCCGCATAAGATAATAGAGGAGATATTTCTACATCATTTGTTACAGATGTAGCTCCAGCATTTATCAGCCACTTTTTATGTATTTTAAGTACATCGTTTCGCGCGGTACTTGGACAATCTTGGCCAACGGAATCCGCATTTTTTAGAGGACTAAAATCTTCTTCGCGAATTCCCTCCCAAACTGATAATTGTTTCGCGAATTCGAATACATCAAATACGAATTTCTCAATTTTAAAACCGTTCGGAGATTTGGGTTCAATTCGATTTCCATTTTCGTCGATATACGGAATTTTTTTTTTAGCAGCATGAAGTTCCATTTCCTTTTCGTGATTTATAGCAACATCATATAGAAAATCTACGGTAAAATAGTGATTACATATATTTGCTGCATTATATATTAATTCTCCATCATCCGAACGCAATTCAGCAGTCTCTTTTGAAATTTCACTATACTCTACAACTTTGTAGATACCATCGACCTACAATAAAGATGATAAAAAGTAATTAAATAAAATTGATATCATAAATGATTGAAATATCTTATAAACGTACTTTACACACAACTCCCACTGACTCATTCGGAGAAGATTTTTCTATAACTTTAACTCCACAATCAGTGCATGAAGATAAGCAGTATCCTATAAAAATGGGATCTGCCACTTTTATCAAGATATTATCAACTGAATGAACATGAACACTGTGAATTCCATGCTGTTTCATATCATCTAATATTCCTTGCACTTTTAGAGCTCGATACAATCCTCCATTTCCATCTGGTGCCTTCGAAATTTTATATTTTTTATCCAAAATGATTTTTCCATCCAGTGTAAAACATGGAAGCATACCTTGTTTAAAGGCTTTAACATTCTTTTCTTTCAGATCAAAATAGTTATGTTTTTGTAGGAAAGATACAGTTGTTTCATGAGTAGCTTCACTAGTTAATATGTACCTAGAAATAAAGGCAACTATTAGTTTATTTAAAGTACAAACTTTCACATATTATAAATTATTTGATTCATATGGAACAAACATATGTACCATTTAATTTCTCCATCTTTCCCACATTCTTTTTTTGCCATATTTTGTAAACGAAGTATTCTTTCTGCCTGCAGTTGGAAGAGAGATTTTCCAGAAGGTAGTCCCACATTGTACATACCCTTAGGATAAGATACACCTAGCCTAGTACCCTGGCCACCAGCCATTAACAATACAGCTACTTTTCCATCTGCTATCTCTTGCAGTCCCAATTTTTCATATACTCTTAATTGATCTTTATCTGTGATTTTCAATGATGCAATATTTTCTTTAGGAATTGGAGTCACTTTGTCATCCAACATATTCTGCATACTACTCGATGCATGTACTGCATTGACAAAGTATGATGTTACATCTGCCAGGTCTAATTCAGATATATCTTGATAAAGATTCTCTCTCTCTTTATCTGACAATTGGTCCCAAAATTTTAACAGATGTTCCTGATTGCATTCTATCAGCTTTTTCTTAAGAGACTCCATGTTCACGAGGTTCACTTCTTCGTTTGACAGCCGCGTATGCACCAAGAGCAGCTGATATCAATCGCGTTATTTGAAATACTCTTATCAATAACAGTAGATAAGTTGAAAGATAGCTGTTTGCACTGTATCTCTCTGTCCGAACCTGACCTTAAGTAAATAGATGAAAATAAATAGACAACGAGTCGAGCAACAGGTATTTGACCGCGACCTGTAACCTATCCCAATTCGTAGGTAAAGCGGGATACGCCTTTACTTTCACGATTCCACGTAGCACGTTCAGCTCGATTTCTCTTATCGGCCCCTCTCGCCCTTCCAGCTTCTCCAACTATTCCCCTTTCCTTTTCCAGCATATTTTGTTTCCACGGACGAATGCCGACCGTGAAAGATCATATTCTTTTTTTTTTATATTTCTTTAACCGGTCAAGAATCGACCAAACGCTCAGAGACCGTAACCTTTTCGTATGGCACGCTGGTACACCGGTACCGCGTACCGACTACCGAGTCTTATGTTAACTAACGTATTGTAGAACACACGTGATTAACCTTTTCGTGAATACAACTGAAAGTTCTTTAAAGAATCTTGATACGAAGTATGTTAATAAAACAAACGTTTATTTTAGTAAAATTAATTTATTATTTCTGCACCATTCTTTCCAAATAAAAATAGTGGATATTATAGTTCTTTCCTACTGTCCATATTAAGTATGTTTTATTACTACCATACTTACTATTATACATATACCAATAACTATATCTATATGTATATATACTGAATCAAAATGACTATGTAATTCGTAATTTGTAATATATTTAGCACAATTTTTATACTTTAGTCACTCTAGTATTAAATTACTATTTGATTAAAGTTAATCTTCTATTTTCTATATTTGCCTACGTATGTACATATATGCAGATAATGGAGAACAGAAATAGGAGTATGTTCTTATATTGCAAAATAATTCTCACTGAGCTGTGAAAGTATTAAAAGAACTAAAAATTCGTAGATCTATGAAAAAAAGTTTTTGATTGGAATTCATGAATATAAAATGGAAATGAAAGAAAAGATAAGGAAGGATTATAATCACTTCTGATGATTAGAGTTTATGGAACATTTTAATTAATATAATTACATTATACGCAAAAGTATATTGTGGAATGTATACAATCTATAAAAATGTGTAAAATATCCAAAGCAACATGTTTGTTATGATATTTAGAAAATAAAACAAATCTTTAGTCGTGTTCATAAAAATTCAAGTTTGCATAAATATCCGTAGTCGATTAGTGATTATATTGAATTATTGAATGATATTCAATCCTGAAATTTTTTTGCTTATTAAAAGATATGTATATATGTAATATTGATTAATATTGAACTATAAAAAATATATACATTTTTCATACACATCATTTTTTATATCTTATTTATTTATTTATTTATTTATTTATTTGGTACAAAATTTTCTTATGAAATTAGAAAGAAATTCGCGAGCTGAAAGATAACGAATAAAAAGAATGTAACGGAAATTTATCGTGACACGTGAAATTTTTTGTTGTTAATCAGTCTATTATCGGTGTGCGCATGCGTACATAAAATTGAAAATACTTGAATTGTTTAAAAGTGCACCGAGTTATGTAAAAATATATCAAAACATATATTAACAGACGGATTCCTAGGATTTTTACAATTTACTAGGAAGATGTAAAAGGACGTAAGTAACACATGTATTTCCATCACAGACGAGTAGTATTAATCAATGATTTTCATATTATTTGCAACAGTTGGTAATTTAAGGATAAACAATTTATATAATGAAGAAAGGAGAATATATACATGTATTACATTGTTAACTATTTTGGATTATTTCAGTAAGCACTCAAAAGGTTAATAAAAGTACCAAATTATGTTCAGTATACTATGAATATAAAAGTGTACGGATAAATGAAGTTTCGATAAGTCTGATGAATTTTAAAATCCCGAAAGCTTCATAAAGATTATGAAAAATATCAAGTCTTCAAGATTTATCAAAACTATAAAATTTTAACACGTTAACTACCACAGTGGTCATCAATGACCCGAGGTACTAAATTTTTTAAAATAAAATATATTTCTTAAAAAGTTGTGTACAAAGTGAATGACATATGTAGATAACATTGTTAGAAAAAAGCACGTAAATACAATACAATATTTTGCAAAAATTATATATTATTGTGTATATATTTCAATTTTGTTACAAATAAAGCATATAAAATTTATGTGGCAGTCAACGTTTTAAATATTGAATCGTGTTCAAAGCAACTCAAATTTTCATAATACTAGAAAATTTCAAATTACTTCAAAATTAAGATTTAAAACAGTTTCCCTTACATGTTTTATGTATGAATACAATTTTCAAATGTATTGCCAATTGGGTATTAGTAATAGATAGTAACCTACGGTGGCGCTTCAAATTCCCTGTCAGTACTCGATGCATACCGAACTGATCTCAATATTTCATTTAAGTTACATGCGTGTTTGCTTGTGACTTACGAAGAGACATCATGCTGTACCTGCCTAAATAACGTTTTCGGTAATGCTGCTATATTACAGCTGTAATATAAATAAGTTATGTCTAGTGATGTGATATGTCTGCGCGTTCATGATAAAGTACTCGCCCTTTGTAAATGTATTTCGGTGAGTTACATTTATGCTTGCTTCAAGTTACACTCTTCTCGTATTGCTGACTCGAAGGATTTCTTTTAAAAAAATTCGTCATCAATTGTCATGTAAGACACAATACCAATTAGACTATTTATCGTGACAACTATCGGACATTACATTACATGAATATTTAGTTTTTTACATAAATGAGTAAAGTTTAACTACAGATACATTCAGATCTCGAACATACCGTAAATTTATTTATTCGCTAATATTTTTCTAATATCTGTCTATTTTTAATTGTATTTACGGTATTTGATAGGTTAGAAAGAACGTCCTTGAGCTCTCTTATTTCGGCAATATATAAATCATATTATTTGTGGAACTATTATATTTTATTTGAAATAATCAATTTTAAATAGAGGTTAGATATTTGTGGAAGTTTTTCATTCATAGTATATTCTAGTTCCCACGAAAATTTCATAAAAGAAGCGAGATGTTAGTGAAGTAATGGAAAGAGCACTATATTTTTTAAACCTTTTAGAATTGTTCATATAAAACTTTTTTATGTGTTAAAACCTTTTTTTAAAGGTAAACTTTCTGAACTTTAGGTGCCAGGTGCCTAGAAAGCAGCTGGCAAGATGGGCAAGTTGTTGTCAAAAATCTTTGGCAACAAGGAGATGCGAATCCTTATGCTAGGATTGGATGCTGCTGGGAAAACTAGTATCCTTCTTACATAGATATACGCACACATACACACGCGCGCGCGCACACGCACACACACACACATGTTTCTTTCTTTTACATGAAACTCTATAATAAAATCCTTGCAAAAGACTAAAGAATGTTTTGAATTATATGTTTTCTTGTAACATTTCCTTAATTACATATCAGCGATACTATATAAACTTAAACTAGGACAGTCTGTAACAACTATACCAACTGTAGGATTCAATGTAGAGACAGTTACTTATAAAAATGTTAAGTTCAATGTTTGGGTAAGTAGTAGTAACTATAAATCTTCTAAATATAGCTTGAAAAATTTTCAACTCACTAAGGATAATAATTTCACTGTAGGATGTTGGTGGACAAGATAAAATACGTCCACTTTGGCGTCATTACTATACTGGAACACAAGGACTTATTTTCGTAGTAGATTGTGCTGACAGAGATCGAATAGATGAAGCACGTCAGGAGCTTCATCGAATTATAAATGATAGAGAAATGCGAGATGCTATTATTTTAATTTTTGCAAATAAACAAGATCTTCCAGATGGTATAAATCAGTGTATCTTATAAATCTTTGGTAATCGTATATTGGTCTTATATAAATAATTTTTTATTTATTTTTTCAGCAATGAAACCACATGAAATACAAGAAAAACTGGGTTTAACTAGGATACGAGATAGAAATTGGTATGTGCAGCCATCATGTGCCACAACTGGAGATGGGCTTTATGAAGGCCTTACATGGTTGACCAGTAATCATAAATTATGAGCAAATATTTATTTTTCATCAGTTAGCCACATACCAAGAATGTACGTTTGCTTTGTATTGTCATTTTTATTTATCATGTAGAGGCTCTGTAACAAAACTGATAGTGATCATTATGATCCATAAAACAGAGAGCGAAAGAGAGAGAGAGAAAGAGAGTGAGAGAGAGAGAGAAAGAGAGAAAGAGAGAGAGAAAGAGGAAATCATTTCCAATGTACTACAG
Source organism: Bombus fervidus (assembly GCF_041682495.2). Taxonomy (NCBI): domain Eukaryota; kingdom Metazoa; phylum Arthropoda; class Insecta; order Hymenoptera; family Apidae; genus Bombus; species Bombus fervidus. Next base: position 7,738,517 of record NC_091530.1, on the reverse strand, counting down.
CAAACGTAAAGTAACCATTAACATCAAATGGTGCGTTTCAGTAATATTAATACTATATAAATAGAAATTTATCAAAGTACCAAAAGATATAGACTTTGTTACTAACTGTTTACTAAAGTCCGTGAAAATAGTTAATACAACAATATTGATTAGATTATCACATTCAACATTTTACTATAATTTATATATATATTTGCGTACATATCCCGCATTACGGGATACTAATTATAAGAGAATACAAAAAGTTGTAAGAGCTACTTATGAGATTAAGAGATACATCCAGAAAAGTATCTTTACAATTTGAAATTATCATTTATGCAATAGTTAATTTAAAATATCGTCCAGAATAGTTGGACATAACATTCATTCATCACTGGTTGTTATCCATGCTATGTAATATGTATCACACATAATATTTATACATATAATCCCACTGATATATGTGAGTAAACATTCAAAGCACTTACATTAATGACTTTATACAGCACAGAAATATTCCTTTGATAAATTTTTGCTATCAATCTCATTTTTAAAAAATATTCGTACTGACAGTTAGTTCTTCTTTTTTTCTTTTTTTATAATCGTCTTCCATCTGGGTCAACTTTTTATGCATATCAGTCAACCTTTCTTTTTTCGAAAAGGATGAAAAGGAGAAAAAAAGTGCAACTTCTGACATTGTGTATTTTTTTGTGCTTTAACTTCGATTGAAATGCATTAGATGTTCAAACGTACACTTATACATACATAAATGGAGTTGTTCTGTACGCACAAATGGTAAGCCACTGAGTTTGATACCATGAGCTCAAAAGAAAGAGAGAGAAAAAGGAAGAAAATAGAAATAATGTTACTAATAACGTAACAGCATTATATCTGCCAATATTTTTTACCAGTTAAGCGATCGGATTACGCAGAACTAGAATTAGGTCACAGAGAAAAGAGCCAGACAGTGTTCTATGTGCGTCTTATTTCATTTCCTTTTGATAATAAGATGTAGAATAAGAGTGATAAACATATTTATCAATATTTGCTATTAACTAAACAAAACGAATATTTCAACATCATTCAATTCTTTCTTTTCTACAAGCTTTATATTTACATAGCGATTAAAAGTAAAGTAACGATAGTATACGTTATTCTATCGCTCTGTTTCTATGTCAACATTTGATTTGCATTCCATGATATAATATAAATTAGGGTATTAGTATTTTAACAAATTGTATTACTTTGCCGCAGTAATAATTAATACAAATATAATAAGTTTGTCAGATTCTTTCTCTCGGCATCCGTACCATTAATGTTAAGTATCGTATTTTGGTGAGAACTAATGTGCAAGATAAATTAGCTCATATTTAAAAGCAGTACACAAATTTTGGAAAGAAAGCAATAGGCTATTCTTTCGAGGTGTATGTGCTAGTATTGAGCAGTGCTCTATGTATATGTTTTATACTCACTAATTTCGTTCGTATAAGAAGGTTTATAATATTGTGTCATATTTGTTTCTTTTAGTTGTAATTGAAAACAAAAGAAACGTAACAGTTGTAACTAAAATAACTTTGTTAAAAAATAGTTACTTTTTAAAGAGAACACACATGTTTTAATATTACAAAAGAGCAAATATATTTTGGCAATAAACTTTATTTGAATGAATTAAACATTTATAATTGAATTAAATCGAATGTTGAAATTTTATTGATCATAGAATATACGTTTTATTAGTAAAATGTCCAAAGTTTGGAATGAAATGAATCCTTTAAGCAGATAATACATAATTTGAATCAAATATTTTTAGTAATTTTTCAATAACAAAGCGAGTTTTACCTAGCAGTAATATATTTATTCATTCTTCATTCAGTGTGAAATAACAAAAGCATTTATAGTCAAGATACTGAATTTAGGTTTAAAAATGAGCAGAGAGAAAAAAGAAAACAAGGCGTATGCGTTTTTCATTATATTTAGAGCATACGTTTTTTAACGCAATATTAAGAAATAACATCGTCAAATAGGCTTATTGTCAAAGTAAGCATTTGGTATCATCATATTTCCATTGTTTAGTTCACACATATATGTATCAGCTACATTTTCCAACGATTTGTTTTAACAGGGGCCATTCAGAATGCAGGGCTCGATATAAAACGCTTTGGAGTAAGGAAGAAATTGGTTACTTCAATACAATTATCAGCGTTTCTTAACATTTACACTCCATGGATCGTGTTCCTTGTTTCATAAAAATTAGAAGGATAATATATAAAGGCCATATTTCATACGTAATTTAACTCCGTAGACGAAAGAACAGATAAATTTAGAGAACACAACTGTCTTTTAATCTTAAATAAATTTTACTTAAAATAAATACGATCCACATAGATAAAAAAAATTGGGAAACGCTGACCCATAATACTATTAGCCAGAGAATTCTCAATGCACCATTATTAACCAATTTCATAATTACATAGTCATTAAATAAAAAGGAATGAAACATTTTTCAGTCATATTGGAATATTATTTATGGAAGAGTATTTTTAGTTATTTCTCTATTTTGAAAATGGTAGTATAAAGCAGATTATAGATATTCATACAATGAACTAATTAATCGCTTTATATGAATTTTCAAATTGTTTAATAGCTAAAAACACACATTCCTCAAAACGAAGTTGAATGTTAAAATACGAATAGTAATTAGAGGTGCAATAGAATTTTTTGGTTTTTAGTACAAATAAAGAATATAAAAATATATGATAAATGTAATGCTACATTAAATACTATATAGATAAATAACAATAATTTTTACAAAATTGGAAACCGATGAATCCAGCAAAAATGTACTTGTATATTATTATTATTATTATTATTTGTATAATAAAGACACCTTTAAATTACAAAAGCATTCTTTCAAAATGTAAAATATATTTTTAAACAAAATAGTTATAATTGCACTTAATTTCGAGAAATAATTATTTAAATATTTACAAATTATTACAACTCTCTAGTTGAAAATCTGATAATGGATTGTGTTTTTTTTTATAAGATCTATAAACTCTGGTCATAAAAATATTAAAACATAATAACTTTATAAAAACTACAATTTTTATGTGGAATAATATATATGTTTAAAAAATATTTCATATATATATATATATATATATATATATATATATATATATATAATTATTATATTATAAAAAGAGCTATGAAAATAAAATGAATATGAAATAAAATTATGTACACCTTGCTTTACAATGATTGTGTGAAAAGGCTCGAGACGAGCAAAAATTTTTTATCAACAGATCCAATAACATTAAATTCCTTCTTTGAGATTCAAAGTGCAGATATTTTTTTATTCAGACTTTCGACAATGCTGTAATAGATCTGAATAATTAACTATATATATATCATTAACATAATGTGAAAAGTTTGTAATTGTTAATTGTAATAATAATACTCTATGAATTCGATTGAAACTTTAAATTTCGATGAGATTCCTTTAGCCAATTACTTACATTGTATTGACATATATCAGAATTAACAATTTCGTACTTTATCACATACTTTCAATTTTACGAACTAACATCCTTTTAAGAGCTCATATCGATGGATTTAATCCATGCACTGAGTAAACAAAAGTGTCAAGAAAATTAAAGAGTTCTTAAATGAGCTTGCTTACTTTAGTGATATAGTAAAAGTTCCCGAATATGTACACGAAGAAAATACATCCTTTTCATTTTCCTCTTTTCAAATTATTCCTAAAAATTCGTCCTTTATGCAATTCCTATTTCGATATAATCTTGAGACGTATTATAATATATAGACCTATGCTATCTACTAGGCCGTTGTTCTTCTATGAATGCAATTAAACGCTGACGAGTTTTTTTATTATTTTGACAAGCTGAAGAAACTATGCCAATTAAATGTTTCACAGAATATTCCTTCAAGATAAATAAAATACGTTAATAATAAATAAGAATATCATAGTTAGATAACATATAATCTTAAATACCTTGTGTTCCCTTATCCATTCTTCCAAACTATTCTCTGGAAGATAGTAAGCTTTAATATATAATTCAACATATTCTCTGTGAGGCATTGGCCTTAAAGAAGTTAATGTCTCGAATTTCGATTTCAATTGCGTAAAATCGAGTTGCATTAATGCTCTGCCACCATTCGAACATTTTTTAGCATTAGAAAATCTGTAATAGAGAATGGATATAAGTAAATAAGATAAAAAGATTGTAAGTAAAAAAGTAACATACCCCTCTACTAATGTATGAGTTATTAGATGTGCCACATTTTCCCAGACAGCGTTATATACATCGTCCGCTAAAGGAAGACAACTTCCGATGTTCTTCAATCTTTCATTTAATATATATATTTCCTACAAAAGAAAAAATTTCTTAAGTGCAACTGCCAATGCAAACGAAGTTAAAATTTTTATTTGTACTTAAAATAAATACCTGAAGTAATGCATCGATATACCCACTATGTTGAGACATAACGTCAGTCACTTCCCAATTAACTTTATTCATTAAATTTAAAATATTTGAAACATCAAATGCTCGAGATGCAACCGCCATATATACCGGTTTCCTTAAATCGGTGCTCGATGCTATTGTTTGCATATAAAATTGGTGAAGGAAACCACGTTGTGGGCTAGCACCGATAAGATGTTCCAAGTATGGCTTTAAACTTTCGTATTGCCGACCTAAAAATATTAGAGATTCCACTCCTACGATACGTTCAGTCAAACCGTGAAGCTTTTCCGGTTGCGATAAATTTACAATGGAAGAGAGCTGGGGCTGTCGTACTTTATCGGAATTTAATTTAATGTTATCTTCCGTATCATTTTCACAAATGATTAAATTCTCCTTAATTCTTGCTAGAGATAGTTTCAGTTTTGGACTATATAAAGAATCACTATTTATTTGCTGTGGGAAAAAATATTATTTCTTAGCACTAAGTTAATATCTTAATAGAAGAGTAATTAATAAACAAAACTTACCAAATCTGAAGTAAAGAATAAATGTACAGTATAAAAACATAACTCGTAAAACTGTATCATACTTTGTATAACCGTAACCGCGATTGATCGTAATAATCTAGACATTTGCAAATACTTTCCACAAACGCGCAATATACTTAGTGTTGTGTTTGTAACCATGGGCCCTGATTGTTTTAGTTTACACTTTTTTTTATTTGTTTTAACATGATCTGAATCATCAACGTATTCGTGTTTTAATTCATCAGGGATATCATCATCCGATTCATCCGAAAAATATTCTGGAGGATTATCCTGTTTAATACAGATTATATTTTATATTACATTACCAATTAGTATAAGGACAATAAGATATTTCTAAATCAAACATCGTACTTCATTACTTATCAAAATATCTTCATCCATGGTATCATCTAGACCTATAGAGAATGGCGATGACCCCCCTTCTAAATATTTCTGAATCCACTCTATACTTATAGGGCTATCATTTTCACCAACGTTAGAGTTATCAAAATTGTTCCATACTTTACAACTGTTTAGCGATGGTTTTAAACTCTTAAATTCCTGTAACTGAGTTGCCACAAAATTCGATTTTACGGGGCACAATTCCCACCCGTCGTTTTCTAAAAATATCCTGAGTTCATCTAGTCTTGATGCGTGATAATGAGAAAAATATGACAACGATTGTTTCCTTATAGATTCTTGCAGATTTTCTGACTTAAAACCACATAACTCCTCCCCAATTTCCATTAATCTGTAATTATTATTTGTTAATATAGTATACGTAAATTAATCTAAACTTATACAAAACTCTTGTAAAACATTTACCTGTTAACTATACCTAAAACTTGAACAAATTGTTCAAATTTAATGTAAGTTAAATCAGCGTTCATTAAAAATATCGAAATCTTCATTTCGACGTCATGCCATACACGAATCATACTGTTTTCTAATTTATGCTTCACATATTGTTTGCTAAAAGTCTCTTCTAAATCTTTTACATCAGCTTTAAGTTTAACTTTATTTTCTTGTGTGTTATGCCAATTTACTACCAAATAATAAGAGCTCAATATTGTCCATAATGATTTACACAATTCTGTTAGACAAATAATGCAACTTTCCCGGGGCACTGATTGACAAAGCTGTTTATATTGTCTCTTTGTATCTCCGCCCGCATACGAATGAACAGCTGCAAAAGCAGTATTGTGAATTGCAGCAGTAAAATGCATATGCAATTGATCCATTGCAGATTGAGTTTTTCCTAACAGAGTATAAGCTTCTTGAATAGACGTATATATTGTTACATCGAATTGTGTGCACATCTTTGATAGTGTAACATCCAAGGCTTCCTCTGCTTGTTCTAAAATATCCTGTAATTTTCCATTTAAAGCAGCAATACAATGGAAATGTTTATATGTCTGTGCAGCACTTTGACATTCTAAAAGTAACGAGATTGCTCTGGGATAATTTTTTTCATTTAATAACTCCTGTAATCTATCTCCTGTACGTTGCTATAAAGTATTATAATAATTAATCCATTATTGCTTCATCAAGTAAATAAATATAAGTCAAATGAGCTTACCAATGTCTTGATAGTATTTAAATTATTCAATAATTCTTCTATGATCTGCCTTTTTTGATAATTTGCTAATATTCCTAAACTAGCTGTAGTAAATTGCCTTTCAGCTAATTTTAAATCTGCTCTTCCCATTCTGCAAATTTCTAACACATCCTGTAATTGTTCTTGTATCAGTAAAATTTTTTCAAACTCTTTCTTACAAGCATTTTGCTTTTGTAATATAAGTTGTAGAACTTTCTTGGAAACAACTTGATGTTGCTGTTTCAGTTTCTTGTAACATTTTTCAATTTCTTTAGATTGCAACACCTTTGGTAATTTCTCCAATTCGTGTCTACAAGGATCAAAATTATGGTCTGTATTAAAATAAATCTCTTCTATAGATTCTAATATGTCTTGATCAGGGATAGGTTCACTTTCTGTTGATTGGTCAGCTTCTGATTGTATATCATCTGATTTCTGTGATTCTGACGGATTAAGTAGATCTGGATGTAAACCCATTAATGGAATTTTGGTTGTATTCTGAATAACAATGGAAAATACAAATATACTGTATCAATTTACCCTAGAACAGTTTTTCTCTTAAACATTAACAACGTATTTCATTTGAAAGTTTATAAAAATACAAATGTAGTACAACATAACCTAAAGCATAACACGAATAGAGGGAAAGTTGTATTTACAATTAAATTGCAATATAAGATATTTAAACGTAAAATTTTAATACAAATTTATTTACCTGCTTGTTAATAAGACCGAAAAATTTACATTTTAAGTCCTCCATACTGTAAATTTCTTCAAAATTCAGTAAAATACATTTTCATCTATTTACTCGATAGCTTGCTATTTCTATCCATTCAATTGGTATAGTAATTGATATTCGCATTTCTCCGTAATTACTTAATTAACCCCATCTTGTAAGTATATCAGATCTATTGCGTATACATGCTTACACATTGCGTATACTTGAATCACATATGTATATCAATATCTTTTCAGGTTATGTTCGTTATGAAGTTTCCGCGCGAATTATAGGTGTTATCAACATAGATTTTCAAATATTGCGATTTCAAACAATACTAATTCTTTCCTTCAATTTGTGGTCCTTCATTATTCCCAAACACAATAATAGCAGATATATAACTAATATTATTGTTATATGAAAAACATGAAATAATAAAGAAAGCGATTAAAATACTAAAATTTATTAGATGGAGAAACTCTAAATTATTATACGAGTTATTTAAAAATAATATATGTATGTATTTATAATTTACATAGTAAACAAAAGGTTAACTTTATTTAAATATTTCAGTGGAAGATCTGCTGCAATATTATGATATTTTGTTGGAAGTAAAAAGATCTTTCATAATCAAGATTTAATACTTGTAGACGACGGAGGCTACGTTATAGTTGACCTCTTCTACTGAGGGAGATACGTAACTCCCGTTAAGAACCACGTTAAAACAGCCATTCTCAGTAAACCACATTTTGTTTTTTAAATTTCTTTTACGATCATAATTTATAATTTTTTTCTTCATAAATATAATCATTATGCACAACGTGTTTCACTTTATAACTAGAAGATACTTTGTATTACATATTTGTATTACATAAATTATTACATATAATCTGATATAATCTTTTAAATAATAAAAGTATATAATAATTTGCCCTTTAACAAACCATGTTTGATATTGTATATATATATATATATTTATATATATATATGTTTGTATTATAAAAAATAAAATAAAAAATATATAAAATATTATATATATATATCATACATTATACATATATAATGTATATAATGTATAATGCATAATAATCATACAGATACATTACATATTACACTATAGCAGGCTGAACAGTGATTTACTGTTTCACTAGTTCTTACAATCTTAATTTTGTGAAAGCCTTGTCCTTTAAATGCGCCAGAATTTTATATCTATACATAATTTATATGGATAATACAAATAAAATTTATTTAATTCATTAAAGATTCGAAACAAATAATAATTAGAACTCTATTAAATTTTTTTCGTATCCCTTCTTAAATTTTCATATATGTATCTTTAATTCTACAATACGACATAGAAATTCTTAGCAAATTTCAAAGCTACGTCTGCTACTATCACGCACATAAGCGATTCGTGAAATAAAGGAGGAACGTAGGTATCAGGGTAGGAAGATTGGTTCATGGACGACGAAATTTCCAGGAGTTGTTGTGGGTTGCGTGTTAATTCCATTAAACGGTATTATATTCCTAAAAATTCCATGAACGTTTATATACCACGGTTCCCAAGGGTGGCAGTAGTAGTAGCCATGCTATTCTGCTGGCGTAAACGCAACGTTATAACGACGATAAACAAAAGTTACGTACGGGTACAAGGGAGTTGAAATCGATGCGATGTGGTCGAAAAGGGTCGCGTAGGTGTTCCAGGGTAGAACGTTCGATCTCGCTGATTTCGATTGGCCGCGGCCAGCGAGACCTGTTGTGTGATTGGTCGAACGCCTTCCTACGTACTCCCCACCACCTAGCTTGTGATTGTAAAGGGTAGTGGGGTGAGGGGGTATAATATGTAGTTGGTATGGGATGTATGGTATATGGTATATACGCAGGTGTGTTCACAGTGCTTGTGCACCCCGCGTCACGCGCCAGCCACTCGGTGTCGAAAAGAGACGGTGGGTGGCTGTGAAAATTAGAAAAAGTCAAAAGAGAGGAAGAAAGAGTGAAGCGGAATAAAGTATCCTTCTTTGCGTACGTGTATCTGTTCCATTTGAAGGGGTCAGTGTTTCGTCAACGATCGTCACTTTGATTACAGCATATCGTACAGTATCTCACAGCTGGAGAAAGAAGCGAAGAAGTCTGACTTGTTCTCTCGTTAATAGAGGGTAGTTCATCTGTGTTCCTGTACTCAGAGTTATAACCAAAAGGGAAGGTCGCGAAGTGAAACACGTTCGTCTCTTGAGAGTATAATCTAACCGTCTGTCTGCTGAGAATGGTTCAGAGGTTCTGCACTAGCGTGGCTGCGCTTAGCCTCGCCCTGAGTGCTTGCGTTATTTTCCCCCGTGCTGTCATGGCGATCGACTTAAGTCGATTTTATGGTCACTTCAATACCAAACGTACAGGTAAGCGAATAATCGTGGCCGTTTTTGGAGTTTCCCAATAATCGTGGACATATGCAACCTTGATTTTCTTAGTCAACACATTTCCTTAGAGTTACACCTTTGTTTAGTCCATAGAATTCATAGTAGTCAATAACTAGCTATATAGTTTATTTTACGTATTGTTTGCTTTATATAACTAGTTTTACACATTTATGTATATAGAAAGATAGGTGTTATGGATCCATGTTTTCAAACACGACCGTAAAGAATTTTCGTTACCGATAATAACTGTCATATCTCGAATCGAATCATATAGTATCGCGTAACGAGAAGTAACAATGAGATATGTATATTAAAAAATTAAAAAGAGAAGATTTTGGAAGAATTCCGTTTATCCGAGCATATCAAACTATAGAACATTTCCTATGATGTTCCTTCCATCTGTCGTTATGTAGTTCCTATAATAGATCTAATATTTAAAAAACCGAAGTTGAGCTTCATTGAGTTGCCTCTGTATCATATTCGATTGTTCTTTCCATAATCTAGTTTGGACACAAACAAATAAGTGCATATGTATGTTCATTACAAGATATTCTCAACCATAGCAACTACAAATTAACTTGTTCGTATAAACGAAATACGGATAAGCAGAATTCTAGCCATTTCTTCATTCTTGTATAATAGTTAGAACGATTCACGAACGTACATATAAAATAGATATCGATAGTGATCCATTTTCTTTGTAAAGTATATCTACCATTTGCCCAAACTCTACAATACATACCGTGTACATTTTAATCTTGATACGACGGTCCATTGTGTCGATGGATAACAACATTGAAGTGGCAATTTGAATCCACGTGGTACATTAAGCGCATCACGATTCATCTTCGTGACACGGCCTCTGTCCGTGGTTTATTCAACGCAACGTGGTAATCGACGCCAGCAATAAACGTTACTTTATCAATGGCAAATTCCTTTGAGCAATAAACAGCGTGAAGTTCCTCGTAGTTAACAACTTGTTGCGAACTCGAATTACGTCGTTTCTGCAACTTACAGTGGCTGCGAAAAGTATGTACATTCACATTTGCACGTACCCTTATTTTTCAATAAAGCGATTTTTTATCAAGTTTTGCTGCGATCCTTAAATTTTCATATTTCAATCTTATTCATATTTCAGCAAACAGAAAGGAATTCTAATATCCTAAAAAAATGTGAAGCGAGAAATCATGCATACCAATAAGAATTTTTTCATATTTGGTTTAAATTTCGGATATCTTTTAACGTTAGAAAAATGCAATTGGCTCGAAAATGAGATTGGGTCGAAGAACGTAAAAGAATTAGATCAATTTTAACTTTGCTACGTTCCTTCGATCATTTTCGGATTTGAACGGTTTCTTTGTATCGTTAAAAATTTTTTTAATTTCATTAAAAAATATTTTAAAAATATATACACCTAATACACGTAATTTATTATTTTAATTTTACACTAATGTTTCTCTTGGAACGTTAGAAGACTTTCTGTTTGGATGTAAGGATTCGAAAATTGTAGCAGGTTTAAATAATACATGTTATATTGCTCGGTCAATATCAGCCGCCCTGGCAACCACCAATTATTGGTGACTATGTATGCTAATTTGGGCATTGCCACTTACGAAGTTAATGCACACGCGCACACTGACAATCATATACGCGCGTGCTCTTGTATATGATTATATGTATGTATATGTGATATTCAACACGAATCGCACGCGACATGAAACAGGCATGTACAGTTTATCACAAAAGTATTGCAACACATTGTAAACATATTTTATGAATATATTACGAATCTTGTATTTTCTATATATATTTCTAGATTTGTTGAAATTTTACTAATGTAATCGTGATTATCGTATTTCATTACAGTACTAATGAAATTTCAAAATGTTTTATAATATATAATATGTACATAAAAATTTTCTATGGTAATTGTCCCAATACTTTTGTGAACCATTGTATCTGATGGACGCTTATGTACATGCTATAAATTCCATATATATTATATTATACAACTTATGTATCTTATGTACGTATATTACATATTTTACAAAATAAAAGTTTTATGATAGCAGGTATAAAATAGTTACAAAAATAAAAAAAAATCATTATTCTTGTTATTATTATTTTAGTGATAATTCAATGTTACAGGAGATGCTTGTCGTCCCTACGAGCCATTCAAGTGTCCAGGGGACGGTATATGTATCTCGATTCAGTATCTCTGTGACGGAGCTCCCGACTGTCAAGATGGATACGACGAAGATTCACGATTATGCACAGCTGGTAAAATTTCCTGTCCCTTAATTGATTCTATTGCCGTCTATACGTAACAACATTTTGATCTTGTATTCATTTACACATATTTCTTTGTTTCCTATTTAAACATTATTTTATTTCTCTGTCTTCTCTCTTTCTCTTTCTCCATGTTCTTTTAGTGTTAACAGATAGAATGTTGCTAGTTTCCCGTTAAAGAAAAGATTACAACTTCTATTAAACAGAGGAGACTAGTTCAGGGAACTCGTCTTACACAACAATGAAATAGGGACAAGGTTATGAGGAAGTTTTCATGTGGCAGAAACGTATCGAGCTTCTGGTGTATCAGACGTCTGATTTATATTCGTCCTTAACTACTGTCCAACTACCTATCTATTAGCAGACTATATGATCACTAGGTCGAACCTATTATCTTTTGAGTTCTAACATCGATTCTCTGTTCCATAGCTATAAAGTTGTACAAGTAGAAAATGATTACTGTGATATGTAGATATAGATATAAATTTGTATAATTTGTATAGAGTTGTATATGTCGTTGAAGAAAGAACCAGGATTAATGTTAACAAATGTTACGTATATTCATGTAATGTTTGGGTAAAATGTTTTGTTGCTTGTTTTAGCAAAAAGACCACCGGTAGAGGAGACTGCTAGTTTCTTGCAGTCGTTGTTGGCAAGCCACGGTCCAAATTATCTCGAGAAATTGTTTGGGACCAAGGCACGGGATACGCTAAAGCCTCTTGGTGGCGTGAATACAGTTGCTATAGCGCTTTCTGGTAATTACTATAATTCTTATAAAGATAAATCGATTTAAAATAAATTTGGAGCATTAAATTTGAAAAAAGATAAATTCTAATTCGTAGAATCTCAGACGATCGAAGATTTTGGCGCAGCCTTGCATCTAATGCGCTCCGATTTGGAACACTTGCGCTCTGTGTTTATGGCGGTGGAGAATGGTGATTTAGGCATGTTGAAATCAATCGGTATCAAGGACTCAGAGCTGGGGGACGTGAAGTTTTTCTTGGAAAAGCTCGTCAAAACCGGTTTTCTCGACTGAATTGGCATTTTCTTGGAACGTCACGACGGAGGCGCTATAACATTGGCTGTATCGTATTACAATCGCACTATCCTATCGCTTTGAAAGATTCTTTGGCAAGTCTCCTTTGCGAAATGATCGCCGCCTACTTCTTTCCTTCTTTTTTCCATCCCTTTTCTTCTCCTCTTCCTCCATTTCAAGTTTCCTCGTCGCTTTCTTTCGGTGTCATCTTATTGCTCTCCTTACTTTTCGAAAAACACGTTGAGTGAGCACCGAGATAAGTTGGGAAGATATCTATCGTTACCGAGAGGCATGGGAGTACTGAATGTTTAAACTTTCCTTAAATGTCAAGGGTCGATGTTTGTATATCTGTGCACCTTTATCGATGCGACGTCACTCATTTTCGCGCTGCAATGGGCACGCGTTTTACTCCAATAAACGTTCTACTTTTTACACATATTACGTAGAATTAAAAACGAGAAAGATAAAGTGAAGAAATGATGGCAATGTTTGACGGTGAATAGGATGGTCGCGTATGGAGGCGATACGAGAGCTTTGTGATTACCAATCCCATTAATTATATATACTTTACTGGAACATTCTATTCGACGTCATGTAATTTACGATCGATACTAATTAATTGTCGTTTTGTTTCCGTGACCAACATGACGTCGTCGACATGCAATCGTTATTCGAGGCACGAAGAATCATATGAAAACGAAGAGAGGAAACATTTAGATATTTCATTTATAGATTAATTCATTTCGTTTTAACGATATGTATGTAATATTCTAATTTGTAATTAACGATTTCAGAAAAATCCAAACTAGGAAAGCGTTTTAAGATTTATTTTTGCTTTTGTAATTTCGTGCCTGGCGCAGCATACAAGAAACGAATAATTAATGGAATTTGATTTTACTACATTGTCAGACTCCCATTCTACTCGTATTTTATTACATTACCGAAGCTGTGCTTTGGTGGCTAATATTCGTGATATTGGAGATAATGACGTATATAAACTCATGCATGATGCAAGACCTGTCTAGCGGCTGGAACACTGCATGTGTTTTTCGCTACAGAAATTTTTGTGTACAACAACAACAACAACAACAACACACACACACACACACACATGTTATCTATTGCACTTCTACATGCTTATGAAACCGGATAATTACTGCTGGTTCAGTACCACATATAAAGGTCCTTCTACGGATTTCAGTTTCTCGTCGTATCGAGGTTGAGATGTTTCTAGATTTTGCACCAGTATCTCGCCGGCTAACATTTAGATTAATTAATATTTCACAGAACATTACAAGATATACTATTACCCACAGATAAGTAAGTGAGGGACAATCAGAAAAATGTCAAATAATACCTCTTCCACTTTATACTCTAGAGAAGTTGCTTTGATACTTGAAGTACAAGGGAATGATTAGAACATGATTAAGAATCTGTAAGTATCTCTTTCTATAGAGTATAATAGTTACTGTTGGTTTTACTCGAATGAAATGCTTGTATACGATTAATCCTCGTCGATACGGACCGAACGGAAATACGTAGACAAGCCTGATTCGCATCTAAAGGTATTTTGTTAAACCGCTCGGTATGATTTAATCGTGTATCTTGTAATATTGTAAAACACACGCGTTTTGACATGCTCTTTCGTTGATGTAATATGTAATACGAGAAGATCGATGCAAAAAACCTGCAACAATCAGGAGGACTTTGAATCGATTTTTCTACCTACATGCGATCTTTATCGACTGTTTCTGCTAGAATGCTACTGCGACACAAGATATAAATTCTGACTTCATTCAGAGAAAAATCAATGCAAAAGGACAAAAAAATTATCTCGATTAATTACGTTTTTGTTAATTTAATTTATGAGTCATGTTATAGAGGAATATAAATTTCTTGCTACGCTAACAATTGATCTTTAGTACAATATAAATATACGAATCATTTATATCAAAGAATACATACAATTATACATACATGTACATGTACACATTTATACACGTATATGTATATAAAAATCTACATATACATATATTATATCTATTTTAAACATGAGAAGCGAAGCAGGTACAAATCGAGCATCGTATCGCGTTCCTTCAGGGTATAACGCGTCCTTTACTTAAGAATATGAAGGTGACGATGATGATGATGATGACGAAGCAAGTATACAATGCTATGATGTATTAATATTTTCATTACGGTAACGCAACACAACATATCAATATAGATACATATCAGTAATCTAATTTGGAGATGAATGCCGAATTCTCTCTGGAAGCCAGTTCTCTATTTTAGTCTTTTTAGGATTTGAAAAAGAATAGGTCACGTGTTTTAACGATAAAGTTCCCTTGTGAAATTTCGAAACCATAAATACATATCAAATAAAACGGAGAACGATTAAACGTGGCTTCACTCTGGAGAGACTTCAGTATAGTGATGAAATGCATCTCTATCTATTAAGCGTAATATCTTCTAGTCAACCAATGATATATCTTCTAATTAATGATAAATAAGTCTATATATATATATAATTACGTATCAACAGAGGAGTCACTTTTATCAGATATAGTAGATATATATTATTTTGATATATAAAAGAAAAGCGAAGAAAAAATGATGAAAAGAGAGATATGTAACATTCCCTCTAGATGTCAATTACGGTCCAAAGTAGGGCCTGGACCGAAGACAAAATCCCGAGGGAAGTTTGTGTAAGCTTTAGGTATCGAGACTTCTTTTAAAGGATCAAGGCGCTTCGAATCTCCGCTTCGTGAACGCCTTGACCCTTCCTAAACCCTCTCCTCTCCTCCTTTCCCTTTTATCCTCAATTTTGACGTGTTATATTTAAGATAAGACCGTTTATCTCCGGTGGTAATTGAAATTAATAAATTCAACACGTACAATGTGCGGCGCGGTATATTTCCATCGCTTTCAAGCGACGGGCTCTAAAATGCTTGTACATGCCACGTCTTCTCTCTATTCTTTACAGCGAATAATCATCAATTTGCTTCTTCCATATGATTTAAACCAAAGACAATCCATCACGTTTCATCTGTGTTTCGTTAATAATGTATTTTAAGTACTAGATATACATATATATTTGTCATTATATTATTCTATGATATTTTTATTAATCAGTATAGTACAGTTTTACTAATAGTAGTTTAATTGAATGTAGGATTTATTTTAATAAAGCATATTAGACAAATTGTAAACCATTGTAACAGAACATATCTACATAATCCGTCCATAATATTCAATTAAAAGGATTACCATATAAAATGAAAAAAGGAATGTTACATTTTCAATTAGTGCAGAGAATATTTAAAAATGAAAAAAAGAATATTTTTTTTTAATAGAGTTTTTGTTCGCAAAATATGTAACGTAGCGTGAACAAGCATTATCGGATGTTTCTGCCAGTCGATGAGGTGTACAGCGCATACACGTATACATATAATAACACAATCTTGACCATCTTAGTTATCGAGATTTAAAGAATGTGATAATGTAATAAAAAAGAAATCACACGCCTTTGTATCTATGTTACTTTCGACTTCTAATTGTTCTACTGCCAAAGCATTCTTATTATACGGCAACTGCGACGTACCGTACACTTGTAAGCGATCTTGCTTCTTAAAGTTTTGTACTTCTATTAATTAAAACAAAATACAATGTTCTTGGAAATAAGTTCTGCGCGCGAACATCATTAAATAAAGTAAACGTTTCTTCAGTTTTATTTCACGAAATTGAAATTGTACCTGACCACACACACACACACACGCACACACACACACACATATATACATATATATCTTTCGTGATTATTGTAACCATTAAATTAATTCTATTTCTGATTTCATAAAAACTTCTTCTTTTTTTTACTGAATGAACATCGAAATCAAAATTGGTCCAAGGAATTTTTTTTGAAAAAGAGGATGCATTCAGAGAATCCGAATTTCATGGAATTGTGCAATAGCAGGTAATATTTTTCCCAACTACTAAGACACTCTTAAAAAATTATCTATTACGTAATAAATAAAGCAACAAACTATTTTGGATTTAATTTCTTTGATGGAATATTTTATTTGAATAATCAGCTTACATAATGAAAATTAAATATAAAAATAATATTAACAGTATTAGTATAATGTATGTTTTGAATTATATATTTCAATTTAATTTTTATAAAATACATAGATTTATTGCAACTGATATTTATATCTAAGCATAAAATTTTATGATGTATGGAAAGATAAGTTCATTATTTTATTTACAGTCCAGTTGGCTCGATTAACTGATATTTGTTAGTATTGCCCCCAAAATTTTTTAGTTCCTCGACTAAATCTTGTGGGTCTATTTTTCGAGAAACTATTAATGTTCGTTCATTTTTGGGACCATAACTATGCGACCTTAAACCAAGTTGTCTTGCAATCCTATAAAGAAATTGGAATGCATACTTAATATTTTCAATCCAACTGATTATTTTGAACGCACTTACTGATGGATTATTGCTCTTTCATCACTTGTAAAATCAACAGAAAATACTAAATCGTTTCTCATGTCACCTGAAAGGTACTTTCTCATGATGTCTTTACATTTATTTCTTAAATCTTTTGCAGAGCAAGAATTTTGCTTTAATCCGAGACCTTCCCTACTCATTTGCTGTTGAATCCTGTAGATATAAAAGTAATAGTCCTAAAATGTTTTACAAAACAAAATGAAGATTATACTTACATAACAGGTTCTACTATTCCCTGTTGCGATTTACCAAGACCACCACCAGTCCAACCCATTAATTTCATTAATTTTCTTCCAATATTGTCATCAGAGATGGTATCATCTTTTGATGTACCCTTAGTCATTGTCGTTGCAGTTACATTAGCATTCCTATTTATATTGTGCTTAATCTAAACATTAAAATAAAGCTTTGGTAGCAGCTCAATACATATGAAAATAAAAACGAATCTTTTTTTGTAAACCTTAATCGTATAATAATGCTTCTGTAGTTCATGTAATCCAACAATGGATGCTTCTTTCTTCGCAGACTTTTGGTTAGAACTACTACCTTCCGCTAACAGTTTTGAATTTATAAAAATATTACATTTACTATAAAAGAAAAAGAAAGAAATAGGAAGATAATACTGAAGAACAATGAAAAAGAAAGGAAAGGAAAAGATATATATATATATATGTATACTGTATACATACTAAGAGTCCTTAATTTTATCAAATTTCCATTCTAAATTTCCACCTGACACACTGACTGCATTAGTAAGTATATTTTGTGGTATATCTCCAACCCTTTCTATTATAACAATATCGCCAAATGGAGGCTCGTCCAATCTCCTTCGTTTCACAGGTACTTTATTAGATGATAAATTATGTGACAACTTTGTGTTTTGTAATTGTGTTGATGTTTTGGTTGTATTGGAAGACGTTGTTGAAGCAATTCTTCCTGAAAAACTATTCTTTAAGAAATGCACTTAAAGCACATAGATTTTCTTACACTTCTTTTATACTCAGCACATGGTAGAACTCACAGCTCTTAGATATACCTTTAACCTTTGAACTAGCAGCATCCGAAGCTTTCACAACTTTTCTTTGCACTTTAATTTTTCGTGCTTCTCTATATTCATCAACAATATCTTGACCTAATTCTGCAATTAATTCCATCGTCTTTAAAGGATACCTAAAAGTAAATGCTATTAAAATATATGTAAAACGACTCATAAAAATATTTGAGCTAACAAGTGACATTCGATTGGTAGCTAATAACTGTACCCACAGCAATTAAGTTTTGTTTATGTCTATTGCTTTGTCTCATTGAACAGGTTATATAATATATTTATTGTGAACATATATTGATAAAAAATTAGTATGCAGCACAAATAGCCATCTTAGATATATCTAAATAGATCCCATTAAATACTTTAATTTATTAATATAATAAATAATTGCCTGTTTAAATACTTGTACAATTTTTGCAAAATTCATACTTGTATCTCGTAGCATCTATGTATATTTCCAGATTTGTTTGAAATTTTATCAACGTAATCATAATACTCAAGTCTCACACAATATTACAATGTTAATAAAGTTTGGAAATGTTTCATATAACAGGCATAATACATTTATAAAAGACTTCTATGGGTTTCAATACTTTTGTGAGTTACAATATACAAACATATAATAAAACAAAATGCAAATTAATAAAACATAGATATCACATTTTAGATTCGACACTACCTGCATCCAAGCAATTCCACGTTTACAAATACTTGAGCTAAACACACAAGTTCATCTTCTGGAAATTTATCCTTATGAGCTAAAAGAAATCTGCGTCTAAGTTCCCAATGTTCGTCACATTCATGTTCTGTCTTATATCGTTCTACGTCCCAATCATCCTCGCCGCTCATTTTCATCACAATATCACACGTTTCATATGACAAATTACAAATTTATACATAAACACACTGGATGTGTACCACTTGTTAAAAGTTGTACAAAACTTTCCTGTAGATGCCTTATTAAAAGTACTTCAAACACTTTTGTCTGACTTATGTGAAATATGTTACAAGACAAAAATATATTTAAAAATTTCAATATTAAGGGACAATGTATTATCGCAAAATGGCCTACACAGCAATAACACCATGGACGCAATATAACATAGATTTGAGATCTTAGGAAAGCTTAGAACTTAAGAAATTAATTAGGATTGATTTCTTAATCATAAGTAAATTTAAAAAGTCGTCCGATTGGTGGACCATGAAGCACTATAACCATCTAGCGATGGAAAGATAGAACTAATCTCTTTATGAAGAAAATAAAAAATAAATTTTTCGGTCTGTAAAGCAAATTCTTGAACTATTCAGGAATTAAATTAACCCTTTAACTTTCAAAAATGTTTCATGTATATCATTCCGATTTTCTACGTATTGGAATTAGTTTATTTTCTGCTTCGTGACAATAATTTACAAATTTGCCGAAGGATGGCGTTATTCGGGAACTGTTTGATTTCATCACACTATTTTCTTATTCTCAGATGCTGCAGTCTCATTCTCATGCACTTCGTTAATCTCCTTTTCAATTATTCTTATTTATACGTTACATCTTCCAATCACAGCATAGTTTAGATGTCCTATGTAATTAATTAATAATATGCAATTGATGCAAAATGCTCTATTTTGTGCACTGTGGCGCCTACTGCCAACGAGTCAATGGTTGTAACATAGAACAAAATTTTTAATTGGTAGTATAATATATATAATTGATAGTCTTTGACATAAGATATGGCATTTTACACCAATTCTATGTAATGAGTTAATTACGTAAGCAATCGGAATAATATTATATAGAGAATATTTCTGAAAGAAAGCATTAATTTAATTCCTGAATAGTTCAAGAATACGCCTTATAGACCGAGAAGATTGATTTTTTAATTTTCTCATAAAAAGATTAGTTCCAGCTTTTTACAACTAGGTGGTGATAGTATTTTCTAATTGGTCCGCAAATTAGAAAAAGAACTATTTCCACCGTTATATGTTGGCCTGGAATACTGTATCTTTGTGCTGAGGATATTGTTCATGCAATAATAAATATGGCAGATATTTAGGAGAACCGTGTTTATTTAACTGGTTCACCCTTCCATACATATATTGTAGTAATACATATATATCGTGAACTGGTGTACGAAGTTGAAACTAGTTCTTTTTTGTGTACATAGGTATATGAAATTACATAGGAATATGTCTATAGGTATATATTAGATCAATGTGCCGAAATTAATAATAAAAAATATAAGTAACATAATCTGAACATAATTAATGAAATATGTATCGCATTTATATCGACTTCCGATTTAAATATTAAAGAAAATAAATTTCATTTATTTAATTTTAACAGCAGTGAAGCTTCTTAACCTATTATACAGAAAAAGATTTAAATAAGTCTCTTTTAGCAATAAATGTACATGACATAATTATCTGTCGATAGTATAGAAAATTAAAAGTATACACGATGACTTCTATTGTCACACGAACAATTTCATCTAAACGTAAATATCTTTCTCTTCCTCTCATTCACTTTTTTATTGTTTAAATGTTTCTTCAAGTTATTGTAAACTTAAAGCATATTGTTTATTACAGTATGGAGAGATTGGAGTGTTTTGCGACCATTACTCACATATTGCTCGAAGCATAAATTATCCACAAAACCTGAACCACAACAAGAAATTAAAGATGGTAAAATTTTTATATCTTACATACTTGATTTTATTTTTTTCTGAATAAAATATAAATTTATAATATTCCAGTTTCAAACACAGAGAGTCTAGAAGATATAAATCCATTAAATCATCCAGATTTTTTTCATGTTTATGATATGTTTACTGTCAAAGACTTATTTGATGCAAGAGTACATTTTGGTCACAAAGAAGGTTCTTTAAATGATTATATGAGACCTTTTATATTTGGATCTAGGCTAGGTCACTTAATAATCGATTTAGATCAAACCGCTGAACTTTTACGACAAGCATTAAATTTCACAGCCCACATAGCTTCCAGAGATGGAATAATTTTGTTCATAGCAAGAAATTCTCAAATTTCGTATCTTGTAGAAGAAACTGCAAGGCAATGTCAAGAGTATGCTCATACACGGTTTTGGAAGCTTGGAACATTTACAAATGCCACATGTGAGTTTGGAGCTGTTACCAGATTGCCAGATTTGTGTATATTTTTGAATACCATGCAGTCTGTTGTTGAACAACACATAGCAGTGTCTCATGCAGCTAAAATGTGTATTCCAACAGTTGGTATTGTAGACACAAATTGCGATCCTAAACTTATAACATATCCAGTTCCTGGAAATGATGACACACCTTGCGCCATAGAGTTGTATTGCAAATTATTTAAGGAAGCAATAATGAGAGGCAAAAAATATAAGAATGAAATGCTTGCAAGGAATAAAATATAATATAATTTCTGATTGAGTACTATTGTGAAAATATTGTTTTTATTGAATTCATATAGCAAATGTAACAATTATAAATTAGTGAATCAGGAACGAGTTGAATAAAAACAACATAATATATAACATATATTTAAGTATAAGAAAAAATATATATTCATTCTGTTTCTTTTGTACTTGTTTTAATATTTGTTTCATCATCTCGCAAACGCTGCATAAATTTTGATCCCAGATACTTTATTATCCTAAAACATAAAATAATTTTATAAAATATCTAAATGAAAATTTTGGTAAATCTAAAGTAACATACCATAATCCGATATTTGGGTAATAAACTCCAAGGTACACCAGCTGTAGTATATGTGGTTTAGAAATCCACACTTCAGAAAGCTTGTTTGCTATTGCAATTCCCATCAGTGTAGCACAACGTTCTACACTCACTTTATTTACCGAATTTTCTTTCACATTTTCTCCATATTTCTATAAAGTAGAGATACACGAAAAAGAACTATGAATAGTTAATAATGTCAATACATTATATATACATACTTCACCACTTTTATCAGTGAATGCTTCCATCAAAAAATTAGTATATACTGGCCCTGGACATACAATTGTAATTGGTATATTTTTATCACTTTTTTCTAAAGCAAAAGTTTTACAATAACCCTGTGTATAATAAATATTTATTTATACATATACAGATAGATTAATGATTATACGATTATGATTAAAGTATTATACCCACATGTAATGCAAATTTATTTGCACAATATGTAGCAGAAAATGGTGATGCCGTAACACCAGCAATGCTTGAAGTGAATACAAAATGACCTGCACCTACTTTGAAAAAATATTTTGCTACTAATCTAGATAAAGCTATTGGTGAAAATACATTCAAGTCAAACATTTCTTTGTCAACAGATATGTCAATATTCTCCCATATTGCTCGTTGTGATCGTCCTGCATTATTTACAAGTACATCCAACTAAAATTGATTTAATGTATAATTAAAGTATAATGTACCATATGATCACAATAATAAAATATGTATTTACTTTGCCAAATTTAGCAATGATATTATTAAATGCTGACTCATGACTATTTACATCACAAATATTTAGAACTAGCACTTCAATGTCTGAACTTTTTAAATTTGTATTTTCTAAAAATAAATAAATTAGTATATTAAATTTGTGCAAAAGTATGAGGATAATTAATAGAAATAATAACTATTATTATCAAAAACTTATTTACTTTTCAAGCAATTAACTTTTACTTCTTCCAATTTAGCTTCCCTTCGTGCTGACAAAATTAATTTGCATCCAGCCTCTGCCAAAACATATGCAAGATGTTCTCCAATTCCACTTGATGCTCCTGTTATCCATACTACTTTATCTCTTAAAGTACCTAACAAAAATGTTAAAAATATACTTAAAAAGATATCTTAACAATGCAATCATAAATATTTTTTTGAAAAATATGCATAGTTATTACTTGTAGGTTTGCCAAATTTTTCATAGATAGCAAGATGTAAGTCACAATCAAGGAACCAAGGGCAAATAATGTAAACAAGACTATAAATTAGAGTTATTAAGCCAATGAGAGCTAAAAGATCCATATTACTAAATTATATAATTGAATCTGAAAAAAGTGAACATGAAAAGGTATTACGATTTAATCACATATTTTTGTTTTAAGAGATTTAATATTTTTTTTAAATCAGTATTGGTTATATTAGGTAATCCGAAAAATTTCTTTCGTTTTATAAAGAAATAATAAACACACAATGTTTTTTGTTTTATATTAGTTTATTTAATTATGCACGAACGTAATAGTAGAAATATAACGAAATGGATCATATCTAATTCAATAAAATAATATGAAACAGAAATTGTTGTTCATCTATTATCACCTTATGAAACGAAAGGACCTTTTCGGATAATCTAGTACTTTAAAATGATTTATATTTAATTATAAAATAAAGTTCATCTGTACTTACAATTGAATCGGTTATAGAGAAGAAATCTGATTAATATCAAATCAAATTTATTAGTGCAAAAAGAAATTGATATTATTAATCAAAGTATGTATGTACTTATAATGTAGAGAAAAAATCATTTCACTTGTATAATCAATACTTTTATGATAATGCGTATCCCTTTTTTATATTTTATTAGTTTTACCAGAAATGACCATTCAGATTTCTATTTCATCATACACATAATGGAGTGATAATTGTATAACAATCGATAATATTATATACAATATTTAATAATAATATTACACCTAATATTGTAAAATGCAATGCCAATACTTTTAATCCAAATAGCATACGAAAAAATATTTAATTTGTCTTTCGATTTATTACTAACAGTATTTATGATTGCAACTATAGCATAGTATTGCTACAATTATAACAGCTTTTAGCTGTTTATATAAGACAAAATATGTAAGGGATATTTATATGATCGATTCTAGACATGAAAATGATAATAGTATTTTATGCTAGATATATGAATCAACTGATGAACCTTCCTCTCTATCTCTCTCATCCTTGATGTTTCTCATTCAGATCTCAACGAGATGAGATGAACTCAAAGAGATAACATAGGACATGGATAAGGATTTCGACTCTCGATTAGTATGTAACAGTTAATGATCATATCGATTATAAGTCTACCGTTATACTGGTATATAACCATGATAGCCTGGTATGTAACCATTTTTAATAATATTTTAAACGATTTATATATTTTTATATGACATTTTTTGTTTGGTTATGCTTATAGAATACATCTACGAAATACATCTATAAGGCACGTAAAGTGTGATAGCTGGATATTATCGAAAATATCAGTAACACAAAAACGTGTTGTTAACACAACTGAAAGTATTGTAGGGAGCACAATTTTTCGTATATATATAATATTATAATCATTCGAGGACAAAATCACTTTTATAGAAATGTTTGGAATTTTGAACTGTAATAATCATTCGTGAATTGGTGTTTTGCTTATAATCTTTTGTTGAAACTATATTTAATATTAGATATTAAATTTTGTATGATCATTTTTTTTTGTATATGACTCGGTGACATTTACATAATAGAGGATGTATAGCTCGCGATATTATAATGTATGGAAATCTCCCACTCTTAATTAAAGTCTATAAAATACAAATGATAAGAAAAGGAAGTTCGCAAACAGGATACAAAACAAAACGGTAAGAACTTTCTTAATTAGAACGATAATTATAACAACAGAAAGGAAATAAACCAATTTAAATTGAATTTTATTGTTAAACTTACTCTCAGTCACATTTGTTTAACTCGTGAGTGAACCTCTTCAACCAAATATGATTTACGTTAATATTGCATTTCTATCGACAGAAGAAAAGGTTGCTAGAAAAACTGACAAAAATAGTTAATTTACGTAAGATCGCGAATTTGTTGCTACAAATTGCTAATAATTCTTCTTTCTGAACTGATTACCACTTTCTCGTTCTCTCTTTCTCTTATTAACTAATAGGTTACTAAAATTAGTAAACAGGTTACACGATTCCAGAATATGCAACATGCTCAGGGCCGACCATTTGTTAATTACGAGTCAGACATATAGAAAACATTCGATAATTGCACAACTGCACAAAAAGGTCCTCTGCATAATAGCACAGTTGTCATTCCTACTATAGGAACAGGTTTCCCTAACGCGCCTCGAAAGTCGACGGTTCATCGCGATTACGTAATGTAACATGGTTCAATGTTAAATATCGCTGAGACAATATATACAAATACCAATTCAAAAGTACAACTTTTTTATTGTTGACTTTTTTAAAATTAAACTTTTACTAACATACTGTATGATTTATCTGATTAAAATGAGATTAAACACGATATAATTTAAATTATATGCACTTACTGATATTGTTACGCCACAAGGCTTAAATCGTATTTCTAACCGTTGCTCGCGGTACTATAGCGTTGTCCTATCTGACAGACGAAAGATATACAATGTATAGACGACCGCATAGTTGTTACGAGCAGCGAGTTCCAGAAACGTTGATTTCTGTTTCTGTCTCTGTTTCTGTCTCTGTCTCTGTAAGGTCAATCAGTCTCATTTGAAGATTCAAACGACATATATCGAGAGGTCTGACGATTGAAATTAAAGTCGCTTAGTCTAACGAATTCATTGAGAGATATCGTAAAGTCGGGTCGAATTTCTGTAACGTATTAACTGTATTTATCGCTAAATAATTTGTGACGCTTTCATTATTATACAATTTATTGTTAAATATACAAGCTATATTAACCTGTTAATACAGTGTTAAATTCATTGAACCATCTCTGTTATCTTAACTGAAACAGGGGAACGACTAATTCGCGGCGTCGATTATACGAATCGTAGCGAGATATGTATTTAATTATCATTTATTAAGTAGGCAAATATGCTCCAAATCATATTGTGTTTGGTATCATTTTAATCAGAAAAATGTAAGAAACGCATTGGTTAAAGTTTCATCGATCGCAAATCAAAAATAAGAAAGTTTAATTTTTGAGTTAAAAGTATCAGCTTATCGTGGGCCTTTAACATTAGCTGAATGCTTTGACTCTCAGTCCCTCTTTCTCTTTGACTCGCGTAGTCCTTTTTTGTGTTCAACACGTCTAAGATTTCAGTTTCGAGGAATAGGAGCATTTTTAATTCTACATAATTGCAATATTTGGATCCCGATTTTTGTGCAATTATTGAATGTTTTATAACTATTCAGCTTGACTTTGTTTTCGAACGTGACAAGAAAGAACACAAAGAATGAGAAGAATGAATACGAGAGGCTGGCTGTCGAGCAGCATGTAACACATCAGAATTTCTAATATCAGAGTGTGATAGCAATTATACATATTCTATTCGTCTTTTACTGAATGATGTGACTGTTTATTCGACCAGAAATATTTATGGCTAGCCGCTTTCACGGATCTCTTACTCGTTCTCAAATTTCTCACTCTGTAGGTAAGTTTAAATAAAGAAGAGGGAATATGTAGCAAGTTGCTTATTTCGAACCAGAAATTAGTTGCTTATTCATCGGAACTAACACTGTACTATGCGGTTGAATTTCATGAGTTTGCAATAAGATATCTCCAATATTCAAATTATATTCGTTGGAAAAAAAGAAAGATATAGATTTCATATTCGAAGATACAACAGTTTTTACTACGAATATTAATTGACTATGAATTTATAGTCATATTATGAATTTATAATTATGTTTGAAAAAGGTGACTTAATTTTGGTCGATTTTAAATTGATTTATTAATTATCGAAAAATGGAACTGCTTTCTTATTGCAACAATCTCTCCAATTTTTAAAACTTACATAGATTTGTCAATGATGACCGTTTTAATATACTACACTTTTTATTGGTACAAAATAAAATGCTCGAATACGTTGATGTTGATGCGTATCTTATTTTTACGATTAAAGCTATCTTCTTAGTTGTCTGAAGTACAGATATTCCTAAAAAAATAATTCCCGATGAAATTTTGCAAACATCCAAGAAAAGATACTTTAATTTTCTAAGTCACTAATTTGCAACAAAAGAATTTACCAGAAGAAATGCTGCGGCGAGGAGTAAGGTTTTGAGTTTTATGTCCAAATTTGAAGGAAATGTAATTAACATAATATAATCGTGAAGAATATTGTCCCACTGATGCATAAGGGATGCAATTTGATGAGTGCCATCGATCGAGATTACCTAAATGAAATTAATATACTATAATTAAATGATTTGTAAAAAAAGTATAAGGTAGCCTAGTAATATCAACCAGTTTGAATGTTTTTATTACTTCTGGAAATATGGAAAGACCTTATTTACCAAAGTCTATAACGTATCACTGTATGTATAGTCATTTTGTTCTTTAGATGAAGGACTACTGAAAATTTTTAAATCATAAATAACGTCATAAATAAATCTTCAAATCAGGGCACATGGAGCGTCGTGAGATCGGCATCTTTGACGAGTCGGCAAACTACTCGAGAAGCGCGAGCAGTAGCAGTGGGTAACAGTGACTATTATAATATAATTATATTAGTTTATATTAGTTGTAGTGCTAGGTGTATTTTGGAGCAATTTATATTAGTAAATAAATGCTATTTAGTTTTAGTATAAAGATTAATGACTCTTACGTATCTTCCTAGTAATACCACCTCATTAAAAATAGGGATATAGATATTCAAAGTGATCAAAGATGTTAAGATATAAGCTATTATTAACTTATTATTATATATATGTCAATATATATATAAATATGTATTAAATAAAATATACAGGCTGTCTCCAAAATCGTCGTACAAACGGTCGTGTGTAATATATAATTATATAATAAAATATGAAAAAGAATCGTATTTTTTCATCTAAGGCTTCACTTTCTAAAAATGTGAGTTTGAAAATTCGTCAGATTCCTGTGTATTAACTGTCAGTTTCGAGGTATGAAACTTCTGTTTTTGCTCGTGTTTGTATTATTAAACATGATTTATGTCATGATTTGAAAATAATGTTACTATCGTTTTTCGTTTTATTTCTGTACCCAGCTGGGTCGTACTCCAATTTTAGGCACATCCTGTATATCGTTTTTTTTTCCAGACAAAAATTACCTGGAACTGCGATTCTTGATACATGCAACAATCACTAATATTTGGCCCGTATATATTACAAAGTCGCTTTCCTATTGCATCGTACACCGTAAAACTGGAACCTATTATATGAGAATTTTGTCCTATTGTGCCAATTAAATTGGGACTTAGCACCGACATAGTCTGTACAATGAAATTTTCATCTTTTTGTTATATGGTAAATGATAAAAATATAGTCAAGCTATTTTATAATCTTGTATACTGTCTGGATTTTACTCACGTGCGATTTATTCAAAGCAAACGTCCACATGGAATTCATAACCATGGTGAACGCGGTTTCGCCGCATTGATCTACAATATTTAACTGAAAATCGTCGCTAGTCAATCTGGAGCAACTCCAACCGCTTGATTCATTCTTTGATTCTGTTTCCATTGCTAGGAATAACGTTTCAGCTTTTGGTACTTTTACTCTGTATTGGAATCTTTTTTTTAATCTACCGAGCACTATTAACACGAAAGAAAGAAACTTTTGTCATTTCTGAATTTTCTTCGATTTTAAAGATATGAACATTATGCAGTTTGTAAATGCAAACAGTAACTCTTGATGGGTTAATTCTCTAAATGTATAATTTAATTTGAGTGTAAAATAATGCTCGAAACGCTTCCGACCAAATTGATTTTTTTACTTTATATTTGAAAACGATGATGTCTAAAAAAGCTTTGATTAATATCAAGTATAAGAGCATGACGAGTAAAAGAAAGCAGTACGACAAATGAATACTGTTATACAGTTATATAATATTAATTAAAATTTTTGAAAATGTTATTTTCAGAAAATAACGTGCGAAATTTATTTGACTGGATATGTTTGTTCACCGCTGTGGATCTTAAATAAACATTATTTTTCTCTTCATATTTAACCATTAACTCATTGGCATACTAATTTCTTCATACTGAACGTTCGTCTACATACTTTTTCTCGATCAAAATTATTATTTATTATTAACTAATATTATTTATTGATTTTATAATTTATTACGATTATTAATTAATTAAGTATTGATGTAGAATCATCTTACTGCAACTAGAGATTAATTCATTAAAAAGCGATAGTCAATTATACGCAAGCCAAGCATAAGTTAATAAGTTATCTTTATCGACATTGTTTTCATTTAAATTTAGATGAATTACGAACATGTACTGAGGTCAACAATTTGCTGAATCTCCAATTGCTCCACATTAGATAAGAAGTGTGTTCCGGAAAGTACGGTCAGCTGCGATCTTGGTGTCGATATCCAATTCAATGTATTCACAGGAATCGGTCTTCTTTCTTGTTTGGTTTCTCCTGACCGAATTTAATATATCATCATATTTCATATATAATAGAATAGTTCATATGTAATAGAGATTTATTTTGCCCATTAAATATTATAACGAATACTATATTTCGAATATTTTACATATTTTTTCGCATTATGTACTTTGTGTATTTTTACATTCTTAAGTTTCTCATAGATACATAAAATATTCACAGACTACTTATCATTATATTTTACATATTACATTGTATATTATATGTTAACAATAATTTTATAAACATATTTTACATATTTTTATTAGAAAGATGATTTACATACCTTGTGGTTGTGCCGTAATGACGGTTGGCCCCGAAAGGACAGGAGCTGTATTGGATACCGAACTCTCTTGCATTTCTATATACTGGGTGGTTACCTGGTTTGGCTCTGCATGATTATAAAAGTTCGTTTAAACACACGCTTCTTCTTTATGCTTCCTATTATACAAATTAATCAAATGGTTCTGTCATTAACGAGATGCATATTACTTTAAATATAGATTCAAACGTAATTCGTAATATTAACTTTAGTACAGCAAATTGTCAACATACTTTTGCGATTCTACTAATTTTGCGATACTTATGTACTTTTTGTTCTACTAGGTTTGTATATTATATTCTATTAGATTATATATGAAGACACACAGGGGAAGACATGATAAGTTACATATTCTGTCCTTTAGGATTTTTTTAATTCTATATGTTGTCGATCAATTTTATAATATGAAAACTGTCCTCATTATTTGACTGTCAGATTAAATATATGTTTTCTATTGCTCTGTTGAACATTACAAAAATATTGATTATGATGACATTAACCATGTTGATTCTTCGTGAAACTTGTACACCTATTTTTGAAGACATATTTTTGCAGCACAGGCTATTAATCATGTTATGCTAAATTAGTGACTTTTAGTCATCGAATTTAATCAATCGATTTTAGTTATCGCATAAAAATTAGACTTATCACTTCTTTCTTTGCGGGCTTCGTATAATTTACGGCGCAATAAAAGCGGTAATTATTATCGGTAATATTACTATATAAGCGGTAATATTACTATAACAATAATAACGATGTTTAATAAGAATCACATTCAGGATAACCGAAGGGAATAAGAATCACCAGTTAATACTCCGAAGGTGACACGATTAAGGTCATTAGCTTCCATTTCTTCTCGCAAAAAATCGAGGATTCATTCGTGAACTGGTGCGTGAAAGCTCCTCAACGTAGCATTACGATTTACTATTTCAGCAAACGTGTCTTTTTTATCGCTACGAGTAGGAAAACCTTGTCGATTTAATTAATTTTAACGATCGTTAAGCGGCACAGGGAATTTCACGGATCGATTAGCCAACAGTCATGAATGTTATCGCGTAGAAACAAGTCGTTTTATGTAGAAAAATATTCAAAAACTTGTTCTTTCCTCGGTTAATACTGTATCCTTAATGTTTTTCAGGCTTCAAAAAAATCTTCGTATTGGTGAAATCCTTTTTTTGGAAGATCTAGATCTGTACACAGGTATCCAGTTCCGTTGATGTCAATCTTGGAAATTCTCCCAGATACTGTTTGCTCGTGGTCGTTCGTCGAAAGTTCCGTAAGTCTCTTTTCGTTATCGTTGATAGCCAATCGCTTATCGTAAAACCGGATAAGCGATATCGTTTTTATTATTATCAAAGGCAATGATCGATGGTTCTTATTGTTCTTTCTCTGTATTATTAAAAATCGAATAATTTTAATGATTCGCAACATAAACAATAGTATAGTAAAATATATTATTATCATCAGGGACTGATGTACACTACACACGCCTGCTCAGAAATCATACAACACTTATTCTAGTACGCTCAACTCTCTTCTAACACGGTACTCTGAAAACACGGTATAACAAGGTGAAAAAATTGCGGCAATCCTCCTACAAAACGATATAGATTAACGGCTTAATAAATTTATGCAATCCTCGTATAGCATGAATATTTCCACCATATTATTTTGGTTTCGCTTTAATATGGTTTCGATACAACGCGGAACGAAGTAATCGTGTTATACGAAGGAGAGTCGACTGTATTTGTTTTAAAGCTAATACAACTTAACTAATCGTAAGAAGAAAATTATAGTGATGCATAAGTCAAGATTTTGAGAATTTCAATTTAGCGAAATGCAATTCAACTTTTCAAAATATCGTCCCTTCGGTTTCATAATTATTTTGATACTGTTGCGGTACATTTTCATGACTTTCAAAAATAGAACTCCTTCATTCCAGGAATAATTAAAAATCCTAATACCAAAAATACCGATATTCAACTATTATAGGAATCTTAAAATTGAAAAATTCCCACTGATCCCTTAACTATCTGAGAATTCTCTTTCAGGTCACCCGCAGTTCTCGTACTCTGGAGGAGAGAGAATTTCTGAACAAAACGAAACGCATACAATCCCGAGAAAATTATTACTAAAAACTCCGTCAAATCGTCTCATCTTTTAACTATCCTTCGTAATGCTTCACGGAAACTATTGGAGATCATTACCGACCATTCATTCCATTAAAGACCAACGTTGTGTTAACGTAACATTTCATCTACAACTTATTTTTCAGTTAAATTTACACTACTAAATTCTGCTTTTTGATATTTTGATATTTGAAAAAAAATGTTTAAGAGTCTATTTAATATCTTTCCATAGTTATTCTCTCTTTCGTTCAAAATTGAAATCACATAAGTCGTCAAAATTTGAAGAATTATTTCTGAAATATTTATAATGCTGTAATAAATGTCATAGAGATTCTTTGCAAGGCTTTGAGTTACGTAGTGGACTTCTGTAGAGTTACCTTGATCATGTTTTTTAATAACGTTGTTTAAATATGTTTAATAACGTTAACATAACTGAATTCTTATGGGAATGTTCCCACGCCACCGAGGCAAATTCAATCATATCTTTGTTCAGTATTCTACTGATGGTGCTACATAAATTGAACAAGAAATTTAAGGATAAAGCAAAAATTGATCAAAAAACCAAGATCATGAAGAAGTAGGTTGAGAAATTTTCAGGATCTCACTGGTAATTATTTTCAAAATAAGAATTGATATATATATATATTAACGATAAGAATCGAACAAAATTCTATTATATATTCTGTTATATGTTAGATAGAACTGAAAAGAATTTGTAAAACTAGAACGTTATAACGTTAAATGCAGTAATCGAAGAGAAGAATTCTGGGTTAACCAATGTATCGATGAAGAACACGCAGAAATACTTCAATTGAAATATTCAACTCCACGTGTGTCATTTGCCAAACATCATTAGCATAGCATCATTTACCTATTATTTATTCCACCCTTAAAATAGTTGTTTTAATTCCAAAAAAACTGGAGACTCTAGAAACCTCCTGGAACTACGTCAAACGACTAAATCCTGGAAACTACTAAACGGCTGGTAAAAAGTTAGAGAATGAAACGTTACACAGGCAACCTAATAACATTCTAATACTACAAAAGTGGATTATCGTCAGATTTTTCTCAAATTCTCCTACTTTCCGAACAACACCATATATCAAATTATCCAAGAAGATTAACATATTTCGAATGGAAGATAAAACAAAAAAGAGGGAGATTCTTTTGGGATTCTAAGGGTTGTCGGTTCCTTTAATCACTCGAACTGGCTGGTTCATTGGATTGATGTAACGCGTGATTATAATTTTCCGGTTTGGCGTGTTTTCTCAGTGTTTTCTCAGGCACACCCCACACGCCTTTACTTGTTGCTGCTCCACGGTGATTCCATGCGCGGTTCTATCGATCCTGGTGTTCCCTATATAAGAGGCCGCGTCATCGGTAGTCGTGAAACAGCAGGTCGTCCAATATTCTATGTAATCCGTGGAGAATTGTCACGGTGGAAGCAGTGGTACGAGGGTGAACGCGCAAACCAAATAAAACACTGGCTTGTGCCACGCGAATGACTAACTAAAAATCAAGTAAGTTATCCATCAAATAAAACAGCGTCATTATATCATTTTTCTAATTTTATTAAACCAATCTTTCTAACTTGCGTACTCACCCCTTGTTTCTAGAAGTAATCTAACATCGAAGAAATTCGCGTCAATAAGTTTAAAAATTATATTCTTTTTACTTAAGGACGAAAGTATTTGCATTGCTGAAGGGTTTCGCTGTTTCCTTGTAGAGATTTTGTATCACTAGCTTGAGTTTAGCCTCACCATCTGTTAGACTCATGACATTACAAATCACCTCTGACCGTACGGTCAAGTTAACGATAAAATGAATATTTATTACCCGCAATGCAACAAGTAATGTTTATAACATTCTCTCTTCTGTATGTAGAACTTACGGTGCGCGTTTCATATAAGTCAGAAGAGCTCGGTGGAAAAGTGATATAAGTGTATATTTCTATAAAAACGAAATAAATGCAGAAAGTGATATATAACGTTCGTATTTGTTTGTGAGATCTTCTCATAAATTATCAAGTTTTTACAAGTACGAATAGTAAATCTGTTCTAGATTTTTCTGTTGACGTAACTTCATTTAAAGTTTTCTCGAATTAAGTATTTCATCAATTGTACTATTTTCCTCTTTAACCGTTCGTTCGCTATGAATTCTTTCCTTTCTTCGTGAATTTTAATTCTTATCATACGTTCAAATTAGCATGATGCACGCATGCTAAAAGCATATAGTTATTGAAAGAGATAAAGCGAATAAAATTCGCCACGGTGTCGAAGGATTAAAGACTAAAGTTTATGCGATTGATCAATATTTAACTTTCTATATTTCGCACAGTCTACTTGAATTCGGCATATTGGAAATCAAATAATTTGTCTTTGTACAAACGCAAACTTAAAGTCAAGTCACTCGAGTTCAGTTAACTCGATCAATTTAATCAAGGGTTAAAGATGAATGAAACACAATGTATACAAAAACAGTTTATCGACAAAGCTTGCTCCAAATACCTTGAATGAATTTTAAGAGCACAGTGTCGGTGTTCTGATAGCCGGTTATCGATTCGCGACTGTACCACGTATTTTCATGCTCCTTCGTACGATCGATGCGATTCTAGATATTTCTTCGATAAAATGGTTATTGTATATACGTATATAAAAATGTTACGAATACGCAGAATGTTGTTGGTAATAAGAGGAGGGTCAATGTTAATCGGATTTTACGATGATGCGGCAAAGCTGATTGTACGCGTGGAATGCATTACGTCTATCGATCTGAGAAGCGTCGCGTCATTCAGGAACAACAAAGGGGAAAAAAGTTCTTACTTAATGTCGAGACTATATCATTTTTATCACTGGAAAAATTCATTGTCATTAGAAAATTCATCCTTGTTTCGTCGTTTTTAAATTCGTTATTTAACTCTTGGACGACGAAGTTCACATCAACTCCAACTCATTATTACGAGTCAAAAATTACTTATGTCATTAAACATTTACGTTCATTGTTAATTAATATTATTCTATCGATATTTCGTAAGTATCAGTCTATTGACTACAGTCTGCTGTATGAAGAATTTTATTTTTTATGTAAATTTAGTTATCAAGTAGTAAAAACTCTTCTCATTTGGATTTTCCCTTTATCGCTATAAAATAAAATATTCGGTGCTCATAACGATGATTCAGTCTCTGTTGGACTAAATTAGCAATACGATAATACAGAAATAACGCAATAGTAAAAGAACTACTCGTAACAAGAACGATTCTTATCAAATTTTTTGACCTTTCAATGTATAGTAACGATGCGTTCTAGTTGCCAGAAACTAGATTCACAGCGTATTATATAAAATGATTTTTGCCTTAATTTATGATCTATTATGGAATGAAAATGAATTGTTTCTATAAAAACTTTTGTCGTGAGAATCACAACTTCATAATTTAATTAGATACGATTATTCTGTAGTATAATTGTAGTAAATGGATATACTCCTACAAATCATATTATACATATTGAGCAGAAATCGAAGATTTTATAGAGTATTCTTTTGTTTTCTTGGAGATAGACAGTCATATTTCTGTTATAAACTCATCAACTATAACAATATATATCATTTATGATAGTTGAAAAATATTTTATACAAACGATACAAACATATGATTTTCAAGTTAATTTTAATTTAATCTCATTGCGTCTCAATCGTTCTATAAATATTTTATAAATATAATCGATTACTTGAGCATCGAATCATCGATTGATGTAGAATTACATCAATCTTTGTAACGAAAAAGTCGATCGACCAGGGCGTAGAGTGTGGCGCAATCCCTGTTGCATCACTAGTTTTCACTACTACGTCTTCTGTTAAGAAGGGACTTCGTTGGCCTTTTTGCAAAATCGATACCGACTGATAAAGCTGATTAAACAGAACTACTAACATACTTTCCATCCTCTTCTAACACTCGTCATCCTCCTCGATCTTCTTATCCATTTTCTAGAACCAAGCTGAACCTCCTAAATATTCACAGCGTAAGATCATAAAATCAAAACTTCTATTTCCTGTTATGGGTCGACTTTTTTCTGTACTATGACACTTGGGTAGACAACCTGTTGATAATACCATAAAGTAGACTTTCCTTTAATACTGGGATCGTCCGTTGCATGATTGCTTTAGAAAAGCAGATATAATATTTACTAAATCTGAGGAAAATTTAAAAGATGAATTTTTAGGAAATACGTACATACACAAAATATATATTATACATCTATATAATAATATATAGACATAAAAATAGTTGAATTAACATGAAATCTTTTTTTACTTTTTTTTCTATATAGAATGAACTCGAAGAAATTATAGTTAATATTTAAAAAACTTTTAATTTAATTGATTTTGTCTTATGGACCGTTTCTTTTTCTGAAAGCTGCTCAATTAGTCTTATAGAACACATAATTTTATATGACATTCGTAGACAATTCTACAAAGAATGTGCAAACGGTTTACAAAAATCTATAAATGCAAGATTATAACATTTATTTGCTTTTAAAGGTAAAATGTTGCCTCAAGAATGGCTATTAGTGTCTCTACTCATGGGGTCGGCGACAGCGCTGGCACCCATGCCCCATCATTCGATGGAGGAATCTTTGAGGAGTGCTTTGGATGCCATTACTAGAAAGCAACGATCTCTGGATACGAATTCGCAAGACTACTACAATGATTTACGCTCGTTTAAATATCATGGTGGAGATGGAGAAAGGAAGCTTGACAGAGAACGTCAGGGTGAAAGGGAAATGGAAGAGGAAGACGAAGAAATAGAATTTTTGCCTAATGGTACTTTCTCATACGATGATTTAGCACGTTCATGCATAAGGTTCATGCACAACCATCACGATGGTTTAGCATATTTCATTATCCACTTTCGTACAACATCTATTTTTATATTGGGTATTCCATTTTATAAAAAGTGTTTTAATTGGTCAAGTCTGAAGAAAAAATTAAAATTATTTCTTTTAAAATTTTGTTTTTTTAGAAAATTAGAGATTGAAGGTTTATCGTTTCGGATCGAATAAAAATGCAAATGTACTCGTTCTATGCGTACGTGTTTTATTTGTATGTATATATAAACCGAGTACATATCATGTACTTTTATTCACGTTGGAGTTAGCTAAGTGCATGTATAATATTTTTACGACAACAAGATCTCAAAGAAAAGAGCTTTACCATGTTTATTCTACTTATTTCTTTTATCTTCAATTTCCTGCCCAGGCATACTCATTCTGCAACACTCTATATACTGTAGCTCATAAAATTTACTTAGAAAAATTACTCAAATCTTAAATCATAAATATTTTCTATATAATGGAAATTTGTTTTAGAAACTGGACAACTAGAAACCGTAGGAAATGGTTTCCAAGATTTGAATAATAAATTACTCGAAAGGGCATTGATTGATTATTTAGAGAATGTCCCCCAACAGCAGGTAGCGTTTCTTCCTTTCCTTAATCGATGTTCTTACACTGTATTTCTATAGAAAGGAAAGGTTACATTGTTTTGTAATACCCAGGAACAGCCAGTCACATCGTTATTCCGAGAACGTGAACGAGGTTCTAATCGTAAAAGGGGCTATGGTTCTGAACAATCGAATATTCACAATAAGGAGTTGGCTAAATTGTTTCTAGAAGAACTTCAGGATGGCTCTCCGTATAATCTTGGAGATACGGATGACGAAGGGTATATGGACGCTCGTCAGATGCTTTATGATCGATACAGAGGCGATCGAGGCAACAAAATATATGAGTTAGCGATTAATATGAATCTTAATACTTATCTTTATTGGACTAACAATAATCTACATAATTTTAAAATATAATAGCTTGGACTAAGTTATTTAATTTTAAAATATATGTATTTCATTTTAATCTAT
Organism: Bombus fervidus; assembly: GCF_041682495.2. Classification (NCBI taxonomy): domain Eukaryota; kingdom Metazoa; phylum Arthropoda; class Insecta; order Hymenoptera; family Apidae; genus Bombus; species Bombus fervidus. The sequence continues at coordinate 7,700,166 of NC_091530.1, read as the reverse complement.
ATTTTATACGATAAACATTGTTATTTCTTAATACAAAATAATCCTTATAAAAGATATTTCGTATATTTATTAATGTTAAAGTTTAAAAATGTGGTGAAATTTAAAATACTGATGAAACTATCGGTAATAGGAATTCAGGTCCGATGTCCTGGGGTGCATTGTTGAATAAAGAGTCTATGACCCGAGGTCAGAGTCGAGAATCCGACGAAAACGATTTCGGCGATCGGGAACAAGACCCAAATTTATTGTACCTCTCGATGGGCGAACGAAGGAACATAAATGGTGGGTATCCCATAGGACGATCCCTTAGGACCTATAGAAATATGGCTAAACGGTATTTAGTTGCCAAGAGGAGCCCAAAACCTGTATCTACATCTACCAAAAAACAGATTACCGATCCCAAGGTAAATCAGCTAAGAAGTTTTCTAGAAATTCTTTAGCAATTTGTAATTAAATATTACGTGCGTAATTAAATTAATCTTTATTTTAGATTTAAATTGATTTAGATTTAAATTTAAATCATTTGAATGTATGATAAAAAAAAAAAATAATAAAAATTAAGTATATTTTAAAATGAAAGTATCTATTTATTTACATTTCAAGGTCGCTCAAGATCTGGGAGCACTGTTTGGCACTCAATCCGTGGATAATCAAAATCATACTCACAACTTCAAGCATGATCACAGCCACGATCACGACCATGATCATGACCATGATCATGACCATAATCACGATCACGATCATGAACATGGGGATCAGCATAAACATGAGAGTTCTTCGGAAGCGCCAAAGGTGACTCCTTCGCCAAAAGGGCAAAAGGAGAATGTGACAAAGTTAGGCAAGTCAAAGTCTATCGAGGTGAGAAAGAAGAGCGTCGATTGGTCTCAATATTTTGGTATTGATAGAAGAAAGAAGAAAGCTACGTTCATGGCTGGCCAAGGGACCCCGAATCAAGACGATGAATGGATGTTACAGCGATACTATGAAGTAATTAAGAGAAGTAGAAAGTGTTCTTCTTTTTCTTATTCTTCTTCTAATCGTAAACTCTATCTATAATGGTTGAATTAATATATCGGTTTATTAGAATATGGTAGAGAATCTAAAGGCAAACGATCGAGAATACGAAAAGGAAGCTGACGAAAGAAGAGACAGATTGGATCAACTAGATCCCAGACAAAAAACCATTAAGGACTTGATTATTGAGGAAGCTTTGAAATACAGAGATTCTGAAAATGGTATAGATATGCAAAAGGTATGATTCATTTAAGGAAACCAATCAGTATACATGACACCACAGTTAGCGTTATGTATATATCAATATTTTATAATGTTTAAATAAAATGATAGGTAAAGGATAAGATAATGGCACGAATTGCATCTGCCTATTCTTTCGAAAAAATGAGAAAAGCTCTAAACGAACTCAGGAACAATGTGGCGACTAGGATAGAGGCTCAAAAGGCAACTCATGTACAGGGTAATCAAACCTCGAATTTCCGAGAGAATAGTAACAACTCTAAATCTAAGGATAAACGCATCAACAATTTAATAGAAACTGAAGGTGCAATTTGATTAATCATTATACTGTATTATACTCTTTAGTACCAATACATTATATTAACTATTATATTTTGTGAAAAGCCATGGAAGAAAATAGAGCCTGTCCAGAGCTAGAACTGATCGAGAGACGATGCAGAACAGTAGACACTTTAGGTGGAGATGAGTCACAGATGCTCTATCTTCCTTGCGTCATGCTTCAAATCTGCAAGGCCTGCGTAAATATTCTTATCCTAATCTTGATCATTCAAAAGTCTCTATTTAAAACTCAAGTTACTCAATTTGTCGAACGCAATTCCCTCCTATTTCATTTTATTTATTTGTTTATTGTTTACCCGTTAAAATATATAAAGCCGAACAAAATAAATTTTCTATTAATTCCAGGTACAGAACGACCTGGAAGAAGAATGTTTAGGTAACTATGCAGTGGAAGCGGGAAAAATCTGCGACGCCCAAGAAATAAGAGAAGGACCAAAGAGCAGAGAAGCGTGCGCCAGCACAGCTTTAATATTGTCGCAATTACAAACTCCGACAGCAATCTCCGATCAATGTCGCCTCGATGGAAACGACTCTTGTTTACGACGTTATCATTACCAATACTGGCATCGTTACCTTACTTACCCCTACAACGGACGACGATTGAACAGCGTCTACGATATGACCGGCTCTCAACAATCGGACCGATAAAAAAACAAAGGATTAAAATTAAGTGAGATGATGTCGAGAAACGGGTGTGGCTTTTCAACAAATCAGTGACCTCGAACCGAGCTTCATTTCTATAGTCAACTTTCAGCATTTCGTTTATTTGGTTTGCAACCGAGAGAAAGAGAAAGATGTTGAGGTCAAGGAATAGAGGTTAAGTTGTTCGAAACAATATATCATCCAAGAATGCGATAAGAGTCATGTTACTTTTATCAAGCGGGTGTGTTCATTTAAGACGAAAAAGACAAAGAATCAAAGGATCGAATAACTTTTAAAGTCGATTCGAGAACACATCGATGAACATGGTTGAAATGGCTTCGAGTTTTGCGTACATGATTGTGTACAACAGATTGATTCCATTACATGCGGATATCGTTTAATATAATAAAATGGGATAAGAACGACTGAATTTTAAACTATTTGCGAGGTTTTATTTTTTTTCTTTCTTTTTTTCTAGTAATAAACGTAACGACAAGCTATGAGGGACAATAATTATCAAACGAAATTTTTGTCATTATTTTCCAAGAATCGACGAACTTCAAAATTTCTTATCTCGCTAATAATATAAAGCCATTTTAACTTTAAAAAGAAGTAAAAAGTTCGGACGAACGCCTCGCAGAAGAAATTATCAGTTGTATAATAAAATACATTAAAACAGTCGTTGAACATCAGAGAGCATAACATACGATGACGTTTAATTTTTTTACACTAGATGATTTTCAGCAACTTCCTCGCAATCACGTAATAAAAAGTTCATTTTTCTTACTCTGTTCAGATTAAATTTACCTGAATACTTCCAAATGATGGTGCATAATAACGCGGTAAAGTATCTTATTTATCTATTTTCTTCCATTATGGAATATCAACATGCAACATAAACCTACCGAAATATATCGATATTAAAAGATATTTAATGAAGTTTAAAAAGGTACACCATGATTCTATTCTAGTGTAAATTTATATTTCGTCGGATAAAAGATCAACGTATGTATATCTATGTCTGTCTTTATGTTATCAAAACCAGGAATACATTCTATGTGTCAGTCCTATATTCAAATGTAATAAATATATTTCAAAATAATTGTCTCATATCGTTTATTGAAAATCGTGATAATAAGAAGATATTTTTTAATAACTAAGGGTTGTTAAACTTAGTATTCGAATCGATACTCATGTCAATCATTTGTTTAAGCGATTCGAAAATTTCAAGACATTCTGGAGTGTACAACTTTAGAAATTCTAGTTGCAATTGAGCACATTCGACTAAAAGTGAAAAAGATATTAAAAAGACTCTTTTTATTATAGAAATAATTAATATATTAGCAGATAAGAAATTTCCTCTATAGTATTAGAATATACCTCTCCATTTTGAGACTACTTCCAATTTCTTTTTTAACTCCAAATTTAATTTATTTATTTCCTGGATAATATTTACATCATCATCCGACATTATTTCAGAAATAAAATTTGTAACTAATATCTCTTTTCTTTTAAAACAAGAAATATTACGAATTAATTATTCTGACCACTCTAGTCGTATTAATTGAAATCAAAGATGGTCACGTTAATCCTAGTCACGCGTTCTGATTGGTCAGAAGGAAATTCGTCCACGAATAGCGATTATACGGCATAATATACATTACACCGCTCGTAAGAAGCGACGCAATTGGTCAATTCGTAAATGTGCCTTGTTACCTAGCCGCGAAACCCTGCAAATCTAGAATTACATAATCTATGATTATTAAAAGTGGCGATGGCGTTTTATGGCCTGTATTGCTTTGTGTCTAAAAAGTGGGGTTTTCGTGGTATTTTCTATGGGAGACCGGTATATTAATGTAATTTTTGAGGTTAGTAACAAAAAGAAGTGCGTGATCAAGACGAGTACGAGGTACAAGGTTAGAAAGGGGAAGTGTGAAAGTAGCGGGCAGAAGGAATACATGAGCTCCCGCTTTCGACGGCCGGCGAACATATTTATCTTCGACAGCAAATGTAATATTTTAACAAGGAGGTGCAAATAATTCAACCGAAAAAATACGCCTCATTGTGCGTAATCAATTGTGGTATGTTTCACTTTTTATAACTTGAGATTTCTGAGAAATTTTCGTGATCACATGATGTTCCCGCCGTAACCTTCTATTCTTGTTGTAAACACCGTATTGATATATAGGGTGTCCTTGAATTTCGCTTCGATCTTTTTTTATACTTTATCTCGATTTTTATGAATTAGCAATTTGAATTTATTCGTTTTAAAAAACATAACTTTAAGAGTTATTCATAAGGGGTATTAAATTAATAAATTTTCATTGATATGTTTTTAATTCCAGTATGTTAGTAAAAAAGGAGTAAAAAATATGTCAGAAATAGAAAAGATAGAAAATAGTACAATGGAAAATCAAGATAAATGTTCTGAAAGTTTTGAAAAGAGCAGGGTTATGGTATCTAGTGAAGCCAATAGTTTGAATGAAAGTCAAGATTTTCATCTAATAGATACAAGCGATGATGAATCGCAACGAAATTTAGAAAATACAAAAGATGAAAGAACATTATCTTTTGTCTCTGGTGATAACCCAGAATCAACTTTGAATGAAATAAAACTAACGGCTGAGCATATAGCGAAGCTTGATGTACAGAATGATGATGTTATAAAAGTAGAAGATACGCAAGACGTTGAAGCTATAAAGGAGAAGGAAAAACAGAACATAGAGCCATCTAAAAAAGAAGAGGAGAAAGAGGTTGATGAAAGTAGTACCTTAGAGAATAAAGAAAAATTTTCTGATGATGAAAATGAAGAAATAATACACTGCACACCATCTGAAGCTTCTTCACCATCTAAGAAACAAGGTGGTGCTAATATAATAAGTCTAAAACGTAAAATTGGTTCATTTAATGAACCACCTACAAAAATTTTAAGAACAGCATCTAGGGAAGATGTATCAGTGCCTGAGAAACTAGTACAGGAAGAAGAAGAAAGTTGGAATTCGTTTAAATCTGATGATTCCCATCATGAATTTCCTAAAAATTGCTCCACAAATATCATAATTGCAGAAACTCAGGATGTTGGAGAAGATGACAACATGAAAGAAACAGTAGAATTGTCAATATCAGGTAAAGAAAGAGATAGAGATGAAAACCACCCAGAATTGGAAATGAAAGATTACGAAATAGATAAGAACAAAAATTTTAATGATACATCAAAACTACATCAAGCTATTACAAAGAGAGACCTTAATGAAGAGATATCAGAGGTAAAAAATGTATCACAATCTAATGAAAATAGAGTAATACAGGTTCAAACAAAAGAGAAGGACTGTACATCTTCCCTAAAAACTGTTGCAGTTGAGAAACTAAAATCGGATTTGAATAATAAAAATACAGATATCATTAAACCAATTGAAGCAAAAGATAGTAAGGTAACATACAGTGAAAAAGAAGAAGATAAGGAAAATGGTATTGAGCCTAAAAGAAACATCAGTCCAGAAGAAAACAGTAGCAATGTTCAAGAAATATCAATGTCTAAAGAAGTATGTGAATCTCACTCTAATATGTGTTCTGGGAGCATATCCACATCACGAATGAGCATAGAACTTATATATGATAAAACTACTGTTCACGAAGCTAAGCCGAGATCCAAAGAATTAGTAGAAATTGATGAGGATGGAGAGAAGATAGTATTAGATTCGTCTCAAGAAGATTCTGATGGGAAAACCGAAAGCAAGAATGTCCTAGATAATACAAAGTCTGATACAATATACAAAAGTTGTTACGACAGTAAAAATAGTAGCGAATTTAGTTATAAATCGGTAGAAAATGCCAAAGAATCATCCCTCGATTCGGTCAAATCCAGTGGCAAATTGGTAAACGGAAGTAGTGAATCAAAAAAGTGCGATACCGACAGTACGGCTAGTTTACAATCAGACACGTTTAACGATATGCCAGTTCTTGATAAAGCAGATAACATTTCCACATCCGTACATAATATAAATAAACAAGTTAAATCAATTTCTATACTTAAAGACAGCGATCATGCTGACTTATTAAGTGTAAGTGACAATGAGCCTGATGTTTTTATAGTAGATGATAAAAATAAGTCGAACTCGATTCACAGTAGTTCTATCACAAAAGCCTTACAAATGGAAAAAGAAATTGGTATGTATGTTAGAATGAAATGTTTATTACACATTGATGAAGGTACAAAGGAATTCCTAAGTAAAGAAATCATTGGTGTGCAATGTGAAACTGTTGCTACAGAGTCCACTTTAACCAGACAAAAAAACAATGATACATCTGCTTCATTGGCAGACATTTCTGGGAATGACAATAAGGAAACATCTCCTGGATCAGTAAACAGTAACCCGCAATTATATCAACTAAATCCTTCCAGGCTTTCATTTGCTTCAACAATCAGCTTAAGTTCCGCATCTAGTGCCGCTTCACTAGCAGCCAAGCTTGCGATAAGAGATAGTACACATTTCTCGTTACCGAGAATACCGGCGAAACATGTGAAAAGACACGGCCAAGATATTCATTCGCTGAATGATAAACACGCAATAGACGAAGCGTATGAACGTCTCAGCAAAGAATGGCAAAACAGTCACCTTCTTACAACAACTATTTTAAACTTTGCAAATACCGAACTCACTGGAGTTGATGCATACAATGTTAGCAACGAGAGGATAGATGACCAGTTACAAAAGATTCGGTCTTCTACACCAGAAGTATCACAAGACATAGTTCAGTTACAAACTCCTAAAAGCACAAAGAAGAGCAAAGCAGTAAAAAGGCCAAGAAGTAAAAGCATCAAGTCAGATAATCAGTCGAATGGAGTGAACAAGATTTCAAAGGTATTAAATCTCGCAGAGAGCATTAATACACCGAATAGAAAAAAGAGCAAAACGGAACATACGGATAATATATCGAGCATTATGAATGTTTCAACGAAATCCGAATCGTATATGATAACAGATGAATTAATTGGTAAGGATGTATTCGCTAAATGGTCCGACAATAATTATTATCCCGGTACAGTTATCGATAAAATAAAGACGAAATATAAGGTAAACTTTTATGATGGAAAAAATAAAGTACTTATAGAAGACTTTGTTATACCGATACCGAAAGTTTTGAAAGAGGGTCTATCCGTGTATGCCGCTACCAAGAATTACGATTATGGATCGTGCGGTATAATCGTCAATGTTGAGATTGTAAATAACGAAGTATATTACACAGTAGAGACAGACGAAGGAGAAAAGCTAGAAGTTCAAATTAAGGATCTTTCTTTATCAGCTGACCAAGCTCAAGTGTTGAAAGAAGAAATCAATTTGGGGAATCAAAGTCTTCCATCTACGCCAAAGCATTTAGGGCAAATAACATTAGATAATATGGTTGATGGAAAAAGACGTTCGAAACGAATCGCCACTCCCAGTTTTTCTACTCCTAGATCTAAACTAATTCAGACTCCTACAAATAAAATTGAAGTAGAACCATCTGTATCGGGTGTAACGTCTTCGATTAAAAAAGAGAAGAAGGTACCCTTTGAAAGCGATGGCGTTTCCAGCGACTCTAATGTTTCTGTAAAGGACGAAGTCTTTTCTATTGGAGTACAACCTGAAATAATTGGAACCCCGTATGAGCAAGTTGTAAAAGGACCACAAAATCGAATTAAAAGCAAATCGAGAAGTAAAAAAAAAGTAGACGATGAAGAAACCATTGCAATGTTTGGTCCAATTCCGCGTACAGATTCGAATCTATTTAAAGGCATGTCTTTCCTTCTTACCTGCGCATCTGTAGAGACTATCGATCGATTTCAAGATGATAAAGATTCAGATCCAGGAACAGAAGATGAGATAGAATGGTCAAAAAAGCCTTTTATAAGAGATAGATTAAACAAACAAATAGTGGCAGGTGGCGGAAAAGTCTACACTGACTTCAGTGAAATCCCTCAAGACGAGTACAAAAATACAAAACTAATAACGAACGTGCCAAACACAACTGCGAAGACTCTGTTGTGTCTTTCGGTTGGTATACCCGCTTATAATCATAATTGGATAATAAGATGTTGTCAGGAGGTACGTATTGTAATTCTAGTAGTCTTATACAAAAATTTATTATTTTTGTAGCTTATAATTGTCGTATTTTACAGGGAAAGTTTGTAAATCCAGCAGAAGATGGATTACCAGCGGGATGGAGCTTGGATAAAAATTCATATATTGAAATGTTCCAAAGACAAAGCAACAAACCATTGACTCAGGTTGTTGTGATAATTCCAGTTGTAGAGTCTGAAAAACAATTTGCTCCATTTTGGCGCCAAATTTGTGAAAACGCAGGTGCTGTTATTATATTAGCGGACAAAGCAGGTATGAAAATTTTTTATGATGAAAACTTTGTAAATTGAAAATATAATATTAAGCATTGAGACTAAATAAGACTTTTTATCAATCTTTAGATGTAATGGAAAGTTTTGTACAAGGAACTGTAGTTCTTACAAATAGTTTGTGCCCATCCTGGGCAGTGGAGAAGGCTAATAAACTACAAATTCCATTACTTTCTACAACATGGATTGTCCAATGTTTGATAGAAGGGAAATTTTGTCCGTATGATGCAAGTGTTCGTTATAAATATAATTATAAAAAAAATTTGGTACATTAAATGATCGAGAATTTACATCTATTATCTCGGAAGCAGGTGAGATCCTGTTTTTGTAAATTACAAAAATCTCTTACTTTTACTGTATCATTCTAAATATATTTGATAAGTGGAAAATATTATTTCTCTCGTTGTCAGACACTTTAAAGCACATCTATTTGTTTATACATTTATCAATTGCAAAGTACTACTACTAGTTTAAAACTATTATTTTAATAGTTTTCCAGTGTTAAAAATCTTTTGATAGGTGTCTGATAGAAGAATTAAATTAAGATCCTTAAATGAAATATGTTATGTAAAGTTAGTTTATGTTCAAAAATATTGAAACATGTTTTATATAATAACACTGTATACTGTATGAATATTTGGTGTAAAGATTTCTCTTTTTGTGATTTCTTATTATACAGAACTTACATATGCTTATTACGCCGTATTGTTTATCACTTTAAAAAAAAGGTAGAGTTAGAATTTTGTAACATTTTGTATAAATAAAATTCTAGATCAAAAATGACTTTTGTAAAAAAAGAAAGCAAAAAGCAAATGAATTGTAAACAAAAATTTTAAAAAACGTTCCATAATTAATTTATAATCGCAATTTATGCGATTCCATATTATTATTTCATTTACATCAAAATTTTTTATGCTGACAAGATTGTTTTAAGTATCGTTTTGCGAGAGGCAAAAAGATATACAAATATAATATAACTAGAAATCTAATAATAATTCATATTTACATTAATGTTGTAAATAACTGGATATTGTTTTTTCCATATTAGCTCATTCACTATAATCAAACAACGCATTTAATTATACACGAATTATTATTATATTTCAAGAGCAATTTTCTCCTCATATTTACATAGGTAATTATTTGTTTCTAAAAAACAAGACAAACTTTGCGTTATCAGGAAATAGGCAGTTTGCTATAAGAATTATTTTTGTATTAAGACATGGTTCTAATTTGAGTTTATTAGTTTTTATTTGAGAAATTCACAGCAAATATTAAAATAACTCTGTAAATCAAAGTTAATAATGGGTGGTGTATCCTGTAAATATTTTTTTACATAAAATTATAGTGACAGATCGTAAAACCTATTTACATTACACTTTTTATGTACTGGATATATATCCCATCAGTAAGGAATTTATAGAACTCTTATTACTTATTCATAGCGGGTATATGTTCAGTAAAAAAACAAATATCAAGCAGGTTGCCTCTAAATACTTCAAAGTAAGATAGCATAAATGATCTTTAAGTGATAAAAGGTACAAGAGAATGTATCTTATATGAGCGTTTGCGATATTTTCATTAATTTACAGAATGACTTTCTGTTAAACCAAATATCAATAGGACAACAAAAAAAAGAAAAAAGAGAAGAAATTGTATGTGGCAGTTGCACATGTGCGAATGTGTATATATAAGTAAATATATACTACAAATTTTATTATGTAAGATGTAGCTATTATGTAAAATGTTTGGGGATAAAATACAGTGACATATTTTGGCAAATATTTTGTTCATTTTCATTAACAATCTAGTAGGACATATAAGTATTATGCATATTAGTATTTCACATATAGTACAACGACCTTCAGGAATATGTACAAACAATTATAATAAAATAACACATTCACTTCTTTATTTTAAGGATTATACCAATCAAGAAATAACAGAGAGAATGACATAACTAGAAGAAAGAAAAGAATCCACACTCGAAGCCCGGCATTCCTTTGAATCGCTTGCCTAATTTGCTCATTAGCATCTTTTACATTTTCCGTCGATCCAACGACATTCGTCATTAAACGATCTAAGTCCTTGTCTTGATCCAATACTTTTTCTGTGAATATTTCTTGAAGTTCTGCTATATGTACAACTTTACTTTCTATTTGTTTCACTTCTTCCGTTAATGTGTTAAGTTCATTATATAGTTGCTTGTTTTCTGCCTCTAAGGTCTGTATATCCTCAGGCGATATTTTTTCTTCATACATCAGTGAATTTACATCACCATTCATTTCTTGTATTTTCATAGCACTAGATTTATTAGAATCAATTTTATTTTCCTTATCTTCAGTTTCATTTGTGTTTAAGCTAGGTTTTTCCACTTTAGGTTGTATCTGTTTGATAGGCTTTGTATCCAACTCTAGTTTGGCAATTTTTCTTACCTCTATCGCTCTTTTTACTTGTATTGCTTTCTGTTCTGAGTAGATCTTACAAACATTCTTTAGGTAATCCTCAATTAATAATAACATAATTTCTCTGTGTTCTAAGTTTTGTGGAGAAACTTCAGAACCTGCTATTTCTCTTCTTAAATCCTTGATTAATTGAGAACAAGTACTCATTATTTTTTGTGCACCAATATCGATTTTATCACGATCTCCATCTGACATACTTGGTACATTTGACAAATAGTTTGAAAAGTTTAGGTATGCTTTACGGTTTTCCAATAGGAATTCACGTAATTTGGAAATTTGTGCAACAACACCTTGAGCTTTAATAAAAAAGGCACTTTTATTCTTTGCCCTTTTTAGGTTCCGTGTATTATCATTAATTCCTAATGCTTTGTTACGAAGACTAACAGTTTGCACGCTTACTTTAAATAGTGTACTAACATCCATTTTTAATTGTTATTTAAATTAACTTTTTCATATATTTGGTAAAAAAAAAGAATATCTTATTTTACGTTCACCAATAGCAGCTTTATAGCATCCAATAGAAGAAGACAAAGTTTAAAATAAAACTAATTGTAATTTTTGGGTCATACAGAAATTGGTATATATAATAGTTTATAAAATTTATATATGATAATGTCCTCTCATATCCCAATAAAATTGTTTATCTTACTTTATAAAGTTCATTGCTGTAAACTGCATTTTATGCTGTAAACTATCACAATGCTTAACCTAAAAATAAAAAAGATCTTAAAGATACGAAAAATTACATCGCTTAAACAATTAAAAAAGAATGTACCATTAATGCGATAAATAACTTAATATGTATAGGCGTAGAATACTATAATGAAGCCATTGCAATTGTCTCATTTACTAGCTCAATGACAAAACAAATTGTATTATGACTTTTGAAATAATAATTTATAATTCGTATACACAATCGTTTGTATACAATATAATTAATATATTTGCATATATTCTATTTTACAATTTTTTACGATATTTAAAAACAGACATTCCAGAAAATATGTTAAGGATACGATAAACAGAAAATACTAAATTTAATCATTAATGCACGAAACTGTATTTAAAATCGAAGAACGTATACTTGAATTAACTCGTCTAAGTTAAAAGAAAAAACTAACCTTAAAATTTGGAAAAAAATGATCAAATTGAAAAAATATATAAAATTGAATTATTCTCATGGAACGAAGTAGTCGGTATTGCAGTACACGATTTTTGAAAACCGGAACACGTAGCTGAATGAAACAGTATTACCGAAATGACAAGATGGCACGTCAGCAGCAAGCAGACGTCGACGAACTTTTCGACGTGAAAAATCACTTTTATATTGGAAACTATCAGCAATGTATCAACGAAGCACAAAAAATAAAGGTTTGTTTGTTCAAAGTACATTTCCTTGAAACGATATCCGTGCTTCTTCTCTTTATTAAAGGTATTTTTTGCAATACCATCAAAACGAATTATTTTACTCTTTATTTCCATGATGCTAATCTAATTTTTATCCATACATGTTAAAAATAAATTCTAGGTACTTAAAATAGAATGTTAATATCATTTTTTGTTTTTATAGTCATCTTCGCCAGAGGTGACGATGGAACGAGATGTATTCCTCTATCGTGCGTACATAGCGCAACGAAAATTCCGTGTTGTGCTAGATGAAATTAATAATTCTTCCCCTCCTGATTTACAACCACTGAAAATGTTGGCGGATTATTTTGCGAATCCTGCTCGCAGAGAGGCGATTGTCACCGAATTGCAACAAGCGACCAACCGCGCTGATTATGATAATCATAACTTCCTAATCGTTGCTGCAACCATCTATTATCACGAAAAGAACTTAGAGGCGGCACTTAGGATACTTCGTAATGTAGATCACTTAGAATGTCTAGCCCTAACGCTACAGATTTACTTAAAAATGGATCGGTTAGATCTCGCAAAAAAAGAGTTGCTAACTATGCAGGAGAAAGATGATGATGCGACTCTGACACAACTAGCACAGGCATGGCTAAATATAAGCAGTGGCGGAGATAAGTTACAAGATGCTTATTACATATTTCAAGTACGATCATATATGTATTGCATGAAATGTTCAGTTAGAAGGCAATTTATTAATGTATTATGATTTTAGGATATGATAGATAAACATTCCAGTACGAGTATGCTATTAAATGGTCAAGCTACTTGTTTCATTGGGCTAGCTAAATACGAAGAAGCTGAAACAGCTTTGCAAGAATCTTTGGACAAAGATAGTAACAATCCAGACACTTTAATCAATATGATTGTCCTTTCTCAGCATATGGGAAAGCCGCCTGAAGTTGCTAATCGTTATTTGAGTCAACTGAAAGATTCACATTTGGAACATCCATTTGTTAAAGAGTATTTACAGAAAGAGATAGAATTTCAAAGGCTCAGGAAACAGTATTCTTCATCCACCTAAATCGTACCGAATCATAGCATTTTATGAAGTAAGGTTTAAACAGAAGTATCGAAAACAATGTAATAATACAAATTCTAGATGCAAAGTGCTATGAGGTTAGAGTGCTATTGCAGGGTAAAACGCACTTCTACATGAATTCCAGTCCTTGTTCTCTGTAGAGGAGTATTCATTTTCTTTTTTTTCAGTTTAGTGATTTTATACGAGATATTTCACTTTTGCATGAAATTTTTACAGTAATTGGCAAATAAAAAAGATAGATGAACGAAACTATTTACAATTTTTACATATATAATTAAGAAGACGTATAAAAGAAATATAATTAGATATCCAATCTTCATCCACTCTCTCAATAAAATATTTATAAGAATTAACAATATGGCTGCCATTTTATATTACAGTTATAAGACAAATCTATGAAACAAATATCAGATAAAATTTCAATTTGCATGCATTTTGACATACATTAAACGAGAATGTATGTGTTAATACAAATTTCATCTCATATATTATTACAGTATAACGACTTATTCCATATATGGATAAACTGATAACAAAAAGAAGCATGAAATATACATTCAACTAAATGAATTTACTACTATTTTCCTTCTTATTATAAGTAGATTACAAATGTTTATGCAAATTCATATTTTTCTGAACGCTTTGTAAGTGTTATAAGTAGATTGCAAATTCTTATGATTAATACAAAATTTAAAGATGCAAAACTACACAGAATTGATACAACACATAAAGACGTATAGAATATCCAAAGTAAAATATATATATTTTCATAGGTAAAACGAATCTTTATTTAAATTCTTTTTTAATTATGTTCATAAAAATATAAATTTGCATATCCGCAGTCTAGTCATAACTTTGCACATTTTATATTATATTTTATTTTGAATTTTATATATTATACGTAAATTCTATATACTTCTACTCTTTAATAAATGCATAACATCCGGTAGTCTAATTATAGATAAAATAATCGAACGATCGGCAACTTTTCTCATTGCTCCTTTGGTAAGTCACGATTTCTTCTAATGCCATCTGACGTTGCGTTTCGTAAATATCTAGTGTCAAGTCGAAAAACGTTTATTACATGGAAGAATTCGAAAATTTAAACGGGCAAGTTTAGTAAGTCGGAATGCGTTAGAAGTGTCAAGACTCTCGTGCAAATCCCTAAGACGTGATCACCGCAGGAAAATACGTATTTCGTTGTTTTGAAGACCGTATATCATTTAGTGGATTCCGGCGGGAGATACAATCGTGAGACCAAGGCACTTTTGAATATCATATCGTTCTCTATTAATCACTTGAGAACGATCAGGAATTACAGATCCGTGGGTTTTTTTCTTAGAGAAATATCGCGTTAGATCGAGAACAGATCTTTGTAACATGGCGACTCAGAATAGGTATATCATCAATTTCTGATTATATTATTAAAATGACGGTGAATGCTAATGCTAGTCTATAATTGTCCATAATTTTGGTCACTGTTGTTGCATCGTCTTTATCGGTTTACCGATTCTTCTAATTTTTTTACTTTTCTTAACTAACCATTTTTCCTGTTATTTACACGATAGGTAGTTTTTTTCTGTATATGATTCGTATCAAATATAACTGATTGTGGTACCTCTGTGTATTAAATATAATCTATAATCATCGTTACGTGTTTAGAGACAATTTTCTAATTATGTAGTGTTATTACATATCAGTGTCTAACCTATAATATAGAAAATTTTTACGTAGTAAATATTATATAGATACATAGATTGGTATACAAGAATTAGTAGTAAAATTATTATATTCGAATCGATGATGAATTTTGTTAATGATTCTTTTGTGTTTTCAGGAATGCACTTTGCAAGTCGTGAATTTAGACCCTTTGCTAAGAATTCGAAAAATAGAAGTGTTCAATATTTAAACGTCACAACGGCCGACCAAAAGTACTATCTACTGTTGAAATTAAATAATAATAAACGAGATACAATAAGAGAATCGAGTTCATGTTCAAATAATTAGAAGGGAATTTATTGAAGGTCGTAGAGAAATGAGATATATTAAAATATAAGATACATGGTTTATATTTGAAGTGTTCTCCTGGAATTTATGTTATTTGTTCGACTATTACTCAAACAGTTAATATTTTGCATTAATTTAACTTATTTCTTTACAAATTATATTTAAAATGTTTAGATATATTCTATATATCCAATGAAAAAATACAACAGGAAAAGGTTGAATTTGTGAATGATAAATGTATAGCTATATTTTTTTGTTAATGAATTTTATTTTCAAATCAAAATTTATTACAAATTTATGTAAATAATACTCACGTATTTAGTGCATTATATAGTATAATACTTGCCTTGTTAAGAAGTACAAAAGTTCCTCTAGATTTAAGTACTATATTTTGTAGCATTTTATATATTTATTTTGACTATGTATCATACTGTGTATCCACCACAAATAATGGTGCAGATAATGGGTGGCCAACAGGCAAATGGACAGTGTCCACCAATTCAACCACATACAATGCACATTCATGGTGCAAGTGCATTCCATCAAGCAGAATATATGAAATATCACACAGATGCTTGCTCTCAGAACAGACATATGATTCAAGTATGTTCTTAAGTTTATTATATATAACAAATTTCTAAATATTAATGTATTCCAATAATGGATTAAATGCTTTTGAGTACAAGCGGTATTCTTGCAGACAGGATCTTATCCATTGGAGCTATTGATGGGGGTTGAGATACCATCTTTAAGGCATGTGGATTATATGCAGTCAAATAATGGCACACAACGAGGACACTGGCAGAGACATGTAAATACATCCAACAACACATCTCTTATACCTTCTCCACATTTTACTTTTAGACCAAACAATAATGGTTTGGCAAATAAAAAATCAAACTGGTATAATAAATTGAGTAAAAGAACTTCCTTTCGAGAGTCTTTCGTAAATAACGAAAAATACGGCAGTGATAGCGGCTTCAGTTCACGATCTCCCACACCGAATAAACATCACATCGATAGCAGTCGAACAGAGAGCTCGGATGAACGAGATTCTGTAATTTCCTCGGTAGAACAAAGTATGAAGTGAGTATTATTCATTTAAATAAATAAAAAACAATTAGATCGGTTATAGGTAATATCATTTTTCAATATATAAAAATCAGGAAATTATTCTCTTACAGAAAATCACACAAGATACTTCCAAGTAGTGTTACAAACAACAGAGTAGTGCAATATGGTATAATTTCAAATAGTCCTATGCACCAATATTATCAGAATCAAAGATCTATTAATTGCTATCCCGCTACTATGTCAACATCTAGGAGTCAAGTACAAACGTATCAGAATAAAAGAAGGTATCATTCAGGTATGTTCATATTGATAATACACTAAATGAATAAGAAATAAATTATACTTCAGAAATAAATTATAATTCTAGGAAGGAACAGTCCACCTCCTCAAAGATCACCTAGAAATAAAAGATACATGGGATTCTTATCGCCCAATTATCATGTGTTTCCTAGATACGGAATTGCTCCAGATCGATTTTTAGCTAGATCACATTTAGTTGAAGTAACTCGTACACCGGACGACTTACTTATTGGATCGATTTGGGATAGACTTTCGAAAGAAATCTGGTCAAAATTTATGTTAAATCAACAGACTGAGATCGTTTATAGGAACAAGATGATGCTTTGGAGATATCTTTATGTTTATATTAAGGTAATATATGACTATTTGATTCTGACTCGTTTACCTATGAATGGATATTTAAGTTGAGGTAATCATTTTCAGACTGCTTTTCCAAAATATGGTTTATTCTTGGTTGGCTCTACGATGAATGGTTTTGGGTCTGATAATAGTGATGTTGACATGTGCCTTTTAGTGAGGCATACAGAAATGGATCAAAGGAACGAGGCTATTGGGCATTTAGAACAAATATTAAAATGCCTTAAGAGATGTGGTATGTTAGTTTAAGTATTAGTTTCACATTGGGTAGCAGATATTAATTTTATATCAATTCGAATTAATCAAATAACCTTTTTGTACTAACAGATTTTATAGAACAATTAGAACTTATACAAGCAAAGGTGCCAATTCTAAAGTTCTACGATTCAATACAAAATTTAGAAGTTGATTTAAATTGTAATAACGCTGTTGGCATTCGGAATACTCATCTTCTTTACTGTTATTCTCGGAGTAAGATGATTATTATATAAAAGATATTTTGTTTATGTACAGTGTTTTAATTTCTGAAATTATTTTCACTATTTTGCAGTTGATTGGAGGGTGAGACCATTAGTACTTGTGGTTAAACTTTGGGCTCAATCTCAGAATATCAACGATGCCAAGAACATGACAATATCCAGTTATTCCTTAGTTCTTATGGTCATTCATTTTTTGCAGTGTATGTATTGGATTTACATTGTATGATACTAATATATATATATATATATTCTTTATTCTTTTTTTAGGTGGTGTTAATCCACCAGTTTTACCATGTTTACATTCACTTTATAAGGGCAAATTCGCACCACATACAGACATTCATTGCATAGATATCCAAGAAGAATTGAACATTCCAGTTTCCATACTTCGGCCTAAGAATCGACAAACTTTAGGGGAATTGTTTGTGGAATTTTTTCGTTATTACGTCATGTTCGAGTAAGTACAAAAAAGATATATATATATATATATATTAGAGTATATTTCCATAAAATAAAAGTTTAAATAAAATAAAATTCAATCAGTTTCAATCAGTATGCGATATCAGTTCGGCTGGCAAATAAAATAGCAATAGAAGAATGTCGAAGGGCACGATCTTATAAAAATGACCCTCATCAATGGAAATATCTATGTATCGAAGGTGAGTTATATGATAATTTAAAAACTACTAGAGAAAAAAAGATGTTCTGTACTCATGGAATTTCTACATATTTACAGAACCATTCGATCTAACTAACACTGCTAGATCAGTTTATGATCCTGATGTTTTTGCAAGGATTAAACACGTCTTTGATTGTACATACCAAAACTTAAAAGAGCATCATGATTTAGCCAGGATATTCATCAAGGTGGATTCTACTTCACCCTATATCGTGACGTAATCACGTTTGTGCAGGCCGGTACAAAAATACTCACATTATCTAGTATAATTTTATATTTGAAAAACGGTTTATTTTTGCAATTGGCCTCTTTCGATATAATTCGAGGCAATTCGACTGATACCACTTGAGATAAAAGAGTACAATGAGGTAATTTTACACTTACCTAGAGCTAATATGCTCGTATCTTGTGATAATAGCCTGCGCTTTCGTGCAACGGCTCATCTGTTGCGTTTATAAGCTCGAGTTTTTCTCTTGTCTTGTTTCGTTTCTGTTTTATTTGCTTTTTATAAACATATAAAACTTCTTACAGAGAGCTCTAATGCAATAAAAATAGAATATTCATAAACTTCCTTTAAACATTTAATATGAAAATGCAATGGCATCCGCGACTCGATATAAAATGATCCTAAATCAAATCGAATATTCGATAGTAGCAATTGTATGTATATGAATGAAACACTTTTTTTTGTACAAAAACATTATTATCGTTTTCAGAATCTTTTCAAGTTCACTTCGGTTCATATGCGTTTTTATATATAAAGTTTTTTTTCTCTTTTTCAAAATTCTTAAATACGAAAATACGGTGCCTTACACTTATAGGCTACTATAATTTATTCGATACGTAGCCTCCTATTGATCTAAAAAGTATGATGCAAAGGTCTTAATTGCCCTTGAGAATTACTTCTAGTAAAAATCAAAATGGGTTCAATGCAATGTAAAAAATGAAAGAAAAAAGCATATATGTAAAATTAGAAGAATGACACGTCATCGAATTTTCTTTCGACTATATAAAATATTTATATGCAAGATGAAAAGTACTTATTCTTAATTTAATAAACATAGAGAACTTAAATTTACACATAAAAAAGCATTTTAAAAAATATCTCCTTGAGATAATGAAAAAAAATTAAAAAGCAAAAAAGATAAAAAATTATTGTTCGAGAAAAGGAAAAAATAAAAAAAATATAAAAATAAAAAAAAAAGATGTTAACTAGATGTACATCAATATTGTCAACAATAACAGCAAAAGATTAGTTAAAATCAATTGGTCATCTTATTAACATTAATGATTAAATTCCGATTATTTATATCATGTGCCAAAAAAATAAATTACTTTCGTCTTTACTTCGTGATTCACGTATTCTACCCGATATGTACTTGTTGAAGAAAAAATATTCTCTATAAATAATTATATATTAAAAAAATTTACAAGTAGACTGAACATCACTAGTATATTATATATTATTATATTTGCAATAGCGTTTCTTCTAAGGTGAATCAATCATTAAAGTTCCTATTTTCAATTTAAAAAGAATTAAAAATCTTTTATTCCAGTTCTAGTCTCATTTTGACTAGTCTTTCATATGAAAAATAACATATTAGATATTTAACATAATGTATAATAAAAACATAAGGCTGTGTTAACAGTATAAAACCTGTGAAATGCTGTGTACAATCTTTGGGCCTGTGCAAATTGAAATATGTTATTTATAAATCAAATATTAAAATTAACGATTTGTTAAAGAAAAAAAGTAATTATTTTTGTCAAATTTTTCTTTCGTATGTACTGAACGATTTAGTCCAATTTTCGAATGATTAGCGTAAACAATGTATGTCATATGTATATTGGCAGGCCTAATATATTTTTCTAATTAATTTACCTATTTTTGTAACTGATATAAAATGAAAACTAAATAGTGTTAAGTATCTTCTTTTGCTCAACTGGAAATCCATAATCTCGTTTTTTGTCAATTCTACGCACATGTTATACAAAATTTTAAGGCGATAATATCAAATTTTTGTAATTTAGATTTTGTTGTTAAATAAAAACTATTTATATACACATAGAATGTGACCATTAATTAATCATATTATTATAAAATTTTATCGAAAGATTAACTTTAATCGAAAAGTGGTATACAACATGTGAGACTTTATAGGTTAGAAACGAATGAAATAAATTTGTTGTTTCTTTTCAAATTAAATTTATTCATTTTCTTAAGATTTCACAAGGAATTTCCATACTATATTCTGCAGTTAGCGGTGCGCTGTTGGTCGGAAAGAAGAAAAGAAAACAATTTTGCGTCATATAATGTGTTGTCTTCCTTTTTTTCTCTCATTCTTAATTTTTTATGTGAGTCAATTATCAAATTCATTACCGCGAGAAGCCAGTATAAACAGAAAATAGAGAAAAAAGAAAAATAAAGTAGCAGGGGGTATATGAAGGTAAAAAAAGAACAAAAAAGAAGAAAGTATCTAAATTAAAAAAATTAGCAGATAGAACGATGCTTTAGTCAGTACATTAGAACTAATAAAATACTTTGAACACTAAATGGACTACTTCATACCGTTATAGATAAGAATAATATTCAAAATCCAAGTAATTTCTTGTTTTTTTCAGTATTCTTTTTTTCAAAATTGCAGTTGCCTGCATCTTAAAGATGCTGTTAAAGGATTGTAATGTTAATGATTGGAATCAACATTCCCATTTTTTCCCTCTTTATCTTTTTTTCAGAGTACATTGTCTTAATTGTTTCAATGTACATTGTGATTCGTTACTTTTTTAGTCATTCATCTGCAAGTCGTATAAAAGAAAAAACACAAATACTGAATGAAATTGTTTTTTTTCATTCTTGCGCGCTCTCTCGACCCCTGCGGTAAATAAAATATATACAATATATATACCGGTCTAAGCAGAAAAGATAGAAATTAATTAACATGATCAAAAATTAATAGGATTCCTTATCGGATAGCGTAATGTAATTATCACGCCAAGCTTCTGAGAAAGGATTCCTCCTTCACGATGATACTCAAGTGTCGGCCTCATACTGTTTGACGACAATTCGATCGGCAACGTCTCATCGATGATGGTAGTTTTTGTCGGTTAAAGGACAAGCCAATGATAAGGATGGTCTTGTACAGTCATTCTTTTCTTATTATTGACGTTGTCGCGTGTCCACGCGTTGCAAGAACCGTACTTTTTCTGTTGTGATTTTCTTTCGCAGCTTACAAGATAGTGATCGAAAGAGGTCTATATGAACCATCAAAAAACACGATATTTTTGGGGTCCTGTGAAATCTCTATAGGGGCGTAATTCGTTTGTCTCTTTCTCTTTCCTTCCCTTGGCAGTAGTTATTCATCCTATACCTTTTCTAAGGAAATGTCAAAAAGACACGTAACGCGTTTATCAGAGCCAATATAATGCACTCCAAATCTTTTCTCTTTTCCATTCTTCACATTTTCGATAGCAAATTAAACATTCGCAAACAATACCATTTCCCCTTTGTTTTCTGGTTTGTCGTTTAGAGATTCGTTTAGTATTTTTGTACGTTTTTTAGCTAATACGCTATCTTGGCACACTTTTCGAATTTGGTCAAGTCATGAAGCGTTACACGTCCCGTATCTCTTTCTTCCTTTTTTCCTTTATTATCGTTACATTTTTTTGTGTTTTTGGTATTTTGATGTTTTTTTGTTTGTTTGTTTTACTTTGCTGTGTGTGTAATTCTAGCGTCATTCGATCCCCGCGATAAAACGGTACTTTTACGGTAAGCGCGTGTCACGGTGGTGGTTGGTAATTTTGGTGATGATGTCGTCTCCCAGTCTTATTCTTTTCTTTCTTTTTTTTTGTTTTTGTATTTTTTTAATTGTTTTTATTGGCTTGTCATACTTGTTTGCCAGGTGGTTTTACTCTTTAACCGTTTTCTTTCCCCGTCTAAAACAGTTTAACATTTCGACAGTAAATGACGATGAGCTCCCCCATTTGTAGTATTTTTTTTTTGGTTTGTTTGTTTGCTTGTTTGTTTTAAAACCCTCTTTTAAAACGCCGACGACTGCGTGTGCATATACCGTACTCGATCGCCGAGCCGTTTTACCGTTTTGCGCAGTTAGTGATTTGTGGTTGTTGGTCGAAGAAGAATTGGTCGAACGAGCCTTCAGTCGCTCCCGCGACGCTGCATAGCAATTGCGTTGCTCAGCCGTACGATCTCGGCTCAATATGGCTGGGAGAATTGTCCCCCGGCTTGTGACTGTCCGGATTGATAAAAACCACTACGATCACCCTGATAAGTTGAATCTTGTGATAATAATCCGTCCATCTGTGATTGAAACTCTCCGACAGCGAACGAATCTTGAGAAAGTTCCGCTTGACTCAGTCCTGGTTGAGAAAGGCTGAAACCTGGTTGTGACATACCTTGCGTCGTGCCTTGTGTTAACGGTAATCCTGGCTGGCTATATGGCTGAGTATTCTGTTCTGATTGACTTAGTTTACCCATTCGTGGGCCTTGTTTGTTCTTCGACAAAGCTGTACCTCGCCGATTACGTTGGTTTTGTCTAGCCTGTAGAGCCTGCTGATGCTGATTATAGAACCGTGGTGGTACGTGTGCCATATTCATGAACATTCCCACTGGAACTGGTACATTGTTCATCGCTGCTTGAGCTCTTTCTGGGCTAATGTAACTAATAGTGTCGTGGGTTCTGCTGAAGATGTCTAAAGGTACGTTCCTTTGGTAATAAGGATTATGATTCTGCGTTCCATTTACCTGAGTACCTGATCTATCGTATACCGAACCTGGGATCAAAGCTTCCCTTGCATCGTACATCGACGTAGACATAAAGTGAGAGCCTGGATTAGCAGCATTGACGAGTTTCTTTGGTTTAGCGAATTGAATCATAGATTCTTTAAGATTGTTCAGTGGTCCTTCTACAAGAACTTTCTGCTCCTTATAGAAACTTAATAGATGATTCCATAATGGTTGTTTCGACAATACCTTTGGATTTCCTACGATTATAATTCCGTATTTCGCGCGGGTTAACGCGACGTTTAACCTTCGTGGGTCATTCAGAAATCCAATACCTTGATGTTCATTCGATCGAACGCAAGACATAATTATTATATCTTTTTCTCTACCTTGGAAAGCATCTACGCTTGCGACTTCGATTTCCTGGTACAGTTTAGAGTGCAAGGACCCTTGGTATTGCATGTATTGCACTAAATAAGCTCGTTGACCTTCGTACGGAGTTATTACTCCAATTTGTTCAGGTTTTACTCCACAACGTAAAAATCTTGTTGCTATTTTTTCAACGTTCGATGCTTCCGTTCGATTTAAGTATGATGTACCACTTCCTGCAATTTCTTCTTGACCTTGTGTAACGTAGAAAAACATAGGTTTGTCAGGTGCTGGCCAAGGAAAGTCAATTTTCAACAATTTCCTCTCGTCCGCGCATACGCCATTTTGCAAAGAGCCCTCATAAAAAAAGTTTGATGGGAATCGTGATAGATCTGGATGCATACGATATTGTACTTCCAATCTGAAAGGTCTAATTCCTAATACTACTAATCTTTCAAAAAGAGACTGTGATAAACCAGCTTTGGCAGCTTTCTTGCACATAACTACTGGCCCTAATTGACAATGATCACCAACAAGGATTAATTGCTTCGCTCCAAGAACAACTGGTACCATGCACTCAGGCTCCGTTGCTTGCATACTCTCATCAATAAGAATTGAGTGAAATTTAAGTCTATGCAACCTTGGATCACCAGCTCCAACACAGGTGCAGCAAATCACATCAGCTGCCTCTAATAATTCTTTTTCTGCTGCTTTCTTTAGTAATCTATAACGTTTTTCGTCAACGCTAGACAATTCACCAGTCTCATCCTTTAGTTGTTGCAATTTTTGCAATTCAGTATTCGTCTCCATGTTCTTGATTTGATTATGCAAGGCAAGGAAGCTTACTGGTGAATCAATTGCTTCTCGTGACTTCGCACAGAGTCTCACGACTTTTAAATTGGATTTGTGTATCTTTTCTGTTAGCTGATCGACAGCCGTATTCGAAGGAGCACATACTAATACAGGACCACCGTTTTGTTTTACGAGTTGATAAACTATCGTAGCGCTGGTTACAGTTTTTCCCGTGCCAGGCGGTCCCTGAATTAGAGACAAGGGTCTTTGTACAGCATGTTTCACGGCATATACTTGTGAACGATTTAAGTCTGGCAGATTCGGAGCACTGAAATGTTTAGGAAGATGGCAGCGAAACAAAACTTCTTCTACATCATGTCCTAACAATCTATGGTATATGTAACAAGATACAGAAGCGTCGTCCACAGCAAATTTCCGCAATGCTAACTGCATGCTATTATAAAAAGGATGTTACGTTAAAAGAAGCACATCTCTAGATAAAAATGAGAAGTGTCTGTAAACTACTTACCGATCGAAACTAGTGCTTTTCCAAATAAAATCAACGACGAAGTTACTAACACACTCCGTTGGGGCGCCAGAATTATTTTTCAATTCGATCCCTACTTCTTCTCCATAATTATCAGGGATCTTGATTACATGTCCAATTCCAGACCAAGGCTTGTGAAGTTCACCCAAGTAGCGAAGTCTTAGTTCATCGCCATGCATCAATTTCATATCACCGTCTGTTTTTGCTAACATAAAATAGGCGATTGTCTTTTTGTTCAGTCCAACATCCCAACGTACTTCGATGTTTTCTTGCGTTTGAGATTCCTTTAAACGTTTATCATAATCGGCTTCTAATTTAACGAGAGGGCCAAATATGTTCTGATATTGGTATCCATCTTCGTACCGCAAAAGTACTTGTTGCGGTTCTTCATCTACACCGGGTTTTTCAAGATCTTGAAAGGTTGCGTCAACATTGTCTCGCCATAATTCCTCTAACTTATTGATTTGTTGGGCCGAAATTTGTCTGGCACGCAATTGTTCCTGTTCTGATGGAATTTTTACTAACCAAGCTAAAAAGGAACGGTCTTCTATCAATGGCTTCCATTGTTCTTGATCCCTATAATATTAAAACAGTATTAAATATGATAGTAATTTATTACAATTGTAATTTTTTCTAAAAATGATAATTACCAATTCATATCCTTCAATGAACTCTGCGCCGCACATGGTTGGCGGCAGAGTAATACAACAACAGAATCTGCTTTTGCAGGAATGAAGCCAAGAACGAAAACATTCCTAACAGCGCAAGAGTAACATTCAAGAACAGTCTCCCCCAAAGGACCATCTCTGTAATATAAATCTCTTATGAAATAAAAATCATTCTATACAATTGAGTTGTATGAAAAAAATACCTGTGTAAAGTAACTTCCTTATGTTTGGCTCTGACAAGGTGGTTGATAATGTGAGAACCAGATGTATTTCCACGGCCATTACAGAACCACTTGCGGCAAACATTGCACATAACAACACAAGATGCTTCATGAATACCACAATATTTACATGCATGTTCTGGCAAATCACGATTGTAATATGCCTCCTCTTCTTCTTCTTCAAACTGCAATTCCGCAAGGCTTTGTGCTGCTCCAGATATCTTCAACTCCAAAGATGAGCTGCCGCTTGTTCCATTAACCTAGAGAAGAGCCATATATGTACAAAAATTATCAATAAATACTTATTCCTATATGCAATTAAATTCTGCATCCAATTTACGTAATTAATCTTTGTTTATTTATCGCTTATTTCATCCGTTTTTTCACAATTCTATATAAAACAATTATGCCATATTTTGTTTATAATATCGATATTACATTATTATTTTTCCTTTCATACCAAAAAATATTAATTCTAAATCGGAAACAATTCAAACAATTCACCTTGCATAACACTATGAAATGTTCTACATATAAGAACCTAACCTCTAATCATAGAAAAACTACTAATCACGTCTGGAAAACCTGATTTAAATATGCGATTTCTGTATTTACAACAATCCATACATCGCAAAAAGCATATTTATTAATAAATCCTTCCAAATACATATCGTTAAAAGTAAAAAAAGGGAAGGTCAGAAAACTTCTGCTAAGGCGTGGACATAAGGAACTAATGTATGTCGGGAATTAGTAAAACCAAACCCGGATTGAGGTTAGGTGGTATCCGCGTGCTTGAGAAATAAAAACCTTGTACACGGGCGAACGAAGTAAAGAAACAAAAATATAGGTTAGAGATCGAACGTGGTAGACGTATGGTCAGTGAAAAAACGAACCTGTACGGGTTGGTTAGGTTGACTTTGGGCAGCATCGTGTTGCGAAGCCTGAGTTTGACTCGGTGAGGGTAACGTGAAATCAGTGAAGTCGAATTCGCTACCCTGTGTATCTGCACCAATTAAATCAGCTTCTTCGGTGTCGAGAAACGTCAGAGTCTGACTGCTGGGTCCGTATGCGTCGACGCTCATCCTGTACCAATACTCAATGTGTCCTTTTCGTGCCCTGCAAGAAAATAGAGCTGGTTCCGATTCCGTCAAGCGCCGAATACACCAGTCGTGATAAAATAACGCAGCACAACATACACAAGAATACGATGGTGTGATTTACCGTTAGTAGAATGGTAGAGAAACGAAAACCACCACGTAGTAGCGAGCGAACTCTGACACACTGCTGAATGAAAGAGGCCCAGACAGAATCCTACGCCATACTTCGTCTCGCGCAAGTCTCGCGCCCACCAACACCGACACGAGTATACAACTAACTTTTCTTCTTGCGCTCGTCGTGTGTTACGTCATCAGCTGATTTCCAAGTGCGTCCCGAAGAGAGAGAGATTGAAATCGAGACTGAAGGTTGTGGGAAATTCCAACAACTTTTCTATTTGGCAACAAAGGTTGCCTTTCTTGCGTTTTGATTCCCCATGACGATCTCTCTTGAAATTTTTATCGGTTAAACTCGTTAAACGTATGATAAGTGCCGGATTTCGTTGCATCCCGATAGATGGTGATAAGACTCCGTTGGTATGGTATACAAGGTGTCTCAGGAATTAACGGTCGAACTTCGTCATGGTCATATGAAGAGTATGGTAGGAAAGCCATAAACATAAGAAGAAAAGATAAAGATAAATAGACTGCTGATGCATTTATAGAAAATTTGAAAGTGTAAAATTCCACAGAATGTACAATATATAAAGTATCCACAGTATAGTGCTTTTTATAATACTTGGTAAGTGAAACAATTTTCTATCGAGGTTTTATTTGTTTAATTATACTTTCAAAAATATGAATTTGCATAAAAACCTGCAGTCTAGAGACAAATAACGAGATCTCTCTTTTCTTTTCTATCTGTTAGAAACAAAAGCTGATAGAAAAAGAAAGAAAGACTATGTTAATGAGATATTATTATTTTCTTATTGTAAGTCTATTATTGCTTCCTCTGTATTATATATTTTTATTGTAAGTTAATAAACCTTTAAATGATCCATGTTCATAACTTTTATATAACTTTTTTTTGCTTGATTATATCCATAGAATGTAACTATGAGATTTGACTTCTGGAACACTCTATATAATTATTGGCGGGAAGACGTACGTTAAACACAAAAATCGTTTTTACCATAATAAAAGCGATATTAGTCTATGTAAAAGTCTGCTGATTTATTTTCCATAATTGTAGCAAAAAATAAGCAAATAATTCGTTGTTTTAGAGATGTTTATTGTCGAATCTTTTTGCTAGGTACGTACATATATGAAGGTAACAATAATCCTACCAGTCCTATAATCTATAATAAAAATAATAAATATAAAATTCAATATATACAAAAGACTATAAAAGACTGTTTCTCGAATTCTATCGTTCTTTACGTTCTCCAAATATTAATTCATAAATGCTCATACTTTCATCCATTACATTAAATTACTTTATACCATATTGACTTTATCTCTTAAAATATAGTATCTTAATACATACATTGTATGATGTTTAAATAGTATAAAGTTTGTCTCACTTTGTTGGACCAAAAATCGATCATATCGATTTATACGAAACAGAGCAGATGCAGCAAAAATTCTCAAATTTGATCTTCGATATATAATAAACTCTTCTGTTTCTTTCTATAAATGTCATATATAAAAAAGTATTTGTGAGATCAGTCTTGTGTGACAGAACACTGATTAAAATTCTAATCAGTTTGCTTTATCGATTGATTCAAAAGTTAAGAGTTTGATAATTAACGATTCAAAAATCAAAGTTTATTGCTTTCGAATGTCTTCCAGATAACCGCAAAACGATCAATACCTTGATAGATTGTGACAGTTAATTAAAAAATTAATCTAATAATGCCCGACGTCGGAGAAAGTGGAAGGCCTATATGTCCCATGGTGGGAGACAATGAAGTAGCTTCTTCAGTTCATTCAATTCATCACGACGAATCTCGATAAAAAGATTTTTACAATTGTCACTGAAAGATATCAACACTAAGTCCATTTCTAGGGGAATACGGTAAACATTATTATTCCATCCAAAGTTTATGGGACATTGTAATCTAACCATTATCAATATCAGTATTATTTTCTGGGGTATTCCATTCCTCTATATCCTCCTGCTATCATCATCACGCTACAAAATGGCACTACAATATTTCTTCTTCTCAACGAAATCTTCAACTTTAATTTCGAATGACATTCAGTCCTATTCAATGGTCCTATATAATTTTTATTGTACAGCGAACTTGTCCATTCTTTTGACAATCACTACACGTCTTTCTGAAGCTGCTAATAATCATTCAGCCAATCATGTAGCAGTCTTATAAAAAATGATCACCAAATCCATGAAATTTATAGTCAATATTGAGGATTTGGCG
Source organism: Bombus fervidus (assembly GCF_041682495.2). NCBI lineage: Eukaryota > Metazoa > Arthropoda > Insecta > Hymenoptera > Apidae > Bombus > Bombus fervidus. The sequence goes on along the minus strand of NC_091530.1, from coordinate 7,670,917 downwards.
AATTTCTCTGAAAATTATTTTGCTGGTTCTGCTGCAATGGCCCAGCTGGGCTGGGTCTTCCTTGTTCGCGGTACTGAGGAGGACCAGGTGGTCCGTTAGGGGGACCCGTTGATCCAGGAGGTCCAGGTACCTTTCCATAATTGCCTCGCGTCGAACCTTGATAACTGCCATACGCAGAATCGTCACTGCGTCTAGAAATATGCCCGTACATGCTTTCCGGTCTTCTAGAGTTTGCTGCATTATCAGAGCAGGTGGATATCGTTCCATTCTGATGCTGCTGTTGTTGTTGCTGCTGCTGCTGTTGTTGTTGTGGCTGATGATGATTTTGAGTGGAAGATTGGACACTTGGACCTGACTGTTGAGAATTCTGACTACTCGGAGGAGGAGCTGGAGCCCGGCCATATATGCTGGACCCCGTAGATACACCATAGATACCATTCTCCCTCGTACTGAGACTTGTGGAAATTCCTCTGATTCCATAAATACTCTGCGTGCACTGTTGCAGTTGATTCTGCATATTTTGGTTGGTACTGTTATGATTTTGAGAATTTTGATTCTGACCATTTGATCCATTTTGCTGTTGACTGTCTCTTCCTGAATTTGAACCTGTTTGACCTATTCTAATCGGGTATAGGCTTTGTGCGGGGGCTAGAGGACCCGGTTTGGGGATCATTAGGCCGTCTCGGGTTCCGGAAGTCGATTTAGCGTATACACTTTGCGAACGATTTAAATTTGCCCTGGTTAAGGGTGGGGATTTACAGTAGAGCGATTTGGTTCCCCCGTAAATGGATTCGACACGTTCTAAGGCTGTCGGGGGCGTACTGTAGATCGAGGAAGATGCTCCAGCAACTGGACGATAGGTTGCATAGGCGCTGGGAAATTTGGGACCCGTTGGTTTGTCCAGATCGTCGTAGGTGTCCTCGTCGGATCTCATTGATGAATTGTCACCGTCGTCCATATCCCGTGGGTCTCTAGATCGTTTGGGATTTAGAACGTACTCGTGAAGAAGGGCTGCCACTGCGCTTCCGGACAGTGGACCTACCCAGTACACCCAATGGTTGTCCCAACGATTGGTGACGAATGCTGGTCCAAGTGCGCGTGCGGGATTTAAGAATGGACTCTGAAATATAATTAAAAATATTTGTTATAATTTAGTAATGATTTATTCATTTATGTTTTTTATATTTTTATAATTGTTATTCATGTTTTATATTTTTTAGATTGTGTACGGGACGGAAGTGATACCGAATGCGCAAGTTAACAAACGTGCATTTCTTACGTTCCTGTTTTCTTGTACGAAGCACGGTAAAACTTATTTTTCTGTTTGGAGTATATTGTACACACGTTTCGAAGCAGGTGGAACCGAAAGATTGAATTCTTTTTTCTCTTTTCTTTCTTTCTTTCTTAGTCCTCCCTATCCGACATTTCCTTCTCTGCTAAACTGCAGGTGCTGTTTAAAGACACGAACGTAAGGCTGATTCGAAAGGAATCGAGAGCCGCTTTGGATAGACCGGTTACGGAAAAGAATGCGTACAACGGAAGGCAAAATAAGGGAAAAAAGGACTACTTTCTTAGACGTTCTCATACTAACACGATGTTTTTCTCTTTCATCAACGAGAACTTTGTGCTTTAATCGAAACTTGCGCCGAAAGCAGTATATACTTACCGAAACTAAAGTGGCTGCCGTGTAAGCTGCAGCTAATACGCCAGCTGGTTTCGAAGAAACTGACATTGGTAGTATTTTTGAGCATTCTGAGGTAAAATGAGATAGGACAATCAGCACAGAAAGTGCTAATTCTACCAAGAGCCTCTCGATAGGCCCTCCGAGACGACCTACGGAAGTTAAGGTCTGCGTATTGGAAGGTGTAGTCACTCTATAACAAATAAAATTGAATTACTTAATTATTGAATGCACTACGTAGGTAAGAAGAATTAAATAAACTCAGGTTATAATAGAAAAGTGTAAAAATTATCGATCAGTTTTCCAAAATAATTCCTGCGTATGACGTGTCATAGTGTAATATACAATGATTTTCTTATTGAAGGTTACTGTAACAGCGACACCCGGCGTAAAAGCCCCCTGCAGCAAGTCAGTCCCAGTGGTGTAATGTTTATATTAGCCGGTGCATCGTCGAGCTTATAGGCTTCATTCATCGCTCCTCCCCCTCCCCATCGACGTGTTTCTTTTGCATATAATCTCGTTAATATTCTCAGTTCGTACAATCACACGGGGCTACAGACACACGACCTTTTGTGTTTTGTACAGTGACCACAATGATATTGGACATCAATAAGAATTTCATATTGGTGAATCTCGATTTATAATCACTACCCATTGATAAAATTAATATCTTATATTTTATACTTGATGTTTCAAAAATAAAATACTCAACAATTTATCTGATAAAAAGAAATATTAGAAAATAATGGAATTTAGGATTTTAATATTTGAAAGTCATTAGGAATGTTGCTTGCTGAATGTTAATGCGAAGTCTTTTATAAATATGTTTTAGCACGTTATATAATATTAATATTAATTTCTTTTCAATGAATTAATAGAAACAATCAAGTTCAAAGTAATTGATACACGAGATCAATATTAACAAAAAATTAACAAGGCGAACCTCTATATGCAGGTGCCTTTCGAAGTGCAGGATATGATGCAGTTCTAAGGGAGAAATCGATCTAATCTTACCGCTAAATGCACTGAATCCCTGTCCCTCTGAAATTTATCGTCACGTGTATCGACGAAAATTCTCCCCTGTTTAGAGTGTGATGCAGATAGGAGCTCCCTTTCTTTCTTTTTCTTGCTCTATTCAGCCTCTTTATGTCGAGAGGCCTCGTGATCGTGTCACGAGAGAGCGAATTGATGAAATCAGAAATGCAGATCATGACGGCACAATTGGGATTAAATGTATCGTCTGTGGTTGAGGGTGGAAACAAGGAAAAAATGAGATCTCGCATCCCTTTTAGGGCAGCCAGAGTGATAAGCGGATTTTTGATCGATCTTTTTCCTTTAGTAGACAATAGTCAAATTGGCCATAGCAACTTTTTATGCTGAAGCTAACGTGGGAAGATAATATTCTGTGAGTTTTTTTTTAATATCATGATATGATATTACATTATGATATTATATGATATGATATTATTTTTTATATAATCGTTCGTTTATATTGCTTTTAGAATATACTTTAATATTTAAAACGCGTTTAAACAGGCCGAAGGGACTTCGTTCCATTTTAATCCTCTTTAAGAGACCCATTTTGGCCCTAGACAAAAAGGGAACACTCTTTGCATCTACTCTTTACTGTCAGAGTGCGGACTAGCCTCCATTTTTTCTACTCTAAAAGCCTTCTCGTAACAAAAAGCTACAAGTATAGCCTGAAAATATTTCAAGCAAACCTATTTGAACCTTACATTAGAACTAATACTTAGAAAACCAGTAAATCCTTCATTTTCCATCATATACCCTTTTCTTATGATTATCGTTTAACATTGATCTCTCATTTTTCACAAGTCCAATATAAAATCCGAATACAACTCTACGATACTTTTTTGGTCCACCGTCATTCGATATTTCTTAGAAGAGTTTTACAAGGAATGTTCCCATAGCTGACGGTCTTTTTCTCACGTTTTCCGCTTGAGAAGATACGGTCATTCAGCCGCGACTCGTTTCGTCATTTAATCCTACATGCACTTGACTCGAGAGACCGCGTGCAACCTGTGCCCTATATTCGCATGGGGGTAACTGAACGCCAGAAACACCCTCAAGGATCCAGCGAGGGCTACAACGTTTAAAATAAATTTCAATTCAGAGCCAGAAGGGGTGTGTATCACTTTCACTAGACCTCTGTCGTATTTAACGAGCTATTGATATCTTCCACCCACCAGAACTCCCCTCTGTAGAGTGGTTAGGATATATATGTATGTAAGCTACGTGCTCTAGTCGTTAACGGCCCCTTTCCTGGCCCCCTTTTTTGACCAGGAAAACCGCCACATGTGTGTGATATGTGTTAAAGCCCAGGCGAGATCTACAGTGATTCCATTCTAAAGTCTTGCCCTATGGGAAAGTTCAGGTGCTCCAGTGGTTGTGGTTAAACCAGAAAATTAGGTTCACGGTGAACTACCGATGTAGGGCGATCGATTGTGGGAAGTTTTGCAAGAAGCTTGACCAGTCTTCCCTTATGGGACAAACTGTATCGAGTGTTACGCCTGATGGAATTGTATTCAGTGAAATTTTATGGTGTATAGAGAAGCAAGTATTTTTAGCATATTTATTCGAAGGTAGCCTGAATACAGGTAATATTTCTTTCATTCTTTACGGTATCCAGGCCAGTTTCCTGTCACCTTCTTTTTAAAAAATTATAGCGAGTAGATGTGACGATTAATTCCAGACATTTTTCTTGAGAACAGTGCAGTTTCCTGCACGAACATCATCGACTATAGAAATCCAAGACGACAAAGCACAGGAATTCTTTGAAAGGACAAAACAGTTCGAGCTTCAGATTTCTATCCTGCTCGTCGTGAATGGGAAACATGTGAAAAAGGGCCAGGAAGTGCGTACACCCACGAGAATCCATTGCGACACAATAAACGCTGCTGACCGCGTTTTTCTTGCTTTTATCCTACGTTCGTTCATCAAAGTTTACGTTTCAATTTTTAACGCAAAATTAGAATTCATTCATTGAGAAAAATTTCTATCAGTTAGAAAACTCTATACCCTAAATTATTCCTTTATGAACAGATTTAGTTATGTATAATTAGGAAGGTACGATATTTAATCATCTACTTTAAAATGTTATAAAAAATATCTCCTCCTTAAATTTAAGTATCTAATCTGTGCGAAAGTTTTCTTATTACAATTTTTATCAATTTAATCAAATGAAACTAATTGCATGTACATATGTTCTTTTAGCCACAAGTGTAAGAACACTAAATATAATTAACAATGGAGGAAATTTTACGTACCTATATACAACCAATTCACTAGGCCGATTATACCCTGGCAGATTCATGGCGGCGATATCTAACAATAAATTCTAAAAGAATCTTATTGACCAGTTAAGATACGAGAGAGAAAGAAACCGTGGCAGCTGGCTTGGAAGATCGTTGCGGATCCTCCTCCTTTATAGAATCCTATATAAATCGTGGACCGTGCCTTTCTACGGGGAAACACGTGCCAGCCACATGTTGCATAAAAGGAATCGTCAGTGGTCCTTTCGAATATCCATAGCGTAAAGTCGCAATCACAAAGGAGCTTTAGAGCCCATAAATGATTCTCTTTCGACCGAAGGATACGAAACAGCGGCAGATGTTTTCCGTCTTTACCTCTTCAAACATGTCGAATTCGATATGTCCACGCGTTTCGAAAGGATATAAGATAACGATAGCTGTTTCGTCTTCCGAAACTTTGGAAAAGCTTAGTTAGTCGTTAAAAAGCTTTCGATATTTAAAGTATCATCATTTTGATTAAAAAAAAAATTTTGTACCAAGATATTGCTTAGAATATTTTCAAGTATAAAATTTGTAACTCTAATTAAGGTTGTATAATTTTTAATTCGAATTTCATATGAATTTGCAATGTGAGTTGTATTAACATTCTGCAAAACCTAAATTTTATTGCATTCGCAATAAAAGCTATATTCTAAAGTGTTTGAAGAAACAGTTTTTAAGTCATCTTTTTAGTTGGAAAAGAAATCGTGATTATTCACGCACTCACGTTAAGAAATGGATTTCATGCAGGGCCAACAGGCTGGCTGCGCATGCATCTAATCGCACAACCTACGATCATGGAACGGACCGATTCTTAAGAACGAACACGTGGTTGTGACCATCTGTTAGCATCCTGCTTCGTTCATCCTACCCTAAGTTGGAGCCTTTTCGCCTTGCTAGTTCTTTCCTCCTTCACCTAGAAGATCGACACATAAGCATCAATCCTTTCATGGCTATTTGATTTCTTAAACTCCAAGGTAATCGTACTCGTATTTTCAATCTTTCTCCAAAAGAGAAAAAAATAATATATTATAATTATAACACATTTTTAGGACAAATTGAATGCTGTTTAAATTACATCGTATAACAATAAAGTAATAGACTATTAACTAGAAGAGAATTATAGAATACAGAAGAATAAAAAAATAACATAACATAACACAATAAACACAATAACAGAACAGAAGAAATCCTCAATCCTGAAAATTAATCCTCATAAACTACCAAAAGTAATTTATATCGAGTTTCTCACAGAAGTTTAAACACTAAGGATCTCAGCTTCTTATCACCTTCACCAACTCTTCATGAAACCACTACAAGGAACACAAGGCGTAAACTTTCCCAGCCTGCAATACTCTCAAATATTTAGTTTAGGGGGCGACATCGTGCGCTTTTAGCTGAGAGTCAGAGATTTTAAGAGGTGCGTGAAAGACCGTCACATGTTCTCCGCTTTTTTGCTCATCATCAGCCGCTCCGAATTTATTTTTACTAACGAAGAGGTATGTTCTTGCGTCGCCTACTTGTCACAGGACATCGTCGACGACTGGAATAACATTTCCACGGAGGAATAACCGTCGCATATGAGTCAAAGTTGTAAAAGCTAGAATATCGTGGAGATCGTTTAGGCGGGCCGCTTTGTGTTCTCGGTAAAAGGTGTTCCAAGCAGGTAAAACATTCCTATTGAAACGGTTCTACCTGACCCACCTGGCTTTCACGCTACATTTTCGGCTCGACAACAGTTTCTCCCTATGCATACGGATATCAAAAAAGGACTAGCTACATAAATCGCAGAATCTCCGACAACTAGATCAAAAATATATCACGAACAATCTATACATATATTGAAAACAAAATTTTCGTTAATTACACTAATTAGATAAAAAAATTAAAGTATCTTTAATTTATAATATTCAAGCACGAGTGTATCTTTGACAGTTAATAGCGCATATATATATATATATATATATTTGATTGGTCGACGAATTATCTTCAAAGAAAATTCGGAGGGAGATCCTAAGTTGGCTGGAAGTATTGAAGAAGGTTCTCGAAATCACAGCTTAAGAACCCAATATCGAAGGCTTTCGAAAAAGCTTGGATATTACTTGTCGACTGTAAATCTCTCCCTTTGGAAGACCGCCTTCATTCGATGAATGATATTTCTCAACCGTGACGTATTTTCTTTGTATGTACGTCAATTCTTTAAAAATACGACGCTCGAAGTCGAGCGATTTATTCTTTATTTTTCATCTTATTTTATTGTATCTTTCATTAAGATAAATTTCAATTCGATTAATCGCATTGCAGTTTCGAACGTGGTCATAGAGCGATGCGACAAAAATGAATTGTTTCGGATTTTGAGACTAAACGTAGCTGGGTGTCATAGATAGTTTTGGAGAACAGGAAATGTGCGACGGAGTTGTTTCTTCGCTGGACATCCGGCTCGCCACGCGTCTGCGTGTGTCTTGCTTGACGTCACAACACACACCTGCTTCCTCACAGCTGTTCCTCAGTTCGTGGTGGCAAACTCCCTTGACAAATAGTTTTATACCACCGCGTCCATCTCCCTTTAGAATTTTTCTTTAGAAAAATCTCGGTCGACGTGCTTGGACTATTTCTTCCGTTACACAAATAAAAAGAAAATTGGATATGGTTTCTTGTAATAATTATTAGACTTTAGAAATTATATCGCACATGTGTTTCAAATGCCCTGTGTTAAAAGAACATCAAAACCATCACAGCAGGATGTCATGGGCAAAGAATGAAAAATTACAAAAATAATATTTAGCCATTGTTTTCTAGAATTTATTCTTTTTATCAACATTATAAACAGTTTCTCATTTTTCCTGAAAATCTTATTTCAGCGGCGTTACTTTAGAAAAATATGTGCGATATGGTAATTTATTATAAATATTCATATCCTTTCCTGAAGCTTAAAGCTTACAATCAATTTTTTATGAAGATACATCATGGATCTTTTTCTTTACGTATCTGTATTGTGGAAAAAGTATATAGGAGGATAATGGGAGAATCTTGTAACGTGTTGATGAAACGATACTAAATCCTTTCCGGATAGTTAGACTCGCGATTCTCCCATAATCTCTGGGTCGTGTCAGTTCGGTTTACGATTTATCTGCTCGGCTGCCTGTCCATTTCATTTTTTATTTATATTTCAGGGAAGTATCGCACTGGGAGCTACCAACCCTCTATGAAGGCAAGGATACGTGTTTTACAAACGCCATATACACACACACATACGGCATCGATTGACCCAGTCGCAACAGATGCAAGAATCGTGTTATTTCCTTCTTCATCTCTCCCGCTACCGCCTCTTTTTCCTTTGGCTCTCCTTTTTTCTCACTGGGATGCACGTACTCCCCAGAGACATTTCTGGAAGGGATGACGAACCCGACTGGTTAACTAGAGTATTGTTCGATTATTATTTCGGTACATATCGCGCACTTGTTATCTCTTTGTGCGGTCATATGGTGGTCTGAGGGTGATCCCACCTCGGATGACAGATCTGTCGTATGGAATCGTCAGAAGTATCCATGTTCATCCACAATTTCACACTACGTAACATTTTATTCAATCCATATAAGGAATTTTTTACGAAGAATTATTTAAAGCACAAATTTTTAATCTAATTTATACAATCTTAGCTTTCGAGGTTCAATAATCATGGTTATTTCTTTCTCATAGATATTTAATTTTGAAACAGTTGCTAAGGGAAAACGTCGTAATTTTTTCAACACGCAGAAGCCTTAACGGATGGATAATGATGTTCAGGGCGTATCTGCGGTAAATCGTACGGGGTATGTATTCTTACCTTTCCCTGACCACAGAGTATCGATAGTGTTCACGAGGGTGTTCAGTAAGTTATTATACAGGGGTACTCTTCTATTCTATGGCTCCCATGGAACAACATCAGGGGTCTGCAACTTCCATGCAACCTGTGCCAACCTGTAATATCCGGTCGCAGAATGAACAATCCCCAGTTATCTTTTTACATCATTACCATTTATCATATCATTAATTGCATCTTCATTCATCTTCGTACTATGTATTCCTTTCTATAATTCTTGACGATTTCATCTTTTTAGATATATCAAAGACGACATTCCGAAGAGACAACGACGAAGTAAAGGAATGACAGAAAGAAAAAGTATAAGAAAGAAGAAAGCGAAGAAGACGATGATAAAAGGAGAAAGGGAGGACAATGATCCTCGAGAACGCAGAAAACATCTGCTCTGGCTCCGGATCGCAGCGTGTCCTCCTTCAATGAGAGGCGATTGCGTTGTGAAACTTGTCCCACCTCGGCGCGTATAGGTATTCATTATCCTCGTCTCTGGTGCCTGGTCGATCCTTTTTCCGCACGATCTTTTTTGGTCCATGGAACATCTGCGGCAGCTGCGAGGCGGTGGCCTGCCGCAGCGTACACGGAACGAGGCAGGTGCTTACCTTCGAAGAAGCTTCTCCATCTAGCCCTGCCAATTACGCGTGCCTCTTTCTGCCTCTCCCACTCTCCCCCTGTCTCTTCCTCGTCTCTCTTCGTTCTTCTCTTTGCAATTTTTTCACCGATACCCGCTGAATAACCGAGTATAATTAAATAGTCTGAATTATGGTTTCGAAGCGGTCGAATATGTTATAATAATCTATTGTAGCTTTGAGGATTAGATGTTTGCCTTAATAATTACTTGCTGTTGGAAAGAAAGTGTTTGATGATGTTTATCTTATACGAAATTCATGGATCATTGCAATGAAACTTGTACTCTTTGATCATCATACATCGTGGAGATACACATAGGAGACATCTATATCTGTAATTTCTTGAGAAAAAGCGTACACTTTACAGTAACATTTCTACGCTTCAGTGAATTTAGAATTATCTTGGATAACCCATGGTAATTCTCAACAAAAGGGAAAGCAATTGTTTTCGAGAAACGAGAAGAAAGGGAAATAATGATCCATGCTTGAACTACATTTTTTATCTTAGTATCTGTTCTCTGTCTCTCTACGATAACGGTCGAAGAAGAGATTTGACATAAGTGATGGTACCTTGGAAGTTCGTCGTCCCTATCTTTATTTTTTTCTCGCCCTCTTGCGACGCGAGATCCTTTAACCACGGGCAAAATCGAGGCACGTGCACCAAGTTGCACACGGCCAATTTCTTTCTTCTCTCCATCCAACCGAAGGGAAAAAAAATATTACAGCAGCGTGCTCGCGCGCTCCTGATCATCGCCTGCTCGCGAAAACTTGCTGCCCCGTTGAATTATAGACTATCCACGCGGGCTTTATAGGTTAATAATAGAGACGTGAATATCGATGAACATATAATAACGACTCGTGAGTACTTATTTTAAAGTACAAGTATAAATCAGCCAGTTCTTACAATTATATAGTTAATAGCCAGCAGCCACGTAAGAAGATATAAAGCATTCTACAGGGTGACACAAAAGTAACGCAATACAATGTCTTAAATACCTGAAAATGATTTGCTATGAAACATGTAATTTATATTTATATATTTTAATTTGTATATTTTCAATAACTCCTCTTGTACATCATTTTTATATATAATTCCAATTGAAGTAAATAAGTAGAAGTTTCTAAGCTGTAACTTTGAATCGTTTCAGATCCAGCGGGCAGTTTTATGCTCTGTTCAAGGCACACGTACTCGAAAGACAGCACATATAGTAGGAAGGCTTCTCAAGGATTCAGCTAGATATCAAAGAGATTTGCAGGAAGAACATAGTTATTTATATTACATGTTAGCATATGAAGATTACGCAGAAATGTATGTATATGCGTTACTAATCAACCACGACCGACTTATCTAAGGTAGGTTATCAAGAACGCCCTATATACCTTCTTATATTTCTGTTGCCTACTTTAAACAATTTAAATCTTGGTAAAGATTCTAAGAAACGGATGTGTTCATTATTTACGTAAAAGGTGTATGACGGTGGTACCGTTGATTCAGAGGGCTTTTAAAAATGGTTAAGACATCTTGAAGGGACGGGAATGCTTCCGGGGCTCGACTACGCGGCCTTCTCGGATACCATATCTAGCAGCTGCCCTCTTGGGGCTCCGTATCTCCGATTTTTTCTACACCCTGCTGCTTTCGTGTGTGTATATAGACACTCGAAGGAAGTTTTTGCTTTGAAAAAAATATTGCGTTCAACCCTTTTCACTCAGTGTCAAAATTTATAGACTTTTGAACTATATATTATAGAACTTGAAAAACTTATTAACTACATTTGTTTTAACTACTACATGATAATGATATCATAACAAGAATGCAAAGGGTTGAAAACTGTTTATTGGTCTTGCGGGTTTTTAAAGCAATCACTCACCCATACAGCATCGCAGCTCCGGCTATACCGCCTCCACACTGTGCGGCGATGTACAAAGCAGCTCGGAGGAAGGAGATTCGTCGACACAAAGCGAAAGATAGTGAGACTGCTGGATTCACGTGGCCACCTGCATGACAGACATTTTATTACGAGTTTTATTATAAGTTTAGCATATATTTTTTTATACGAGATAAACGGAACGTATATTTTATATTTTCTATATATATCAAAATATAAATTATACAAAATAATATATCTATATCAAAATTGCTAATAATAAAAGTTTATGTAAGACTTAAATTAAAATCGAAGCATATTCTTGGAAGGGACACGAATATGTTTTATTTAGATGACAAGACGGACAATAATGAAACAGATTACACAAGAATTCCAAGATGTAAGCCTGAAATACTATATTATATGCCATCTAGGGCACTCTCTCGTATACGTTCTGCTGTACGCGTGATGTGCTGTGTTTCTATCGGCCACTATAATCGGTTAATGAGCCAATCGAGAATGAAACCATGAGGACCGAGTACAAATGACGTGACAGTATGGATGACAAAAGTTTCTGCCTCCGGTATAATATCGCCCATATCCCAAAAATTGTTTTACAAATGAAAAAGATGTTAAAGTAACAAATTTATTGGATATATTATTTTGAAAATGTGGTACTATCAAAATTAAATATATAGATGACTAGAAATGTACAAAATTACAGGTAATCTTCGAAAATGTATGAATATCACATAACGCAAAACACTTACCACTGATATGACCAAAGATGAAGCAGATCGCCGAAATCGCAAAACCGGATGCTACAGCGGTAGCTAAGACAGAGAGTCCGCTTCCGGAAACTGCGGAGGACGCGGCTGCGCCGGATACAACGAGACTGAAGAGAAAGGTAGCGAAACACTCTACAGCTACTGCTCTCCAGAGTTCCAAACTGCGAGCCTCTATCGACATAGGCGCTTTCTTCTCTGTTAGTTCCATGTTATTTTCCTTTAGGGAAGAAATCCTCGTAAGCAAGGTCACAATGTGACCGTCTAACTCTCTTGAAAACGTTTCCGTGGTCATTTTCCCTACTTAATATTTATTAAATTTTGCAAACAAGCAATGTAAAATAATGTATGATAGTTCTTTGAGTTCTTTTTAAAGCATTCTTCCTACTTTATCACTTTTAGGATGCACCTATATGTACGGAGTCACTTATTCCACACTTTCACGTGATGTCGAGTGCTCAATACGATTTGAATGGGATTCGCGGGAAAATTACGAAGTACCGATACGATGGAAGAGCACGAGATCGAACGAGGGACAACAGTGATGCCGATGTTGCCGGAATGGCAACGCGCTTTCGAGTGACAGGACGATCGGCGAACAAGTGGGCCCCAGACTGTGCGAGTGCCTCCACCATCGCACCGCCCCCACTCTTCGACCACTGCCAGTGCATCTGTGCCTGAATCCGAGGAAATCGGGAGGCAACCACGCGCAGCTTGTCCCGAAAAAGTACGAAATGATAGAGGAAGGGTGTTCAAGGTAAAATCGAAGTGTTAAGACAGGATGTGGTCAAGATAGTATTTGAAGAGTAATTGTAGTATTCCCAGAGGATTGGGTTCCGTTCAAGTTTCATATTTAAGCCTCCAATACTATGCAACTAACTACACAGAATCCTGTTAACAGTATGCTGGCGAAATTACATGAAATGTTTCAAAAACATAATTTTATTAGCATAACATAATAATAGAAAATTATTAGAAAACAGAGTATTCCAATGTTCTATTCCAGCTTTTCTATTAGAAGCATGTTACTTGATAAAAAGTAAATTATATTCTTTTCATAAAACGCAAATTTTTATTTTTCAGTCAACGTTTTTTAAGGTATGTATTTGTTAAGTTCGTATATTCCTGAATGACAGGAGTATACTTTAATTGGAGCAATATTTAATTTTACAAGCATGAGTGAACTATTAACATGTACGTAGAACGACAATGAGTATTAAAAAGAATAATTACATTTATCAGGGAGAATGTCTTATTCCCACGAGTTCAAAGACTATTTTAATACCAAAGTTCCCACAAAAAGGGATGCATGCACGACGGGACGCAAACAACGATTATAATAACGTCCATTTAAATCAACTTTATACGGACGTCGGTCCAGGATGGACTGAATGTTGCGTCCAATAAATTTGCATTCACCGCGAACTCTCCAAACTTGAATATCTCGTAAAACATACCAAACTAAACATCTTAAAATATCATAATCTCATATCTTTTAGTCAGAAGATATAGGATATCTCATCATCTTGATCTTCAAGAATACACTTCCCTATGTCAAGAAATTATTTATGAAATATTGGAACAAAAATTCAAAGTATATTTTATATAACAAATTTTTCGTACTTTGCAATTCGCGACTGACTTCTATTTCACGTTCACTTTTGTTCTCAGAAGTCGACCCCGTCGTGTCAAGCGTGACGATTCCAAGAGGATTGCCGAGAACGAACCAGCGTAATTAAGCCACGCCAGTTCTTTACTGAGACTGTACAGGCATGTAAGTAAAGTTGACCGGGGAATGGGTAATAAATCCAGCAATTGCCGTAAATTGGAGAACTCACGTGAAGGGGGTGACAAAGAGAGCGACAGATAAAAAGCTTTTACTTTGTCGCATCTCTGTCTATAGACGAAGCAATTGCTCGAGCGATGTATATTCCTAATACATAATTTTTTTAAATACAAATCTTTATATTAATACAATTATTAGAGTATTATAGAAAATATTAAGATTATTACATAATCTTTATATTAGTATCATTTATCGATTATTTCCGCGGGAACTAATATCTCGCACCCAGCTCCGGCTAAATCATGAACATATCTTGCAATCTTGCAATCATGTTGTAGCTGTATATTCAATCATAATATCTTTTTAGGTATATGTGATCTACACGCTGATTATATAAATTTCAGTTCTTAATGGACTATGAAGAGTGCAACAAAAGCAACAAAAGTAACAAAATAACGAAGACCAGTTTGAGGCGATTGTAATTGATAGAGAGATTATTCAACGATGAGAGCAACGATGGAATCGAGGGGGGAATTGTTGATTATCCCATTATTCATGCCTCGGTATGTTATCAATTTCAATGGTACTCAGCGATGATCTGGTTTTACTTGACAGTCAGTTTCAAAATTAAAGTATCCAGGAACTACATTGAGGCAGAAAATATTATATTTATAATTTGTATTAGGGAATTTTTTACTAAGCTTATTAAGTTGTTTAATGATTAACTATATCCTGATATTTAGAAATTGACAAAAAATTAATATGAAGTAACGTTCGCAATGAGTATCACTGTTGTAATCTATTACATTTCAGGTAAAATTGCCGGAAGATAAGCGTATCCCTCGCACGAGCCAGTGTGACTGAACTGTATATGTACATGTAGTATGAGTATGAGTCGAGTATGAGTACAACTCATCCGTTCACGCGACGGCATACTTGGACGATCACAGGGATTCGTAGATCATACTGCTCGATAATTTCAGTATATAACAAGTAAGTATTTATTAGCGCGTGGGCAGTCGATTGCAGCACATATTTGCACGCGAGAGTAACATTACCGTTCAGTAGACTTTGGATGTAACTCCGAGTAGCATTCGCGTTACAAATAATATTTTCGAAACATACCCAAGTTCGCTATTATGTATCACGTAACTGCAATTCAATCTTATCAGTGAACTTGATTTTGATTAATTTCGCCGATTAGTTTCATAAGGTTTCATTCTATAATATCATTTTATATTTATGGTTCGATGGTACATACGTCCATAAACATATTCAAAACAAAAAAATATAATGAAGTTAACATAAATCTACGAGAAGAAAAGTGTTTAAGGTGAATGATAACGTATCAGTATCGTTGTTACAGGATGCAAAAAATGGATTTCGATGTTTGGTAGTATTAGGAGCGGGAGAAACAATCGTTTTCGAACGTGACAGGCTACAGGGTGTTGGCTCACGCGCGTGTCAGTCTTTCGATTTCGTAAGTAGTACACGTGTGTAATAATTACCACATTCCGACCATTTAACCTTTCTTTTTTGTAATCAAAAATTTGTTTCTAATTAGTTTCAGAGGTGATTTCCTTTCTCCATGCGAAAGAGATATTCGAAGAGAATATAAACGCTGGTGAGATTTTACTTTCATCGCGGCTTTCGCTTTTCTCCGCTTCATCAAGAGTTTCCTGAAAGACCGAGTTCCTCGCATTACTGCGTGCCTGTAGAAGTGTCACGTGTGTATACATACTGACAGACCACACCTGTCTGTTCCTGGTGAAACACCAATACGCACGCGGGCAAGATGGCCGCATATACTTTATACTCGTCGATTGGACGCGTCTGTTTTTATCTGTGCTTCCTCGCAATTACGGTGTTGTGTCAGGAACAAATACCCCCGGGTAGTCGGTATTACAGTCGCGATGGGGTATATGTGCCTCAAAACGGACCAGATGACCGAACCAACACTTATGTTTACAAAGATAGAAGATATGGATATCGTCCTAGTTACTGGGACTCTGTTTACAGAGGACCCACCAGAGCACCAGACAGTCGGTACCTTTACGAGGTAAAATAATACAAGTAATACAATTCTCCTACTATTCCTTTTTACTAGAAAAATTACGTGATATCTTTTAAAAAGTAATGACACATAATGATACATTCAATTTGTATTTATATTAATAAGTAAATTTGGTAAAAGATTATAATTACAAAACGATTGTAATTTTTTAAGCATACAACTTCAAGACTCCCTTTACCTGGTATATTGGGTGGTTGGCGAGAAGATCTTCAAGGAAGAAAGAGGTCTGATTCTAAAAATCTACCTATAGATGTGACTGTGACCACAGCTTATGGACAAGTGCAAGGATTTAAAGTTTATTTATATGATGATCCACAAGCAAGGCATAGGCCCTGGAGTTTACCAGTTGAAAGGGTTACAAAGCATGTTAATGTATTCCTCGGCATTCCTTATGCTATGCCACCTATAAAGGAAGGTCGATTTAAACCACCCAAAACTCATAAAGGTTGGCAATTACTGCAAGCTGTTGATTGGGGGCCAGCTTGTCCTCAGCCCAGTGCATATACTGGTGCTACTAAAGGAATCCGTGATGTGGATGAAGACTGTTTATATTTGAATATTTTTACACCAGATATTAGCTCTGGTTTACCTAAACCATACCCAGTAATGTTCTATATTCATGGTGGAGAATTTACACATGGAGCAAGCAATTTGTTTCCAGCTCACATGTTGGCTGCATTTTACGATGTAGTAGTTGTTTCTATTAACTATCGACTAGGAGCTCTAGGATTTCTAAGTACAGGAGATGAGAATAGCCCTGGAAATTATGGAATTTTGGATCAAGCTATGGCATTGAGGTGGGTGTATGATAATATCAGAGTTTTTAATGGTAATCCTGATGCAATAACTCTTTTTGGACCTGGTGCTGGAGCAGCAAGTGCTGGATTATTAATGGTTGCACCTAAAACCAGAGATATGGTATCAAAAGTAATAGCTCAATCAGGTTCTGCATTGGCAGATTGGGCCGTCATAACAGATAAGTACAGGGCACAGAATACATCTAAAGTATATGCAGAATCGCTAGGCTGTAGCATAGAAAACAGCTGGAGATTGGTGCAGTGTTTGAAGAATGGCAGATCCTTTTTTGAACTTGGTAATTCTGAATTGAAACAACACATTGGAATGTTTCCTTGGGCTCCTGTACTGGACACTAATTTCATAGTACCAAGTGACAATTTATACGAAGACTGGAGAGAAACAGATTGGCGCTTCTTTATGGAAACACCTGAAGAAAGCATAAAAAGTCATAAGTTTGCAGATAACTTAGCATATATGGCTGGTGTAACTACTCAGGAAGCAGCATTCCTTATATGTATGTAATTTGAAATCTTTGCAATCTTATAAATTTTTACGAATTAATAAACCTTTCATTCTTCCTAGATAACAATGCCACATTAGCCAAGAATCAATATATTATAGATGCGGAATCATTCGATCAGAAAATTTGGGAACTTGTTCTCCAATACAACTACACTCTAAATTCTCAAGGAGTTTATGAAGCTATAAAATACATGTACACATATTGGCCAGATCCGACTAATACTAGCCACATTCGCGACCAGTATATTAATGTAAGTTGTATGCGATGTGTATATAATTTGACTTTTTAATTATATGTATATTTCTATAATGTTAAATTTTCAGCTCTTGACTGATTTTCACTACGTTGCTCCTTTTGATAAAATAGCAAAAGTTTTGATAGAAAAACGTGTACCTACATATTTGTATGTGCTAAACACAACTGTAGAAGCATTAACATTACCACAGTGGCGAAGTGTTTCTCACGACACAGAACTTCTTTGGCTAACAGGGGCACCTTTCATGGATGTTGGTAAGAACACAGTAATTTAGAGTTTTTCATTAACAATATAATTATCAAGTTACTATCTTTTCAGAATTCTTCCCTCAAAAATGGAAGTTGAAGCGTGACATGTGGACAGACAACGATCGCAATATGAGTCACTTTTTCATGAAAGCATATGCAAACTTTGCAACGTATGGGTAAGTTTATAATTTTATAACTTTATTTTGTGCTTATATTATTTATAATGTATATGTATTATTACTATTATAATATTATTTATAATGTACCTTGTATCCGTGTAATACATATGTCTTCCTCTTTCAGAAATCCGACACCATCGCAAATTTTGGGTTTGCATTTTGATGTTGCTAAGCCTGGACAGTTACGGTATTTGAACATTAATACTACTTACAATAGTTCAATTTTATTGAATTACCGACAAACTGAAAGTGCCTTCTGGTCTATGTATTTACCAACGGTTATTGGTCGTTTGGTACCTACATATCCTCCAGTTACTGAAGTAAGAACACTATATATCCCCTTTCATAAAATATTATTAAATAATTTTATAAAATATTCTTAGTATAAGTATTCTATTTATTTATGTTTATTATTATAGTATTGGTGGGAGCCGAAAGAACCTCTACAAATTGCCTTTTGGTCTGTTTCCACTGCGTGTCTACTGTTAATCGTGCTTTCCGTAGTATGCTGTATGCTTTGGCGCAATGCCAAAAGGTAAGAAAAGGTAAACAGAACCATCCCCATATGACCACATCATTTAACCGTGTAGTGCATGAGGGTGATGGTTCTGGCTTCATAAACGCTATAGAAATTGCATACGAAGTTTATACAAGGGAATATAATTAACACAACCTTTAAATATATTTTTCATTAATCTTACCTTTACTTGTAATTCATGCAGCAAAACAAAGGCTGCCAGATTATACGCAGGTAATTAAAATAGTTTTTACATGCAACAGTGTACATATTTCATTGCACAGCTTTAAATATGGGCAAGGAACTTCTTGAATTTATTAACAAAGAGAAACAAGTTAATTAGATAGGAAAATCACAATTTTTGGTGATACTACTATGTAGAATTAATTTTTTTATTTTTTAATTATTAGTATTAGATAATCATGTTTAGCAGTAATAAATTCTTTTACTGTCTTTTCTTGTGTCCAGACAATCTGACCATTACTACAGCGGAGACATCCTCATGGTGCGAGACGACGAACCTTCGGAGGGAATCGAGAATATGACTCGTACTTCGAAGGAGAACATCCACGAATATCGTGATACACCACCTGTCAGATCTAGGATACCGCGGCAAAATGAATCAAAGCTTCAAGAACGATTGTCGCATAATCGTAAATTTAGTTCTACTCCATCGCTAAGGAGTAATTCCAATATCTCGCTGAAAGATATGCGTTCGGAAGGATTTGTTACCAGTTCACCAAATGGACAACCTAGATTAAGCAAAGCTATAAGCCAGTCCTCATTACCTAAAAGTAAAAGCAAAACACATTTAGTTCAAGGTGTCCCACAAACAGCTGTATGATATCCTTTTTTGAAGTATTATTTTTCTACCTGCAGCTACTTCATTAATTTCTTTTAAGAAAAGCTAGCTTATGATATCTAAAAGATGTCTAAAATCAAAAATATAGGATTTTAAACAATATGTGTTCATATATATGCAAGATGTTTTTTAATATGATTATTTTCAGATATTAAAAAACATTGCACATAGAGAACTGAGGTTAATGTTATAAGACTTGGCTGAACGTTTCGTCCGTCCACAATGTTATCGTATTAGTATTGCATTGTACATATCGATACACATATTTTATACTTTTTTATGTTAATTTTTATCGTTGTAAACATCGGTATACGAAATCTATTTTTTACCTAAAGCCATGCACGCCACGATAGTAATATATATTATGTAATAATATATCATAATATAATTACTTTGAGAATAATTTAATAGTTTAAACAATGTAGAGTGTTTTTATATCGTTTTTTACCATAAAAGTTGCAAATATAATACATGTTACAATATATTTATGTATTCCGATATTTTTATAGTATTAATAGAAAACACGTGTAGTCGTCGAATCGATCTCACTATTACCGATGTTATGATTTCGATAGTATAAGTCTTAATATATTCTAGTATTTTACAGTACCTAATATAGAGATATATTATTATATCTCATGCGAGGAAGTTTATGTATTTTATAGTATATAAGATCTCTATCTTTTACGAAAAAGAATATTATATGTACTATTACAAATGCATTTAAATTAAGAAGTATGAATGTATTGTATTAGAAGAAGAACACCGTTAGATTAAGATCTTTCAATTAAAGAACACCGTGCAAGCAACATACGAGCTTTTAAAAATCCTACGAAATTCAAGTGCGGCAATATTCGTGTCATATATTTTATTCATTGGATATTATCACAGATATTCAGTGTAGAACTCTATAAATCATGCTAAACATAAATAATTTTTTAACTTCTACTGAGAGATAAAAAAGTATGGGACCAAAACATGTAAAAGTAAGATTTAAACAATTAAAAATACATATATTCTGTTTCTCCTTCTTTTTTATATATTAAATACTGGAAATTATGTGTAGAAATGTGTATCCAAGGGTAAAACACGAGTGGATCGAGAACAGCAAACGAAGAACCAGTTCGACCCTCTCCGTTTAGAGGTGAAATATCCTGGAACAGCAATATTATTGCTGCAATGTCAGGAAAAGCCTATTCTGTTAGCTGCAGCGGCAGCTTTGGCAAAATTTGGTAGCAAATGTCAGGAGAACCTAGAAGTGTTGTTTGATCTTGAAATTGTAGATAGCGTGATACTACTGATTACACATGAGGATTTATTTACACGAAGGTTTATTTTAAGTTCGTTATTCTTTTTCTTTGATTTCTTAATTTTTATATTTTCTATAAAACACATAAAAAGTATTAAAAAAGATAAAAATATAATTATTAATTTTTATATTTAATATCAATAATATTTAATATGTATAAAAGTAATATTTTTAAATGTTATCTAATTGTAATTTTTATAATAAAATAAAATAGATTTGCAGCAAAATTGTTGGCCGAAATGGTAGCCATCTCCAACGTCCGTGATTTCCTGTTGGACGCCGAGTATTATATCCCGCACTTCATTAAAGTCCTTATCAACGAACACGATATCTTCATGCATGAATTCTCTTCCTTGATCCTAGCAGAAATGACTAAAGACATGTTTGGAGCAGCACAATTACTAAAACAGTGTCAGGATATGAACTTCCTATTCGAAAGACTTCAATCACCAGATCCTGATGTGAAGAAAAACACCATGCAAATTATATATAATCTATTACAAGATCCTGTGGGAGCGAAGGAGATCATTGAGACTAAGGTTCATTAGGATAACAAGTTAAACGATCTATTTTGTAAAATTCCCTTCACGCTTGCAAGATTAATTTTGAAAAAACCTGTAATTTTTCAGAATTTTAACATGGAACTCGTCTACGAGCTTTTTAACTCCCCATATACTGAGATTCAGAAGCTTGCACTCGATGTAGTGACCGATCTAGTACGAAGAAATAAAGATGATTATCTGCACGATCACTTTCGGCGCACGAATGGACTTCAAGCTTTATTGAAATTTTTGGATGTAAGATATTCTTGTGACTGAAGAAAATTCTTCTATCTAGTACTTCTAACTTTCATGAAGATACATCTTGTACTCATTTAGAACATCGAGTGGGAAGATCTTCATATGGATGCACTCCGGATCCTCCGCTTTGCCTGCGACAATCCCACTACAGTAGAATTGTTCGACGACATCGGCGGTATCAAACAGATATTAAAGTACATAGAAGACACATCACACTCAAAGCTTTTTATGGAAACTCTGGATATAGCTGTCCGTTTATCACACACGTCTAGGGGTAGAAAAGTAATACATGCAATTTAAGGAAACTAATTTTAAAAATTCATCTAGTTTAGTTATAAACTGTAGACATTTTTGATACTCACATCTCCTTATCTAATACTATTTGATTTATTGCTGATGGGTTTCTTGCAAAGGCCTTATATACCTATGGCATCGTCGATTATTTATTGCGTACATTAATGGGGAACGTACAAGCTAACATGTATGAAATCAGTTGTCATGGTATCGGTATGATGACTCTGTACAATCAAGCAGCCAAGGAATTAACTGCTAGCAATTGTGTGAAACATGTTCTAGGTAGATTGAACAAATGAATTTTCTTGAAATCAATACGCAGTACAATAATTCACGATATCGTTCCAGATGTATTAAAGAACGAAAATTTGAAATTTTCCGCTAGACAGGCGGCTTTATTCGCTTTAAATCAACTGCTGAAGTGCGACGCGAAGAATTGTCAAGAATTATTAGACATTCACGGACAGGTAATCTTATGCGTCCAAGTAGCGAACTGTTTACTTTAACAAAGAATATTTTAAGAATATTATCCTCAGAATTATTTGTTATGGCTGTTGAAACAAACAGGGGGAAAAGTCCCTGTTGAAATTCTGGTTGGAGTTATAGAATGCATCATTACAATAGCAAGAAACCAGGTTTTCAGAGATACTATAATTACGGGAGATATCATTGATGTCATATGTGCATCTTTCGAAGTATACATTTGCTTTAATATATATTTAATTTGCATAATATTTATACGTATGTCACAACTCAGCAAAATTTTAATTTTTAAATTGAGGAAATATTAATTACATAGTTTGTTTGATTAACAGTTGAGCTGTATATCGATGAATGATTTCAAAATCGCTTGCTGTAAAGCTCTGTCCATCATGTGTATCGAGAAGATCGGGAAGCAAGAATTTCTGAAGGCTCAGGGGCCTGAAAGATTATATAATCTATTGTGCGACGTTAAATCGATCCCCATAAGGAACGCAGCCGCCCAATTGATTCAATTACTATGCGCGGATCCGGTTCTGGCAGATACTTTCGTCTCCGCCAGATATTTAAATTAGTGAGGCTAACATGAAATATGTACAGACGCAATTTCATCGTACGATTCACGAAAATGATAATTGTAGCATGCTGAACAACCGGTCGACGGCGCGAGTCGTTCCTTCATGGGACACATGCATAGAAGTCTTGTTTGACGCGCATTTGCCGATTAAGTTCGCTTTAACTGGACGACTTTCTCTGCATGACATCACACGAGATGGATTTTATGTACTCCGAAGAAACGTCTGCGCGTATGATATTTTTAGAATCTTTATGTATTTTATTTTATACTTCCTTACTTCATTTTATACTTTAATTTTGTCTTAATCTTAACCAGTTTTCCCATATTGGATGATATTTTCCGATTCAAGTTCTGCCCCTTGGAACCTATCTACGTGGTTAATTGCATTCGTGAGGAACTACATGAATCGAACTTGGAAGGTGAACAGCATTATCTATCTTCCTCTTTCTTCATTAAGTGTATTGAAATTGTTGTTTCTTTTTTCAGAGGGTAAACAAGAGAATACACATACCACCAATGAGAGGAGCGTTTTCTTGTCCCAGGCAATATTACATTTAACGATGGATTCCAAATTTAGTCGTCTACAATGCGATTCGTATCTCTATGATTACATAGAATTGTTTAAATGCAAGTTAATCGCCGCGGAGACGAAAAACGTGTAAGAAAATTATTCCAAGTTTTTCTCCGCGTGAATCCTATAAGTATCATGGTTTTCCATTCAGAGTGTCAAAGACGACACAAGGATTTGTAAATATTAACTACGTGGCCTCGCGTGCTAAGATGCTGGCCAAGTTTGTGGTCCAACAAATGTCAGGCCCGGATCCTCTAATCAGATGCGTGGATCACCAGCTAGAAATTCATTTGAAGGAAATCAAAGAAAGTATAGAAACTAGTGTAATCCCGTTGGGAATGTTGAGAGTTGGTTCCTATCTCGAAAGAGCCTTGCTTTTCAAAGTAATCGCTGATAGAGTACATTTACCAGCAGCTTTGGTACGAGGACAGTATGGAAAAGCCTGGATCGAAATTGCAGTGCCGGAGGTAGATTTTGAGTTTTTATTTCTCTTTGTTTTAAATCTAGATAAAAGATTTTGATTGTTTAGTAACGTTTTAATCCTTATAATTAGTTTCTGAGCTTAGGATATTTTTATTAGGTGAGAGTCCCAATTGAGGAAGAGACTTTTCACTGGTATCTAAAGAAAGACCTATCTTGCCCAGAAGTTATCACAATCAATGAACCTCTAAAAGAATACCCTCAAAAATACGAAGATTCAAGCCTTACTCCCGAAGATCATTGTTCATCGAATTTCCCAACGAAATTATTAAAACCGAATTTTATCGTTGATTTGATGGACTGTCCTGGAGACTTGTTGCCAATTGGCAGTAATCGTGCCAGATTATACTGTGAAAAAAAATTAGCCTGCGATACTGTGTGTTAGAACATGTGTCACAATCGTATCGCAAGATTTATTTTATTCGGATACATTAGTTATAAAATCTTAATCTAATTTTGTTCTCACTTGCACTCTCACTATCTTTGGACTCTGTAGAAAATTGGCGGTTTCAAAAACTGCTTAATAATAAAACGGAAAAATCTTATTTACAGCGGTAATATACATTCATGGGCAGAAATAGATCCATTGGTCTTTAATTAACAAAATTGACCCGCGTCTATTTTCATTAAATATCGACAATAGCTGAAACAAACGCTTTACGGTATCATTGCCGTGATGAACGCTCAATAAATTACTTTTTATTAAAGTAAAAGATAAGCACTTCGTTTTTTAAGAAATTCACTCGTGATAAGTGCATATTAAAGTTTGATTATAATCGATGATTATTACTACTATCTTCAAATGAACGATCACTGCGATGGCCTTCTTAGTTCCCCAAGTTTCACTAGTCCGAAGAAACTGTTTTCCTTGTCGAAAATGGCGAATCTCGGCGAACTGGCCTCTTTGAAAACTAAAACGTCTTGTTTTTTGAGCCGTGTCAGCTGTGCCGAAAAACAGGTCTGGCTAATGTTACGTGAGTGACCAGAGTTATCAATCTACAAACATTAATTATAATCAGTTTTTCTTCTTAATGAAATGCTATAAATACTGCAAGTAACGATAACATTCTAAATATTCAATTTTAAAACTAGATTATCTTTTTTTAGATATGATATTCCTCTTACCATGCATTGAAGAATAGGCCGACCGTTCACCACCAGATGAAATCCAATTTCATCATGATCATCGTTGTAATGAATCTGCGCGTAAACTAGATATAATCCTGTTTCGTAAATGGTAACATTCCCGTCATCAGACATGCTGAAGTATTCGCCCATACCAAGATCATTTACCCAATCACTTGGTTTCCAAGCCTTAAACGTACTACCGCCATGACGAATTCTCCCATTTCCAGCATAATAGTCTGATCCTGAGGCTTTACTCCGATCTCCATCAAAATGAATAGCAACTATTTTTCGAGAGAGATTCATATTCTTTCGAAATTTGTGAGAAATCTTTGCAGAATGGTTCGTGACACCTTGCACAGTAAACTTGTTATGTTTCGAAGGAGATGCGTCGGTGGTATCTAAAGACGAGTGGGTATTATACTTCTTTGGTGGATGTCTACTAGAAACGACAATGGACCTGTGAGAAACAAACAAACGAAAGTGCTTGAATCACTCTTACGTTCTTTCTTACGTTCTGCTAAGAGTACTGAACAATATTTTCTCGCTTTGAGTTTGTATATTGATATAACAGAATTTAACGGAATTTTACAATAATATTAAATATTAGTGGTTAATGAAATTTTCAGCAATTTCTAATATTGAATTCTTATTAATTTCGAGGTAAAATTTTGTCTACTATGTTATAAAATGTTACAACTAACGTGTTTCGTTGGTCATCAATGCTTCTGTCATCCAACATCTCTTTAGAACCGGAACTAGGAGCGACTGTTCTCTTCGTGTGATTCCTAGGAAAATGTCTTCTGACAAATGATCTCTTGGAATTATGGTTTTCTTCGTCAATCGACCGTTTACGCTTCAAGCTCATCTTCCAGCTCAAAAAACGATCTTTTACATTATCCGTACCTAGTACATCACGCTTTCGTTTAGTATTATTTTCATGATTTTCCAATTTCCCTTCCAGAACCTTCTTTTCTTGATGACGTTCCCGATCCACGTTCTTGTAACTTTTCATCGGTTCTTGATTATATTTGACCTCGACCTTGTGCGCTGCTGCTAACTTCAGCAATGTTTTATCTGCACTGAGCTCTGTTGGAGAGGGCACAGGAGCAATTGTCGACGAGGAATCAGGGAAATCGGACGGAGTACCGAATACCGGAGAGTAATCGTGCGAAGAAAACGTGTCATCGTCATAATTTGAGTCGTAATCCGCATTGTCGATATCTGCTTCGTCTGGATCATCATCGTCATCATTGTACATTTCTGTGTACAACTGTGAACAGACAATAATCATTATCACTGAATTGAATAGTTAATGTTTAATGATATTCATTATACCGAAGAATGTTTATCTTTATACTTTAGAATAAATTTCTTATACGATATAAAAATAAATATATTTATCAGTATTTTCAACGAAGAAAGAATCTTAGATGCTGCATCGATTAGAATGTTTACGTATCTTATAAGAGGCGCAATCAATGTATATGCGTTGAATATCCACCATTACGTAACGCGATGATGCTTTACATTATGAATCGAATGAACAAATTCTGCGTAGAATTACATAATTCACGTAATAACTTTTCTATTGTATGACTCCTCGATGTCAATGCGAATCGTCGAACAGGTCATCGAATGATTTTGTACCCGTGCACGCGCAAGCACGTGGTCCGTTCTTTTATCTACGACCTTTAATGTCACCGGAGACCGATAACCTGATTTCTTTTATTATCCTCTTCATGTAACGCGAGCCTATTAAAGGAGAGCCATTGCAAGGTTTTCACATAATTAATATCAATATAGCGAACCTTAGTGACGTTTCTGATACTGACTAATGTAATACAATTTGTTTATTTGATTTGATTTTTGGTCTATTTTTCTTCATTTTTCCTATAACGGAAGAAATATTTAATTTTACTAAAATTAGATCAGTTAGAATAAATATTAATTTAGAAAATGCTTGTTACTGTTATTAATTAGTGTTCATAAGATGATTCAGTGGTTCAGAACTTTAATTGTGCTCCTTAATCCTCATCTTGTTACCTAAATCACTTAAACAAGGATTTCCTGTTTCTGTTAAGCATTTTTTGGGAAGATATAAATTTCTCTATTTTCTCTGGGATGTGTTATATCATTATCTAATTATTTGTTTGTTGATAATTCTTATCATCTATCTTGAATTAGGAAATGTATGTCTTAGAAAAAGGTGAGAAAGTTATAAGAAAAGGGAAACTTCTGAAATGAGATATAAAGAAGCCTTTGTGTAAAAATAACCAGAAAAAATAATTAAAACCTTGGATATTTTGGGTCCAGAGATCCGAGAATCGTCAGGGCTATTATAAATAACGGTAAAGATGCCTTCGAAATGCATAAACGAATTTCTTGTGTTCATTATTTCCAAAGAGGACTTCAAATGACATGAATCTTAGAAAAACTGATAAACTTAAGGAAGAAGAAATTATTATTCTATCAAGATACTCTTTGAAATCTTAATTTTGTAATCCGAATCTTTAAGATCAATTTCCAATCTAAAAGTAATGTAAAAGATGAAAGAAACGAATTACGCATAGTACCTGAATAATTCTATCACCACTTGATACTCTCATTCTTCTCCATTTACTTGTAAAAAAAAGATTACCTGTTCTTCGAAGGCTTTTAGTTCATTCAGTAGATCTTCTTTCACGAAGCGATGTTTCAAACTCTCTACACTTCGTTTTAGCTCTTCGATTTCCCGAGCATTAATCAAAGAACAATGGAATTTCCAACTTTCGAGACTCAGGCAGAGAAGAGCAATTAACAGAGCAGTCACGCTTAAAATCGTATTTCTATTCGGTCGAAATCGATGTTTGTTGAAGCCTTGTTCAAGGTCAGACGGAGAAATGCTTAGATTCTCTCTGAAAACGCTAAGGAAGGATCGTGTTTCTTCTTTCACGTGTACGTCGTTCATCAGTTTCTGCTTCATCCTTGCAACCTTCGAGTCTTCTTCGCATAACATGGAAGTCATTATGCAAAAAAAAAAAAAAAAAAAAAAAAAAAAAAGAACGAAACTGGACACAGAGTTAGTCGTTAAGGTTAATTATAAAAATCTAAATTACACTGCACTTTGCATAAAGTACTATTGATACTGTGCTTTTCTCCTTTTTCTGTATTATTAACTTTTTTAGTTCAAAGAATAATAAACAAGATCACACACAGCGTTCATGGTTTTTCAGTATAAACAATGTTACTACGATTCACAATGCACGCGAATTTCTGAAGCGTGTTGAATTTCTTCCCGCGTTGTATTATTCATCGTATTATTTTATCGCCGTGATGACATAATTACTTCAAGAATTTGGCACAGTTGAAAAGAACGCTTCTCTTCTATCTTCTAACTTCTGACCCACTGTAATTGAAACAAACACCACAAAAGGCACCAGTTAATTAAATTACAAATTTTAACAGGTTTATTAGGTCCATTGAGGCAATAGTTTCAATATTTTTCTTCCTTTATTTATGTTTCTTAATTGAATAATCAGTATTGCACCTGATTCCACAATTTCAGAAGTTTACAATGATCTACGAGATTAAGTGGTCCGTGTGTGTATCCAGTCCTGACCCTCTTTAAAACCCGTCCAGTGGGTTTTTTCCTCTCTAGAAAACCTCGAACAGGACCACAGGCAAGAATAAAGATTCGATCCTTTAGTTCCTTACCTACATTGGCCTTTTTTCCCTTCCTTTTGTAGCTTGACGTTATTCTCCTTTTGTTCTTTTCTGTACGACCTGTGGTGCCTCCGACGACCTACGTTCCTTTATCTAATTGATCTTCTCAATCTTCTTATTCCTTTTATTTTTAACCTCTTCACTTCTTTGATTCTTTGAATTCTTTCTTTCTGTGTGATGAATAATAAAATGCAATAAGTCAAGAAACTCTGAAGTAATATTTAGAGTAAACGATGATTTGATTGATTGGTAAGTTTGATTTTTTAATAGAATTGATCATTACTGGAGAGGAAAGGTATGGAGTTTGTTCGTGAAGACCTGAGGCAAACGAAGAAACGACCAGTGTTGCTTGACAGACTCAACCGTACTGGCTGGAAGGAACAGAAAGCATACGAGTTTATCGCGGCAGCGCCTCTGGATCTCATTGTCAGTGGCGTAGATCAGTGAATCGGAGATGCAGTTTCCATCTCCAATGTTTCAATGTTAAATTAATCATTATTATCCATCATTATTTCTTTTATTTTTAACGATCGATCACAAACTTATCAATATATACCTATTACGTCTAATCATAAATTGTTTGAATGATAATTGAATGTCCTGCGGTATTATTACACGTAAATTACTAATATGTATTTCTAAAAAAATATTTCAAATTTCTACTGCATTAAACAATGGAGGACAGAAAGATACTATAATAAACAAACTTCCTTAGAAGTATAATAGAATTTAAAAAAAGCCTTTCTTACTATTATTTATCGTATTACACACATTTTAATGTTATGAATTATTACTTTAAACATTGTCAAGGAAAATGCTTGAAGTCTTATCAAATAGTTAGCGATTATATGCATTGTGTTACACAGGACTCTCAACCGTATTAAAAACAGTCAATCAAACTTGAAGCTTACAATCAATATGCTTCCGAACAGTAATTCGATCGTGTATATTACAGTATGTTATATAAACATATTCTGCAATATTGTTTATCTCGAACGAACGTTTGAATGGTCAAGGACTGGGATGGTTTCCCATATGACGTTCCACGAAAAAATCCTCCAGTGTGGAATTTTATCGTCAACGGACTTCACATTATTGTTACAACCAGATATCTCCAATTCCGACCTCATTTGACGATCCGGAATCATTGAATTTGATACTCGCTGACTCCAAGAACAGCCTCCTCCTGTGAAAAAACGTCGTGAGAACGAATCGAAGGAATTTCTTGGGGAAGTTACAGATCTCGTTTCGTTTCAATGAAGATTATCACTCACAGGTTATCGTTATCAGTAATCGAGCAGCGTGTTAATAACACAGGAAGTAGATTATAACGGCTGACATGTAAACTGTCTTTTGGTTTCGAAGAAATCAATATTGGTAATGATTCTGAAGATTTTGAGATGAAGTGAATTTAAAATGAACTGAATTATCATTATAAAAATTAGTAATTTAAAAAAAAACAAATATAATGTTTATCTTCCTTTAGTCATCGAATTTGTACAAAAATAATAATAATAACAATGTCATCCTTAAAGTTCCTATAATTATTAATATGTTAATAGTTGATGAAAATAACTGGTATTCTTAGAATCTGAATTACCTGAATTAACCATTGTAATTAGACACAAATTAAGACGAGATACGTTAATGTCATGGAATATCAAGACGCTTTGTTCATACTTTCGATAAGAGAATTTCTTAAGAATCTCTAGAACATATTCGCAACATCTGTGTATCATATCATATCTTGTAAGTGTCATCACTGGTGCATTTCGTTCCACTATCGTCATCCAAATTCCGTTCTCATAAATTAATATGTTTCTATCGATCTTATCTTTGTGACTCAAATATTACAATTATATATATACGAAATGTTCGCAAGAAAATTGATTAATTCTCTTTGTAAAGGAAATTATCATATTATTCTTTATGTCGATTTAGGGAAACAGAATGTGGAACAGTTTCACGTTACATTCTTAATAATGATGTTATCAGAAATTCCAGCAGTCGCGGTCCTAATTAATCATCGTGTTCCAAGTATGTAATTGAGCCGATTTGTGTAGGTAGATGACAAAATTCGAGATATCTGGATCAATTTACGACTGATGAGCCGAAGCGTGTCGTTCGTGGCCTGCCAATTATTTAATCCACCCTTTCTCCTCGTTTAGCAACTGCCTACTCGCTGTTTCCATGGCTTTCTTACACACTGGTCACGAGATCTGAATCACGAGAAAAGAAAATTCAATTATGGAGAGCAATTTAGAACGTGACGAAGGAAAAATGATAAAAAGAAGATTCAATATACACACATGTTTTATACTTCGTTGGGGAATGACCTCTACTTCCTGTATTAACAAAGTATTACATATGTAATGTATTACACGCAATAATTGCATCAATTGTTTTCTCACACATGCAACGAAATTATTATTAACTGGCTGTCGGTTAAACCTCCCCCAACGGAGATGATGTGAATCGAACCCAGCAGAGATGACATGAAACTCTGGTTACGATTTCGTCGATCGACGCCATTGCATTAATCCGGAGTAGCGAAACTACTCGCTAAATATAGCGGAGAAATATGTCTAATACAAAGAAAGAAATGTTCTACCATCTAAAAATTCTCAGACCTTCGTACGAAACGCCAGTTTGTTTTTATTCGTCATTTGCACTCATACGCAAGTTTCGCAATTATCTTCTCTACACTCTAATTTTATTTCTATTCTCTTGTCATTGAAATTTAGTTTCATTATGATTCTGTATATCATGTTTTCAATATCTTGAAATTATTTTATATGAAAAAACAAGAACTGAAATGAAGTTTAAATCATATTTTTTAATTTTTAATAAAATCAGAGTATTTATACATATAATTGTAATAACCTGATATCTTTTAAGGAAGGTTCTAATCATTGAGGAAATCTTTACATTTAGAAACATAACTCTGAATGACTGATTGTGTTACTTAGTATCCATTATATTTATGTTCTGCATTGATATTCAGCTGGTTGTTATCGTTTGTAAAATCATAGTATTTTGAATAAATTTTAATTTATTAGTGCTTCTTATTCTAAAATTTGGAAATATTTACATTAAAAATGCGAAGTGTAGTAACAAGAACAAGGATATATTTGTAAGTCACTCTTTAATATTTCTATGAATCGTACAGATACTTCTTGACATTGAGTCATCACAATTCAATATATCGTAGAAGTAGAAGCAGACGATAATGAAAGCTTGCTTAAAGACGACGTCGACTTGTATGGAAAAATCGAATACAATATTTGCAGAATAGTGTATGATTGAAAATATGAACTCGTAAGAGTAAAATAAATAAGAAACCGCTTGCTCGTCTGCGTTATAAATGCATTTTAGAGAATCAAGACCTAAGAAAAAGAATATTGTATCAGTATTCTGTATTTGTATTTGTATTTCTTTGTATTGTATCTGTATTTCTGTTGATACCTAAATTTCCTTTTTATCAAAACTGAGTGAGATAAAACAAATTGTTGAAGCACAAATCAAGAAAAAAAGAACTGCGAAATTTTTTTAAGTAACATAGATTTGATTAAGAATCCTAGAAAGGACCTGCAGATCGAGGGTCTGCTTTCGAACCAAGAATCCAGGTCGCTCAAATGCGAAAGCAGGATCTATTATCCTTGAAAACGAGTTCCGGCATCAGCCCAGAATTCAATATAACGTGTTCCCTCAAAGCTTTCTATATCCTCCAAATAATCCTTTCTAAGCGTAACTTTATCTTTATCTTATATTGCAACAACGTGACAGATAAGGAACGATAATATTTTACCAAAGGGTCGCGATTTCTTATCTACGGTATAAATATAGTGTTACCCATGCCTAACTATAACAAATATAACATACATTGAAACAATCGCGAATCACTCAGGTTTTAATATATCCTATAGAGTTAAATGAAGTTACCGTACGATATCATTGTTAGTCATTCTTTGCACGTGTTTCTCGAGAAAGAATGAGAGAGCTCGACGAAAGCGAAAGAAAGAATTAGTCATAGTGTCTTGCAAAGCGAATGTTGGCACCACTCGGGCCCAACAGCCGCCAAACCGGTCGAGTGGAATCGTCGTAACTCCTAACTCGTAACGTTCGGAGACGCTTTCGGGTACAAGCTGACTAGGTAAACAAAAGATGCCACGGAACAGCGTCGTCCACGTTCAGGTCTGCAGAGGGTGAGCCTCTTCCAGCGATATTACGCGAGTGAATTGATTCGCGAATTAATTGATCTCATCTGTGGCTCTTGCGATCGCTGGAGAATCGACAAGAAAAAATGTCACTCAGGTAAGGAACACATTCTTTGGCTTCTTATGGATCTATACAATAGAGTATCTTCTTTTTCTTTTCTCATTTTTTCAATTCTATCGAATTCCTGTGAAGTAGTGAATTGTATATTGTCAAGTGTTGAGATAATCTTTTGGAATATTTGTTTATTCTAAAAATGAACAAAAACATATTTTATTCTGAAGATAATAAAAAAAAATAAAGTTGTAAGATTTAAATAAGAAATATTGGCGCTGTATAACAGAAAGTATGGAGGTGAAACGATCGTGGAGTTTAATTGGTAAACGACGTACGTGTTTAAAAAATAAAAAATAATTTTTTTAGTGAGAGAGAATGTAGATTATATATAAATACTAATAATAAATACTGTACTATTCATAGTATATCATAAATGTTGTAAGTATTAGAATAATTTATTTCAACTTTTAAATTTATCGTAAACAGAAGCTCTAAAATGAAAAGTCAATCTTAAACAAACATATTTCTTATTCATACGCTATCTAAAATCTCTACTCCTAACACTTACAACATTTACCGTTTTCTCTATTGCTTTTCTTCGTTTCTATCGCTGACACATCTACGTGCCCATGACGTGAATACAAGTCAGTAGAGTTGGGTTGAATGACAAATGGATAACTTTATATATATTATCTCCATTTTTTAAATTCGTTTAATCAGTTTCAAAGCCTTTTTAATAAATATACGCGCGCAAAAAAAAATCGTTTTAATGATACACGTGCTGTCTTTTCTATCTCCGTTATTATCTCGTTGCAACATTCAAGTATATGTATGCTTATGATTATCGAATAGAAAAAAATAGAGCAGATTTATCATCCGTATTAATAATTATCGATGTGTCACAATTATCTTTTCTTTTCCTTTTTCCTTTTCCTTTTAACGAAGTGAGTGAAAAATAATAGCACGTTAACTTATTTAGTAAAAAATGAGAGTACAAATTAATTACACTTAATTTTTAAATTAAATATTAACATTAAACATGATTTGTCTATATAAAAAATTAAGTGAAAAATAAGCGATGTAAGTGAAAAATATTAACTTGACATTGACTTATCGGAAGAAAAGTAAGATTATAAGCTAATGACAATTTTGTTTGCAAATAAAGTGTTACTATCAAATTATGTGATGTTTCAGGTTATTTGTGATATGATACATATATATAATATTCAAACTAGTCCATAACGCGTTTTTCTGCGATTAATCGATACAGTGTCGGCGATCGATGGCAACGAAAATCAAAATGGAACACGTTCAAGATGACATCGATCTACAGGTTGATCGAAATCGATCGAAAAACGCGGCAAATTTAATTGAATGGAACGTTGACATGAAAGTTACCGTGTCTAACGTGAAAAAGTCAAAGATGTTCCAAAGATTCCGCACCATCGTTATATTTTTTGTAGCGATTATCTTCGCTATTATACTGTCTCATTTAAGGAAGGAAGTGCGTGCCTTGCAAATACAAGTAAACTAATAAAACACATTTTTATTCTCTCATTTATACAATGTAATATATACAAATTAATATTAGAATAATTTTTTTTTATTAGATTAGCAATTAAAATACAATTCTATGAGCTAATTTATTGACATCTACATCGCTTATGAAGTGATGAGTGGACTGTGGATTTTTATGCAAATTCATATATTTGAGAATATAATTAGAAAAGTAGAATCTCGATAGAAAATTTGTTTACTTACCAAGTATTATAGAAAATACTATACTTCGGATACTTTATTTATTTTTTCATATAACGTGCATTCTGTGGAATTTTGCACTTTCATATATTCTATAAATGCATTAAGACCCGTAGTCTAATGATGAGAACTCATCCATGAGGAGTCTTCTTTAACCATCAATTAAATTTGCTGAAGCTTTTTTTTTATTATTTTCAGGTGCAATCTTTAAATGTAAATTTATTGTTACTAACGTCCAAATACGATAGGATAAACCGAAGTGTAAATCGAGCCTGGATCCAAAGGTCCGAAAGGCTCCTCGAAAATAAAAAGCTTCACGATCTAAGAATGCTATTACAAGGAGCATC
Organism: Bombus fervidus; assembly: GCF_041682495.2. NCBI lineage: Eukaryota > Metazoa > Arthropoda > Insecta > Hymenoptera > Apidae > Bombus > Bombus fervidus. The sequence continues at coordinate 7,635,829 of NC_091530.1, read as the reverse complement.
GTCGATATCTAGAGCTAGCGAAATTAGTGAAGTTCGAAATAGTAAAGTCGATGGAAATCCTTATACTTACAATGTTATAATTCCATATATAAAATCAATGAAGAATTCCAAAGACAACTATATGTCACGTGATAATGCGTATAGTACAAATAATGGAAATAATATTGCAACTTCCAAGCTATTCATGAAGTTAAAGAGTAACGAAGATAACATGAGTAATAGTAATTTACGCATCGAAAGAGCGGCATTAACACTACAAGAACGGAACTTAACCGAAGAAGAAATACGTGAAAAGATCGATAATAACGTGAATGACGATTACTATAGTGATGATGATGACTTAGATTTCTGGAGAGAACCCCGTTCAGGAAGATCAAGAAGAGCGGAGGGAAGAGGTAAAAAACGGGGAAAGAACAAAAGGCGGCCCAAACGCAGTCACAGGCGATTGGGTATTTAGTATTATTTAGTTAGCATGCGATTCTTTAATTCAAAGAGATACATTGTATCTAGAAAATCTCAATATAACAATATGAGTCTTTTTTTGTTTGGTAAGATACTAAAGTAATAGAAATTAATTAAATGTTGCAAGAGCTATAAAGCCTAAATTTAAGTCCTATATAACGCGGTTGCAAGTTTCTGTGTGGACTGTTAATTCTGCTTGCTTAATATTCTATTTTGTTAAATATAAAAAGGTAAACAATGAATTTTTGTTTAGGACCCTTGGTAGCAACGTTTGTGGGAGCAGTTCCTGAGCAACATATTACAGATACAGGTATGTAAAGCTATTACTATATATATTATATATTTAATGAAATCCTTATATAGTATGATATTTGATATCTTTTAGTTTACATCGGTCCATGGGTCAAAAGTACTAAAAACAATACTCAATATAATTTAAATAAATTCCATCTGGTAGAAGACAAAAAATCTATAGAAGTTACAGCAACTGGTTTGTACATGATTTCCGCACAGGTAAAAACCGCATATGTTATTATTTGGTATTCAAAATCAATTTACAGTTGTACTAAATGTTTTCACAATTTTCATTGCACTTTTAGATTTTCTATTTTGGAGAACCAACAAACTATTCGTATTGGATACTACTAAGTTCAGAAGGCAAATCCACTACACAAAAGCTTGTGAAATGTTCCACAGCTTCTTCTACATCGGCTACAGAAGTATCCTGCTATACAAGTGTAATAACTCCATTACAAAGAGGCGACAGAGTTCACATTCAGCAACAGGAGAGAGATAGGTATGTAATTAATTTAAAGACAGGATTATCTTTTCTTATAAAGTATTTAAATATTTTTTAGATTAATAAATATGCGAGAGGGACATAGTTATATACAACTAGTACTTTTATCTAATAATGTCTGTAAGAAACGTTTACGATAACGAAGCGTGTAATAATTAAAAGATGTGCCATAAATAACGCAAAAGAAATCAATTCTTTTAAATGTGATCCTACATTTCGATTTAAAGAGAAGTGAGAAAGTAATACTCTTAAGTAAATCAAACAAGGGCCAAGTTTACAAGTTGTTTCTTGTGCAACTTATTCTTTCATTTTAAGGATACATGTAAAAAAATTTTTTTATGTTATTCTTATTTTTGTTACTTTTTTAATATAATGTAAGTTTAAATTTTATACGATATTGAATGTTAGAAATATATAATGCATAAGAAACATACGGAAAAATAACGTTGGAATTTATTCTTTATAAAATAGTTATATAGCTCAAGTTAATTCACATATGTATGTACGCTGATATTATACTTTTATACACTCGTTTTACTTTTTAAGAAATCGAAGATATGATGTTACGTTTTAAGAGTCACATCGTGTAACTACAATTTTATACCGGAAAATCGCCTTATTGTTAAAAAAATATCGTAAAGTTAGTATGTAATATTGTTAAACAATTATTTTGAAAGATTACAAAAATAAAGAATCCAATTATAATTTATAACGTATTTATACATTTTTTATTATATTTTATAAATAAACAATATATATATATAAACAATGTACTAGAAACGGCGAAACATATCGTATGTAATTAAAACATCAAATTGTTTATGCCATCTGCATAAATTGTAAGTTTTTATTTGTAAAAAGATATGTATTCTTTTATCATGTGACGTATTATTACAATCAATTATTATAAACTTACAAATCTTAAAAGTTCAGTCTTTTGGTAACTTATGTGAAAAGTACGATATTTCGTCCGCGCCATCTTACAATACTCGCCAATGTAAAATATAAAAAAGCACTGGAGTCTTCTTGGAGCACAACGTTGATGCCAGTCATGTGGCAGATGTTGCTTGGCTCATTGAATTGGTAGTACGACCATCTGTGACAGCATAGTCGTTATCAACCTAAAGAAATTAATAATAAAAAATTAGAAAGTGGTAGATAACACAAAAGTATTGAAATCTTACAGATATACCTATCATTAACGCATTTATATTTAGTATTCGAATTGTTATTATTTCATTATCAATTTAAATCATAGAAACATGTGTTCTTAGACTCCTTTTTCGTAAATATTCGGTACATTCCTTCCCTGCTTTTTCATTTTCATTTTATGTTAACGTCACAATAAATCATACTTGGTTCTTGTGAAGTAACGTATTCTTTAAAAGAATTTTCAATTCGTACCTTTCAATTGTTACCTTATCGTCATTATCGTGATTAAAAAATATGCTGCAGGTATCGTACGTATAAAGCGGCTCGACGTTCATGAAATAAGAATTTTTGATGTACATGTGTATCATATTGATTATCTAAATTGTATCTTTTTCATTTTTTAAGGGCAGTATGAATAAAATTACCTTACGTATTTTGAAGTTCCACTTTACACTCGATAAATGCAGATCTAATTATTATTATTATCCTTGCTAACATTTGCTTTGTAATAAATTTGTAGACTGGTTTTTTTTTTTTATAAAAAACGGATAGATTTATTTTACTCACCTGAATTTGAGTTGAGGTTTACTCGAGCATTTGTCTTTTAATATATACGATCGTAATACATGTTAGCATAAATTTAATTCGATACTCTTGTTGCTTGCTTTTCCATTGATAGTTTTTGTTTGTTTGTTTTATTTCTATATACTATTTGCGTTTTTCTTTTTTTTTTTCGTTTAAACATTTTTCATTCTCTTTCTCTATATCATATATATATTATGTACAAGATGCAACTAAGTCTTTACGTGTGGTAACTTGGAAAACAATAGATTGAAGTGATGCTGACTATTTACATTGAAAAAGAATTGCAACAATATTTTGAATGAAAAAAATGAAGTGCACCACAAAAAAGATCAAACGCTATTTATTACAGGTCAATCGCTTAGAAAAATCAAACAAAGACATTCTAATTAATGAAAGATACTATATGATATACTCTAACAGAAAAAACAATACTTTCTAAGTTTCGTTTATGTGATACCTGATGCCATCGGACATTAATAACATTTATCATATCAGTCGTCATTTATTCATATAATATCGTATTGCTATTTGAATTGGTATTCTCCTTGCTGGTAACAGAGGGAAGGTACTCTCTCTTTCTTTCATTCTGTTCCCTAAGTATCTCAGGTTGTTGTTACGCCTGTGAAATAAACTCAGTTTTTGTCAATTTTTTTGTTATATGTCTAAAACTGTCCATTAATACTGTTATTATATATAGATATATATATATATACATATATATATTGATAATATACTTCATTTTGAATATAAAATATCCTTTGAATAAACTATATACAATAAAATAAAAAAGAATAATTCCATTCAGTTTTTTCATGTACAAAAAATTTGTTTTTCAACAGATTATTGATTTTAACAAAAGTTTCATACCTACGTTATGTTATAAGAATACACTGTATTCTTTTCAGTTGAACTACTATTTTTAACGTATATGTGGCTTTCTAAGGCAGTTGCTGGTTTCCCCCTTTTCATTGGTAAATGTTCTTTGTAATTCAGTCCATATAGCCTCTCATATTAAAGGTGAGGAAATAATAAACGTGAAAAATATTACTGATTATTTTTTATGGTTCTTTGTTTCAAAGTTTCTTTTCATTTTGGTTGTTATTACTCTAGTTCTTACAATATTAGATTGATTCACTATCACTATACCAGTGACATGCGACGATAACTTTTAACATAGTTTAGACAATTTCATTGCAATTTATAATAATAAACAGAATATAAAACCACATCACCTGCCCTATATAATTACTCTATATTTTAATATACACAATTGGCTGGGACAAATGTTTCGTACTCATATACATCGAACCTTGAATAGATACATTGTTTCTTCCATATAAATATCTGTTTTCTTTTTTTTAATTACTAATATGTCGTTTTGATTGTCTCTGCCGGTGTGACATTTCAATATACAATTACTACTTAAATAACTATTAAAATTATAATTAAATTTTCTAACATTTTTCATTTGATATTTCAAAAACAAAAAAATCTTTTTGTCACCTCGAAGCAGAGCATTTTACACATAATTCACACAAAAATTGAGCTCTATAAATTAAAAATATATGTAGATATATATGTGTATACGAAATGAAATGTCGCAACAGTAAGACTGATTCATTATATTATAAATTTGTTACCTGTAGAAATATTGTCAGAATGAAAAATTCGCATTATTAAACGCATAAAACAGGGGCGGTATATTTTGATACAAGATTCTTTTTCATCACTTCATAGTTAAATGTAAAACAAAATACACCATAATATACAATTGTTTTCTTTTTCTTTTTCCTTCGCGCAGAATGATAAGATATTCATTTGTCTACACCTAATATTCCTTTAATGTTATTGAGCTTTATGTGTTTCTGTGTTCACAATGATTAACCAATTAATGACTTTACAAATAAGGTAAATATCTTTGTCCTTAATAATTACAATTTTATATTTTAGAGTCGCACATTGAAGATAAAGAAAAAGGAAAATGAACTGTACATCAACTAAACTTAATCCTAAAGCAATGTTGTTAGCCAAGTATGACGAAAGTAGAATGCTATACTACTAAGTCAAGTATAAAACGCTCATGTTATTTATACTTCCTTTTTTTAAATTGTTATTAAACAATCGTTTGCGCTTAATGCGCAATTTAATGAACTTCCCATGCGCGCGATAAAGATAGAAAATCACATTTATGTAAATCCTTTTCTATCATTTTACTTTCTTTATTTCAATGTCTCTTCTCGACAAATTAGTAATTACAGAACACTTAGCGTTCATGACAACTGATATTTGTCCAACTTTTTCACGCGCTAGGAACGATTTCCTTGTTTCTTTAAATTTGGAAGAGAAATAATATCTAAATGTGTAAAATTAAATAGTTGCATGTGTAATTTAATAACGTCGCTGAGACTGGGCGTTTTGGTAACCAGCACTGCCACCTGTAAACAACCATAGCTCCTCCGTTCAATCATCTTTTTAAGTATAGAGTTTTGTGTTTTTTTAAAATCTGATTCTGTACTTAATTTTATAATATATACAACATTAATCGCCGTATAAAATTGAGGAATATACATATATTATTCGCCTACTTTCGTCGGGTGCATCTTTCACTTTTTTTTTTATCACTACTATTCATTATGTTAACTCTGTTTTAAATTGTACAAAAAACGAATCGTACAGTATCTGCACTTGTCACTTCGTTCGATAGTTATAATTCATTACCGAAATTATGATTTATCGTTATATTCGTATCTGTTTCTAAAAATGCATAAAAGACAATCCTGTCCTATAATCTTTTACTTCTTCAAATTAATATTAATCCGTTTTAAATTTATTTATATGAATTGAAAAATTCACAATGGAATTTCGTTTTCAGTGTCTTTCAAGTATTCAGTTCATTAGATTAACAAATATGATCGTTTTCTTAACGGTATGTTTAAACTTGGTCCTAAGTATTTTGTATTTTATTAAATATTGCCTTTCAGAAATTAAAAAGCTCGTCTGAATTGTAAATTGTACTTACCATAATCTTGTTTTCCGTATACACCATCTTGACTCGAGTAATCTGCAAGTATAATAAATATGAATTACAAATTGCTGATTAACGATATTGCTTTGAGTAATGTAGATGTGACTCAGACGAGAAAAATCTGTAACTCATTAGATTTAAAGGTTCAACTATTTACCTACATCAAAATGAATTTCGTAAATTATTAAGATCTTTTTGTTCAGGTACAGTATCATTCTGGAATGAAGAATAGCAGGAGGCAGTGTTGGAGTGCTGGTATCCAGATGAAAATATTCATAATATCCACATTTTTCTTCACCTTACCAATTTCTATTCTCACTTTCTTTTTAATAGGAGTAGTTATGAAACGCAACTCTTGATTCCAAATAACAAGTTTAAGGAAAAAAGTGAAACCAAGTCTATTCTTATGTAACAAAAAAAAGGAAAAAAGAAAAAAAGAAAATTAAAACAAAAAGTAAAATTTCAGTTTCTTTATAATTAAACGTTTCTCGTCTGAATCGATTGATATTTGAGCATAACAAGTGCTAATAATTAAAAACTATAAGGACAAGGCATTATCGATTACTGATTTTCCCTCCTTCGTTCGTTCTCTTTTTTTCAGATAAAACAGAGGAGAAGATAAATACGTGTTGTAAAATGTGGTGTCCAACGGAAAAAACTAACCATAAAGTTGCGTCGAGTAACCACCCCTGTTGCTCATAGAAGTGGCATTAGAAGTTCGGTCATCGTAAGGGTTAACAGTGGCATAACCTGCACCCCCAACCCCTGCTGCCACTGCCTCCTGCTGGTAATTGGCTGTGCACGCAGTATATTACATTAATTACACCATCACATTAACAGGAATATTGCCCTCTATCTCATTTGCGTAACAGACTTTTTAAGTTGTTCTGTTCTTCAACTTCAATGAAAATATTTAAGCTATAAAACAATTTATAACATACTATCATATATACTAACCTGATGGTGGTGCTTTGCCATAGCTATAAGGATCACCAGCACTGAAAGCTCCTGTAGCTGGTACAGTAGGGGCTCCTCCATACCTACTATCAGTAGCTGCTGAAGGTGGATATCCCTGAACAAAATTATATACATTATTTAGAAATTCCCCACTCCTCTTAATTTTGAATGTATAATGAGTTAGCTTACAGCTGTTTGACCATAATCTGGAGGTTGCTGATAACTCTCGTAACTTTGATATGAAGACTGAGGATAATTTTGTGATCCATAACCACCACCATATCCTACCGCCTGTTGCTGTTGTGGTTGCTGCTGTCCTCCACCATAAGCATTACTGGTACCTCCTCCATATCCACCTTGACTGTCCCAACAATATTTCGATAAAAAAAATAATAAAATCTTACACTTTTACTAGAACAACGTTTTCTGTGCTAATTAAAAATAATAATTACCTCGGTGGTTGAGTTGCATAACCATTCGCAGGTTGTGAAGATGGCTGATCAAATCTAGGCCTTTTTGAAGGTCCGCTTGAGCCTGGTGGTCCACCTCCTCTTTTTGATGGACCACCGCCACCGCGCCCACTACCTCCTCTACTCCCACGATCTCCAAAACCTCTACCACCTGGACCACCTCTACCAGATCCTCCCCTGAAAATATATAAAAGTTGAATTACATGGTATTTTGCACATATAACTTTAAATTCAAAATAAATTAAATATTTTACCTAGATCCTCCTCTGCTGCCTCTATCCATTCCCCGTCCACGGAAATTGCTACTACCACCACGATTGTCACCTCTACCAAAATCACCTCTTCCTCTACCTCGGAAACCACTGCTTCCACCTCCCCTACTGCCACCACGTGGTGGGCCTCCCATTCCTGGTGGTGGTGGTCCACCACCTCCTGGACCACTAGACATTCCTGGTTCTGGTGGACCTCTGATATAAGAATATAAATCCATTTAAAAAAAATACAATAAGGTAATTAAATGAAAAAGAACTTCATATATACATACCCAGGAGGAAAATGTCCACCACGGCCGCCTCTTCCAGGAGGACCACCTCTGCCTCTCATTCCAGGTGGTCCACCTCTCATTCCACCTCCAGGTCCACTAGCTCGACCACCTCTCATCATACCACCTCCTCTAGGAGGACCACCCCTATTGAACATCAAAAACGTCATAGAATGTTACAATTTATGGCATTACTTACATATATTTGATAAAAAGTAAATTAAAGAATATAAATGCATCATGTTATATGTCTTTGATAAAAGTAAGAGTATAAGTCAGAATCATTAGTTTTGTAGAATAACACCTCCAATATTTAAGATCAATGCAAGATCAAATGTTAAATTTTGCATATACTATTAGAACTTTAGGTAAAAAAGTAAGAAAAAATAGAAATTGACTTGCATTATTAGAACCACAAGCAAAAGACAGCAATGTAGAGTATCTGTTTTGTTTAACATTTGACTTATACCCTTTTGATTGCCCATCAGAGATATAATATATCCATACAAGTTTCCTATAATATGTTTTTAAATAGTTTCATGTATTACAATATTTGAGCCTTATACAAGCCACACTGATTAATTCTATAAATTACGAAATATAAAGAGGATATAATACTGAAACATTATTTTGTAATATTAACCTTGAAATTGAGAAATTTGGGGGAAAAATTTAGAAATTAGATAGTGAGAGGTTCATTCGCAGGTTATATACATTTCATATAGGTAAAGTTGATAGCAAATATATACACACGTACCTTCCCCTGTCTCCAAAACCGCCGCGTCCTCTCATAGGGCCGCCTGGTCCACCACGTCCACCACGAAATCCACCTCTACTGGCTGGTGCACCTTCCATTTATTGCTATATCTAAAATTGATTTCAGTAAAATTTCTCCATAAGCGATAGTCTTCATTGATTACACTATAGACGCTACTCAATATTTTCAATATGAGTCACGAGGTTTCTCTCAATCATAACGATTTCTCTAATATATCGGAAGTGGTAAATAAATTGTAAAGAAATTCAAATAAAATGCACCTTATATTTCTATTAAAAATGTACTTACATCTCACTTATCGTTAAACAATCCGTTCATAGATGCTAAACGCGCCAATCCTAGACAAGCCAATAACGAAAATGGATGCCGGTTGCCGGAAAAAGAAGCATCGACCATCCCACTTAAATACTATTGTACTGACAGTACCGGATATCCTTTTCATTACGATGCGTTCTTATGTAGAATTTTATGTTAAGAATTTCACTGAAGAAAATATTTAATTTAACTAGAATTTAATTCAATTTGACATAAATGTAAATTTTTATTCTTATAATTTTTATTTAAAATTTTTGTCATTATCTTACTCTTTTCTTGAATAGTAAATGTAAAATTTCAAGATTATTATATGTAATTATTGAACATTTTAAATGCCATATTCTATTTATGTTGTTTTATATTCAATAACTTATTTTTTAAAAAATATAAGCTTTTTAAAATTAATAACAAATCTATTATTTAATTTTTATATTAATTAATTCATTATTTGTAATAATTAATCCATATTTAAAATATATTTAATTATTTGAAAGAAATTATTAAAGTTAAGTAGAATATTAGATATTTTTATTAAAGAAAAATGAACAGCAATCAGTTTTATGGAAACGTATTTTAACGTTACTGTAGGTATAGTAACAAGTACCCATGTACAGTTGGTTATGCGCTCAGGGAAACGCGGGATTGGTTAAAGTATTGAGATTTAAATATTGAAATCCGTTGCTTGTCTTCCGCATGACAAAAACAGGAAAATTTGTATTTGAGAAGGAAGTTAGCGCCTAATATATTTTTTTAGTGGAACGTACAACTAACGTGAGCAATATTAATCAAAACACGACGTTTCTTGTAATATACTGCACGATCCAGCGAAAAAGATAGTACAAAATGTCAAAAGATGAGAAAGAATGCGTTATTCCTGACGTGATATACGACGTAAACTCGGGAAAAAGTTATATCAAGGGACGATTTTTTGGGAAAGTTAGTAATATCTTCTTATATTAAATCTTTCTTCTATATCTTTTTGTCTTGGAAATTTCATAATAATTAAACATTTTTGACTTCGAGATTTTTTTAATCAGACAATTTTTCGTTCAGTATGTGCTAACTGTTAGTATGTGTTACTTCCACAAATTTTGTGAAATTCTTGGTAAAATATGTAGTATAATTAACCAACAATTTTATTATTTTTATTTTATTATATGTTAACATTAATTTTATTAACTGTATAGAACAAATTTTTGGATGATTTTGGTTTAAATTCACTGTATTATATATTATTCAATATATAATTATGTAACATAATAAGTTACTGTATCATACTTTTTTGTATATCCTTTATACTTTATAGTTTTAGTCCTTTCATTCAGTATTTTTCTATATTTTATATAATTTTTTATTGTAGGGTGGTTTTGCAAAATGTTACGAAATCAGAGAATCAAAGTCACATCGTGTATTTGCTGGGAAAATTGTGCCAAAATCACAAATCACAAAGAGCAATCATAGAGAGAAAATGACGCAAGAGATTTCCATTCATCAAACTTTGAACCATAAAAATATTGTTGGCTTTTATGGTTTTTTTGACGATCCACAGAATGTATATATAATTTTGGAGCTGTGCAGAAAAAGGGTAAATATTCTATATAAGATAAATATAAGGACAAAAATATAAATAATCTGTTTATTAGATATTTTTCAAAGATATATATATTAATGAAATGACAATTGTACTTTTCAGTCAATGATGGAACTACATAAACGTAGAAAAGCATTAACAGAATGTGAAACGAGATATTATATGAAGCAAATTTTAGATGGTGTACATTACTTGCACCAAAATAAAATAATTCACAGGGATCTAAAATTAGGTAACTTGTTTTTAAGCGATGATCTGCAGGTTAAGATCGGTGATTTTGGTTTGGCTACTAGACTAGAGCATGAAGGAGAACGTAAAAAGTAACTGTTTTGTTTATTTTAGTATATATCTTAACATTTAATGTAATATAAAAATTAACTTTGATTTCATTAATAGAACATTGTGTGGAACACCTAATTATATAGCACCAGAAATTTTAACTAAAGTTGGACATTCTTATGAAGTTGACATATGGAGCATTGGATGCATTATGTACACTTTACTTGTGGGAAAACCTCCATTTGAAACATCGAGTTTAAGGGAAACCTATGCTAGAATAAAACAAGTCCAATACAAAATTCCTAATTATATTGGTACAGTTGCGATGAGCATGATTTCTAATATGTTACAAGGAAATCCATCCAAACGCCCTTCCATAACAAAATTAATTAAAGATCCATTTTTTTCTTCTGGTAAGTAACATCAAGTTTTGTCAAAATTATAAATCATTGTCATTATATATATATGAAATATTTTTCACTGATAATCCATTCAATATTATTATAGGTTTTATGCCACATAGTTTACCACTGTCATGTTTAACAATGGCACCACGCTTAGACCTGCTGGAAATGCATAATCAACGTAAGCCATTATCTGAAATGAATACTAATGTAGGAGGAGAGGGACAAGACTTCGTATTCCGTGTACCTAACAGTCCGGCGCGTAAAACGAAGCCTGCGGATGCAATAAACGAAGTCCAAAAACTGAATCTTGATATTAAAAAGATGCTTCAGACATTGAGAGAGCAGTTGAGTGCTGTATTAAAGTCTAAACCATGTAGAGAGACAACTTCGTCAACAGGTACAATCATCCAGGGATTAAATATTATTATCACGTTTTGCATGGAAATTATCATTTATACTGACGGAAATTATTTCCTGATGCAGAATATTCAAGACCCTATCAGATATTTACGGAAATCTCAGGCACGAATCACATCTCCCTTTCATTTTCCTATACATTAAAATTAACATTTATTTAAATAATGAAAATATTGTATAAAATAATTGGACTAATAATTGATAAATATATTTTATGTAATTTGTTCTGTATACATACATGTTTAACTTTATAGATGAAATGACTGACCCTGCTGCGCAACCTGTACTTTGGATAAGCAAATGGGTTGATTACTCGGATAAATATGGATTTGGATACCAACTTTCTGATGATGGTGTGGGTGTAATGTTCAACGATGGGACTCGTTTAATAATGCTGGCTAATTGTTTCAATATCCACTATATAAATCGCGAAGGAGATGAATTGTATTACACAGTCAGAGAATATCCCTCTGAATTAGATAAGAAAATGAGGCTAATGAACTTCTTTTTAAAGTACATGAAAGAACATTTGATGAAAGCTGGAAGCTCTGTTGCTGTGAAACCATGCGATGCGATGTCTAGGATACCTTATATGCATCAGTGGTTTAGGACACAGAGTGCTGTAGTTATGCAATTGACTAATGGAACAGTACAGGTAAGTAATTAAACATTCTGTCATATATCTGTTTAAGTTTCAAATTTTCGAATGTAATACAAAAAATTTAATTTATAACATTTCACTTTCAGATAAATTTCCTAGACCATACAAAAATTATTATGTGTCCACTAATGGCAGCTGTTACGTATATAGACACAGAGAAAAATTTCAAAACTTATCGATTCCAAACTATACAAGAAAACGGATGTTGTAAAGGTTTGGCTAAAAATTTAGCGTACGCCTACGAAAAGCTTCTATTAATGTTATCGAATCCTCAAACTCGATAATCATAGCTTGAAGCCAATTGATTTAGGGAATGAACAATTCTGATACTCAGTATATTTTAGAAGTATTATGCCCTTCTTTTTTAGTAAAGATAATGTCTTCATATTTAGCGAATAACAAATACGACTAATTAGTTATTTTATTTTTATTTTATTTTATAGAAATATATTGAAATTTTGCTAGGTGTTTATATTATAACATCCAAACAAAACATATACAGATCATGCAAACAACTTATCTATTAGGGGATTTTTTCTTATAGCTAAAATAAGCCTTCGTAATTTTTATATTAATGTGGACAATTAAATTATGGTTATAGTCTTTTTTGTAATAATTCGTATTTTGACAATTTTATGAATGAACAAACATTTAAATTTAAGTATTTTGCCTCGATATTCGTTACTCCATATACGTATCAAGAATAATAAAGTGTGAACATTAGCTGGTCAATACTGCTTTGATGGAGTAGTGCAATTTAACTTTTGTCTATTTTTATAATGTGGAAGGAAAAATGAATGGTCTAATCTTCAGTGATATTCCAAGTCGTACATATTCCAACAACAAATTTTTTTCACCCCATTTTCATCAGACCAAAGTTACGTCTACTGATGTGTGTATAGAGTATGCCTGCGTATCTTGCACACCATTGAAAACATACTGAAATTTCTGATTCTCTTGGTTTTGCAAGAGCAACGTACGAATTATTTTTTAATTGTAAAATTCGGGTGCGGCACTTAAGGAATTGTAAAATGAAATGTGAAATAGAATGTCAGAACGAATTACAATATTTATATAAGACTTAAATTCATATCCTAAATATTACTTTAACGAAATATATGGAAATAAGAAAGGAACGAATATATACAAATGTACATACATACATACAAACATCTCATGGCACTATACCCAATACACATCATATAAGCATTTATTGTATTAAATAATAAATTATATCGATAGTATTATTTTTGTAAGTAGCTTATGACATCGTATTGAAAATAAAAATAAAGTGTTTCCATTCTTAAACTTGTTGAATTTCAAATTTCGCAGCCATCAATTAAAATTAAAACAGATCTGAATTAGGTTAGGCTAGATATTATCCTTGCACATGTAAGTACATATGTACATACACATATCTTTTATAATTTTTATTGCAACTGTATAGATTTATTTCTATTACAAATTTTCAATTAAAAATTGTAATGAAAATAAGAACTGAAATCTTTCAGGTTTCATAATATATATATCAATATTTAAATAAAAAATATAAAAAAGTAAATTTCTGGATAAAATCAAAATAAGGTTGAAATACTTAAAATCTACAATCTATTTTAAAAGAAAATATTATGCAATAGAAAGTTAGTTAAAAAAGTTTAGTTAAAAAATTTCCAATCCACATAGAAGTATAATTACGTCATACATTCTAATCAAAGTACAAAAATAATGGAAAATAACAAAGAGAATGGTACATGCTATTATCAAGGAAATGTACACAAGCCTATTATATTGACAAATGACAGCTAAATGCATTGGTGTGTTGCATATACGTCACAGAACGAAGAGGTAAAGGCAAGCAAAGGAAAGTCAAGCAAGAATTGTATTCAGTAGTGGCGCAGGCTTTGCGCTAACCACGCGTATGTTGTTTTGGTTCGTTCAAGTTCGTAACCCGATCCAAGAATTCAATTTGTAGAATGTGACACACATCGGTAACGTTTTCTCGTTGGACAGAAGACAAACGGTACAGGTACAGAAATTGAGTAAAAGCACTTATTGGACGTATTTCGTGTACGTATATTTCATTCGACTATTTTCGATCGAAGTATCTCTTTGAATCATAACTATTGTATATACGAAATGCTGCCATGTTAACATCAAGGCCACTACGTACAAAGTAAAGGCATTCTTACCCCTTAAGCTGAAAATATCTTCGTTTAACAGAATTGACGTCTTTTGACAAAATAATCTTGGAATGAGTTTCACTCATTAAATATCGGTAACTAAAAGACAAGTTGGCGTGTGATGAAAACCACGTGTTTTCCGCGAAATTATTTAACGAGCATGCGTCCTAGAAATATAACGTTAATTTATATAACGTCATAAGTAGATTGTGGGATTTTAACAGTTTTATATTTTTATAAATAGAACTAAAGAAATGGAATTTAAACAGACATGTCCTTCATCTATTAAATATTATAATATATATTCTACTTGGGATATTTTATATATTGTTGTATATTATATGCATTCTGTGCAATTTTGCTCTTTTAGATTTCTTACACATGCGTAAGAACCCGCACTCTAGGCGATAGAATTATGTGACTTCTAAGAAACCGGAAAATTTGACTTGTCTTTTACAAACCTACAATGTTGACGAGTTGTTGATTGGTTATATATGTAGTAGTTCTTATACGTATTAAATCAAATTGAAAGGAATAGTGATATATCAGACTGAACATTACGCATCACGTGCCGTACACAATTGACCCTTTCTCAGCTTCTCTCTGTCTCGATAACAATTTTGCTTGCCATCATTTAATGCGTCCATTAGCCTGACTACGTTATACAACTAGAAGACATCCGCCGCTTACGATTAATAACAATAATAATACGAGAAATGATTACTTTTAGAGGGCAACAACGGCTGAAAAATTTATCATCTTTATAAAAACATTCGCTGAAATATATATTGAAAGTTATTTAGTATCGTAATTCTTTTTATGCATCTTCGTGGTGTTGTTTCGTGCTAACAACTTGACGAGTTGACTTTTCGTTGCATAACGCCTTTCAATTGTTCTCGATGAACCTTCGTGTTTCATTTCAACAATCATTAATTAATTTATATTTTTGTGAAATCATTGTCACTGTTTGTTAAAAACGTCTTTTTTTTAAGTTTGGAAATATGTTTGTGTGGAAATATACATGGAAACAATATTATGACATTAAGATTGTTACTTAGAAGTACCAAAAATAACAAATCATTTATTTGATATCCTGCGGTCATAATTTAACTATCATTTCATATTCAACTCATGGCTTCTCATTCTGCATAAATCAAATTGATAGCATAAATCAGCGAAAATCTTTAAGATGATGGGGTATAATGGTTCGTTTACCTTCGTCCTAAGTTGTTTTACGACACGTTGTGTACACATCCGCATATATAAAGTAGAATTGAGAATTACAGCCTTAACTTTGCCGACGGAGCGTCATCTGTCTTTTTCTCCTTGTTCTAAAAGCAACAATTACGAAACAAGATTTTCTATGTTTTAATTTGATATGAATAATAATTTCTACGGTTATTAAAAATTAGTATTACATATCGTAAACCATTATGAAATTGTAAAATCGTATTCTGCACTGATAACACGTAAAATCTCAGAAAGTTTATGGAACTGATAAGAATACAATAAATCTCTTGGTATAGTTATTGTGTTAAATTATTCCTGATTTATTGCATTTCTTGGAAGAAGATTTTTTCGTTTAAAAATAATGTACATATATGTACTATAGAAATATTACTTTTTCTCAATGATGTAATATGTATATAATATAATAGATATTTTCTTTTTTTATTTATTCAGGTGAAATGTTTTTTATTTTGGATAGATTATGTAAAATTATATAAGTAGGAATCCCTAAAGATTAAGCAGTAGACATATCAAATTTTCTGCTGAATAACCATGATGAGTACACTATTCGCGTGGTAACCTTGCGTATCGAGAACCAGAGAGACGAATTTAAGATACTTAATATGTACTTTATCTTGTAAATATGGATACACAAAATCAATAGAATCAGCATTTTAAAAATCATCTTTTTTGTATTTTCGTACATTTGTTATAAGTAGTGTGCGAATATTTATGTAAATTCATATTTTTACAAATATAATATAAAATGTGGAATCTAAATAGACAATTGTTTCATTGTTCTATCTATAATATATTAAGATATTATAACAACTAATTTTGCATATTTTTTAATATTATATATATTCTCTAATATAGTTAATTAAATAACAAACACTTATTTGAAAAAAGAATTTCTACAAATTTTTAAATAATTATAAGTATCTTTTATTTCCCTTACTTCGTGTTTTATGTTATTGAAACAATGTTAACAATATTAGCTCGTTATCTTCCCATGTACATATTCATACCTACATAGTGTATAACACATAGTTACATTAATTTCTATCTCTTCGATTGGCCAATATTATACTACTGAACAGCTACACTACGCTGGTGAAATTGAAAGCGCATCAGCAAGTTACAACACATTACCCAGCTCATTAGAATCTAGCACATCGCTTTAACACGATTAATGAATTTTAATTAGGTCGCAATACATTTATAAGATTCAATTCTACAGTATTTTATGAGTAGTGACAAGTCTAAGGTGATGTATTAATAATGTATTAAATACATTATATATTTACAAAATAATAATGCATTAGGTGCAGTAAATACATATGTATATTAATTTATTAAGTTATTATACTTATTTTATTAAGTTATACGAAGTGAGTTATTATTTTATTGAAATACAAATATTTATTAAAATACATATATTACAAAAGTACGTTACACAAATAAAAAATATAAAAAGAATTTTCATAATTTGATGAAGATAGTTTTTATATTATAGTGATATAAAATACTTTGATTTATCTTTAATACTTTATAATTAATATGTATAATATTAATATTTATAATACTTCAAAATTTCGGCAAATCGTAGTGTAATCTATAATTGAAATATGGGTTCAATAAAATTCTATAATGTGACTCAAATAAAAACAATGAATTGCAAGTGAAATACATTAGTGTATTTTTGATTATTAAATAATTGCTGCATATATGATACAATCAGAACGATATGTCATGTACATTTGTAACAGGAGAATATAAATGTATCGAATCACATGTTCTTCGAGTTATAAGTCGAATTTATTGATTTTTACATTCTAATTGCACTTATTTCATTACCCAAATGATTTTGTATCTTAGATAATAATTATTTTTATTAAACTAATTCTGGTAATAATATATTTGTAATGTGCACACTGTAATAATAGATGTATTTAATAAATACAATAAACAAAATATGAACGAAATATTTATGAGATTCCATTATATTTTTATTTATTTTTTAGATTTATTTCATTTCATTTGCTTAGTTTTACTCATTTGCAATTTATTATCTGATATTCATTCGTAATATAAGTGAATTGATATAAGTCAGCTCGCTGCTAGCTTCCATAAAATAGTATTCTCCACTTATTATTATAAAAAATTGATCATATTTCTTCAAGTAATAAAAACGTATCCTAATAGAGAACAAAATTATAGCTTTATCAATTATGAAATTAAAGAGGGGTACATTTAAAAGTTATAATACATGAACGTGAATTCAAGTTCTTAGTATTTTGACTTACAACATTATGATTTCCAATCGATCATATATAATAGTGATCTTTTAGTATAGATTTTAATAAATCCATTGGATAGTTCATACCTAGCTTATATATGATCTCCAGATACGTTCAAATAATCCGTGCATCGATTAATGTATTAATAATGCATATTAAGATACTTATGTGTGAAAACGATTAATTTGAAAAATATTCGAATTTTAATTTCGTAGAACTTAGCACATGCAAGATAAGAAGTTATCCAATTTCGTATTGTTGCTTTTGATTGAAAAACTTTTAAATAACACGTATATATTTATACAGTTATCGACAAATAACAAATGTAGATGTGTAGCACATCGTTTTAAAGTCAAAAACATCGTTACAATCTTCCAACTGTTGTTTGATTAGTGACGAAATAAGTATCGAGATAAAGATACGAAACGAACACAAGTAAGGAGTTCGGTTCAGATACATAATTTCTTTCTGTCTTAAATACAGGTGTTCGATCCAGACGTGTCTTATTCTTCTCCACGATACACGCGATTTCACGCGAAATCAAGAGAACTTCGATAAGAACTTCAGTAACTTGGATATCTACGTCGGATTTGACTAATGAGGATTTATCGATCAAGTATTTCCACAACATTATCGTAAATTTACTGATCACTATCTTTAAGATTCTTCGAGAGTTTTTATTGTATCTTACTGTATCTGTGTTGCGACAATTTTCAAATGATTGCCCAATTAGTCAGCAATTAACCTAGTCTCTAAGAACGTTTTTAAACAGATAAGAATGATACTTGAATGATAAGAACGTGTGATTCTGAGGAGATCTTTTCCATTTTTAACTGTGTGACTTTGATTTCGATGCGAGTGCCCGCGATTCGTTTTCTTCCTCGTAAAATCGGTTATCGGTTGAATAGTTATTAATTAGTGATCAAAGGATCGATTTGAAAGACGAGTTAATGCAGTGTATGAAGGAAGATGGACTCGAGCAATTCAAAATCGAAACCAAATCCGCGGGTGAAGGCCAGCTTGCTGTCGGTGTTACTTTGGTGGTAAGTTTCGTACGATTATAAGTTTGGGATGTTAATTGACAAAAATATATTATATATACATTGGCATATGAAAATATTCCATCACTTGTTGAAACATTCTATGAGCATGTTATCTGTAACAAGACCGACAATCATAACCGTATTGGTGAAATTTGAAATAAATCTGAAGATGTATATAGAAATTACAGTATATTTAGTATAAATTCATACATAATTTCACAGTGCTCGCAGAAGTATATTGACAATCAATTATTCGTTATATTAATGTCTCTATATTCAGTAAATATCATTTTTAACGCGTATCGTGTGCTTAAAATAATTGTACATGCTTATGTATATTATTTGTTTTTACTAATTGTATATTTGCAGCAATTAATCTTGTACTTTCAATTTTTTTCCGTATACATTTTCAGATTGGTATGTAATTTGCCGTTATATCATAATCATTAAGTCAATATAATCATGACAGTCATCCTCATTAAAGTGACGAAATTTCAAAATGTACAATGTATACATAAGAATTCCCTATGCTACGTATTCAAGAAATAGATGAGTCACTGTACATATGTACATATTAGTTATTTATTATTCAAAAATTAGATTGTTTCAAAAGTTCATTGTTCATTGGGATCAATGGATCTATTTTGAAATGGACCATACATAATTCAATAAAATAATTTAAAACAAAAAATATCGTGCATCTATTATTTTCTTATAAAACGAAAGAAACTTTTGGGCAACCTAATATATATTTTATACGTAGATTATTAATTGACAAAAATATAAGAAGATACATAGTGCCTAAAATCTCGATTAGGACCGTACGAAAAAACTTTGAATGCGGAATCAATGTATTTTTTACAGAATGTTGAAATAATACTTTATATATCTATTACATTTTTGCTTTTTCTCATTTTTTATTTTACTGCAATAATAATTAATATTTGCAATTTTTCTACTTGTAGATGAAGTCATAGGTGGTCATTTTTTTAATATGTAGAAGTTTAAAATATTACATAAAATGGTAAGTGAGCTTGGAGCCAAAAAGTTATCAGTTATACCATGTCAAATGATCAGTGATCGCCAATATGCTACCAATACCAATTCTTGATAGATTAAATTTACAAACTCGAAACCTCGCTTTATTTTGGCCTGAATTATACCCGTTCAAACAAGCAATATTTTTTTTGTTTGTTCCGCAATCCAAAAGTAGGTTAGAGCGATGAACTCTTAATATATTTCGAATACCTGATAAAAATGTACAACCGTTTCATATGCCGTTGGAAAATAATATTTTTGAAAAGAAAAGATTCTCCACCTCTTGTCTTCATTCCAATTTACTAAAAATAAATTGAATTTATTTTTAAATGAATTTATTTATTGAAAAATCTAATAGGAAAATTCAATTTAAACTTTTTATTCAATTGATTAAATATAAATTGTGTATGTAATATAGAATATTCAAATTGTGTTATCTGACAGACAAAGAAATCACAAGGCAACAGATTAGGCAGATAAAGAAATTACAAGGCAAGGAGTTAAACGATATGAACTTAAAATAGTAGAAGAAATAATTAACACTACATTACTTTTCAAATTTCAATTTAAATTAGAAATATCCTTATTGAGAAATATTCAAGTAGAGAAAACTTTTAATAATACGAGTATTTAAGTTCAATCGTTTGAATAGCTTTCGCAAGATGGCTCAAGCATATTTCAAGAAGAAAAATAAATACACAGTTGTCTGTCACTAATCGTGTTACGCATCGTGATTTTACGTTTGCGAAATTGTTTTTCCGTTTACTTCCATCGTCACGAGTTATGAAAACTCTTAGTTCTGTTATAGTCCTTGAATTTTTATGTCTCTTTAAAATACTTTTAATTTCTTAAGAAAATTGTAACTATAAAATTAAAACGAGAAGTCACGCACATTGTTAACTATTCTTTCATATTTTTCTCAAACTCTATGTCAATAAGTCTTTAACGATAAGAAAATATGATCGAGCCGAAAATGATTTTAAAATGTAGCAAAGTTAATTTCACATTCGAGATTTCAAACAACACTTCGACTATTCTTATTTGACGATGGATATTTATGCAAATTGCTATTTTTCATTTGTGTTGTGTTGTGTTGTGTTTCATTTACTAAATATTATAACGTGTATTATAATATATATATGTAAGATCGTAAATCTTGGGATAATTCAGGTGATCGATTCTGAAGTCTGAAAATCGAGTTTTATTGTGGAAGAAATTAGATAAAATACAAAAATAAACAACAATTGATATCCGTCTATAACAATAAATAACACTAAATTACATATACGCGAAATAACAAGTTCTATACAATATTTACCTGAAAATCGAGAATCGATTTTCAACGTCCTGAACTACCGATCTTTCTCCGTCAGTCTTTTAAAAATTTTAAATGGTTATTCTGTGCTCTTGTCTGTCTCTGATTTTGCTCTCTGTCCGTCCGTTTGGAAAAAGTGTCTCTCAAAAATGATTGTCCGTAAAACCCTAAGAGGGTCGCTCTGTCCGTGAAACAAAAAGTCGTGCTACCCGTAAAACAAAAGGAGTCCCTATCCCACGTGAACTCTAGGGAGTTTATTTATATATATATTAATAGTATAGTATAGTATTAAAAAATATATATTTTTTAAAATATATTTAATATAATTAATATTAATACGGTAATTAATGATATTTTGGAGCAGATTGGTTGTGCGAGGTGTTAGCTGTTATTGGGTGAACGTACACAAACTGTATTATCATCGTCGCATCTAACTATCAATTGCGTAGAGCACCCCGTTAAATATAATTGCTCGTTTCTACATACATGTGTATGTTACCCATTGTATTTAATGATACACAGGTGGACGATAGACTTGTTCAAGACAGGCTACAGAAAGGTTCTGCAAACGGAAGATTTATATAGTCCTTTGAAAACCGATCATTCAAGCTATCTTGGAGATCGATTAGAAAAGTTTGTACAATTCAATAAATAATTATTATTTGATTGAACGAAAAAATAATCAGTGCTTAAATTATGAAATGTATGATTTTCAGACGATGGAAAATCGAGTTAGAAAATTCGAGGAAGCACAAAAGAAAGGCCAGCTTGTTGAGAGCTATCTTCCGTACCTTTTTATGGGAGTACATCGTACTTGGTTTGATGCAGATATTAAACGAATTCATCCTTCGGTATATCTTTTGTTTTCTAATTTGTTGTACTTGGTATTTTCAATTAGGAGTATTGCTTGTACTTGATAATCTTCTTTTTTTGGATAGAAAATTATTTTCATGAAAAAGAAAGAATTGGAAATAATAATTAGTAATATTTCTATATATAGATAATACTGAGTGTAAAATATTCATGTAATTATAATTACACTATTTTCTTTTATTGTGACCACAGATTTTATCTCGCGTTGTAACTAACGTTTCTCTTATCGTTTCTTGCGATTACTTTCGTCAATGGAATTGTGGCGATATGTATCTAAAAACATTGATAAATGTCTAGCTTTATCTATTTAAAGAAAATTTTTAATTCTAATCAGATCCAATATCGATCTCTGATCATAATGCAACAAAATGTTGTACCTACTTCAATATCCTTACACGATTATGATATCTTGTATCCGTTTATAGATTAGGGACACCGATCCTTCTGGGTGGGCTTCTGCGTTACTTCAAAAAGAGCACGACCGAAACTTATGAAACTGCGTTACTATACGCGAGTGGAATTTGTATAGCAACAGCTATAAATGTAATCACGCTCAATCAAGTGATTTTCGGCGCGTTCCATGTTGGCGCGAGAATTAGGATCGCTACTTGTTCTGTAGTATACCGGAAGGTAATACAGGAAATGTAATCAGCAGTGAGGCTTTACTTTCAAAGACTACTTATTTCAGTTAAATAATAAAATTATATCGCGCGTGTATTTTTGAAGTGTTACAATGTCAAACTAGTGTTTCAGAAGAAGCGAGGAACTATTTGGAAGCTTACAAAAAATCATTTATATTAAACACATAATGTTAGAAGAATGAATACTCTAGGATCTAGAAAATGGTTAAATATTTTTCTAATCATCTCTTCTTATTTCTTCAAATCCATTTTTAACGCTGTTAATGTTCTTGTAGCATAGGATTGAATTATTTCGTATTGTGATACTTTTGAAATACATGTGCGATATGAAACCTTTACAAACCATTGCATGTATAGAACGACAATATCAATGTATTTCTTTTTAGGCGTTACGGCTTAGCAAAACAGCGCTTGGTGAAACGGCACCAGGGAAAGTGGTCAATTTGGTGGCCAATGATGTGAATAGATTTGATCTCGTTAGCATTTTCATACATCATATGTGGTCTGCACCACTCTCTACGTTAATTATAGCGTACTTTCTTTATATCGAAGCGGGATACGCTGGATTAATTGGTATCGCTGCGGTCTTCGTCGTTGTACCGATTCAATGTGAGTTTCTGACAATGATGATTTCATTGTCAAGCTGGAAAAGCTCGAGCTTTTGCACTTGTAAAATATTACATAATTTACTTACGATATTTTATAAAATATTCCATTCATGAAAGTAGTCTATTAATTAAAATATTCTACTCTATTAATTAATTAGCGCAAGGCCTTGAATTAGATACAAATAAAGCTATAAGCTTTAAAATTTATGAAATATTATATATTTTCAATGTGAAATTTATGTTTTAGCATATACTGGAAAGCTGTCCTCCAAGTTTCGACTACAGACTGCCATGAAAACTGACGAGAGAGTTCGTTTAATGGACGAAATTATATCAGGAGTTCAGGTCATTAAGATGTATGCATGGGAAAAACCATTCTGTGCTTTGATCGAAACTGCCCGTAAATTAGAATTGCAAGTGGTGTCTAAAAGTGCTTATATCCGAGGCATCTACATGACCTTCAACTTGTTCACTACAAGAATGGCCCTCTTTTGTACTTTAATTAGTATGCTCCTATTTGGCGATGAAATATCAGTCGATAAAGTATTCGTTTTTTCTTCCTATTTTAATATTCTGGCGCACACTATGTCTGGAATGTTCGTACGGGGTTTTGCTGAAATTGCCGAATGCATGGTGGCTGTGAGGAGATTACAACACTTTTTGATGTACGAGGAATTTCAAGATAGTGGCCATATTTTAAGCAACTTTACAACTAGCATTAATGGTAGCATCAATAGCATCTCAAAGCATGCTTCCAACAAAACCTCGAAGCCCGATATACCGTATATTGATGATGAAATAGACAGTTATGAGAATCTGGATGATTCTTCGGAAAAAAGAAGACACAATGGTCTAGTGGTTGTTGCTAGCGATTTGCTTAAGAATACGGCGAATATGATGGAGGGTAAACATTTGATATATTATATATAAACTGCGGATGTTTATGCAAATATAAGCTCTATACTTTGGATATTTTATACATTTTTGTGCATTATGTATATTTTGTGCGTGTTTGCACATTAAATTTGTCGTAAATGCTTCCGCAGTCTAGTGGTATGGAATACAAAAGTAAAGCATTTTTTTTAAATATCTGTTTTCTTATAGAAAAGAAACCTTTTTCAACAATGAATCAGGAAACATATGCAGTAAAGATGAGCCACTTAACGGCTAAATGGGAACCAAGTCAATCTGAAAACACTCTTGAAGATGTAAACCTTGAAATACAAAAAGGAAAGATATACGCCATAATAGGTATGGTTGGAGCCGGAAAGAGTTCTTTCCTGTCCGCTATTCTTGGAGAAATAGAAGTAACTGGAGGTCACGTGAAAGTGAATGGAAGTCTGAGCTATGCTGGGCAGGAAGCATGGGTCTTTGGATCCACTGTTAGACAGAATATTCTTTTTGGACAACCTTATGATCGTGAATTATATCAGAAGGTTGTGAAAGCTTGTTCTCTTCAAAGAGATTTCAAGCAATTCCCCCAAGGAGATCAAACAGTTGTCGGGGAAAGAGGTAGTTCTTTGTCAGGAGGACAGAAAGCTAGGATTAATTTAGCTAGATCTTTATATAGACAGGCGGATATCTATTTATTAGATGATCCACTGAGTGCTGTGAGTATTTTAAAAGAAATGATTACATTTTAAAATAATTTAAGTGCAAAAATTATTTTTTAAATTTTAGGTTGACACCCATGTCAGCAAACATTTATTTGAAGAATGTATACAAAGATATTTAGCTGGAAAAACGCGGATTTTGGCTACTCACCAGTTGCAGTATGTGAAAAATGTGGATGCTATTATACTTATAGAGCAAGGAAAAGTCACGGTATTTTCCCAATTTCAAGACTTACTAAATCAACGACCAGAGTATGCGGAATTACTAGCAGCGGAATCAGAATCTATCGAGGATAGCTCTTTAGAGAAGAGTAGTATGAAAAGACAATTTTCATCATCAAGTACTAGAGTAAGATTATTTTATTAGATGAAGGTGCCGAATAGTTACCTCCTCACCGATTTCGATGCCCTTAAAATATTTTGTTATGGTCACCATTAATTGAACAACTTTTTCCTATATGAAATATTGGATGGTCGGGTTCAGTTTTTGAGTTGAAGATAAAGCATGTTTGGTATCATTTATATACTTCCTTGCTATATTTTATACAAAATTGTGCACGAGATATTATAGTTATTGCCTGTGTATATGTGTGTATGTGTCCAAATTATAACTGTCCACCATTATCGGCATTGCCCACGTGGCTCGCTTACTTGGGCCGTCACCACTTAAGTAGCTTAATCCTACCTGTTCCTTTCAACCTATTCTTTGGAATTCAGTGACTGGAATTTCTATGAAGATATTTAAAAAAAATCCCGTTAATATTCATGAGGAGGTAACACGTCGACAGCTTCACGCAAAATATATGATACCAAACATATGTATAACTTTTATGTATAACTCGAAGACTAAAGTCGATATATATAACCACCCGTTATATGTATAGGAAAAAGTTGTTCAGAATGATGACCTTAACGATATATTTCAAGGGCATTGAAATCGGTGAGAAGCTAATTACCCAGTACCTTGACCTTTTATTTTTTACAGCTGTGTAATCTTTCGTGAAATATATTAATAAATTTATTGCAATAGAGCCGAACTCCAGAAGCAAGTAGTGGAGGAACAGACGACGAGGAAGAAGACCAATATTCTGAGAAATTTAACGATGGTTTAGAAGGAACCTCTCGTGGTGTGGTCAAAGGACCAATATTCATTAAGTACTTCCAAACTGGTGCCAATTTATGTCTAGCCTGTACGGTACTCCTATTGTTTATATGTACACAGTTTATGGCTAGTCTCAACGATTATTTTGTTCCTATTTTGTAAGTATCAAAAAACATTGGGGCGATTTCTATTTCTTTAAGATATCATTTTATAAAATAAATATTTTCAGAGTAAATGAAGAAGAAACGCGACATTATTATATTACACAAGCTAATTTAAACGCTACCAATAGTACCTCGATTGAAAACCTCGATATTTCCTCTATGTATAATAGCATGTACGTTTATACCGCTATTATCGTTGGATTATTTTGCATTGGTATTACTAGATCATTAACCTTCTATAAAGTGTGCATACTATGCAGTCAAAAGTTGCACGATATGGCATTTAGTGCCTTAATTAGGACAGGCATGAGGTTCTTTGATACGAATCCTAGTGGCCGAATTCTCAATAGATTTTCTAAAGACATGGGAGCCATTGATGAATTGTTACCAAAAGCTATACTCGATGCTGGTCAAATATGCATGATGATGTTTGGGTCTTTAGCAGTATCATGTATAATCAATCCTCTTTTCTTAATTCCCATAATATTTTTGGGTACTGTCTTTTATTGGATAAGGAAGGTATTTTTGAGGACTAGCAAGAACATTAAAAGAATGGAGGGTATGACTCGATCCCCTGTGTTTACTCATTTAAACGCTACTTTAAATGGATTGAGTACCATAAGAGCATACTGTGCACAGGATATATTAAGAAAAGAATTTGACAAACTGCAAGACGTCCATACTTCCACAGTTTACATGTATATAGTGGCGAGCACTGGCTTTGGATTCTCGTTGGACGTATTTTGCTTCGTCTTCACGTCTCTAGTTATTTTCAGTTTTCTCTTATTGCAACAATCATTTTCTGGCGGAGAGGTAGGCTTGGCCATCACGCAAGTAATGGCCATGACAGGGATGATTCAGTGGGGAATGAGACAGAACGCTGAAGTGGCAAACCAGATGATGTCTGTGGAACGTGTGTTAGAATATACGCAAATTATGCCTGAACCGAATTTACGTGACAGGGGGAAGTTTGCCAGGAAAATCGAGAAGCAACTTCCGCTACCTGCTAATGCGCCAAAGAATTGGCCAACAGATGGAATGATTAGGTTCAGAAGCGTTTATATGAAATACGTAGAGGATGATCCTCCAGTATTAAAAGGACTGAATATCGTCATTAACCCTGGAGAAAAGATAGGTATAGTGGGAAGAACAGGGGCTGGAAAGTCATCCTTAATATCAGCTCTGTTTAGACTAGCCAAAATTGAAGGTGTCATAGAAATCGATGGTATAGACACTGGGTCCATTTGTTTAGAAGATTTACGACGTAATATATCGATCATTCCCCAAGATCCAGTTCTATTCTCTGGTACCTTAAGGCGTAATTTGGATCCTTTCAACGAATTTACGGATAAAGCTCTTTGGGAAGTACTTGATGAGGTAAATTGTAATACTCAATCTGTCTTTCTTTTCTTCTTTTTTTATAGATAAGGGCTTTAACAATTTTTTTATCATATTATAAAGGTAGAACTGAAGGATGCTGTAATTACTGCTGGAACAGGCTTGGAAAGCCGTGTTTTGGATAGGGGCAGTAACTATAGTGTAGGTCAAAGACAGCTGGTTTGTTTGGCAAGAGCTATATTAAGAAATAATAGAATACTTATGCTTGATGAAGCTACAGCCAATGTGGATCCACAAACAGATGCCCTGATCCAGCATACAATACGAAAGAAATTTGCCAAATGCACTGTTCTTACCATTGCCCATAGGTTAAATACTATCATGGATAGCAATAAGGTTTTAGTCATGGATAAAGGACGCATGGCTGTAAGTAGAATTTATTATTTATCTAATTAGCTTTAATACATTAATATGTTAAATAATTAAGCTCTTCTGCATAAAAATTAATCAATTATAAAAAATAATATTTTAATTTGCAGGAATATGATCATCCTTATATACTATTACAAAACAATTACAGTCAATTCAAATCACTAGTTAAAGAAAGTGATCGTGCTATGTACGATCAATTAGTGAAAGTAGCAAAACAATCTTACATTGGCATATACGGAAAACGATAATTATTAAATAACAGCTTGATCATGAAAAAGGGTTTGCAGCAATATGAAAACAACTCCAATATATGAATCATGTTTATTTCAAGAGAAAGAAAAGTATAGCTGTTACATCAAAAGATGCAAAAGTTTATTACTAAAAGTATTATTTAGCTATGAATTTCAAACGGTGTTTTTATTGTGATTGATTTTGAATTGACATTAGAAGTTACTACTTAATGCTGGAAACTATTATTTGCATTGTAGCAGTTCTTTTAATTACCAAGCGATAGGCCTTGTGTAATACGCAAATCACGTTTCTAATTTTAATCCTACCAAGTATTACTACAACCGTATACAATTTAGTTATGTAATTAATATAATATAATATAAAATAGTCATGAGCGATATATAATATCCGAGGAAGCATATTTTTATATCTCTCTGTACTCAATTTATTACGATCGTTATTCCAAGAACTTTCTCATACAACGAAAACTTTCTTGCAGATTTTTATGCAAACTTATATTTCTACAAATACAACTAAAGAAACGAAATCTAAATAGAAATTTTGTTCACTTTCTAAATATTATACCAAAAAATTTCCTTTAGAAATTTTATGTATTTTTATACGTTAAAGTTTTTCATAAATGCATGAAAATCCGTAAAGTACTTACATAAATAGAACGCTGCTGCGCGGCGTATCAAACTTACAAATATCTATAAATATACTTCATTTTTGTACTTCATATTTTACATATTTATGTTATGATTTACATCATGAAAAAGTTTATAATATATGCCGTATGCAATAGGAAAAAAAAAAGGAAAAGAAAGCAAATGAATTTTCAATAATTTTGGACGTATGCATAGATACCAAAAGTAAACATGTAAGTTAGCAATAAGAATCAAGATTTCTTAAAATATTATTTTTATCATCGTAAGTGAAAATGCAACGTTTATAGTACTTTTCTACATAAAGTTAATACTATATATATATATATGTGTGTGGCAATATATATATAGCAATATACATATATATATATTATGATCTTATTATATACTATAAGTGCAAAATATACCATAACTAAATGTACTACAGTATATTGTTATGATAGAGATCGAGAATTGATTAATCTATTCTGTATAGTGCTCGATAAATCCGTCGATAAATTGATAAGATCGATCTAATGAAGAATATATTCGTGAGAATTATACAGCGATACAGTGTTCATTGTAATTTGCTATATATTTTCGAAAATTATATTGTTATATTTTTTATGTATACATAAATTATATCTAACTGTAAATAAAAGTCTTTACTTTTATACCTTAATGGAAATAATTCATAGTACTTACCAGTTCACGCATGTTAGATGGCAGTTCTATTCTTTTAAGACAATAGCACTTATCTTCGTACACCATAGAACTGTAAATAAAATTCTACTAATGGAAATAATTTATTTGAATAACTCACAGTGCGTAACAGTTTACACATGTCAAGTGGAAGTTTCATTTTTCTAAGACAGTGATACGTATCGTAGAAAAATAGTTTCATAAAGGATATTTATTTAAAGGAATCCTATATTCTTTTTGATTGATCACATTTTACTCGAGTATAATTAATACAAAATAACAGTGCCTAACACACTCACGCGCAATGAAGTTCAAACTTGTACTAAATACAAACAATCAAGGTAAGTCATACAATAGATCGTGGGGTAGACCGCGCGAATTTTTAAATCCTTCGAATATTATATATGTATTATGTTACAAATATAAATATGTTTTAATATTTACATTTTAGACAAAAATCTGTTACAGAGTGTATTATACGTTACGCAATGTGTTTTAATCGAAATTTAAAGTAACTTTGTATCTAGAGACAATGAATATACGTTTACGATTGTTCAAGGTAACTTTTATTTTTTAAATTCATTATTCCAAATTTATCAGTTGTTATAAGTACTGCAGTAAATACCGTGTGGACGTTAGTTGGTTGAAAAATTACGTGGTGTACACATATTAAAGTAATAGAAAAATGGAAGTAAAATTCATGTACACTAAACAAAATCCGCAAGAAACTGCAAATCCAATTAGTCGATTGCTTTTTGGGTATAATTTCTATAATATTATTTTATACATTTTAAAAATAATTGTATATTATTTACGATGCTTGTTATAATATTTTAGATGGATGAAGGACATATTCATGAATGGTACTAAAAGGGATCTCACGTTATCAGATCTATATCAGCCCTTAAAATCAGATGTATCCAAAACAGTCACGGATCGATTACAAGAGTGAGTAACGCAATAAATTCTTTAAAGTCGCAATTAGTAATTTAGAATCTATTGTCATTGAATTTCAATGTTTGTTACTTATTTATCATTTATTTAGTAATTATATTTGGCCTTGCTCTTTCAAGTTTGCACGGACTTCTGAATTTACATATTCTACGTTTGTAGATCGCTTACTAATTTTGTTGGAAAATTTTAACATTCAGAATAATATGAGCAAGTGATAATGATTAAGATATTCTTAATTTTATCTAAATTCCATTTTTACAATAAAAATAAAAAGAAAGTTATTTGTTTTCTCCGTTTGTTATATATAGATTCTGGAATCAGGAAATTCAAAAATGGGAACAAAAGGAAAAAGAAACGCATTATTACATACAATCAAGCAAAAGCAACGACTCTCCTCGTTTAGAAAGAGCTTTGATTCGTGCATTTTGGAAAGAATATATCTCCATTGGCCTCCTATTCTCAATTCAATTCACAATCCTAATTGTATTGAGCCCAATTATAGTGTCGTGGATTATTACCTACTTCAGAATCAGTGATGACATCAAACCCATCACAAAAAATGAAGTTTTAGCTTATGTTGGTTATCTAATAATATGCCTAATAATTTCAGTGTTTATTTTGCATCATTCTACTCTACTATCACGAAAGACAGGCATGAAGATGAGGGTCGCTTGTTGCTCGTTAATTTATAGAAAAGTAAGAATTAAAATTTTTGTTATTTTATTAATTTATTAATTTTAAAAATTTGTATAATTATAGTTTGAAAAGATATAATAGAGTAAAAGTAATTATTCAAATAATAAAATATTTGTTAAAAAATATCATAGGAGTTTTTTAGATATGAATGATGCATCGATAATTAACATTTTATCGTCAATATATCCTTCAAAGTATATTGATAACGTAGTTAACATAAATTAACAGGTTCGCTTACGCTGATTATAAATACTATTATTGTAGCTGCTATCGCCGTCATACAGTCTTCGCTAAATTAAAGATATCCTTGAGCTTTCAAAATTTTGTTCGCTTGATATGTATATTTGTGGTATATGTTCCTGTTGTAGATACTAAGGCTTAGTAGAAGCTCCTTGACTCAAATCAGTTCTGGTCTGGTGGTAAATCTTCTCAGCAACGATGTCAGTCGTTTCGACGAATTAACTTATTATTTAAACTTTCTCTGGATAACACCCATTCAAGTAATTTTAATTACAAGAGAGATATTTCTTCAAATTTTTATATGTATTTTTAACTTATCCTCCTGTAATTAATTTCTAGCTTACCGTCGTGACCGTGGTAATGTGGCACAAAATAGGAGTTCCAAGTATAATTGGTGTCGGAGCTCTTTTGCTAATGACTGTTCCGACTCATTTTATATTCCTTTCAATGACCCGACGATTTAGGAAAGTTGCCGCTTTCTTCATGGATAAAAGAATGCAGCATATGAATGAATTTATAAGTGGTATTGAGGTAACCAAAGGATAAATGTAGAAAGTTTAGATATTTAAAGAATTTTTCAATTAAATATTGTATAAATTATTCAAATTAAAAATGTTTGATTGTTGTACTCTTGTGTCACTCTATAGAACCGTATAATTTACGTATGTCTATATTAAAACACGTCATAAAAAATTCGATATCTGTCCAGGTAATCAAAATGTACGCCTGGGAAAAGCCATTTGAGAAGATCGTTAGAGCTGCACGTTCCATTGAAATCAAGAAAATAGCAAATACTTCATACGTTCGTGCAGTATATTTGGCCCTTATGGTTTTTACAAATCGTATAATTCTGTTCATAACTCTCCTATCGTACGTTCTACTGGGATACTATCTACAGCCAGAAATAACGTTCATGTTGTCTAGCTACTTCGAGATCCTTCAGCTCACTACCACGCTATTCTTTCCTCAAGCTCTTCTAATGTCTGGAGAAACATTGGTGTCCATTAAAAGATTAGAAGTTGTTCAAAATATAATTACAATAATGATATTATTTTAACATAATCACTTATCTTTTACTAAAAACAGATTATCCCTCTTTTTCTAGAAATTTTTATTATTAGAAGAACGATTAAATGAAGGGAGGATGCTCGGTCAAACTCATCCAAGCGGAATCTTAAAGTTTAAGAGAAGAAAGGCAAAGGAAGAAAATGTAGAATCTATTAGAATAATGAATGGAAACCAAAATTCGAATTTAAACAATATTGATGAACAAGTACAAGTTTCGATAGTATTGGAACGAGTATCGGCGAACTGGGTGCCCAACCAGCTGCCGCCCACTTTGTGTAACATTTCTATGAAGATTGAAAATGGAGAATTGTGTGGTTTGGTGGGCCCAGTAGGCTCAGGAAAATCTTCGATTTTACAGCTTCTGTTAAAGGAACTTCCTTTGGGAGCTGGAAGGGTAAAATTATATGGTAAACCATTTCAGAATGTTGAATACGATAAAGAAGGGTATATGACAAATATTCCGAATTTGAGGATTTCTTACGCCAGTCAGGAAGCTTGGCTTTTCTCTGGATCTGTTAGGGACAATATTCTCTTTGGACAACCTTATGACAAGGACAGATACATGGCTGTAAGTTCTATTGATATATTCTTTGTATTAAAAGTTGTAATAGATTCATTAAAAAGTTAATAATAGAGTTTATTCCAGAAGACAGAAATTGATTATTTAGTTTACAAGATCATTTAAAATGGACTATTGAAAAGCTACATATTTAATTTTCAAGTCTACCTAAGAATTCCTCAAAAAATTTTATTTTAATGCTTTTTAAATTTTGTAATTGTATTAAATGTAATTAAGTGATGTTCCGAGTTAATTATATGAAGAATCGATACGTTGTAGGTAACGAGAGCTTGTGCTCTGACAAAAGATTTTCAGCAACTCCCTTATGGTGACATGACCAATGTAGGAGAAAGCGGGTCCTCTTTATCCGGGGGACAAAAGGCGCGAATAAATTTGGCACGAGCCGTTTACAGAAAAGCGGATATCTATTTATTAGACGATCCTTTGAGCGCAGTGGACTCACGCGTAGCTAAACATCTCTTCCACAGGTGTATCAAAAACTACCTTCATGGAACGACCAGAATTTTGGTCACCCATCAATTGCAATTTATCAAACAGACTGACACCATTGCAGTATTGGATCGCGTAAATATTTTTATTGAACAAAAATAACTTTAATATAATTTATTCATAAAGAACAGTTTTTAAAATTGTGAAGTAAACTTTCTACAAATTGAGAAAGGAATTGTTTCTAATCATCTTCTGTATTTTTCAAGGGTTGCATAAGCATGTATGGAACGTATGCAGAATTATCAAAATTAAACGAAGACTTTGCAAATATGATGAATCGCATTAAAACATCAACAGAAGCTAGAAAAGATAGCGAAATTGTAGAAGCTTCTGAAAACTCCTTTGCGGAGAAAAGACCCAGTAGAAGTGGTATCCGCAGATTGTCTTCCGTAGTATCCACTAACAGTAGCGTGGTAATTATAACATATATTTTGTAACGTTAAGAAATTAGTATCTGATATAATCATTTTTAGGTTTCCTACGACTATGAAGACAAAACATCAGCACCAGATAATGATGAAGCTATGGCAGCAGGTCGTGTCTCTATCAAAGTTTACAAGAAATACTTTCAATATGGTGGCTCCATTTATGCACTACTCGCTTTATTATTTACCGTAATTATATCTCAAGCAGCAACTAGTGGAAACGATTATTGGGTTTCCTATTGGACGAACCTTGAAATCATAAGAAATTCCTTAAATGGAAGCCAACCATTTAAATCTCAATATTCGGTTTACTTAATGAATAACACGATACTGTCGCATGTGTTCAATTTGGACAAATATGGTCTCTTAACTACATCTAACGCTATATATGTGTATACCTTTTGCATCATGGCCTGCATTGTGACAATATTCGCTAGGAATATATCCTTCATGAAGATTTGTATGGACGCTAGTAAAAATCTTCACGACACGATGTTCTCTAATATATTGCGAGCGACGATGGCCTTTTTCCATCGTAACGCTTCTGGTAGATATCGCTTTAAAATTTTCTATATCGTAGAATTTATTAGTGAATTATCATATATATTTTAAAAGTGTTTATTTATATGAAAAAGTCAATATAAATTACATGATGTGAATTTGTTTCTACAGGAAGGATTTTAAATAGATTTTCTAAGGATATGGGTTCCATGGATGAAATATTGCCGAAGGTGATGTTAGAGACCATTCAAGTATTTCTTGTGATAATCGGCATTAATTTCATGGTAGTGGCCATGAATTATTGGATGCTCATTCCAATAACGGTATTTCTTATTCTATTTTATTTTACAAGGAATACGTATCTAAGAACCGCTCAAAGTATCAAGCGTCTTGAGGGTATAGGCAAGTATTTCATAACTAGATTGCGAATATTTATGCATTTTTATGAAATATCAAGGTGTAAAAACCCAAACTAGTTATTCTAATATTTAATGGATGAAACAGGTTTCTGTTTAGAAAAGTCTATTTATAATTAATTCTGTTATATTATTTATATTAGTCTATTTATAATTAATTGTTATAATTATAATTAATTAATAAGAAAAATTCATTATAAAGAGCTACATAATTCTAATAAATCTGCAGCAAAGAGTCCAGTATTCTCCCATGTAAACGCTACATTAAGTGGATTGACCACTATCAGAAGTAGTGGTTCGAATATCGTGGAGTTAGTGCAAAGACAGTTCGACGATTTACAAGATGTGCATACAGGTGCATGGTGCATGACCATAAGCATCCCTGAAACTTTTGGACTGTATCTAGATTTTGTCGCGATAACGTTCGTTGCGTGTGTCTGCTTGTCTTTTATCCTAGTAGATACAGGTAATATAAGAGAAAAGAAACTAGAATTTTATTTTTGTAATTTTTCACTTAGAATATGTTTGATATTTCTAACCATAGGTAACGTCCTTGGTGGTAACGTCGGTTTGGCTATATCGCAATCGTTAATTATAGTTGGCACTCTGCAACACGGGATGAGACAAAGTGGCGAAATGATAGCTCACATAACATCTGTAGAGAGGATCTTACAATATATTAACTTGCCTAAGGAAGATCCATGGACCAGCGACAATCCACCACCAGCAGATTGGCCAAAACATGGACAATTGACTCTGAAGAATGTTAGCATGAGATATGATGAAAATGAAACTCCTGTATTAAAGGTGATTAGACAAGAACAAATGTTATACAAGAATTATTAGACGAATATTATTTTAATGGAATTATGAAATTCGAATTATTTATCTTTAACTTCTTCTATTTTCATAGAACTTAAATTTGACGATAGAAGCGGGATGGAAAGTTGGTGTCGTAGGTAGAACTGGCGCAGGAAAATCGTCTTTAATATCAGCGCTTTTCCGGCTATTTGCCAAAGGATTGCAAGGAGAGATTAAAATTGATGGGAGAGATAGTAGTACATTAGGTCTGCATGAGTTACGTTCGCGAATATCGATTATTCCTCAACTCCCATTTTTGTTCTCCGAATCATTGCGTTACAATCTGGACCCATCCCATATTTATAATGACGCGCTACTATGGGATAGTCTTCGACAGGTCGAATTGAACAATCTTGTACTGGATCAAAAGATAATAAATGGCGGAAGTAATTTGAGTATTGGACAGAGACAGTTGATATGCTTGGCTAGAGCAGTTTTAAGAAACAACCGAATATTAGTCTTAGATGAGGCTACAGCTAACATCGATACGCAGTAATTTTAATATTTTGTATAACTTTCACGTTCCTAGAAATTTTAATTTCTTATATATTTAACTATACTTTTTTTTAAGCACGGATGAACTAATTCAAAAAACCATAAGAACAAGATTTGCTGACTGTACTGTCATTACAATTGCTCATCGTCTGCACACTATTATTGATAGTGACAGAATTATAGTAATGGACAACGGTTACATAGCGGTACGATTTATTTTAAGATTAACTAGAAATATGAACACGTATAGGTCTAGATCGTATCATTGATATTCTAGTTTACTTGAGAATAATAGAGATTCATTGAGATCCAATAATTTACATTCTAGAGCAAAAAAACTCTAAATTGGTAACTATAAATGCTGGATTGTAACATAAATTTGTTTTGTTTTTACACATATGTGTTCATATTTGAGTTCAATAACTTAAATTGGTTGAGAGAAATAGGAACAGGACTTTGTATTACAACGTAATATACATATATATCTACATCTTTATGGATGAACATTATAATATATGTTATATCTATTAAAACAGGAATTTGGTTGCCCTCATGAATTATTGCGAGACAAGCCCGAAGGAATTTTCTCGAAAATGGTAAACAACACAGAAGTAGCTATGGCACAATCTCTTCGGGAGCAAGCACACCTGGCTTATTTAAAGAACACTAGAGAAACAAGTCTGGAAGACGATACGACAAATATAATCGCGCAGAGCTCTCTTTGAAAAGTCTTAAAATTTAAAAATCTAGTGATGTAAGAAATAGATATAATGCAATGATTAGGGTAGATAATTAAGGACTACTTGAAATTTCTCGTATTTATTTAAAATTGAAAGTATCGATACAAACGTGTGCTCAAGGAAAATTAATAATTCTTTCTTCTCTTCGCACTTATATTCCTTGCCTCTGCATTTTACCACAATCACTTCGTCGTTAGAGTAACAGTTTATGAACTGTAATTGCATCATCGACATAATGACATAGAGTTTCAAGAAAATGAATTGGAGAAACATGATTGCGTAAATTTGAATTAATAAAGATTAAAATACATTTCTGAAAAGAATAGAACTTTTATCGCTTTACAATCCCCTTACTGTATCTTTTCCTGATTCTATTTTTTCTTTTTCTTTTTTTTTTTTTTTTTCTTGAGGCAGTGATAGAACTAAACGTAGAAGATTGTACATGTTTTCCCCTGGAAGGATTTATAAATAAATTAATGAAAAGAATAGAAGAGAATATTTTTAGAATATGTTAACTCGTATGGTTTGGCAGCTAGTTCTACGATTAAAGTGTAGTGGAATAACCGGTAATGTCACTCTTTACTCTTAGATGAGATTATACGCGACCTCGTGTCATTCTTATGTTGTAAAAGGCAATATGTTCTGTACTCTATTCTTTAAGAGTAAATCCCTTAATAATAGATCAATTTTTGTTTGTTCTACAAATTTTAAACGAACGGGTACACGATCTGGGTATAAGTCTTAAATATATATATAATATATATGTATATATATATATAATATTTGGATTCTTTTTCCTCTTAAGTAAATTCGTTACTAAAGTAGAGCCTAGTATAAGTATACTCTTTTTTCTCTTTTACTCTTCATAAAATGTATTTCTCTCAAAACTCTAAGTCGTGTATTTGGATTAGAATAGCTTAAAGGAGACGACACGCGGTATCGAATTCCCCCGTAAAAGTTTTTTTGTTTCTAATACTCGCTACTTATATTGAGCTATATGGTCTGCGTAAATTAATATCACTCGGATATCTGATTACATAAAAACAACACAGCCTATACAAAACGAAACTACGTCAAATTATTTATATGGAATGATAAAACGATGAACACACATCCATAAAAATAATAATACATAGTGCTTCTATTTAAACTATAAAATTCTGAATAATTAATTTTCTGATGATTGAAGAACAAAATATTAAAAATCTAAAACCTTCTATCTTCTTTTGTTTTTTTTTTTATATATATACATATCATTATGCTCTTTCTACAGAAAACAAATGAATAAAATAATTGTATAACGCGATGTATAATACCATATTTAGATATCACAATTAGAAATATTTTAAGCAGACCATGGTATGTACATTCAGTTCTCATATATTATTACATACATGGAAGTGCATCTTTTTTCATATCGAATCCATTTCACAATTCTGAAATTCGTTGCGAATTCTCGAAAAAGTTGTCATTACTCTTTTCTTTAAATGTATAGGAAGAATGGTTTATAATCACGATTATTGTAAAACATTTTGTAAGAATTTTAGAAAAAAGAAAAAAGATCAATTTTGCAAGGAATTCACGTATAGTGTGATACAGATCCCAGGTATTAGATATTCCACTTCTAATTTGTATGTATGTCCTCTAAAGGCTAGATACATAATACATTAACTGTTAACTTTCGAATAGCACTTATCATTACATCTTTTGCTTTTTTCTTTTTTCCTTTTTTTTTTTTTTATTTAATCGCCGCATCTCGCAATTTTACTTTCAGTCCTTATAGTGATGCTTAATTTATATTCTCTTACTCGATATATTCATGTACCATAATCTATTATCATAGTTACTTTGAATTAAAAACTATGTTTGATTTATTCCTCTGAATCGTAATTCGTGCATCTAAGATTAAATTTTTCGCTTTAAAATATTCAATTGATTAAATCGTTTGTGTATGAATCATCTAATTATAAATAACCGGATAGGCGAATATCTCCTTCTCTTTTATTCAAATAATACGTATTAGTTGTTCAGTTGTAACAGCAATTATATTTTAATAACAACATTTTAACATTATCGAGTGCTTTATAATCGTAAATTATATCAGTATCTTCCAACACTTTGTGTCACAGCTATGTTTAACTTTATTTTGTAAGTGCATCTATAAACTGTAGTACTAAATATTGTATAACAGCGATTTTTATGAATGATCCTCTTTTTTTTTATCATTTTTAGAATATTTTCAGAAATATCCTCTAATTCCTTCTATTTTTCTACACTTCATTTAGTTCGATTGGTTTTCATCTGGTTAATAAGAATATAGTTTACTAACTTGTATATATTGTTGCAAACTAGTTAATTAATTTTTAAAGGAACGTAAATTGTAAATGAATAGATACATAAATATGCAATGAGAGATACAATTTCTAAGATATTGTGAACGATCATAAATGAATTTTATTTATCGAAATTGCAAATTAAAGTGGAAAATTAATTAATTAATATAAAGAAATGAAGAAAACACTGTTATATAATATTGTACCATAAATTTCAACTAATTTTTTTTCGTTTCCTTCTTTTTTCTCACAATCTCTTGTGCGCTGGAACTTGACCTACAATTGTTCCCTTATAAATATAGTACTTTTGTAGTATATTTTCTATTTAGCAAATGAAAAATAATAGATATCAATATCATCAATGTCGATAATTTTTGTTTAACAAATTCAATAAGCTTTCGAGTTAAATAACTATTTTTACTTTTTACAACTCTCTTTTTTTTATTTCCAATGTAACTTATTTAAAGTATATAATTAAATATTTCAGCAAAAGTCATAAAAATATGTTTAAAAATCTCAGGAGAAATATAGATACTGAACACGTTAAAATTAACTTTTTGGCATCGTCGATAGATGTAACTATGATTATGTAATCAATTTCGATCTTCCCATTTTTATTTAAATTTAACTTTGTTTCCCCTACATTAAAATATAAAAAAGTTATCCTCTTCTGCGTTTGAAATACTTTGTCTACTTTTTTTTTCTTTTCTATTGCTGCTAAAAATGTTATATCAGCTAATCGAAATTAAAATATCTTTTTCTTTTTGGCAGTTACAATATCCTTTGAGCAATATGTGTGATATTTTTTAAATTATAGATTTATTCCTGTATATTATATTAATTGCATTTACTATCTCTTTGGTTTATAAAACATCGTGTCAATGAATGAAGTTACAGTGTCATAACGTAACTTAGCCGTACACTTTTGGTATACAATTTTACATTATACCTTCAGAAGTGTTCTAGTTTTTATAAAGCAGTTTCTGTAACGATGCGTATTACCATTCACTTCTCACTATCATACACTCATTATGCATGAATGAGAACACTGATACTGCTATCACTCTAACTGTCCGTACAACAAAGTGATAAGCTACGTTATTTAAACTTGAAATAGTTTTCCAAAGAAACAGAAAGCATCGCTTTTGCGTCCCATCCCTATTGCACTGTTTAACCGTGATAACACGTTACAGTTATATGTAGTATCTAAAAAAATAGGAACATGTAAACGAACAAATATTTATAACAATTACAATTAAGCAACAGCTGCAAGTTTAAAATATATAATGAATTAAACGTAACAAAAAAAATAGATAAATGCTATTTTAGAAAGAAAGATACTTCGACATTTGGTTTACGATGCCTGGGGATAGTGTTAAGTTAGTGGACGGTAAAGCACAGAGAAATATTGCTAAACGGTTGTTTCCCGGTCTACATGGATATATTCCACGAAACCGGGCTGCTGTTGTCAGGATGCTGCTCCCAGTAGCGTCTCCTCTGTCGGCGCTCGCCTCGGTCTATTGCTTTTTTTTGTACCCTTATAGTGAAGTCTTTTCGTACGCGCTTTTGACCTGGAATAATAATAAAAAATTAATAATTATATATACCCTCTCCTTTCTCTCTCTCTCTCTCTCACACACACACACTCTCATGCTTTGTGATAATACCTGCTAATCAGTACCACAAAGAAGCACGCAAAGGCAGCGATAATTCCAGCGACACCGGCTAATACCAGCCACATTTCCGAAGGTAATAATCCAAGTAATTTCGCCCCGTTACCACAATTCGCTTCATCGTGCCCGGACGGACAATGAGCTCTCCCATCACACCAAAGACTCGCGGCAATGCAAGCGCTTAATTCGGGACACTTATGGGGACAGTCTCCGTTAGTCAATGTCTCATTCTCTATTCCTCTTTCGGGTAAACGTAGCTGTCTACGTAATGCAGCTCTGCTCTTCGAAATTTCTAACCACGAGGCTGCAGCCTGACCAGATTCTCTTGCAACAAAGTCCAGCAAAAGCGCAGGAGGTCGTGGTGGACCTGGCCATTTACCCTCGCCAGTGCCTCCTAGCCACTCTTCGGAGAAGACGTGAACGGTGAACTCTCTTGTACCTGGTTCAGCGGGACACACTACTTTTAGAAGTTTCGGCGGCCAACCAGAGTAAAGGAGGATTCTGTTGGTGGTTGGACATTTGCTTTGTTCGTTCATTTCTGATATCGGCGATGGTTCTAGGGGAAGGAACCAGCCCCAAGTTAAAACGAAAAGGGATCTGTTTTCGCGTGCCTCCACTAACCATGGAAGTCCTTCACAATAAATATCTGGTCTCGATAATGGTGGAGCCACGAATCGTAATTCACCACCTACAAAAAGGAGAAATTGTTAATATACTTGAAGAATCTGTGATTGTAATGACAAACCAGTACAAAACTGTATAAGCTTTTAAAATTATAACTTTTTATTTTATGAAACAAATTGTGTAATTAAAATTGTGTTTACTAAATGTCTTCATAATGAATTTACCATAATAAAAATAGAATTCAAATTAACTCAAATTAACAATAAAATAAAATCTTTAAATTACTTATAGAGATAAATATAATATACAATTTTGTACATGTTTTCTGTACATTGACAAATTGAATAGTGAAATAACAACCTTCTCCGCGTACTCTTTGCTTTCTGGGACACTCGGGTGCACGGACAAGTTCGAAGCTAGCATAAAAAAAGAGAGTTTCAAAGTCTTCGTGCGGGGCTTGTTGTTCGATTAAAAATGTAATCTCCAAAGCTCTGCTCGAAGAGATGTGCGTCAATGGAAGATGCGACGTGTTATCACATAAGCAAGCTCTCGGAAGCTTTACATCCCGCCAGGGCGCTTCGTATAAAACTAAACGAGCTTCTCTGGAACCCACTTCTTGAACACAACGTGGTCGGCCAGTATGAGGATCTGGCTCGCTCGTGCAAATAGTAGACTCGCCTAGACTGACGTTGTGCAACGTCAATCGCACCCTCTCGTCCGCACCAGCCTCTATACGATATCTACAGTCTAATTTTGGGGATCCACCTCTTCCAAAAAGACGAACATCACGAGGTGATGTTACCTCGCCGCTTCGAACTTTGCGCCATACTCTGCTGCAAATTCCGTCTCCCCAGGGTTCGCCAACTTGAGTGGTCGAAATAAATTCGTACTGTGCCTGTGCGAATAAATAGGATAATGCACAAAATGATAGAATATGTTCTAATAATTTCTCGATAAAGATAACACCGAATTGGGGTCAATAACGATGATATTATTAGCTTACATTAAAGTTAACCGTATGAAGTGCAGTACCCAACAACGTTTCCATACGTAATGTTAAAGATGGTGCGACTGTGATGTAACTTTCATCCTCTGTACACGGCCTCGTGCTTCTAGTGACATTCCTCAGAGCCGCGTGTGCACACAGCTTAGGTGTGTCGTCACAAAGCGTGGCCATTGGAAGTCCAGTGGACGGCGTACCATCCCAAAATATCAGCTTTATCGCGCAAGGTACATCCGACTGAGAACTGGCGTTGTTCTCGACGCTACCCGTTAAGTCCCGTTGCGAGTACGAGGAAAAGTAGATCCACACTCTGTCTCCAGCGGATCCTTTGATATTCCAAGTACAGCTGGAATTTGGTGGCAGTGCGTGAAGCGGCGCTCTCAGTATGCCGCTCCTTTTGTTAGTACCATTTACAAAAAAATGGCAACCTTGAGGGCCTTTCGCGTAGTCGAGGCCATCAGAGTCGACGTAAACTACTTGAATCTCGAGTTCGAGCCTCAAAGCAGAGGCACCAA
Source organism: Bombus fervidus (assembly GCF_041682495.2). Classification (NCBI taxonomy): domain Eukaryota; kingdom Metazoa; phylum Arthropoda; class Insecta; order Hymenoptera; family Apidae; genus Bombus; species Bombus fervidus. Next base: position 7,592,323 of record NC_091530.1, on the reverse strand, counting down.
GGGGGATGGCTATCGGGGAACTTCGGAACTCCACTTGCATAGTTGGACCTCTGGCAGTGATCCTGGGTAAAGGTCCTCCGCAATAAACCAATAAAATCGAATCTTCTGGTCTGACCCCATCTCGAAAGATAAGATGATCTTTCTCCGGGCGGCAATCTTGCCATACACTTAAAGTACTATTGGCTGTGGTAATCCCGACTGGACCAGTCGGCGTAGATTTCACCGAAATCATAGCATGCTTACAGGTAGGCACCTCCTTCTGTCTTATAGTTATCGAGCAGCTGGCATTTCTCGGATATTCCCCGGGATAGTTGGGACTCTGTAATCTACATTGTTTCAAATGACATTCATAAAAGTTTCTAGAACAGTAAGTACCCGGCACGGGGGAGCCCCTTTCAATCGGAAGCTCAGGCTTTCCTAGTCTAGCTACGGCTTCGTTGCGCGCCACAAATCTGTACCTTAAACGAAATTCGAAAGGTACGCTGGAAGGTGCGTGAAACAATCGTATGGACGCCGTGACTGTACTCGTCTCGCTGTAGTAAGAAGCTTTCCCTTCTCCAACTCCACACCACGAGCCACCCGTAAAGTGTCTACCTAATTCTGCTAATTGTAACGATCCTTCAGGACAGCTGGTAACAAAGCTATCAGTGTTTGGGTCTACTCTGCCCACGCTGAACGCATCCCACAAAAGTTGTACAAGTTCACCGTACCCCTGGCCAGCAGCGGTGAACGTTAAATGACAAAGAAATGGCAGACGTTCCTCGCTAGGTCTCGGAAGATCCAATTTGTATGTACGTCCTTCGCGTCCGTGATACGTACGATTACAGGGTGTACACATCGCTGGCTCGTCACTATTATCTCCGCAATCATCTCGTCCATTACAGTACGCGTCAATCGGTACACAATGCCCATCCCGGCAAGTTAACTCGGCCAGACCGCAATCGCCAGCTGCCACACGGTCTGTCCAACCGAATAAAAGTATGAACAGAACTAGAACAGTTACACGAAATCGTTTGTAACCACCTCCAGCATCAGCTATCTCCTGTGAACAAGCGTTCATAAAGTTTTTCGTTGCAGATAGAGTAAGATTATTTAGAAAATTCGTAGTGAATGTTAAAAAAGATTTAACAACTATAATTAATAATGAGACTTCCTCCTATCTATGACTTTATGAGTATTTTTTTTTTTTATTGTTGTTCAAGAATTATTAATGTGAGAAATAGTGATGTAGTGATGAAATAATTTTTTGTTAATATCTTAATAGCATAGTTCAATAAATTACATAGGTATTCGTTTTACGGAAGTACTTCACAAATTTTATAATACGTTCAACCTACTTTTCGACATATTAACAATCAATTCTATCACTATAGAGCACTGTCACGTAAAAGGGGGGAAAGAACCATTTACCGAAGTAAGTGAACAAGTTAAATCAAATACTTGGACCGCACTGTACAAAGGCCAAAAGTGTACCAGCAAACAATGCATTTCAATCCAGGAGATGGCACTTAATTACCTCTCTTATCTTTTATATATTTACACAAATACTTTGTACAAATAAAGATACTTCAAACGTGAAATTTTTTCATCTTGATAGACTTCTCTTTATGATTGCTGTTTGTGATTTTAAACAGTCTTGTCAAACACTTGTTATGAATAGCTCTATATACGTGAAGAAAATGGATAGCACACACATACATACACATACTCCGTTGCTTGCATTAAACGGCGAATTTTATCACGAATGACCGTTGAAACGAATCGGAACGAAATCTCTCTCGAGATAAAATCTAGTTTTTGATGTGCTTTTTGCTTTCATACTTATCTGTATGCATTCTTGCGTGAAATCGTTTTTTATTTTTCATGATATAACTCAAGATACATTACCGGTCTTTTTGACACCAAACACATGTAGATCTATATTAACATATTTATGGCTGGAAATTTTAAAATTCAATAATTTTTGTAGTTAATTTCAAATATCATGAATTAATAATAATAGTTAGACTGCAGATGTTTATGCATTCTAAAATAATTAAAAAATTTAAAGATATATAGAATACACTTAATATGCAAAAATATAAAAGATATCCAAAATAAAGAGGTTATTGCGGTATTTAATGGGTGGAACAAATCGCTATTTCCTGAGTTACATTCATAAAAATATGAAATTGCATAAACATCCGCGTCTAATTGATTGCCATAAAAAATTTTCCTTCCCTCGGAATCAACTAAGGTGAAAAAACCGAATAATACACCAGTGGCCATTAACATGTTTAGCACATCAGTAGTGATAAATAAAACTATCAGAAAAAGTAAAAAGCTAACAATACAAAAATTACGTATATGATGATATATTACGTATATGAGATGTAAGGATATAATAATCTTCATGGAAAAAACAATGACAATGTTTATAGAGATCCAGAATGAGTGTGCCAACTTGTAAAACGATGCACGCAAAGGTTCTTGTACAAAAAACACTTTTTGATTTATTAATGTGTGAATCCATTTACCATAATCATCTGTCAGTGAAACGAACATCACAACAGCAAGCCTGAATCGATGACACCGAATCAAAGTTCTACGCTCGAGGGATCATATGCCTGGAAAGTGGTTCAAGCACGTTGAAACTGTGACTCTTGACAATAATGACAGCCGACATAATTATAATAACGGATCACATTGTTAATTAACATCACCCCCGAATTAATTTATGCTCACTGAATGTGCTATATAAAATAAAAAATTCAGTCACCAACACGAGAGATTCACTCTTTCGTTTTCTCTTCTTTTTCTTTAGAATGTACTACATACTTAGCAACAATGACAAAGATATCGTAAGTCACAACAGAGAATAAGAGCTTTAAAGAGGGTAACGTATATACGAGGCGGAAAGTCCAGTGACCGAATGCAGCTCTACACTGTTAAAAGGTTGATGCGCAACTGCACACTGCACAGTAAAGAGAAAAGCCCGGAGGGCAGCTTCGCTGCAGGGCATACCGGGGTAAGGGTGATGGAACGAAACGGGGCTGAGCTCAGGGGCCTGGCACCTCAATGCATCGATCGCCGTTTGGTCCTTTTCTCTCCGTTTCAACGCCCTAAACCACGCTACGTATCGCACTGACGTAGCTAACGATCACAATACCCGGCTGCACTAGGTCTTTCGTAGTCATTAACCACGCTTTTCTTTAAATCACCCAAAATGAAAATGAAATTTCAGTAAATATTAAAATATAAATAGCGTTTAAATATTTGGTTTCAGTATCCGATATATATATATATGTACATAAATTATATTACTTTTTGTGTACACTACGCTTCTTATTTGAAAAGATATCCTCAGAGATACAAACATGTAAAATAATTGAGGCAGCAGCTCCTCTGGGCTTTCTTATACAACAATTTACCGTTAATAATACTAGTTAATTGATGAATAATAAGATATAGACTTTTTATGATTTTACAATTTTTAAATAAAATAATTTGTAATTTATAAAATTTCATTTATTTTGTTACCAAATTTGATGATGTTATCTTGTATGGTATGGTATCTTGTGACTCATAAAATTGAACAAGAGGGCCCTAGTCACGGTTCGGAATCAAATCTGGTCAGCTACCAAGGAGGAGTCTTTAGTCTTGTCCATTACTAAAGATTTAGAGATATAATGTGTTATTTAATACTCTCTGAGACATTAAGGCTTCAAAGTCAATACAATGGAATGAAAATGTAGTTAGTGTATTTAGTAAATGAGTTACAAATTGAATTTACTTATCTAAAGGCGAATTCCTATTATACGAACAAAAAATCATACTTCGTAGACTTGCCCTTTGAAGAAAAGGACTATTTGAGATAAAAAATGATAAATACCAATACTTCGTCTTCTTTGTTTATTGATCCGATATGATACATTAAAATAATCATAATCTTTTGTCCTGCACATTTGCCTTTTTTTAGATAGGGCATCTAAACTTCATACCCCGTAACCTACTTGTAGTTGTCTGAAGGTTAAACGGGGGTAATAACGTTGCGTTATACCCTCAATACGCTTCGGCACGCAGATTAACTTCGCGCTTCAAAGCTCACGGAGAAAAATGCGAGCTACAACCCTGAGCGCTATTGGCGACGAATTGTAGGTCGAAAGGGATGTACACAGACAGAAGAAGCAATAGTGGAGCAGAGAAATGAGCTCGCGGAATACTCACAAAAAGGGGAATAATAATGCATTGAAAACCTATACATGCTTGAAACACTCAACTTTTGTTCTATTTTTTGGGAAGAAATTTATTCAATACAACATTGTCTCTTGTCTAGTTTATAAATATATGCATTGTACAATGAACATTTTTTAAAAGAATAAAAAATTGAAATATTTTTCTTTTCGTTTTTAAATAGAATTTACACTTTAATTTCGAGAAACATACGTCATATAATTCTTTTATTTGTCGAATTAATCATTATTCAAATATGTTTTGACCATTATCTATTTTTAGTTGAAGAATTGTTGAGATAGTATGTTCAGTCTTATACACATACTGTATTTATAATGCTGAAATAGGTCGACGAAGAGTTTTCTATTTTTTCTTCACTAGATATCAGAGCTCTTTTTTCTCGCTAAGCTGTAACAAGTATGAACTAAAAAAGTTATATTATGTTTCATCAATAATGCTAATTAATAATGTAAAAAATACTTAGGAGTAATGTTTTCAGACCATAAAATATTATTGGCAAAACTCACATACACACTCGATGCATATACACATCTAATCATAGAAATCGATTGGATATATAATAATTTTACCTCAATAAAAAAACTAGTTTTCGTTACAGTGTTTTCTTAAGCAGGATGAAACGATAAAGAAATAAAGTAAGAATTTACACAAAGTAATTTAGAGACCTATTTGTTTACCAGAAATAAACTTCCTTTCTTTCAATTTAAACAATTTCCGTTTATGATCTATCATCACATTCAATGTGATTATATAATACATAAAACATTATTCATACTTATTACATAATACGCGTTGACGTCTTTATACATTTTCTTTTTAATCTGCTTATTAAAAACAATATGTACGTAGTGTTTTCTTTTTTACAAATAATTTAATCAGTGCGTATTCATTCATTATTATGAAAAATATGTTGAGTTCATAAAAACGGAATGCAAGTTCGTAATAATTCGATAATAAATTATATTCCAAAGTTTAGAAAGCATATCGCGTACGAATATCCTCAAGCTTTTTTGACACTTCGGAAGCTGTTCGTTCGAGATCGCCAGATATACTTTTTTGTTTTGTCGGTTCGATAGAATTGAATTGTTCGCAAAGATCTCCGTCTATAACATTCTTTACAGGATAATAATACGATCTAAATGATAAATGATCTCTTCCACAAAGTGGTGGATGCTCCGAGCGCATATGCATTTCCAAATGTTGGAAAAAATCATGGTCCTCGTGACTGGTGAAGGGGACGAGGACGCCAACTGTTCCACTTAATGTCGTATACACCAAACTTTCAGAACCACCGGGAATAAGAGTTGCCTTTTGCAAAGACATAACAGTTTCACCAACATGAAAGCACGCAACTGTGTCTGCCTTCTGACTGGCTCCATTTAATAAACCCCTATCCCATAAGGCTTTGTTTCCAGTTGGATCTTCGTCCACATCGTCGTTAATTCCACTTGCTAAGCGTATCTGTTAAAAAATATGAAAAATTTACATACTTATCCGAACAATTTTATTAGTACCTAATTAATTACTGAAATATACAGTGTTACTTACAACAGCAATGTTTCCAAATTTGTCGGCAGTGGCAACGGTATCATAATCTAGAACGCACGTTGTCGTTATCCATCTCGGGTGCGTATCATCGGCGAAGACTATAAGCTGATTTTCTTGGCGTTTATATCTAACAGCATATACAGATTCCTGAACATCACTTACATAAATTCTTTGCCCAATTGCATTGATAGAGACAACAGCATTAGGAATATGTTTGTTTTCACATTTTCTCAACAATTTCTTCTTGCCCATATCATACAAACGCAACATTCTACCGACACCAACTAATACCCTTCCTTGGTACGGACATATGGCCAAAGGTACTTCATCCAGAGTGGTTTTATGCACCAATTCGAGATTGGTACATTCACTATTCACTCTACAAAAGAAGATTTACTTTTGTACTCGTTCTTTTTTTTAACTACATATTCCATGTGGAATTTAAATTTCAGTACTGCAGGAATTTCATCAAATTACATTACAGTAATTGTGTGTATTTTCATCACAAAAATTGTTTAATACATTTTTTATTTTATTAAACGTATTAAAGCAAGTACTTACCTGTATGTATATAAAAAGCCACCGCTGCTAACTCTTGGATTCAATTGGAACTCTTTCGCGATACCAACTATGAGAAACAGCTGATCTCCCTGATTAGAAAATTTTACAAGGCTCAAACTATAACATAAATTCATAAAAAAAAAAAGGTAGTAATTTTCCTTATTTCCAAATGTTTGTTTAAGATATTGATATTTTCTATATTCTTACCATAAAGCAGCTAAATTTTGTTCAAGTCGATGTACTTCAAACGTTTGACCTGTTGTGGGAGCTATTATCCTTATTAACGACGCCCATAAACCAGGTCCAGCTCTTGGTGCACCAAACACAGCTTCGTTGGGTTCCTCGGATAAAAAAGCTTCAGCCAATTCTCTCGCTACCACAGCCTCTTCTGCTCCTGCAGCTTCTTGCATTTCTTCTGCCATTTGTAACCTTCTCTGCTGTTTCGTTTCTTCAGTATACGCATTGTGTTCCGTTTCAATAATTATCAGATGTGCAGAGTCCGTGTGAATTGCAAATTTTCTCGGGGTATATTCCAAAGGAAAGCTAATTTGGTTGAACACCGCACCTAACTTTTCGAGAGCAAGGATTCTAAGCGTATTCGTCGAAATGGCCACAATTCCTTCCGGACACTGTTCAGAACTGAAGCCTGATGCAAATTCTAAACTTTCGTATGACAGTGGCGTTAAATGAAAACGATTTTGATAATAGTAACTCAACCATGATCTACTACTCATTGCAAGCACAGCTTGATTTCCCTGCATTTTTATTCTAAACAATTTAACAGGTCGAGAACCCAAATATCGAGTTCGTGTATCTGCGAGATCACCCGAAATGGGATCTAATACTGTTCTTAGCAAAACGCCATTTTGTAAACCTGTGAGTATATATTTAACTAATTATAATAAAGTAAAAATAAACAATTTTGCAGCTATAATATTGCTGTTGTTTACCTATATTTAAATAGAGACTGGATTGTTGAGGTGATAAATCTTCAGAATTATTTGCATCTTTAGCACCCATTTCAACGATACACAAACTTTCCGCGGCCGCCGGTAGAGCTTGCATACTTCTGGGTGCTAAACAATCAGAAGGGTCTAGGGAAATAATCCTTACTGTATTATCTTGAAGACCGACAGCCAAGAACCATGACCTTTGTTCACCAACTGCTACGTTACCGAGCGCCATACACATTACTTCCGATGGCATCTTTTTTCGTTCTGTATATTCATTCAATTGTCCCGTCTAGGAAGTACAAAATGACAAAAATTATTAAATATAAATGGAATTTGGATAGAGAAGGATTCGTAATACACTGGATTTCAAAGTTGTCCACTTTTCATCTAGTTTAAATAATTAATATTTCACTAAATAAGATGAAGAAAGTGATATATTTTACGCATCTTTTACATCTCTGAAGATAATTAGTACCGTAGAAAGAACAAATGATGCGATTAAAAGATAATAATACAATTTTAGTAGATATAAACGAAAAGCTTGTACACATACAGGGTCCATTTCGAAGTATACCAATTCTCCTCCTGTGAGTGCAATTACAACCTGACGTTGATTTACTGCACATTTCACTATAGTTTTTTTACCAGGAGCTTTCCATTCGTTCACACGTTTGTCTGCTCGAATATGACGTATCCCATCAGGATATACCTAAGCAAAATATGACAAAGATATCGTAAAATACGAAAAATGGTAATTAGAGAAACAAATGTTTTAGTAATGGTAATTATGTCGAGTTCCATTTACCAGACATGTTTAGAACAATTATCTAAGCACTCAACGATGCGAAAACTCTGTATAATATAGCACTATTTATTGCGACCGACTCGTGGTCGACCAGGAGTCGGAGATACCGTAGTGCATAAAAACAAATTGCATAATTAAACAACGTACTTGTACTAGGGCATCTTCTCCCAAAGCAGAGCAACTCAGTGTTGGCGTAGTACCAAGAAATCCAGAATCAGTCACTTCTTCTACAGTTTCTCCAATACTAAGTACAAGAGTAGCATTGACGAAGGACACTATGATGTAAGCATCATACTCCTCTGTAATCAAAATTACAAAGCTCACTCTGAGTATCTCAGAAAAGTAAAGGTGTAAGAACGAAATTCGATAAAATAATAGATATCGTTTCTTCGTAGATGGTCGAACACGCTGTTTTTTTTTTTTTTTTTTTTCATCCTACACGCAAAGAGTAGACGGTTTTTTTTGGATGCAAATTCAATTTCTTTAAACTCCGGCAATTTCCACAGTCCTTACCTTTCTGTCACTTTCTGTGTTCTGTAGTTCAACCAATAGCATGCCAGTAGCCTGAAAGAGAGAACTGGTGTTTGATAAGAGTGTATCAAGCCACCAGATTCATTAGTATCATTTACAAAATCAACTTTTTTGTTCTCTTTTGCATTTTGTTTTTGTATTGAAAAATTGTAGAGTTAAACTAGAATAAGTAATAAAACAATCTCTCTTCTTTGGGAAGTAAATGGTTTAATGGGATTTATACAAATAATTACTACTTTTCTATTTTCTTTTAGTCAATCAAGAGAAATCTTTTTACATATAATAAAAATAATTACGAACGAAGTCTTATTCTAAATATCTCCACAATTTTTTAACATCATTTATTTTTTTTAAAGAATAAAGATATTCGTTTCTCACTTAAGTAATATTCCAACTTATTGTAATTGAATTTAAATAAAAACTATTACAAGAAATTGATGTATACTATAGTAGATGATCTAACTAATTAATGGGTAAATAATATAATCACAATTGATAAAAAAGTGTGTATCATCGATGCAGAAAACAAAACGAAGCTGTCGCTTAAGCGTATAGTGGAGAAGGAAAATAAAAAAAGAGAGAAAAGGACATGCAAACAACTACTGTCAAAGATATTTTTAAACTAACCATCGACTCTTCTTTTAACAGTCCATACAGCATTTGGATTACCAGGCAGTTCACTGACAGCCATTTCGGATACTTCCAAACCGTGCCGTAATACCCGTAACGTTGATCGTGGTCCTCTACCACAAGTTATATATAATTCAGGAGTATCCTCGTTTGCTAAATCAGCTACCTATATAAAATAACAAATCATCTTATAAATAAGAATTTATCGAAAAGATATACAGTAAATTCCAGATAAGCAATAACCAAGTATCCTGGAATTACTGTACTTACATCTTTTTACATTTGTAATTCTTAGGTTCAACTTCAATTTGCAAAGACAAATTAAAGGCGACTAAGAATATTTTACTATTGCACCTCTCTACAGAAAAAGAACACATCAAGTATAACTGTTCTACTTTAAAGGTGCATTAAATTTTAGTATCAAGTATAATTTCAAGTATATTAATAGTACTGATAAAAAATTACCTGACATGCCATTATCGGCGATAAGCTATCCATTTCATCGACCAGTACTAAATTTCTAAGTGGTCTTGGTGCAAAAAAGAACGTATCACCTTCTTCAAGAGGCATGGCAGAGCTAAACTCTGGTTCATCATCATCATCTCCTAAATGTGCAATTTGGTAAAGGTAACTAAAAAAAAATTATTGTTTAAAATGTAATTCAATTCACAAATATAATTCTTTAAATATATGTAATAGACTTACTGGTTACCAAATTCTGAAGCTACAAATAAGAAACCAGTTTTCAAAACGCACATGCTTGCTGCAACAGGTACAGTGTCAAAGTATTTTAATTTAATTTCAGTCACCATATCTTCGTCTGTCTCAAGTGTAATTTTAAAAATATCTCCTTGCTCGGTTTGAGCCAAAAAAAAGAACATGCTCTTTGTCTTGTGAGTAGCGGAACATACAAATATCATGCCTCTTTCGGGATCATCTAAATCATTACGTCTTCTCGGAATCGGACAACGAATATCGTGTTGATCTCCTAAATTTTTGTATGTTAAATAATTCTCAGAGCAAATAAGAACACCGCTCGGCCCGTCATTCCCTCCAGGAACAGACACGAGAAAATTTGCGTGTTCTTCTAAAGGTTCACTATATTTGCGTACAACATGATTTAAACCCAAATCAAGTTCATACAAAGTCAATGTCTGTTGAGTCTTTACCGCTGCATCTCCCGTAGGGTCATTATCAGCTTCCTGAGTAACATAAACAAAATTGTCAATATTATGGAGTATTATATATTTTTTGCATATGTTGGAGTATTACCTCATAATCAATTTCTAAACAGGCAAACATAGGATTTTCAAAACCCACATCTACTCCCACAGTATGATAAACTAATGTGTTACTCTTATGTGCCTCCAAAGGTGAAGAAATTGTAAGACGAGCTTCTGGATCTCTATTTAAAATATAAACAAGCTTTTGTTTCTCAATTGCACCTAAAATAAATATATTTTCTTTTGAATTATGGACAAATTATATCACTAAGAACATTTTCATGACTACAATGTACCATCATTAAGTGTGATTATAATCAAAGTTAATCAGTTGAAACACGGACATAACTAAATAATCAGTTGGTACAAGAAGATATCTAATTATATCTGTACAATTTATAGAATTATTTAACAGTATATGCATTACCTATCATTACAGCTCTTCCTTTGGGATCTATAGCTAAATACTGCCCAGGTACAATGCGTCTACATCCACTTTTCCCAAATGTTTCCTGATGTACTTTCTCGAAAACATTTTTGGCGGGAATATATTCTAAAATTACAATCCGCCCAGAATCTGATCCAACAACAATATAGTCTTTTGTACCACCAGTTAATCTGAAGGCCATTAAAGATCTTATGATTCCAAAGACTTCTACAGTCAAAAGAGTATGAACTTTTCCAGTGTTTGGATCAGGTCTTAATAGTTCCAATGACTTTCCCCGTGAAACCAGAATTTCTTGCATCTTACTACCAGAAAAATTACCATGAACTGCATGGGTGATACCCGTGGCTCGTTGAAGAGTTAAATTGTACAGATACATCTTTGTGGCCTTTTCTTCTTGTTCAATCAACCACTAGGTAGGAAAATGTAATACTTTTCATTGAAATAAAAAACCTACATCCATCCTGTAATGAATATTATAGATAAAATTAAATTGTTGCAAATTAATATTTTTTTGTAAAAGAACGAAAAACATAATCTAATGCATTTAAAAATGGAAAACTATTATAACATAAGAATACTACAATAATTTCACGTAAGACAGTAAAAAGGAGTAAAAAATGAAAGCGTCCGCTCACGTTAACTTATAACGCAAACTTCGATCTTACTGAACAAGCATTTAGATTCTTATCGAATAAATATAAATTTATTAATTAGGTGAACAAAAATGTTAAAAAATATTAATAAAAGTTATCTGCTGCACGTGTAGAGTTAAAATTTAAGAATGGAAATAAAAAAGCTTCGTAGCATGTACGTAAATGAACTTTTAAACGTTAAATTAAATATAGAATAAAAAAATATAGTAATTCTTAAATATAGAATAACATTACGAATATTATTTTACCTTGCAGCTGAAAATATTTTTCAACTTTAAATACGATGCTGGTAGATAATTCTGCTCTTCATAGATCAACAACCATACAAAGCGACCAGCTTTATTCCATTTAAGATTTACTTTGACCACACTCAACAATATAGGTAGAATGGAAACTAACATAATTCATAAAGAGTTACAACGCTATCTATAGTTTTCCAATAGAATTAGAATTATTCCACAATAATTTTATATTATATATTTCAAGAACCATATTTATAATAATATCTTACAAACAATAAATGTGATTAATAAATATATCATTAAGAATATAATCTTGTAAATCTAGCTTCAATACATTTAATAACAAAAAAATTCAATGTTTCCTTGTGAACTGCTTTTAAGACTAGAAAGTAAAATCAGGGAGAAAATTTCATTTCTAATAAACCATAAAAGATAAAAAACTAAACTGAACTAAACTAAAAAAGTTGTCTAATTGCACATTTTTTTCCAATTTAATTTTAATTTATTAACATATGTATATATATAACAAAAAATTAATAAAACAAAATGGTAAAAAGTATTGCTGTTTTTCATAATTTTAAATCACGCACATAGAAATGTTTTAAATACGCTTAAAACTTATAGTTAGCGCCACTGCAATTAGCGCGATTCACATATATTCTTTCTGTTAATATTTAGACATAAACTACTTATATGATATATAACTTATGATATTGGTTATAACCAAAATTATGTATATGCAAATATCATATAGATAATTTTTCTACATAATGTAGTAAAAGAAATGAACGAATTTAAAAATGAATAACATTAGAGCAATAACGTTTAAGTTGTTAAGAAGATATGCCACTAAACCTAAACCTGAAATTGCTGGAGTGCGAGGAAAAATACATCTAATGAAAATCAAAAATAATAGAGAATTTAAAGATAATCTTGAAGAATTTGATCAAAATGATGTGGGACTATACGAAACCGATTTTGCTGACATTATTGAGTCTTATGCAGATCATGACAGGTATATAAAAATAAATATCAAGTTATATATATCAGTTATATTTTCAATATATTATAATTTTTAGGCAAACTGAAAAGGATCGTGAACTACTGAAACATCGTATCATTAAAAGAAAATATTTTAAGGAGGCAGAACCAAATTTTCTTACATACGTTGAAAAAGATCAAATACAGAAGCTGCATGACAAAGATCCTGATGAGTGGACACCTGAAAGACTCAGTGAAAGTTTTCCAGCTTTACCTGAAACCATAAAAAGGATCTTGAAATCAAGATGGGAACCAAAATCAGTAGAAAGGATTCTTGCATACGACAATAAAGTTATTAAAAATTGGAAACAATTTAAAACTGGGCAATTACCAGTGAATTCTAACTTAAAAGAGCATTTAATGAAATTTAAAGATAGAAAAATTAGTTTAACAGACAGGAAAACTTTGGCAGAAAAATATATACCAGCAAAGATAGAATTTCCAAAACCCAAAAGTTCATTTTTTCGTAGTATTGTAGCAGATTCTATTGAGGAGAAACCAATCACAGAAGATAAAGTGTTAATTTCTTCACAAAATCCTCCAAACAATGATGGAAACATAACCAATGCAATGAAAGAGAAAGATACTAGATTAGTCAAGAAAACAAGCAATAATCTTATACATAGAGAAATGCATAAAGAAAAAGCAATCATGAAAAATGAACTGATAATTTCCTCACATAACAATACAAATAGAGATAGAAAAAAATCTATAGTAAATGAGGAAGATTTAAGATTAGTCACAAAAGCAAGCAATGGCTCTGAAAGTAGCAAAATCCACGGTACAAAAAAGCATAATATAAAACAGGAAACATTACTTTTTGAAGAATTCGTGAAACACAAATTACATAATTCAGATGAGACATCATATGAAGAAAGGGAAACATTGTTGGATACTTATAAAAAGTATATAGAATCTAAGAATTCAGAAGATGTAAGTCCTAACATATTAAATAATACTACAAAAGATACTAATATTGAAGAAAAATGTGTTAGCACTCCAAAGAATTTATCTGGTGAAAATATGCTGGATGTTAGAACAAATGCAACTGAATCCAAAATAGCAACCAAACCAGAAATCAAAGGTGCAAGCTTGGATACGTATATAAAAGAGCGAATCTCGTATATGGATATGGATTTCGAATATACAAAACGTATAAAAATTCCTCAAAGTGTTTACAAAAAAGGCAAGACATATAGGATAAAGGATTGTTATTATGATTATGATGGAGAATTCTTATATAGAATACCAGGATTAAGGGGAGATTGATAAATATATTAATCATATAATAATTTGCCATATTTATAGTTTTATCATTATAGATATCATTTATTGTAATATGTATATATATATATATATACACAAATTTTTAAGATTATATAAATGTGTGAAAGTAATTGAATAAAAATATGAATACTTTCTATTTATAAGAAAACTTTTACTAATTATATATTTGATAATATGATACATTCGAGTAAAATTATCACATTGGCACATATATAATTATTATATATTCATAATTTGTCCTAATTTTTGTCGATAGATGTCCTTCCCACTATCCGCAATATATTTTATGAAGATTTTCGATGTTGCAGATAAATCGTTTGTAAAATGGTAAATAATCTTAATTGCTAACTGAATCATAATCTTCTAATCACGTGAAAACACCAAATAAGCGTGCTTGCCCTTTTTTTCCTATATTAATCCAAGGTCATGAATGTTTAATTCGCAAGCCGGTCACATTTTTCTCTCACAACTAGGTTATGGTCTTTTGAATAACTTTCATAATTTCGGTCCCGTTGCATCATAAAGTTTAGTTTTTCGAAATTGAGATATTATATTCTGCCTCTACAGAATTTCTTAACGAAATAACAATGAAATAAATAATTACATGCGAGAGAAATAAACTTGCATAACGTGATAACAATTATCTATTGTATATAATAAAAATTTATCAGTCCTTAATTTATATTCCTATATATCTCCCTCAGAAAAAAATAATAAATAATATTATATGTTGATATAAAAATAATTATATTAAAAAGAATCATTTTAAATTGTATCATGTAAATTATTATCTATGTGAAAGGAGATTCATTTTCTATAAACTTGAAATGCATGTATATCTTTTTCGTATAGTTTCAGAATTTTTCTGTGTGTAAAGCTAGCCTTATTGGTATCACAAGATCTGCCCGATTTAAAAAAAAACTTCCCAGAGATGGTTCAACAATATGTATTTATAACGTTGTATTACGGTCTCAATTACCACAAATCACAAATATACAAGGATTATCAGTAAGTTTCCCTTTAGAATATCTTCAAAAAGGTATAGAGGTCTGATTAATTATCATGTGTTTTTTTTAGGTCAGATTCTATTCGAATCCAGCGAGGAGACCCAGTTTCTTTTCTCAGTTTCTTGAAAATATCAAACATGAAATGCAAAAGAATAAAGAGATGAAAGAATCTTTGAAAAAGTTCAGGGAAGAAGCAGAAAAACTAGAACAGTCAGAAGCATTGCGTTCTGCCAGACAGAAATTTCAAGCAGTTGAATCTGAAGCTACCAAAGGATCTGAAGCTCTTAAAGAGAAGTTAGAATCCTTAAAAGGAAAGGTATGATTGGAAAATATTTGTTAGTATTTGTTAGTCAAGAATATGTGTTGTGGAAGTTAATTGAATAATGTCACATAGGTACAAGAAGTTCTTGAAGAAGCAAGTAAAACGGAATTAGGGAAGAAAGCTGGTCAACTGAGTGAAGAAATAACAAAGTCTGCAAAAGGAGCAGCAGAGACAATATCTGAAAAAAGTCAGGCTTTAGGTAAAACAAGTGCATTTCAAACAATATCACAAACTGCAGAAGCTGTACGCGAGGAATTAGATCATCAAGGAATGCATGGTAAGGCAATTTTCACAAATAAATACGAAACTTTTTATAATAATATGTTTTTTTTAAATCAAAATTGCAGGAAAAGTGTATGTTGCTCCCAAGGTATTGAGGAAAAGAAAAGATGTGGTAGAATCAGTAGATAGCAAAGTTGTCCAACCAAATGAACAGGCTATGGATGTTGAATTGCATAAAGATTCTAAATTTTATCAATCATGGCAAAACTTTAAGGTACATAATTAAGATAATCGAATTATATTACATATTTGCAGCACTGCAGATGTTTGTAATAATTATATTTTTCCAAGGATAAAAATCCATATGTGAATAAAATATTAGAATGGAAGATTAAATATGAAGAATCCGATAATCCCGTTATTCGTGCCTCTAGGCTACTGACGGAAAAGGTTACGGATATAGTTGGTGGATTGTTTCAAAAGACAGACTTGTCTGCGACACTAACAGAAATTTGTAGACTAGATCCTAGCTTTGATAGAATACAATTTTTAAAATATTGTGAAACAGATATTATTCCAAATATTCTGGAAGCTATGGTAAGGGGGGATCTTGAAATTTTAAAAGACTGGTGTCACGAAGCTCCGTACAAAGTAATAGCACAACCACTGTTACAAGTAGAAAAACTGGGATATAAATTAGACAATAAAATTTTAGGTACTTTTTACATTTCATATAAATCGTTTAGTTTTATGCGGTTATTCCAGATAAAGCTAAATATTTCAATTTCAGATATCAACAACATAGATTTAATAATGGGTAAAGTAATGGAACAAGGACCAGTTTTAATAATCAGTTTCCAATGCCAACAAATCATGTGTGTGAGAGATGGCAAGAAAAATGTTATTGAAGGAGATCCTGAGAAAGTAATGCGTGTCAATTATATATGGGTATTATGTCGTGACCCTACCGAACTTAATCCAAAAGCTGCATGGCGTTTACTTGATCTTAGTGCTACTAGTACTGAACAATTTGTATAGTGTATAGTTTAGGTATGAATTTAGTTAAAGCTTTAAGAAAAAATTAATGTGTATACTACTGTGACTGAAGAATAAGTGAGAACTGACACGTTTTTTTATGATTTTCAATGCAACTGGTATTGAAAGAGAAGATTCTTATCGAGATTCGCGACCTGTATATTAATTCATAGATGATGAATGTTAATCTTTGTGACTTAAATTAGATGTTCAATTCTGTTATGTAGCTTCAAGGTACAAGATCTTTATAAAATCTTCCATATATAAATTTTTGATTTATGTGTTTGCATAGAACAATCAAATGTTATTTACATTACTAAAATGTAGATTATAAAAATTTGATTGTTTATACTTAGGATTATAATTATCTTTATACGCCAGAACAATTAATTAATTACAAATATAAATTATTGTTCTATCATGTTTTATAATCCATATGTTACATCATCTGCATGAAGTATACACAAATTTTACTAACTTGTTTCTGTACATATTTAAATATTGATATTAAAATGTTAAAAAATAGAGCCTAACAAGATATATATATATTGAATGCCAAATATTTGTCTCACACGAATTATATCATAAAAATGAGGGAATGTGTAAACATTTTACAATTAAACAGAGATTGTACATATTTTTCGCATCTATAATAATGCACTACAGTGCATAGTTTATTGATACAATCACCCATTATTTTTTAAATCTGTGATATACAAAATGAAAACACTTGCTTTTAAATTTCAGTAAGATTATAAACGATAATGTATTGTATAAATGAATTCAATATGTAAAAATTAAAGAAAAACAGATGTTTTGAGAAACAGGAATGTAGACTGTAACTTAATCTTCTTACTTCTTCTTTCTTCTTCTATATAACTTTGTAAACAATTGAAAGGTATTCAAAAAATGTTGTAATGTTCAATTAAAAATACACCAACATTTTTATTCATAATTAATTCCTTTCATTCCAGAATACACAATCTAATTTTTTTGAAAATTCCCTATTAAATCTAATTAAATCTGATATCAATAGAACTGTTTAAAAGTAAAATTTTTTTTCTATATACAATTCAAAGAAATATTAATTCCTTTGGAGTGTAGTGAAACTCTTCTCTGATTGGCTAGTTTTACGCTCGTCTCATAGGAAGCTAAAATTTGATTACATGTCAGTATTCGTTCCTTCATCTCAACTACATTTGCCACAAAAGAATTTCCTTAAAATCATTGTAAATCGTGCGTGATTCTATTGTAAATATATAGTATAGTGTATTTATTGTACTACGATTATATAACTTGAATTAACCATTGTATGCAATTGAACGTTATAGAAAAAGTGGTATAATGAAACTATTGTTAGTACATACAAACATATAACATCTAAATGATGATAATCGTGAAGCTGAAAAAAATATTTCTATATTATATCGATTAATTAAATGAGTAGTGAATTAAAAGTATCTTCAAAGATCTTCTAATGTGATATCATTGTATAATCTAAATAACGATCGTGAAATAGTTGAGTCCGCCATTAATCGAGGGTCGCCATGATACATATTCTCCTTCTGTAACACCAATACAGTAACGTAATAGAAGCATCTGGACGATCGGTTGCATTTCGTTAAAGACGCTTACGCATTCTTCGAATATTTCGTTTTACACGTGATTTTTGTTCACTCAGCGATTGCCATCGAATCCGTATGAGCGAGATTTTTTAATGCATTTACGAATACGTGAAGAACATAAGTTCGGTTCGTTCACTTTCAAGAACACGTAACTCGTTGTTTCTTCAGAAACATGGCTGAATATCATTTCGATGGTGTGGTGAAATTGTGTGTACAGAATTATTAAAACGATATCCCTGATATTGAAATACGTTTTGAGCATTGATAAAATGACGTCGATACACTTTGTTGTACATCCCTTACCTGGAACAGATGATCAGTTAAACGATAGGTAAGGAAAAATGTTTTTCTCTTTATCGGTTTCTATTATAATGTATCTTTTTGGCATGTCTGTCTCTCCCCCGTATTGAAATCATCGTCGTTCATTGTTCGACCCTAAAATATGCTTGCTCATATCAATTAGCATAGTGTTCCATATGCTTTTTCGTCCTTTCTGAATTTTAAAACGGTCCTCGCCCATTGTGTCGTATAATTCAATGACATGTTAGATGATGTATCGTTTAAAAGTTAAAAGTTTGTTGTGTCACATCGTTATGTTTGTATTAAATAATAAGCATGCACATATCTAGAATAAAATGTTGAGTATATTAGTTTAAAAATTATTCTCTTTACTGTATAGATGTATATTATATATATTATACATATATTATTTTGTGTGTGTGTGTGTGCGCGCGCGCGTGTGTGTTTATTATTTATTATATATATTACATATATATAATAAACACATACACATTATATATGTACATTATATATAAAACATACTTGTTATATATTATCACATTATATATTATATTATATAAAATGATATATATAATATATGTAATATATTTTACATATGTGGAATACATAAATGGTAATAAATGTTTTGTTCCATTTGTTTCTATTATTGGATACATTTGTAGGTTACAAGGACAAAATGTAGTTTCTGTAAATATAATTATTTATGATCAAATATATCCATAGATAACGACCTTCCTATTTCATTCAATAAATATCTCTAAATTTTTATGTAATGTTGTGTCATCTTTTTCTTATTTTATATTTTGTGTATTTAATATTTTAATATGGTTTTGTATAATTTAATCTTGTGTGAAGTAGAAGAAGAATAATTTATTGTTCCATCCATACATTCTAATGTTTTTGGATATAATATAAATTTATACATAGTATTTATTATGTATACAATAATAGTACCCTATATTGTTATCCAAAAATTGGTATATTTTTTGTTGCTACACAGTATAAAATTGAAAAAGGATTTTTTCAATATTTATCATAAAATATTATGATACATGTATTTGTATGTTCTAGTAATGTGAATATATATAATAAATTAACCTTGGTTAGTGAGCACATATGTTAATGGAGTAGTTAATTTAATAATTTTTCTTTTACATGTGTTTTTAGATTGAAGGAAGTGGCAGAAAAAATCAACAGATATGGATTTGTAACATTACCAGCATTTAGTGGATTGAAGGTTGCAGTAAAACATATTGTGGTTGGTCCAACACACATTGCTCTTCTCACAGAAGACCATAAAATTTGTAGAGTTGCATTTACAGTATTATCAGATAGATTGGATTTAAGCAAAAATGAACCAAATCGAAAGTAAGTTATAAAAAGAAATGAAATTTATTGTCAATGTTGTTGTGATTAGTTGTAAATAACATATTCACTGTGTTATCTCACAAATATTCATATACATATTCTTCTATTATCCTAGCACAAACAAAAACCATGTTGATAACTCCAATTCAGCACCAAATGGTGGTACTAGTAGTGGAAGTGGAAGTAGAGCAGGAATGTCCAGATCACGTGCACGAATCATGCGTGGCAGTTCTGCCATTCGTGGAGGTGGTAGTAATGGAGGAAATAGCAGTGGAGGCAGGATAGGTCCTCCAGGTGTAATTATGGGTGGAGGAAGTGGTAGCAGTTCGCGTCCTATTGCATCTGTACCAGCTCCATTTGTACCAGAAGATCTTATTACACAGGCTCAAGTGGTATTACAGGGAAAAAGTCGCAATCTTATTATTAGAGAATTACAGGTTTGTCTGATTGAAGAAATTAGTGTAGCAATCCTTGTATCATTAAGATTTTGCTAGTTTAATATTGAAATATATTTCGTAGCGTACAAATTTAGATGTAAACTTAGCAGTAAATAATTTACTGTCACGGGATGATGAGGAAGGTGATGATGCTGAAGATGCAGCAGATACCTACGTTCCGGAAGATCTCATTTCATTACTAGATGGTGGATTTAGCAATGAGCATTCTGTTATTATTGATGCAGATTCTATGTTTCCTGAGGACATGTTTGGATATACAGGAATGAGAAAGTAATTAGTCCGAATTGCTTTTGTAATTGTTTGTGAGATGTATATTTTTAATGTTTGTATTCTTTAGCCGGGGTAGTTCTTCACGCAGAATAGGTAATGATAGAGAAGGTGAACGTACTTCTGAGCGCGATAGAGATCGAGACAATTTCAGTAAATGGAGAGATCGTCAATATTGTGGTCCAAGACGTTGGCTGGAATCAGCACTTAAAGATTCTTGGGACAAAGATTCTGGTACAATCAAAATTTTAGAAAATTATTTTTTAATATCTACGAATTGTAACCATGGATATTTTGATTATATATTTGAAAAATTTCTTAGATAATAAAAAGAAAGAGTTAGCTGCTCAAAGTCCATTATGGATATCAGAAGAATTAGAGTGGTGGCATGAACGTAGTAGCGATCTTGCCCCTCGTTTTGTACAAATCGCCTCCTTGTATAGTGAATTAATCGCTGTTTCTGCTGGGGGACAATTGTATCAGTGGAAGTGGTCGGAATCTGAACCATACAAACACGCAGAGGTATTTAAAATAAATTTTGTTTCAGTATTTTATGTGAGCAATATTATAAATTGAAAACAAAGAAAAAATTAAAATAATGCTCGTTGTAGAATCCAAATATACATCATCCAAAAGCTCCATGGTTGGCAGTAACCACAGAAAAGATAGTTAATATATCCGCAACAGCTATTCGATGTTCTATTAGTACTGAATCTGGCAAAGTAGCTACTTGGCTTGATGAACTTGTAGGTCATGTCGCTTCTCGTCTCGAACATCCAGCTCAAACTTTTACAGAATTTACATTGGACAAAATAGTATCCCTTCATACCTGTGCTTTGTATACGGTTGCTAAACTTGAAAGTGGTGCATTGTATTGGTGGTAAGTTGAAATATTACAATTTTTTTTAACTATTTATATTTTAAATACAAAAAACTGACGTTGATTGTTATATTTTCATTTACACAGGGGTGTATTACCTTTTGCACAACGTAAAAAATTATGGGAAAAATATAAGGCTAAATCGCGCAAACATAGATCATCCACAGTTTCATCAAACGATATTAGTTATGGCGCACATGTTTGTATGAAAAATAGTCCCATATATCATCCTGGAGCAATAGGTAATTTGTTAAATAATAAATTATATTTATGATTTGCTTAAAAATAATATTTTATAATATTCTAAATTGATATGTTTTCAAGGTTTTACCATTGCCAATGGAGTTCCAAAAGTAGGACAGTTATTAGGAGCAGCATGGAATTTAGATAGCACTTACAGATTTAAGATATTACCAGCTGGAGCTCATTTGCCCAATGTTAATGCAGAAAAACGAGAAACGAATGGAAACAACGGAACGGGTAATATTAATAAGACAAATCACAAAGAAACTACTGATCGCCTTGATATGCCTCCTCCACCCTCACCAGCTTCAAGCACATGTAGTGATACTGGCAGTATCACGACAAGTCATAAGAGACAAAAGCGAGCTGCACCTCGAAGTGAGGGAGAGTCAGAGCGAAAAGATGAAGAAGAGTGGCAATTAAAGGATGTTGTTTTTGTAGAAGATGTAAAAACAGTTCCCATTGGTAAAGTTATAAAAGTTGACGGTTGTTATGTTGCTGTAAAATTCTTCTCGAAAGATGCGAAGGAAAAAGAAATTAAAGAAAAAGATTTCAGTACTTCAGATTTTAAAGATTTAACAACTGAAGAGTTAATTAAATTGCTAGCTGATTGTAGATTATTAAGGAAAGATGAAATACAGGTAATAAAATCATCCATGAATCCAAGAGCTCCAGACTGTTTCCAACGAACTCCCAGAAGAGTGAATATTGTTGAAGGATCAAATGATAGCATTTTGAGCATTGCTACTGACGGACAAGGAATCCATGCAATAGTAAAAAGTGCAAGCAAATTAAGTTACGTCGTGTATAATTTAAGTACTGGAAGATATGTACAAGATTGTTATATTCCATCGGATGTATCATCATTCTTGGGTCTGCAGCCTCAAAATATCAGCTTGACAAGTTCTGGAGAGAACATAGAGTGTTCCATGATACTTAGAGATGGAAATAATACTATCTATCCATTAGCAAAGGATTGCGCCGATGCTATCCGTGATCCAAATTGGTTGGATTTAGTTCCAGTTCTGTGCATTGGTGCTTCAACTATTCCCATACCGACTTGTTCAAATTCAACCAATATGAAAAATCAAGTTGCAGTTATTGCATTAGTATTTGATAATCTCTTATTAATGCCACGCATATTAAGGTGCGATTATGAGAGTATTAAGCAAGTATTTTGCAATTTGGAGCAAGATCACAAAAACAATGCAGCACAGATTCAATCAATATTAATGGAACGTTGCGATGGTAATCGCAATATTTTGCATGCTTGCATTAGTATGTGCTCACCAACCTCGAATAAAGAAAATGATCAAGGTATTAAATTTGTTTTTTAATATAAATATATGAAAAATTGTAAATTGTTTATTTTAATTTATTATTTTGTTTGGAAGGTATTGAACGTGAGTTAGTTTCAAACACTGTTGATGGTCCATCTGCACCTATTGAGGAACCAATTCCAACTTTAAGTTGGCCACCGGAAGCTTTTGATAATACGTCAGGAGAAGAAGACAGTTTGCTTAGCATTGGTACTGCCAGCATATCAATGATGAACAAATCAGGTAAAAGTGTATCAAACGCCTTTTTATTCTCTTTTTTTTTTTTTTTTGTAATTTTTAACTTCTGTTACAAATTGCTAAATAAATATCTTGTTGCTTTCAGGTGTCGGAGCAACATCAAATAACACCTACATCATAGACTCTGTGGAAAGAAGAAATAATGCATTACTTATATTAAAGTATATGTGTGAAAGTAGCGTGTTAGCACCTCACCTGAAAGAACTACTTACGGCAAAGTAATTATATCAATTATTAATGAGTAAAATCTTTTTATAGTTGAAGAAAAATATTTAAATTTGTTTTAACAGGGATATTCAAGGTCAGACACCATTAATGCTTGCTGTATCAGTTCGGGCATATCACGCAGCTCTCATTTTATTAGACATTATTCAAAGAGTTGGAAGAGATCAAAAAGAATGTTCAGCTATGATACTTCCTGCGGATGCTAATCCAGATTTATCGCCATTATTCGTTACATGTTGCAACGATACATGCAGTTTCACATGGACTGGGACTCAACACATCGACCAAGATATTTTCGAATGCAAAACTTGCGGATTGATTGGATCTTTGTGTTGCTGTACAGAATGTGCTCGCGTTTGTCACAGAGGACATGATTGCAGAATAAAGATAACATCCCCTACAGCTTATTGTGATTGCTGGGAAAAGTGCAAATGTCGAGCGCTCATTGCGGGCCATCAAGGTGCTCGTTACGAACTCCTTTGTCGTCTCGTAGTGAATACTGATCTTGTCACGAAGATAAACTCACGGTAAATAAATATGCGACAAATTGATTGATAAAATTAAAATAAATTATTTTTCTTAATTTTATAGGGGGGAAAGTATTTTACTCTTCTTGGTTCAGACTGTTGGAAGACAATTGATCGAACAACGGCAGTACCGTTCTGCACTGCGGCAACGCTCAGCATCTGCAAGTCGAAAAGGGCCTTCCTCAGATGGTAACATCTTTTACTTAGAAAAAGAGTAATTTATATAAAAAATAGAAGTTAAAAGCTAATCATTAACAGGGTTAGATACTTATGTACCAGATATGCCAGATCACGATTTAGAACCTCCTCGCTTTAATCGAAAAGCGTTGGAAAGATTATTGGATGATTGGCCAGCTGTTCAATGTATGATTATGTCAGGAGTTTCTGCACATGGAAATGAGCAGTTATTTGGAGATCAAGGCCAATTATGTCGTCAAAGCGGTACTGCTCTACTCGATAAATTTACTCACTCGCTATTATTTAAGTGTAGTGCAGAGGTAAAAAAATATCAGTTTTATCTTATATATATAATATATTAGAGAACGTTTATAATGTAATATAATTTTTTCGCAGATGCTCGATACTCTTCTTACAACTCTAATACGAGAATTACAAAATGATACTATATCCGGACGACAAGAAGAAGCAAATAATGTTGCTCGCCGATTTGTTCGATCTGTGGCCCGAATATTTGTGATCTTTACAATAGAAATGGCACCGAATACGACAAAACGAAGAAAGTACGATATAATTTACTTTAGCTAAGCGATTTTTATTTTTTTTATCTATGCATATGTTTTAAAACATATTTCAGCACTAGCCAGGCATTGCAACCTCTAATGAAATGTCGTAAAGTGTTCCAAGCATTGATTAAATTAGCTGTTGAAGAATTATGTGAAACTGCCGATTCACTGATAGCACCCGTG
Organism: Bombus fervidus; assembly: GCF_041682495.2. Classification (NCBI taxonomy): domain Eukaryota; kingdom Metazoa; phylum Arthropoda; class Insecta; order Hymenoptera; family Apidae; genus Bombus; species Bombus fervidus. The sequence continues at coordinate 7,567,186 of NC_091530.1, read as the reverse complement.
AGATTAGGTGTTGCTCGCCCGACAGCACCATTTACATTGACGAGCTCAGCAATGGAAGTAATCAATGGCTCTGAAGAGTTGTTTTCTATCGAGCCACTAATACCTCATAGTGGTGTTAGTTCCCAAACTCTGGATGCTACTTTACAAACGCAACAGGGAAATAATAATATTACTATTGCCAGGGATGTTTCTGCTATGGATGAGGCAGAAACTGGTGAAGGTATATCTTGCGAATTAATGTATAAATTAATATAAAAATAATGTAACCGAGAGTTTTACATCTGAAAAATTATTCGAAATGATAGAAGTGTCCATTTTCTTCAAAAAATTATTTTGAATTGGTAGTATTTTCATTACCAAATCTTATCGATTACGTTAATTTTGTGCTCCCGTTATCTTGCATAAAATATTATAAAATTATTTTTAATTTTCTCTAATTTTGATTCTATAATAATCTTTATGTGTGAATAGAAGTTCCTATGGATGTTGATGGCGACATTAGCGAACATGAAGAATCTGGGGTTTCTGGAACTGTCGCTGGTCAACCATTAGGTGAGATTGATAGCAATGGCGGAGGTGTAGGTGAGGAACAGGCAGGAGATGGAGAATCCGATACAGAGCTCGATCTTTTGGCGGAAGCGGAAACAGAGTCGGACTCCGATGACAATCATAGCAATCAAGATGCAGCGTCTGCGCAGCGTAGTGTACAAACTGGTGCTACAGCAGGCTCTGATGGTGGAATGGGATCTATCTTATTATTCCCGGAAGACGAATCTGGAGAATCAAGCCAGCAGGAAGACGATGAAAGTGAAGCAGGAGAAACTGACGAACAAGATAACGAAGATTTTCAGATTGGTGATGATCAATTGGAACGACGAAGGTAAAAATGCTGTTTTTCTCTCAAGTAACATTGATGGTCTTGTACTCATTCAAGAAATATAGCAAGGTCGAAAAACCAATTGAATCGAAAACTACAAATGTATATATAACCTCGCTATATTTTCTGAATCAACTATAGGTACTGCATTACATATGCATTGCACAGATAAATTAAAAGAGTTTTGTAGCAATGCCCTTCCAATTAAACCATTAATCTCTCTTCTAAGTGCATTTGTAAAAATCATTTTTATGTTACTGATACTTGATTACAGTGGTTCATCTGGCCATTTACATCGTAATAATCTCGCGCCTGTTTCTATGCAATGGGCGATACGTAATCGCGACTCAAGTATGCGTACAGCTGGATTACGGGTAACAGGTGGCAGTAATCTGGTTTTTATTGACTCTACATCTTTAAGACGCACTACTGCAACATCTGCTGTTGCAGCTGCACAAGAACCTATAATTATGGGTACTAGTACTACTTGTTTGGCACGTGCATTTGGAATTGTTATTCGGCAGATAGCTGATCTTTTGGTTATGATGCAAGATTATAAAACATTAGCGCCTTCTTTGCCGCGATTAATGGAAATTACTTATCAAGATGCGCTCAACCTGCAGGTATAACTTTTTTATAATATGACATTTAATAATTAACCGTTTGAGTCCTAAGCAGCGCGATCGCGCTGTTTAGATTTTGTGTCGAAAAGTCTCAGTACATTTGAACGCTACAGATGACTGACGGTATTTTGTATTTCATTGTTATCTTCTCTATAATTTTTATTGAACAAAACTTGTAAATTAATAGTACGCATATATAATAATATAGATGTATTTCATGAAGTAACAAATATGACGAGTAATATTGCGCTGTTCGGGATTTTTCGACTTTGTTTCTTCAAAGACCCCTGGGACTCAAACGGTTAAAATTGAATAAATTTAGAACAACATAATAATCTTAATGATTACAGATGTATCTCGAGGGGCACTTGAAACCCACGTGGGATTGGCTGCTTACAGTTATGGATGCCACGGAGGCACAACTAAGATTTGGTGTGTCTCTGACACGTAGTGCGGATCCTACGCATCCAGAACATCCGCTGAACAATGCTTCATCTTTGTCTGGAGGCAATTTCTCTGGATTGTTGAATACAGCGGCTCTGTCGTTGACATTACAATCTAATACAGGTCGGAATCAACGCAGTGGTATCGCTACGAGCTCCAATATCTCCACTCCACAAGCTTCTACAAGACTCACCGTTGGTTTTGCAGGCGTTGGCGAACCTTCAAGAAACAGTAGAGAACGCGAAGGTATCATCTGTTACCTTTATCATTCTAGTGAAGAAATACTCCCTTTAAGAAATACTCAAATGCGTTGCAATTACATTTTTGGGAATAGAATAGTGGCTAATAAGTATTATTTTTAGGTGGCGATGTATACTTGGCAAGACGTGAATTTTTGTCTTATTGCCTGTCCTTAATGCGTGCTCACAATGCCGAACACAGGGACAGCTTGCCAGTATTAGATGTTTCTGCACTAAGACATGTAGCATACGTTTTCGATGCGTTAGTATATTATATGCGTTCGCCACTATCAGAACCAATGTCATCACGAGGAGAGACTCAAAAGGAATCATCAAATTATTCAAGTTGGAACGATCAGGTTAGTATTAAATTAGGTTTTTCTAATCAACGTGTATTTAACACAGATCATAATATTTCACATTACAGGATGAAAATGATAATGACGAGGGAGAAGAATATAGTTCTCCAGTTCCCACTGCATTGGAGACAGATTCCGTCGATTATCCTGATTTACTTCAGGTTCCTAGTTGCGGATCAGGAAATAATAGTAACAGTACACCAAAAGGAAGAAAGCATCCCTTTTTACAAAGATCAGACTCCACCTTATGTCTTGGTTGCCCTCCCCTTGATCCCTTTGATACTGTCATGAGCGAGGCCTTACCATTAGCTGATCAACCACATCTATTGCAACCCCATTCAAAGCGAGAGGATCTCTTCGGTATACCAAGACAACCAGCAACAAACGCAGGTCCTAATCAAAATCCGTTAGAGGGATTACCCACAAGACTTAGTCTGTCTGCACGTGGTGCTGATAATCAGAATATCCCCACACCGACATTTAGTCAAATTATTCAAAGATCTGCCTTTGCATCATCAGATGCAAGACGTAGCTCTGTAACGATTGGAGATTCAACGTCTACAAAGCATACGGTAATGTTCCCTTTACACAGGAAAGCTAATTAAATTTATGCACTCACGGCATTTATATCTTTTTTATTTTTGTGTTGAAATTCTTGCACGGAAAACGGCGTTTAATTTAGCCTAAATTTTATCCTATTGTTGTAAGTAATTCTATTTTTAAGTTATTATTTTTGCAACAATAGGAAATCATTCTTACATTTCTACTAAATCTTTTATGGCACAGTTCCTTTCGTTGAAAGATAAAATATGTAGATTTACTTTCAATATTATAGGAAAAGACAAAATCGTTCAATCACACGTTTGCTGCGGAGCAAATTGATCGAGCTCCAATCATCGTTTCTACTAATAATCAAAGCGATCAAGCATCGGGAAGTACCAAAACTAATAAAGATATCTGTAAAACGAATAGAAGCGTTATTGTTAGAGCTGGAACTGTTTCGGTAAATATATAGAATTTGCTTTTAATAAAGTTAAGATAAGAGAGAGTTACAAATTACAGAAATTCATAAACGTACAAAAGAAAAGTTTTTCTGGTAAATTAGGTGCAATAATGTCGTGTTTCAATTTTAAAGGAATCAAGTTTAAATAAAGCTGGTGCATCAGAAATGATGTCTACAGCAAATGAAGCAATACAGAATGTAACGGAGGAGATGGACACATCTAGTTCAAATCAAGATGCGTCCATGACTCATGAAACGATTGAAACAAATCCAGTCTCGTCTATTGGATCTAATATATCACATAACATTTTATTGGGTCGTTGGAGCTTGTCTCTTGATTTGTTTGGACGAGTTTTCATGGAGGATGTAGGATTAGAAGCTGGTTCAGTTGTATCCGAATTAGGAGGTTTCCAAGTAAAAGAAGCGAAATTCCGTAGAGATATGGAGAAACTTCGGAATGCACAGCAAAGAGACATTAATCTGTTAAAAGTAATTAAGTGTAATAATTTTTAATTATTTAAACGAACGAAATATATTGAGTATAATATAAATTAAACTTTTTAAAGGTCGAACGGGATAGAACACAACTATTAGTGCAAACGATGAAGGAATTAAATACACATTACAATTTATATAACAGGCGTGCCACTAATGCGCCGCCGTTAGCCGTGCATCGTGTTAAAGTGACTTTCAAGGATGAACCTGGTGAAGGCACTGGAGTAACTAGAAGTTTTTATACCGCGATTGCCGAGGTTTGTAATATTACAATAGGTATTATCTTTGTTTCTTGTCTTAAAAATATAGCGTACACGTACATTTTTTTAAAGGCATTGCTTGCAAATGAAAAACTGCCTAATCTCGAAGCAGCACAAGTGGGCTCAAAATATACACAATATAATGTACTTCGGAAGCTAAAAAGTAGAGATCGTGATCATGATTTAAGACGACAAGTAAGTATAATTATTATAAAAAATAAAAAAGAAGAAAGGCAATGTTCTTCTGCTCTTCTTTTTTTACAAGAGATATCTTATTTCAGAATCCTCGATCTTCTGGAAAATGTCGGGAGACGCGTAGAGCTTTGTCTTTTGAAGCTCGAGTTTTTCATCCATCCAGTTCTGTTGAAGGAAGCAGTAATTCTGGAGCTGGTAGTTCATCTTCCAATTCCCATCCGTTACCTGTTAGTCACCCAAATAATGATCACTTGACCATGCATCAACAACAACTCGGGGACAGGCTATATCCAAAAGTAATTAATAATAATGATAGTACTTAGTTTTTCACAATAACACACAATTGTTACCTTGTACAGGTTTATGCATTGCAACCCGCATTAGCTGCTAAAATAACTGGTATGCTGTTAGAGTTGTCCCCTGCACAGCTGTTGATGTTACTAGCTTCAGAAGACGCTCTGCGGCAAAAAGTAGAGGAAGCATTTGAATTAATTCGTAGCCATAGTCAGGAGTCAGCAAGGGAAGCGTTGTTGGATCTCGATGTATTCAGCTTGATCGCACGTTGTGGGGCTAACAAGAAAAAGATTGAGAACAGTATTTTGGATGATACCGAAGACAATGCTCCTCTTTTCTATTCCCCAGGAAAGAGAGGTTTTTACACTCCACGACAGGGAAGAGCCAGTTACGAGCGATTGAACGCATTCAGAAATGTGGGCAGGTTGGTAATGATATAAATAACAATTGATCAAATTATAATATAATAAAAATAAAAATAATCGTAAGCTATGAATTGGTAAAATTAAAAGGAAAACTTGTTATCAGACTTATAGGATTGTGTCTTTTGCAAAATGAGTTGTGCCCAATATTTTTGAATCGTCATGTAATAAAATATATTTTGGGAAGACCGATCCGTTTCCACGATCTTGCATTTTTTGATTCTGTAATTTATGAAAGCCTAAGGCAACTCGTTATTGATTCCGAAACCAAGGATAGTAACAGTCTATTCTCTGCTCTTGATCTTACATTCAGGTAAGCGTGTAGCTGAAATATTTCAATCGCTTATTTTCGAAGAGTCGTTTCTAATATTTCTCGCATTTTGTCTTAGCTATGGTATATAACACTCTTGATTGTTCTAGTATTGATTTGTGTCCCGAAGAAGGAGGTGGATCGATTGAACTTATTCCCAACGGACGTGATATAGAAGTGACAGCAAGTAATGTTTACGATTATGTACGCAAATACGCGGAAGTTCGTATGATTAAGGTACAAGAGAAAGCTTTGCATGCTATGAGAGAAGGAGTGTTTGACGTGCTACCCGAAGGAGCGCTCGATGGTTTAACATCCGAAGACTTAAGGCTCCTGTTAAATGGGGTCGGTGATATTAACGTTTCCGTTCTGATATCGTATACTTCCTTCAACGACGAATCAGGAGAACCTGCCGATAGATTAGCTAAATTTAAACGCTGGTTGTGGTCTATTGTTGAGAAAATGTCTCATTCAGAACGACAAGACTTGGTAAGAAATCACACTCAAACATTTTTACTAGTAAGAAAAAATTGTCTTCGCTCTACTTTTTATAAATGATGCATCTTTTATCTCTTTACACCTTTATTTTAGGTATATTTTTGGACAGGATCTCCAGCACTACCAGCAAGTGAAGATGGTTTTCAACCAATGCCAAGTGTGACATTACGACCAGCAGATGATCATCTACCAACTGCAAATACATGTATTTCCCGACTATATCTTCCATTGTACAGCTCTCGTCACATATTAAGACATAAACTACTACTTGCTATTCAGACAAAGAATTTCGGATTTGTATGAATATATAGATTCCATATATATATACATGTATACATATATATGTATATATGTATATATATAATTATATGTATACATAAGATATATATAATGTAACATATTATATATATATTATGTATATTATATATGCTATGTGACCATGTTTGTGCGCAATAGCTCTAAAAAGAAGTCACATTATTGATAATGATATAAGAAACAAAAAAGAAGTTGTATGTTGTTATTTTTTTCCTTCCTAAAAAAATTTATAACATTTATAAATTTATAAGGTGTAATTATGAATTCTGATTTCTTTTACTGAACAAAAAGACGTGGTTTCCATCATAATAAGATTTTATATTAAAGTGTCATCTTTAGTCATTATAGTGATCATTTTAGTGAATAAAAAACATCTTAAAAGTCATGGAAGAAAATGGATTAATGGCAACCCCGTATCATCAGAAACGATTGTCTTAAAATTTGTTCCGTTTCCTTTTCTTTTGCATATTATAATAGTACTCTTTCTACTTTGTTAGGAATTTTAACAAATTATTATACAATTAAAAATTTTTTATTAGGCATGTTTAAGATGTAACATAAAATGTTGACAGGAAATTGTAGAGTTTTTCTTTTAATGCACACCAGTAGTAATTGCTTCCCTGGATTTCAGCATGTTGATTATAATACATATTTTAAAAATGAGACTACAACACGAGAGTACAGATTACAAAATATGAGACTTGATGTTTAATGATATTGGAAATTACATAGTTTTACGTAAAAAAAATTGTTTTTACGACTGAAAATGATAACAAAATATCAATGTAAAATCACATATAATTTAAAATGATACAAATGTTCCTTGAACATTAAACTCTTAGGTTGAATTATTAATTTTTTCTTTTCAATCAATTTTATGGTGAATGAATTTGGCCAAATGCTAAGGTAATAGGAAAAATAATCTAGGAATGTCTAGCTGCCTATTTCATATTGTTATATACTTTCTTTTTTTAACATGTTCAAAATCTTGAATCTATCATAAAACAATATCAACTCCATTATTTATGCTGCTTAATCTTGGCATGCACTCAATATATGTCCTTGTTTCTGTCTAGGATCGTAACAATATATATTTCCAAAATGATTATCATTTTGAAAGAAAATTGAATTTACAGATTTAAATTATTATTTTTATATATATATATATATATATATAATATTTATATATATATATATATTTATATATATATATTTCCTAAACAGTAAACTGAAATAGTAAAAAATAATCTATTATCTTTAATTTACTTAAAAAAAAGATTACTAATGTTAATATGTATAATATAATAAATCTCATTGTTTATAAATTTCTAAAAATCGTAAAGTTATATACAATAATTATATTATCCGTTATGTACTTGACAAAGTATTAATAGAAACTTATGTACAATGGTTACCTATTGACCACTTCCTGAATTGTTTTGGGGTAATTTTGCTGTTGATTGGCTCAATTGAGCCAATGTTTCTGGAGTCGCGTGTGCTTTCAGGATTGAATTTTCAGCTTCCAATTGATTTATACGATCCATAAGCTCGGCTATTTTTTCTTTGAGTACTTCAACTTCTTCCCGTACAGCAAACATCAAGTGACTCTTGACAAGATCCTATAAAAAAATACTCTATTAACTTCAATATTATTGTTTTTTATTGTCATCGGATAATTATCCCTACAGCAAAATACACTCACCATGGCTTGCTCGATCTTATTATCAATTGCTACAGCACTAGTTCCCGACATACTGCAATAAAAATTACATGCAAAAATTTATTGATAAAATATGTATATGCTACAGCAAGTAAATTCACAATCTTGTTAAAAACTATTTTTCTGTTTCTAAAAGAAGAAATTTCAGTTGAATATTCCTTTAGCCAATAATACTAGATATACGTAATGTTTTAATGAATACATAATTCCAGTGATTGAAGGTACATTTAATAAACTGTACCTTTCATTATCTTCGAGGGTATGATGTTCATCGCTGCCTTGAGTGACTTCAGTTAGTGATTCTAAAAGGGTTGTATCAGCTGATTGAGTAGTGGATCCAGCTACAATGCCTGAAATAGAATCCTGCTCCGGATCTGGTTGATGAAATGTCATATTTCCCTGCTGCATACCTCCTACAACATTTTGGCAGGTAGCTGATACCTGTGCCATTTGTACTTGGGCATTGCTACCAGAAGTTGAAGATTGCATTTGAGATGGTGGTATCACTTGGGATTGCACTGGTGCTCCAGGAGCATGAATAGTTGATGAAGTTTGCTGTGCACCTGTTTGAGGAACTTTATGAATACTTTGGATGCCCTGCATTCCTTGTATGGCAGTCAACGGCTCAGATATTTGAGTTATTGGTTTTTGTGTTTGTAATGGTTGTTGAGGTTGAGGCTGCTGTTGCTGCTGCTGTTGGGGTTGCTGCTGCTGTTGTGGCTGCTGCTGAGTTGGAGGATGTTGCTGTTGCTGCTGTTGAGCAGCATGTTGTTGCTGTTGCTGCGTAACAAGAATATTAGGTGCCTGGGATGTTGGTACAGGTGTTTGCTGCACAGAGGGTTGACAAACGTTTTGAACTGGTAATGACTGATTTTGTGTGCTCACTGTCACATATGTATCTTCTTTTGAATGAGGTATGTTTTGTTGGGATGTCACATTGCTATTGCCAGTCTGTGTTATAATAGGAATAGAACCTTGGGGCATACTTTGAGGTTGAGTCAAATTACTGGGATGGGTTGGCTGCAGATTGGAAGGTAACGTGGAACCTTGTCCAGTTTGTTGTTGTTGCTGAGATGCCAATTGTTGAGCAGAAGATTGAAAATATTGGGGAATTTGCGAAGGTGGTTGAACTTTAGTTTGCGTTTGAACTTGCGTTGGATTATGCTGTGCATTGGGAGGAATGGAATTGCTTACTGCATAATTAGCACTTGAAACTGGTGTAGGGTTGTTTGGTACACCGATCGATGTATGCACATCTGTATGTACAGATACTTGTCCATTAGCATCAATGCCCATACCTTTATCTTCAGATACGACTGATTGTTTAGGCGCATCAGGTATAACGATTCCACTGTCTGTAACCCCATACGATATGCATACCTCATTTGGATCAGACACTTTAGGTGTACTGATTGCTGTCGGTTGATTAACCGATGTATGATCCAAATAATCCATGCAAGTCCATCTGCCCCTTTTAAAAGGTTCAGTACTTTCGATTTTGACCACTTTAAATCTCTCGTTTCTACCATGCGAATGTACTTCACGTAGATCTGCATCTTGTTTGGCATTACTCGAAAGTAAATTGATAATATTGTTGTCAGTAACAGACGTAATATCCAATGTATTGATATTACTATCATTTACTGAATTACTAACGTTATTCCCTTCTGAGGGCACGATTGCCAGACCATACTGTGAACTTGTAGGAATCACCGGAGCAGTGCTGAGAGCAGCGTTACTCGTATTAAAGAATACATCCTCTTTGGAGAAGGTGTCTTCCGAATAGCTAGGTGTTTCAATGTCCATGTCGGTGGTACGCGAGTGTTCGACTGAATTGTCCTCCGTATGCGACTCATCGAGATCATCGTTCGAATCTTCGCCGGCATCATTGCTCATACGAGAACCAACAGTAACGCTTGTTATTTGGAAGGAGGATGTCTTTTTTCGACACTGGTTACTGGACGTCACGTTGCTCGAACTGGTCAAACTAACCGGCTGGTACAGTTTCTCTGGCTCTCCTAACCGAATCGTCTCGGTGGTCGTACGATGCACTGGATTCGATATTTTTCTACTACCATCCGATAGCTTATGCGATTTTCTGTGTACATTATCTGCCATTATTATAGGAACTTAGCATTCGAGAGCCACGATCTTTGCATTCGTTGTTCTCTTGCATGTTAAAACCGACATCGCTCTTAGCCGGGGCCTCTTGGCTTTGAACTAATAATCCCTATTAAAAATCGTCACGATTACCTTTCAGACCCGACCGATTATTATTCTTTACGGTTGTTCGAATTATATTCATATTCTCATCTTGTAGAGGTGTTGACAGTTCACCATTTCATCAATTTTCACGGGGAAGAAGTATATTCGCTCGAGTACCGTCCACTCGAAACGAATATTCACACTTCGACAAATTCCGTATCGTCCTTTCCTCCGTCTTCACGCCCGATTCACGCTACATTTAATCTATCACGCGTTTACATATTATTATCTCGTGATCCGATTTCTCATTATTCATATCCTTCCTACTCTATTATACTAAGTAAGCAGTTTAAAAATGGCTGCCAATTCACTCACAAAATTGCCACGAATTATATCTAGAGCATCCGTGTGACTTCACAACTAAAAATCTATTTTCATCCACGATCTAGGTGCATTGTCGAGAAATAACCATAGTTACTATCCTTCCATCCTTATCCATAGGAGCATGCTGATCACAATTCTTTTGATTTTTATTTCTTTTCATACCGCATTTTTATTATCCGTACTTGTTTGAATGTTACACAAATTTTTTGCCGACTAAATATCCTATCCTGTTATTTATCCATTTGCATATTTTAAAGCAGTTATCGTATCATTAATCAAAATTCGAAATAACGTTTTATCACAAACTAAACATTTTAGTAAAAATCAAGGAACAAATTCAATGTAATATAATAAATATTTCATTTTCGTCTAAATTATTTTATTTTTTATTGTTTTTATATTCTATAATATAATACGATAATAGTATATGCCTTACAATTTTTTTCATAAAACATCAAATGATTTCATTATTCAACTTACGCGCGTTTAAATGTCGTTGACATACAATACTCCGCCGGTAATCGCTACACATGAGATAGAACCTTTAATTCTGTAGTGAGAAGGAAATTGAAAAACAACGAGAAAATCAAATCTATGCTATTAACAAGTTTCACAGAGTATATAAGTCAGTATTCAGAAAATGACTGAAAATAAACACGCTTTATAATTTATTAAATTTATCGAAAAATTGATAACTTGATCATTCAAGGAAATTTATCCGAATCATAAACTTTTGATGCTTATGACACATTTGTAAAATTTCTTAAGCAATAAACGGCTACAAACATGTTGAACACAATAAAAACAAGTTTGAAAAAAAATGTACAACAACCGAGCAGAATTATAGAATTTAGTAAAATCAAGAATAAAATACCACTTTCAAAACCTTTGCCAGGTAAAGAAAATAACTGTAAGAAAAATTTAAATAAAATGTACAAAACATGGAGCACAAATTTCTAAATATAAATATTTATCAATGAGAAAGCGCTACGTACATATATGCACACACTCTTTTTCTTTTTGTTAATAATTATTAATTTATGATATATAGTTTTTCAGTATCCGATAAGTAACGAAAAAGAACATAGAATATATGTTTGGGGTTTGGCAGAACATGGTGCTCTTGGTACATTAAAAACAACGATTTTCGAAAATGGTATTTCTTATATTCCGAGACCTAAAAGATTAGCTTTTGGGGAAAAGCATGATGTAACGGATATAACTTGTGGTTATGGGTTTACTGCATTTGCAGTAAAATCCAAAGATAAAAATATTTTATATGGGAGTGGAATAAATACAGATTCCCAGCTTGGTAAAAAGATTATAATTTCTAAGCCACCTTTTATTTTTAGCAATAAATTCATCAAAAATATCTTTTCATATTAAAATATAATTTTTAATATGCTACTAGGTTTCAATGAAAAAGATAAAAAATTCCCAAATGGATTAATAACTGAACCAAGACCTATTGATTTACCAATTAAAGATTCTTCTACTAAAGTCCTAGATATGTCAGCTGGAAGAGCACATTTGTTGGTATTAACAAATGAAGGTGTATTCACATTAGGAAATAATGCATATGGACAATGTGGTCGCCCTATAATATTAAATGAAAATTATGAAAAAAGTAGAGTTGTTCATCATATACCTAATATTAAAGAAAAAAAGATAAAAGCTGTAACAGCTGGTCAAGATCATAGGTATGAAAATGCTTAATACTTTACATATAGTTCATTACAATATTTGAGAATTCTTCCTTACTGCTATATGATAGCATACTCTTGACAGAATCCGGTGAAGTGTATACCTTTGGTTGGGGTGCAGATGGACAAACTGGATTGGCACATTATCGAAATGAGCATAGACCAAGTTTAGTGAAAGGAGATTTGGCTGGCCAACATATTATAAAAGTTGCATGCGTTGCAGATTGTGTATTAGCACTCAGCGGTATCTGCAATATTCATGTATTAATACAATCTTATTTTGTGTAAAAATGGGCAGTAACAAGATATTATACAATTATTTGAACATATGGTTACAGATAAAGGAAATGTATTTGGTTGGGGTAATTCTGAATATGCACAGTTACTTATGGAAGGTGAAAATCAACAGGTAAACATAGCTACAGAGTTAAATGCATTGAAAAAATTAGGTCATATTGTAGACATTGCCTGTGGTGGTTGCTTTTGTATGGTTTTAAATAGTGAGTATTTATCCAATTGTTTAATTATTTTTATAATCATGTATCATATAATTTGTATATGTGAATTTATTAGATACAGGTGAAGTTTATGTATGGGGTTATGGTATTCTTGGTTTTGGTCCTGAAGTCAAAAAAGCTCAACAACCAATTAAAATTCCATCTGTACTTTTTGGAAATAATGCATACCAGAAGAATACAAAAGTAAGTTCGCTCTAAGATTATAGAAGGAAAAAGAGCAATGTAATTACATTTTTTTTCCTAGGTGATAAAGGTATTTTGTGGCATGAGTCATCTTGCAGCTTTGACAAATACAGGTGATTTGTATATGTGGGGTTGTAACAAATTTGGGTCTTTAGGATTAGGAGATTTGAAAGACCAGTATTTTCCACTGAAGGTAAAGAAATTATATTCGTCAATAAAAAAAAGTATAGTAATAAAGAACGATAATTTGTATTATAGGTAACTGTAGGAGCACAAGTAAAAAAGGTAGCTTGTGGAATAGATCATACAGTTGTTCTTTGTAAACCTTTTATTTGAAGCATAGTATATTTTCTGTTATAAGAGGTAATATACTATTTATAAAACTTATGTACAAATTGTTATTTTAATCTGTTGTGTAAAAACATTGTATATGTAGCTAATTGCTTTTTATATTATGATATATTGCAAAAATCTAATTGATAAATAATGAACGCATATCTTTATATAGAATGTCGTTATTTAAAAACGGACATATTCGATATAAAATCTTCCTTCGTCACTTAAAGCTTGTTTCAAAAACTTTCATATGATTAGTTATTTCATTAAATTTATATATAAAATTTGCCAATTGTTACATATTTAATACAACTAAAACTATCATTAAAATAGAAATATTAAATGTAAGTCTAATTGCTTCATTGGCACACACCAAGTTTTCATAAGATATAGTGTATTTTATCATAGTAGGAATTCTGCAAACTCGTGGATCTAAAAAGGAAATGTTATTTAGCATCAACATCAATTAAGTAATTTTACGTCATTTTAATTTAAAATGAGTCAATGTACTTACCAGTACATCTGTAAGAAATACTTGTGGAGTTTGAAGCTACTGATATATATAGTGGTGGACAATCACGAATGAAAGTAGCATCAGCACAAGAAACTGTAATACTATGCACATCATTGGATATTGATGCACATGATTTTGCTGATTCTGTTGCATTGGCGTATAATGGTTCTCGTGATGAACACACAACTAAACTATCTGATCCATAGCCCTGAATCTGAAAATAATTACTTATAATGATATAATATTAATAATGTTACTATAGTATATACCGTGGCCCTAAATTCCAAATAAAGTAAAGTCGAAAGAAATTTTATACCTCAAAATAAGACAAAATAAAGAATAGCAGAACTCTATTTTCCGTAAAAGGAAACCTTAAACAACAAAATTTTATTGTTTTTTCAATTTATTTTTGTATGTAGAATAACCCCTTGTCCATTGATGTCTCTTATCCAGCCAGAAATTACGCATATTCATGATATATATATCTACGTACACTTGGTATATATGGTATACTATACATGATATGCTATACATGGTATACTTGAAAAGTGTAAAGTTGATTTTCTTGAAAATAAAGTCTCTAACGCAATTTTGTTATTTTAGATTTTCGTCTTTAGATTTCACGTGTTGTGTATATATAGTATAGAATAACTAATAATATTTAAAAAGAAAAGAACTTACTTTTACTACTGCTGTATTATGGTTAAAAAAGTAATTGGGATGTAATTTATAAAAACTAATACCGTTTGGTACAATATAATCATCATATGAATTCAAAGATCCAGATGAAATATAATCTGATCCACACTGGGAATTAATTAAACGCTTGGGAACTATAACAAATTTTACATAATGGTCATTCTTTTAATTTATATATGAAAAGTTTAATGTCAGTTTGATATTTCTTTCTTTTACCTTGCTTGATTCTTGAAACTACGTTGGTTATTGGTTCTAAAGCTTCTTCTGTATCTTTACCAATAGAAGTACTAATAGAGAATAAATCTGTCATACGATTTTGTACTAGATCGGACCATGGATCTTTGGATGAGGCCATAAAAAGTATGATTGTATCTAAAAGAATAATTAATAATAAACTATACAAGTATTCATCTAATTTAAAAGTTTATTGTATTGATATAAAATTTTACCTGGAATATATTCTCGTATTCGCAATATAGTTTGCAAGCAATATTGCTTGTCATTTTTAGATATATCAGAAATATATGGAACAATTAAAACAATATCAGAACGTGCTCCACCAACACCACGAACACGTTCGGCATTCAGTTTATTCTTTAGATATGCTTCCAATTCTTTGAGCGACTTAGCTAAATCGAAACCACGAGTACCTGAAAAAAATCATTTCACAGCGAATTTTGTTGTAATTTATCACTTATTATTAATTTCTGTTTAGTACATACTATTTCCATAGTAATGAGATGAATTATAGGCATGGAAATCTAAAATGTTAGAAGTACTATTAATCATTGGTGTTCCATCTCGACCATTTATTAATGTGAAGTTGGAATTAAATTGATTTATGTTTATGTTTTCCAATAAATGTGCAAGAATAGGTTTTATTATGGAGAATTCCCAGTTTGTGTCCAAAATAATCGTTAAATCGACAGACATTTGATTGAAACTACACAATTTATCCGTGTCAGTACATGAAAGATCTTTATTCATGGATGAAGCTATAAAAATATATCAAATAAATCTTTTATGTATAATCTAACAAATATATCTGAATCGTTTATATGAAATTTCATCTCTAATACTTACGCACATATTTCACTAATTCGTTTACTGCTTGCACTGACAATTTTTCAATTATCGGATATTCAAGCGTTGCATGTGCTAAATCTTCTAACAATATAGAAGCACTATATGTCTGAAAAAATAAATATTAACAATAATAGAAAAAATGTTTGTTTTATAAACTAATTAAACATTTTAATATTGAGATATAAAACTAACTTACCTGTGCAACCAATGTTTCATTTGGTGCAACAGATGTGAACAGTGTTCTCCGATTGCATGCTCTAATAGATGAGTCAAAGAATCCTACTGGACTATAGTACATGTCAAAAATTTGTGAAAGCCTCAAATTAGGTATTCTAGAATACCATTTGCCAGTTTCATTGGCCAAAATTAAGCCATCTAAATCTCCTCTGATTTCTGCCGTTGTCATCTCATAATTACTGTTAGAATTCAAGAAATACCATCGTGGCAAAGCAGTGGAATTCCAATGGCCATTTAGTCCAACACTAAGTTTGATATCTTTATTTTTAGGGCCTTGCCTTAAAGCTACTTCTGCCAAATCTCCTATAATTTCAATAATGAATATCATGTATTTTATAGAGTAATTTATTAATGATTTATATCTCAAAAGATTAATATTACCAGCTAGAGTTGCAAGCCACTTGTTTTCTAAAGATCGATCCATTACATCTAAATTGTTCTTTTTTAAAACATCCGCTGATAGCAACTCGGGAAGTCTGGTTGTTTCTGGTTGTGTAGCTGCAGCTATTCCAGCTAGTACTAAGCCAAAAGAAGTTGTACCCCATCTAAAAATGTACATATTTTAATGAAATAATGAATTAAATTCATCTAATTATTTCAATAAATTATAAACTTACGGAGTTTTTACAACACCATTTTCTACAGGGCATTCGCTAACAGGTCGTGATTCTGTACCTCTATACCGTGCACTATCTGGATGATTAGGCGGTACTTCTGGGTATCGCGAGTTTGGATCAACCGTAACATTGTTACCTTCATTTCTCCCATCAGTCATACTTTTTCTGTATTAAAATTATATTTTATTTCTGATATCAATTACATTATGCGGACTTTTTCTACTTACATTTCATCAGATGATAAGGTTTCTACATCATTAGCAGTATTTTTAATCGTTGCCTTATCGTTATTTTTAACATCCCTCGGATATCTGTACGTATCAGCAAGTCTACAAACTTTTGCTTCGTCCCCTCTTTGTAACATTCCAATACTACTTGATAACATAAAGTGTAATGTACACTGCAATTTGATAGTTAACTATTAGGGAAATATATACAAAATGATATGCCAGTCTAAATTACATACATACCCTTTCAACATCTGTGATACTATTATTAGGAAACGTGAGAGCATCTCCTGGTATAAGACGTAGAGTTTGAGCAAAACGATGAAATTGATGAGCAATTGGTGCAAAGGGTGATATTCCATCTTGATTAGGAATATCAGGATTCGGAGCAATACCATCTTGTCGAAAACTGTAAATCAGAATCAATAAAATTATCTCTTTACACAATATTACTATTTCTCTAAAATATATATTGAACTTACCGATGCAGAAGTGCAACAGATAAACTTCTCAGGTCCATATTAAGACCTTCTGTATTTTCAATTTTACGAAGTATCGCAATGAACGTATTTAAAGTGTGCGGCAGTCTATTATCTTTTTCCAAAAGATATTTGTTGTCATAACATTCTCGAAGAGATGGTGAAAGATTTCGAGCTGCATTCTCTTGTGCACGTACAGCTAAAAGTAAACAATAATAAAATTTTGAAACAAGCTATATTGCTTTGGACTTTATAATTTATTGATAAAAAGTACTTACTTAAAGTGATAAAGATAAGAAAATACCAAAATTTTGCCATTTTACTGCAACTGGATTTCTATAAAATGTGAAATTAATATTAACTTCCTATAATTTAATAGTTCATAAATTAAGAAAAAGATATTATAATGATTACCACAAAGTAATACAAGATAATATAAAAATATATAAAAATATATTGTATTTAGCTAAATATATTTTATACTTCAAGAAACAGCTATAAAACAATGAAATTACATTCAGGAAATTATAAAATACTTACCGCAAATGATTTTCAGTTACTTCCAATACAGAATGTATGATATCTTTCCAACTCTGTTCAGCAAAGCAATATACCACACCTATCCAAAGATATCATGATACCTATTAGATAAGATAATACATGAGTAACAACTCCGACTTTATTACAGGTATCTTTACTAAAACAGGTATTTTCAAAATTTCAAAACAAATAGAGTCAATCAATAATTAATTGAATAATTAAATTAATTAATTAAATAATTTTGTCTATGTTTGTATATATTATATTCTTTAAAAATTAAATATTAGTATATTTTATTACACAAATAAATAAATTTTTATTAAAGCAATATAATAATTTCTTCCTAATTTAAATTTAAATTAATATTTATAGTATAATATCCGACTAGAATTGTTAATAATTAAAAATCTCTTTGTAAACTTAAGAATTTCATTTAAAAAATCTAGGTATTTCTACTTATTATTATCTTATCAAGTATCAAATAGACGATGAGTTCTTTTGATTTGTACATGTCAGTGAATCATTATAAGATTCAAGTAGATATGAACAAAGTATAAATGTTAGATTTTCAATAATATAGTATGGCTTTTTAATAATGTAATTATGGCATTTAATAAAATTGTATTATTGATGATATGGTGCGGTAAGTTGTCACAATATATATTAATATATATTAGTTATGAAATAGATTATAAGTTACAATTTTATACTAAGCATTTTTTTACATAATAGAATTACAATTAATATGGTCGCAAACAACTATACCAAAATCACTTAGAGAATGTTATAGAAACAATGCAATATTAAATCCCCGACTTCCATTGAACTTGCGTATATTAGTTGACATCATACAGAAAATGGAAAAACAATGTTATTCAATAACAGATATGAGAATAATGTCTTCATCAATATTACACAGGTTGTAACATCTAATTATTAATATCTGTTTGTTTTACTGCAAAATAGTAAATATATTTTATAAATTACAGATTTAAGTTCGATGGTGTTGAATATCAACAGAATATTCAAGTTACAGAAAATGTACTTCCATTCAGTGGGACTGGTACACAACATATTAAACATGAATTGATAAAAGAATTAGTTCCAGGAAATACAAAAGCTTTGCCAGTTCATATACTTTCACAAGAAGAGCGATGTATGCTTCATGAAGCTATTTCAAATACAATTTTGGAACCTTACAATAAAAGCAAACATAAATCATGTAGTCATATCATAGAAAAACTAACAGGTAATTATTAAAAAAGGAAGAAGATATTTAAAGTAATAAGAATAAAAAATTATTGTTTAGGTAATACTATGTTTAATGATACATGGAATTGTCCAAGGCAACAAGGAGTGGTTCTAACACAATATGGTACTATTACTCCTGGTGCAATTATAGGAGCAATTGCTGCATCTCTCCAACATCAAAATGTTGCTGTAAATCAATTAATCACAAGTTTGGATATACCTCCTTCAGGTATAACATTATTATACTTGTTTTTATCATAAAGTCTCATTTGATAATGTTCCTTTTACATTAGAAATGAATTCTACAAATACATATAGTTTACAATTTAATGAAGAAGAGGTCAATTTTGTTCTTCCAAGAAGTCGAGCGATTCATAAACCATTTATGTGGTACAATACTTTAAATGTTTCATCTATGAAAATTGATAATATATGGTTGACAACAGTTGCAGGTAAAATATTGTTATGTTATACTTTACATTACATACTATGTAATGATATACATGTGTTATGTAGTATTAATGTACCGAAGATCCCGTTTAATTAGGCGAATTAGCGGAAATGGTTGTGTACCAAGGACCTTTACTAGCAAATAATATGACTCTCGGTGCAACAGGATTCTGGCAAAGTATGATGCGTCCGACAATTTATTATCTCACAAGTTTACATAACAATTTTGATGTAACTCGAGCTGAATTAATAGGAGGCATTGATGGTAAATTAACGATATCTTCTGTATTCTTAAATATCTACCAAATATTTATTTGAAAAATTTTTCAGGGATGATTATTGCAACTTATTTACCAACCTGGATTCAGGACTTTTACAGCCTTCGACTTAGTCAAATTTTGGAAATGTATTACTCATACGAAGGTGTCACGTTTAATGCAAACGTGAAAGCTTGTGATCGAGCACAAGCTTTTTTATATGCAGTGCCAAAGACTATTTTAAATGAACAGGTTACTTATAATTATAAATGAAATTATAGTATATTTATATCTATATTATCCTATATTTTAATTTGCAAATATCGTTTGTAAGACTTATGCCATAGCTCAGATGTTAGCTTATCGTAAAAGCATTGCGTATATTTCTCCTGAAGCATTGAAACAACTGGTTGATATTGCAATTGAAAAGTTTTATACTTATGCAAGGAATCATTTGTTCCCTAAGTTACCTTGTCATCAAATAAATCAACCCCAAGTAGAAGCACTGATTGTATTTGATGGTGCATGGACAATAGAATATACAATAGACTTTCTTTCGTAAGCTACAGTGTATATCATATTTCATATTATATTTCATATTTTTATTTCTACAACTCTGTATGTTTTAGAACTCTTATACAAGATTTGGATGTATCAATGTATGGATCAAAAATGGGAATAATACATGGTACTTCAGGAGAATGGATGTTAAATGTTACGAACAGTCCATCAATCGCGTTTCAAGCATTAAACAATTTTACTAATACAACGTGTAAGATTGATTGTTTCATAAAAATATTTATTATTTTCTTTTATATGATTGTAAATAATATATTTATAGGGCCTACGAAATTTAATTATACCCGAGTTTTGGAAACGGTATCTATTTACTTGAAAAGAACTTGGGAGTACAATTACAAAAATCAAATAATTGGAAATTTTGGTCAGGTAGTTATACTCTTAATTCCATTAGCTCACATGTCCAATAATGAGAAAGAATCAGTAATAATATTATTGCGTCAACTAAAACACGCTCATCCAGGTAAATATATAAATTTAAAATGTGAATTACAGAAGGTTAATTTCAATAATCTCTTTTTCCATTAACTTTTCAGAAGTTCATTTTGTATATTATGTATCCCCATATAACGAAAATTTATTTGAATCATTTACTTTATGGGAGGAAGATTATATAATAAAAAATTCCAATATTGACACTATTACTCAATACGTATCGAGAAGTACGTTTTACTACTTAAGTAATCAATATAATATATATTATAAAATTTTAAATGTAAAATATTTATTTTCTTCTCTCTTTCTCTCTGTACATTTTTAGTTCCACGAACATTACGACCTGCGACAGTTGCAGATGTAAATATAAATAAAAATGTCATTCCCCAATGGGAAGATTATATTAGTCCTTCAAAATCTATTACTTACAGAATACATTCACACTGGAAACGAAATATGAAAAAGATAGTAGTTACGGTTTGTATTTAAAAAAAAACGGACTATTTTACAACTACCGTTACTTTGCTTTTCATTCTTATTATAATATTAATTTTTCAGATTCATACTTTTGGCTATGGTACAATGAAAGCCTGTGTATGGGTAGGATTTGAACCTAATGATAAACAAAATTTGCAATGTGCAGAATTATCTGGTTACAAAGAAGTTACATTAACTGATCACTTTAAATGTACTAGTACTTCGTCTTGTCCTAATTTTTATCTTCGTACGCAAAACGTAACTTCTTTATATAAATGTGCAGGTAACTATTAGCTATTACAAATAATACATCTAGCAAAGTCTTTTAATATAATAACAATTTCAGAAATCGACTGTAAAACACCGGATCAAGTAAGATATATCATAAGAACGAATCAGCAAAATGTTCATTATGATAATTCTGCGGATAAAAATGCAGTATTGATCTCATTAAATATTTTAGCCTTATCTGTATTTCGAGTATTCATGTGAAATTTATTATATTTCAAGTTTTTCTGTGAATACTTATAAAATTTTTTACTATAAAATTTATACTATTATATTGAGTAGAAATTTATTTATTACTTAGAAAAATACAAATTTTGTTTTTACTTACAATTGTTCAGGTAGATTAATAATTGCTATATGCATACTCATACACAAATTTGATGAGGAATTGAAAATTACTCGATGCAGCAAGATCTCCCAATTCAGGTTCTACCAAAAGCATATCAACTGGCGGAAGAAATTCGTTTACTTGATCACCTTGTTATAAATAAAACAGAATATATTTTATTGGTATATATTACTTAACTTAAATAATTAAACTATTTTTTCAAATCGAAAATTAATAAGGTACCAGTAAAATGTGCAAGGTCCATTAATTTGAAAAATATTGTTTCTTGTACTTGTTGTTCAGGATTCTTTCCTAGGGTATCCCACTGATCCCGTTTAGCAGCTCGTGCCCAAATTTGCAATTTCAATGACACTTTTTCATCTTCTTGCTCCACATATTCAAGCAAATCAAGAGCTTTCTTGAAGTCGTACTCATTTGCATCAATATTATCCTCAGATGTGTACAACTACATCAATTATATATGTGATATTTATATCAAGTGTTTTACAAAATAAATGTATTTTATAGTCGAATGAAGTACCGTAATTAATTCAGTCGGTGTAAATACTTGTAATTTTTCTACATCATAACCATATGTAGTAAGTACTTGAGTTGGTAATTCTTCTTGATAAGCTACCAGCGCTAATTCATTATTGATTCTTTTTACACAGTCTCTCACTTCTTCTTCTAAATCATCCGAAGCAAGAAGGGCCAATTTTGCTAAAGAAAGCATGGACTGTGAAAAAGATGTGTAGTTCATAAATAAAAATATTTAAACAGTTTAAAAGATAGAATATAACGAATGTGTACCTTCTTACGTGTCACTAATTCACTTTCCTGAATTGCTAAAGAATAAAGTGTATTAGCAGCAAAGCGTAAATCGTCCGTGAGAGCAGATTGTACCCATGATAGAGTTGGATGTTCTGCCAACTTTTCTGACAATTCAATGGTACCTCCGCGTCTACATTTCTCTACTAACTGACCCTGGCGACCATCTTTCACGTACCTATGATAAAAAAAATATTATAATACAAATAAAGATATTTGTTCCTATATCATTGTCTATAAAAGAAGCTTACCATGAGAATAAAAATCCTACAAAATCTTGAGCTGCAAATTTTTTCATATATCCATCCAGTTGACTTTTATTGTTAGTTAATTCGCATATCTGTATCAGGGACGCAAAATCGCAATACTTTTCGGCTAACATTGCAGCACTATCGTATTGTTCTTCCTTTACTGCAAATTATTTAGTATGAATATCTAGTTCTATCTACATAAATTGTAATTAACAAAGAATACATACTTAGAGGTTGAATTAGATTCATTCGATCTGTTTCGTATTGCTTCAAAAGTATTTCGAACTTTTCTGTACCCTTAACACTTTCTAAATGACATTTTCGGCCATCTAATATTAAGTCTATATAACTTACTAATTGTTCATATAATTCATTTCTCACTGTTGAATCGTTGCTTCCAGTTATGCCATGCTTGAGAGTTACATTATACTGAAATAAAAAATTAAATACTGAAGAAATCTTTCTCTAATAATAATTTTCTTATTTTTGCTAAAGTTATAATATATAAATATTAACCATTGTGTTGAGACAATTTCTTAACCCATGTTTTCCAACTGCAGCTGTCCATGGAAGATACTCGGTTATTCCGTTCGAACATCTCGTAGGAATAAATCGTTCAGCATTATGTTGCCGGTATTTTACCACTTCATGTAGGATACCCTATTAGCAGCATGTATTTATTTATACAATTGTACTTTAACATTATTTTTTCTATTTTATTACTAAAGTCGTATTAGATATATACTTACTAATAATATAGCGTTTACTTGCATAATATAATGTGCTACTTGTTGGATGGGTCTTTCAGATTGAGTTACTTCTGATGCATTGTTTACTAAAGTAGGGAGAAAACGATGTACAGTACTGACTTGACGATAAAATATATCACGGGCTGTTAATTCGTCAGATATGTAAGCTTCAGGGCTTAAAGTTTGTTCTATTATAGTATCTATAATATCTGTATACCTTGAAATAAACAAAAATGACAATTTATTCATA
Source organism: Bombus fervidus (assembly GCF_041682495.2). Lineage (NCBI taxonomy): Eukaryota > Metazoa > Arthropoda > Insecta > Hymenoptera > Apidae > Bombus > Bombus fervidus. The sequence goes on along the minus strand of NC_091530.1, from coordinate 7,543,261 downwards.
AAAAGAAAGCTCATATACAAAAATACATATTGAAAAAATTTACTTGTTCTGGAGATTATATATAGTTAGTGCTGCAACTATCTTTTCTGCATATTCTGCAAGAACGTGTGGTGTAGACATAATTAGTCCTCTATATGTAACAGCACAGAACTGAAACAAACAATATTATGTTCATGTGTATTATACCTTCAATTATAATATTATGATGAACAAACTTACTCTGTTCCAAAGATCATGTTCTTTTAGAAATGTTGTAAATAAATCTATGGCTTTCTGTTTCCCTTCTAGTTGATTAGGTATTTGCATAGAGGTGACCGCATTTATCGTCATAGCTATAACAATATATGATTATTGAAATTTGCGCAAACATGTCTTGTATTTAAATACGAAATATATAAAATTTAATTACACAAATCTCTGTGATTTGACCAACGTGGATCATTTGCTGGGTAATCGTCTATCAGATCTTTAGCAACTTTTAAAATCAGTGTGTCAAGATTAGCATCTATATCCATTACTGGTTCTTCTTGCAAAGGAAAAAGTTGTAATAAAATATCTTCACACTGAGCCTGCAACAGAATAATTATGTTAACGACTATTGACCTTAACACGATGTAAAACAAATTTACCTCACTTTGCCGTAAACTAAGGAGAAATGCAGCACGCAATTGTGTAGCACAATCAGAACTGTAATACATATCTTGAACTTCTTCATTACTGATAAGACTATTAAAATTTTGTGCAGCTGAACTAGGTCGATAATTATAATCCACACTTGTATTAACATTGTCTGTATAACTCCTAAAAAATTTATTAACTTTATTCTTAATAAAATTATTTGCTTTTAAGGTGTATATAAAACAAAAACGAACATATTAAAATCTTGCGATATAAAATCCGACGGTATGACAGAAACTAATCCGAAATTCTTAGTAAATAAAACTGGAATTCCTGAACATAGTGCGCCACCAAGAATACTATCTTCTCCGCCTCGCACTAAATCTATTTTATCTTGCTCGTGTTCGGATATACCTAAAATGTTTTTATTTAACAGTATAAAAGAATTCTACATAAAATCCTACAATAAATTTTAACTTACAGTTCACAACAAGCACTTCATACTGATTGTATATAATGGCTTCCCAACCATGTAGTATAAAATGGTAAGAAACTAAAGTTGATTCAACATCATTATGATACGAAATGGAATCAATTTTAACTGGTATAAACCATTTAAATGTATTTGCTAACGTTATACCAGATAGCTGTATCAAACCTACAACATATTTGATTATTTTATGTAATAAAAACTATAATAAAGTGAATCTAAATTTTTTCAATTATTACCAAGTGCAAATTCAATAAGAGGTGATGCATCAGCACAATGGGCTGCCATTAAAAAAACTATTCCTTCATTACATGGTTGCATATCAATCAACCAGGTTTCCATATTTTGTGGGTTGCATGCACTTGATTTCTAAAATAAAATAAATGAATAAACATAATATTCTTTATACGTACAACATTCTACATACCCAAATTTCTCGTTGGAAAGTTTGTGAAATAATGTACCCAATATCTTCATCAAACTCCATCTTCTCTTGCTCATTATGAGGGAAAGACCAATATTGCAATGATGAGCCAGCTAAAATAAGAACCCTTGATCCTCTATCTCCTAAGGTTGTGCAAGTAACTTTTACCAATTTCTATGAAACAAAAACACATTTGCTGTATTTTATATTTTTTGTATTATATCTGTTATTAAAAATGTAGTTATATATATATATATATATATATATATAAAATTATGTAAAATTTACAGTTTCTGTGACTGGAGATTGAGGTATAGCTCCAAATATAAGAGAAGTCATTCTTCTTCCTATACCACCTAGCCATCCTTGACTTGTTCTAAGAACTTGACAGTTGATACTATTCTTACCACCTACAAACTGTGGTTGTAACAATGCTACTGTGCATGTGGTTGTAGCTAAAATACAACCATGACCAGGAATGTAAGTAAGACAATCGACTTCTTGCCCAGCAAGTTCTGCACTTGTTTCTACAGAAGATCCTTCATGGGCAACGCTAACCCAGAACCGTACAATGCCTTCAGGAGAAACAGCCATGCAACTGGGCACCTAATGATTTTAAAAATTAGATGTTAATAATAATAATTTTTAGTTAATGCTTAATTTAAATACCTGATGGCCTGGAGGCAACCACACAGCTATGCATTCTGCTTTGTGAGCTAAATCACTTTGAGGTAACAATAACTCTCTACATTGGCTCTTAAAAGTTTTCCTTTGTTTTGAATCATGGATAGTGGCCTTGCATTGCCACACAAGCAGTCTACGACCACATACAAGCCAAGCCCAACCATCTATTGAAATATTAACGCTAACAGCTGTATTTCTATCTACAAATGTTAAAGCTTCCGTAACAAGTACAGGCAAGGAGGATCCGAAACTTTCTACAACATGGTTCGGCGTCTTACATATTATCTGTACTGACTGATTCGATCGTCCGGATACACTTATTGCTCTACAAAAAAAGATAAGACAGATCCATAGAAATACTAATTTATAATCAAAATTCCAGTAATCTGAATTTATAATATTTATAAAAAAACTAACGAATTATTTTTTCTTAAGGATTGAACGATTGACATGCGTTTTCGCGGAGATGTCAAATTTCTTCCTAGTGAATTTCCTATACTCGTACGATCCATTATAGTTTGTTCTTTGTTTAAAAACTTGACATCAAAAAAACCGGTTTATCAATTAATATTCTAAATTACATAACAATTTTTCACTAATTTCTCTATGTATACAATATTATATAGGTTATTTTTTCATATGCATGAACCGGTAAAACGATTACATGTGCTAGGCACGAACAATAAATGATAGAGTTAAATAAACGCAGCACTAACAGTGTTTAACGAAAATTTTCAACATAAAGTAAAATTTACAATAAATATACACAACTGATAGTTCACTAAATGAAATAAATGGTTCAATCGCTTCTTTATTTCTCATTGAACATTCTAAATTTTATGTATAATTTCATATATTGTCGAATAAGTTGAGTTAAGAGAAATAAACAAAACCATGTGATCGAAATCTAGGGAGAAATAAGGTTGATTAGAAATTTTACCAGATATAAGCATTTGGCGTACCATGAACATAGGAAATGATAGAAATATGTCCATATTGTCATAGCCCATGGCAACCTTTTGTCATGAAAATAGGAATATGCCCACGTTATTCGTAGCGTTTCATTTTATTTATATTAAGTACACCTATACGTAATGGTTTGCTATGTTACTTAAGTTTCAATTAACATTTTTTGTTAGAAAGTGTCATAACCGTACATAGCTATAAATGTTTCGAATAATCTCCATACGATTTCATAAACAGATCTCGACATTCATATACTAAAGTCTAGAGAAAACCATTCGAGAATTGAGTCGTGAAAATCAATATTGAAGACAAGGTTTTTGTTCTACACATGCGTGGCAAGTTATGAATGTCTCAGATAGAGACAGAGACACTTCCTGTCTACCTCACAAGAATGAAAGCTTTATTGTCTCCCATGTTAATTTTTTATGACTTAATTTTCGGACGGTTTTCTCTGAAGAGGAAATTTCATCTTTGGTTTTAGTATATAAGAATTGGGACCTGTTTATATGGTCGTGCTCCATGATCCATACGTCTAGGGATTTTAGGTTTTTTATTTCTATTCCTTTGAATAAAAATATTAATTTTTATCTCCATGCCATCTTGTGTTTGTCGAAAGAAATGCAACAGAATAAGTATGTATAAATACACGTACTTTGTTGGATACGTACGTGCGGTATGTGGTTGCAACAATGAATTGGCTGCAGTCTCCTGTTAATAGGTAGTGTGGAGAAAGTGCGTGGTTGATGTTATAATTTTTGAAAGTGTGTCGTCAGTCGATTCATGTTACAGTAATTGAATATTCAGAAAGAACGTAAATTAAAATTGGCAGGATGGTTGATATGAAAACTGAGGAAATAAACGGGGAAACTGAAACCCCGCAGAAGAGTGCAAAACAATTACAGAAGGAGGCGAAAAAACAGGCAAAATTGGACAAGTTCAAACAGAAACAGGAAAAGAAAGAAAGTGACAAAGCTCCAAAAGTAAAAGAAAAAAATGAAGTAAGATTATTAAAATCTTTCACTTTCATCTATTTTCAATTATTAAGTTTCATATTATCCATATGGCCTTCTTTTTTCAGTTACGCAATTCGTAATTTTTTCGTTAACTAAAAAGTTTTGTTTCTGTTTTTAATTTTCAAAATGTTCTTACTTTTCAGAAAATTGAAAAGAAAAAGGAATGCAAAGAATCAGCTATATACATGGTAAATACACCTTTGGGAGATAAGAAAGATACTACATGTGCGATGCCTGATGCATACAGTCCAAAATATGTTGAGGCTGCTTGGTATGCATGGTGGGAGAAGGAAGGTTTCTTTAAGCCAGAATATGGTGTATGTAACAGAAACATATTTTAATAAAGAATTAGTCCAGAGCTTGCTTTCTTTGTCTCATTTTATAATTCTTATATGCAGAGAAAGAATATATTGCAATTAAATCCTAAAGGAAAGTTTGTCATGGTGATACCTCCTCCTAATGTAACTGGATTTCTACATCTTGGACATGCATTAACTAATGCTGTAGAAGATGCTATTACAAGATGGTAAAAGAATGCCTGAACTACAGTATACATTGTATAGAAATATGTAGTTGATTACATAGAAATGTAAAACAATATAGCTTGTTTTGCTCAAGTATTGTAATTTAATCATTTGTAGATAATAATCTTGTGCAAAAAATTTTTTATTTACAAGGAATCGTATGAAAGGACGTACAACACTGTGGAATCCAGGTTGCGATCATGCAGGTATTGCTACTCAAGTGGTGGTTGAAAAGAAACTTTGGAGAGAGGAAAAGAAGACACGTCATGATATAGGAAGAGAAAATTTCATAGAAAAAGTTTGGAAATGGAAAGAAGAGTATGTTTAAATAGATTATGTATAACGTAAATATGTAGCACATCTATATATATTATACATTTTAGAAAAGGAAACAGAATTTACTTGCAGTTGAAGAAATTGGGAGGATCATTTGATTGGGATAGGGTTTGTTTTACTATGGATCCAAAATTATGTTATGCTGTTACAGAAGCATTTATAAGGTTGCACGATGAAGGTGTAATTTATAGAAGCAATAGATTAGTCAATTGGTCATGCACATTAAAAAGCGCTATATCCGATATAGAGGTAAATATCTTTGACCAAATATCAAATGACCATTAACTTCACGATTGTTTTTTTCTGAATTTAAAATTCGCTTATGTAGGTTGATAAACTTGAATTAACTGGTCGGACATTGCTTTCAATTCCTGGGTATCAAGAAAAAATAGAATTTGGAGTTTTAGTATTATTCGCCTATAAAGTGATAGGTTCTGAAGAGAAAATAATAGTAGCTACTACCCGTATTGAAACAATGCTTGGGGATACAGCTGTTGCTGTTCATCCAAAAGATACTAGATATGCTCATTTAATTGGAAAATATGTACAACATCCATTTTGTGACAGAAAGTTACCAATTATACCCGATGAATTTGTTGAAATGGAATTTGGAACAGGTCAGTACTACTGATCTAATAAGAAATCTTACTAAAGCAATGTTAATTTAAAATTCTTTTTTTACAGGTGCTGTAAAGATTACACCAGCTCATGATCCTAATGATTATGAAGTGGGGAAGAGATATAATTTACCATTTATTACTATTTTCGACGATAATGGAAATATTATTGGAGATTATGGACAATTTACAGTATAAAATTATACATCATGTTTTATTTTGTGATCTAAAAATCAATTGGCATCTTTAACATGTTTTCTTTGTTCAGGGAATGAAACGATTCCATGCTAGAACAGCTATAATAAAAGAATTAACTGCAAGAAATTTGTTCATTGAAATCAAGGACAATCCTATGGTAGTGCCAATATGTAGTAGATCTAAAGACGTTGTTGAACCTTTGATGAAGCCTCAATGGTAGTTTAATAGTTACACATTTATAATTAAAACACATAATAGAATAAATTACATTTTTCGTTTTTATTATTAGGTACATAAAATGTAGTGAAATGGCCACAAAAGCAATGGACGCAGTGAAATCCGGTGAACTAAAAATTATTCCTGATCAATACAAGAAAATTTGGTATCATTGGATGGAAAATATAAGAGATTGGTGTATATCTCGTCAATTATGGTGGGGTCATCGTATTCCTGCTTATTGTGTCAAAATAATTAATATACCTGAAAACATAAAGGTAATTAAAATATCAAATTAAGTTTCTTTGCACTTATCATACAAATTCATATTCCTTAGTTAGATGATTATTGGGTGAGTGCACATTCGGAAAATGAAGCTAAGGAAAAAGCTGCAAAGCAGTTAGGTACAAATGTAGATAATATTATTATTGAGCAAGATCCTGACGTGCTGGATACATGGTTCTCTTCAGGTCTCTTTCCATTCTCGATATTTGGATGGCCAGATAAGGTATATATACAAATGATTTCTTTCATTAACTTACTTATGTACTAATTAGTTTCATTGTTTAATATTAAAATAAAATAATTATACTTTAGACAGAAGAACTTGAGGCATTTTATCCTGGTACATTACTAGAAACTGGACATGATATCTTATTTTTCTGGGTGGCAAGAATGGTCTTTTTGGGTCAGAAGTTATTAGGGAAATTACCGTTTAGGTGTGTACATATTTTTATTCTTATATTTAATTTTTCATAATTATACATCTAAAAGAATGCTTTTACAGAGAAGTATATTTGCATGCTATGGTACGAGATGCTCATGGAAGGAAAATGAGCAAATCGTTGGGAAATGTTATAGATCCTATGGATGTGATTAATGGGATATCATTGGAGGTATACATTTTATCTGCCATTTTTTTTTTTTTTCACTTTGGCGAGGTTATTTGTTAGCTAAATATTACTTTCATTTAGAATCTTCATAAACAACTGATGGATTCAAATTTGGATCCAAAAGAACTTAAATATGCTATAGAGGGACAAAAACGTGACTATCCACAAGGAATTCCTGAGTGTGGGACAGATGCTTTAAGGTTTGCACTTTGCGCTTACACCATGCAAGGTCGCGATATTAATCTTGATATTCTTCGCGTACAAGGATATCGATTTTTCTGTAATAAAATATGGAATGCGACGAAATTCTCTCTCATGTACCTAGACTCTAATTTCGATTATGATGAAGACGTTCAATCGGTAAAACTTAATTTTAACACTCTTAATCATAGAAGGTTTTCAAAATTGTTACCATTTTCTTTATTGTAGACAATTAATGATGTCCGCAATGATAATATGATAGGTGATAATGATTGGTATCAAAACACTTTAAAAGAAAACTGCGTACAAGACGCGTTAAATAATTACTTGGCAGACTATCCCTATTTAGATGGATATAACCCTTCACAAATTGACACAAAAGTTCACCAATATTTTACTAGATTGGGTACTGATTTAAGAAACTATCCTCATTTACATCGTTGGTATAAACATGTGGCATCTTACAGTGAACAAGAACGATCTATGTTTCGTGTAGAAGAAGGTAAAATATTACCTCAATGTGGTTGTAAAATACACGATTACAATAACAGTAGAAAACAGGTAAATAATATTCCAATAAGTCAGTATAAAGAATCAATATACTTAGATAAAAATATCGATTTTTGTATCATTAGCTACATTGTGAAACGAATATGGACTCTTGGATGCTCTCTCGTGTTAGTTGTGCAGTAAAAATCTGTGACGAAGCAATGGCACAATATGATTTTCCAACTGCCACTACTGCCTGCTATAATCTTTGGTTGTATGATTTATGTGATGTTTACTTGGTTTGTATATAATTATATATTTAAGTTTCTTAATTCATAATTTTCTTATACAGTAAATTATTATATTATTAGTATGTATTACTATTTAGGAGTATTTGAAACCAGTCTTTCAAGGTAATAATAATAAGAGACAGTATGCAGCAAGAAGAGTCTTATTTAAGACACTAGATGTAGGATTGAGGTTGTTAAGTCCCTTCATGCCATTTATAACGGAAGAACTTTATCAACGTTTACCTCGCAAAAAGCAGCTTTATCCCAGTGTTTGCGTTAGTCCATATCCAGAAGTATCAGAGGTATTAGCATATTTTTTGTTTTATTTGTTATAATTTTTTGTATACATAAAAGTATATGATTGTATGATCGATTTATAGTGTGATTGGAGAAACGAAGAAATAGAGAAAGACGTTGATTTTGCCAACAAAGTAATAAAGAATATTCGATCAGCGCGTGCAACGTATAACTTACCGAACAAAATAAAGACTGAAGCATTTCTTGTGTGTAGTAGTAATAACTTGAAAGAAAAGCTTCTGGAATATAGATTATTGATAGAAACCCTTTCTTATTCTACACTCAATATGGAGGAACCACCAACAGGATGTGCTATCATTACTGTCACAGATAAAGTTCAAGTACATCTACTATTGAAGGTAAAAATAATTATTATTGCTAAGATAAATTAAAAAGCTAATGTTAATATATAGCAATTGGGTTTAAGTATAAAATTTGTACATGTTCAAGGGTTTAATTGATCCAAAGAAAGAACTAGAGAAACTTAGCAAAAAGGAGGAGCAATTAATAGATACTATTCGTAAAACCAAACAAGCTATGGAAGTTCCTGATTATAACGTTAAAGTACCATTCGATGTACAAAATAATAACAAAGAAAAGCTGAAAAATAATGAAGGAGAATTGCAACGAATCACTGATGCGTTATCAGCACTACGTGCAATGTAACACTTAAATTATTTAGGTGTCATAATTTCATTATCACATTACTTTCTTATTTATTAAATTATATTTTATCAAAAGTTTGTTATTTTTATTTATCGATGAATACTTTTATAAATTAAAATAGCATCTAGATAGCAAAAAGATAGACTTATTTAGAAGATCAATTAGCAATTTTTTAAATTAGTATTTTATAAAATAAAATTAACGATGTAGGAAGCGTGAATAATTCTAGCATTACAAAAGAAATTGCTTTTCATATTGATTTATTATAAAGCATTGCCAATAAATGCAATAACTATGAAATTTAGTATATTTAAAATCTAACAAGGGTGAGCTACTAATTTCAATAAAGGTATTTAATTTGTTCCGATCGATTATTCTTAGTAGATTTATAATTATCAGTCATGAACAAATGCAACTAATTTATGAAAACGATTAAGCTAAAGAAAAGTTTAATGAAATGATATGAATTATATGCATTACTCTATCAGTATTATCTGTCATCTTACTATAATTTTACAACATAATTGTTATAACATTAATATACATAAATATTGTAAGAATTCATCTCAATAATATTAAATAATACTTCAAGTTGTAGCTGCATTTCATATTTCAATTAAACATATCGATTGAAACAAACTTCATGGCTAAATTTACAATTAAATCTGGAAAACTAATGACTTAGAAATTGTGCAAAATCAAATTCGAGAATATTGTAAATCTTATTCTGTCAGTTTTCAATATAAAAAATGTATAAGGATATAGTATTACATTTGTGCTACAAAGCCAAATCCAAATTGTATTCCGTTTTACCTACTGGCTAGAGAATTATAATTCATTGAACTCTATTATCATTTTATTGTAAAACTCCTATTCACAACTATGTTCTTAGGCGTTCGATGATATTTATGTTTACATGAATAACAAAACAAGAAAACAGTATTAACATTATATATACAATTGTGATATGTGAATAGTAATTGAATTTATTACCTATTCAAATTTTGTCCAATTATTTTGTGACTTAATGGCAGGCCCTAAGCTGAACGTACTATCGATATTAATACTGCTTTCGGATGAGTTGCATATTGTAGAATTTCTCGATGGTGAATCACCATTACTTATACTAAATTTATTAAAATCCAAACCGTAGGCTTGCAACAGATCCAAATCGCCGGTATTATCGGAAGATTTTTGTGGCTTATCGTTACTTTTGTGCAATGGTTGGAAATAAGGATACAACGGGTTGCTAAGACCTTCGCCCATTTCAGGTATATGCAATGATTGAGTCATTTGTTTAGAACTCGCGAATTCTGATGATTTAGAAAGCAATGGGTCGAAGTCATCGTTGCTCGTTGTCGAATCTAATCTAATCAAATCTGGCACTTCAGGAGATTCCTATGAACAATAACAGAAATTTTCTGTTAAAAATAAAAATATCGGCTTATTCTTAGAGAAATATTATAGCATATATTATAAAAGAAAAAAGCTAAACCTTTTTAGCAAAACAGAGGATTTCTTCATACAGGGAACGATAAATGCACAATATATGTTAAAATGCTTGTATAATGATTATGAAAAAGTGACTATAGATTCACAAAACAAATAATGAATGATGATGTTTACCTTTGAATATGCAGAACAAGATGTACTATTGTATGCATGGGATGGAACGTGACAATTAACAGACAACGATGCATTTGTAGCTTGAAAGATGGGTGGTTGCAAATAGGAAGGCATAAACACTTTACTAGTATCAAAAGGATCATTTTCTTTCGGATAAAGATCAGAATCGTGATTTGGAAAAATATTGTCGGTATAAAACGTAGAGTTTTTTGTCGAATTTTCAAAATCATTTTTACATTGCTCTATATCAGCTTTTCGAGAATATAATGAAGTATTATATTTCATAAATTCAGTTGCATAAATCTTATGTGAAATGTTACTCGTTTGAACATTATCATTACATCTCTGTAAAGCGGGAAGAAGTAATGATTTATCGGTTTCTTCTCGAGTTTTATTTGGTTTTGATCCCATAGCATCAAATGGAAACGTGCTATTATTTCCACTAATTTGAGAATTTGACATATCATTGGTATTTAGCAAAATATTTGATTGATCAACTGGATTAATCAAAGTGGTGGAATGTGGAGTACAGGATGTAGTTTTTGTGGAAGGAGTAACAGTTAGGTTTGTAACAATTGTACTAGGTGGAGGGCCGTGCCGTATATGCCCACTCCATGCAGGTCTCAAGCTGTCTAAACTGCGCACTGGTTTCAACTGAAAGTGATGCATGAAACATTCTTATTATAAAGAATGAATAAAAAAGTGTTTAATACGATTCTCTATATATGAATAGTACATATATGCTATTTGATATTGCCATACATTCTTTATTTCACATGCACACTTAGATAATACTTCAAAACTATTTCTTTTTTGATTATGCTAAATAATAATTTTCCTCATAACATTTTAATATAATAGAAATCTACATGTTGTATTATTTTATATAATAAATATTAAGATATCTAGAAATCATATCATGCATGATTTACATATGAATATGTAATTACATGTAAATCATTATTATCACCCTAATTAATTCTATTAAGGATGATAATGAATCACGATCATTATCATACTATTGATGTTGATTGCATACAGATTTACATTACAGTAAGCAACGTTTTGCGATACATTAAAATTACAGACAAGAACATTTTTACACCACTGAATTTAAATGTTTCATATAAACTAGTATTACCTTGATCATTGAAATATTCGCAAACTGCTTATTAGAAATTTCTATACATTTATACATAGCTAATGGAAACTAAAAATATACTCACCGTTCTATCAACGGGAGGTGTATTGGGAAATATCACATGACGGAGTTCTTGCATCAGATCAATATTCACTCTCTCGGGTGGAAAATCGGATTCTTCTGGAGAACTAGGACTTAGTGGCGAATACTGTTTCCTACTGTAATTTAAACAATGCATATTGGGTTTTACAATAAATAATAAATATTGATATTACAAAGCAGAAACACATGAAACTATAGAAATAAACCTTGGATCGACGAAATTACTGTTACGTATTCGAAGATCTTTTCTATAACTAGTAGTAGCTGTAAAACCATTTGGTGATTTTGGTGGAGATGTAAAATCGATAGGCCTTCTATCCGACGTAGGTGAACTAGGCGCTGATCTTGGTTGATGGAATCTCATACTAGCATCGTTTCTATTTGATCGTCCTGAGAATAGGTATAGAATTGATTGATATATCATCTAGTAAGTAAAGAAATTTATAAAATTTTGTCATACCTTTCCACTTTAATCCTTTATATGCTGTTTTCATATCCTTCCCTTTGTCTTTTACCTGTAAATATAGTTTCTTTTAATAATAACCGTAAAATGTAAAGAAAACTTAATAGAACTTTTATAGAAATTAATTTAGTTGATAAATAGTATAATATTAGAGCCATTGTGACTATTTTTATTGCACCGCTTTTGTTAGCAGTTATTTTTATATATACACACACACACATATGTATGTATGCATGTATGTATGTATGTATGTATGTTTATGTGTATGTATATGTATATATATATAATGAAAGAAACAGTGATTAGTATAATTAATGAAAGAACACATAATCAAAGAAACTAATTTAATTTTTACACTAAACTTACTGATTTAACTGCATATTTTACAGCTGGATTGGCCTGGAATTGAAGGCAATCAAGAACACAAAATATGATTTGATTTCACGTATTTTAATTTGATAGCTGATCTCCGCAATGTCTTAAAAGAAAAATGAATGAAAGTAACACACCTTGTCTTTCACACTGCGGAAAAATGCAGAACTTTCCTTTCGCATAGCGTAAGTCCATTCTCGATATTGCTGCATAAATTTGCTACCAGATTTAGCAGAATAGCTGCAGGCCTCCATTTCAAATTCATCAGAAAAGCCAAGTCCCGAATTAAGCATATTCAGTCTTTCTTCTATAAACTAAAATTATTATCATTACTAAATTTATATGTTTTATTCAAAATCTTTTTGATAATTAAAGAAAAAAGATATCCATTTATACTTGTTGAAATATTTGTAGTTCCAACATTTTTCTTAAAAAAGGTTGCATCGACGATGGTCTGCTCTCCACAAATGCATTCTGATTGAACGTAATACTCTGCCCTTGCTCTAATGTTAATGCGTCCCTATAGCCAGCTGTTAATTGTACCAACGCTCGTAAAAATGCCCTTGACACACCGTCTCCGAGTAGGGCGGATCTATTACGTAATGCCTTTTTCAAGTTTGTCACCTGGGACAAAGAAACTCTTTATTTTATTATTTAAGATGTGTTTCGATTCTTAAGAATATCTTTCTTATTCCACGAGTAAAGTCATATTTTTATACGAACTACATCCTGAGGCAAAGATTCCAAATCTTGAAACGGGGACTCTACGGTGTTAATGTCGGCGTCCAATATAACTACTTCTCCTAGATCACTTTTACGTACTCTCTAAAGAATAGCATGAAAAACATTGAAGACTAAAGATGTAACTTATTTATTTTTATAATTAATAGAGATTATGTAAATACCTGAAGCGTTGGGGTGGGTACGCCGATTAAAAACGGCATCGGCGCCAGTAAATAATCAATTAAAGACAATGGTAAAACTGGAATATATATATGTTGCCAAATCATAGGATAAATTAAGGCGTTACATGCTTGAACGCAAGCGCTTAATCTTGAAAGACGTTTTGAAGTGAAAATAATTCGACGCTCGTATAACATGGAAGCAAATATAATCATCATATTGTGGGCATCGACAGCACTATAATATTCGGTCAAGTTTCTCTAAAATCAAGAAGTTGTCACATATGCAGTTCTCTATTTAACCAGTTAACTGCAGAGTTTAGTTTTAAAAATCTCTTACAGAGTGCGTAATTAAAATCAAGCAAGTATCACACGAATATACACGTTGAATGCAGGACAAATGCTGCTATTATAAATTTTACGAAAAAAGTAAAGCAAAACGAAAAAGGATTACATTTTTACTTGATGAAAAATTAACAATTCATTGTTAAAAATGGTATTGTTATTAAAAACTTACAAATTGCCAAAAAATAATAAAATTTATAAACAAAAAAAATTAAGGAAAAAATTTATGAAATTCAGATGATTATGATTTACAGATTATAAGTACACAAAACAATTTAAGGAATAGCTGATCTACGCAGTAAAGTATTCAAAACAGTTTGGGAAATGGCTGATGCATTGGAGAAAATAATCAACTCAATTTATAAGAAGACTTTTGGGATGAAGGGTATACACATCGAATGCAGTTAACTGGTTAAATAATTCCCCTAAACATTAAAGCTAACTTCTCTACTTACATTCTCAGGTATACTTGGTAATTGAAATTGTTTTGGACTTTGGCAAACGAAATTCTAAAAATTATTAATAAAAATGGATAGTATGCAATATATAATAATATATCTCAGATATAAATCTATTAAATAATTTACCACTTTAGAATTTGGTACAGGAATAGAGATAGAACTACCAGGAATGGGTACTGGACTTTTATATACAGTTTCAAGAAATTTCCAAAGGTCTTCTCCAGTGCCATTGCTCATTAAAGTTGCAATATTATTTAAAAGCCTGCTTACAAACAATAAATTACGTATTTAATTACATATGATATATATTTATTATATGTTACATAAATATTTATCATATCATAAGCTATAAGTAGTTAAAATACTAACTTGTAAAATATTTCATGCCATGGTAGGACACTTAAAATTACTAATGCTGTATCTGTCTTAGGATCGTGTCTACAAAATCCAAATGTCCATTTTGAATCTATACTAGTGAGTACAAATGAAAAATGTTGCACCATCAAACTGGAAACAAAATGCAAATATTATAATATTACATTATACTAACAACATATATTTACTTTAAACAGCTTTAAAAACTTACTTTTCAATCTCACATGGATAGGCAAATTTAGGGACTGATTTAAGTATTTCCTCATCTAAAAAAGAAGTTGGATACTTTTGCAGTATCCAAGGTGGTTTTTCTCCCAATGGTGCAGCTACCTCACAGAAACATTCAAAAAGATGTTGCACATTGTCCCTAAAAATATCAATATATTGTTGTAATTACAATTCTCAGTGCATAAACTCAATCTGTTGATCGTGATACATAGAACATTGATTGAGAAACACATTTGGGTAATGTATTTCAAACAGGAGGTACTTTCACTTATTTTATGTATCATCATTGAAGGAGCAGTTCAATGGTATAATAAAACTATCAAGAAGAAAAATTGAACGTTGAAAACATCCGCCTAAAACGATGTCTTTTGGGAATAGTTAAAAATAAAGAATGTACTTACCTCAATCTGGAACCCATGATAACAGTGAAAAAAAAATAAGTACTTTGTATTCTCTTGACGTCTATACGTCATTGTACGTACTACATGACAGCAACGCATTCCATTTACGTAAATTTTAATGGCATTGCACGACTCGTGATCACGTTGCGTACTATTTTTCTAAATATACAGTGTACTTTTCTTCTCCTTTTTTTTTTCTCCTCACTAACACCAAATGAGTTCTAATCGTACCACCGAGTACTGTACCACCTATTATCTTTGACTAGTAAGAGCATCTTGCATCGAAATCACGCCTACCAGATTAAATATACAATTTCCATAATTGTCATGAGAGTGCTGCATGTTGATTTAAAAGTATGTTCTTTTTTACGACGTCAACGTACCACATATCAGTTCAACTAAAATTTTTATAATTCATACAATATTGAAATAAAAAGCACCCTCTATTTTGAGTAAAAATAAACACAAAATTTTACATTTCATTCTTTTCGTCCTTTTTTTAGTGAGATAGTAGTTTAATGATTAGACGATTGGATAAAGAATTAACAATTGCATATTCCTCTCTATATTAATGTTATTTTAAGCTAGAAAAAATAACGTGGACAAGTTTTGTTATATGTGATATATAGTACTGGTACAGGTATAT
Source organism: Bombus fervidus (assembly GCF_041682495.2). Classification (NCBI taxonomy): domain Eukaryota; kingdom Metazoa; phylum Arthropoda; class Insecta; order Hymenoptera; family Apidae; genus Bombus; species Bombus fervidus. Next base: position 7,527,277 of record NC_091530.1, on the reverse strand, counting down.
AGAAGTGCGAAACATGGCGCTTAACCTGACTGTGAAAGTTCATCCTGTTGTTTTATTTCAAATTGTTGATGCTTATGAACGTCGAAAAGCGGAATCTCACCGTGTTATTGGTACACTGTTAGGTAATTTTTCATTTTGTATTTATATAAATGTAAAATCCTGGTTTCTAAGTTTCTAAGTTTTTAAGTTTCTAAGTTTTACAAAAAATGTTTTTTATAAATTAATATGCGTAGGTACCGCGGAGAAAGGTATGGTTGAAGTTACAAACTGTTTTTGTGTACCACACAAAGAATCTGAAAGTCAAGTTGAAGCTGATTTAACATATGGAATCGATCTGTACGAATTGAATCATAGGGTTAATGCTCAAGAAAATATTGTCGGATGGTGGGCAACTGGAAACGAGGTAATTTTCAATAAAAATGATAATATTTTATGTATTTTTCAATAAAAACGATAATATTTTATTGAAACAATTTTTACAGGTTACTACCCATTCTTCTGTTATCCATGAATACTATGTTCGTGAATGCAATAATCCCGTTCATTTAACTGTCGACACAACATTAGCAAACACTACTAGAATGGGAATCAAAGCTTATGTCTGTGTTCCATTAGGAGTACCTAATGGGAAACAAGGTTCTATGTTTACACCAGTTAAAGTACAAGTATGTTATATTTTGTATAATATGGATAACATAAAACAAGTATTATATGATTTTTAACCATTGACTATATTTATTTTTACAGATTACGTGTTATGAGCCAGAAATTGTTGGGCTACAGCTCTGTTCTAAAACTCAATTACCAGCACATGCACAAATAACTGGTGTAAAAACAGGAGGAGGCATAGAACCAATGATGGATCTCTCTCAAATAGCAGAAGCTAGTGCTAAACTTTCATCCATGTTGGAACAAGTACTTGCATACGTTGATGATGTGTTAACTGGAAAGCAACCACCAGACAATCAAGTACATAATCGAACATAAATTATTGAAGTATTCTTATATAACTGTTATAAATTATTATGTTTTTTAGGTTGGTCGTGCTCTTCTTGACATGGTACATTCAGTGCCTAAAATGTCGAGCGATCAATTTGATGAGATGTTTAACAGCAATGTAAAAGATTTATTGATGGTCGTTGCGCTCTCACAATTGATAAAAACGCAGCTTCAGCTTAATGAGAAACTTACATTGCTCACAACTCTGTAAATTCTGCAACATAATTCCGAAAATTCTGTAACGCAATTTGTATGAATAAAATACATTTTAAATTTTCAAATTTTTATCGTTTTATTTTATCGTTAATTACAATGATGTTTGTAGATTTGATAGATGTTAATATGATAAGTAAGAAATAAGGAATAAATAAAGTTGTTTATATTTTATATACATATATAAATACAATCACTAAAATACGCTCTTTTTGTTACAAAAAAGATATCACTTTATTGATTTAGGCAATGTATTAGGTTTCGCAGACGGATGATTCGTCTCTCTGATTATCTATCAAACTGACCCAATCTGGAACTCTATCAGATTTCAAATAATTCTCTTTTGTCAGACATCTCAGTGGCAAATCTACAGTTCCACATATAGCACCGCCTAGCCATGCTGTGTAATTTGGTTTACTGGGCGCAGTATGAAACATAAATGTTTGAATTTTTAACTTTTCTGAATAAAGATTACTTTTTACAAGAGTTAAAAGCTCGGATTTAAGACGACTTGCAAAGCCTTTTGCCATTGTTGTGCCACCAATTAAAAGTATATTTTCTGCTAAAGTTCGTCTAATGTCTATTGGACACTATAATAAAAAATGTACTTCTTTAAACTCAGATTGAAGAAAACAAAAAATTTTAATATTTGTATATGTTAGAGTTATACCTGAATAATAGCATCTAGAATCATTGTAGGTATACTGAGATTATCATTATCCCTTTCCCATAATACTTCAAATGCTTTTTCTCTAACTTCACCAGGTATATTAATACTTTTAATACCAGGGTACTTAACTGCTGGAGGAGGCTTAGGAGCATGTGCTGTTCCTAATTTAGATGATCTTTCCATAGTAGTAACAAAACACGTTCTTACTTTTATATCTTCTACATGCTTCTCTGTGATATTTACATTAGGATATATCTCCTTTAGAAATTTCATCAAATGCCTGCTCCAAAAATATGAATGTTATCAAATAAGTCACATTAATATAATATTAATTATTAAATATTTAACTGACTCGTGTACAATTTGACCAGCCAAAGGAAGAGCCTGCCATGCCTTTAGAACTGGTTCGCCCTCATAAATAGGAATTAATGTAGCTTCCTTATATCCAACGTCTAAAACTAAAGCTGAATTGATACCCAGAGTGCTGATAGTTGCTAAATGAGTAGGTAATAACATCAATGATCCAATTTCAAAGTGCCTAAATAATACTTTAACCAATGTGTCCCTAAATTGTGTCGGAGCTAATAAGGATTCCAAAATTACAATCCTTGCATCCTTTGGACTTATTACGACGTGCCTGTCTCAAAAGATATAATACTAATGCGCATTAGACATTAAAATAAATATGATAAAACAAAAATGACGTATCAAATGTACAATCCGTACCTGAAGAATAAGGCATGTAGGAATTCGACGAGTAATTGATACAAATCCTCCGTATCTTTGTAATCGTAAATTCTGCGGAGTTCTCTAGTTTCTGGACACTTAATTTCCGTTCTTATTATACCGCGTGGAGTAGGTTCGCCCGCGTAACCAAATCTATTTCCAAATTATGTATTAGTAAATATTAACATATTAGAATTCTTTTTGCGTGAAAATAAATGCACGTACTTTGTGTATGCGCTACCAATATCGAATATCACCATTTGCTTGTCCGAAAGAAATCGGAGGCCTTCATAACTACGAAGCATTTTGACAGTTTGTTTCTTTCTGTTATATCCCGTTATACTATTGTAACATAACCTAAAAGGGCATTAATCTAATATTAAAGTAGTACGAGTTTTATACAAATATAAATTAATTGGGAAAACCTTTAAACGTTTAGATTGACAGATGTTTCTGTCTTTATTTATATTTAATGTTAGAAAGAGACATAAAAATTACAAGTGATTGTAAACTTCCCTTTACATTTGAAGTTTGATCAAGTGGATATGTAATTTATTATTCAAAATATAAAAAAAAGTTTCATATCTTTGGATATTTTTTGTTTTTATGTACTTAAAATTATCATTATCTATGTATTTGTATATTTATTATTCTTCATTATTTGTAATAATAAACCATTAATTTGTAATAATTATATGACAAACTTTATTTATTTATAAAATACAGAAAAATTCATATATTTAAACAATCATTTCAAGTTCTCTTGCATAGTCAATAGCTAATGTAGCTAAATCTGCACTGGGAATTGGTTCTTCAGTTTTCTTTTCACTAGTTGTACTAAAGTAAAAGTAATCATCTTTCGCTAAATTCCAGTTCTTTTTTGTCGCGAATGCTTTCATATCTGCCTCAGAATTCAAGTTCAACATCCTCGAAGCATCTTGTATAGAGATCTTATCATATGCACTTTCCATACATGCTCCTATTTCATCCCGAACAGTGTTTAATAAAATATCTATGAAAAAATTGTAAGATGCTGCGGGTACATTGCCTTTTGCTAAGAATATCTTGTTATATGAACCTTCCATTAAATATTGTTCTAAACTCAAAGGATGTCTGATATAAACATTAGATTGTATTTGATCGGAAGGCAACAGTTCTAATTCTGTGTGAAATTCGGCCACGCGATTCTGAGACAGTAAGAATAAGAGATTTAAACCAAGAAGATGGTATTTATATGCAGACTCCATTAATCCTGATTTGTAATCAAAATAGTAACACTTTAATTGTGCCATATAACGTTCAAAAGAAGGTATATCTTCAGTTACTATACTCCATTGTGCACCAATTTCTAAAATATCACCTGTAATCATAATTAAATATAATAATAATGACAAAACTTTAGTAAATATTTTCTTTCAAAATCGTACATATATTAATACTTACGAGCTATAAGTAATTCATTTTGACTAGCTGTGTTATTAGATGTTGGAAGAAACATCAAATGTGTAAGACCAACCTATAGAAATTAATTGTTTAATAATTAAAATGTACTATTAGAATAATTAAAATGTATTATGCAGTCAAAATACGATGACAATACACTTTTGACAGTATAAGCAAGGTTATATTGATGTCGCTTACACATTGAAAATACTAAAAATACTTTCAAATAACATTATGTATTTTATATAGATCACCTTTAATTGATTAAGTAATTCACCACATTTCTTTAAATTACACGGAGTCGCCGCCCATTCTTCTTTCAAATTTTTATATACAGGAACAACATCCTTCAACGCTGCCATTTTTGGATACACTGCAATCATACAGTATAAATTCTATATAGATACTCACCACTAAAAAAAAAAAACAAAGACTCAAGTTGCAAGAAAACAAATTCAAATTATTTATTAATTTTATGGACAGAATATATACAACAAAAATTTGATCATATAAATTGAACTTTATGTATAATGTATTGCTATTTTATATATTTAAGAAGTTAATATTAATTTAAAAGTTTAATAGTCAATATGTAAACATTTGGAAAAATTCTTGATGAGCAAATTATTTATAAAAAAAATATTCAACTGTTTCATAACAGATGTAAAGTATAAACTTTTAGATAATAGGAATAATGTATTTAATTAATTATCACTGATAGAAACATACAGTTTATGATTAACATTAAATTAGTATCAAGATAACAGAAATTTTTATTAACTATGAAATTGAACCAGAAATATTTTTCTTATCCTAATTCTGATGTTTCGAGTTAATTAACAATTTCCAAAATATTTCATGAAAGTAGAAAAATGCGCGCGTTGTGGCTACGTCTTAAGGTCAATATCTATTGCTGTGCAGGGACTTGATGTACTTGAGAGAAACGATCTTTACCGGCCTTCAACTTCCTCTTCCCGTAACTGGATATAATGGCGTCTGGAGTAAGTTTGTCTCATGTAATTCGAACTACTAAACATCGTCATTATAATGAACAAATAGAAACATGAGTCTCGGCAGAAATGGAACTTAACGTGGTAATCAACTAATGGAGTCTCGATTTATTTCAGACACTTTACACGTACCCGGAAAACTTCAGAGCTTACAAGGTGCTCATCGCAGCTCAATATTCCGGTGCCCAAGTCCATATCGCATATGATTTCGTTTTCGGCGAAACAAATAAAACTGAAGCATTTTTAAAGAAGTTCCCACTGGGCAAGGTAGGGCTACCTTTAATTTTACATATTTTCATCCTTTATTTATGTTACGTCTTTCTTGATAAACCAGCTGGTATGTTTTCTATAGAAACATTAACAGATGAATGTTTTGTATTAGATTGTGTAAGAAATTATTATTAGAACATTAATTTTTGAATCCTTTGTTATTTGATTCATTTTTATCTTATTCAAATAAGTGTGTTATTTTGTTGGTTTTCATTTTCCAGTTATCTATCAGATGTTTAACGATACATACTATTTTTTATCTTAGGTTCCAGCATTTGAAACATGCGATGGAAAATGTATCACAGAAAGCAATGCAATTGCTTACTATGGTAAGCTCATATAATATGATATTTGTATAAGTGATGTTATTTGGTATATAATAAGAATTTTTATTTCTCACAGTGGCTAATGATCAGTTAAGAGGCAAAACTGATCTTGAACGTGCAGAAATCATCCAATGGTTTGGATTTGCAGATTCTGAAATCCTTCCTGCTAGTTGTGCATGGGTGTTCCCATTGCTTGGAATTATGCCGTATCATAAACAGGTATGAATAAATTAATTTTTTATAAATTCTCCATTAAAGGCAAAAATGATTGAATGTTCTAATTATTTTTGTAACTCAAGGAGATATATAAGGATTAGCATATTATTAAATGCATATGATTCTTACATATGTATCAAACAATATGCATACAAATTTAATTTCTTCTTTATAGCTTTTACAATCAAAAGTAAGTGATTTTATGATAAAAATTGCAGAATGTAGAACATGCTAAGGACGATGTGAAGAAAGCACTGACTGCCCTTAATTCTCATTTACTTACACGTACTTATTTAGTTGGAGAACAATTGACACTAGCAGATATTAGTGTAGCTATGACGTTACTTCATTTATACCAGTATATTCTGGACCCAAATCTACGTAAACCATACCAGAATGTGAATCGATGGTTCCAAACTGTCATATATCAGCCTGAGTCAATAGCTGTAATTGGTCTCTTTAAATTGGCTGAGAAAACTCTTGAGTATGATCCAAAGAAATTTGCAGAAACTCAAGGAAAAGTTTGTATTATTTCTTTTATTATTTCATAAAAATGCCTATGTGTAATATTATAATAACAAATTATAATGTTTATAGTCTTCAAAGAAAGAGAAAAAGGAGAAGGAAAAGGAAAAGGAAAAAAAAGAATCAAAAGAAACAAAAGAATCTAAGAAGGAAGCCGTCGAAGAACTGGATCCGGCAGATGCTGCTTTAGCTGCTGAACCTGTAACCCGAAATCCTTTTGATGCATTACCTAAAGGCACTTTTGATCTTGATGATTTTAAAAGATTCTATAGTAACGAAGACGAACTAGAGTCTGTACCTTACTTTTGGCAAAAGTTCGATTCGGAACATTATAGTATTTGGCTTGGTGAATACAAGTATAACAATGAACTAACAAAGGTAAAACAGAAATGTTTAAATAAAAACAGCATCACATTTTTGTTATGTCTCTGCATTTTGATATATTTTTTATGTATTTTTTACAGGTCTTCATGTCCTGCAATCTCATAAGTGGAATGTTTCAACGATTAGACAAAATGCGAAAAGCCGCATTTGCGAGCGTCTGTCTTTTTGGTATGGAAAATGACAGTAGCATTAGTGGTATTTGGATTTGGCGCGGACACGATCTTGCTTTCACGGTTAGTGCTTTCCTTTATAACGTTTATTATATTTTTGTAATTCTGCAATTCCAAATAACAATTACATTTTTTAAAACAGTTATGTCCAGACTGGCAGGTAGATTATGAATCATACACTTGGACTAAATTAGATGCAACTAAAGAAGAAACAAAACAACTGGTCAAACAGTACCTCATGTGGACTGGTACTGATAAGGAGGGACGTAAATTTATTCAGGGAAAAATTTTCAAGTAAAAATTTGCCATATGCTTATTATTAAACAGAACACTTTGTTCGCATGAAATAAACGTAAAAAATCTGATAAAATATTATCAAAGTTTACATGCAAACCCTTAGAATCCTATATTGAAATAAGGTGATTTACAGAAAAAAAAGAATGTTCCTTTCCATAGGTCACTATTCTAGCAACTTGATGCTTTTACCTTTTAAGTTTATATCGCGTTTATATTGAAATATCATTCTAAAATTAATTTTAACGCACTTTTTTCAGTATTTGAATTTATTCTAACATCGTACGAATGTCGTTAATTTTGTAATGGAATACGATGGACATAATATATCACTTCGGCATATATATTCGTAGAAATTCCTTCTTCATACAATGCGTTAAATTATTTAATTTATTAAATTGCTTTTAATGTATGACGTAAACAACAGTAATTTAATAGTACTTAAGAAGTTACTTTGTTCATTTGTTATTGTTTAATAAAAAAGCATATAGCATGATTTTTGATAGAAACAGAAAAATTATGAATACACTATACACTTAAGTATGCTGCTATACGTACTATAAATCATCTTCCATATACTAGTTTGTGTGAACTATAGTTTCAAATATAATGCATATTTTTACAAAAAATGAAGTTGTTGATTTTTCGACTATTACAATAAATTTCTATATTTCACACATTTTGTATTGATATTTAAATATCAAATATTCCAAATATTCTAAAAGAGCACAAAAATCGTTTCAAATATTTATTTTCAAGTTTTAACAAATAACTACAATAACAAAATGTTCTTTATATTATATTTACAAAAAATCACTTGTTTACAACAAGTTATAATATTTAAAACCCTTTTTCATCCATCCATGCTTTAACAAGATTTACATAATCTCCTCTGAATACAATTTGTCCCAACAGTTCATTTGTACGAATACCAATTGGTCTGCATGTCTTTTCCTGTAAATATTGCTTTAATTCAGATTCTAATGCCCAAATATCTCCATGAATTTTACGAACAATAGTCAATCTTCGTATTCCTCGTTGACTAATTTCAAGATAAACAGGTTGCATATAATTTTTTGTACGTTGTATATAGTATGGATATTCATGTGGTTTAGCTATTAAATAATTAAATAAAATAGAAAATTTTATTATAAATTTTATTGTAACAGATGTATTAATACATTATTGAAAACAACTTACCAACAGGTGGTTTCCATCCAGATGGATATTCCTTCTTTTCTAGGTGAGGAGTAGGTATGATTTTTGGTTTGAGTAAACGTTCTACATATTCCCATTCTTTTGGATCCTTTGATACTTCATAATCAGTATAGTTGGAAAGGTCTATATATTTAGGTGAACTATTGAAGGAGCTCCATCTTTTCTGCATATAACATGATATATTTCAGATAAAGTTTTTCATTAAAATTGAATCATACGTAACGATTATTATGAGAAGTAAACTGATTTTTCCAATGATTCATTATTGTTTAATATCGTTATTACGGTTATATAAATATTTGTAGGTCATTGTGTAAAACCAGATAAATAGAAATTTTATCACAAATATATATCACCCTTCATTCCAAAGAAGTCTATGTTTCTAAATTTTATTAAATATATTTTTATTTATCTCATACATTTTTCTTCAGAATAATATGGCGTACATTTTATTTTGCACAATATTTTCATCTTCAACAGATTTTGCTATTCAACATCCATTTCAGAATATCTATTAATCTTTACATTCCTATTTTTCAAACAATAGAGATTTACAACAAAATTTCGCAAACGCAAAAATACCTTGTTGATCTATGTACGAGCGTTCCTGACATTAGAAAAAAAAGAGCAAAACAAAATTCCTAAAAGATAAAAGTAAATAAAAACCGCAGACATAAATACCTCGCGTGACTTGGGTCTAGCATGGCCCTTCGTTACTTTATCTCTAAAGTAATCATTATGGAAACGTATGAGAGCTTTTGCGGGAGCTTATCATAATATTATTCCTAATATTATTCTCAATAAACTACATTAACGTAAAATACCTGAGTAATAACTGGTGAAACTTTGTTTGATGAATGAAATTCACTAGAATAGGAGAGGATAATCGTGGAAAGTTTCGAGCGTGTGAAAAGCCGAAGGGCAGCCATTTTGATTTGAGTAAATAAGGGTCGGTGGCCGCCATTGGTGCGCACGGGCGCGTCTTCCTTTTCGTTCTCGTGCCAGATCGGATATTTCCCAGCGACGCGCTCGTATTTCTACCGTTTTTCGTTCTCAGTAGAAAGATCATCTCGGACGGTTTCGATCCTAATAGACGAACGTGTCATTGAGCGATCGTGATTCTGTAAAATTCGCCAAATAACGCGGGGTTAAGTTATCAGAAATAGTATATAGATTTCGAAGTGCCGCGTTGTTCCAAATTTCGCTGGAGTATTGTCAGTATATATCATACTTCTTTCGAGTAGTTTTTCGGTTTGTTAGTAAGTATAAGTTTTTTGTTAAGCGAACGTGCAGCAGAAACGGGGTTGCGTGAAGCTAGAAGGGTGGAATTCATTGAAAATAACTGGATGAATTAGCGCGAATGGACTATGGACCTGGGAGAGGTCGCGTGTTCTACCGTCAGGTGGCGGTAGCCTCAAAACAGTGGGACATCGTATAGACACCCTGCAACGGGACTGTGTTTTTCACAGGATTGTTTTCCGCGTTTTCCCGCAAAAACCACGCTCTTTTGCTGTGATTTTTCGTTCCAGAGGTAAGTACAATCGACGAATTGAGTATCGAAATTATAAATTCTCTGGATAACCTCTTAATAAGCCTGCAGTAAACCTTGGAAATCTTGAATCGAGTCCGACCTTTTGTTTATTCGTGGCGATTTTTTCGCGATGATTTGTTGCGTGATTTTCGATGATTCTCGCCCGCTTAAACCCCAATTTTTATCATGGGCAGTTAATATGTGATCCGGTCTTTCCGTCGAGACGAAATTTTGTAGGATCCGTTAGGTGATTGTTAAGGTATCACGGTAAATATTTCAAAGTGATATTCCCTGACCGAGAAGAGGCACTCCGTGTATCCGTGTAAATGCAAAGTTTGTCACGTAATTTTTCTGACCGCCAGGGCCGCATCTATCAACCCCACTATCCGGCCGGCCGCTCACCTACTCACATCTAAGACGAATTATGTAGTTTTTCCACTTGGTATACAGTCAATTTGTTCCTGTCTTGCTTAAAAGAGGAAAGGTATATTTTTTTCATTTATAATTTTATCCTTTTTGCAGCGCGCGCGTGTGTGTGTGTGTGTGTGTGTGTGAGGGTGGGGAGAGAGAGAGAGAGAGCGCAACTGTAAAAAGTATTTGTACACCATTGTATTTATTATCGTATTTATATAATAATTAATTGAGTCCAAGTATATTAAATTCCATGTTATTTGATTGTACTTTTGTATGACTATAAAAATTTAATGCTATGGAATTAAATGTGGAACCTGATAAAAGAATGCTTTATTGAAAAGTAAGGGTGTATACAAATATTTTTTATAGCTGCTATATATATATATTCAGCAGCTGCAAAAAGTATTTGCACATCACTGTATTTATTATAGCGTTTGTATATTAATTAATTAGATCCATGTATATTAAATTTCATATTATTTAGTAACATTTTTATATAATTCGAAAAATTTGATACCTAATAAAAGAATATTTCATTGGAAGATAATGGTATGCGTAAATACTTTTTATTGTCATTGTATAAATATTTTTTGGATGGAAAAAGAAATAGAGTTAACTTTTAATTTAGTTTTGATCATTTTTTTAAAGATGGAAATATATAGTAATCTTTCAGAGTACAATATTATAAATAAATCCAAGATTTCTTTTCACTTTTAAAATATATATTGTTTTATTAATAGGAGAATTGACAAATTACTCTGAATGCTACAATGGTAATAGCAATTATCATTTGATCAGTAATTTGCTTGCAATTTCATATTATGAATGAAATTGCAGGAGCCCAATGTGGGTGGAAGTGAGATGGCATCCAGGGAAAAGAAACCCTTAGCGCCTTCCAAAGCAAAACAGAAGGCGAATAATGATTCTGGCTTGCCATCGAACGAAATTAAAAGTAGAAAAGGCAAGACTTTGTCGAATCTAAAGCAACAGCAACTTGCACGTGACATAATAGAGGCTGTGGCGACTGGTAGTCAACTTCCTCCAAAATTAGAGGCAACCCTTCCACGTAAAAAGGTTCTCAGGAATCTTAAACGTAAACAAAAGCTAAGAGTAACAAAGGCCAATTTAATTAAGTCAAAAGTTACAAGGAAGGTGACCAGTAGAAATTTATGCAGAATAACTTCTGATATTAAGAAGGGTGTGAGGGCTAAAAGAGCCAAATTATCGGAAGAAAACAGTACTAAGACATCTGATATCAACACAAAAACTTTAGAGAACCCGATAAACGAAGCAGAGGGTGAAAGTATAGGTACAGAAGGAGGTAATAGAAGTGCCAAGAACAATCTCAGGACTAAAAAGACCAAGTTTATACCAAAAAGTAGCGAATTGGAGTGTGAGGACATTGTGGACAAAGATACAGATTCAGTTGCTGGATCCAGTATCAAGAGCAGTCCAAAACTTAATAGGAAAGGTAGAAGCTTGGAAAATTTAGATTCTTTACCTAGGGGTGTTAAATCAACCAAATTTTCGGGATTTAAAAGAAACAGTATCAAAGAGAAAGACACTTTCATAAAGTCAGAAGGTGATATTAAATATACAAAAGGAAGAAAGAGTACCAGAGATATAGATTGCACTAATATAAGAGTTTCAAAGTCACTTCTGGACACCAAGAGTTCTATAGATCTTACCATAGACGAAGTGATAGCTTCAATGTTGAGTGATTCAGAAATAGATAATCAGCAAGGAATAACAGAGAAAATAGAAGGGAAAGTAACAAGGAGGAAAAAGATGTTGGTAGAAGAGAATATAGTCCCGGATATTGAGATAAAAAAAGAACCAGACAGTGAAGATATCAAAATTACTTCTGATGGAGAGAATCTGGAAACAGAATCCGTTCAAAGTGCAATCCAATTGAGGAAAAGGTCGAACGCATCGATTAGTCAAAGGAGTTTACGGAATGGCAAGTTACGACAGGCGGATTGTGTTATCTCTACCGATTTGGAGCTTAAAAAACGTCGAAGATTGAATTCGGACGACCCTGTTAGTTCGGAAGTTTCCACAGATAATATCGCAGATAGTAATATCGATACCGAATCTTGTTTTTCTGAATCTAGCGGTAACGATTCTCAGACGGTTATGGTATCAACTAAAGATGAACTTTGCTTAAAACAAGAAACACTAAAAAATTTCGAAGACAGTTCGCAAATTGTAGTGGAAATAGAAAATAATAACAATAGTGATAGAGTAGATAGGACAACCGAGATTGGACCTACTCTTCGTTCGAAAACTAAAGCCAAAAGTACCGAAATCGAAATAAAAAATGACAATATCAAAGGCGAATATACACGAATAATACCGAAAAACGCGGAAGTGCAAGAAGAGCTGAAGAAAACGAGTAATTTAGATCAAGTTAGGAAAGATAATATTTTAGCGAAACTTTCTGACAAATCTAAGGGTCGAAGAAGTAGTTTAAACATAGATATGAAGAAGACAGTTAATTCCTTTTATGGTACGGATAAGTCGGACGGTAATCCGAAGTCTCAGATAGATCAAATGATAGAAAATATCAAGCTTACGATCGCCAAATCTATCGAGAGTAAAATCTTTGGGCCGGAGAAGGGTCTCGGATTGAATAAAAATTTTGAAGTACCAAAAATCGAGGAGATAATTGCACCGCTGAGTGCGGAGTCGCAGAAATTAGGATTGGAGGACAGTACAGACGAGGATAAGTCTACTATTTCCAAGAATGAGATTAAATCGGACAATTCAGAAAATTCAGTGGCTGAACTGAAGCCAAAAGTGGCCGATACTGCCAAAGAAATTGAAAAACTAGTCATGGGTGATATTGAACTAGCTGAAACACATTCTCAGAATGTACAAGAGAGCGATTCTTCTGACAATGATGCAAGCTGCAACCCTCATAATGCTTCTGAAGCAGGTTCTGTACAGATTACAGAGAACAATGATAGCACCTGCAAAGCTATGAACCAACAGGAGGAATTGAATGATATTCGTAATTCGGCAGAGCAGTCTAAAGAGGACGTGGAACAAGTTATAGACGATCAGATAAAGGTTTTGGATGATGGTAAAAGATCAGGTCTTAACAAAAAGTCTCCGAGAATAACGGATAAAAGTCATCTCGAAAACAACGAAACTGTTAAAAAATTAGGTAAAGTATTAAATAGAATAGCCCAAAAGTCTGAAAACTGTGAAGAGTCTTTGGAGAACTCCAGTAAACCTGTTTCTGAGGAAACTGCTTCGAATGACGAGCCACCTAAGAACGAATCGACAAACAAAGCGGCTAGTTTAGAATCTTCAATTGTTTGTTCAGTAATCGTGTCGAAGCAGGTACAAGAAGAAGTTACAGAAGAAGAAGCAAAAACAGATCAAACAATCGTAGATGAGACTAAGATTTCTGCAAATGCTACTGTGGAATCCGATGATGTAGAGACTTTAGAAAGTATCTCTAAGGAAGTAGAAAGATTGGTAGCAGAGGATCAATTTAGCAATCAGTTGCAAACGAGCATGAACGAAATGCAATACAGGCAAGAATCAGTAAGCAAAACTACAACAGACATTTCATTATCTAGTAAGTTAGGTATCACAGATATTGAAAAACAGGAAACAAGTCTTTCCAAAGTGGATGAATCAGAAAATTGTGATGCACAAAATAAACTTGAGATACTGGAGAATACCAAAGAAATTGAAAAATCTGAAGAAAGCGTGTCAGAAGCAACACAAGTTGCAAAGAAGGACCAGAATAATAGCAGAGTACCACCTACTTCCGATTCCACAACGAACTTTAAATGCACCGCGAGTCCTGTTTCTAGCGATGCGTGTAATCCTATCGAAGATATAAAAAAAGATGTAGATGAGAATGAAAAAGACGAGAAATGTAAATCGAGTAATGATACAGATAACAATAACGCTGGTAATAATAATACTGAGAAAAAAGTAATTTCGTTAAAGTATAATTCAGAGAATAATGATACAACTATAGTAAAGGAAGAAATAGAAATACCAGACAATATCGTGGAAGAGCAAAAATCTGCTGGCGATGATAATAAGAAACGAGTATTAAGAGCTCGCGATAAAACGAAAAAGTTCGAAAAGGGACAAACATCTTGTAACAAAGAACGCATCGAAGGTGCTCCAAAAATTAAAATGGAAGAAGAAAATTCTCAAATATTGCAGAGTTTTCACAATGAGGAAGATACACAGGATTTGGAAGAAAAGGCTCATGAAATGATCACAGATGACGTAGATGATTCTCAGAACAGCACTGAAACAGACACTATCGAGTTAGAACGTCAAGCTCGCACTAGACGCAGTAGGGAGGTGAAGAAACGTAAAGAGGATCAATTAAATACTTTAAAAAATAAACGACCAAAACGGGAAATCCGGAGATACGATCAACAGAATAAAGAGGAGACACTATTGGACAATGAGGTAGCAAAGATCAATGAGAACAACCGATCCTTTTTAAACAAATATGAAAACGGAACAGAGAGTGCAACAAATTTCAGAGGTTTCTCAGAAGGGGTTAGGGGAAGTTTGGAAAAATGTCAGGACAGTACAGATAGTATTAGAAGCAAATCAGAAAATGACTTAATTATCACAAAAGAGCCTACTAAAAAGACATGTGAGAACAGATTATCTCGAAATTTATCTGAGAACCATGTGAGCAAGCAGTCAGGGAATATAGACATTCTGAATGCCGATTGTAAGCCTGTAAAAACACCAGAAACATCACAGAAAGATTCTGATGAGACATCCACGTCTGGTGAATCTTCTAGCAGCATCAATATTACTCCAAAGATCTTGGAAACACCAGAAGACAAGGCGAAAAAAGAGTCGATTCTGAGACTTCTCGGGTTAGAATCTCTGGAAAAGGCTGCTGAGCGATTGAGCCATCAAAAGGCAAAAAAGGAACAGTACACAGGTACCCTGAAAACTGTAATCCGTGTTCAGAAAGAAAAGGAGAAAGACAAGAGGCGATCAAGGTCACCATTGAAAATGGTATTGAAACAGGGACGTGGAGATGGAGAAGGAGATTCACCTGAAAATTTCTACACTATTCAGAAGGAGGTGAGTTTTATACAAATGTGATAAATTAATATACATTGAATAAGATGAAATTTAATCAGTTACTTATCATATTGCTTTTTATTTTTCAGTTTGGAACCGGTGGTTGGGGAGATAGCAGCTCTGGTGCGAACCGAAAGTTCTCTACTAACCACAGACACTCTTGCGGTAATCCTGGTTGCGGGAATAACTACATTCTTAATCATTCCTTGTCCTTCTGCTTAAAACACACGTTCTCGTCATTGTAGAAAGAATTGCTTGATATTTTTTTTAACGGATTGCTCTTGCTTATTATAGCAAGATTATTTCCTTAATCGCGATTTTGTTACTATCTAGTATCAAGCAGTTCTTTAATTCATAAATCACCTAAAAAAAAAGTATCCTGCAAATCATAATAACTATATAGTTTTCTATAACAAGCATGTTACTTTGCGCTATTGCTTCAACATCAATTATATTTATTTTCTAACTTTCCTATTATCTTCCAATTAAGTTGTCCTCACTTCATCAAAGTATTAAATTAGAACATCAGATTTAATGTCGCATAGCTCTGTAATAATTGTGGGTTATTTATTTTTTTATCACAACAGATGAAGATAACGAAGACACAGCGCCGAAGGATCGTCAGTCTCTTGTTATTCCAGAGAAGTCCTCCTCTTTCTCTATTCATCCTGGACGCTTGTGCGCGGACGTCTGTTGTTACTGCTTTGGAAAATTCGGTTCTTTGGACACACCGATGCATCTTGCTCAAATGAAGTCCGATGAGAGACGCAAAAAGATTTTGATCATAGAAAGACATCTGACTAAAGATTCTTGCTTATGTGATGCTTGCTACCGTCATGTAGACAGAAAGGTGGAAGCTTGTTTTAAAAAATTTTCAGTGTCATCTAATCGGTCTTTGAATATGTAATCTTATTATGTAAAATTTCTTGATGTTTAGGCAAATACAAGTCCAACAAATATGCAAACGAAGCCACAGAAACAACACAGACAACTCATGGTGTCCAAGTGCTCAGCCCGCGAATGTAGAGATGCTTCGCGACATCATGTCAAACGTCGATGGTTGCTCAAGATAAAAGCTGGTCTGCAAAAACAGGTTAGTGTACCAGTATAAGCTGGTAAGAAAATAATGCAATCTGAAGTCTAAAATCCAATTTTAATCAAACTTTCAAATCTACAGTTACATTATTATTTTTTATACAAATATCTATGATAAATATGTTTTCTATACAGGTGGACATTGATTGGGAATCGAGTCAACACACGTCCATGTCGTTCTGCGCTAGCCATTACTCGAAGATCGAACGATTCTTGACTTGTGCGTTATGCAAACGTAGGTTGGCGAGAAATCACACTCATCAACTAGCTAATGCGGAGACTGAGGAATTAAATCAGCTGCTTGGACAACAAGGGATTCCTGCTATTCTGGCGGCCGGTACTTTCGTTTGCAAATTGTGTAGATATTTCACACAGTTGCAGTTGAAGTATAAGGATGTAGAGAACATGAACACGAATCATAAGTCGTTCTTCAAAAGTTATCGGAAAAGGTATGGTTCCCTTGATACATTTACAAGATTTAATTTTTACTTTTATGTCTTTATATCTTTATCTTTTATTCTTTTTGTATATTCAGAATCCTACACTATCACGATATTGAGGTCTTGGAAAATGAAGACGAAGATTCTTCTCAGAATCAGACTAAGGACAAAGACAAAGACAAGGACAAAAGGAAGAAAACCAAGTGTAGCACTCAATCTAAGACCGGAACTTCCAAGTCTCCGGATGGTATGACAAATTCAGCCTCTGAAAAATCTACTCCAGAACCCACCAAAAACGAGGAAGCGAGTTCTGAGATGGACAACGAAAGCCGTACCGCAAAGGCAAATGACGATAACGTTGGGATGGACGTGCAGTTCCTCGGTATTGAAAGCACCGTGGAGAAACTGAAGAAACGCAAACTGCTTGATATGCATCCGTATACAACATCAGATGCAATGATATCTTGTGATAATCCCAACGAGGTTGTCGAGATCCTTGCAATGGACAAGGAGGTGACGCTAACTAGATTGCCAAAGAGGCCAAGGACGAATAATGACATCACACCGGTTGTACAGAGACTCGGTGCTAATCCTTCCATTAGTGTACGTACTCTTTTTCCTGGCGAGGAAGAGATGAACCTTCACGCCAATATAGAGTTTACAAATGTTCGAGAAATAACGCCTCAAGGTTGGGAAAAGTGCGCCACCATGATACAATATGACAGAGACACGAAAATCCTCTGGCAAGAGCTACAGAGACCATACGGGAATCAGAGCTCGTTTCTCAGACATCTGATACTTCTGGAAAAATATTACAGATCCGGTGACTTGGTGCTAGCCCCGAATGCATCACGGAATGCCATTAATTACTCAACTTCTGTGCAGAATCGTTTAATATCGTACGAAGGTCCAGAGAAAATGGACGAGCCAATAATGGAACCGATTGCCTCAGAATATCACAATTCTCGTCGACTGAGTGGTGGTTACGTTCTCGAAAGGGATAAGCATTCTTTACCAAGCACAAGTACTCCCAAACAACCATCGTCCACCAGTACTACACAATCTATAAAAAGTAGTCCTCCTCGGGTTCTGAAGTTAAACCCTGGAGTATCGATAATTAAAAAACCACCTCCTAATCTGCAACGACTAAACCTTCCATCTACCAGCGCTAACCCCGCGAACGGTAACGTGAAACGAAAGGACGGTCAAAAACTGCCAACTTCTTCTGGTGGTAAGGTGTTTCATTTAAGTGAGCCCGAGTTTAAACGATTGCAAAATCTAAAGAAACAGAAGCAACAAATGCTCACGGAGAAACAGTCGACCAGTTCAAACGGCGGGACAGGTAGTTTGAGTTCTTCGGCAAACGTGAAGTCGGCGACGCAGTATCAAAAGGCGCAGATAGCTGCGCACACACAGTTTCAGAAGCACCTGAGAATGCAGCAGGAGATGCTGAGTCGGCAGAGCAGAAGTGATTTTGAGCCGTTAATTTGCGACGTTCGCGCGTTGGCAAACGAGAATAGCCCGACGCAAAACTTACTGCACAACCTGAACCTGCCGAAATCAATCCAGGTGACAACAAAGACGTCAAACCAGATTCCGATATTGCCAAAAATACCGAAGTCGCTGACGGTAATACCGCAAACGGTCACTAGACCAACTGAGAAATGAAACAAGTGGACAAATAGGGGTAAACAGTAAGTAAACAAATTATAGATGTTAATTCCTTTAGAGGAGAGAATGTACACGAGGGTTCGTATCCGATCCTGAGTGAAAAGGAGAGTGTTTGTAAAATAAGATGGAAATGATCGGCAGATCGTAACGGACCAATTAGGGAGAATTGTTGATCGAATTTTGCGTTTCGATGTCGATCGCGGGAGATAAAGAAAGGTATTGAGGAAGTTTTGTGGAAGCCAGCTTACCGCGAGAAGCGACAATATTTGCCTTATAAGGATATAAAAAATAAAAAAAATAAACTAAAAATGGAAAAGTGTACAAGAGAAAAACTCTGCACTGCTCAAAAGAAAATACGGTTATACGATGAACGATAATACGTGTCATAACAATCGGATGTTTGTCGATGCGCGTTCGAAACGTATTTGCATACGCGCATGCGTATATGTCGTGATAGTATATATATAGATACATCATTTCAGTTTCGTCGGAAAAACGATACAACAGCGAAGAAAAGAACATTGACTACAATCGTTAACGATCTTGTACATTAACAACCAAAGCATCAATGTGAAAAAAAAATATGGCGAAACATGGTAAAAACCTGTTTCCAAGGAAAAGTGCCTAAAAAATGTATGTCGCGAACAAAATCGTTAGTTTTTAAATGACAAAGTATAGTATGTTGAACGGACTTGAAACACACGTTATAAATATGGTTATATATATATATATGTGTGTGTGTGTATGTATGTATATATATATATACATTTATATGTTATATGTATATATAATATATAATGCATACTACATACATATATATATATACGAACAAAAGGAGAAAACAACAAATAAAGATAAAGAAGGTAAACGAACGATCGTTCGAACGAGTGAAGAGTTTAAAGGAGAAAAGAAGAAGGGGGTGCATATATCTTGAAAGTTTGTGAATCAAGGAGCTTTGATTTCACCCCCTTTTGTTTCTTCATTTATATGTTCTAAATCTAAAACAGAAAAATCAATCCTCGATTGAGAAATACAGCTTTTCTTTGAATCTTTTTCACGAGGAACAGTCGAATAGGATAAGAGAGAACATATACCCGACGAACGAAATGAAGAAGAAGCTGACGATTTGCCTTACTGTTGTTAGATAAAGAAAACAATTCATGCTAGAGACATATCTGTCCCACGCGTTTTTTGAGATCTATACCTAAAGGTTCTTGAGGCTTCAAAGAGCACTTTCAAATCGGTAGTTCGTTCCTTTTTCCGCGTATCCCGATGGAGATATAGTCGAAAATTCGTGTCGAGATGATATTGCGTATATTCTCGCGAGGTTGGCGTCACGGTGTAGATTTCCTTACGATTTTTCTCCGTACGCCGAATATATTTTTGTCTACCTGTGAAAAAAAGGAAATATCGCGGAATTTTGGAGAGAAAGGGAGATAGAAGGATAAAAAATAGGACGTGACCTTCTTTGTCGTGAGTAAGGTACGAGACAAAATAATGACACCCGAAGAGATTCAATTGTACATTAGAAATGAGGAAAAAAAAATATATAGATATATATATTTTGGCCTGCTCGGAGAGTAGCATAATGACCACATGTAATTAATTCTTATTAATCAGGGGGCGATCGTTGAGCGAGAAAGCTAAGCGTTTGTCGTATGAATTGATGAATACATTTCTATAAAGTAGGTGTAGATTTATTACGCCTCGAGCTTATTTATTACGTTACTATAATATCATTATATTACATTGTACATAACTGATAATTATTTCTAGTTTATAACTGATTATTATTATTATATTATTAATTATTTCATTATCGATAATTCTATTGCTATTACGGTGAATTTTAATCATCCTGCAGGATTCCTTCATCAATCGTGTAAGACGATCGCGAATTTGAGAGAAATATGAGGATTTCGAAACTCCTTTGATAAGAGATACACAAGATAAAAGATCGAAAGGTTAACGAATGAATGAGCGAAAGACTGAAAGAGCGAGAGAAACAAGCAGAATGAATCCGTTTCCTTCTTCTTCTTTTTCATTTTCTTCATTTTGTTTGTTTTTGTTTCTGTATGAAGTCGCCATGTGAAAGGGCGTAAAGGAAAAAACAAGTTGAAAAAAGATGTTTGTCGAAAGAGAAAAAAAATCCTCCTTCAGACACGCAAACCGTATGCAGTCGGTTGTCGCGTGTCGTTTCGAGGTTATGTTATTACTGCCTTAAAGAAATGCGCGTGATCGATTGTAAATAGTAGTAGCAGAGAGAGTAAAACTTGAAAAATGTAATTTCAAATCAGATATTGCGCCTGGGAGAACCTCAGTTCGCGAAACAAATAAAATGAGCAATTAGAAATGAGAAATGCTTGAGCATTGTTTGTTGAATGATGCACTCTATAACGATGAAAAAAAACGTTGAAAATCATTCGAGTTGAGGGTAAACCCACTTTTGAACCGATTAAAATTAACGAGAGGATTAGCCTGACGGTGACGTCTGTTGAATTCCAGATATTTCTACTTAAAATTATCTAAACTCGTTTTCTGTTTATTCTGTGTCTTTAAAAAAGGGCAATAAAATAGTCTGAAAATTTTTTCACGCTTTATTTGTTATTTAACTAGCTTCGTTTCTTGTTCGTACCTTCTTTTTTTCAAATATGTAACTGTATCTTTAATTGTTGCTTAACCAAATGCACTAGTTAACATGTTCACTAAAAATCGTTTGCACGGAAATAGAATCGGTTCAAGAGTATGTATACCCGTTCTAATTCTTTAAATTTTCATTTTGGCTGTGTTGAGCTAGGACGATTAACGGTCAAAGAAGATCGACGGATAGATAAATTTTATATCGCACGGACGAAAGAATAATTTCGTCGAGTTCAGGCGGAAATCGTTCGCTCGAGTGTTCTGGCAGCTTCATTCACTTATCAAATCATTGTTAAAACAAATTTTGTACATTGATAATCATCGACGAAGAAGATTAGTAATGATTTATATCGAAAATCTAGAGACATTTTTTAAATTACTATATTATAGCATATCACTTTGTAACTAAGAGATTATTGACCTGCTGATATTGTAATATATCGCAATATATTCGAACATTCATACAATGACACGGTAATACTTTAGTAAATCGTAATATAATTTCCTACTAAAGTATAGCGCTTAATCTTTGAATCTTTTTTTTTTATAAATTAAATGTCAATTGTAAGATATCCTTTTTATACTTCGAAATATGAATTTGAATATAATGAAGTGAGAAGTACAGTTGTAGCGACGTAACTGTTAGACGAAGTAACGAAGAAGGCCAGGAACTCGAGGTGTGCGTAATCTAATCTGAAAAAAATTCACGTGGCGAAACGTAAAAAAGAAATACAGGCACACGTATACACGTGCATGGTACATATTGTACAGGATAGTCGTGCACAACTGTGTGGCGCATATGCGCGTGAACAATAGGAAAGAATGTCGGCGTGAGTATTATATGTATATTAAATATATATAATACTGAACGTGTGTTATAAATAAATATATATATATTATATATATATTAGTATATAAAATTATAATACAATAAAGTACTTGATGGTACGTTATACATATTAAAATGCTCTATTTTATTAAGGATATTTTTGATATATCTATATATATATATATTATAAATATGAATATAAATATAAATATATGTATATCGAACTAAAATCGATCGAACCCACGATCAATGTAATTATTGTTATCGACGGGACGATGGCGTTTAGAATTTACGAAGATAAGTATTTACTGAGCTGTGTGCAGTGCGTGTCAAATTGTAATTTCTAAATCTTACATAATCCCGTTATTAGTAATTTCGACTGGACGAGATTGTCGACCAGCTCTCTTTTTTTTCTTCTTTCCTTTTTCCTTAAGTCTTTGATCTTTTTTCTAGAATCGAGAAAGATAAAAAATGAAAGAAAAAGAGACGGCTGACCAAAAAAAAAAAAAAAAAATGGAAAAAAATACGCAGATATGTTGATAATGGTAGTATCTTGTGTGTATAGAGCAGTGATCTTGTTCGAATCGATATATCATGTAATCGAGCATATCTAACCCTTATTTATTGTTTTATACAGAACTGTTGCCTGCTATTAGTGGTCTCAAATCCTTCCGTTTCGTTCCCACTTTCTTCGTTGATGCAATCAACACAAGGGAGTACGATTATTGTTGTAGGATAATTGTTACAGCCCTTCTTTGTTACGTGTCTTCGTGGACGTGGTGGTGATTCGAGGAATTGTGAGGTCGTTCCTTTGTTTGACTGCATCAATTCTTTTCTTTTTATTTTTTCTTCATTTGTCTTTATCTAATTTTTCCATTTCTTTCTTTCTTTAAAGCAACAACTATATTTAATTGATGCGTATTTCAATTATTGTAAGTCTCAATGTATCTATGGCAGTTTCATGTTTAAAATATACCTTTTCTTTTTTTCCTGAAATTGAGTTTTCGTGAGTGTTAATTATCGCAGCTGCGCCATCATAAGTTAATAATGCACGTTAGAAGAACGTATCGAATGAACGTATGATACAAGAAAAAGAGAGGATAGTACGACCGTTTTTAAATTGATTGCTCAAGACTTTTTAATTGTTAATCGTCCACGCTCGTTTACGTTTGTATGCCCAAATTGCGTCAATGAATTGTTACATTGTACAAATATTTATCGCGACAATGAGAATCGACCTTGGTACATGCAACGTTTTTAGCGACAATGGCGAATTATTTAAGTAGCGCAACGTACTTTTTTTCGAATTATTCGATCGAATCGTAAAAAAAAAAGACGAATGTGTATTATATCGACGAACCGATAAAGCAATTAATTTTTGTCAACAGCAACTGCATACTTCTCAGAAAATGAACGCTCGATAAGTGCGTATAGTACGGTTATACGTAAAGGAAAACTAAAAGTAAGGGAGAGGTATCGGGAAAGAAAGAAAGGGGAAGTGAGAGAGAAAAAGAGAGAAAGGCAAACGGTGTACGAAAGAGTGAACTGAGTTTAAGTTTTAAGAATTCTATTTTTGTGATGAAAAGAAAAGTGTAATTATCGTAGTCAAGAGGGACGGCAGGAATCGTCGAATGATTTTCACTCAAAGAAATGTAATCGAATAGACATTTCTTCTTTATTCTGAAAAGAAAGCAAAAGAATAACCATGATTTGGATTATACAGGGTGGTCCCAGACATTCTTTTACGTTTAATAGGCCAATCTTGTAGCTGTATTCTATGAGTATAGTCGAATATGTGTATAGTGTATAGTCAAGTAAAAAGTACTATATAAACATTTCAAACATCATTAAGACGTTATAATACAAATATATAATACAATGGGAACAATAATGGATTTAAGATTACTATGCTATAAGACAACGATAGTACTTCGATTTATTAACCTATGAAGCTCACGTTGATGTTCATTTAATTCTAACGAACCAATGTAATGCTTTGTTCGATATATATTTCTTATTTAGTTATGCACGCATGAAAATCGAATTACGCGGAATTGGAAACTATTGGAGGCCAAAATGTTATCCATTTCTTGTACTTCATATATTTATTGTAACTTTTTAACAAAGCTTTAAATCATCCATGTTCATATAACACTTTTTGTTTGGTTATATTTATAAAATATGCTGACCAAGTTTGGCTGTTTAACTCTAGGATGCCCTGTATGGTTTTAATGTAAAGATAATCACGCAACATTAGTAGCAGGTTCACACAGAGTGTTAAAGAGCCAAGAAGCATTGGTATCCAATGATTAGCGTCTGACAAAGTGTAATGGTGTTTCTACTGGCAGTAGATGCGACAGTGCATGCCTCTGACATGCACAAAGGCGAAACACATTGAAAACACAAAAACTCCAGTAATACTTACGTACAAAGAAACTTATATTCCCCGTTATTCGGTTCAATTTTTAGTTTATTATTTTGTAGATTTTGTGGATAGTTGTAGATTTTTATGAAAATTTTTACTAACATAATTATGGAATTGGAATCTAACTAGAGATTTCCTTTATACACTAAATATTATAATTAGGTTGCGGATTTTTATACAATTTATGGGAAATTCGAAGTTTCGAAAATATACATATAAAAATGCATATAATATGCAAAAATAAAGAAATATTCAAAATGAACTATTTGTCATAGAATTTCATGGGAGAAATACATATTTATGTATGTTCCATTACTTTAATTGTATTAATAAAAATATGAAATTGCATAAAAATCCGCGTTCTAATCATACAGAACACTTTAATTTGGATATTTTGCATATTTTTGCAGATTGCAATATGTACATTTTTTAATTTTGCATGAATTCATAAAAATTTTCTATCTATATATTACTGTCGATGTTCTCTTGACAAATTATTGAAAAATTTTAAAAAGAAATCATTCGACGCGTTTCTGCAGCGAAGAAATATATTTTGAGATGAACGACAAGTGCGTATAAATCGAAAAACGATAAGTGCTGAAATGATCGATCGATTTATACTTAGAAAAAGATATTTTATTATATGAAATGAAAAGTCGAGAACGATGTTGGCAATGCAAACGGGAAGAAAGCAATAAGAAAAAGAAGCAAGAAATTAAGTACGCGTTAGGTATTTTGATAACATTTCTCGATGTTGTGAATTTAAAAGAAAAGAACAAATCGAATTTGAGTGATATTTGGCGTCAACTAAGACACGATGCACACATCGTGTTCTGCTATTTCTTCGCTAACTTCACGATATTTCGTACTCGCGAAGTCGATATTTGTACGAAACGATTTGTTCTATTGAATTTTATTCTTATTCTCTTTTCTTGTTTTCTTTTCTTTATAGTATATTCGGGGACTCCACCAACATTGCAACACGATTAAATGGAAATACTGAAATTAAAAAAAAGGAGCGAAAGAAAGGCGAAAGTATATCATTGGCTCGCTTCAAATCGTTTCGAACGTTTTCACGATTGCGAATCGAAATAAATCCTCGTTGATGATACGATCGACGACTGCGGTTAACTACGAAAACGTGTTCACATTTTTTTACACGATTTTATATCTGCGTCAAATAATCGCGTCTTTCTCAAACCGAATGAATTCGTGTTGTCGCGATTGAAACGCACAAATCATAACCCGGGCGAAAATGCCGGACACGGATGCGAGTCTTAAACGATATAGAAATTTTTCCACTTTTCATACTTAAACTTACCGCCAATCGTAAAAGAGCGGTAAATATATCTACCGATTCGCAAACCGTGAAACCACACAATCATAATTCGTTTATTTCTTGAAAATGCATTAATATTTATTTGGAAGAAAAATGAGAAAAAAGATAAAAAAATATTAATCATATAGTAGTTACTTATTTTCTAAATTCTAATTTATCGTTTTAAATGTAAAAAGAAGAACTTTTGTCCTTCTTAGACTTATCTTAGAAAGAATAATCGGGATAAGCCGATCGAATTTCCGGTCGATTTTTACGTGAATTTCTGGTCGATTTTTACGTGAATTTCCGATCCAATTTCTTTTTGTTTTTCTTTTCTTTCTTTTTTTCGCAGCAATTTTCGACACTATATTCGATCTTCGATTTCGAACTTTCCTTTTTATCGAGGATCGAATGTATCGAAACCGATGTCGATATGACGCGAAAGCAATCCTACACGTATACATATAATATATATATACATATATGTATATATATATTATATATTATATATATTATATATATTTTATATATATATATAAAGAGCAAAATACGAATAAATGAACGACGATGTGACACTTTGTGGCGTATGCAATGACATCTTTTGAAAATTCGATACACACATCATTACGAACATTATGTTATTTAAACAAATATTAACACACGTTAATACTATCATGATAATCTTTGTTTATTTGATTCTAATGTAATAGTTATTATTAGTTCGCCATCCTTTGTATATATTCGCAACTCTCAATAAAAAAAAGTACCAAAAAAAAATAAAATGATGTATATATAATTATTCCTTTCGCCGTAATTGATTTCCTTATATCAAATTTCAAATATCGAGATGTATTGATATACTAGGGATTATAACTGATATAACCAAAATTTAAAATGTTGCAGTGTAAGAATTACTTAGTAGCTTAGTTCAAATATTTTTGGTTATTGATAATTCCTGAGACCTCCTTACTCTCCACTGATTAATCGTCTTTCTAATTTATGCCATCAAACTTCTTAAAATATTTATAATCTTATTATCTTATTACTTTCTTATATGATATAATATCTACAATCTTCTTTATCGTTAAACCTTTCGTATCCTATACAAATCATGCATTTATTTTACTAGTCTTTTTTAAAAAACCCTTTACAGGAGTAATTTAATGTCTTTAACTATGATTCAGAACTAAACGCTATGTAGAATATAGAATTAGACTAAAATCTGAAAGTCAACTTAGCCTTTTGAAAGTCTATTATTAGTAAATAAATATTAATAAATAAAGATTGATATGTATAGAAAAAGGAACCATTTGAATGAATTTTTTCAAAATCATGAGTCCTTCATGTTGACTTGCATAGGCAGATAATGGAGCAATCAAAATCGTCCAATCGCCGCCGAATATTAACGACGTCGCACGAAGTTGGTCGAAAGCCGATGCTTAAAGGCAATTTAAAAACGAGCGGCAAAACGCAGTGTGTAAAGCCTTTGATTTTGAAATTAAAGGGAGAGGAGTAAAGGAGAGCTGACAAGATATATTATATTTCTGCAGTTTATTTGCAATTTGTTCATATAATTGGTAACTGATCTTGAATAACTAGTACTAAAAACCTAAACAACGTATGAAATTTTATACATAGTTATTTTAAGGGTGCTAATGTGACTATTTACAGTGTGAACGCGTCAAACCACGAATCGAGACGGTCCTTCTTCGACGCGATAATACGATTCACGTCGAGAAATTTCCCTCGAAAGGCGATTTAGACGTTCGAAAGGAAGATTGGATTTCTCTTTGCATCGCTTTTCACGCTTTCGTCATTGTTTCTATTTCCTCTTACCGGGTTTACAGAACGGTACAAATGTTTATATGTACAATGATTCAATCA
This sequence comes from Bombus fervidus, assembly GCF_041682495.2. Taxonomy (NCBI): domain Eukaryota; kingdom Metazoa; phylum Arthropoda; class Insecta; order Hymenoptera; family Apidae; genus Bombus; species Bombus fervidus. The sequence continues at coordinate 7,499,478 of NC_091530.1, read as the reverse complement.
TCGATTACGTAATATGTAGTTTCGCGGCTACCCTCACAGGTTACGGCACGAATCGTAACGCAACACCGCGACGCTCAGAGGATTCAAATGCATCTGTTATTATCCTGTACAAAAAGATCAGGGGGTATTCCTGTGAATGATTCGTTAAATTTATAATATGTGCAAAATGTATAAAAGTGGTCAGTTTAAATAAAACGTAGAAAAAATGATTGCACGCGTGACATTGATCGTCCAATTCCTTTTTAGCACTTTTGTGAATGGGGGCAGAAACAGATTAAGACGGTATATTTCCAAATCAGCTTAAAAATGGCATAGTCAAGGAATTCACCTAGACTGCACTGATTTATAAGTTTATAGAAGAATCATGGCGGCACTGTTACGAATTAATCAACGCAGAGATGGTCAAGTGTCGCAGATCGATCTCGAGTATTCACGTATCTGTGTAGTAATAATATATTCGATGTTCGAAAACGATTTGCGACATGTTCCGGTATTCTTCTGTGAGAAGAAATAAGGGACAAACTATTGCACTGCACAGTGTCCGCAAAATCCATGTTAACGTACGTCTTACAAATCCGAACTTATTACATACCTTTTTTAAAAACAATGATTATAAACAGTATGCATACAGCGTGTATATAAATCGTACGGTTGCGTATTTCGACGTAACAAAATTCGTCGTTATACAAATTGATACTAACTAATGAGTTTCATCATTAGGAATAAGAAGGAAAAAAAGTGTTAACAAAAGAAAATGCCACGCGAGAAACACAAACGTTCAACGATTATCACTCCGAACAAGAATATCGCAAAAAAAAAAAAAAACGCAAAAAAGGAATAAAATAGTTTAGCAAAGAAATATATTTTTTACAACCAACGATTTTTCGCCATCCGACGACACATTATCTGTTTGTGATTTACAAAAGAAATCACACATTGGATTTCTATCACACAATGGTAATCTGTCGATGTTCCAAAATTCATTTTTCATTGTCTGTAGAATCACAAGGGAAACTACGAAAAAGAAATTAAGGAAAGAGAAAGGAACGATAAAATATTGTTAACAAAAATCGAAGGCCCATTGTGGCATAATCGCGCGATAGTGAAATTCATTCGATATCGGGCGCACTTCACGTTTACATCGATTTACAACTACTCTAAAGGCATTTATACACAACAGACGCACGCGTCTCATTTGCGACATTTTTTCTCTTGTGTGTCGGCGCTTATTCACTTTTTCCGGAAATATCTCCACTATAAATTCGCCTATAATATAATCGTTAACGTGCTCTTAGAAACGTACTCGAATATATACAAATTATATATGTAATGCGTGTTTCAGAATATTTTGGTACCGATGCACGTACAACCAACAATGTTTATATCAACTATTGGTGACGTACACATCGACAACACTCAATCGAAGCCAGAATTTCATCGAACCCAGAACTGTTGAAAACGCATTTCATCCACGAAAAGTACTTCACTTATCCCCCACGCAGTCTTAAATCGTTGACGGCTGCTGAACGACCCAAGAAAACAAAAAAAAAAAAAAAAAAAACACTCAAGGACGATGAAAATAAGCCTTACGGAAGCCTACATATATCTTTCCCTTATTGGTACTGCTCGGTACCAAAAGTTCGTCCTTTGTGCTTTCCCAACTATCAAACAGAGATCCTCTGATAGGTCGTCCAGCCGTGTCGACGATGCTCGTGCCATCAAGTTAAAGCCCCATAGAGGGCGCCATATTCTAGACAGAATGTTTACCCCCCCCCCCAGATCTCAGGTTCATCCTCGCCGTGGTTCCTCGTATGTGCCGCGAAGCCGTCTACCCGCATCATCGTCGTCATCATGGTCGTGGTCATCTTTTTCTGTCGAGCCAGACACGACGATAGGAGGGTGCTCGAGGCACGAGGCTCCCTTCTAGGTTTCCAGTCCTGGTACCAAACTGTGGAAGGTCTGGATATCGTGGAACGCTCTGCCACAACTCTGATTGTTGTTCCTTTCGAATTTCGCCAGGTCAAAATGTTCGTCCAGCGACTGTAACTCGACTAAACGTTCTTCTAGAGTCTTGGCGGAGTCTGCAAACCTTGCAAAATCGCAGATCCTGTCAGGGTCGACCACGTCCGAAGCCTCCATTATGCTGCTTATGTCGGTAGATCTAGCAACACTGGTTAGTTGACCGCTAGTGTCATCTAGTTCGGTAGGGAACATGACGGAGTTACAGCAACTACTCGCGGACGTGCTGGTGCTGCTGGTGGTGGTTGTGTTTGCGGTGCTAGTGCTGATGATTGTTGTTGTCGATCGAATATCTACGGAGCCCAGGCGGTCCTCAGAGTACACCAGATGGTGATGATGCGGAGATTCGGGTTCCTGGACTTCGTCTATATGAGATAGTAATCGCGGAGTCGGAGGCAGAATGTAAAAGTCGCTGAACACATCGTCCTGAAGGTCAAGATCATTGTGCCTCTGTCGCTTCGGGCTGATTCCATCGTTCCGCGTGTCATCGCTTAATCTGAAAAAAAAAAAAAAAAACGAAAATGATATGGGTTGTTTCGGAAATTATTAAGAGACGGCGGCGAGAGTAGACAATGTGCCCGAAAGTATTGCGCAACCGACACGCGAGCTGTCGCTACTTGCGCAATCTATATTATGTAAAACAAATCTCTAACAACGGTGAGCAAGATCTGCCACTCTTCTTCCTCTAGAACGGGAAAGTTCAACTACGAATTAGTTATTCTGAGCATCCTCTGACCTCTTTCGAAGCTATTTCCAAGAAAACGCAACCGTTCACATAGGTTATGTACAAAATACAAAAAATATGTCTATAATTAATTATAATCGAATGTTCAGCTAAAACTTCGTTTTGGGACGTACTATATTCGTGACATTTTTTGCAACATATGATATCTTCTGTCAAGTAGAATCCAAAAATGCTAATTTTAAGTGGAGTTTTATGCATATTGCGCTGCTATAGTTTTATAACTGATATCAGCAAGGATTCTTGATATTTGAAAACTTAGATTAAATAGTTTCTCTTACCTCTTCCTGGAGGACGTTTCGTCGTCTGTTACTCCGACGATAAGGTTGCTGGAAACGTTATTCTCTTTGGTGGAATCATTTAGATACGTGACCACCGGAAGCCCGTAATTCCTCGTCTTTTCATCTCGGTTTTCACGTTGCAGTCGCCTGACGGCGTTGTTTATGAGAACCGATCTGCACAGGCTAGCCTCTGGGTCCTCGATCCTCCTTAGCTTACCGGCTGAAATTTTAAGCAAGCGACGACGTTCCTCCCTCGCACGGTACTTTGCCGAAATCATCGTTGGTCTGCTCCTACGAATCACAAGGTCTTCCTCCAATCTCATCTTAGCGTCTGAAAAATAGAGAACAAAAAATTATTCATTTTCAAAATTACAGCTCATATTTTAACACTGCTTCATAGGTCCATATGATCCAAATATGTATTTCTAATTTTATTATTATTTCTGTATTCTAGTGCTTTCTATGAATAAAGTAGTTCGAGAAAAATAAGATATTAGGAAATATACAAACGAGAAGACAAGAAGAACAATAAAGTTAATAAAAAAATCTACTGATAAAATGCAATATATTTCATTTCGAAGAAATAAGTATGCAAATGAAAAAGTAAAATAGTAACAACTTTATATATTTGAAATACGCGCTTTTCTGGTATTGTATTGTTATCAGTCCATTGTCTTCAAATCTAGAAATCTGAACATGTAATAGACAAGAGGAAAAATGTAGACATAACGGTATTACCGAGAGGCGGTAAAAAAGACGACCATAGAGGGCAGTCTAGCGGTACGTAAGTATTTACGTGTTTACGTAGTGCACGCTCTATGCCAATAATTGACCAAATTTTCCCATTTTTTTCTGCTATACAACGACCTGCATCTACTGAGTATGTACTTCCGTTGAGCCATAATGAAGTACACACGAGAAGAAATTTCATTAACGCGTTTTGTGATTAATTCCATAATATATGGCGAGTTTAATAATGACTATAAACAATAAAAATATTAAAAAGTTAAAAATCAATTTTATTTCTATATCAAACATATAACGATATAATTTCTGGGAATTTAGTTGCTTATACAAATTATAACCAGTGTTTTATGTGGTTTGACTAATTAGTAAGAATGATATCCTTGTAACTCTATCACATGAAATTAGAGCACTCTCGACAGAAAGAAACAGAGATAGCAATTGGTTAGTGATATCGATGGTCAACACTGTTCGTTATGAATAATTCGCTTGCAAATTTCTCGTCGATGACGTTCTAACATACTTTGCTCCGGTTGCACGGTTTCCATGAAAATGGGACGTAATAAGTAGCTGCAACTTGAGCAAATAAGCGTTCGTGATCGATGTTGCACTTTTCGTAATTCGTTTCGCAAAACGAGAACAAATTCCTCGCTTCGTAACGTGCGGATCTACCCAACCAACTGATGATACACAGTTGCATTTATACACGTTTCGTTCACTGCCTAATAAACTAACAAAACGTACTCTGTTGATAAAAAGTTGGTGAAAATAATTATTTAAATTTAAGTGGAGATTGTATACGAATTGATACGGTGTCAATGATCCTATAAGCACTGAGCATGCGTGAACGATTACGAGATGCGTAATACACTATTTATAGGACGTATACTTTTTATATGTATCAGAGCAACGGGATTCTCCAGTGCAATAAGTTTCACAGAAAAAAAATATCTTTAAAAAGCTTGTAACATTTCAATAAGGTCCTGGAAAATTTTCATTTGCAACAGGCACTTTCAATATTTGAATATTTGATTTTTTAAACGTACCGCGCTTTCCTTTCGAAAGAGGAAGTAACTTCTAAATTGATTGCAACTTTCGTTGCATGCTATACGCATGACAGAGCTCTTAAATTTTGCAAAGTGACTTTGACTTTAGTTTTCTTTCTCCAATAATTGTACAGTTCCGTATGACATACGTGTAGGGTAGGTTATACAAAGTTGACTATAGGAATTACACAGAATCAAATCGTTCGTTACAGTAATGGATCAAAGAAACTGCGTAGAAAGCAAATAACTAAATCTGGTCTACGAAAGGCACAGTTAACCTCCATCGATATATTCGCGTGATTAATTGGCAGTTATACATTCTTCTTACAAAGTGAGTCACATTCGCGTTTCCCAACTTAATAATCAACATTTAGTAGGAAGATGAATCTCTATTTTAATGATTTCCGCGAATGACCGTCTGAGTCACACGTAAACGAAAATAATTCCGAAAATAAATTGTTCAATTAGCCGACAGATGGCACCTCCAATACCTTTACAAGCCAACAAGATGGCGGTCATGTACATTAAACAAGTTGAAAAAATATATAATTCGCGCTGACACTTGTTAAATAACTTTACCTCGTTATGAAACGCTAATTAATGGAAAATCTTATCATGATGTGATTGATAGTAGTGCCTCAAAAAATTGAATACTGATTTTGAAAATTCATCATTCTAACAAATAGACTTTGACAAGTGTCAATAGTGTCTAGTACGGTTACGCGAATTAGATGCGGAACTGTCATCAAAAGGTTATTTAATTAAGTCGGGACGGAAAATAAAGAAGACTGATGCTACACGAAGAGACGATTTTACGCTCGAAATGCACCTAAGCTAACTTTCTCCGCAGGGAAAAAACCACCATGGATACACGTTACCTAACCTGTAAAGTCTGCTATGGAGTCGCTGACTCGTGCGCGTCGTCCTCTCCCTTCTCCCACCAGTAAGTTTACTTGCACGTATACATATATACATACATACATACATACATAATGCCCCCCGTTTTCTCGTACATTGTACCTTCTCTCTCTGCTCCTTCGTCATTTTTATACGGTACAGTTATTTGAAACAACATAACTGTCAATACGATCGACATTATTTATGCGAGCGAGCAAATTCAAGTGGAAAAAGGAAGTTCATTGATCATGTGCGGATTATTAAATTAAATTAATATTGAATCTGTTAAAATATAATATGAATCCGATTTAGACGAAAATTAAAACCATCGAATTTTTATATTTGAATCTTACTCTCAATATAGCAATAAAAAAGAATTTATAATGTTTCAAGAAGATTTAATATCAGAATTGAAACGGGAGATCATGCATACCAATAAGACTTCCTTCATACTTTGTCTAAAATGAAAATATTAAGAAAAATTTAATTAGATTAAAAATCAGAAATGGCCGGCGAAACGTAAAAAGACTAACGAAATAAAAGGAAAAATGTAAATGTCTATAATTAGGCTGCTGCAAATTTTTATGCAAGTTCATATTTCTGGAAATGTAATTAAAAGAATGGAAGTTCGGTAGAAAATTGTTTTATCTACCAAATATTATAAAGAGCATTATATATTGGATGTTTTATATATTTTTTCATATTATGTGCAGCCTGCGCTATTTCTATGAATGCATTCCTATAAGTGCATAAAAATCCGCAGTCTATCTATAATTCTAACCTATATCGTTTGGATTTTAATTATCATGGATTTCGACCGGAATAAGTCTAGATCGGTCATAATGATCGAACAATAATTTCTAGGCCCCAATTTCACTGGATACCATCCAATTCTTACGAGAATCATTTTAAAAACTGCGTCACTTCGATGCCGTTACATCTAATCTTACATCACAGTAACATAGTGTTTGGCAATTAAACGAAGCTTTGACCTCGGTCGGAATTAGATCCATTTAAACGCGTCATTCTAAAAAGTTTCTATAAGTGTTGAAATACTTTCGTGAGCCACTGTATGAAGCGTGAATAAGGAAAGGGGCATCGAGGAGCTCCATATTGAACCGTTCAAAGTAGAAAGCGGTCGGTGCACGGGGACGGCCGGGTCAGACACCATTGCTGTCCGCGACTGTTCCCTGCAGGGGCCTTGAAAGGAATGCGCAACTAAAAAGAAATCACCGAGGCACTTTTGCATGCTTATAAATAAATGCGGACGCTGAACCTAAGTATGTACACTACCGTACATAAGTATTTGAATACTTACAAATCATTGCAAATGTATAAAATATGCTTTAAATAAAACTATCTAATCTAATTTTTGCCTTTCATCTTATCTCGAGCATATCACCATATACAGCGTTAGTAGATAGTTAGTATCGATAAACACAATAATTGATACTAATTAATATAAATAGATAGGTAATAATTGAATGTGGATAAAAATTACTAAATTACTAATATACTACTAATACTAAATTATAATATAATACTAATACTAAATTAAGTAGTTTAAATACATATGTCTACTCAATGTCGAAATCTAAGGATGATTGGAATATGTGATTATTTCAATTCCAAACACATTCTAAAAGTTTATATAAATTTGTTGTAATGTTAGCTATTTAGTCAAGATAAATATAAAATTTGATTGATGCAGATATCTACCTTCTTTCGGCTTCAATTTAACAGGACATTTGATCCCAGTTGTAAAAATGTAATGGTAGAAAAATTCTTCTATCATAATGTAGAAAATATAACAACAAACATCAACGTTTTAATTGGATTGTATCAAGTATCCACATACGCATATACACGGTGGTGTACATCTCTGGCAAGGAAGGCAAGAGAGTATAAGTAAAATTTTTGTCAATCGAATAAGTACACTAATATTTTCTATATTGTGCTATCTTTTGCTTGTTTTAGTAGTACAAGTAAATTTTCCTTCCTTCTCGCTCTTTCACTTGAAATTCTGATAATATATCAAAAATCTAATACCTGATCTTGCATATCGCATTTTATTATAACGAATAATTATTATACTAATATTAAATATTATAATAATTATTATATTAATAATCCTGATTTATACTCTTGTGCCCGCTAATCAGAGATATATCAGTGATACTTTCTGTCATTTCACCCGTGATACTTATCACTCGCTCCGGCTCGTTTGCGCGTATTGTTTAGATTATCACCGCTCACTTTATTTTTTTCACAATGGATCGCCGTAGTTCGTATCTCTATTCTCTCCGTCGAGACAAAAAATTACGAAATATCGTCCTCGGTACTTTTCCACTTCCTTCGAGATGCAATGTTTGATAAATTGCAGAGATAATAATTAGTCAATAACCGTCTTTAATGAATAATCTAAAAATTTTGGTCGCTCTGTTTTATCGACAGAGAATATGTTTTATCGGGCCCATTTTTCGCGTTTATCAAGAGCGCGTGATGCATTCATTAAATGCTGATAAATATATTTATAATCGAAATAGAACTTCATTACAGATTACGCTTTGCTCTTAACATTTTGACGCACAAAGTTTCACTTTATTGCTATATAACTGGAAATATTACATTCGTTACGAATATCTATAACAAGATTTACAAGGAAGTATGTATGTAACTAGTAATTCGACGTAACAGAATCTGATTCAATAGATTTTGTTGAATCACCATATCGTCACATTTAACTCGTTTAGTAATAACAAACGACTAACTGAAACGACTGTAGAATGATAAAAAAGAAAGCGATACACCATTTAACAATGTTATAAGTCGACGATGTTGAAACTCACTTTCGAGCTATGCAAAACTGTAACGTCGGCCATGCACTCACTACACTTTCCACATTCCTTCGAATGATACGGCCAGAGAAAATGGAAAGAAATCCAATAGATTAACGACGTGATTGGTAACAATATGTTCTTAAAACATTTGGTAAGTTTAAACAACAAGTTACGATTATCACTAAGAAAATTTGTTCTATGTAAAAATCTACGTGATGTAAAATTGCGAAATTAACCGAACGAAATCCGCAGTTCACATCAGACTTGGTCGGTGTCCGGGACTGAACTGTGCGTCACGCGTAATCGCGGCATACGTACGACGACAGACCGACGACAACAAAAGTGTTTATCGGGCGTCGCGTGACGTCACGATTGGCCGTGTGTACTACGCGCGGCTCGCGCATGCGCGTACCAACGAACACAGCTTACACACATCTATATACAACGCGTCGTTTGTTCTTGCAGTCGAAGCGTGCACATTTAGCGACGAGAAAGATGCTATCACTTTCTCCTTTTACGCAAAGGAATCGTATGGAATACATATTTACAAAAGACAAACAAATCGATGATTCCACGAACAAATTCGTTTAACATATACTTTTTCTTATGCTCTAATATCCGTGTATTTAAAACTCTGTCTTCACTGAAGCAACAACGAGGATTATTTCGACGCCTTTTGTTGCTGCATATCCAACAAACAGCAAGTTATAGAAATACTTTGTTCACATTGGAACAACATAATCCGAGGAATAGTTAGGTTTTGTTTCGGCTTCAAGGCTATTTGTTGCTAGCAGCAAGAATGCATTGAAGGAACATTTGCTGCTATTGTTACGTGTTTTCTATTTTCCGTTTATTTTTACCGTTCCAGACGGAAACCGACAGCAACCGGCCATATTTGTTACTGGCAACAAAAATACCCAGCAACTTGAAAAACATTCGATAACAAGCGACGACTTTTTCAAGAAACATGGAACAGTAACAAAAAGGTTTTATCGTTGTTGTTTCAGTGGAGACAGGGCTTAAGGTTATGAAATTACGGACGCTGAATTTCAGGCGTTTAAACGGTCATTCGTTCGATGTAATTTTGCATATTTAGCGGCAGAGGGTTATTAGCAACGTTGTTCCGGAATACTAGTCGTTTTGTTTTTGTTCGAACACATCGGCAAGCACTTAACTGGAGATACCCTGTACGATAGTGAACAGGTAGCGATGCGAGTGCATACATAAACACGTATGCGCGCGAATCACGAGTAAAAGATTCCTGGCGGAGCTCGTTAATTGCGCCAACGCAAGTACTTTTACTTGGCTCGAATAATGAAACAAGCGAGTTTCTTTTTTCGAGGCATCCACATCGTCGTGCACGTCACCCGTCAGCGCCCCTTTGAATTTCATTCGAATTAATGCGTTTCTTTTAAATCGGACCTTGTGCTTTATCTCACCGCGTGCACGTATCTTTGTGATAATACCACGGAAAAAGAAAGATAACCACTACTCAGGAGGCATAGATTTTAAATTCGACATTCTCATGACCTAATAATGACTGTCACATTGGTCATCGGTGGTCTACGCTTTACTAAATTTTCTTAGAATAAGCAAAATAAAATAAATTATATGGAGTACAAAATGAGTTAAGTAACATTGTCAGAAAAAAGTGCACAATTGCAACAGAATATTTTATATTTTATAATATTTTGGAAAAATTAAATTGATAAAATTAAAAAATATATAAAACTCGCATGATAGACAACGTGCTAATTATTCGAATAGGTTGAAATATTATCCGATTGGATCTAAACAGTGTTTGAGGAAAATAAAGATTATTTTAGTTTTGTGTAAACGTAGTTAGCGATTCCGAGAGGAGTTGAACATCAAGGAAGTGGATGTCACGATACTCTTTGTAAAGAAAGATATGTTCTCGAGATAACGTTGCTCGAGAAACAAAGATTCTTTAAGATTCAAGCTGATAGAGCCACGACTCGTGGAAGGCTCGTTTCCATGAAGGACGCGGTACCGTTTCCACAAGCCCGTTAGACCTTTTTCAACCATTTCTCTGCAATCTTTTCCTATAGTTACTGTCTTTCCTTTTTTTCTTATTTTTTTTTTTTTTTTCTTAAGCATAAAACATCTTTTATACGACAAAATCATGCAAAACGTAATTTTTGTGGTTAACAAATTCGTGTAAAAATATCATCGTTAAGATTATGTATCTTAAAGATCAATTTTTCGTAATTCAACAAATTTCTTCGAAAGTTCCACGGTTTTAAATTATACAAAAAGGTGGCGTTGAAATTGCACCAGCCAATCGTTAAATAGGCCGTGACCATTCGGACGACTTTCTCTCGTAGCCACAATGAGCGAAGACATCGGAGAAAGAAAAACTGCTCGTATTTAGAATAGTCTCTGTTGGTAACCGTAAACGAAAGTGTTGCGACCTATCGTAATAATGTCCCGACTAGAGCGACATCACCGAGGAGCCTAACACAAAATCGAGATTTCTGAAAAAAAGTAATGTCACTTAAGATAACCTCAAAATAGTCTATTTATTCGTTTAGGATTCTATGCTACTCAACCATGATCGATTAGATTCGATCGTTTCGAAGTTATTCGAACATATATTTAAAATTGAACCGGAGACGTTTTAATATATCGATAGCGCAACGACGATTTTCATATTTATGGGGAGTTCATAAAGGTAAACGGAAGTAGAGAACGTGATTTCATATTTAATGCGATTGGATCAACTGATTATAAAGGATTATTTTAAGTAGACTAGTATAAATTCATGTAATTCCTATAAATCGTAAAAGAAAGTCTAACAGCGACCAATTAGGTTGCTAGTTTGCTAGAGGAGGACCCACTTTCTCGTGAACTAGATATACATACCAAGGACTCTGCGATGACACGAATTCAAAAAATGCGCATATTGATGCTTTTCGATGATTACGAAACTAAATTGAAGTAACGGATGCAGAAAATAAAATACGGAGAGCTTGAAACGTATTATTACAATTATTACATATTGTAGAATATATAAGATAGAGCAAGCCAGTCTTACGTAAAATCAAATCGACCCAGTGACGTGTTTGTTAAGTTTAAGAGCCATGAGCGGCGATTAAACGACCTTGGTTTCTTCCAAGTCTTCGCTGTGTATCGTTCCACGAATGTCGCTTGAAACAAATATTTCTATATTTCTCTTCTTCTCTCTTTTTTTTTTTTTTTTTTTTTGTGGTAGAGAAATGTGCATACACTTTTGTTAATCGTTCGCACGAGTGAAATAAAGCGATATAAAAATCCCGATAATTCACTTGCAAGTAAATTGTTTCCATATTTACGCTGTTTTTCTGTTTTTCATGTATTTTTTTCACGCACAGTTTCGTCGGCACAGCCACAACAAAAACCGCATTCACTTTCGATATTACAAGAACACGTTCCGCCATATTATCCCAATAGTATTTAAAAAATAAAACGAGAAAAAAGAGCACGACGCAACAGGTTGAAAAATTCAACGGATGGAAAAAAGCTCCGACGTGAAATTTTGGCGAATTTTCTATCCGATGTGCACGAACACGCAAGCATCTGGAAACGAATCGGTAACACGGAAGCGAGGAATGCACGAAAAGAATGTCACCCTTCACTTTCTCCGAATCACTGATTTCACACAACACACCCTAGATTCGGCGAATACGAGAGCGAGGACAAATCGACAGGCAAAATACGCTGTCTGGAGCTCCCTCTAATCGATCACCTCCCTTTCGTTATTACTTCAACAAGTCATACATAGATATCGCATTATCAATGACAGACCGATCGCTATGGAGGCTTGCATCACTGTTTTTAAATTTAACTCTACGGTCGGCATATTTTTTTGGTGGCATTATCAATTAGTTAAAGCAATAAATATTTCTAATTTGAAGGCAAATTTTAAATTCCACCATTGTAGTGATATCTGATCGCAAAAAGGCTGATTTTTATATCGTCGTTATCTACTTTTGTTAAAATGACGGCAGAATTATCACCGTTTATGTATTGTTATGTTATGTATGAATAAAACCTCGCGTAATAGAAAATGCTTCATTTATATCGAGGGGAAAAATAATTACACAACAGTTTTCTGAAACTATTATGTAATGTACAAAAGAGTATTATGATAGCTATTACACGCGCTTATTGCGACATCACGCGGAATGTCATTTCTGCGAGCGATTCGTCCGTATACTAATCTTGACCCTATCTACTTGCTATGTATACTGTGTACACTACATATATATTGATGCTACGCAGATACGCTAACCCTTTAACCTAACATCTTTAGGTCCGATCAAACTATCAAACCGATCCTCCGAACGGTCTTCGCATTTCTTGCCCGTCGAAGCCGGCCTGTGCCGTAACTTTGCGAATCTCGCTTGGAACGCGGTGAAGCACGTCGAGTTGTACGCGGCGCAATATTCAGGCGGCCTCGAATTTCACGTAGTAGGGAACATTAACGACCGTAAGCTTACTTTGTTGCCCGCAGCCTGCCGCGCGCCATAAAGCCACATCAATACACGGCAATCACGCTAAGAGCAGATGTTATCCCCACCACCGCTACCCTTCCACTTTTCTAGACTCGAGCCAGAGATCGGTCGGTAAAGTGGTGGGGACGGATCGGCTCGTGTCGCCGATACTCGGCTATCACACAAGCCTCCTTGTGTATCCACTACGATTCAGGATCGTGTCAGTAAACGCGTGCTTCCTATACGATTGTTATTTATTTTATCCTTCTTTATCGATGACGATTGATTTTATCGATCGTGTCATTTTATATAGCGAAAATGATACACTTAAATAAAAAATGAATTCTATTATGTGTTCTAATATTATATATTGATCAAGATAGATATCTGATTCCAATTGAAGAAGATAACTATTAAATGATTAAATTAAATCGACTGATATTAAATACATTCGCATTCGACGTATAACAATAATTGTATTTGTCAAATATTGCTGAAAACCTCATCTTAGTATAAAATACTGTTTATACTTACTCATATCTGGAAAGTGTAAATCCAAAAATAGGCACGACTGAATGTATCACAATCAATCAATTTACGTTAGCATAAATATAACCACAAATAGGTTTAACTACCCTTCCATGTCACGATTATCAATAAGTATAACAGGACGATTTAATGAGTCTCTCATGGGAGGTGCACCAACGAGAGCTACGGCCCTGACACGTGCCTCGTGCCACATACGACAATATGCACGTATACGCCGACTGTGTGTTAGTTTCTGACAGCCTCTCGTTGGTGGGGGAGATGTGATATCGGTAGTGGGGAGAGAATCGAGTGTGTATTGATAGAGGGTGAGGACAGCCGTAGCTTCGGTGTAGGTAGACGCGTGACGTCACGCGTTCCACCAGCTGGTTAGGAGACGCGCCACTCTCCTTGTTGCCATGCCCGTGTTTTTGCTGTGATAACACGAGAAGAGGGGAAGGGGCCCGTGTGTACTTGCGGGACCTATGAACTTTTGAAGCACGAAGCGGCGTCATTCGAAGGTGCAAGTGTATACTGAAACTTCGCGTTTATCCAAGAATCTTTACTCATTTTAAATTACCGATGGATTATTAACTGAATAAGAGTCTTTATAATTAAGAATTATCGATAATAAAAATTGGAGAATATATCTGACATTCTTTTAAATTGATTTGTCAGACTTCAATTTGATCGATTATCGATTGGTAGCTTCTTGTAAACGAGACGTATCTATAATTAAGTGCACTCAAGCCGATTAAAGCGCTTCTGTTGCGTTTAATTAATACGTGACTCGTTGTTCGATCTTTATGTATCCCAGTAGATTACCATATTATTCGACACGAAGACCAGAATTTATCTTAATTTTAACTACGAACAGAGAAAATGTTTGTCACTATTGAGATTACTCCGGGCATAATCATTCTCTATTTCTAGCTGAGCGTCCTCGCGGATGCGTCAGAGAAACCCATCTGCTTCGCTTATTCTCGATCACGATTATTCCAATCTCGAGAGTCGCACTTTTCGGGTATTATTCATCATTCTCGACAATTTTCTTCCCATCACTCTTTGTGGTGATACCATATACTGTATCTATGACGATATTCGAATTATTCGTTCATTAAATGCATACGTAAAATCATTATTAAAGATATAGACACTGAGACCTAACGTAACAAACAACGCTTGAAATTGTCGCACAACTAGCAAGCCCTTACGCGAGCCCCTCGTAACCTGAGGAAATAGAAAACGCCTGGTAGATATCCGATTCCGACGCTCTTCGTTGCAAATGAGGACTGTTTTCGATCAGCGTAGATCGATTTAGTCGTCTCTATGAAAACAATGCTTCCTAATCTTTTGTTGATTCTTGACTTGACGAAATAAGTTGACGCGATTACCATGTAAAAATTTTAGGTTATGTTTCGAGCTAGTATATATTTCTATGTTATGTGTACGATAGCAATTTCAATGCGGGTAATATAAATATCACGAAATTGTAATAGAAATTTTCACAATATTTCATGTCAAGAACATATATTAAATCCTAGAACATAGAGATAGATATGTATGAAAATTATTTCCTCGTATGTAGGAATTCAGTAAATGTGTTAATAAATAAATTTACGTTCCCATTTCGAATTGTGAAATTTTGTGATGCGTCAGTGTAAGATACAAATAAAATTTTTGATAAAACGATTTTCAGAAAAAGAATTACCTGCTTTAATGTGAATCGCTTGGAAGACGCACACGACATTAATGACGTTAACGCGCGTAGGATTTCCCTGAAGGCGCGTATCGCGTATATAAGCGTGACGTAATGCAGACATTAATAATTATTGTGGCATAATGATTGTGACGCGCGTGACCACCACCAACGGCAGTGGTATTTGTGCCCACGCCGATGGAAAGTAACGCGTGCCTAAGGGAATTCATAAAATCGAGTAAAGCGACACAGCAGCCGATCTCCGAATGCCTACACTTTTGGATTCCTTTGAATTTCTGCCATTGTGAGCGATGCTTAGCATTCTAAAGATGTCACATGGTTCGGTGATCCCCGAGACTCGGAATCGTCAATAGCTCAAGTATGTTACTTGTTTCTTCGCTCGTATGCATCTGTGGCTTTAAGCCGAATATATACACCACAAATATAGCTTTGCAAACTATCGACAAGTTTGAAATGTTATCGTATAAAAGAAAACCATACAACGCCCTCTAGTTACTATAATGAAGTATTTTTAAAGAAATTGCACAAAGATATATTTGTAATAAATTAGTCTTCTTCATAACCTAACCCAAATTCTAATTCATCGTTTTGAGGTCCGGACGATGCATATATATTGAAAATCTTAGTGGTGTAAGTCAAAATTATAAGAATATCTATTATTCCTGGTTTACAACTCCTTAAAAGGTACTACTCTTTTAGTTGATAAACAATCAAGATGTTATCTCATTGTGTGCGCAACATGTTTTTCTCATACATAAAGAATATATATTAAGCTTTTTGTAGTAATGAAATGTGAAAAATATCAGGCTGACTGACTTATACAATGATTATACAATATTCATAGTTTCAAAATAACAATCACCACGTCTTAGTAACTAGCATCTTTTTATTCTTGTCAAAAACTATCATACATTATAAAAAAGGGTGACAAATTGATAACGAAGTTCAGGTAGTGTATTATATGATTGGTTAATTGACAGAAATTACGCGCGACAATGATTGTGTGTGGACCAGCGGCTCGCGGAAGGTCAGTGACAGAAAAACGAGATCACAGTTTCTGGGGGCGAAGCCCAGTCATCGCCCTCCCGAAATTTCGATTGGCGTCGCGCCCGCAGCGCCACCTGGTCGCTAGTCCGCTACTCGTCTCGGCTCGAAACTCATTCCAGAAGTGAACGAACGGATGCGCGTACGCACGGTTCCTCTATTATACATTTCCACCGTAAAGGTGCGTTTAGGTACCGGCTATTAACCCCTTTTTACAGGCCAATGCGATTACAAGCGGTTCAAATAAAAGGAAAAATCTCACATACGTTTTCGCTAATTCGTTAAAACACCGTTACCACAATATAAATAATCTCCTTTTTTCCGAGTAGTATAATATATAGCGGCTATAAGAAGCATTGACACGCCATAGTATATTTATTACATCATTCGCATACTAATTAATTAGATGCAAATATATTAAACTTTATATCATTTAATAATATATACTTTCATATGACTATGAAAAAATACTATGAAAACTAAAGGTAGAACTTGATATGTAGCAATACTTCTTGTAGTCACTATACAATAGAGAGCACGATAATTACTTCAAGTTCATAAAAATCCACGTTACAAGCAGAGAGAAATCGAGAAGTAAACGTTAATTATACCTAAAGTTCACGGAAAGATTAAGTTGCCATTACACCCTTTAATAAGCTTTGTCACGCACCAAGCTGCGAAAGCCACAACCTGCGGCGATATCTGACCGGTGTACACTTGAAAACGAAACATTCTTGCTATGAATACCTTGTACAGGCTGCTATTAAAAAACGAATTGATGGTATAATACTTACCGAGAGAACAGTGAAAGATATTTAATTAATGGTAATTACGTTGATTCTTCCAATATTATATCAAGTTTCGTATTTCCCATATTTTTCACTTAATGTAAGACAATATTTAGATCAAACTTTCGATACAGAATAGATAAAGGTTAAGTCCTCAACTATCTGACTTGAATCCTCTAGAGATTTCTTTTTATAACGTTACTTAAAGACTGTAATCGATTCATTGCTGATAAATTTACTATAAAAATCTAAACAAAACTTGACATAACAACTAGCATTTACATTGATTAGACACCTTTCTTTTTACTTCTCTCAGTGAGTACTGTCAATTCACGAAGTCTGGTTCCATCTTCTTTCTTCTTTCATACTTTCTTCTTAAACATATACTTTTATCTTTTCTGTTTCCTAATTAAAATTAACCTATACATATAATAAGTATACATATTTATATGATACGTGTATTGTTGAACGAAGATGCGGTTCAATTTATACACAAGACCGATAAGTGAGGCGGCACGCGTTCAACGTCTTATTGAATCGAATTCAAGCTGCGCGGTGCGTGACTGTCGGCCACCGATTACGCGCACATGTCGGTCCGACCTAAACGCACCTTAATAACACATTCACCGCTCCGCTATTTTCGTCCACGGATTCACCATAGAATGAGATCAGTGCGCTAAATTTACTACGGATCCCTCTCTTTGCGCGCTGGAATGTTATCCTCCTTCTCCCCCTTCGCACTCACACTCTCTCTCTCTCTCTCTCTCTGTGCTATGCTCACTGGATGCTGCGCGGCTTTCATAGACTCGTTTTAAATCGCTGTAACCGTCCTCACTGCCGTGGAAACCAACCCATCAGGGCTGTATCCAGTATAGCATATGTATAGTATATGTAGTATACGATCACCCTTCAGTTCGTAAAAGGAACTTTATGAGAAGGATCCTTTTTCATCGTGTATCGTTTGCGACGTGTTTGAAGATAAATTGTAATTTTAACTCATATTTGCAAGCATATATGTATATACGAAACGACTGGTTCATCGCGTATTATGTATATCGCGTGCAACGAGTCATGGGAAACACGTTTGCTTGCCAACAACGTATTTATTAGCGGATCGCGCTGTCTAGTGACATTTCGATGATACAATTGATCGAACTGATTTCACAATTCATGATGATCTTCGTGAAAACTTGTATGTTATATAAAACATTTTTAAGTTTCAGTAACATAATGTGACACGACATGACTGTCAACCATTATGTTGGTCAAATTTGAGACCAGTTTGAAAATGTATATAAAAGTTACGAAACATTTATTACATTACATATGTAGTTAAAAATCACTATACAATACGAAGAGCCATTTTAAACATATATGTAACAGTTATTAAAGATGATTCCACTGAATATTAAAGTTTATTAACATAATGAGCAATTTTGATTGTTTAAATATATACACCAAATATCTTGTAGTTTCTGCGTACATTTTTAGACTTTTCTTAATTTTTAGCGACGTAACCATAATTGTGTTTTATTATAACGCTACCAAAAAGTTTAAATATTCATAACTTCCCCCATATTAAATTTTTAAGTTCATTACCGACTTTATCGACTATGCACTGGTAAATGTCTAAACGCCGAAAAGCATGGATGGTTTTAAACGAAGGCGTCTAAAAATGAGAGGCAACTTCCTCGGGGGAAAAAAGTCTGTATATACACGCGTGTGTGTTTACTAGTTGCCTGAAAAAGATGCTCGTCCGCGGTGCGTTAAATACGCGCACGTGCGGGTCTAACGAATTCAGTGTGCGTACGGTTAAGTGTGTATCGCCAGTGCGTTTGCATGGATAAGGCTCGGTAACTGCGCTTACAAAAACAAGACAGGGTCTACGACACGTTCCATCCAAGACACGAGACCTAAGAAGAAAGACACGTATAGGGTTATTTTTACTCTTTTCCACTAAGAACAGACGAGAGCTACCGGTTGGTTATTTTTCAAGAGGAGAATTTATATTATCGACTGACTGCTTAGACAAGCATGACTGAATCGCTAACTATTTACATGGAATTCACGTTGAAAAGTGCTACATGATATGACGAAACGCAACGTAAAGAGTATAGGGACTTTTTCGAAGATCATAAAAGGGGTTATATGTACTATACGTATGTACATGTGAGAAGCGTGCCTTGAGTAATCGAATTGGCCGGTAAAAAGAAATAAAGCTTCCTCTTTTTCTCGTGCACGCTGTTTTGTAGCAGGCTGTGTACGTGCGCCTCGTTCTATTATACGTTTCGTTTGTGTACGTGAGTTCGAAATAACTGGACGGATTGTATGTTGCAACCGCATCGTGTTCAAATAACAAAGGAAGAAACGCGCGAGAAAGTGCGTACTTTTTTTTTACAACGATAGAAAGAAAAATAACCATCGAAGTATAAAACGTTCAATCGCCGCCATGTTTCTTTTTCGCACTTTTTCTTTTCGTAAAGAGTATACACCTAGAGATGGTATATCTACGTGAAAAATATTTCGACGGGATTCAATGAATCGAAAAATCGCGTGAAATATTCTGTTAAAAAAAGGGGAAAGAAAAGTTAGGAATAATATTCCGAGAAAATTGTTTGAACCTTGATAAAATGGTTAGCTGCAAACGATCGTTTCGGTTGATCTGTTGCATTTCGAAGGCCTCTCGCGAATATACCTTCGTCGAATGTAATTTCCTGCGAATTCGATTGCGAATTAACCGATATTGCTTTTCGACTGTAACTTACGGTCGCGGATGCACATTCGAAGAATCGATTAATCTTCACAAATGTTTCATAGCAGTGAATTCTACCGTTTTAACGACGACCACTCTTTTGTTTAATTAAAATGATTAAAAGTATACAATAAAAAATCAATAAGAATAAAGATATAAAATTAAATAAAAAAAAAAAAAAAAATTAACTTGGCGTAGTGAAGAAAACGTTTGACTACAATCGCCCCAAGATGATCAGTTCAAATCTTCATTAAATCAAACATTGATTTTCTAGAATTATTTTAATAAATTTTGTGACCTTAAGATATTAAATTAGCTGCTTGTAATTTACAGAATAATGTCAGAATAGGGGTGTATATTATTTCTTCGTAGAATGGGATCGGGGAATAAAATGTTCTTTGCAACAATCGTGCGGAGTATCGGGAAGCCAGTCGATGGTGGAACCGTGCCAACTAATCCACTCCTTGACGATTTTATTCAAAGGGGTTAGAAACAATGACGGCAAAACGTTTCACGCAATCGCGATACCTTTACCAACCAGTTGTTTTTTCGTCATTCCACCTGATTACAACCATTATTCATGTTGATGATTTAATTTTTAAACAAAAAATTGTTGCTTCTCATTATTCCCTAATTTAAATTTTTATTTTTAATTACTACTAATTTAAGAATTTCTATTTCTTATTATTACTAATTTAGATTTCCCAAAGAATTCATGATTAAAAAAAGTTAAATAATTTAGAAATATTAATTTTAAATTTAAATTAAGATCAATTAGAGGATAATTATTCGTGTCATACCTATTATAGGCAATGTTTCTTTCTCACATCATTAATTGAAATGTGCCAAACATTTACCAAAAATATACAATAAAAGCAGGATTAAAAAATCTTAAATTAACCATGTCTTTAAATCAATATGGCGTATAGAATATCGATTGAACAACAATTACTCGTGTCATCTGCATTTTACGTAATTTTAGGTAATTTTATGTAAACACAACATAATATGTTTTGTCTTAAATTAGAATCACAGTAGCGACATATGAAAATAGGGGGCGACAAAGATACGCGAAGGGAATTTACGTTTCGGCGTTGTTATCTTTGGCAAGAGTCGCGGAAGTGCACGTTTCGCCTCGCGTTACGACAATTATGGTTAATTGGATTATTTTTCGCGCGACCCTGGGAAGCTTTGCTCGATGTTCGAACTTGCTTGCCACTCAAAGAGGTTCAGTACCGAGAAAGCCCGATGCTGACATAAAAAAGGGAAAACGTCCCCTCAATTTTATATACTACTAGTAAGAAGTTTACCTAACCTTACCAACGTCCATTGGCGGACCAACGAACTTCTAACATCGTAGAAAACATTCGTTTCAATTTTCAACGTTACACGAGGAGATTCGTAAAAATGGAATTAACGTTAACGAGACAGCTTGTACATACATAAATACAAGTCGTATCATGTTTTAGACGCACATTATTACTTGCAAGTATGTATGTAATAAGGTTGGAACCACAGTTTCTAATAATAGGCCTTGTATAAATAAGTATACGTAATGTACTTTCATCTTCTTTACTATAGAATATTCTTATATTTATATTAAGTAGCTATCAATGATAATAGATGCAGTTGCTTATTTCCTATTAGGAAAGTTATGGCGTTGTTATATTGGTTTAATAAATAGAAAGCGGATATATATATATTATTATGTCACATATGTAGGCCTCAAGTGCTAAAAGAAAAGACTCAAAAAAATTCCTTCAATTATAGACCTATCTTAATCTTATTTTTACATTCTAATTTTTTTACATATGTTAACATTTCTAGGTTAGCACGTTGTCATACACACTCTTTATTTTTTACCGTACTTTGTATAGCATATCTTATAAATAATACATATTTGCTTACGAACTGATAATGTTTCATGTGTTCAATAATAAAAGGTACTTATATGCAACTCTATGATGTATACGTCTAATAGATAACAAATCACGTGATAATTTCGCGTCGAGTGATTTTCAGCGTGACGGTAGTGAAGCTACGTTGATACTGGCTAGCGTCCAGCTTCGTAACAATCGCCTTGACGACAACTTTCTAGAATCTCTGACGGGACACAATTAATTTGTATTTCAGAGCGTTACGAATGGTAATAGAGATGCTATTTGGTAAAAGTAAGCGAACGGTACGGGTGGAATCGTGCGCGTGGGCTCCACGGCCTCGTCGCGTCGAGACCCGATCGGTAATCGATAATCTCTTAAGAAATTAGCACGGATTTGTTTTGTTCGTGTTGCGTTGTAAACCGGAGATGGAATACGAGTTGGAATTAAAAGAAACTCTTACTAACTTGTGCCCGTCGAATTCCTGATTAGAACAATCTCCTTCTTCAACCACCCGCCAAATGAATTTACCTTACCGACGAAACCGTTGAAACTTTTTTTGGAAATAAAATGTTTAAATCATTTCGATCAAACATACAAACTCTAGCTTTAATTAAAATCAAAGTATGTATATAATTTTGAACAAAACACCTTAAATTGTTAGCAAATAATCATAAATTTGACATGATTAGACGATCCTGGAAGAATCAAAAGGAAGAATCGTGGCCTGCGAAAAGAGGAGGGTAGGTATGTAAGTATGTACTAGGCTGAACGATACTTGAAGCGGCCCACTTTCTTTACTTTCACGCTGCCGATGTTCTTCTTTCGACGCGCTCGCTACTCGGCCTTCGTAACTTGACGATGAGAAAGGGCCTATGGCGGACGCGCATACTTGCTGCTGTTGCACACGCACCATGAGTAACCACTACCGCTACACGAAGCCTCTGTGGCAAGCATGTACGCCCGCCGTTCGCGACATGCAAGAGTAGCATCGAACAATTTCTAACGGGTTTTTCTTCGCATCTGAGAGTCGAAAGAACACGACGAGTTTCTACGCACCGTGACAATTTCAACCATTTCTTTGATAACATATAATAGAGGGTTCTAGGATTTAACATCCAAACTTTGTCGATATGTTTTATGGATATAATCAAGCAAGAAATGTTATTACAAATGAGTCATTTAAAACTTTTTAAAACCGTTATAATAATATATAGCACAAAAAAAACATTAATGAACTTGTGGTTATATGCTGTAAGACATTGAGCATTAGCTGTCGGTACTTGCAAAATGTTTACCGTTCCTGTCGATACGAAAGTGACAGCGATAAAAAAGTTTATTACCCTATGAACCACATTTTGATTTCATTTTTTAAAATTATCCACACATAAAAGTCTAATGGCGCAAAATTGAAGGCGATAATCCAGGATGAACTACTACTTTCTTTGTATTTTGTATATCTGTTATAACTTTTTAATAAAGCTTTAAACGATCCATATTTATAAATTTTATGTTTACACATTTTATGTTTGAATTTTAAATTTCAAATCTTTATGCTGCTGGAATATATTGGTTTTTCGGGAACAGTCATGTAGCTGTTGTATTTATACTTTGAGTCTTACAAGTGCAAAGTGCAAAGTTTAAACGCTACAACTGTACGATTGTTTCCGAAAAGTATATAATATCATGACATTTTATGTTTGATCATGACACATAAAACACATATATAATGTTTAGCTGTTAAATCCCGAGACACGCAGAAAAGGGGATATTTAATTAGTTGGTAATTTTTCCTATGTACCTACAGAGTAAAAGATGGCCGCGGGAAGAAACGGAAATTGTATCGAAACTGATCAAAGTGCACACTCTATTTTTACGTACATGGAAAGACAATCGTCACTTTTTTATCGACCAGGCGATTATTTCGTAACGCGATAGCATTAACGGTCAAAGTGTCACGAGTTCCCAGCTTATGAACGCTTTTGCGCGGTTATAAATATTTTCATCGTTACAATAGTGTCCACGACAATATATAGTTTATGGCATAACTGGTACGATCACCAGTTCAAGCGTCCTATGTCGATGTCTAAGTTACAACCACAGAAAGAAATCGATAACTATCCGGGAAACGTCGCGGGAAAAGGAAGAAATCATCGGTATGCAAACAAAAGAAGCTGTACTCGGTTAAAAAACAATCGCGGCACCGCTCATTAATCATACACCTACCTAATAAATGTAGGGAGTCGTTAATCGTTATTCAGCGTCCTTGTCGGATGCAAAATAAGCTCGGTCGGGTGATCAAAAGACGCGATCTGTCTGCCATTACTCTTATCGTGAACGATATAATAATATCACGTAAGAAATTTATCTCTACATATTCGCGGATACACGAGTATTAAGTACATCGTAATAAAAGGAGATTTATGAAGTGTCTCTCTTGTAAAATCTTGCGAAAATTTGTAACACGATCTTTTATTTAATTTTTTTTCAAAGATATCACTTTTTAACTAATACTACATTAATTTTAGAAATATTATTTCTTTTGGTTCTTTGATTCGAAATCGAGTCTAATATCTTGTATCGATTTCACATACAATCAAATGAATGATATGCTTCACCAATCTATTGTGTATCTTTTACTATCTATTTTTATTGTAAGCCTGATTAACAGTAATAAATTGCGGTCAGATCCAGAAGTAATATTTTAGAAAATATTTCATCCGTGCCAGTACTTGTATTTATCAATGTAAAAAATAATTTCATTGTCGGGTTTTTCGATTTTTGGTATCGGATATTACAAATTAAAGTACTATTTTGGAATATCGAAGAAAAATTGAACGAAGCTTTGATTATCTAAATTAACAAGATATAATATGAGATACCCTGAAGTTGAAACAGGATTTTTGGTATCATTAATTGAGCGACCTGGCCATTGTTCTTTGGGTTCTTTTGCAAGTGGTTACATGAGATACCAAGTGGATGCCCTTTCGCAAGTCACTTTGTAATTCAACGCAGATCTGGTATGCGCGATAATACCTTTGTTTAAAGTCTAGATCGTCGTCTCGATGCGCGCACAGAAAGAGAAACGGGGCCTTGCATGTGTGTTCGCTAGTCAAACAGATGCGTCGCGTAGCCCTATGAAAGTGGCTATATGCTCTCGGCCAGGACGTAAATAGTTACGAGCCTCGTGCCGTAGAATTTTAAAGCGGAGTTAACGTCTGCCTCTGATACGTTTCACCCGATATTCGACGCGTGCACCAAGTTCCGCGCCGATTTTTTTCTCTGTTTAGTCGCTCTTTATTATCCGTGATTCGAGTTTCATCCGCTAGTCAAACATATAAATCACCGTTAAGTGCGCAGCGATTCCTTGGATCGATGATTAACCCGTGATCGCAACCTGTGCGCCCTCTACTAACTGAGAAAATTCAAAATGGTGAAAGCATCACGTCGACGTTCTTGACATTGAAAATATGCTTTGATCTAAAATATAATTCGTAACGAAAGTTACGAAAGATTTAACTAGAATTACACTTTTCGCCATCTACGCCATCATTTCACGAAGAAAATTTTTCTCAAAAAATTGCTCTTTTCTGATAACGAATTCATTCGAACAGCACCTACAGGCTTTTGCAATGTCATTTCTTGTCTACGTCTTTCGAATAAAATTTGCAAAGACCACGATGAATAATAAGGAGGTTATACCATATTCGGTGAATAAAATACATGAAGTTAAATGCATATTCCACTTATGGTTTAAAATTGTTTGGTTATAGAAGGCTCGACATTGTCTTATTGAAAAAAAAAAAAAAAAGGGAACCTGTTTTATCAACGAATTCTCGTATGTTTCTTCTTAATTGTTTGTAATATCTAAATAAAAATAGTATTCGTTGGAATATTTTATTATTTGAAAAAAAATTTAGAATAAAGATGTTAGGAACTTTTCCAACAACTCGATAATTCGATTTTGTTTGAAGAAGGTATAATATACGGTATTAAATCTTGGTGGAATTGCGATTACGATAGTTGGACTATATACCGAACGCTCGATGACCGATACATTATCTAAACGGTAGGTTATGTATGTGAGGCTCTATCTATTGTTGACCGAGTGTGGGATGTCGCGAGGGACCGTCTCGACAAAGTCGTAGATAGTTACGTCGATGCCGTTGTTGAATTTTAAGTCAAGAGAACACGCACGTTCAACCAGATGATACATAACACGTAGAATAATGCAGATTAGCCATGGCAGAAGGAGGCCACTAACGTAACTTTAATCCGTCTGTTACGCAGTTAAAACGGACGTCTACTCTTTACGTAAACTTTTTCTGTCTACTTAATGTAGCTACAAAAAGCATTTACCACTTATCTTTATTTTCCAATGAAACACTTTTTAATAGTTTCTACATTGAGGTTTTAGTATTCATAATATTTGGCATTCATTCTAGTCAGAAATTTTTGTAGTTGTATGAAAGTATTGCTAAATGATACGAAATTTAGTATACTCAGATCAATTAATTAGTTTGTAAATTGCTATTGGATAAATACAATGGCGTGTCAATATTTCTTACAAATATATATCTCTCTTCGCATTCGTCAACTACAAAGATTTCTTATTTGAGATATCAAATACAACATATATGATTTCAAGAAACATTGCCAAACAATTATCAATTCTACATTATATGAGAAGTTCCCATCTTACGTTATAAGAATATCATTATATATTTCTCTGTTCACGGACTTTTCCTTTCTGTCATTTCAAAGTTAAAACCGTGTAAAGAATATATATGGTGCGCGCGCGCGAGAGAGAGCAGTTACGTCTGAATCGTCCTTGAATGTAAGTGGAGACAAGGCGCGAACCAGCAAGAAGAATGCGGCGCACGCGGTATAAAGGGACCTTAAAGGCTTCGATACGCGAATGGTCGCGCTCTGGCGAGCGAATCGCGCAACAATTATCGGACAATGACATTTTATCCACATATTATGGTAAATCTATAAAATTCATTACTAAATTCATTAATTCACCAATTGAATGGGCTGCATCAATAAGAAGGCAGTTTCACTTTCTAATAATTTCAATATGCTAACAAAAATCAATTAAAAATCAAGCACTTTATTATACTTTACAAAATTATAAAAGAACTCTATAACCTACAATTCATCATTTGCCGATTCACCAATTTTAAAACAACCCAGCTGTCATATCTTAGATATTTGGTAAGGCATTAATTTTTCATACAACTTTATGGCTGTGTTAATTATTTCTAAACTAAAAGGCTTATATCTTTGAACCAAATAGGTTGTTCCTCATTTTATTACGTTATATTAAAATACACTTTTTTAACCATTAAATGACATCAAAATTTTTAAAAAGTCAACTAAGTTATACTTATTTTCTTTTGTAATCTTCAGACATATAAATTTACTAGTAAGTGTACATAAAGTAGTAATTTTATGGCTTTATCCGAAATAGATTCGGACAGGCGGTGGTATCGGTGGCCCTTGTTACCGGTCGAGTAGTCGGGGGTTAATGCGGTTCCCGTGATAATAACTCGATACGTGCTCTGTTCGTAAATCTGCGCGCATATGTTACATCGTTTAGAAGAGGAATGGGGACAGAAGGAGGGAGGAGGGCGAGAAAACCGCAGCAGCGCGACGAAAATCGTATCGAAACGACTTTGGTCTATGAAATTCTATTAGCGATTCCCGATTTAATTGTCTATATGGTACTGTGACCGATACACGAAAAAGATTTTGTGTAGAGACTAGTTACAACTATGTACAGTTACAATTACAAAGGACAAAACTCTCCCGACTCATCGACCTCTAAAAACGCTTGGGAAAATATTATCGCATCGCTATTCATCCCTTGACCTAGCCCAGCTCACGTTGAATGAGTTTGCGTTGAGAAATTCCCTGTCGCCCTTTCTACTCTGCCATATTTATATTTTTCGCTCGTTTTCTTAGTTTTTTTAGTTCGTGCATAATTGTTTATATTAAGTTGTACCTATTATTAAATATTATTAAGGATTTGAGATAATAGTTTACCTTTGTATGGTCGTTAATTTTAAATCAATTCAGTAACCGTTTTTAATTATAGTTGGAAACGAGCGTATATCGAAAAATGGAATGAAATATACAGATTGGCTAACATCACACGTTACGACTCTGAAGTATACAAAATCGATAGCGGCTAAGCAATCCACTTAATGGCATTCCCTAAGCAGCCGCTGAACGTGATAAATCGAAGGCTGTGGACTATTTAGATACGCCGTAACGATATATCGAACCATTGCTACAACACTAGATAGAAGACAGATTAAACAGTAACGAATGGCGTCTCGTTCTTACCTGCAAAAAACTGGACGCTCTCTGTATAATTTACTTAAATCTTCAAAAATATATGTACTTTAAATAAGATATTGAACCCTCGTAAAACAGAAAGCTCGTAAGGTGTTGAATCAACAAAATACTTTATCTCCATAAGGAAATCAATTGTACACATATATTCCGCTTTGATATACGACGAGGAAAAAATAAATTCTCGTTGCGCAGTCCTAGTCTTAAGTTCGCATCGTTCTCGTCGTTTCATTCGGACAATACCGCAACAGCGCGAACAAAAAGTACAGCCCCATGTTTTCGAGCGATTATCTGGACGAGCTACTCGAAGAAAAGGAAGTCAGTTCATCTGTTGTTGAGAGTAACGCCCACGTAAAAAACCCAGGGTACTAAGAGGTTTTTCCCCGGATTACGTTATCCATTGATAATAGATGCTGTGTCATACGCATAAGCGCATAATATCGGTACTTGTTCGTCGCAAGATCATCACGCGCGGTACTTAACGCGACGCGGGGGGAAAAGAAATCAACAGAGTCCGGGTTGCGAGAGGTGAGGGGTGGAGTGAGTAGCGGAGCGAGTAGAAGATGGAGGGGGTAGAGAGTCATAAGAGTACGGGAACAAATAGGTGACGTACGTTGGATAGAGGTTGCTCAACTTGACATCGCTTTCGTGACGTCATACAAAATCACTTTACCTCAAGACGAAACCAACTTCTCGTTGCTGTGTTCACACGATGTCGATGGCGAAGAAATGAAGAAAGCGAAGAGACAGAGACAGAGCCGAGAGTAGGAGAACACCCGATGAGATGAAAATCCACAGAGAAAGGGGTGAAGAGACAGAGAGAAGAGAGACTTCAGAAGGGGACAGTCTTCGCAAGCCCCGCTCTGCTTCCACCGACTGGCAGAGGACGTCGCTTCTTTGTTCTTCCTTCCTGCTCTCGCAGGCACTCTCAGCTTTACCACACACTCGGCTGACTAACGGAACGAAGTTAATCGGAGCACGTTAGACTCGACGTCCCTTCGTCACTGCTGTCGCTGCACTATCAGTATATGTACAGATATAATATATCGATATCAGTCACAAGATAACGTTTCGATAAAGCACTGTCGTATTGTTACTCCCGGTGTACTCGCACGCGACACCTTAAGTCCCTTCTAAGTACGTGTGAGTTTTACGCGAGAAGACGAGATAGAGATGATCGAAGGACAAAGTGGGAAAGAGATATAAGCGTATTAGATATACGTATATATACGAACGTGTATTATATTTGCCACAGGTCTGTGTATATGTAAGCACTCTCACGGGCACACGTATGTACGACGACAGAAGAAGAAAACACTGTGTACGTATGCTGTTGTCCCATCAAATGGCTCCCGCCTGACGTTTGTACGCAAGCGAGGCCGGAGCACGACTGAGCGCGTATGCGAGCCGACACCGGCCGAGCGTGTGGCCCACGATGCGGAGATACCCGACCGAACGTCGTACCGCTACGACACGAGTTCCGAGTCCCTTTTCCCCCCACCGAGCTCCATCGCTCTCATCCTCACCCCTCCGTCCTCTCGTCTACCGGTCCATCTACCCCGTAGTCCTCTACGATTCCTCGTTTCCCCTCCGTCACTGGTCCCCTCTATATCTCCTGCTTAAACCCGTACACGTCCTTCGGTATACGAGATACATACACTGCGATTTTTCCCCGACGATGAGCTCTCGCACAAACTTCACCACCAAAAAAGCAATCCACACATACGCGTTCGTATAATCGCTACCTTTTTCTCACGGGATCGAATAGGTCTAGGTTTTGATCGGCACGGAACAGGTGTGGACTCGTGGGACACGGACTGCTGCTACTGGTAGGGTTAAACAAATCGGATGAATGTTAAGTGACTCGCGTCCGATTTATGATCCTTGATATAGATATATATCTCCTAATCAATTTATTTTCACTCCATATCCACACCTGTCGTAATTAGCACGGAATGGTTCTCCTCTATAACAATACCGATCTATATTTAATTGCAACGTCGTTGCCAAGTTCACGAGGGATTGCCCGTGATTATCCACGGTCGAAAAATGATTGCCATTGTTTTCGTCGGAGGTCGCGTAACGAAAGCTACGATTTCCGTAGTGAATACGGTGGCGGCGAGCGCGCGCGCGCTGCCTCGACTGGCGAAACCAAATGAACTGTCCGACCGGCTAGGTGGTTTGCGTTTGATTTAATGGTAGATAGGAAGGGTACATTATACCCGATGGCATACGTGGAATTTAGTAGATGTACGCGCGTGTAAGTACCGTAATGCGATATGATAATGCGCCGTGCGCTTTTGTGCGAACGTCCACGTGAAATATTGTAGTGCGCGCGCACGCGCACGCGTTCATACATACGCCCGTCTACCACGGTAGCGCTACACGCGAATACAGAGAAAAAAAGAACACCACTCGCGTATCAAAACGTTAAACTTGTCCCTTAACCCTTTGTTTGGTAATGTCGCCTGGCCGAAGCTTAGCATGTTTCTTTACACCGGCTTTTCACGCGGATCCTTGTTTCCGTTTCTGCGATTACGTTGTTAATTCGGTCTATGCATATTCATTCCTTCCTCGGTTCTAATTCGATGACCTGTTTTCAGACTCGTTCAACCGTTCTGACTTTCTTGAACGCCATCAACCTTACCTGTAGTATGTATCATTTTGTTCGAACAACATTTTACTTAACAAAATAGGATTGATAGAATAACGTTTTAAATCTCGATCGATTTGCAATTGATCCGGAACGAAGGCGTCAGCAACATCTGTGACGGCCGGTTAGACGAAAACGAAAGTGATCCGGCAACACTTAATCTACGATTAAGATAGATATTAGTCTACCCCTCGTGTCTTTTCTTCTCTTCCTTTCACCGACTAAGAAAAAAACAATCTTAACCGAACGAAGATCCGCGTTCTGCTTTTTAGTTATATACGTGCGCACGCGTTCGAATATAATGGAACACAGATCTTTCCGCTTTCCTCCGTTTTGATGTAATCTAATGAGAGTATCCAGCAGGAACTTGGCGACCGCCACCAGCCGGCACCGGAGCCTACAGAGCAGCGTGGAGGAGGGAGGAACGATGGCGAAGGGGAGAGGGGGGAGGGCAAAGCACGAGAGGGTTAAGAGCACTTTTGCGGCGAGCGGAGATGCCCCGTGTGTTTTCTTGCTAGGTCTTAAAGGGACCGTTGCGTGAAAGCAGCGAGGAAAAGGTTGACTCCTGTAGGACCGTTTTTTCTTCTCTTTCCACTTTTTTTCATCGAGAAAATAAGCCGCCTCTTACTTCCACTGAAAAATTGATAGTTTCAAGTTACTTTCGGCCCTCCATTTGCCCCGAGTGCTCTCTCGTGAAACATTCATCGAGAAATTAGTAGATGGAGACAAATTAACGAAAGATATGTAATACGTACTATGGAACCGCCATTTTGTAAAATCACGTTTGATTCGAAGATGTTGCGTAGAGGAGAGGTTAGGTGAAAAGTAGGCGCGTGCAGAAATAGCCGATATGCAACTAAGGAGCTTATCGATCGTTAATTACGTAACGAACTGACGACGAAGGAAAGACGCTTCATAGGCGACCTCGTAATTCACCGGTTCGGGGTTACGGTTTTCTGCTTCTGGTCGCGCGCGCCCGCCCACTCCTATGTAAATTGCACGCGATTATGCACAATATGCGATACACGCCGCTGTATGGAAACAATTACGGGACAGCGAACGGGACACATCGAATCACGAAACTCTGCAGCCGCTAATCGATATTTGGCTTAAAATCTGAGACCGGATTTTATAGTTCCGTGATGCAAAACACACACGGCGACTGTAAATCATTTTAAACTTTATCGCGAATCATCTAACTTGTCAGATTACCGAAAATTCCAAATATAAAATTTTTTATTTTTTTGAATAGATAAGAAACAAAGAGATTAGGAATTTCCCCTAATAATAATTGCCGTTATCACATCAAGGATACTAACAATGGTACAAGTAAGAGTTCCTTTAGCGATGTGAATTATTCTAAACTCGCAAAGGATACCCGTACCGAACCGATGTAACCACCACCTCCTCGAGGATGCATTATTAAGGAACTCTATTTCGAATGAAACGGTTACGGGACCAAGTTTCAGTACGCCCTTTGTCTCAAGTTATGCCGTAACGTTTTAGCCTGTTCGAATGAAAGTTATCCTGTGTAGGACGAGCAAGGGTCGATCGGGGTAGAGAGGTAGCTGTCGAAGGGGGCAGGAGGTGGAGGTTAAGGGAGGGGGAGCAAGGAGGTGGAACGATGCGCAGTACGGCGCAAACTAGACGCACCGAGTCCGTACTTGTTTGTACCTAGCGGTATTCGTTTGCTTCGGTCCGACATACTTTGCGATATCGACTTTGCCCGCTTTTCTTTCGTTCATCCATTTTCACTTTATTCCTAGTCTTGAAAATCCTAGACTGAAATTTCTTTTTTATGCATCAATCGTGTTTTGTTTGTGGAATAATTGTTTTTTAAATGAACTAATTAATAAGGTTATTTGTTATTGTATTTGTTATGTTACATTGATTGAAATAGATATTGTAAGTCTAACTGGATGGTTTGTATGCACATATTTGGTTTTCGTGAAAAGATACTTATAACAGCTCTAAAGCTCTTCGTAAACCTGCGCGCCTGGTACACACTCGACCAAGTCGTCCCTTGTAATTTGTTGGCGCCTATAGAACATGGAGTCTCTGCTCCGGCGATGCCAAGACCGTAGAACCAGAATGCACGAAGCGCGACTACAGTCGTTAACCGTGCCTTCACCTGCTAAATCTAGCCCCTCATGAATATATTTATATTCTTATAGGTAGAAATATTAAACATGTATTTAGATAGATCACACGCATTCTGACATCAATAATATCACAGAAGTCATACATGGATGATATAAAATTATGCATTATCGTTACTCGTTGTGTTCGAGCACCAGATTATATGTCATACTGACGTAAGCGTCTATAAATCAGAACACTGACGAGCGATCGATACAATGGATCGAATCTAACCTTGATAATGCGTTTATAATACTGCGCAGTTATAATCTATTGTGCAATTCTTCTGTATAATTCTATGATGTCTTATTACATTGTAGAATATAGTAGATCACGTTGTAAATAATGACAATATCAAAGCAGAAGGAATATGTATCGGGATGATAGATTCGACCCGCTACATCGAACGGTCAACGACGTTGTGACTGGTGCGCACTCGCATCGCGCAACACGTGACCAAGCACCTAACCAGCCAGCCGGTCGAGTGGGGAAAGCCTTTTCCCTTGAGTTTCGTGTACTGTACAAGTAATGACAGGCGAGGGTGTGGGAGAAGGTGTATGATCGTAACGTGATGCGAATCGGGACTGAAAATGAACTGCGTTAAATATTTGTGTATTCCTAAATTGTTTATCTGTCGTTTCCCAAAGATTCTTCACTTGGGAGAAGAAAAAAAACAATATCTAGGATCTAATTGACAACATCTAATCAATACGCTATCCAAAATTGTCGAAATTTTACTAACAAACACAAACTATAATATAAAAAGAAAGAAAAAAATTTTAAGACATACATATATAAAATATTAATTAGACAAAAAAATTCATTAAATTCTCACAAAATAAAATCACTATTTTAGGCATAGATGAAGCTGAAGGGACTCTTTAGACCTGTTCTCGGTTTTTCAAAAACAAGACGTTCCTTTGCAATCACGTTGAATTCGAGGTCGAGAAATTCGAGCTTGAACAAGTGTAACTTTGTGCGCTGGCCACGGTATATCGCGGTTATTCAATTTCGTGGCAACGAGATACGCGGTGCCGAGGAGAAAACGAGTACCGCTACGACACGAGTTCCGAGTTGAGTCGTTTTCCCCTTCGCGCGGTTTCCTCCCTTCCTCCTTGGCCCCTGCCCCCCTCTTCCTATCCGTGAATGCATCCCATCTTCTTCTATCGTGTATGCTCGTTCGTTCGTTCTCTCTCTTCACCGTTAGCGTTGCTCTGCCATTACTATATACCTTCTCCACTTCCTCGACCGTCCTTCGTGAGTACGCTGCAATTTTTGTCGGTTAGCAGCCAGGTCGGTGAGGCCAAACATGAAAATCAAACTTCAAGGAAATTCCTGATTCCAGCTGTGTTTCTCTTTCGAATCCCGAAACAGAGACAAAAGGCGTATTTTGTTGTTACAAGATTATCACGTGTTTTATCTTCCTTTGGAAATTCCTCAAAGGAATGCAGCCATTTGAAATTTCAACCGTCGGCCACTTTTAACCGAATGGTGGCCATTTTATCACGTAGATAAAAATGGTCGCTAGCAATCACGAAATACCGCAAAAGTAAAAATACCTAGGATTTCATAGAATCAGCAATACCAATTATGAGTTAACCTATGGTATCAATTTAAAATATATAAAATTATCAATTTCTTTAACTTAATTATTTGATTATTATTATTTTCTATAATTTAAAAATATCCCATTATTATAATTAATTATATAATCTTCAGTTTCTTTAAATATTTAATAAAATATAGATTTGGATTTGAGAATGAAGATTATTGAGTGCGAAAGACAAGGAATCTGAAATTGTTTGATGTATACACGACAGGATGCGCTCAGTTACAAGACGAATGGCGTGTTCAGCTACTTTCGAGACGTTTTCTACGATAAACTTCCTTTCTCTGCTACTGGCCACGTCCTCCAGATATTAAATCTCAATGTTTCCCACCAAGACTTCGGAGTTCAGTTGCAAAGAAAGGGAGAGAACTATCCACGGCTGGGTACTATCGGGTCTCTCGAATTCGAAAGGTCTTGGCTGCTTAACCCCTTTAACCCTTCGGTAATCCCGCCACGATCCCACGGAGACACAGTCAAAGCTTGTACTTTCTTTCACTCCACTATCTCTATCTCTCTCCTTCTCGCGTTTTAGAATCGATCCAATAGGAGAGACTTCTCGATATTTTGAATAGACGATTCCCCAACTTTTTGATTTCTTATCAATAACAATTTATCAATCCCCTGATATGAGCGACTGTTATTATTTTTTTTTTCAAGATTTATAAAATTTAACAAAGCATTTAAATACTTATATATTATAGTGATAAAACATTTTGTATACCGAGAAGAAATATTGTAATTAGCCGGTTCAACTGGTCACGAAAGCTAAGCATCATCACATGAATATCTCTAAATAAATTAGTACGAGCAGTCCCTAACCTTGAAAGCAACCTTCGACGATAAACCGACCGATGTCACACATACGAACGTTTCTTATATTTGACTTTCGTCAGAAAAATTCCCCGATTCTATATTTAGTCCACTCTGTCTTCAAACATCAAAATTTCCTTAAAAGTATTCCTATAAGTAGAAAAACGTCTTAGAAATAAGAATCAGATCTTGAAGAAATTTCTTGAAGCGAGCAAATTTCAAAGTTTCAAAATTCAACGGAAATTTCTTAATTCTAACGTAGACACGAAGCGTAGGTCCGTTGTGTAGGGGTCGAGTAGTCGAAAATGACGGGCGTGACATTGAGTAAAAATAGTGACACCTAAGGAAATGGTTGACCAAAACCCAAGGATGCTACAGCGAGGGCAAACAAGCGTCTAATCCTGGGCCGGTGTGGCCAGCTTGTAGAATCGGGCCTAAAGTTGAGAATAGAAATAGGGATCCTTCTCTCCCTCAGGCTGAAACGGACTCAGGAAGTTCGGTGGCTCGTGTCTGTTCAATTACAAGACAGGCAGAGTACAACGCTCCCACCAGCGCGGCAACGTTTCACTACGAACGAATTCTGACTCGCGTTTTTCCACACATATATAGTAGCTCGCCAAAGTATTTTGACCATTTACAATAGAAAACTTTTATGTATATATCGTGTGTACTATATGAACGTTTAAAAATTTCATTAACACTATGTATGAAGAAACACGACTGCTATGAATATACTGATAAAATTTGAAACTAATCTGAAAATGTTTATATTGTACGTATTATATGAAACTGTATTTGCCTCTGCCTTCCTTTCGTTTCGTTTCTTCTCGCCTTTATCCCATTTTTTGTTTCGTGATTTCGCTCCCTTATGTATTTCTTACGATTTTGAAAATTTAATATATCAGATGAATTAGGTCAGCTGATAAAATTCATGAATAAAGAGTCTCGGTTCAACATGGAGGGCGAGAATATCTTTAGTACGACTTCCAACTGGTACCGGACGTGCAAAATTGTTCCGAAGAGATCCGGGCTTCCCAACGAAGGACTGCAGGTTGCTTTCACGTTATTCTTTTACACGTAATCCGTGGTACAAGATAATATTTAAATCAAATTTTTAATGTATATTTCAGTGTTAGAGTAATTTTTAATATCTTTAGGTAACTAATTCCAGTAATTTTAGACGTATGAAATGAGCCCAAATTTGATGATAGTAACTTCCAATCTGGAGTAACATCTGTCAAATCAAAAGCGACGAAGGTTATAGGAAGGTTATAGGACGAAGGATCATCTGTCGATTGGCATTCAATAATATTACGTGAAGACATCGCCTAAAATCGTTTGGACAAGGATTATTCAGTCCCAGGACAAAAAGGAGTTCTGTCTTTCTTTCGGTGGCCGGCAAGTAGAGAAGGAAAGCGAGGGACGAAAAGAGGATTCGACGTAGTCTAAAGAGTGAGAAGGACAGAGTAAGCCAGGACTACTCGACTCTTCCATCCTTGTTGTTGGTTTATCCGTCTCTGTCTCTCTGCTCTCGTCTCGCTCGAAGCCCGAACGCGCTCCTCTATTCGAGACGCTCGATATTTTAATTCCTGCCGATCGACCAGCTCTCCTGCAAGCCACCTTCTCCAGTGAATATCGTTCCCGCTCGAAAGATGCGTCGGAAATACGGAATATCGATGATACTTCGAGGCAAATAATTTGCAAAAAATCAGAGGAATGTCGAGGAACCGCGGCAATCGTTTTTTCCTCGGTATTGTTAGCCCAATGAATAAACAATTAGATCTTTCTTCCTTTAAAAATGAAAAGGAAGATGCGGCTGAAGCTACGTTGTCCACCAGCGAAGATCGTTAACGATCATACCGTCAATGTTATAGTTAACCTCTACTATTTTAAAGTATGAAAATCGAAATCTAACAAAGAATCAAAGTACATAGATGACACGTAAGATAGGAATTCGAAACTCATCACGGTATCGTGCCATCAGGGTTAGCCATTACGCTGGATGCGAACCGTAGTCGAGTCGAATGTTTGTAATAATTGTAACGAACGCGATGTACCGTTAACGGTGTGCCGTTTGCAACGAATACGCGAAGCTCGAATACACGGGCGGACGTAGAACGCGAATACAGTAGGTTCTCTCGCTTCGTAGAGGTGGAGGTTCGTCGCGAGAAAGGAGAGGGGAGAACGTGCGAGGAACGGAGAAGGGAAAGACGAGTACGTGTGGTTGAATGTTACTCTACTTCGTTCCTCGAACTTCACCATCGCTTTTCTCACTCCTCTTTTCTCTGGCCCTCTCTTCTAAAGGGAAAAACAGAGAAAGAAAGTTTTTTGTTCTGGTTCGTTTACCGTTCTTCCTTGTACGATTGTCACGTGGTTCCTTTTTCCCCTCTTTTTCTCTCTTGCTCGCGTTACTTTTTCTAGAAGTGTCCTTTTGTCTCACTCGTTAACTCATATGATTTTGTTCCTCTTTAACGCGCACACTTTTGTTCCTCTCATTAAGTCTCATTTTCTGTTACTCTCCTCTGCTCTTTTTCATCGCACGCGTCCACTCTTCTTCTTTCACTTGATTCGCCATCTCGCTTTCTCTTCAGGTAATGCATCCCTTTTCCACCCTTTTCATTTCGCTCGCTCGATCGGCAACTCACTCCTTTTTCTTCCGCTGAGTGATGAGCTTACACACTCCTCTCGTTCACTTTGTTTCCTTCTCTTTCCTTCCCCCGGTTATATTATATTTACTCTGTTCTCTCGCTCGCTCCATCGTCAGACATTCCTCTCCCTCTGTTTCTCTGTCTCGTTCGTTCTAGCTTATTCATCGATTCAGTTTGTCCCTCCGCCACACTGACTCTGCCATCTCTCTCGTCATCTTTCTCACTCCCGCTCCAGCTCGCATCCACTCTTCGCTTATAGATTCTCTTCCTCCCTCTTTGTTCGGCCTTTATTCGTCTGTTTTTTTCTTCACTGCCGCCAGAGTACGAGCACACGGGCAACGCAGTTGCTGCGTTCTCGGCGTGTCAGTGTGGACCGGCAATCTGTGAACAGCCGGTTTAACCGAGGAGGAGGTGGCCCGATCGATTTTTATGATGTTTCAAAATTCTCTATGCGCATTCTGCACAGAAACTAACCACTTACACCGGCACCCATCATTTTTATCCGATTGACACGCCCCGAATTTACCCACTATTTGGCCTTGTGTCTTTGGTTAACCTCTATCGATTTGGCACTCGACTTTATTCGATTAATATGTTGTATTAGGTCGTTCGAAAAATTCGTAGAAACGGTTAAGAAAGATTGAACTAGAATTAGACTTTGCGTCATTTATAACGAATAAGTTTTCAAATAAGTTTTGCTTAGACTAGATCACGATATATGTACGATGGCGAGACCACGTTATACGCGCTATTTATTCGAACGTTTCGTCGTTTGATAAAAATCCATAATAAAAACTCTATGAACTTGACTTTTATTGTTTTATGATGTAGTCGTTGCTTCTGTATTAGTCCTATATTAATCGAAGTTTTCAGACGATACAGAGAGAAGATTAACACAAAAAATAGTAAGAGTTAAATGCTTTGGCTTCTGGAAATTAATTAATGACGCGCGATCATCTTATTCCCTGAATAACAAGTCGTACGGTCGATTTCCATCGGACCTCAGGGGGATCGTTAAGCTCTCGACTAATCTGCGAGCCGACTAACGCCGGGTAATTCCAGTAACACGCTCTATAGAGTGTTTATTGAACTAAGATTTAGTAGAAGGCTTCTCGAGCTCCCAACGAGGAGTTCGCATCTTTTACTGAACCACTAAACGTTATAGGTTAAGTCGCTGTGATTCTTTCGCCGATTATCTCGCCAGCTTATCGATCCTTCCTTTCAGCCACCACTTCTATCTAATCAGATTACCGTGCACCAAATCTTCATCATTTTTCTCTCTCTGTTTACTGACTTTGTGACATGTGTTTAAAGATATGGAGAGAAAATATGATAGGCCCATTATTGTTAATTTTCTGAATATTATGTCACTTGGTGACTAAATATAAGTTTAGATAATGTCAGTCGAATTTTACTTGATTGATTCTAGACTGCATAACTCGTATTATTAATCTATTTTAGATGCTTGAGATGATAAGATATATATATAATTTTTTTTTTAACATAAAAAAGTACATGGTCAATTTAAACACGGATTATTTAATATAATACGTTAAACGAAAGGTTAGGAATTACATTTTATTCTTGACTATGATTGCTGGGCCACTTTGTAATTCATTGGTCTCCGTTACATTAAGCGTGCATAGCGGTTCGGGGGTCAATTCGCCCCCTCCAGGCAGTGGTTCAAACACTCGTTCGCTTTCGGCTTTCCAGTTAATCGGGTGCGGTTATTCGTAAATATTGGAAAGCGTGTTTAGTTCCTTCCTGCTACCATTTCTCTATTTCTCCCGTCCTTTTTGCATTTCCCTTGCGTTATTAAACTTTCAGAGACTGACGACGAATATTGATTTTTATGAGTAACAATTTTCTATATAGTTCGTTACACAGCGACTTAGTAATGGAATTTCAAAATGTTTTGTACGACACACATAATGTAATCATAAAAGAACATATATTTTTATGTAAATGCCTCATATAAGATAAACGATATAATAAGTAACCGCGCTTTAGTGGTAAAGAAGGAAAGAAGACCACAATTTTATCGCGTTGAACGGCAATGGACGTAAACAGTTGAAATTAAATCAACACGAGGTATCGAAGATTTTGTTTGCTGGAGAACGAAGCGTACAATGGATTAATAACACGTGGGAAATTATTATTTCGAATAGCGTATATACGGGGTTAACCGAGGTGCACCCTCGACCTGCCTCCACCAGTGATTGTAGGGGCTGCTTTGACGGTTCTCAATGGAACCTCGGCTCCATTGCTCTCTATGTGCCAACCCCTATTTTCTACCACGGCTACTAACCTCTTTTACTGATAGAGGGCCTGGGACTTTCGAGAACTGTAAACTCTCCAAGGCCTGCAATCTGTTTTATTGCTAATTGATCGCTAAATCCTCTCTCGTCATCTTCTTCTTTGTTTCTTTTTCCTTAATATCTTTTTCAAGTATTAATATTACATCATTTATCAAGTAACTCGAGGGCCACCTTGGACAATCGAGTTAATATCAATGGGGAAATTTTGCAAGTCACAAGTTACAAGCACTTGTAGTTTTTCTGAGAAATCGTTTTATTACATCATATTTTGTTATGTACTTTTACAAAAAAAAAAACTGTTTAACACCTTCAATGCGGAAGACACGAACTTACGCGTCATCGGGAT
The DNA here is from genome assembly GCF_041682495.2 of Bombus fervidus. Taxonomy (NCBI): domain Eukaryota; kingdom Metazoa; phylum Arthropoda; class Insecta; order Hymenoptera; family Apidae; genus Bombus; species Bombus fervidus. The sequence continues at coordinate 7,458,827 of NC_091530.1, read as the reverse complement.
TTCCTATTTTCTTACGGATGTCGCGTGGATAAATGAGTACATGTTATAGAAAAATCGATTTCTGCCACCAGGAACCCCTCTTCGATTTTATATGCCGCATGTTGAATGTGCTAACAAATTGCTTGTAGTTGAACGTAGAAGTGTAGCGATTAAAGAATAAAATCTGGCATTGGTTAATAGAAGTGTTCGAGAAGTTTCCTACAAAAATATAATACTTTTAAACTTTTCCTAAATTATTTTATTGTCAATTTTCCGGCCAATCCTTGCATACCATTAACAAATTTGATAATAAAAAAAGTAAGATTTTTAAAAATAATAAATCGTCTGATTATCCTATTTGATAAAAAACCACAAAATTGTAAGGAAGAAATCTGTAACCTAAACTTATAGAACAGCCCAGATATCCCTACTATGTATCTTACAGTTTTTATAATCTCCTGTCACAAAGGTCACATAATCTCTATAGTGACCACTAAATAATGTTTGTCTTTGGCGTGGTTAAAATTTGTTTATGTTCGATTGAAAATTCAACATTTTAATTTAATAACATTAAACAGATACGCGAAAGATGTAATTAAAAGGGGACAGAAAATGACAGTTAGCCAATGCTTATTTTTTAATAGCGTTCGAGTAAACAAGTCACCGTCTTTCGAAATCTGATCACAGTGCTCTTCGTGGAAACACAGGTTGTGTAGTAAGAGGTATTGTACACGGTCTTCTGGCAAATCGATAAACAGGCGTTCCGAAGATATCGGTCGTGGTCGTTTTTTCGCGCGCACCTGCCACTTGCCACTTCCTCTATTCTCCTGATCGTTCAGGCGCGCGCTTCATTTAAAAATGATGTCCGACCAACGTCAAATCACCGTCCATTTCATTAACCGTTGCTTATAATTCTCTATAAGAATTTTAAAGAAGATCAAACAATATTTCATGATCTGTAAATTTTTTAATTAACTTAGACATCAATAACTTGAGTATTAATAAGCATTTTTTTAAAAATAAAACATAATTGTAATATTTGTATTTATAATTTAATTAAAAACAAAAACGAGTATAATTCCGTTGATCCTTTTTATTTCAATATCACCTTACAGTTGTTTTAATATGAAATAGATAAAAGAGGAAAGAGCATGTTAAATTCAAAGCTATCATCGACGACGTTTTGAAGAAGACAAAGATATCAAAATATTGAGACACGCAATGTCTTTCAGCATATTAATATTCTGACAAGAGCAGCATTTTTAAAGTCATGACAGGATGGAGAAATATATATATATATATGGTTAGCCTAAAAATTAAATAAAAGGATGTGTAAGTACTGAGTTTCTAAATTGTTTTACTGCAAACGACGGGAAACGTGATTTATCGCGTCTTTCCCTCTGTAGTTTTCTATTTGTAATATTAGAAAGTATTAGTAGACATAAAAGTACATTTAAAATCGTGAACTTTCTGGAGAAATATGGTAACGTAAAGAAATTGGAAATTGAAGATCTCGTTCACCGCTAAGCTCACTGAACAATGAATATATTAAAAAGAGAAGAAGAAGAAGAAATTCACATTCCAGAGGAGAAGTTTGGATCTCTGTACAGATCGCGTAAAAAGTGATCCTGATCTTACTTGTTCGACATTCAACGTTATGTAAATTAACTGAAAATTCGTGCAGCGGAAGACGCTATAAATCCAGAGGCTTTTTAGAGGACACAATGGCAATTATTTCGAATATCCGATATCGAATAGCGACTCGTTAATTTCAGCGAGCAGGGTCGATAAATAATTGAAACGTTTTATTAACTCGACCGCGTCGTTGTGAATTCCGCGGGGGCCATCGATTAAAACACAGATTCCTGACTCTTATCGTGTGAACAAACCGGAAACGGTGTTCAGGTAGACCAAGAAATTCTACGATGGTAGAGAATTCCCGGAATCCATCGGAATCTGTTGAAATTCTTTCAATACCGGGCAAAAGATGAATTTTGAAAGAAAGTAAAATAATAAATAATACATTATTATATTGAAATATTATTATTTACCCAAAATAAAATATCTTTCTCTCGGATACAATCTCTTTATCTAGAGATCCAGCTTCTAATGGAATGTCTATCAAAATCTCTACGAAAATTAAATTATATTTTTATTTGATAACTTCTATGATTGTAGAAGTTTGTGGTTTAAGAAATAAGTAATCGGTTATTGGATTAAGGAAATCCAGTTCGCGCTTCTGATTTCACAGATTGACGAATCGGGAGAAGAGATAAATTTAGAAAAATAAATAATAATAAGTTAATAAACTAAAACATCATGGGAATTTAGTTCAAGTTGGCGATTTTCCAAATTGAGGAATCTGATTAGGCGAAGCTGGCTAGGACGAGTTCATTAAAACTTGACGTGGAATCGGAAGTAAAACAGGCAAAGCGAGTCAAAGAGGTTAAAGACCTCCCTTTTTCCCGCCCTTTTCCCGTTTTGAAGGCGCCTTTTAAAGGCCAGCTTGGCCCGGTAATCGGATTATTTTGGTGTGGTGCGTAAAACACGTTCGTTATCGGAGGAGGTCGCGAGAAGGAGGGATACGATACGACTACACACCGCACACTGTGTTTACACGAACGAAACGACACCAACTACACCGAAAACCGATGAAGACAGAACGAGGACGACGACGGCGGCGCTGTCGGCGCCACCAGCTTTTCACAGTTAGTCGCGCCATGCCGGAAGATCGATCAGCATGGATGGTCTCATGCTCGATATGCTATTGCGCTCGTATTACCTGAATCACGCTATCAAAAACGCCTGATTCTTTCTTTTTTTTCCTTTTTTTTTCATTTTTTAAGGTCGCGTTCGACTGAAACATTCGCGTGCTTTCATGACTGACGAAACTTAAAAGTACTCGAGATACGTTGAGAATGAATTTATTAATTATTTTTAGAGATTCGAATCAAACGTAGAATTTGTAACACCTTTCACTTTTATCGGTATAGAGTGACTCATGAAGGTGTTGAAACATCTAACATAGGGAAATTTTACGAATGTATCGTATGCGTTGTTTAAAACATTTTGAAATTTCACTAACGCTATAGTGCGACTTGATTATTATTATTATTATATTGATAAAGTTTGAAACCTAGTTGAAAATGTATATGGAAATTAGAAGACACTAAGTAAAAAATTATGTATATGTATTATATGTATATATGTGTATTATATGTGTATATATGTGTATATGTATATATGTTATAGTATATATGTATTATATACACCTATCTTAAATACATAATGAGTCTTAGAAATGGTTCCACTGAATATCGGAAGCTTTCGCTATATAGGTAATATGGTTAATTAACTTTAAAATGTTTAAATACATTTGGGTATCTCTAGATTTATTTTAAACTTTGATAATATAATGATGACAAATATGATTATGATAACAAGATAATTTCAAAATAGTTCGTATAATACTTTCGGGAGCTACTGCATATTGAAAAAGAAAATATATATACTAGATGAAAATACGATTCTTTTGGATGATCAACTAAAGCTCGATATTAATTACGGTCTGTGTAAGTGATGAATGCGTTTCCAACGAAGAAGTTAATCTTGACAGAGTACACATAAATGGTAGTGGTTGACTGACAATAAATCATGATCGCTGGCACACGTTCTTCGACATGTATTAATAACGAGCGAGCAGTGGTAGCGTTACACATTAATACACATACGGGCATATCCGCAAGAAAGATGCAAACCACTCCGACGCTCGACGCGAGTCAATTACGTAACCGCAACTTTAATGATAGTTTGATGGCATCTATCATTCCGTTCAAAACAATGATCGCCCGATTGGCTAACTGTGCAATTATGCTTTTGTAACGGCCGGTTAAAAATTAACTTTCACTTCTTTCCGTCCGCGCTGGACGAAACTGGATCCTAACCTCTTCGCTTCGTAAAATCGAACATTTTAATTTGTACTCTTAATCGATACCCTGATTTATCGACGGTTATCGAGTGAAATTTTGTTGCATATTCTTACAACCGTTTTTCTTTTCGCAGAATCTTCTTCTCATAAAACCACTTTTTGTACAGCAGCTCGATAAAGTATTTAAAAAATTGTACATTTTTTATCAATATATTATGCATGTTATATAAAATGTTTTTAAAAATTTATTATTGTAACGAGATTCGATTATCATGATTGTCCTGGTAAAATTCGAAACGAATCTAAAAATGTATATAGAAGTTATAAGATATTTATTGCAAGCATACACTTCACAGAAGTAATAAAAATATTTAAACAGTGAATTATTCATTGCATTAATAAACCATTACATTGGCTCACTATTTTTAGCGGTAGTTATATGTTTAAAATCACTGTTCTTGTTGTATACTAATTTTTTAGTATAAGCGTATGTTTGCAATAATTATCTTTTTAACTTCTGTATATGTATGTATATTTTCCGAATTGATTCAAAATTTTAATCACGATAATCGAGTCTAATTACTAGACTGCAGATTTTCATGTATTTAAGGAAAATTTAAAAATGCAAAAAAGTACAGAACGAGTATAATATGCAAAAATATATAAAAACAAATTTCTGTTTAGTTGCTACTCTCTTTATGTACCATTATTAAAAGTAAATTTCTGTGGATATTCGCAGTCTATTTATTACAGTACTACTAAGATTTCAAAATATTTCATACAACATACACCATACATATGTTCATAAAAATGTTCTACTATAAGTGTTCCAATACTTTCGCACGTCATTGTATTTTCAAACAACTTTTGCATGTTCTGTCGTAATTTTAAACTCGCATAATATCTCCTCGGTTTCATTTACAAATTCAGAAAGAAAGAAAGAAATGACGGGGAGGAAGAAAAATGCAAATGTTCCAAGCAACTACTGCAAACCAAAGTTATTGTTTATTAGAACTTACGAGTCGGCGAGAACATGGGTTGTATGGTTTAGGAATGAAAGCTATACATTATCCGTGAGATCCCTAGAAAAGTCGATGGAGCCAGAAGGAGAATGAGGGAGAATGTCGAGTGAGGGTGGGTGGGGAAACGAGCGAGGGGAAAAAAGAGAAGAAAAGCCGGAGAGGCGACACGGAGGACGGCTTTCCACTTGCGTTCGACCGTTTTCATTAGAGACTCAGCGTCATGTTTATATCGTGTTATAACGATCGACGAATTTCTTACAAAATACTTCGGTATTTTACGCTCCTTTTTTTAAATATCACAGCCCACCTGCGCAATTATTTAACAACAATAATAGTGAATTCAGACAAGTTGCGATATTGGATTTTCAATCGAATAAAAACGAATATTAATCGCGTTACAGAGCGACAGTATTTAATCGTCAATGTAGAGGTTATGTAACCATCATGATAAGAGATAATGAATCCAATTAGCGATATGATCATTGCACAGTAATTTACCAACTAGCAATATTACTGAGAATTGACAATTTACAAATTTTAGGTTATAAACTGGTCTTTTATAATTTTGCAACCTTTACGTCAGATAGTAACATTTGCCTTTAAAACATCATCTGCTTCTTTACTAAATTCGTTCATGTTACCCGAAGATATTTATTAATACTAGTTGTAGCTTGTGATATACAAAATGTAAAGTATTGCTGAAAGTGTAAAAGTGCAAGAATATTTTATGTTTAGTGTTTAAAACGTTATCGAATAAATAATAAATCAGAAAATAATCAATAAAATTTGTTCTCTATAAAAGCACGTTTCAGGAAGTGTGTACAGTATTTTGATATTTTATAAACAAAATATCTGTCGAAGAAAACAAAAGTATCCTCATCCCGTGGCAATGAACACTGAATGAAAACAGAAAAAAGATCGTACGAACATAGATACATATCGAGATTCGAAAGGTTGTCTCTAGTCTCTACTCTGGTCCCTGACCTAACCTATCGGAAAACGTGGAGTTATCAGAGCGTATATTGGTTGTTTTGCCAGCGCTTATTCGCGTTTCAATTTTGTAGCAACGACCAGTGCATGCGTCGAATCGAATTTTTCCTTCACGAGATTACCTTTGATCATATCTGGACTGTTCAAATTTCAAACCTCCCTTCAACTGCCGGTATATAACCTTAAAAGTGAAACGCTAAAGGGTAATTAAACTTCATAAATCATATCGCGATCAAATTTTATGTAGTGCGTAAAAACTTTAGGCATTTATTCGATCAACGAATTATTCAAACAATTCTGAAATTTTTTATTATAACATCATCAGGATAATAATTTTGACTTACGCACAATGGCTCACGAAAGAATTTGAGGATTTGTAAACACCTTTTACGAATATGTATATCGTGCGTTTTGAAACTACTACTGTAATAGGACTCGATTATCGATTATCGACTATCGACTATCGACTATCGATTGTATTGATAAATATTAAAACAGATTTAGAAAAAAGCTACAAGCTGTTTTGTACATGTTTAAGAGATAGATGGTATGAAAAATTTTGCAAAATGGCATTATATTTGACAACAGCGATGAATGAATGTAATTATACCCCAAATATATTATTATCGCGAATACAGTAGAAATTATTTAATGCAAAAGCTATTAACATTCACAGAGTTAAACTTTCCAGTTTATAACTTTCTTTTGACCACCACAGTATATAGGATATCGACAGAAACACGACAAATAACCATGGAGTAACTTCAAAAAATCTACGCGTATGTAGTAATGGTGCGGATGTCGTTACTGGTCGTAAAGGTTAAAATAGAGGTTAGTCAAGGAAAATCTCGCTAATCTGTGTCAAGCAACGTAAATGGAAGGTTAACAAATTCCGCGTGAGTTTATGAAAGAAGCACGGACGTTGCGGAAGCTGGCGAAGATAACGCCAGGCCAGATTCTGTAAACACTGTTATCAGTACCGCCGATCGTACGTCCCTGCATTGTAATCACGGGAAAAGGATACGAGAGAGCCGCGCGAGACTCTGTGCTATGTCTATACCACCTTATAGTTACGTTTGCCAGCGCAACCGCACGCTAATGAAAGAATGGATTCATTTCTTTGACGTACACGCAAGATTTACTACTCTGTTCCACTGATTTCCTCTAAATTGAATATACACATAGGTGATGCATAGATGAAATCACAGAGGACACGCTTTGATGAGTATAAACCATGTGTAATTATTACATGTATTTATTAAATATAGGGTTACCTAAGGCCATCCGATGGGTCAATACAAAAATAGATGCTTATGGTGATTCACGAAAATATTTGTATATACTTACTACAGAAAATTTGATGAGTATATTATATTAGTTACAGTATACGAAACTTTTTAAAATTTCATTAGCACTTTAACGAGTCAGGGCTTGTCATGGTTATTTATATTGATCAAATTTCAAATCAATTCGAAAACGTATACAGAAGCTACAATATATTTATTGAAAATATATACGTATTTATTTAATAAGGAATTAATATACAACATGAATAATGGTCACAAACATAGAATTAGTTCTAAAATTGGTCTCGCTAAAGATACTGTGGCTGACTAATGTATAATGAGTAATACGTTGTTCAAATACTATAGGTGATCTTTGTGAAATGTATGCTCGTAATAATATCTTCTAACTTCTATATCATGATAATCCTGTTTAATTGTCATGCAAATGAAATTTCATAAGGTTTTGTATAACGCACATGATCTATTAACACAAGATTTCTATCAGTGTTCAAATATTTTCGTAAGCCAGTATATCTCCAGCCAGTATATTTGTTATGGAAGGGAAGTCGTAAATATTCTTTTATTTGAGTGAACAATACAAGTTAATAACATTGCACGGTCAATGGTAAGAGGTTAGAGTATCGATACATCGAATTTAATGTTCGATGAGGAGGCGCTTTCGAAGGTGGCCAAAGCCAGTTAAAAATAGACACCGGTGTCACTGAAAATAAAGACTGCAGTATACCACTCTATGACACCGATTGCTCTGCTTTGATGCGTTCAACCATCTTGGAACGTTACTTTTCGAACCGCCATCGAACCTAACCCAAACTACTAATGGGGAACTTCTACCTTAGAAGTAGACTGCGGAATTTTTTGCATTTATAGGAATCTGGAAAGTGCAGAATTGCATAGAACGCAAATAATATGAAAAAATATATAAAATATTGAAAATATAGTGCTTTCCATAATACTTGATGGATAAAACGACTTTCTACCGAGTCTGTACTTTTTTAATTATATCCTCAAAAATATGAATTTGTATAAACATCTGCAGTACATTTATAACTTTACATATTGGATCACACAGTTGCGATGAAATATTTCTAAGTCGTATATCAATGCTTTTCAACTGATCGATAACTACTATAGAATTGTGAAAATTCAGTTCATAACATTTACAAACGTGCACGTTTAACTAGTATTTTGGGCACATTTGACCAGCATTTTAGATAATACTACAGCAACTCATTCAACATTTACAATAAAAAACTTTTTTGTACGTATTGTGTTTTTAATAAAATATTTGGAAATTTCATTAGTACTGTAATGAGATTCGATTAACATTATTATATTGGTAAAATCTGAAATCAGTCTGAAAATATATACAGAAATAACAAGATATTTAGGTACTGGAACATATTTAATTAAAAATTCGTATGTATATAGGGCGAACAGCCATCTTCAACATTTAATAAGCATTAAAGATGGTTCCACCAAATATTGTAGCTTATTAATATAATTAATAATTGATTGTGTAATTCATTTGCTGATTTCTATATACTGACACTAAATATTTTTTAACTTCAAGGTTGTATTTATACTTTTGGAAGTACTGGGCACAACATTATTATTATGCGGCCTAATTAAGGTTTAAAGTTAAGTTTCAAAATGTAACGCGATAAAGGGTGAGGTTCCCTGCTTGAAGCTAATGCGCCTTATGGTAATTGCGGCCCTGTGTAACTTCTATATATTTTAGACTTGTTTCAAACTTTACCAATACGTATAATCATAATAGTCATATTTTGCTGCAGTACTAATATAATTTCAAAGTATAACATATATAGTATATATATCGATAAAAAATTTCTATAAGCGTTCAAATACTTTCAGCTATGTGATAATAACGTAATACTTTCTCAGTAAGTCATTGGAGATAAAATAAACAATACTACAACCTGCACGGAATTGCAGTATTAAAGTTGACAGGGTTATTACTGTTCTGTTCGGTTCATTAAGAATCAAAGAGTTAGTCAGCTAGCGGTTAGAGCGAATTGACGTTGGCGAATAGTTAATCATGTTATGATAGACACTGCTAAGCCGGACGAAAATAAATCGTCCCCCTCGCTCGTTAAGCGTATCTTAACGATGCGAAATAGTTGATTAGAAAGAGCGCGAGAGTTCTGCGGTCTCGCACGCGCGTACAATACGATCCGTTTTCCTCCATCTCCATCGAATTCCTCTATCTAGAGATGTATCCTTGGAAACGATAAGAAAGTTACTGCAAATCCAAGGGCTCACAACAGAAACGGTCTCTGTCCATGTTTGTCTGTTTCCAGGAGAGCTAAAGAATAATCTAACCTCTTAAATTTATGTTCGATATATTTCATATTTTTTAAACAAAATATTCATTACATTATATAATTTTTATAGATGAACATGATGAGTTATATTTTCCATTTTGCATAGAGAAGCAATTTTTAAGTTTGATACATTGTTAACCAATCTTATATCAAAACTATCTTTTTATTCGATTTTCGGATGAAAAATGTGTTTTTGATATCCTATCGAAGATTTAAAAAATATTGCTAATGTTAATTATGTTCAGATTAATATTATGTTACTAATATGCGTTAATGAACAATGTTAATGAAATTTGTGAATGTTTTATAGAACATACATAAAATAAATTAATAAAATGAATCACTGAATATACAGAGACACTGAAGCGCGGTATTTTCACGATGTTGTAAATTCTAAGAGTACTGCCCGGCCAGCAAACATCAGGCCCAATTTCGTCAAGTCCCTCCGCTATTTCCAATTTAGGAGGAACGTTCGTTTATTCCCGAAAGTAGCGTTTTTTGATGAAACTGGACCGAGTCTAGTAAACGCGTATTTCACGAGAAGAGAAAAATTTCGCGGAAAAATTTGATCATTCCTCGGTTCCATCTGTGACCTTCCGAGCGCGCAATTTTCGAAGAAACTCTCGAGAACGCACGAGGAGTAAAATCGGCATGCGGCGAAAAATAGCGCATTTAATTATAGGTCAAATGCGAGATTCCGCGGGGCAGCTGTTTAAATAGCTGCGCATTCGATGGCCGACAACACTTTTGCAAACGACTTGGTGTTTGATGAAAACACGCCTCAACCCTTCGTGGTTCTACATGTGTCCAAATACATTCTATTGCATTCTACGTCATTCTGTGAGTAATCCTTCCTATACTTCCGATAGCTAATTGTAAGGGAGAGCGTGAGTGAGAGAGAGATAGAGTTATAGGCGACGACAGGCGTTGAACAAGGACAGAGAGAGCCGCACGCCTGCCTGCTTCGCTGAGACACGGTTAGTCATACGCATACTTGCCTACTTAGGGAATTCGAAGCCAAGTATGGCAAGACCTTGCGTTATCCAAATTGATGGTTTTGTAGTTACGCGGCGCTTTCGTCGCTCCTGAATCCTTTGTTGCGACAACTGTTTGTTAACCGCAATTTAGATACTAAGTATGTTTTATAAATGTCCATTGCGTTAATGGTAATTTTTAAGATTGACTATTGGTAAAAAGCAAATAAAATTTCAATTTGGATCGAATTTGTAGCGGCTTATTATGATTACGTTATCACTGAATCATAATGTTATCGTGTTGTGATAACTCTAGACTTTGTTGTTGGGAAATGACAAACATTTTATAAATGAGTAATTGAATTGAGTTTAGTAATCAATATGTATTTGAATTTAGTACAGAAAAGACAAATAGTTCTATGAGATAATAAGTCTCTTATTAAGTCTTGTTAATTCGCCAATTGAGAAACGAATAGTTACATCGTATACAATACAGCTGACAAGAACAAAGAAATGGGTATGGAGAATATAAAAAATACTTTTCCAATTTGAAAAATTTTAAATATAAGAAACTTAATTACAAGCCTAAAACGCGAATGTTTGAATTACTTGATGAAATAAACGGGCCTAATGCAAAATGGAACAACGCTTTTCTGTATTATTGGTGGATCTAGCCTGATGTTGCGCACGATGTTGCACAATCTTGTCATAGCGGAGGATTGCTTGCGACGCATCGTTGATAGGAGCATTCAACTCGCGATAAGATAATGTTCGTGATTAATCGCTTCAAGTCCAATCTGCGGAGTCGTTCGCGGGTACGAGCATGTCAATCTGCGAACTACACGACATAGTCGTCTGTTGACTATTAAAATCCGAACATGGCCTAACGTCTTCGAACGGAGACGTTTTTGGAAATATGGCTGTCAGATGTCAACAGTCACAAACCACCATATCTATGAACCGGAACAAGGGTCATACACGGTCGATAAATCTGTACACAAAGGCTGCTCTTGGACAAACCTTCCAACAATTACGAGATAAAAGTTAAAAATATATCTTAAACAATTATTTTTGGGAAGTTGTTTTTAAATTCTGAAAAAAGATCATCTATAAAATTTGAATGCTACGAACTTTTAAGAATGGATATAGTCTTGTTCTTTTACTTGCAGAATAAAGAAAAATGGATCGTCACCAAGTAAATTCAGAAGAAAGAATTCCTAACCAACAATCTTGAAGAATTATGTATGTATCTTTTAAAGAAGTTTATCCTTCCAACTAAAATCTACAATGCTTACTTGAACGTGGATGATCTTATTTATGTCGGTTTATCGGAAGATCTCGTGAGACATCAGCCGCGGTATTAGTTCGCTGGTAGTTCGGTCGATTCTTCGACGAAATATGTAGGTTGTATTTCCCCTCTAGGGACGCGTGTCAGTGTGCACGACGGCACGTGCGTGAATGCGTGTGTGCATAGCCACAAAGAACACGCATGCGTGCAGGCACAGTGGGATGGATGCCATTGGACGATGGCTGCATCGGATCTCCCAACGGCTTCTCCCTTCAGGACTTGGAGTCACGGTTTTACGCGTTTCCTCAACTAATCAAAGAAACGACCTTTTTCTAGGATTAATAGTTCGTCTCGAGTTCCTTTTGCCACGCTACATCGTCCTGTTTCTTCGTAAGCAGTATTTAACCATGAAACGGTGCTTACGCTCATTTCCATGACAGAGTGTGCATTGTAATATATTGTTAAGCGAAACGAAAGCAAAAGTTCCATAAAGTCGTTAGTATATATTTTGTTGAAACACAATGTGACATTTCCAAAGCACACGAGGTTGAAGCGTCAAATATCAAACGAATTTTAGTTTGATTTGTTCGAACGAACCTTCGCGAGTCAACGCTTCCATAATGTTGGATTAAACGCGTAAAAGTTGAAGTTAAGTTAACGACATAGACATAAAAGCATAGACCGTGGATGCTTTGTGGAGAGTGTGGTCTTCGTTGATAGGGAGACCCTGTTATTTATCTCTATCTCTTTTTTAATTAGTCCCATTTTCTTAATATGACATCAGCAGTTTATATTTCGTATATCTATGATTAACGTTTCTTTCTAATATCGCAACAATCGAAAGATCAAAAGACCAAAAGAGAATACGATTTAAAAAATGGCTAAATACGAAGCGACGGTGGAAAACAGGATACAGATACGAGTAGAGGGTTAGGAGCATTGTCCACCTGTCCACCTTCATTCCCCCAACCAGCCGTGAGGCACCTGCGTGACGTCACACAAGGAAACAGCTGGTCGCTCCCTTCTTACCTGCTTCTCGCCGGTTCGCTCCTCGGCAACCTTCCTCTGTCTCTCTTTCTCCTCGTGTACACGTTCTCCTCCTCCCTGATCTTTGTTCCTTCTTCCGTTTATACCGTTTCTTGCTCGCGCGTTGTTTACTTTTTCCTCCTCTCTCTTACCACGCCATTTCGATCGAGCGTCCTCTTCCATCTCGGCCGCCATCTTGCTCTCGCTCAAGCACCACAGTCTCTCTTTCACTCACTTTCTTACACATACCCATTTCATCTCCAGGATCTTTCACTTGCTCATTCATCTGCTCGCTCACTCGCTCTTTGATTTCAAGGACCTCTCACTTAGATTTCTCACTTGTTCGTCTGGTTCATCCTTCTGTCTACGTAGTCTGTCTTGTTCTGATATATGACAGAGGCGTCTCTATACTGTTTTGAGTCGCGAATCTTCTCACCGTGACTAGATCTACAAGCCCCTTTAACCTCGACGTCTGTGATACATAAAGGAGCACGTGAACAGTTTTTAAGTACTCATGTGTAAAAGAGTGCTATCCTTTGTACCGCTATCGTGATTCGAGTATAACATAAATTTATTAAACGTTTAAATGAAAACAAAACTTCTATTATTATTATTATTATTATTATTATTATTATTATTATTATTATTATTATTATTATTATTATTATTATTATTATTATTATTATTATTATTATTATTATTATTATTATTATTATTATTATTATTATTATTATTATTATTATTATTATTATTATTATTATTATTATTATTATTATTATTATTATTATTATTATTATTATTATTATTATTATTATTATTATTATTATTATTATTATTATTATTATTATTATTATTATTATTATTATTATTATTATTATTATTATTATTATTATTATTATTATTATTATTATTATTATTATTATTATTATTATTATTATTATTATTATTATTATTATTATTATTATTATTATTATTATTATTATTATTATTATTATTATTATTATTATTATTATTATTATTATTATTATTATTATTATTATTATTATTATTATTATTATTATTATTATTATTATTATTATTATTATTATTATTATTATTATTATTATTATTATTATTATTATTATTATTATTATTATTATTATTATTATTATTATTATTATTATTATTATTATTATTATTATTATTATTATTATTATTATTATTATTATTATTATTATTATTATTATTATTATTATTATTATTATTATTATTATTATTATTATTATTATTATTATTATTATTATTATTATTATTATTATTATTATTATTATTATTATTATTATTATTATTATTATTATTATTATTATTATTATTATTATTATTATTATTATTATTATTATTATTATTATTATTATTATTATTATTATTATTATTATTATTATTATTATTATTATTATTATTATTATTATTATTATTATTATTATTATTATTATTATTATTATTATTATTATTATTATTATTATTATTATTATTATTATTATTATTATTATTATTATTATTATTATTATTATTATTATTATTATTATTATTATTATTATTATTATTATTATTATTATTATTATTATTATTATTATTATTATTATTATTATTATTATTATTATTATTATTATTATTATTATTATTATTATTATTATTATTATTATTATTATTATTATTATTATTATTATTATTATTATTATTATTATTATTATTATTATTATTATTATTATTATTATTATTATTATTATTATTATTATTATTATTATTATTATTATTATTATTATTATTATTATTATTATTATTATTATTATTATTATTATTATTATTATTATTATTATTATTATTATTATTATTATTATTATTATTATTATTATTATTATTATTATTATTATTATTATTATTATTATTATTATTATTATTATTATTATTATTATTATTATTATTATTATTATTATTATTATTATTATTATTATTATTATTATTATTATTATTATTATTATTATTATTATTATTATTATTATTATTATTATTATTATTATTATTATTATTATTATTATTATTATTATTATTATTATTATTATTATTATTAT